>NC_044328.1:59786980-61024980 GCF_007399415.2 Gopherus evgoodei
AAGGTGTAATTGGTTGATGATTGTAAAACATTTTGGAATCTTCAGAGGAAAGAGGTCATATAAATGGTTAGTGATGCTATTAGAAAGTAGGAATGAAAAGGATTTTAAGCAAAAATGATGATACAAAAACTGAGAATCTGCCCCATCGTTCTACTAAGCCTTATACTAATGGTCATATGCTGGGACTTGAAAATAAAGATAGAATATCACTTCTACTGGGGGCTTTGAACACTGATCTTATATTTTGCATCCATAGATGCTGTAGCAATTATCTGTTGGCCTTGCAAGTACAGATTGCTATAAAATACATATGGAGGAATCTGACTCCCGCTCCCGCTCCCCCGCCCCCGATCATACAAGTTGCTGTACAAGCGTGTATTCGTCTGTCTGTTACCTGATCGTAGACTGTGGAGCTCAAATGGCAGTTGGTCACCGAGGCAGACTTTCGCATTAGAATACTCAAAGCACACTGATTTATAAATGCCATAGGCCTCCTACCAAAAGGAGGCCTATTTCCAAACCAGTTTCAGAGTGGTTAAACCAGTTTGGTTGGTCTCTGCTCAAAGTGCCATTTTTACACTTGCCTCTGCCTCTCATACCTTCTTGGTTCCTCAACAACAACAAAAAATCCAAATAAATAAAACTCCAAAAATTATCTCCCAGAAAGCCTGTGGGTAAATGCAAGTGTTGTTTCGGGTGCCCAAATTACATTTCTTCACCCCTCCTGCCTGTCTAGCTCTGTCTATGGGAGCTCAATTCACACTTATTTTATGTTGAAAGAGCTTAGTAACAGAAACAGCTTAGTAACAGAAATTATTAGGCTGTTGCCTTTTCAGCACCAACCTTTTTCTTGAGACATTTAGCGTCTGGAAAAAGACTGACTGTTGGGCAAATTGTGAAGGAAAAGAAGGGAAAGGAAAGAAAAGAAAAGAAAAAAGATGACAAGCTTGGAGGGGCTTATTTAACAGTTTGCAACTCTGGCAAACAAGTACACTGCAGCTCTGCAGCAAAGTCACATGAGAGAGTTGGCATGAACAAAAAGAGAGGAAGTTCTGAGAGCATTTCACATTGTTACAGTTGCTAGGGAAACCACTCCCTTGGTATCCAAGTGTTCACTATATCTGACTCACTGATGTTCTGAGAGGCACAGAACAAGTATCATGGAAAAAAACAATGAAGGGGAGGAGGGGCAACAAAAAGATATTACTCTATAATATTGTGGAAAAGGCTCCTTTATCAGGTAGCTAAGGTTTCTAGAGTCATATAACCAGTGAAACAGGCAGTAGGTATAGATGAAATTGTAGGTCTTTTCCTCTAGGGTCAGATGTGTGTTGAACACTGGAATATTAATAATCACTTCTCCCTCCCCTTGGTCTTTTTCTTTTGGTTCTGTGTCTTAGTAACGGTGACTGTGTCTCATCTCTGTGATTATCTAGAGTATCTTTTTTGCTCACATTTTCCTTTTCAATCTAAACATTAGCAAGTGCATAGTAATCAAGCAGACGTGTTATTAAGACAATTTTTCAGTATGTAAAAAGTGAAATGGCAGAAAGAATGGTACTGAAATGATGCATGTGAAGGCTCAACAGTGAGCAATTACAAAACAAAACAAAAATATGCACCGTTTTCCACTGGCTATTATCACAAAAAAATTCAAGTCACTTCAGTCTCTTTACTGTGACTTGACTTTTTCTATAAAATTCTTTAAATTAACTGTTGTAGCCTCTGAGCTTCGATGGTGTCAAAGGTAGATTTTACCTTTGCACATTTTAAAAGCCTTTTTATTAAACAAATTAAGGGCTATATTGTGACTTAAGGTACAACCCTGAACGCTGGGGAATACGTAAGATGAGTAGGAGAAGCCAATGTAAGTCATTGACTAATGGCCTATTTCAACAGAAAATTATTACACCCCCACAGTGGTGCAGTTGTGCTGGCCAGAACACTGGAGCCAAGGCACCACCAATTACCTAGCCCTTGCTACTGCACGTGTAAACCCAATGCCCAGGTGGCCCATGCAGAGGTGCAAGGGGTGGAGTTTCTTACTCCCCTGTACAGGCATGTAGTTCAAGACACAACTTCAGTGTTCATGAAAAGTGCCACATTCACAGCTTTGGATACCAAAGTCTTTCTATCCAAAAAAATACATACGCTCTGGGTGGCAGCAGTACAAACTTCCTCAACATCAGGTCACCAACCTATGTGCCTCAGTCCTGCCCGAGAGGGCTCATCTCTGGGGATCAAAGGGGCTTTCACTCCTCCAGCTGACTCATATCCTTGGGTGCTCTGAAGACAAAGGTGATCTCATTTTGGTTTATACTGATGTAGATACCAGTCCACGAGGAACTGGAAGGAACCGAACAAACACGTAACAAATAATGTCACCAAACAGCCGTCAGGTAATAATTACCTTCCAGCACTATCAAAAAATTCATTTTCTATTAAGAGTCACATTTTCTTCAAGGCCAGAAGGGACCATTATGATCATCTAGTCTTATCTCTTAGGTAACACAGGCCATAAAATTTCATCCAGTAATTTCTGCATCAAGCCCAGAACTTCTGCAAAAGAAAGTGAACAGAACATCAGTTCAGCCCCCAAATAATACCACAAGTGGTCTGTGTTTGTTGCATTTTAAAAGGACCCAGTTACAGCAGTAATTCTATCACTGAACAGTGCTGATATTAATACTGCTCTGGAGACTCTTTGGAATGGAAAAACCAGCTTTTGCTAAAGGTTATGAAGTCATGTTGGTAATGGTATTTTCTCACCCTGATCCTACTGGCCTACTTCATGCTAAGAATACCAAGAAGATTTGTGCATGCAAAGCAAGCACATAGATCCTTTTATTTAATCTAGGATTATACAAATAGAAAAATGCCAAAGCAGCATGAGCAAAATGCATCTGGCCCTGTGCAACCTGACTTCTCAAAAAAGGAATGGCATTCCCAACAAACAGACATCCTCAATCTATTGAGGATAGCCCCTGGTTGTAGATCTGTCCCAACACATCCTTGACCTGATACCTTAAAATCACATTCCTACATACATTGTTCACAGCCATGAGACGATATCAGGAATCTGGTGGGCTTTTCTAGCTCTGTTTTTCCTTCTATATATTTTTCCCTGGGTGTTGTGGGGCTGATTCCTCTGAGGCCTATGTTCTCTTAGATCCCCTATTTGCAGGCCCTACCTCTCAGTGACTCTCACTCAGCTAGAGGACTTGGTATAGCTCCCTCCAGTGTTCCTCAGAGTCTCTTTCTGCATCCACTAAGGAAGCTGTGTCACTAACATTAGTGACTGATTCCAGAAGCAGAGTTCACATCGCTGCTGACACTGAACTCAAACACAGATTTGTCTCATTGCTTTCCCACGACCACATCAGAATGGCAATAATATTCTATTGACTAATCAGTAGGAGGAAATGTCAAATTCATACATATTAGCCTTGCTTTCAACACTGCACAACACACAGCTCTCTCCTGCATCTCCACACTAGCCTCCTTTGGCATTTTGCCCCCACTTCCACTCAGCAGCGATGCCAGCTTTTTCTCACAAGCATCTCTGTCCCCTCTTCTGTGCTTCCACCATAGGTACTGGAACGAGGGGTGCTGCCATACTCTCTGGCTTGAAGGGGTTTCCATCATATACAGGGTTTATAGTTTGGTTCAATGGCTCTCAGCACCACCACTATAAAAATTATTCCAGCATCCCTGACTACCTCTTATGCCAGGAACATCCTTCCCCAACTGTTCACCATCCCACCACCCTGATACATCATTTATACCAACTCCTATCTGCTCTGGGCCCTACAGTAATTGAATGGGAGGAAAGACTACATTTAAAATAAAAAGTAATAGACTATCAAGACATGTCCTTTCCTCACTGAGTAACCACACAAAGTCCTATCATTGTCACCCTGCTCTGCTTCCTTTTTTTTAATCTGTTCAGAACTCTCTCTTGTTGGATTGAGAAAGTATACCCAAGAAAAAGCAGCAACATGTCTTCAACATGTTCCATGACACACTAGGGACATTACTGGTCACTCAAAAAACCCCAGCAATCACCCAGGCATAAACAAAACTATTGTTCCTGGATGCCTAGCACACACATCTTCCTAGAAAGGCAGATGAGGAGGGCATTGCTGATTTGAGATGGCTGGTCTTACAAAATATTTCACGCTTCTAAAACTTTTCCACTTGGGATGCAGGTCATCCGTGGGTAAGAACCTCCCTGTGCACTGCCTTGTGAGCAAATAATTGGGAATAGCTTGTGCAGTCAGCAGGTTCAGAGCCAGTGAGTAAGTTACTGAAGGTTTCTGTGATAAGTTGTTTACTGCTTTCAAGGTTACCCAGACTGGTGCTTGTAATCAAAGTGCTGCTTTTTGTTCCTGATTCAGTGATAGAATTAAGGATGGTTGGACTTTTTCTCCCCAGTTTCTCCTTTGGTCGCATAGTGTCAATGACTGAGGCCTCACACATGCATTGCCTTTTGGTCACCACATTCCATTCTGCAGGCATGTCTACACTGCACACTAAATGTGAGCTCTGACTCAGGTTTGAGCCCAACTCCTTCCATCCACATACAGATCAATCTGACTCTGCACGCACTCTGCACCCGGATCCTAGGACACTATGAGGAGGGTGGGTCAGAGCCCAGATTCTGCTGAGACTGAAGTCTAAGCCCTGTCATTTTACAAGGTGGACATAAGCCGAGCTGCATGCCTGAGTCAGAAGGTCTGTACAGTGCAGTATGGAGGCATTAGCATGGCTGTTAGACCTGGGACCAGCAATTTTAAACCCAGGTTTACAATGCAGTGTGGATGCTCAAGCACATGCCTGGAACACCAAGTTCACAAGTCTGAGCCCTACAGACCTGGGCTTAATGTGCAGTGTAGGCATACCCTGGGACAGCTGAAAAAGAGTAAGGCATCATGTCAGACACTGAATAGTCCTATTGCATGGACAAGCGCCCCAAATCACCCCTTTTAATAAGCAAATAATGTTTCTTTTTAAAAACTCCTATACTACTGGCTGTTTGGTGGCAGACAAAGCATGTACCTTTGCAGACATGCAAATATCAAGTGATCTCCTGGTGATTACATGTATTTTAAAGAGACTTACTCTGCACATATTACACAGAGCAGTAAATACCCAAGATTAGGGAGCTAATCCAAAACTGAGAACTCCCTCTTTAAATTCATCTCAAAGCCCGAAAGTGTCAAGACAGAGTGTCAAGACAGGAAAGATCATGTTCTCTTCCACCAAGGAAATCCCCAATTAACAGTCTATTTCCGGAAAAGTCTGCAGCCATTCTCGGCAGCCAGGAATTCCCCTCTTGACCCATAGAAAGAAGTGCATCAAAACAAATTAGATGCAGATCCAGCCTAAGAGCCCAAACCAATATGCCCAGTGTAACAAGGAGCTCTCAAAGAATTTTAAAAAACAGCAAGCAATGGAACAACCCAGACTATGAAACTGTTCAGCTCCATACAGAGTAGGAGCATCTGTGCCATACTCCAGGCAACCCCTTCATTATGCACCTACACCGCAAGAATAAGCGAGCATAATGAGCTGATCAAGTCCACTGTCAACCATCCATACAATCACCGTTCATTCCCACCCCACAACTCCATTACTCTGCAATTAACATGTAAACAGTCCCCAGTCCATCCTCAGCCCCTCCCCAAATGCTTACAAAAACAGAGAAATATTTGCATGTCTAGAAAATTAACAATTGGTGGTGAACAAGTAAATTCTGGTATAGAGGGGCCCCTCATGGAACAACACTATTAACAAGGACTCTGTTCTGTGTCAGAGGGGATCCAGCACCTCTGATGTTTGAGACTGTGACAGTTTGGAATAAAGACAGAAATGGTAACACAGACCCAAAGCACTCGGAACTTTAAGGTCAAAACCAACACCTTGAATCCCAACCAGCAGTTGGTGAGCTAAATGATCGATACTGATAGCGCCAAAAGGCCCCAAATCAGATCAAGGCTGCACTGTGCTAGTTACTACACAAGACACAGCAAGGCACAGATTGTAAACTCGCTGGAGCAGGAGCTAAATTGACAAGACAAATGTTACAGAGGGGCATAGAGAGACTAAGGCCCATATTTTAAAGGTATTTAGGCATTTCTACACTCTCTGTTGTGACACCTAACTGATTTAGGAGCCTAAAGCCTATCAACTTCCCAAAAGCATTTTGGCTCCCAAGCGCCTAATCCTCTTTGAAAATGAGATTTAGGGTCCTAAATCAGTTAGATGTTGCAACACAGAGCACAACAGTACTAAAATATCTTTAAAAATATGGGCCTGAGTGACTGATCCAAGGTCACAAATGGAGTATGTAGTACAGGGAGGAACTGAATCCAGGTCTCCTGAGTCCCATTCCAGTGCCTCAACCACAAAACTGTCTAAGACTGAATTGGTTTGATCATTCTCAAGACAGTTGTGTTTTAACTGGGTTTCTAGCACCATCAATTTAGTGCACATATCTGCAGTGTTATTGTACACTAATGCACCACTGCAAGTTTTATAGGCCCTGCTGCAGTAAGTCCTCCTATGACCAGTGGAACATTAAGTAAATTTCTTTTTACGGACTCATTTCATGCACATTAACTCTTACAGCTCTTATGTGGAGAGGGATCATGGTCTGTCAACACTGTCAGTAAGGGCAACATTCTGCTCTCTGTTCTGCATTCAGAGGAGCAATATTCTCATTGCTGTTAATGAGAGTTCCATATGCGTCACCTCCGTCAAATCATTTCTAAAATAAAAGAAATTATGGCTCAAACCCCTCACTCAGAGCCACATCCATATCTCTAGCTCTGAGAAATTGTAACATAGCCTTCCTGGTCACCTTTGCAGGTGGTTGTACCTCCTCCTCCTCCCCCTCTCCCGCAAACTTACAAGCACTCGGAATCCTTGGGTACATGAAACAAGTATCTTTTTATTGGGCAGGGGAGGAAGGCAGAAAATCCATTAAAAGGAACTCGATAACACTCTATATTTACACACAAGAAATGAGCAAACCCAAATCAGTGCATCAAGAGTTTGCTCTGCCCCACAGTTCCAAATAAAGGTCTGACTTATGGAGGTCTAAAACTCTTACTCCCACCATGAACTCCACCCATGGGTCAATTAGGCTAGTAATAGTAAAGAGTTTTTAAGGGATGCATCTCTGTCTGTCTGACTGCTCCAACCCAGTCCTGGTGCAGTTCTGTGATATGCTTCCACTGGCTTTGTGGGTCATGGTGCTGTGAAGTCAGCTCATGCAACCCTGCTGCTGCCATCTGTGGCATGAATAGGAAGTCAGCTCTGTGTCACCAGTGGTCCAGTCAATCCACTCAACACAGGGCACAATCTCCAGGTAATGAACCCAGAGCAAAGCAGGACACTTGGACAGAATCTCTGCTCCTCTGGATAGAGCTCCTGGACTCCAGGACTGAACCGCTTTCCTCTCTCTCTGTTGAGCATGAATTTCATTACCAATCAAAGTCCACCACCTTTAAACTCAGAGTGACCCACTCCCTTGAGGGCATATATTGCACAGGGCTGCCCGGGGGGGGGGGCAAGTGGGGCAATTTGCCCCAGGCCCCACAGGGGCCCCCACAAGAGTTTTTTGAGCCCCTGGAGCAGGGTCCTTCACTCGCTCTGGGGACCCCAGAAAACTCTCATGGGGCCCGGGTCCCCAGAGCATCTTCGGCTGCAATTCCACTCCGAGACCCGCCGCCAAAGTGCTGGGTCTTCGGCGGCAATTCAGAGGCAGGGGGCCCCCCACCACCGCAGACCCCAGGCCCCCTGAATCCTCTAGGCAGCCCTGATATTGCATAATTCCTGTGCCCTTTCATGAGCACAGTAATAATATTTTTTGGTGTTTACACAATCCAAACAGATTCCAACTACAGCAAAAATCTCAGTGGACAGATTTATGGGTAAGCAACATTATAAGTCATTAAAATGAAGATGGCTAGAGCTAGCTCTTTTATAGAGAAAGAAGAGAGCATCCCTCTAAGCCTTCAGGTCCTGGGGCTTACAACTGCTGTGTACATCTATAGCACTTCTTGTCTCATGATTTCAAAAGCACCTTAAGAACAGCAGTATGAGATTGTTATGTATGATCTCCATTTTACACATGGCAAAACTGAGGTGAAGAGAGAGGGGAAGACTAGATGCTGATTTTCAGAACTGTTGAGCATCACCAAGTCCTATGGTACTGAATGGGAACTGCAGGCATGCAAAACCTCTGAAAATCAGACCATCAGGCCATATGGGCACTAGAAAGTTAGGTCATTAAGAAACAGGATGTTAAACATGACTTTGTAGTCAGTATAGACAGGGGCTGGAGGTGTTTAACTTTCTCAGCTGGTCATGGATTAATCACACTGGAACCATAAGATTAACCATGATGAGCTGACTGAACCTGCCCCTCTACAATGAGTGCAAAGTCACTTTTAACATCCCATTACTTAAAATAAGATGGAATAAGATATACATTTTCTAGAGGAGAATCAAATCTATATTCAGAGAGAGTAGCCAATGTTGAAAACTAAGTCTGATCTAAAATCCAGAGGGCTCTTTCCATGCAACTGAAGTTGAACTATTTCTAGACCTACTGGGAGTGATTGTCAAAAGTGATTAAGCATCTTAAACTGCAAATCCCATTGACTTTCAGTGGGATTAATGCTTCTAAATCATTTAGGCTCTTAAAAATCCTACCTACTATTGCTTTCAAGAGTTTCCACTTTCCTTTTCAGGCCAGACTTCTCTGTAAGTAATGCACCAGTTACAGCTTTAAGCAATTTTAACTTCATTTTAGGAAGACACACTGTATGTTTTCCAGACATATACTGAATGTACAATAATTTTCAGTTCCATCTAACCCACACGACTAGATCAAATTTAGTTTCCATTTTAGCATCCCTGGTTTTAAGTACAAAAATAAATGGTTTTCCTTTCATGTACAAAAAAAAATCTATATCTGAAAACAAAATTCCCCCTTCCTGGTGGAACCTTTCTGGGTGAGATTATTTGGTACGAAACAAGCTGTGGCAGGCAAACATGGGCTAACCTTGGGAAGCCTCAAATCAGATGTAACACTGTTGTGGTGCCTTCTTTAGTTACTTTCTATTTTCTTAGTATCACGCTTCAATTAACAGTAAAAGTAAGCACATCTGATTCATAGACCAGATAAAGAGGTCATAGCTCAGAGACAATAACAGAAATATAAACTTTCTCCAGGCAATGTAAATAGTAATGTAACTAAATAAATGTAAATAACTGATTGGTTTAAAAAAATTCCCTGTGCATTACAAAAGCACCACTATTTTGTTGCAGTAAACTAACTATTCTACATTTAAGCCAATAAAAGTTAATATGTTTGAACACTAAAGTTCATGTAAGTGCAGTTTCTGAAAATCTTCTTACAAGACACTTTCTAAAGCAGAGGTTCTCAACTTTTTCCTTACCAGGAATGCCCTGCCTAGAATTCCTTTCCTCTCTAGCTGGCATCTAGCCAGGGACTCCTTTCCCATTTAGTAATATGGGAAGAGTCTGGTGCTCATGACCCTCCACTCCTTTTGATGTCCAGGTTAACAACCCATCTTCTAAGAGCAACACTTTATATAGCAGGGCTATGGATGCTCAGATTGCCAGAGACAGTAACTAGTTTCAGCAACAACTGCGTTCTCACATCTCTATACACAAAGGATAGAGTACCCAAAAGGAGCTTCCTGACTGAAAAATAGCAGGTGGGTCTAACATCTAACCAGATCGTTGGCACTAGACCCTCTGAATGTGGCCCTGTAACAGGACCCCGGGGCACAGGTGTGCATCCCATTGCACTTATTGCGGGCCCATAACCAAAGCACCACCACAGTACAGGGAAACAGTACCTTGTAAAGGCCAAAGCAAGGCCCACTCACAGGAGATCTTGTATTTCAGACTGGCAAGTTATTTTAACCACATCTACAACAGTTGTCACAGGCATTGTTCTGGTCCCTCAGCAACCAGCAATCTGGCATCTTTATCACTGTTTATACAGTATTACAGCCAAACTCCCAACACACCAGTGTCTTTAATATTGCAGCCACTCCCAGTCCACCAGCTTCTCCAGAGGCATCCAGCCAGCACTGGAAAGCACCTCAAAATACCCTTAACACTCCAGTCTCCTGGCTGCCAGTCAGCCTCCTCAGCTTTTGATAGTTCCTACCATGCCGACCTTCTAGCTGCCTACCAGTAAGTCAGTGTTTTAACAGCAGATTGCTCACTGGTCCTCAGCTAGCATAGAAAGTTTTCCCAGCCTATCAAATTTTGTGTGGACTCCCCTTCCTGTCTCCCCTCCCCTACCACCCCCAGCCCTTTTCCCTAAAATCTGTTGCTTTTCTGTTTCATTAAGAACAGAATCAATGGCAGCAGCCCACCACCTATGAGCAAACTCATGATATCGATCCAATGCCTAACAGCGGGAAATACTGGTGCTGAAGCAACAAATTTTTGTGTCAAGCTTCTGAGTGGTTATAAACTTCAAGAAGAAAATATAGTTTAAAATTTGCATAAATCCAGATAAATAAAATGCTAAAAAAGGGGATGCCCGTCTATCTTCTATAGGAGCCCTTGACATAGCTTAATGATAACACTCCACCAACAGTAAAGTGCAGCAATGCCATCAGTAAAATAATGTACCAGCCTCCCTTTGCCAATAATTCACCACTCTCACAAAGTGTCCAGAAAACAAAGGAAGACAAAGAAAAAAGCAATCTTTACAGTGTCCCTTTCAAAAGCAGAGAAATCCAACCAAATGGGGGAAAATAGGACTAGTCATTTCACCATTAACAACTGAAAGTATTAATCATGGCTCAAGCTACTTGAGTCGGATTTTGGTTTACAGTCCTGCAGTTTAACTGCGCTCAGGGGAAGTGTAGTACTTTATTTTAAAACTTTGGCATTTACGGTTCCTGGATATTTAAAAAAAAAAATCTGTCTGCTCTCAACAATAAACACCACTTGTGTATTTACAAGGCTATTTTATGTGACATTAATTTTATGTTAGCCTAGCATCTTGACAAGAAAAAGTGCAGCAGAAGAGGTATCGCTGCTGTAATTACTCTTTGGTAGCAATTATGCTTGTCAATTCATAGTACCAAAAAATTGCCCCAAATCCAGCAGTTTATTTTGGATCTCAGTAGATTTTTTTATAATTTCTCTCTTACACACACACACACACACACACACACACACACTCTAAAAGGCGTAAAAACCCTGAAAAATTTTACTTCTACCGTAATTTCCCACTTCTTCAAAGCAGAAGTACCATTTTATTTTTATCTGTTCCACTACATAAAATTAAGGTGCTTTTTTCCCCCCGTCATAAATGCTCAGTGGTCTATTTCATCATCACTACTATCAGGAAACAGTTCTATGAACAAAAGGAGAAACTGGCTGCCTGTATGTTTTTAAGTTACTCTGTGGGTTGGCCCTATATGGCCAGTGCCTGCTTCCTGACAACTCAAGCTCAGTCATCTTAAGCAGTGGGTTTGAAGCACGATATGTGGTTGAAAGAAGGAGTACAAAGTGGCAGAAGAACTGTTGAATTCACTTCATTTTTTTGTGTAATCCACAACACAGCAATTCCTATGGGCCAAATCTTGGTTTCACTGAAGTCAGTAGGAACTTTCCCTTTGATTTCACTGGGATTAGAATTTGTCCCTAATTCCCTGGTTCTTAAGCAAATCCAGTATTGGTCCCCTCTATAAACTATTCCTCTTACAAACTCCGCATGGGTAAATTGAAGGAGGAAAAAAAATGATATTCTGCCATGGAAAGAGCCAATAGCAGTTGTGCGATTGGAGTTCCTGGGTCACAGTCTTAAATTGTCTCCTAGATTGGGACCTAAATCCACCCCAATTCAGGAAAATGTATAAGTACGATTCCTTCAATGGGTCTTAAATAGAGCTGAGTGGAAACGGATTTATTACCCTATGAAAATTTTTGATGTTTGAAATCTTTTCCTATCTTGAAAAGAGGTGAAAGGTCAACATCTCAAAAATGTTCATAAACTGAAAAAAAAAATCAGTTTGGGTCATTTGATTTCGATTGTCATATATTTTGTGTTAACATTTTTATCTTTTACTAATATTTTATCATTTGCTAATATTTTAAAATGCAAAGTTGCTTGGACTTAGCTTTCAAAACTTTCCAGTTCGACGTCAAAACTTTTTTTAACCAAAAATGTTTAGAGTCAGGAGTTCCCTCAAACTCAGCACTGTCTCGCCAACAGTTTCAGTTTCAATGAATCTGCATTAATCTGATGAACAACTGTTTCATCTGAAAATTTTGAACCAGCTCTAGTCTTAAGTATGTGCTTAAGTGCTTTCCTAAAGAGAGATAATGTTCTTATCTTTGCTCTCTACACAACATTAAGAATACGAGGAAGCCACAAGAATATAACTTGGTTCCAAATCACAGTATATGCTAATATACAAATCTTAGCTACATGTATAAACTGCCCTTCTGTTAGGTTCTGGTGCCTTCTGCAACAGAAGATGGAGGCCCACTAGACAATTTCTAGACGATTTAAAGAAATACTACCAAATTCCTGAGGACTACAGATATTCTTCTCAATCAGGACTATACTCACAATTTTCTAATTTTTCTATTAAGGAACCCCTCTTCACCCAAACTATGCATAGTCTGCAGCTGTTCAAGTGACATCAGTTTAAAAATCCTGTGCTGATAAGTATGTCTCTACCTATATTACTGATATCACCTTACATTATTAAAAGTGATATATATATACACCCAATTTACACTTGCCTCTTTAAGATCTTTACTTATTGCATTTCCTTCAGCATGGACAGTGAAAATCAAGGAAGTCAATTTCAGTTGTGTATATAGTCAGTTTGGGTACATCTAGACTGCCGCTGGGAGCGTGTTTTCCTGCCTAGGTGGACAGACATATGCTTGCTCTGCTGGAGCTAGCACATTAAAAATAGCTATGTAACCGGTGGTAGCATGGGTGGTGACTCGGGCTAGCCACTCGAGTATGTTCCCAGGGAGTCCGGGTGGGTTTGTACTGAAGGGCTAACCTGAGCTACCCCCAGCTACACTCCTATTTTTAGAGCATTAGATAGAGCAAAGCTAATGAGTCTTTCCATCTGGGCTGGAAAGCACATGCCCAGCTGCAGTTCAGACCTACCCTGGGTTATACTTTCAGGTTTTTCCATAGGGTGACTAATGATTTTGAGTACCCATCTGGACAGGAGACACGTTCAAAAAGCTTTTCCAGAAAATGCTGAGCAACTGCCCTCTGAAAATGAAGCCCAAGGGAAGTAATTGCAAGTCAACTTTGAGAATGTAGACCTCACTGGATCTATGAATTTTTTGGCCTTAGTGTTCAGGCCTGTAGGTTTAACTCAACTGCATGGTATCTGAGCACTACCCTATTTGGCTTATAACACTTCAAGATATTCATTTGTTTTGAAGTAATATGTCTAACTGCCTTAGATTATGTGAAAGTAAATTTCTATAGGTTAAAATCTGAGCCAAATTAATTTAGCATTTCCATCTCTCAAACAACTGCAGCCAGGCAGAAGAGTTGGGCCAATGCTCCAGAGCAGAAGCAGAGCTTCTCAACCTTTCCAGACCACTGTACCCCTTTCAGGAATCTGATTTGCCTTGAATGCCCCAAGTTTCACTTCACTTAAAAACTACTTGTTTACAAAATCAGACATAAAAATACAAAAGTGTCCCAGCACACAGTTACTGAAAAATTGATTACTGTCTCATTTTTACCATGTAATTACAAAATAAATCAATTGGAATATAAATATTGTACTTATATTTCAGTGCGATACGTGAGCCTGTTTTTCACTTGTGAGTCTTCTCTGAAGCCTGAGCCCCAAGTGAAGGGGCTGAAGCATTTAGCCCCTGTGGCATGAGGCCTTGGGCAATTGTCCTGCTTGCCACTCCCTAATGCCGGCCCTGCACTTGCGATTCCCCTAACCCAACCTGTGACCCTGATGAGGGCTGCAATCCCTAGGTGGAGAAACACTGATCTAGATGAGTTGACGTACCCTTGGTTGAGAACCACGGCTCCAGATTATGCAACACGCACTTCAGTAAGGGATGTGGCAGGCAGGAGGAGGCAAAGTAACAGAAGCAGGACTTTAGGGAGCACACTGACATTTCAGCGGCACAGCAAGGGATTGAGGAGTACTTCCAAAAGAGCTCTTACTCAATGAATCCATGTGCAGCCCAGGAAGGTCAGAATGCTTCATTTCAGTTTCTGACCCTGAGCTAGAGTCATACATAAAATTTCCTTATTATGCCTCATTGTAGTTGGAATCTCGCTAAAATATTTACTCCAATTTACTGGAGATGTGAACCAAGATGAAAAGGTGTTGTTATTCCCTTCAAAAGTGGGCTAACTAAAGAACTCTTGCCTTTTATCCTGGGCTAGATTTGGAGGGTATTGTGACATTGTAGCAAATGAGATTCCTTCTGTTATCTCTGATAACAAGAGAAAGTTAAAGGAAAACTACAGAGATTTTTCTGTAATACCTCGGAGAACAAAGAAAATATTTACTGAAAAAAGTCACAATCCTGAAAATACCTAGGCAGGTGAACACAACATGACGCTCAGATATTTAGACAAATGCTGATTTTTATGTATCTGTTCAATCAGCCTGTAAGACTAATTACACACAATAAATGTTTTAAAAATAATTAAGAAATACCTACTACTTTTTCCATTTAGAAAATTCATCCTCTCCCTTCTGGAGGTTGCCATCTTAGAGAGGTAGCATATAAGGCAAGTCCAGTTAGAAACCAGAGAAAACCAAACAGCTTCTAACATGTTTTTTTGTTTGTTTTGGAGTTTTTTTAAGGTAAATTCTCCCCCTGTCTCTCTCTACAATGTACCTTTTAACAATTTTGAAACCATCTATTTTTCATTGGTTTCTAGTGGGACTTGCATTTTCTCAGTCAGACTCTACCTTGGGAAGGTGTCAAAGTAGCGGTTTTTGGTTTGCCTCATTCTTTTGTGTCACACCTTTAAATTCAAAAATGAAATCCAGTGACTTACTCATCTTTCTAATGAGATGTGATTCTGCTGCCAGATTCCCTTAAAGGAGAAAGGAGAATGAATCCTACCCCTGCCCTTGTCAACATACTTCCTCTCATTAAGGGAGTTTCCAGAGTCCAAGGCTTCCTGTGAGATGTAGCTCAGCAAGCTGTACAATAGCTTGGCTATGTAACCACTATCAGCATCAAATTAGATTCCACTTTTGTTCCAATATCATCAGCCGTAGGATCCCCTCTAAACCCACCTTCATTCCTGGTTCCTTTCTCCCCTGCCAAGCCCACTCCTTCCACATTGCCCTTCTCTCCAAACCTATCTTCAACACCCAGCCTTTCTGCCGTCATTACTCCAGAGTCTCTGCTTCTCTACTCCATTTTTCTTGTGACCCTCAGCTCCCAAGAACTGTGCATGTCAAAGTAATTCTGACACCACCGTTACAGGGAAGTGGGTGGAAAATAATAGTGTGTCCTGAATAATAATCCATTGCACCCCTCATTTTAAGGGGAAAAAGGCAAAACTCATGACAAAAATCAGAGAGTGAAATAGCTGGAAGTCCACCCGCTGAGAAAGGCTGGATGGCAGAGCCACTGTGCAATGCTGCTGTAAAGAAATGCAAAGTAAGTATTATTTTACATTATAATTTTATGTTAAAGTTTCTTTCTAACCTGAAACTACTGATACAGGGCTAGATTGCTATAAGAAACTGATTGGGAAGGAATCACACCAAGAGAGCATGTACTTGGCTGAAAATGAATTCAGACATTAAGATAACATTTAAGATGACACAGAAAGAATATCGAGCTAGTTTGGGGGCACTGATTGCTATGTGGAATAGACAGAAAATGGATGTTGCAGACTGGCAATAGCTCACTATGAAATTTCATATTACTGATTCTTGCTCCTTACCATCTGTCCTTTTCTTTCCATCCCCACAGTCAAATCTCTTGTTCAGTCTCTCATTATATCCTGACCTGGCTACCTCCATGTCCACATCTCTGGCCTCTCAAACATACACATTGTCACTAAAAGTAAATATTCCTTGTCCACTATTTTGATCACATCTTTCCCACTGACTCCTCATCCACTATCTACTGGTCACTTCCTTTAAGACATGATTGTAAATAGATCCCTCCCTCCTTCTGCTCCCTTATCAAGCTTCAGGTTGACTGCTTTCCCTCTCTGAAATTATCTGCAAACACTCCCCCCTATTCACTTTTGAATCTTTTTTGAAAGCCTACTTCTGCAGTGCTGCCCTTGATTTGTTATTCTGATTTCCTGACTTGTCCACTCATCTGTCCATCCATCTTTAGACTCTGAGCTCCTCCAGGCAGAGACCATCCATTCTTTATTAGTAGTAGTGGTTGTTATTCATATTACCATGGTGCCCAGGAGACCTAGTAATGGACCATGATCCCATTCTGCTCAGCGCTGTACAAACACAGAACAAACCGATGGTTCCTGCCCCAAAGAGCTTACAATCTTTGTGGTTTTATTCAGATTCTGATCTATTCTTGAATCTCTGGAAAGTGCTTAGCACATTAAGGACACTACCATCAGCAAAACAACAATAATGGTCAATTGATGATAATACCAGTGGGGTTCACAGTTACTGAATCTGTGTCTCTTGCACCCATAATTCCATGAGAAGTATTAGGCTTATTTCAGGGCATTTGTTTTTTCCCCAATTAACAAGCAGAACCAAACTTTGGGGAAATCTACTGCTAAAAAGACAAATGAGAATGATGGGCAAGACACAAACAGCCAGCTTCAGGGCATAAGCCAACTTCTCAGTACTCTGGGGTAGGAGGAAATCTTCTCTGGGGGCAGGTTATCCCTATAGCTCTGTGCTACTGGTTGCTATCTGAGACTGGTTACTGGATTAGATGGACCACTGGTCTAATCCAGTATGGCAATTCTCATGTTCCCACAATGGCTAAGCACGTGTGGTTTCATTTTGTTTTACAATACAAGCACATTGAGACAGAATTGGTAGTTCCCAGTTACTACCCACAAAGCGCAGCATGTGATCTCTACGTGGTGGAAGCTTGTGGCTGTCATGGTTTCCTCCCACGTAATACTTTCAGTTTTTCTGGACTATAATTACAGTGAAACAAACAAGGGCTCAAGTCAATCCCAAATACGCTTTGGGTATTTGAGAGATGGGTGCAAAATAAAACAAAAATCTATTTTGTGGCAGTAGATAGAAGGGACAGACACAACCAGCTGGGTTTCCTGATTACAAGAAGAAATGTTTCTTGAGACTCCGGTAAGTTTTACACAATGCTGTGCCTTTGTATTTTCTGTTGTCATATACTGCTATGGTTCTATGAGACAAATACAAATAGTATACCAATGTGCTGCCATAGGCATCCTCCCAACAATGATGGCACAACAGTCATCATTTATCCAGTCAAGCAGATAGTACAACATTCATATCAGATACCTAAATAGCGTATCATATCAAGTGCAATTAAAATCAGTGATGCAACTTTTTAATTCACCCTTTGTACCGGAGAGTCATCACACTGATGAAATGATGTTAAAGGCTGAATGGCAGAAGCTTCATGCAAAGCTGCTGTAAAGAAATGGAAACCAAAGTCTATTTTATGTTATGATTCTTATATAAGTCTCTTTCTTGCTTGAAGTCAATATATTGTCTGGATTACTATAAAAGATAGAAATACTGATCTGCAAGCTACAGTCACTGAGTGAGCTAGTACTTGGTTGTCCAATAAGGTGTGAAATTGTACATGATATACAGAGGTGCCCTGGCTTCAAAATTCAGATTCAACTTTTGAACACCAGTGTACCAGCAGTATTTGGATCCAGGTTTTGGAGTCTGTTCATTACAAAAATGGGAGCTATTTCCAAAATTTGTATCTTGATCTAGCTTCAGATTGCAAATCCTCCTCCTGGCCAAAGTTAGAGGTTCTTTTAGATCCAGGATTTTGGTCTGAACCTCTCTCTAGTATGGTGCATCTGTGAGGTGGACAAATGAAGAGCAAAATTTTTAACTGGTAAAAAGCTGCAGGATTATCACTGAGTGTGGTTTCTTTCCCACAGCTCAGTGGGAGGTGGGGAGTTTTGCAATCATCTGCCTATTTAACCTAAATATTAGGAAGAGTGATGCTTAATAAAACTGGGTTTGAGGAAGAACTGTATGTTTAGCATGGCTGTACCTGAGTTTCAGTCTAAGTTGCTCCATTGTGGTCTATACAGACCTAGGGAATGAGAGAAAGAGGAAAGTGGATATCTAAAGTACTGGAGGCTTTACAGTCATTAGTAGTGTGGCATTGAATTGCAATGAAATACCTTTTTTTGATAGACCATACAGCAAAATAATTGTTCTTATTGTTTTCTGTAAGATCATATCATGGTAGTTATTTTTAGACTAAAAGTTAAGTCAGCCAGAATGTGAGAGTTGTAATTTTTCAGGCCTGTCAGGTTTAGCATGTCTGGAAAATGTGGAAGATGGCTGAGGAATATTATCAGTATAAAACTGTTATAACCAAGATGGTCAATCCAAGATGTCACATCCATCAACAAACAACGCCTGCATTTCTCTTCTCAGCAATGAAGTCCACATCAGGAATATAAATACTCTGGAGTTAGACAGAGTAGCAGTTTTTCAGCCCAGTTTAGTTATGCTTTAAACTGATGGATGTGGACATGATTCATGTGAGTTATGTGATCCCTCAAGAAACCATTTGCAAATTAACTAATGAAATATTGTTTTGCTTGAAACTTATTAAAGAGAAGCAGTGAAAAGTAGTTGCACATAACTACAAAGCCTGGAATGTAGATTTCAAAAACCTGGACTTTACTGGTATGTCCATAATCCTCAGTGCACGGGTTATGTGGAGGAGTGGCAGAAAAGGGGGCTTAAGCTTCATATTAAGAAAAGTAAAAAGACTCTGCAGCCATGTAATTGCAGGATTAATAGGCAAAATAAGATGCTTTGCTCTACTATTTAAATTTCCAGAGCAATTTATGAAAATCCTCATACAGAAAACCTCAGTAATTGAAAATGAAATTCAGAAATAGCGTTCTTCTAAGTTAAAGGACTTAGACGTAATTGCTCAAGAGTGAAGAGAAGGAAATTGGGTTATGGTTGAAGCATCATATTGCAGGAGCAATACTGGAGGTTGGGACAAGCTGTTGGAAGAAGAAAGCTCAAACAAAGGGTTTCTAAAATTGCAACAGTATGGAGAAGTTAGGATGATTAGAATATTTCTCATTAGAAAAAAGACACAGACCTGCTGTAAGTAAGTCTGAGCATAGTGAAAGTGGTCATCATATTAAAAACTTCAGGAAGGCAATTGCCTCAAAAAGAGAAGGGCACAAAAACTAAGGAGAGACCACACACTACAAGAGCTTTGTCCTTATGCATTGTATGGAACAGACTACTCAGGCAGCTACGGAGGTAACCACTCAGCAAATTCAGCCAGACACAAACTTAGAAGAAGAAAAAAAAAAACATTACAGGGCACAAGAACTATCTAGGTAACTAGATGAATCCTACAAGGCCTCCCTTTCCGCCTCCAGAAGTGTCACTAACTGGTAGAGCAGGTGATCTACTTGTATATGTTTCTAGGAAGGGGCAATTCAGAATAAAATATAAAGCTATTACAGGGAATCAAAAGTGGAAGTGCTTTGGCTTGGAACACATATCTCATGTGCTAAAGCCCCAATACGAATGACCTGCTTTGGGGCAACAGTTTTATTTTCTGGATATGTACGATATGTATCAAAAGTCTTGGTCTGCATTCTAATCCACTGAACCAATTTCAAAACAATAGGAATTTTACTTTACTATCCGCTTTGATGTACTGTAGCTGGCAGGTCTGAACACGTTTAGAGGCATATGCAGTTCTCCTGGTAATGCTTCAATTTTATATGCAGAGGGAGAGCTATTAAAGAATTCATTTGATGTTTGATATGTAAGAAAAAGACCATCGGCTTTGACTGCTCATCTTAATGGAGTTGAGATTATCCTTTGCCTCTTACCCACATCTACAAACCATTGCACAATGTCCTAAGGACACCCAAATCAACATCCTTGTCATAGCCTTTAGGAGTGTACCTACCAAAATGTACTGAGGTTTCAAGGTGACATGGCCTATTTTATTAGGTTTGTCACTATATTGATTAGATTAGGGCTGACTAGATTAGCTTGCTAACTGACCCATTGTGTCCCCTAGGAAATTCTGGAGAGTGGAAAGCATAATTGAAAATGAGTATAACAACAACAGATGTTCCAAAGATTTATGACTCAGGGGGATGATACAGATTATGTGACATGTACAGGGACTCATTTTACTAACTACGTCCCCTAACACTTCAGTTTAGAAATTAACACTAAATTATTACATTCTCTTCTTTGTAGTAAGGGTTTTAATATCTCAATAATATGAACATAAAAAGTCAAGCATTTTCTTCTTTGTCAACACCTGAACATTTATTCCAACCCTGTTAATTTTGTTTAAAAAATGCAGATGCCCATCCACTCTCCCAAGTTTAAAAGAGGGTAAACTAAAGCTAGACACATCATCCAATGAGTTTTGGAGCATATCAAGTGTCCTCCACGTTATATTTGGTTTTAGCTGATACACTGCATTGATAGAGGTGTGCGAATGAGCTGTGCGGTCCGTAGTTTGTTCTAGGGATTACTAGCGAAAGGCCAATGCACCAGCTCAGCAGCTCACATTTTTAATAAAAACTTTGCTTCTAACTGAAACTGAACATATTTCAGTGAAGTGGCACTCTGTGCTTTCAGAGCTATCAAATCCATTACATAAAGGACCACTGTGAAGTGCTGAATATGTTCTTGCTTTAATCAGTTCAGAGAATAGAGATTTGTTTAAAATGTTTTCTTTTCCCCAATCACACAGGGGCTGCCCCTGTAAATACCATGAGTAGGCACACATGAAATACCAGGAACACAAGCAACACATTCTGAAAATGTCAGCCCCCATCCATACACCTCTGCCTCCCACATAGCACTCCTACTCATTTGACATCACAAGAACTCAGTGCTAGGGCTTTGAGTGTTTTTTTTCCTTCCAAATGTCTCCCCCTCCTCCTTTTCTTCACACTACTGTACAAAGATGACAGCTGAGCAGTTAGTAATAAACCCTCATGTTTAGGCAAACAATCGTATATCAGTCACACTCAGTAACATGGCCATGACTGGATAGCGTGCTGTGCGACAGACTGGGAACCACGACGTCCAGTAATGTGCCAGCCCTTTATGCATCAAAGGCTAAAGCAACATGAAGCATAACAACAGTTTTGCATGTTCCCTTTTAGTTTCATCAAACTGAATATTATACATAATCCTTATTCTCCTGCTCCCTATATCTCATGGCAGAAAACTATGAGCATAAATCTTTTAAAAGAAAAAATAGTGGGATTTAATTTTTATCTGCAATTTTATTACTTTTTATAAAAATACTCCCCCTTACTTTGGGTAGTACCACTTTGATATTTCAGATTATTTTCCTTTTAGCAACTGTTTTACCCCCTGTAGAAGTAGCTTGGAGAATATCTTTCCTTCTCTTTGTTCTTACATGGGTCACATTCCTTTCATGTACAGGAAGGAGAGATTTCATTTCTTTATGCAATTCTAGCTTTAGTAACTTGCTTTTACTAATGAGAAATAGATAGATGATAACTGTACTTGAGACTGTACAGGAAGAAGGCTTAAAAAAGGAATACAGTAACTGATTGATGGATTCATTTCAATTAAACTTGCCTTAATTTTACGGCTATTTGGCAGAGATGTGTCTGTAGCCTTAGAGATTATTGTAGGCTCTGAAAAACTCAAATACTGTATCTCTTCTCTCAGTACAAATATATAGATGTATATATATATTCTTGCCTCTCCAAGTTATTACCATGCAGACAATTTCAATTCAGAGCCAATAAGAGTAGCATCTTTTCTATCCAAAAACTAAAGATCATATCTTGAGAAAACTGATCTTTCGAGAAATGGCTGGAAATAAGTGAGGGCATGAAGGATTGACTCTTGTGCTTTGTTTACCGACTATAAAAAACAGCTTTCCTTGTCAGCCACAGATATTAGGTTTTTCATTGGTATCAAAGGCTCCAGGTGAGCTTGGGTCTATGCACGGCACTCAGCCGACCCTCTCTTGGATTCTGAACACTGTACGCTCCTATTGTGTAAATTATGCTCTATTTTGGTCACTTACCCGCTTCCCCATTAAGTTCAAACTAAACAATTCTGCAGCCGTGGTTCTTATAACTATCTTATAAACCATGAAGTGTCAAGGCCACAGGCCAACAAATGCAGACCACCACTTTCTCCAGAACAGCAAGCACATGATTTTTAGTATATTTATTTATACATACTTAAAATTGCCTAGGACAGAGGATTTCTAAAAATTTGGTCACATTAATGGAGAGCTTTTCATGGGGGAACTCATCCCTTCACAAGCATGGAACCTTTTTCTCCTTCCTTTGAGATGACAGAACTTCCTTGTGGAAAACATACATGGAGAAGTGTAGGGTATTTGACTGATGCAGTACATGGTTGAGAGCTGCTTCACTGGGAGCCAGCCTTGTCTTTTCTTCACTCTTTTGTCCAAAAAGCTGCTTACTGACACCTTGAGGAACCAAGCGACACCACACACTGCCTAAAAAAACAGATGGGATGTGGGAGTCAGAGGACCAAATCTCAAGTTCACAACCAAAGGTTTGGGAGTGACAGAGGTAAGAGGAGGTACATTAGAGCTCCCCTTACAGATCTGCCCAACAAGTTCTAAAGAGAGAAAATATACGGGATGGTCATCAAATGACTGTACGGATGGTAGTTATGATGTGTACTAGCTTGTTAGCAGAATGTTTATTATGTCAATTGCCATAATTTTTTTTTAATTTTGGCTGTCACACTACCCAGGGGATAAAGCTATGGGTTCCCCTAGGATTCCAGCCAGGCACTTTAGTTATAGACTCATAGACTCATAGACTCTAGGACTGGAAGGGACCTCGAGAGGTCATCGAGTCCAGTCCCCTGCCCTCATGGCAGGACCAAATACTGTCTAGACCATCCCTGATAGACATTTATCTAACCTACTCTTAAATATCTCCAGCGATGGAGATTCCACAACTTCCCTAGGCAATCTATTCCAGTGTTTAACTACCCTGACAGTTAGGAACTTTTTCCTAATGTCCAACCTAAATCTCCCTTGCTGCAGTTTAAGCCCATTGCTTCTTGTTCTATCATTGGAGGCTAAGGTGAACAAGTTTTCTCCCTCCTCCTGATGACACCCTTTTAGATACCTGAAAACTGATATCAGGTCCCCTCTCAGTCTTCTCTTTTCCAAACTAAATAAACCCAATTCCTTCAGCCTTCCTTCATAGGTCATGTTCTCAAGACCTTTAATCATTCTTGTTGCTCTTCTCTGGACCCTCTCCAATTTCTCCACATCTTTCTTGAAATGCGGTGCCCAGAACTGGACACAATACTCCAGTTGAGGCCTAACCAGCGCAGAGTAAAGCGGAAGAATGACTTCTCAGTGTCTTGTTTACAACACACCTGTTAATGCATCCCAGAATCATGTTTGCTTTTTTTGCAACAGTATCACACTGTTCACTCATATTAAGCTTGTGGTCCACTATGACCCCTAGATCTCTTTCTGCCATACTCCTTCCTAGACAGTCTCTTCCCATTCTGTATGTGTGAAACTGATTGTTCCTTCCTAAGTGGAGCACTTTGCATTTATCTTTATTGAACTTCATCCTGTTTACCTCAGACCATTTCTCCAATTTGTCCAGATCATTTTGAATTTTGACCCTGTCCTCCAGAGCAGTTGCAATCCCTCCCAGTTTGGTATCGTCCGCAAACTTAATAAGCGTACTTTCTATGCCAACATCTAAATCGTTGATGAAGATATTGAACAGAACCGGTCCCAAAACAGACCCCTGCAGAACCCCACTTGTTATACCTTTCCAGCAGGATTGGGAGCCATTAACAACTACTCTCTGAGTACGGTTATCCACCCAGTTATGCACCCACCTTATAGTAGCCCCATCTAAATTGTACTTTCCTAGCTTATCTATAAGAATATCATGCGAAACTGTATCAAATGCCTTACTAAAGTCTAGGTATATCATATCCACTGCTTCTCCCTTATCCACAAGGCTCGTTATCCTATCAAAGAATGCTATCAGATTAGTTTGACATGATTTGTTCTTTACAAATCCATGCTGGCTATTCCCTATCACCTTACCACCTTCCAAGTGTTTGCAGATGATTTCTTTGATTACCTGCTCCATTATCTTCCCTGGCACAGAAGTTAAACTAACTGGTCTGTAGTTTCCTGGGTTGTTTTTATTTCCCTTTTTATAGATGGGCACTATATTTGCCCCCTTCCAGTCTTCTGGAATCTCCCCCGTCTCCCATGATTTCCCAAAGATAATAGCTAGAGGCTCAGATACCTCCTCTATTAACTCCTTGAGTATTCTAGGATGCATTTCATCAGGCCCTGGTGACTTGCAGGCATCTAACTTTTCTAAGTGATTTTTTACTTGCTCTTTCCTTATTTTCTCTTCTAAACCTACCCTCTTCCCGTAAGCATTCACTATACTAGACATTCCTTCAGACTTCTCAGTGAAGACCGAAACAAAGAAGTCATTAAGCATCTCTGCCATTTCCAAGTCTCCCGTTACTGTTACCCCCTCCTCATTGAGCAGTGGGCCTACCCTGTCCTTAGTCTTCCTCTTGCTTCTAATGTATTGATAAAAAGTCTTCTTGTTTCCCTTTATTCCCATAGCTAGTTTGAGTTCATTTTGTGCCTTTGCTTTTCTAATCTTGCCTCTGCATTCCTGTGTTATTTGCCTATATTCATCCTTCGTGATCTGACCTAGTTTCCATTTTTTATATGCAGCCTTTTTATTTTGTAGGTCACGCAAGATCTCAAGGGTAAGCCAAGGTGGTCTTTTGCCACATTTTCTATCTTTCCTAACCATCGGAATAACTTGCTTCTGGGCCCTTAATAGCGTCCCTTTGAAAAACTGCCAACTTTCCTCAGTTGTTTTTCCCCTCAGTCTTAATTCCCATGGGACCTTGCCTATCAGCTCTCTGAGCTTACCAAAATCCGTCTTCCTGAAATCCATTGTCTCTATTCTGCTGTACTCCCTTCTACCCTTCCTTAGAATTGCAAATTCTATGATTTCATGATCACTTTCACCCAAGCTTCCTTCTACTTTTAAATTCTCAACAAGTTCCTCCCTATTGGTTAAAATCAAGTCTAGAACAGCTTCCCCCCTAGTAGCTTTTTCAACTTTCTGAAATAAAAAGTTGTCTGCAATGCAGTCCAGGAACTTATTGGATAGTCTGTGCCCCGCGGTGTTATTTTTCCAACATATATCTGGATAGTTGAAGTCCCCCATCACCACCAAATCTTGGGCTTTGGATGATTTTGTTAGTTGTTTGAAAAAAGCCTCATCCACCTCTTCCGCCTGATTAGGTGGCCTGTAGTAGACTCCCAGCACGACATCACCTGTGTTTTTTACCCCTTTTAGCCTAACCCAGAGACTCTCCACCCTTCCGTCTCCTATGTCCATCTCCACCTCAGTCCAAGTGTGTACATTTTTAATATATAAGGCAACACCTCCTCCCTTTTTCCCCTGTCTATCCTTCCTGAGCAAACTATACCCATCCACACCAACATTCCAGTCATGTGTATTATCCCACCAAGTTTCAGTAATGCCAATAATGTCATAGTTGTATTTATTTATTAGCACTTCCAGTTCTTCCTGCTTATTACCCATACTTCTTGCATTTGTATAAAGGCATCTAAGATACTGGTTTGATCTTGCCTCCCAGCTTCGCCCTGACCCTCCTTCCTCTCTGCCATTATAGCCCGTGCTCCCTCCTGTTTCCAACCCATCTCCCAGGTCTTGTTCCCCACTTACCTGTGGGCTTTGCTCACCTGTCCCCGTCGAACCTAGTTTAAAGCCCTCCTTACTAGGTTAGCCAGTCTGTGCACAAATAAGGCCTTTCCCCGCTTCGAAAGGTGAACGCCATCTGTTCCTAGCAGTCCTTGCTCAAATAGCATCCCGTGGTCGAGGAAGCCAAAGCCCTCCTGGCGACACCATCTTCGCAGCCAGGCATTCACCTCCACGATGCATCTGTTTCTGCCCGGACCCCTACCTTCAACAGGAAGAATCGAAGAGAATACCACCTGCGCTCCAAACTCCTTAACCCGTACTCCCAGAGCCCTGTAGTCACTCTTGATCTGCTCAGCGTCACACCTCGCAGTATCATTTGTGCCCACATGGATGAGTAGCATGGGATAGTAATCAGAAGGCCGGATAATTCTCGACAAAGCCTCTGTAACATCTTGGATACGGCCCCTGGCAGGCAGCATACCTCCCGGGATGAACGGTCAGGGCAACAGATGGGTGTCTCCGTCCCCCTCAGCAGAGAGTCTCCAACCACCACTACCCTACGTTTCTTATCAGTGGTGGCAGCAGACCTCCCAGCCTTAGGGGTACGAGGCTTCACCCCCTTAACTGTTGGGGGTGATCTCTTCTCTCCTGTATCAAGAAGAGCATAATGGTTATCTTTTACCACAACAGGAGGGTTCGCAGCAGCGGTGGAGCACTGCCTGCTGCTAGAAGTAACCAGCTGGCTGTGTCCACCCTGAGCCTCCTCCTCCACTGGTGTGTCAGATACACCCTGAGGCATCTCCTCCTCCACTGGAGTGTCAGTAGTCCTGTCAACTGGGACAGCACCGTCAGCTGTCTCCACATGGATACTGTCCAGGAATTGCTCATGGACATGGATGTTCCTCAGCCTGGCCACCTCCTCCTGTAGCTCTCCCACCTGCTGCCTGAGAGATTCCACCAGTAGGCACCTTTCACATTGGATGCCACCCCCAGCCTGGATATCAGTAAGTGGAAATTGCAAATTACAGTCTTTGCAAGCCCACACCAGAATCTGGGTAAAAGCATCCATGCTTTGGTGCTCTGTCTGGCTACAGGCGCAGGTGGAGGAGACAGAAGCAGTGCTGGCACAGGTGTTGCGGGTCCTCCTCACCATTGTAAGCCTCCCTCTGTCAAACTCTCGCAAATTCCCGTCTACAGTTCCCTGTCCGCTCCTCTCTGCTGTAAACAGAAAGGTATTTGATGTGGCTCAGGTTATGGGTTCAGGGGACCAAAGGGTCACAAATGAGACCGACAAGGGACCCCCCCTCCCTTCCTACTCCCCTTCTGAACTCCCTTGCAAAACTCCCTGTTAGCAGCTCCTGTTCGCGTTATACTCACTTAGAGGGAGATGTGGCAGATATTGCTATTCCATTGGATCACTTAGGTGGTAAACACTTCCAAAGAGGTACCACATTTTGGGGAGGCTTACATACGCTGGTTCAAATTGGGATTTCCAGAGGCCAACAGACAAATAAAGGGCTTTAGGCATAAAAAGGCTGTATTTAAACTGATCAGGGCCTTGATTTCGGATCCAGCAAACATAAAGCTCCTTATGTTCAAAGGGGGCCCTAACCCTTGCAGAAGGGTTGGAAAGTCTTTTGTCTGCTAAAACAACGAGGAGTCTAGTAGCACCTTAAAGACTAGCAGATTTATCTGGGCATAAGCCTTTGTGAGTTAAAAAAAAATACTTCTTCAGATGCATGGAGTGAAAATTACAGAAATGGGCATAAATATATATTGGCACATGAAGAGAAGAGAGTAAACTTACAAGTGAAAAACCAATGCTGAAGGCCAATTTAGTTAGGGTGAATGTGGTCCACTCCCAATAAATGATGAGGGAGGTGTCAATACTAAGAGAGGGAAAATTGCTTTTGTAGTGAACCCTATTCAAGCCCAAATTGATGGTGTTAAGTTTGCAAATGAATTGTAGTTCTGCAGTTTCTCTTTGAAGTCTGTTTTTGAAATTTTTTGGTTGAAGAATGGCCACTTTTAAATCTGCTATTGAGTGCGCAGGATACTGAAACGTTCTCCTACTGGCTTTTGTATGTTACTGTTCCGGATGTCTGATTTGTGTCCATTTATCCTTTTACATAGAGACAGTCCAGTTTGGCCAATGTACATGGCAGAGGGGCACTGCTGGCACATGATGGCATGTATCACATCAGTAGATACAGGTGCAGGTGAATGAGCCTCTGGTGGTGTGCCTGGCTGGGTCCTATGATGGTGTCGCTAGAATATATATGGGACAGAGAAGGCAAGGCGGTATGTTACAGGGATTGGTTCCTGGTGTTCTGTGGTGTGTAGTTGCTGGTGAGTATTTGCTTCAGGTTGGGGGGCTGTCTGTAAGTGAGGACTGGCCTGCCTCCCAAGGCCTGTGAGAGTAGGGGATCATTTTTCAGGATAGGTTGTAGATCATTGATGATGCATTGGAGAGGTTTTATCTGGGGGTTGTACATGATGGCCAGTGGTGTTCTGTTATTTTCCTTGTTGGACCTGTCCTGTAGTAGGTGATAAACATGGCTACCCCTCTGATATTTTGTCTGCTAGGAGCTCATCAGACTAGTGGGTTACTCTGGTAGACTTTTAGCAAATGTATAAGAACTTTTATGGGTTTTTATGAGATTTCCCTTTACTGCTTTTACCTTAAGAATAAATGTGCTTGCTTAGAAAGAGCTGTGCGGTAACTTGTAATTGCTGGCAATACATTGTTCATAGCCCTTGGAGAGAAAGCAACACACAGGCTCTGGACATGAGGCAGATTGGCTTGTGAGGATATCACAGCATAAGGCAGGGAGCTGTGCAATGTTAAAACTCTGGTCAAGAGGGAGAGAGACAGGTCTCCACCCAAAAGTAGTAACTGCTGGTAGCCAAGAACCTTAAATGGGTGCCCTCACAGGACCATGAAGTAGGAATAGAGCAGTTAGTCTAAAACTAAGAGTTTATCACACTTTCTACATTTTCTCTGGTTTCATTTTCTCATTCCCATCTCTTCTGTTCCTCTTTTCCACAACCCCATGCTCTTCTGTCATGTGGTCCACTACCACTTCTCTCTCTCTGCACATACTTCCCTTCTGCTTTGTTCCCTTTTCCTCTACTAACCTAGACAAATTCCCCAGCCAGCAGCAGTCCTAGAGGCCTATAGAAACAAGGACCCAACCCAACAAGTCTCCAGGCTCTCTGTTAAGGGATCTTGTAACCAGAGACAAGCCCAATCTCTGCAGGCCACTTGGGAGTCTGTGTATGACTACAATTCTGGGGCCACTGTTTTAGAAGAAAACATCTTAATTATGATGTTTTAATAACTGGAATGATTATTTTCACTTGATGAGTTTAAAGTCTTCTGCAGCAAAGATTAAGGAGTTCTCCTAGCACATTGCATTTCTTCTTGCAAACTTCAGAACAAGACCACAGAAAGAGAGAGAGAGAGAGAGAGAGAAAGAGAGAGAACATGTGTGCACACATGCATATGTTAAAGAAGGCATCATACGACTTTGGTGTAAGAGTGGATTCCTTGTTTCCACTCACCTCCATGCTGACAGTCTGAGCCAGGGAGGTCAGGGTCTAAATGGACAAGACGACTGAATTACTCTTTCACATGCAGACGAGGTGTCTCCAGGTCAGGGTTGAGGAATACTGATTGGGCAGGTGAGAAGACATTTGCAACTGTCAGTGTCTGCGGTACTGGTATTTCTATGAATGAACAGAGGTTTTAAGTCTCTAGGGCTCTCAACCTGCCACCTTGCATAGTATTAAAAAAGGAAAGAACAGATGCGGGGGGGGGGGGGAGTGTTTACCTTTGACTGAAATGCATTTAACTGAATCTCCAGAGGAAGAAAGTAGGTTAGGAAACTTGGTCAATGAAAAACATGGGGCTTGGAGAAAAATTCTACTATATTATGCTTTACCAGCCCTGTAATATCACACGGTACATTTCCTACAAAGCCAAAATATGTGGATTGATGGCTAGCAACCAAAGGTTGCACTCTCATGATGCACTTAAGGGATACCATGCCATTAGCAGAAAATTCACACACAATATATTATTATTTATATTTTGAATCAAATTACTGCAATATATTCTTTTACAAAGATTATGTAAAAAAATCAATCAGATTTTCTGATATGTATTTTATTTTTAAGAGAAAAAGAACCTTAAAAATAAAATTAAAAAAACCAAATAAATATAATTTAACTAGCTATCCAAAGGGAAAGGACCTAGGAGTATTCAGGTTATGGTTAGTCCATCTTAAACCTAATTTGCTTTCTGTGATTGTATTCCTTTAATATCAGCATGGATATTAGCCCTCCCACACTGACCAGAATAGGAAATGAGAATTACTCATTCTTTATGTGACTAATGGACTGTCTTCCAAATTGCAGAATGCATTGTTTTACTACAAAGCAAAGTAGCTTAACCCTGCAATGTCCAATTAAGTTCTCAATTACACAAAACAGTTTTATTTTAACTACTCCATAGCTTGCTCCAATCCAACAAGAATTATTGTATGGCTGCTTTTTGTTGTTCTATATTCAAATGTTGTTCTGTATTCATATGTTTGGCAGCAGGTTGGTGTTTAGAGTAGTGTCATTTATCACAAACTGTGGATGTCTCACAAATGGAGCAGTTAATTACTGTATGCTGGCCCTACAGCAGGGGGATGAGGAGAGTAAAGAAGGTTAACCAGACAGACTGACCCACCCTGCCAACTGGTATTCATCTCTGGGGGATCCACTCTCATCCTTGTCAGCACACAGACACTGCAGCAGAGGTTGTGGAATGAGCACTCTGTTAAACAAAACAAGGTTCCTCCCTTCCCTATGGAAGAGTCCTACAGAATTTAATAGGAATTAAACGCTTGGGACTCTGTATTCTAAGAAGCTACAGAACTTCTATGGAGAGACTATAGTCTCTCTATAGGATATTTGAGCCATCTAATAGAATTCTGCACCCAATAATATTTTATTTTCAGTTCTGTAGGATAGTTCAAAGAAAAAAAGAAAAGGTGTATAAGGTGGGGAGAGGGGAGAACCACATTCTAGAGGATAGATCCTGTCCTCATTGAGTAACTGTGCAAAGCTCCCTAAAATTGGCTCATCCAGCCACACAAGGGAGGATTTCCCCATACATGGGGGATCTTCAGATGATGTAGACACACTATAGGTGTTCCTCCTGAGAAGGGGGGGTATAGTGGGTGGAAGTGGGCATAGCAGAGCAGCCTTGATTATCCGTGGCTGCTACAATGCGCTTTTGGAGACACAGAAATCATGCACAGATTAGAGCAGTCTTCAGATTTCTCTAACTAATTCTAAGGGGCTGGACCATGCAGAGCAGCTCCAGGACTTGGAGAACAAATGACAGACCCACCTTTGTACTACCCTACCTTCAGATGTGTAGAATGCTTTTTGGCTCCAGCTAAAAATCTGACCCTGAAAAGTTATTTTACTTTACATTCTATAGGCCTTTTCTCTAGCATGGAGGAGTTCTGACTCCAGCATACATTCATATTCACTGAAAGAAGAAAATACCATCCCTTTCCATTTTTCATTCTTTCCAGGGGGAAGAGGATATGTGAGAGAGCACAAAAATAATACTAATAAATTGTTTGAATATAAAGATTGGACTATAAGCATTGAAAGCCTTGCCTCTTACAAACAATAGTCAATGTGACTGATAGTCCAGGAAGCACATTAAGGAAGTATAATAGCTTTCCCTGTGGACAGAGGAAAGCTGTTAGTCTGCATAGGAGAATCTGCTCTTTGAATGAGACAAATGAAACTCCTCCTGTGTTTTAAAGAAAAACAAATATCCCTCACTAGAGCTAGATTGCTCTATAAAAAATGTTTTTTTCCCATTCCAAACAAACTAAATAGAAGCATTTAACAAACAAACAAACATTGGGTATTCCTTCAAGAGGATATGAAAAAGGGATACATGGATTTTAAAGAGTTATAACTATATGGACACAGAATCACAGTGATTTAGCTCTGTGAAAGTGACAGACATGTTTATACAGGCCCAATCCTCTTTCGCAAAACATGCCTGCATGCCAATGGGGCTGATTAGCACTTTGCAGTGTCAAGCCTTATATCGAAAGAGGATTCACCTTTCAAAAGTTACACACTGGAGAATGACTCCTCTTTGTTAGCTGGTTTTGTGGAGGGATAGTCAGAGGGAGCTCAAAGGAACTGACCATCACAAACTTTGCCATCTTGCCTTCTCCAACACATAGCAACATACACATATACACACATACGTGCCCTGCGCTGTACCAAACGAAGACACTTCCCTCCAGACACTTCCCCTTGGGGAGAAGATGAGAGAACAAAACACCTGTTACAGATGTGTAGCCATATTGCTTAATACACTGCTGCAAGGTGCTCAGATATTGTAGTATAAGAACCTGTATATAATAGACTAGAATTGAAAAAAGAAGGATGAATAGCTTCCTTAACCACAAAGATAAAGTCTCAGAGATTCTTTGAAGTGTGATGGATTACCCTACCTACTTGTTGCTTTCCCACCACACTTCAGATCAAGTAACAATCATCTGGCATTTGATAGTCAGCCTGATATTGTCCTTCAATTTTTAGGTTAGAAAAGATTGTTGTTGGTGGTTTTTAAAGGATAAGGAAAAGCCACACAGGTCCATAGTGAATTTAAAGAATATCTCATTTTAATAGTAAAACAGCACAAAAAATAAATAACCCTTTTTGAGCAATGCTTTAATTATCAGGCTTTCCCCTTTGCTGGTGGTTTTTCGTAGGATGGCTCCTTTAAAAACCTTTGCTTTCCTTTCTGTTCCCATGACACCTTTCCTTTCAGCACAAGTTTAGCATTTCTTTTCTGCACTGTGGTCACTGATTAATGTCCTGACCCTTGACCTATTAACCCCTACAATATCATAACAGAAGACTGATGTTGTCAGTACCCAAAACTAAGTAAGATCTTTCCTGTGTGGTGATATTAGGTCTACAGGATTTATGTGAAAAAATATGGTCCCTTCCCTCCTCCAGCCATTTACTTAGCTTTCAAACTGTAAACAAGTGACTAGATGCCTGATTGAACACAACTTTAAATAATACAGAGTAACATTATTTACTTGGTTCTGATCAAGACCCAAAGCAGCCAGCTGAACAGTAAAGAGGTTGCTGGTCAACTCTAAATGAATAAGAATACAGGAAAGCCAGATACAAAGTAGTTTAGCCTCTGTAATAGACTTCAATAGCAGGCCTTCTCCTTCTCCATTACAAAATCGAAATAGAAAAGCATCTCTTAAATAACAGTCCCTTTTGTGGACAGCTTCAGGAAACCATTCACAGTTAATCAAGCCTTGCAATGCTCCAGAGTCATCTGCCATGTACCCAGAGCAGCTTTGCTCATCCTCAGGAGCCCCGGTTACGCCTGTTAGTTTTGCTCTTCACATCAAACTTAAATGCTGAAAACAAATCACTTTACTTCGCCATGGTAGCTTGAAGAACTCAAAGCTTCCAAGAGCAAGAAGCCAAGAGAGATGATAAAAATGGGAGGTGATTGAGGGGAAAGGAAAGAGTATCTAGTGATAAGCGAGCCAGGGCACCTGGGTTCTAATCCCAGCTCTGCCACTCACATTATGTGACCCAAGGCAAACCTTTCACCTCTCTGTGTAGTAACATAAAAAGGAGAAATTGTAAACTCTCTAGGGCAGGGACTAGTTTTTGTTATACTCTTGTATAGTATCTAGCACAATGGGGCCATTAAGCAGTACTGCAGTACAAACAAACAGTAATGAGTAATATCCTCACAGGCGGGTTGTAAGAATCAGCTTTGAGATTGAGCAGCATCTTAAAAGTACACAAGAACGTTAGCTGGATTCCAAAGAGATGGTTGTGTCAATATAGGAATTACCATCTTGTTTGATCCCCTAAAAACCTACACCTTGTTTTTCTAAGAGTATTTGAAGGGCGGAGACCATGGAGGTAGCACCTGAAAACTGTATATGTTGTTCTATTCCCAAACAGATGAGAGAAAAGTGTTTCTATTTCTAGAATAAGGCTTGGTAGTGGAAGCTGAAGCTGACTGGGGAGGTCAACAGACATGCATATTCGGAGCCAATTTTCAGCAGATGGTAAAGATAATAAAGCTGATTCCAAGAAGGGCAGGAAGCAACTACCTTGGCTGCTCTGTGGAGCTTCCATTGAAAATAAGGGGTGGGTACACAAGCAAATATTCAATGAGGACAATCACAGAAGCAGCTACACAGATTCTCTGACCGCTAAAGGAGAGCTATCACCTCTGCTGCTCGTTCAGCCAGTGTGCCACACGGAACCTCTCAGCCGAGGAACATTTATAGATGAAAAACTGCTAGGCTGTTACTTGGCCACACAGCACACACAAACACTATCAGCACCTCCTCTGCCGAACTTGTTCTACATCATCACCGCAGAATGCAGAAACAGCTCAAAGCAGAGACCAAGCCACGGCAAGCCTGATACCCATTTAATCACAACTAAGTTATCTAGAAGCAGTGTAACCACTGCAATAGGTCAATCGGAGATAAATAAAGGGCAATGCTCTTGAACCCCACTAAAGAGCCAATTTCCCATCCATCCTCCTCCAGAGACCCAGCTGTTTTCAAGCCCATGTCAAATTGTTTTAGAGACAAGAAAATAACTTGTAGCCAACAGCACTCACTGAACTTGCACTTCTAACCATAACTTCAATAAAATTAGTATCCCACATCCCCAACCTTTAGGTAAGGAATGATACTGATTCAGGCCCTGATCCTGAGAAGTTGGAGTGCACAATGTCAGGGGCTTCAATGATCAGAGGCTTAGGGAATTGGAGCATTTGTGACTGAAATGGCAAAACTTTTATGGAGAAGGGGTAATTCTGCCAAAACTCCAATCACTTGTTATTGAAGAATTCTGGGTGATTCCCAAATCTGGTTCTTTGTTTATTTCAGTTAAGTACAATGACCCCCGGGCATACGTACAATTGACATAAAACAACAATAAATAAAGCCCAGTGGCCAAAAGCTGAGATGCCTTCCACATCTCAACATATTGCAGTTCCTCTGTCCCCAATGACCTGCTGAACATTCACCACCATCAATGGAAGAAGAGAGCTCTTGCATTGGGACTCAAAGACCAGGCTCTAACAAGCCAATAGAAAAGCTAATTCCATTGGTTGAGACTTCCTCAAAAAATGTCCTATCTTTAAGCACCTATCAAAATTAACCTGATGGGCATCTAGCTTGAGTACTAGAAGCAAAATCCAGCATCCATGTAAACTACACTCATGACATAACAGCATCTCACAGGTTTAAAAAAATAACCCACACACTTAAAAAACAGCCACTCTCAGTTTCTCTCTGTACTTTGCCCAGGCAGAGATGTGTGTGTTTGCCTGAGTATGTGGTTGTGGTAGGAACATGTGTATTTTGCTCTAAAGATTGTGAAGTTTGCTGGTGGCACTGCTACTACTAATCCACCCACAGAACTGCCACCAGCCAATTGTGTTCCTTGGGCAGAAGTCCCACTAGACGTTAGTTACATACTGCACAATTAAAGAGAAAATAGGCTGTTGCTGTCCTTCCTGTAATTGTTTCCATTGACTCTGACCCCCTTCAAGACCCTGTGGCATACAGTATCCAATTTATTTTTTAAATCACTCGCTGTACACCGTGCCACTCTCGTCATTTAAGTAGCAACCCCTTTAAAAACATGTGGCCTGAAGGTGCACATATCCCTGTGGTTTTAAGTGCATTGCTTGCATATGGCACAGAGCTGTGAGATAATTTTATAGTGAAGTCCAAAACAGGCATCATGTTTTATTACAAACCTGAAACTTGTGCCAGGTTCATCGGATTTTCATCATACTTGGGCTAATTTTCAGGTGTCAGGGAAGATTTGATTATTGGAAGTAGAAAGTGTGTAAAACTCAGTGGTTTGTGTCAAGCCAGGTAAAAGCAGTATGTTGGTGCAGTTCCGTATTCAGCTTTTGGGGTTCATTCCAACCCCTGAAAACTCAAAGCAAAACTCTGTGGGTGTGAACCAAGAGGAGAGGTTTGAGTGAAAAGCCTAAGAATGGAAACTACTGAGTTGTTTGAGAACCAAAACCAGACCCCCAAATCACATGCACTTGACAAACATGATGTAATTTTTTTCTTTTTTATATGTATCTTATTTTAGTTTGTTAGTTTGTTCAAAGAGGCTCCCCTTCCATTTCCACACAGCCCTGTCCATCCAAAACAAAATCCCCACTAACAAGTGGCATCTTCTAATGAGCAAATAAAGATCAGAAAACCCTGGATCTATACTCTCAATGTCAGGGAAATTACTTTTTTTATATTTGATTTTTGAAGAGATGAAAGGAAGAAAGAGAGAAAGCAATAGAATGATGGCCACAGGGGGGAAAACTCTGTAAGTTGTATGGCTCAGGCAAGCTTCACGAAGGGCTGAAAGATTTCAGAAGGTGGACAGATTCCATTCTCATTAATGAAGGGGCCCCTGACTCCAGAGCCACCGAACACACACCAAGAGCAAAGGCATTATTCAGCTCTCTGGCTAGATTGAAAGCATGAGCCTGTTATTTACAAGCTGCTGATAGCTTTCCTTTAATAAGAAGTTACTGGGAAGCGTGCAGGGAAGGGGGAGCTAAGGATGGGTAGCAAAAACTCCACCCCCTGAACATAGAGGCATCTTCAACAGGATTTGCAGGGCATATCCTTGGGATGCATTAAACAGCCTGGAAGATAAGTGGTGATTTTTTTTTTAAAATGATTGTTCCACAGACACATGTTTTAGGAGGAAATCTTGTATGTGTCTCCCATCCCCCTCCTCCTCATCATTTTCAAGCAGGGGTCAGGTGCTAGCAGAATAAATGCTTTTAACACTGGTTTGCAAACTGGCCATGACGGGATGCCATCTATTTTTAGGAAATGGAGTGGGGAAATGCTTAAATAAATAAAACCTGATTGTCTGGGCTGCAATATGCAGAAACTGCTGCTACATGCTGCTTGGCTGTTCTGACTACACACAGCCCTGAGTGCTGCTGAGACTGCGTGTGGGCTGTGAATGTTGCAACTGAAAATTGACGGGGGGATGATTATTAAAGGTATATAAAGCAAATAAGGTATGGGCATTGGCTATAGCAATGCAGGGATCCTCTGACAAGTGACTAGGAATTGGAATGCTTGACTATGTCTCTCTCAACTTTGAGCACTGCAACCCTTGCTAGGTCTGTAGGTTGAGAAGCCCAAACAGGCTTTTTTTTGTTTGTTTGAGCTTTCACTAGAAAGGTAGTCCAGGCAGCATTATACATACAGACATTCTTTGGATATATATTACACACACCTTTCATGCGTACTCAGTTGTAGAGCAGCTGAAACATAGCAACAGTCCCTTGGTGTGCATGATGCATTAAAGGGACAGCACCTTTGACAGAACTCGAGTTCATCCAGACTTCTTTCCCCTTTGCAGTCCACTGCAATTAGACTTCATGTATTACTATCCAAATTGGAGAAGAGGGGGCATGATTCCCTATATTGTACTTAAGACTTTTTAAGCATCAGATAATAATAGCAGTGCAAATTCACTTTCTTTAGAAAAATATTTACATACTTGATCCTAGTTGGTTTGAAATGGATGCATTGTTTATTCTTAAAGCCCTACCATGATTAAGGAGCAGAGCAGTGATGCAGTTAAAGCGAGTGTCCTCATCACATTTGTAGCCAGATCTTTTGAAAACAGCTCCTTCAGTCTATGGACCACTTTACCGGGGGAGAATTGCAGGAAAGGACCATCCTCCCATCCCAAAGCCCTTCAATAGTTGGTTATCAAACTATTGCACTCTACCAAGCACCAGCCAGAGGATTTCAGACCACAGTTTGAGGACCTGACAGAAGCCACTAACTCATATCTTCTTTAATTACAATACAACTGGGTGTATTGACAATGACAATGGTGTGAGATTCATAGGCCATACAATTTGCTTTACCTGTAATGTGGCTATAGTATTGATCACAATTAAGTTACTATTCCCCCCCCACACACACATACACCTTTTGGTGGTGGCCCTGATCTCATTCTAAAGGCTCTGTGAATGTATATGTGAAAAAAAACCAGTTATAGTCACATACCCTCAAAACAGTTCCTCCACTACTCTTTGGGGGCTTCCTACAAGAACCAGGTGGAGACACATGCAGGATCTAGCCCTAACCCTGATAAAAGTGCATGAGGCACATAAATATCCATTTTACAGCTGGACAACTGCTGGCACGGATCAGCCCGAGCCAAAGTGTTCAAGAGCAACCAGTAATTTTGAAGGACCAACATGAGACACAAAGGGCTGGATTTTCAGAGCCATTGGACATCTGCAAATCCCATTGTCCTCAGCATTTCTGAAAATCCAGCCAAAGTGCTCTCAAGTTGGCCATCAAAAAAACTGAGGTATGCAAAAAATGATAAATGACCTCTTTTGAAAACATGGGGCTAAGTAACTTGTCTAGTGGCACAGTGAAACTGATGGCAGAGCCAGCGTACAACCCAGAAGCCCAGTCTCTCAGTGCTTACTGTACCGGGACCACATTTCCTGTCCTTGGTATTATGTTTGAATCTTAAAAGCCTGGCCAGGAATGGACATGACAAGAAGCTCCTCCTCTTGTGAAATTATGAAAACTTCACTTTTCTTTCCATGTTTTAGTTTTTCTAATGCCAGGCACTACAGAAATATTTAATCCAAGCAGCAATAGGTTTTGTTCTATTCTAGCTAGTCACATTTCCTGGGATTCAAGGAGAGTGAGAACCTTGGCTGCTTATCTAATAAAGACCAGCTAAGTGGGTGGTACTGAGGCAAACTGCTTGTCTATCTATCAGAGAATGGGTTAAGTAGTTGTTGGGGGGGGGCACTCGGCACTATCTCAAAATTCTTCACTGGAAACATGCAAATAAAAAGAGACAAAAAGGGGGGCTGGTAATGCTATACTACACTCTGATAGGCAAGCGAGATGATTTATAGTTGGCTGGCTGTTAGCACTTAGATCTTATTGAAGTCAATCAATTTGTGATTCTGGTTGCAGCTGTATTTTGCTAGTGCTTCATCTGCAGAGTGGGAGATATTAACAGCCTGCACTTCTAACAGCTTTGTCTATTAACTTATAAGTTAAGCAGAGACAGCCTGATCATCATCTGAATGGGAGACCACCAAGGTGAAGCTAAATTCTTCATGTGCTAGTGATTTAAGACTCAGTCTTGGAACGTGCTGAGCACACTGTGGCCCCAATCCAATGTACTTAAGTACATGCACCTCTACCTCGATATAACGCTGTCCTCAGGAGCCAAAAAATCTTACCACGTTATAGGTGAAACTGTGTTATATTGAACTTGTTTTGATCCACCAGAGTGTGCACCCCCCCCCCCGAACACCGCTTTACCGAGTTATACCTGAATTTGTGTTATGTTGGATCGCATTATATCAGGGTAGAGGTGTACTTAATTTAAGCAAGTGGATAGTCCCGTTGTCAGGGTTTACATGCACTAATTTAATCAAAAAATACAATATTTTTAATTTCCCATTGCTCAGCACTTCAGTAGCTCTGATCATCTATCCTAAAAGTTAAGCATGTACAGGATCAGACCATAAAAGTCAAATGTTGTTATCTCACCACCCAGAGATAGAGTTGAAATGAAGATGAAGCTGTTGTATTGGAGCTGCATAAACAGTGAAAATCATCAACTTTGAACTTGAAAAGGTTGTTGATATGGCTTATTAAAAATATCTATTAGATCATTTTAGTTCTTAATGTGTGACAGTATTTAATATACACTTATTTTCTCTATCATTTTTATACTAGTTTAGTTTATTTAATACTGGTTTATTATTGTAGGTTTGCTCAAAAGTTGTTGGTTTGTTTGTTTATTTTTATTTTCAGAAGAGGATTAAAGTATTTGTTGAGTTGATTTCACCCACATAGAATTGCAGTCTTGGTTCAAAATTCCATTAGATTTACAAGAAGGTGTGCTCCTTTTAAAAAACAAAAACAACACAAAAAACACAACCCCAACCAACTCTGCCCCCAGGAACTCAGTGTCTTTCAATGAAAGTCAGCCTGAAGATCAAGATGAACTTTAGGACCCTAGGCCTGTCCACGAACTGTGCAAATACCTATAGCCAGTGAGTGGGATTTTTCAAAGCCCCAAATAGCACTTAGGTATCTAATTCCCATTGAAAATCAGTTTGTCAGTTTCACTGGGACTTAGGCACTTAGCTGCTATTTTGGACTACCAATCTGGTAAGTTACCTCTTAACTTAAGACATTCATTCTTAAAATTGAGATCAAACAGCTTTCCACTCATCAACTCTGAATACTAATTTCATAGCTTCCTCCCTCTGTGGAGTCTCATGAATGTGACATGGAGTGTGGGGAGGAGGGAAAGGAAAATAAGGAAACACAGTATTGATGACTGGGAGTGTTGAAAACATCTGGAAAACCACTCTGCAACCCCCGCCTCCCTAAGCTTCAGAGCCCAAGCTGTAACTTCAAAGCATTGTATATACAGCTACTTTTATAGCACTAGCACAAGCCCCACTAGCCCAAGTCTATTGACCCTGGCTGGGAAGCTCACTCCAAAATGTTGTGTAGACATACCCCAAGAGGAAAAACATCCAAGAAGTGATTAGATAACATTTAGGATTGTCCTCCACTGGGGGCCTGATCCAAAGCCCATTCTTAACCAGGCTTTGGATCAGGCTCTGGTTGCACAGGGTTTAATATAATGACCTATAAGGTCTCTTCTAGTTCTAACTTCTATTATGAAAATAAATCATGTTCTTTCATTTAATTTTTGGGAGACTGCCTGGGAGGTGTCCCAATGCCACTTAATAAAAATTTAATACTTTAAATGCACACGCGCGTGCACACACACACACACACCATCACCACAATGCTGATCACTGGCAAGATGCTCTTTGATGTGTGAACGTATACAACAATTGAAGACATTCCAATTATCTCCAGTTCAAAGTTAGGACAAAATTAGAAGCACTTATGAATGATGCATTAGGTTTGAGTAGAAGCAGCAGTGCTGAGCAGAATAAAGATGAAAGAAAGTTTAGGGTAGTTGTGAACGTGCTACATGCTCAGACAGACATATTCTGGATTTCACATGCCTTGCGATATCGCCAGTAGTTCAATTAACTAAACACATTTCAAATCTAGCTTTGAGATAATTATAAATGACTTTCAAATGCATTTGTGATGTTTTCAGGATAGTGTCTGAAGCAGTGTTTGTCCGGAAAGCTTCCTCTGACTTCACTGTGTGACACATTAGAAGAAACAAGTGTGTGCATCTTGAGTGAAAGTTCTGATAGTTCATCTGTCAAAGATGTATGTCTTGAGAGATCCACTAGGCAGTAGCTAAACTGATGGGCCAGATCCTCAGCTGGTGTTAAACTGTGCAGCTCCATTGACTTCAGAGGAGCTTTGCCAATTTGTAGCAACTGAAAACTGAACCATTCGCTTTAGCCTAAGGAAAGAAGTGTGGTTGTTTCACCTGAAGATAGTCATGCTTATGAAGAGAAATGCTTAGTTTGCTGATCATATAATTTTTCCAGTGGTAGACACAAGGTAAATAAATGCTAAAATACTTATTTCATTGTAATTTTTCTACTTCACATGGTCCATTTTGTGACACAGACTGGACCACAAAACAGGAAGATGGTTGGATAGACTGTGACAGAGAGGATACATCTGGTTGAGATTTCCTTAAACTATTTATTGTGCCCTTTTCTGAGACCTGCTTTCAATTATCCTTCTTGTAGCTCTCCAGCTCATTATCACTGTGAGCAATATGAAGTAAGGCTTCCTGGTGTGAGGCCAAGATTGGCTATTACGCAAAGCTCATCATTACCTTATTGATGAGGGCCATAGATATTCACTGAATTCACTCCCCTCTCTTGGGTGGACATCTGCACTGCTATCTACCATCTTGTTGAATTCCTATACTGCCTGTCCATCACTTTGACATCAATTTAATTTGCTAGCGTTTGCAAACCAGGAAGATAAAGGGATTAAATAAAGGAGTCTCATATGCTCAGTGTTTTCAGTAGATCCCCATAGCCTTCAGTAACTAACAGGACTTAATCAAGAAACAGATTCACTAAGAGCTACAAAACAATTACACACAGTTCAGGCAGAAATTCATGGAACAATGTTTATAATAAAGATAATATATTTACTAACTATTACTGTCCATGATATTTTTTAATGCTAGGACAAAAGCAGTGGGCTTTCACTGTTCTTAGAAGTTGGCTACCAATGCAAATACAAATTCACCACATTGGTCTGTGCAAACCTATATACATAGTTTTAAAATTACCATTTTTGGGGGGTGGGGAAAGGGAGGCGTCCAGGTTCAGTCACTCCATTGATAACAGAGCATTATCTAAATCCACATGAAAACCTAAACTAAGAGCTGAACTTACATAGGGTTCACGTATCACTCGTCTTCAGTATTTATAGAAAACATGGGCCATAATTAGCTATGTCCTCTGGCAAAATACTATCTGAAAAGCATAGACCTTGTTTTCATGGGCAACTTGAGTTCTTATTGCTTCAACTGGTCTGCTGCTAACCAACGTGAACAGAAAATATTAATAATAGCTAAATAATCTTTGACAGTTACACAATGCTTTTCATCTCCGAAAGATCTTCACCAGCATAGGCCCTGATCCTGTAATGAACTCTGCATATGCCAACCCCTACTTAAATCAGCATAGCCCTACACAGGCCTTGAGAGTTTCCTAAACAGGGCTGTTTATTGCAGGATTAGGGCCTTAAAGTTAGGTCACAAACATCTCTTGTTCTTCTACTACCCAGCTGCGCTGGTGGAGCACAGAAGTAAAGCTGCATGAAAAAGATTATTTGTTCAATCCTTCGTATGCAGCCATGGTGAAATGTAGCAGCTTTAGCAGTCAGTCACACCACTACACAGTAAGGCTTCACTCTTCAAGGCAGAGCCCTACACAGATCCTAACTGACTTCAGTAGAAAGGGATTCCATGTAGGCACAGGGGTTCATCCACACAGAGCTATTTGCAAGATTGTGGCCTAGGTTAGGACAGAAAGGAGGGAAAAGATTAACATAACCTGAACTGTAAGGGTAAATTTTTAAATAGATTATGGTCCTGATTCTCTATTGTCGGACTCCAGTTTCATGCCAGTGCAATTCCACTGAAATCAAGCCTTATAAACATAAGAGAACTATAATGAATGTTCAGTTTTTTCCTTAAGTGAAGATGACCTTGTCTTGCATAGCATGGAATCTTACAAAATACCTTAAAATTCCACAGATGACCCTGGCTGCCTCATTGATGGGCTTCCTGGTTATCACAAGGTGTTGCTGAGAAACACTTGGTATAGACAGAGTTTTCCCTTTAAGAAAGTATTATGGCCTGTTTGCTATAAGAATGTACCTAGAACAGTAAGCTATAGCCTCTCCTATTAGCCCTGAACTCTGCAAATCATTTAATGTCTGTCTACAGAGTGCTTTTCTTGAATTCATCCAATTATGCAGTTACACTCTCCCCATGGTTAAAAAAGGATAGGCATCATGAATGAATTTGAAAAGATGGCTGTACAATTAATTGAATGAATTTAAGAAGTTATCCATGAATAGAGCCATATATTTTTGCTTCTTTCCCAGGGTCAGGGTTTTAGCTGCTCAGCTCCCACTGATTTTTAATTGGATAGCACAGCTAAAACCCTGTACAACGTTTTCAAAGCGTAGGAGTTCCTGGCTCATCTTTGTTGCACCAAACATTCTTTGGAACTAGTGATGGAAAGAGGTTTGGGCTGAAAACCTGAATTATCCTGTGAAGAGTTCACCTTCAAAAGACCACATTCAGATTTTCAGCAAGAGTTCTCAAGTGGTCGATTAGCACTGCATAGTGCTCAAGTTATTACTATTAAGAGGGGATGACAGGATTGTTATAATATAGCGGCTTTTTAGAAGCATCTCTTGCACAAACAGTGGGACAAAAAGATTCATTTCTAAATTACTTCCCTGCAGATAGGTTTTATAAGAAGCGAGTGTGCGGTAGAGCCATACCTCTGCTATAAATGGTAAATCAAAGGGGTGCTGAATGGAATACTTGAGAGATTTGCAATGGGATATAAAGCATCTGACCTCTAAACCACTGGCTCAAATCTAACCCAGAATGGTAGTAACTGACAGTCATTACCACTGTCTGTCTAGCTTTATTTTATTTTATAAAACACCTATCACCATGGTATCTAAGCGACTTCCCTGAGAAGTAAATACAAAAATCTCTTGCAGTCTGCCAGCAGGAATAAGCTTATAGCTATTGATCTGGGTTTTAACAACAGATGTGGGGGGAGCAGGGGCAGAAAGGAAGGAAGTTGGTGTGTTTTACGGGGCTAATTTAGGGAAAATTATGTCAAACAGGTGGGCTCTGAATAATACAGAAGTTTCATTCTGAATGAGTTGATGGTGGCAGCCATTCTCCTGTTTAGGGAGGGCTGTTTAGTGGTTAAGTGAAATGTGTTTAATGCTGGCAGTTCCTAATGGACAGATATCCATACTGCAACACCTCCCCCTACACACACACACACACACACACACCACCCCTGCAGCTGTCTTCCTACTGGCAGTCTCAGAGAGGAGACGAGGGAACTGGCAAGCTATTAAATATGAACTGCCTTCTCATTCATCGGGATGAGGCTCCTAAGTGAGGAGTGTAGGGAAGCCAACACTGTTCCTTGGACCCATTCTGTAGATAGAGAACTATAACTTCCAGCACTGCTTAGCTGGCATCTTTCACCAGCATGAAATCTGCCTTTCAGTTTGTTTTCAGATAAAAAATAAGTTACCAAAGTGCACACAGGAAAAAAAAGTCACCGTTACAGCTCCCTAGCCCTGATGCTAGCTATGGATCAGGGGAAAGTAGAACAGCTCTGAGATTGTTCTAGCCTGTGCCCAGCTGTCTAGGGCCACAAGAGTTATTCTAGCATGGCTCATCAGGGACACAGCGAACCCTTGCTACACACTGCTTACTCCTAGCAAAGCCTCCTACTCTGCTGGCTGAGATGGGAGTTCCAAACATGAATTCCCACATCAGCTCTACACCCATTCAGTGCCCTACTGTACTGGGGAATCCTCCTCCAGATGCCTAAAGTGACATAACAGTAACTTTGCACCACTAGAGCCTAACAAAGCAGACCTAACAGAGCTGAGAATCTGGCACCATGGTGTTTATTGGGCTCGTGATGTACTCTGGAACTTAACGCTAAGTCCTTTTTTTTTTTAACTGACCAGCAGCTGAACACATGTCCTGTAGTTCTAAAGTTTAAATAAGAAAACTAGGAATACATCTTTAATATAATATCAGAACAAATCACCTTGACTTGCAAAGATAGAGCGAAGTGAGAACTAGTTCAGTAATAACTGTATCCTATGGACACTTAGAGCATTCCACCTCACTGAATAATAATCTAGAGGCACTGCTACTTGAAATTGCTACAGCTAAGTGTCCCAGAAGACAATACGAGCAATCAGAGATGGGCCTAATCCTCAGCTTTTCAAATGTGGCAGTGGCAAGGACAATAAAGTTCCAAACACAAGTTGGTTTTCATTAGTTATTTAAATTGTGACTTAGTCCACAAAGAGCACAAGGCAAGAAAATAGAAAAATAGCTGCAGGGCAATACCGAACTTTGCTTGCTTGTGGTGCAATTCTGTTTATTTCCTGAAACAAACACTGCTATGCAGGGACTGGCCCAATGTAGAGCTCAACTATGTCAATTCACTTATTGAATTATATCAAAGCTGCTTCAATTTCCCTACAGAAAACACTGTAAATAGCCATTTACTTGGCTTCACCCAACTGGAGCGAACTCACTAAAAAAGATTCAGTATGGTTTTACTTTTAACAATATTCCATCTAGCAGGTGTTTAGATATATGGCTGGCCTTCAAAAAGGGCCTGATCCTACAATGAGCAATCTGTGGGTAGTCTTCTGCATACAGTCCCTTTGTAATCAGTGGGGCTCCATGCAGATGGGCCTCTGCACTCATTCCAAGCTCAGGACAGGAGCTTATACAGTACTTGTGGTTGATAGTCGCAGAGATGAGATGAAGTGACTTTACCCCCTTTAAGAACAGGATATGGTCTCCCAAATCGAATGCAGAGGTGGCATACAGTATGTATCTCAATTCAACTGTGTTGTTTTAAGACCAGACTGGCAGGGGTCAGGCTTACTGGAGGCATGGTGATCAATGTAAATTCATGTTACCTTTTTGAAAGGTTAGTTCCTTGGATGGGTGACACAAGGCTTCCGAGTGCGACCCTGAAGGACTAATTACATATTGGTTTGACCAACAAAACCAGGATGACACAGGGGTGAGTAGGGTCATTTGCTATGTACAGCAGAAACAGCTGAAAATGTGGTGTTAGGGTAACGGTATCATCCCCAAGTAATGAAAAATGCAAAAATAAATCTTCGTCCCCACTCTTAATCCTCATTGAACAATTTAAATCTGGCCTATTTCTAATCAGCTCATCCTACCCAAGTTGTGGGTTAGTCCACTAGCTGAGACTCTGATGATCTCTCCTAAAATTACAAGTGGAATGAATTTGTCAGTTACATCAACCTCCAGTAGAGATTTGTCCTGATTCAGAAAAACATGTACCCAGAAAATTTGGGCTGACTGGCAGTTACTGCTCAAGAAAAGCTAGACTGTACAACAAGACAAGCACAGCTAATGCTCCAGAGCATGCTTTTAGTTCTTCCTTTCATGAGCACTGAAGTATCCACCCATTGTTTTTTTTAGCTGCCTACAGTGAAAATATTTAAGCTAATAAGGAATAGCTCCTATTCCACACATTTGAAGTGAAAAGTATTGGCTTTACTCTTTCCCTTTGTTTTTTGTATTGTTTATTGCCCTGTTGCTGATGGTCATAAAACACTAGACCCAAGCACATTGTCCTCTGTTAATTCTGACTATATATGGGGATTCCATGTGCAAACAGATAATTGAAAGAGTGGGGCTGTTCTACTTTGTCTATATTCATTTGTATTAAGTGCCATATATTTTTCTGTGTGTGTCTATGTTCTTGCCTATGGAAAGGTGCCCACATCATGAACATTGCCACAACCACACTAACGAGCACTTATTTTGACAGGCTAACCAGTGAACCATGTATTGAGTGGACATGGATGGTGGACTACCCACGCATTAAGGCTGGTTTTCTGTCAAAACTGTTTTGACAGAAAATTGAGATTTGACTAAAGGAAAATGTTTATGAAAAATTTCTGCTTTCTCTGGAAAATTCTAGTTTTCTTCTGCCAAAACCAAAAACTTGGTTTCCCAAAAACTTTGGGTTTCCTGATGAAAAAAAGTCAAAATTTTCAACCAGCTCTACTGCTTACCCTTAGAGTCTTATACATCCTGGTGACTATTCAATGGCACCATCCAACAGCTGTTAATTGGCCTGTAAGCAAGGTCATTCAAAAACTACCATCACAACTGGAGTTGGCCTCATTGGTGGTGTGAATAAAATCCAAATAGTAAAAGTGCATTGGGAGTGGGTTATTTCTTCATCCCTACAGGTAGTCCCAGGGAGTCAAGATTGAGGCAGATTGGTGGGGTGAAAAGTGGAAACTCGCATCACTACTGCTTGTATTACATTTGTTCTATGGATAAGTAGGGCACTACAGTCTCCATGTGTATTAGTGGCATCTCTCAGCCTCTCTCTCACAAAGGAAATTGCTAAATTAAATGTAATTGACCACAAGAAAATAAAGAATTGACCACTTAGTTGAGCATAATGAATAATCTCAAAGACCTGTAGGAATGTATCGTATTTTCTACTACGCAGAGTTTGAATAGCAAGATTTGTAACCATCTGCTAATTGTGATTCCCTGCAGCTTGTAAAATTAAAAATAAATGTTTTTGTTGTTGAGTAGGTTAAAAAATAGCAACGAATGTGCATTTACAAAACACCATCATCAAGATGATTAAATTCTCTCTCTGCTGCCCCCCTCCCTCCACTAAAGTGCTGAAGCATTTATGTGCTCACTTCCTGACATAATTGATTTGCATATTCTGCAGGGTGGCTCATTTTGGGAAGGATGCATGAATGTGGTTGTGAAGGGCAAACCGGTTGGGAAAAAGTCAGACCCTATGACACTGCAGCCCAAACTAGAACCAGTTTTAAATGTGGAGCCCAATCTTTTCAGTGTCAGTTTTGAAAAATCTTAGTTAAAGTTAACATATCCTTGTTCTTCCATGTTCCAGTCAAAACCAAAAACAGAAGACCCCAGAAAGCACCAGGGCAGCTTTCTGTGTTATTTCTCCCCTTTCTTGGAAGAAAGAGTATGCTTTTGAAATTCTCAGCTCAGTTTTACAAGCTCAGAAATGTTGGATGATTCTGATAGGGTTCACACATGATCTCCTGGGTATTATTGAACCAGACCTTTAGAGAAGCTCACTTCTCTCCAAAATAGATACCATATGAGTAATGATGGAACAATTACGTCTTTAGTAGGAGCGGCAGCTTAGCTTTACCCCAAGAATCCACATTGGTGCTATTGTATATGATGTGCCTTAGCAGCTCCTTCAGTAACATAAGGATAAGCCATAAAATGGTCATGGACAACTTTCCCTTTCATCTACCTTCTTTCTCACTAGATGGCTGATCTTACATGCACTTAATTAACCCTGCTGAATGCACCAGTCCTGGAAATTTCATTTGTGTTAGTTTTTCTCTACCACATAATTTTTTAAAAGGAGGAACTTCATCCTTTTTGTTTGTCCTTTGCTGAGCCTGTGCAATTTCTTTCTATTCCTTAAGGCTACTTAGGGCCGATTCTAGGGACAGATGAGTAGAGCAGTGTCCTGGGCCAAACTGCAATGCCACCTTGGCTTCTCCCTCTCTCTCTCTGCTCCCAATTAGCTGACGTCCCTCCCTGCTCGGCCGCTCACGAGGAGAAGGGTTGTGGGCCAGAAACATTTTCCAGACTGGACAGCAAAATGGCAAGAGCTGCTCCTGAGGCTACTGCTATTTGCAAAGTTTAGTAACCAAATCAGAACTGGCGGTTCATTTCTTAAAGCAACTCTGGTAGAGTGAGAGTTAATAGTAAGGTAGGGGAACTGGTTTAGATGAAGAATGAACTGACCCAACCCTTTGCCCAAATTCAAATGGAACTGAATCCAGATCCTTTAAAAAGGTTTCGGGGAAAAATGAACTGTGGTTTTCATCTCAGTTCAGTTCCTAAAAAGCACATGTCCAGATCACAAACATCCACCAGTTAGCATTAGCAGGCACCTGTCTTGGAGTGAGGCAAAACACTGAAGGAGCATTCACCTCTGACCCCTAGAGAAAATCCTTTCCTTCCAATTCAGGGGTGAGGCACAGTGGTGGCTAATCAGAGGCAGATAGCTTTGAGACTGCTTATCATTTAGCTGATCTGTGAGTAGAGAATGTCAGGCTCCAGGACTGAACTTCCACCAACAGAAATTCTGTTCACCCTCCAAAAGGTAATAAATCTGTGCCTTAATGATCACATGGCTATGTTTCCCGTACAGTCTGAGATGGAGAAACAGAAGTAGCCAAGAACCACAGCAAAACTTGTTCTTGCACTTTCAGCTTGGTTTGCACCAGGGATTGCTAAAATCTCACGAAATAAAAAGCCTGATGATGCCCCAAATATTTGTATAAGCCTCTTAACTTCAGAATCCTGTTTACATTGTGTTTCCCAAACGGTGGGTCATAGGAAGGTTCAAGGTGGGTTGCAGCCCTTGTGTAGAGGGGAGCCCCAGGAGAGAAGGGAGGTTGGAGAGTGGCCGGGAGAAACCTTAGTGGCACCGTGAGCCCATGAGTCAGGTTGCAATGTCCAGAGAGGGACTCATGCACCAGGATGCAATGCATAGCTCCATAGAATAGGAGCTATGCATCCTATCCTATCCTGCCTGCCTTGCCCCTGCAGACCTCTTTCAACACTGGTCCAGGATTAGGGAAGCAGTGTTGGGGTGGAAAATGCTGCTGTGGGTGGTTGGTGCCCCATTGACAGGGCAAAGGAGGAGAAGGCAGTAGCAGAAGAGAAGGATGCTGGCCTATGATTTTGGGCACCCCACTGTGGACCCCTGGGTGGGTCACAAAAAGAGACAAAATGCAGTTGGTGGGTCATCTTAGTGAAATGTTTAGGAATCATTGCTTTAGGCAAAACATCCCTGTAACAAACCACTGGTTGCAACATATGCTTAGCATGGAAAAACTTGCACCTGCACAGAACATAACCTGCAACATCCCAGACATGTTGCAAGTGTGATTGTAGCGGTTGATTGCATTTCTTGGAACAAGACCCTGTGAACTATTTCAGTTGAACCAGTGTAGTCTATAACCATTTTCCACCATGTGGATGGAAAGCTTTAAATAGTGCAGGCCCTAACATCCCACAATGCAATGCCATATTTTCAAGTTAAACAAAAGCCCATGCTCCAAGCAGCAGTATTAGACCAGATGTGTAAGGTGCTCCTGGAATGCTAGAACTGACAGGTACAACAATGGTTGTCAGAGATGTGTGTGTGTACCAAAATGGGTCATTCAAAAATAAACTTTGCTAAGTGGACATGTTCTAGCATTGTAAGGGCATGCAAGACAGCTTACCCTTCCATCCATTGCCCCTCAGACCTGTCTAGCAATAAGTCTGGCTGAACACCAAAGCAGAGCATAGAAACAAGACTAATCAGTGAACTATTTTCCTGGCTTGGAAAGAATGGGGACAAGAGGAGAGTGCCGCATACATTTTACTGCTTACTAAAGAATAGCAGGAAAACAACAAAAGGGTCAGCTTGGGTAAGCATTGAAGGGTGTGAGTAGACCATGGGCCTGATTGTGATTTCTTAGCTGAGCTGAGCTGAGCCTTTTGTGGTTGGCCCATTACAAGTCAATTTGCAGAAAAAGGAAAACTGGGCACAATCAAGCTCACTTTGCATGCCCTCTCTCCCGCTTTGGCCCCTTTCTCCTCCATCAAGGCAAATAATGTAACCCTATGCCATGTTATGTGCGCTGTTGTATGAACTCTGACTTATTTACTGAACAAGTCTATGTGTGGAATGTGACCAGCAAATGACTTGAACAGTTTAACCAAGAAAGGCTCTAAATGTCGTATTTCAGAGACTTGTCTTGTAATTAAGGTTGTAGCCTAAGATCATTGTTAATGGATCTCTTGATAATTACTTGCTTTTCTGGAGTAGGAACAATTTATGTACTTTTGCTCAAGTGCATTTAAGTAAATTGTTTTCAACATACTGTAATTCAGCTCTTAATCTTTTATGAGACTATTAAAAAACACAAGCTTTTCCTTCGTTGACTTCTAATTATACTGAGATGGGTTAGTTTTCCCTTCTAAAAGAGGACAGAAAGGGAAATATTCACCCTGATACAAGAAGAAAAATTTTGCATTAGAATCAACTCCTAGCTCTCTCTTTTACCAAAAGTTTTCTTTTGGAGGTTATTATTTCTTATTTCCATATCAGTTGACACATCTGAGATTGAGACCCTATTGTGTTAGGGACCAAGCACAGAGTCCTCGCTCTCAGAGAGCAAAGGTGAAGCTAGTATCATTAGGCACCCCAAATGAGGGGAGAAAAGACCCTTTCCCTTCCTCTCAGTGCCAATGTAGTACTGGGGCAGTGACTGTCCTCCCTCTGCACAACGGATAGCTCCAAAAGGCGCAAAGCCTGGGACATGTACCTTTGGGGCTGTGTAGCTGTGCACTGCCCTCAATGAGCCACAATTCCCCTTACTGATGAGAGAACTACCCACCTTCCAACCAGGATCTTATCACATCTCTCGTGTTATTAGCAAGCCTGAGTCGCTTTTAACATTAATTGAAGCTGAATCTTTTGTTGGAGCTTAATTAACTTGGTGCATTTTGCTAATTCTAACTAGAAAGCACTGTACTTGGTTTCAACATCCCTTTGCACAGGAAGGGAGAGTGGATTAGCATAGGACAAAAGCACAGTGTGAAAAAAAAAAACATCTTGTGCATTCACTTTTTGATTTTGTTAGTACTACTGGGTGTAGCTCTGACCATTGAACTGATTCTTCAATGAGGGTTCATCCTTAGGAATGTTTTCCAAGAGAAATAATTTGACTGCTCTTTGTTGGTCCATGTACTTTCTTGTATCCTGCTCTTGGCAGCAATTTATGCCCAGTGTTCAACAGGAGGATAAAAGTGCATGTCCAAAACACTCACACAGCAAAAATATTTGGAATGGGAAGCATAAAACCTGACAAATAGAGAGGAAGTTGCAGACCATCCAGCAAAGCCAAAATTCCTTTCTGCATCCCTGCTCACAGTCCAACTCAGCTATCCCTCTTTTTTTTAAACTGAGGGAAGGGGGAGGGGGGACAATTATTGTGGTCACTATGACACACTCAAACAACTTAGGAGGGAGGGTTTCCTCTTGATTCTGATGCACTATTACTTTCTTTCACCACATTACCAGAAGACAATGCTGAATGCTTACAAGTAGGTTGGAACTGTACTTCCCAATTGCATCACTTTATACCAATTGATCTCTGTACTTTTAACACAGGCCGTAACCTGATAACAGAACATAAGAGTAGCTATACTGGATCAAACCAATGGTCTATAGAGTCCAGTATTCTGTGCTCCAACAGTGGGCAATGCCACATGTGTCAAAGGGAATGAAAAGAACAAGGTAGTTATCAACTGATACATCCCCTATTGTCCAGCCCAAGCTTCTGCCAGTCAAAAGCTTAGGGACACCGAGAGCATGGGGTTGCATCCTTGACCATCTTAGCCATTGATGGACCTATCCTCCATGAATTTATCTAGTTCTTTTTTGAACCCTGTTATAGTTTTGGCTTTCACCACAGCTCCTGGCAAAGAGTTCCATAGGTTGACTGTGTGTTGTGTAAAGAAGTATTTTATTTTGTTTGTTTTAAACTTGTTGCCTATTAATTTAATTGTGTCCTTGTGTTATGTGAAGGGGTAAACAATGCTTCCTTATACCCTTACTCCACCCCATTCATGATTTTATAAACCTCTAGCATATCCCCCTTTAGCGGTCTCTTTTCCAAGATGAACAGTCCCATGTCATTTTAATCTCTCCTCATACAGATGCATACCCTGTTTCATATCCTTAATTATTATTTTTTGGCCTTTTCTGTACCTTTTCCATTTCTAATATACCTTTTCTGAGATGGGGAAACCAGAACTGCACGTCGTATTCAAGGTGTGATCATACTGTGGATTTATATAGTGGCATTGTGATATTTTCTGTATTATCTTTCGTTTTCCTAATGGTTCCTAACATTCTATTACCTTTTTTGAATAACACTGCACTTAGTTCTCTTAAAAAAAAGTCCTCTCTATCCACAATGACTCCAAGATCTCTTTCTTGAGTGGTAACAGCTAATATAGATCCCATCATTTTGTATTTATAATTGGGATTATGTTTTCCAGTGTGCATTATGTTGCATTTATCAACATTGAATTTGATCTCCCATTTAATCTCACCCAGTTTTGTGAGATCCCTTTGTAACTCTTCTCAAGCTGTTTTGAACTTAACTAGCTTGAGTAATTTTATATCTTCTGCAAGTTTTTCCACTTCACTGTTTACCCCTTTATCCAGATCATTTATGAATATGTGGAACAGCACTGGTCCCAGTACAGGTCCTTGGGGGACACCACTGTTTACTGCTCTCCATTCTGAAAACTGACTATTTATTCCTACTCTTTTTTCCCCTGCCTTTTAACCACTTTAACAGTCTCCCAGCATGTTATAAAGAGGACAGCGATCAAATGTTCTCCGTGTCCACTGAACCTAGGTCAAGAGGTAATGGGCTTAATCTGCAGCAAGGGAGATTTTGGTTAGCTATTAAGAAAAACTTTCTACCTATAAGCTGTGGACTAGGCTTCCAAGGACGGTTGTGCAATCCCAGTCATCGGAGGTTTTTAAAAACAGGTTGGAGAAACACCTGTCAGGGATGGTCTAGGTTTACTCGGTGCTGCCTTGGCACAGCAAGCTGGCCTAGATGATTTCTCGAGGTCCCTTTCAGCCCTACATTTTTTATGGTTCTATGTTTTCCTAAACATGGGGCTGGAGCTGGCACAGGCAGACTCAAGATGCCATTTACAACTTTGAAGTTTGGGACAGCAATTAGTACTGGAAATAGACCATGAGTGAGTGGTTTTCAGAGAGATTGATTGCAGTGGTTATACAGAAGATTGGCCACTGCTTCCCTGCCCACCCCCTACGGGCATTTTCCCAAAACACCATTCCATCTGAGGTGACAAATTTCAGATCTGCATTGAAATAGTTAGCAGGAGGAGGGAAATGATCATATGAACCTTGAAATCTCAAGGGATGGATTTTTTTAAACAGCTGCCAGGACTGGCCCGACTCTGCTTCCATTGAAGTTGATGGTAAAACCCCCGTTGACAGCACTGGGAAGAGAATTAGGCCAAGGCTGAGTGCTGTTGAATATCCCATGCCATGGGTCTGCCTGTTGCTAGGGCTTGCTTTTGAATATCATCCAGATGTTGATTGTGGGCATCGCTTCCTGCCCCCAAAAACCCACATCTTTTTATATCAAGAGCAAAGAAATGAATCAGCAGTTTTGTTAGGCTAGCACAATGCCACAAATCAGAAATACCCTAACTCCATCTGCCACACTTGTGCTTTGCTCAGTTATCTGGTCTTCCCCGTGGCAGCCCCAAAGTAGAGAACATCCCCACACAGAGCATATGGTTGTTGTTTTCAGTCAGTATAAGAGAGGCTGAAGTATTGTTGTTCTTCCAGGCCTCTTAAGTTTCTGAAGGAGAAAAGAGGTGGGAGGGAGAAGGTACTAAGCGGTCTAACCTGTTGGATGTGTTAAAGCTTCTATAGAGGAAAGCAGAGGGTGGGCTTTTCTTTCAAAGCTTGTACAGTGAACGCACAAAACCCAGCCCCAGTAAACTCAGCTTCTTTTGAATTGGACAAGCACTCTCTCAGCCAACAGAAAGCTGAGCCAGGGGCTGACGTCAGAGCCAGCCTGGAAAGCTGTGAGCTTTCTGGTTTTGCTCAGATGAACCTGAGGCTGTTTAGATCTAAGCTGGCGGGAAGAAAAGCTGAAGCCAGAGATTTTTTTCTGGCAGGTTGGAGCTGCAATGGCTGGCTGAGACTTTTATACTCTGGGAAAGCCATCAGGATCTTACAAACTGCCACAGCTTATGTACATATTACAGAAAAAAATGAGGGTAAGAGTTCAAGATTTTCAGTTATGGGTACAGTGATTTTTGTGAATGTATATATAGTAGTGGTATGTGTATTTATACATGCACATACGTTAATAGCAAAGCTAAATTTTGATCTGATTTATATTAGAAGATGACTTCAGCTACTCCTTTGATTTTAAGGGAATCATTCCTGTTGCGCATCAGCATCACTGAGATCAGAATCTGCCCCATAATCTTTTAAATTGTCTTTGTTTTGTTAGCAAAAAATATTGTTTTAATTTGAATTGGATTCATTTGCTCACTCTGGAATGGTTAAGTTTTATAAATTCAGAAATATCGAATGGTTTGGTTTACTGTCTGCCGTTGAAAAAGAAATGTATACCCCAGCTGTAGTGAGCACGGCTCCTTTGAGCCTGTTCTGCTTGTGAAAACATTTGCTTGCATAGATAGAGATGGATGTCAACAGTTATAGTCCTTTGGCTGTGTGTCTGCATTAGTCACAGACAAACCACCAGGGAGGAGTGCTGCTGTTTTATTTGTTGGGAGACTGGTGATTGCAGTGGGTTTTGGACTTGGCATGAAAGACGATTACTGCCACTTCAGGATTTAAATGTCCGCTTTCTTAGCAAACCAGAAAGGCACTCAGGTTGTATTTGTGGCACTTCCTTCTGCATCCATGGGAGATACCCTGGAAGCACTGAAGTACTGATACATTTAATAATTTATGTAATAATAGATTCAGTGAACTTTTAAAGCTGATGGGCTTCTTTTCAACCCTGCCTGCCTTCAGTGCAGCCAATTTATCTTATTTTAGTACCAGCAGGTAGTTCTTATACACAATATTTAGCTTCTCTCTTGAATTTTGTGGGGATATTTTGCTTAGGGTGAACTTTCACAGAGATCTGGTTCATTCAAAGCCTGGGGAAAAACAAATGTTTTGCCCATGTCTTCAAACAAAAGTATGTTTAACTAGCATGTAATACTAAGTAATGTGCAGCAACACGTCCCACAGAGAAATTTGTTTTTCCAGAGTGCAGTCACAAAAGCAGTGTTAGAGAGGTGACAATTCAGCTTGCTTCATTTGCTTAAAGTCATTTATTGTTTCTGGGAAGTTATAACAAGCATGAGAGCTGCTAGCTACAAACTACCCTTTTACCTACTGGGAAGGCAGAGCTTATAATTTATCGGCAGTTCCAGTCCAATAAAGAAAAAAATCTTAGTCCTCCTTCCAAAAAGATCTTCACACACACAATTTTGAACTGGTTCTGGAAATGATTCACAAGAAGAATGCTCTCCCTCCCGCCAGCTGCTTTATTGCTGATTGCTTCATTAGTAGTTAGCATCCCTTTGCAAAGCTGGACATGCACCTCCATGCCCTTATTAGCCTGATAGAACATACCGTACATTAGTGCACTCCGAGCGACTCAATCAAAGCTATTGCCGTGGGCCTTAAAAGGAAAAAACAAATTACTGACAACTTACATAATATGCATAGCTAAACTGGCTTCTTCGTCACACACTCCCAAAGAAGTATTCATTTGTCAAGCTCTTGTGTGCTCCAGAGCACATGCCTTGTGACTAAACTGCTGAAATACTTTGACACATTAGTGAGAAGTGTATGCCACGTGCATGCCACAAGATCCTGTGCATTTTGTTTTTAAATGCTTATTTGCAATTTCAAGCACCAAATACTGGAAGTGTCCTGAACAGTAAGGTAGTGCTAATGTTCATAGTTGAATGGCTGCCATGTTTTCAGCCACAGTTAGTTTCAGATCAGTTAATATATTTATTGTGTTGGCACAGATGCAAAGGCATCCTGGTTAAAGCAACCAAGCACAATTCTATTCACCAGCTTGCTTATGATGAGTAACTCTTGTTTTCATGGATAAGTACTAGTAACACTGGAATTTCACCACTTCTTTTTGTTCCCTACTCCCTACCCAAACCCACCATCTTAGTAAAACTAGGGATAAATGTTTTCTGCCTGGACTAGTAAATATTGACAATTTTACAAGACCTGTTAAAAGGAAACTAACATGCACAGGGCTTAAATGCTGACTTGACCTGCCTGTGCAGTCATGCCATGTTGTTGCAAGAGCTCATAAAAATCCCTAAGATAAATATGGCTTTCAGTTTTTGAACCAGCCCTTGCAACATGGGTAAAGAGAGGCAGAGGGGGGAAGACATTCAACTGGTGTCTAAGAGAAAATCTGGAACACGGAACAACTGTCATTTTCAGATCACTTTTAACACTATTCCTATCACCTTTCATCCATAAAAGTTCTTCACAAAGGTGGGACAGTCTCTCCAATTCACAAATGGAGAAACTAAGGCAAAGTGTGACAGGACTACCCAAGGTTACAGGAGAGTAGGAATAGAACTCTACCTCCCCACGAGCCTTATCAGCCTTGACAGTGGCCCTTTAAGGCTCAATATAGTCAACAATAGCTATTGAGAAAGATCCTGACAGAAGTAGTAGTATTCTTCCACATAGGTATTTGCTTTGGCATTGTAGGTAAGGCTAATATTTTGTCATGGATATTTTAATAAAAGTTATGGACAGGTCATGAGCAATAAAGAAAAATTAATGGAAGCTTGTGACCTGTCCGTCACATTTTACTAAAAATATCCACGATAAAATGGGAAGAGGCTGGGCAGCTGCGGATGGCTGGGACCCTCACCACTCATGGGGGCTCAGAGCTCCAGTTTCCTCCTGCTCTCCCATGGCACAGGGGAGCTATGGGGTCCCTCTACCCCCTCCCCATCAGTGGGGAACTGTGTGAATCCCTCTGCCACCACAGTGGGGTGCTGCGGGGGTCCCCCTGCCCTGCTTTGGCAGTCGAGGACCTACAAGGGTCCCCTTGCAGCAGCCACCACATCGAGGAGCTACCAGGGTATCCCTGACACATAGCAGCAGCTGAGGGACTCTGAGGGTCCCCCTACCCTACCCAACCCTGTGGTGGCTAGGGAGCTGCCAGGATCCTCCATCCCCCACAGTGTCCAGGAGCTGCTGGTACCCCTTTTGCCTGCAGTAGCTGGAAGATGCAAGTATCCCTGCTGCTCATGGCAGTTCGGAGCTTGGGGGCCCACTGCCTCAGATGGTGGGGGTACCCCACAGCTCCCTGCCGCTGCGGAAGGCGGCAGGACCCTGCTGCTCCCAGCCGCAGGGGCTGATGTCACGGAGGTCTTTGGAAGTCACTGATTCCTTGATTTCCAAGTCCTCTATGACAAAATCGTAGCCTTAACTATAGGGAATGGGAAACTTTGCATATTTCAGCAACATGCTTTGTTTTGCCTTCAATGTAAATTTAAGTTGTAGTCAGGTTTGTTTGGGTTTTTTTGCACGTGAAGACTTATTTGCACATGGTAACTACAACATACGGTAGCTTGTGGTCAAGAGAAAAAAGCTTATGTGCTTTGTATGTCACTACAGCAGCTTTGCTTTATGTTTCCAAGGTAAAACAGTCTCCTACGACATCAGGCACAAATATTGGAGTGTTTGTTCAAGCTCACCCAACTCATACAGTCAAAGGCTAGACAACAGAACATTCTTGTTCAGGTGGCAGTGCAGTCCATCTGTCTAAGTATGTGCAAGACAAAATGCACTTCTGTCACAAGCTGGGCTAGACCTAGCAAGAGAGATTATTACTGGAGGGTTTATCGCCACATATCCAGCAGGGTTTAGTATTTTCTCTAAAAGACCTCCTCCCAGAACATTAAACAAGGACACTGTGCCCATGTAATGTGGTTGTTTGTAGAATAGGTCACGAGTTATCTATCTGCGAGATTGCTCCTTCAATTTACATGGGATTTTGTGCTGATATCTCTATAGCCTTATTTGTAATGGCGGGAGGCCGGGGGGGTGGGGGGGGGACATTCTGCCAGCCACTACACAGTGAAGAAATTAGAAACATAGGTTGCATGTAATTTCAAAACTGAATGCCATCCGCAGGTCTGTGGGAGTTTGGGCTCACATCGCCCTCCCCCAATGCCCATGCTGTGTTCAATCCAATATGTAATCTGTGGCTAATTTATGCCTTTGCAAAAGCCAGGAAGACTCACAGTAGAGATCTGCAAAGAAACCTTAACCCTCCTTCTTTCTTTCTTCAATCCTGCAGGAAACTATGCCCCAGACACCAATATTTTCCAGCATGCTTGGTTCCAGTTGTAGTGGACAGGTGCAGCCAGACATGGGCGAGAGGTGTGGAGATCCTGTTTACCAGGATGGGAATCTCGTCTCTGGATCACTGGAGGCCCTGATAGAGCGGCTGGTGCCCACCATGGACTATTATCCAGATGTAAGTAGACATTTCAGAACTTGTATTCCTATGGCATCTAAAACAGAGTCAGGATCCCAACACAGGTAGTATTAATTAATTTTCTTTAAAATTGCTTCGTCTTAACCAAGATGATCAAACAGGCCTAATGATCTAATTGCTTTGTTGCAAGCAATGCGCCTTCCCTTCACAAGAGCTGATGCCCAGCTGAGAGGGACCCTCTACCTTTTTGAAGAGCAATATTTGCTAGTGAAATCAAGCCCTGCTGAACCCATCAGGCACTCTAAAAACCAATTAACAGCAGCATTAGCAGAAGAATTTTTGATCTCGCTAAGCTGCCTTTGCTCTAGTGCAACCAAGATTAGCTACTAACTGGATTCTGCCTGGGGGAAAGATATCAGCTGTGTGCTGAGCGCAGCTCAATTTTTTTTCCTTATTTTGTGACTTTTAGTTAGGTACGCTGAAAAGCAAAAAACAGATTTTTAATTAAATGTTCTTTCTCAGCACATCTTAACTGGCCAGTTCTGCTAGAATTTAAGTTTCTGAACCTAGGAATGGTTTCGCAGCTATTTCGACATCCTGGCCACAATCCACTGAAATAACCATGTGTAACTGCCGGGTATGCAATAGGCATCCCAACCTAGGATATTATTCAGAGATTATTACATTACTTAAAATGACCCCCTCAGCCCCATAAGTGGAAGGTTTTAGTAAAGGAGGTTGCAGGAAAGCATAAAGATTGTAGAGCACAAGCTGTGTTTAAGTCCTGGGAAAATGCACAGCAGTGGTAGAGGAATCCAAACCCTTTAGCTATATTAAAATCACACATTAATGTGGACCATGCCAGGAATGTCTTGTAGCAGGAGCCTTCCTGAGCTGGATCTGTACTTTATTTATTATTTTGAAGTCACAATTTAAAAATACACCATCCTTCACTACAAAAACATTTTCATCTCCACATGTAGTTCCTTTGAACACAACACCAGTAGTCTTGTCCGAAACGTTAGGTTTGTTTTTACAGAAAAGGAATGTAGCAACTTTCCAATTCAAAAGCAGTCCCTAAAGCTTCTATTTTACCACGCATAGCGATAACTGCATTGCATTTGACAACAGACACACAGAGTATGTAATTCTTCATAAAGCCCAGCGGGTTAACCACCATTTGGTGTTAATGTCTCCATTTGTTCCATTCTTTTATGAGTTTTTATTACACCATGTACAGCAGACACAGGTTTGTTCCTTCCTTCAAGACACTCAGTGTGATTAAGAAAGCAGCAGGTAGAGCTAGAAGAGAACATGAGGTTTCATACACCAGGCAAGTAGCATTACACTGCAGCAGTTAAGCCTTGTAAGAATCCGTTCTCCACCTGTTACATTGTACTATGGCATAGCTAGTAGCTGCTTGAGTTCCTTCCTGCAGCTCATTAAGTAGCTGCTAATGTAAGTCCCTTAGTGTAAGGGGCTGTCTATTTATAACACAGCTATTTTGAATCTTGCTCCCTATTGTAGATATTACCTTCGGGGTTCTAGCAATGATTTGTGGATCTTAGAAGTTACAGTGATTCTGTAATACACCAAGCATGCTAAGTGCATTACAAATACATAAATCCAGGTGCCCAGCATGAGGATCTTATGATCCAAATAAACAAGTGACAGGGGATGCAAAACCTGTCAAGCAGCCAAGTAAGTTCCTGGAAGAGAGATGCGAAAACCCTGCCACAGCAGGAGGGTACATTCCTTTAGAGAGGTCAGATCTCTGACAGCAAATTGATCTTAGCATAAAGGGTTACATAATAAAACAAAATAGCTTGAAGAGTGTAAAGAGTGGGCTGGATACAAGTCATCCCAAATCCAAGCATCCCAAAAAACCCGGATTTGGATCTGGTTACAGGTTAAGACTTCAACCCACACCTATTTTTACTTTAAAAAGGAGTGGCCACAAAGGAACAGAATGACAGCCCACTTACTCTGTCCTCCTGGCTGTGACGCTTGCAAGGAAAGAACAAAGCCCATTAGTCCCATTTCACTGGTAGCAGTTTTTGGATTGCCAGTTTGGCCTTGCTCAGAGCAGTGGCTCTCAATCTTTCCAGACTCCTGTACCCCTTTCAGGACTCTGATTTATCTCATGTACCCTCAAGTTACATCTCACTTAAGAACTACTTGCTTACAAAGTCAGACATAAAAATACAAAGACGTGTTCCAGCACTCTATTACTGAAAAACTGCTTCCACATTTTTATTTTATAATTATATGGCAAATCAATTATAATATAAATATTGTACTTATACTTCAGTGTATAGTATATACGGCAGTATAAACAAGTCATTGTTTATATGAAATTTTAGTTTGTACTGACTTCGCAACTGCTTTTTATGTAGCCTGTTGTAAAACTAGGCAAATATTTGGGTGAGTTGAGGTATCCCCTGGAAGACCTCTGCGTACCCCTGATTGAGAACCACTGGTTTAAAGCAACAATCAATAATGTCAGTATAGATTTTTTGAATTCAGCAATGGCACATTTGTAAATCACTGAAAAGGAGCTGGTTCTCACCAAACCCTCTGAACTAACTTCCCCAAGCACATTGCTTGGAAAATACTCCACTTTGTGTCTACGTTACGCTAAAGATCCCAATATCCTTCCCTAAACCGGATGGGGAAAAAATACAGTATTTTTCCATTCTGGTTTCAAGCAACACAAGACTTCTCTGTTATTTGGCAGAGCTGTAGATGGAGGTCAGCAGGAGAGAGACGAGAGGCGAGATAAGGGCCTATGTTTGTGTGCTGCTCCTGGGAGGCTTGTTTGTGTACAGAAGCTTCTCTGGTGCATAGAAAAATGTGTGCTCATGAGACAGCAGCGTTCTGGAGGTTAGGAATGGAATGTACTGGTCTGTAATCCTCATGCCCAAGCAGGAGAAAGTTTCAAGCAACTATTTCACAAATAAGAAGTTCCAGATCAAGCAGCAAGAGCACCAGGAAAATATTTTTCCTTTTTCCTCAAGACGACATCAGTACATTCTTGGGCCATAAAGTAACAGTTGCCTCTTTAGTCTTGCTCTCTCCCTTTGTCCTTTTTATAGTTTAGGATGTCTCTTAGCAACAACTTTAGGAACTAAAGAAATCTGCTTCCTTTTTTTTCTTGTAAAGCACAGACCCCTTTTGTGTCAGCTTAAGTTGTTTTTAAGTGCTGAGAGGAATTTTCCTCATCTTCTTCCAAATACCTGCCAGCATTGGGGCATAACTTTCAACCTCACCATTTAAGGAAGCATTTTTTAAATCATTCTTTGTCAAACCAGCTAGCTACATAGCTGAATTTCCTGGTCCAAGCCATCTTAATCAAAAAAAGAGGGAGCATCTATGGGTGTGTGCACGTGTCTGCTTGTGTTAAATAAAGCTGGTTCAAAACAACAGCCTTTTCCCTCCAGAGGTCTCCAATTTAAATCCTGGTTTATGTCTCACACACAAACTAAAAAAGATTAGGTGAGCTCATCTAAGCCCCCAGCACACTGGTTTTTCACCTTTTAGGGCAATGGTGTCTGTTTAACAGACTGAGGGGTCTGATCCAACTGCCGTTCAAGTCAATGGGAGTGGGACCATCTAGTAAGGGCTTCAAAGCTGAGGTATGCTTCACTGGTCAGAGTCATGGTTTACACTGGTGTGGACCATTCCACTGGATGTGTGAACTAGCACAGCTGTATCACCAAAATCCCCCACATAGACAGGGACTAAGACATTTGTACCAGATAGCGAGTGAGTATGTACGTACTTGGGGCAGGGAGGAAGACTCATTTCATTCATTCAACCTAGACTCAACACACAATGGAATAGGATGAGGTGGGCGGTGACCAGACCCAACCCTAGAGGCTCATTATTCAAAGAAAGAGAGAAGGGTCTTAATTCTGTTTTCACATACACCAGTTTTGCACTCCCGTTACTCAACTGGATTTCCTCCTGTTTTGCACTCGTGTAAATTACAGCAGAATCAGATCAAGAAGCCTGGACAAATGGAGCCAGATTCCTAGCTGGTGTACGCTGGCATCTCTCTAATGACATCAATGCAACTATTCCATTTTACACCTGTTGTGAATCTGATCCCAGTAAATACTGGGCAAAACCAATGCCATGGGATTTTGTTCCTATCAAAAAATAGGCAGCTCAAATTCTGGAGAAGGCCTGGATTGGCACGGTGTGGCTATTCCTAGTTAGAAATAGATATACATTGCCCGCGCTATTTCTGGCTGTACGAGTTCTGCACTTTTGTGAGCACTGTATTAACACATACCACAAAACACACCACAAGAGCCCTTATGACTTGGATTTAGTCCCAGCCTACAGCAGGACTTTAAAGAACTGGTATTCTGGAGTATGGTTATCTCGGAGTCACTCTGGATAAACAGTATCCCACAGCACACAAACTTTCAGGAAGAGACCTAGACTAGAATTAGTGTGCAAGGCTAAAATATATCTTGCCACAAAGAATGTGGCCTAGCTTATCAGAGCGAAGGTCATTGATAGGACAGTGCAGCTTATATTTCAACTGCCTTCTACTAACCTAGTAAAGGTAGCTTTCCTGACAGTCTCAACAGTATTCTCTCCTCCCCTCGCAGAAAAGTGCAGTTGTGGAAAACCCAGGGGACTTGGAGAGCCAAACCTTTCACACCTCTTCTCTAGTAATTCACAGAATGGGAGGTGAGGGAGTGGAACAAGAAGGACTTGACCCATTTGCAGAAGAAGAATTTATACACAGTACAGTTACAAATATAAGAGCTGCACCCAAGTGCTAAAGTCTCTCCTCAATTACACCAGGGCGTGCCCATTGCTTTAAGTCAGAGGGATCACGTTGTGAGTGCAGAATTTGCCTGTAAGGGGGAAAAACAACAGGAATAGAAGCAAACTATGCATGGCTTATAACACACCACAACAGTACTTTCACGTGTTACTATTTTGAGTTGGCACTCCGAAGTTTATTTCTCACATTCAGCACTGCTGCCTATTGCGTTTGCTAGGCCTGTACTGTATGGAACGTGAGAAGACAGATCTGAGATGTTGGCCTGTAACTCTGTTGAGTCTCCTTTCCTATTTGTGGGACAAGGTTGGGGTTCATTCCAACTTCAAATTATCTCATAAATATAGAGCACCCACTGCCAAAGAATTATGCTTATAAACTTTCATCACAGATTGGCAGCAGAGTAATAACCACTTCCAGGCACATGTGAAGGAATCACGTGCAACTTCCATAATTTATTGCAAATATAAGAAAAAAGTTCTTGAGCAAAATGCCAAAGCAAGAATGGCCTGTAAACTATCCTGAACTGCAATATGTCAGAAATGTTATAACCAGCCTCCTCTCACTCCAGGAAGAGTATCCAGTCACCTGAGCTAACATCCACCTGAGCCTGAGCACAGGACAGAGCTGCCCATGGGGATCAACAGAGCTTTTCTGTATTACAGCAGTTAAGTGTCAGATCCCAAATATCCAGATTTAGCCAGCTGTGTCTTCCTTACTTCCTTAGTCTATCCATAGTGGATACAGACCTTTAAAAGTTCAGTCTGGGCCTACAGATATTACTGATACTAGTGAAACTCTCCATTCTAAGCACAGGAGCATCACAGAAACCAGATCTCTAGAACCAGAATGAACTATTAAAGCACACCCTTTGTAATTTAGCTCTGTTCCCCTTCCTCAAGAGGGGATAGAAGCAGTTCTGTAACTGATGCTATTCAGTTCACAATGCTCTCATTCCCAAGAAACAGTCATTTTCTGTTCAATTTTTTCATAAAAGCTTCCTTTTCTCTTTTGCTGCAGAGGGATTTGCTCTACTAAAAATGTTATAACACTGTGCATAATGGACATCATGAAACTAAATGTCTGTATTAACAGCCTATTTGCCTGTAATTAGAGAGAAAAATCATCTTTTCTTTGAATTGATAAAGAGACCATCATGATTTAAAATGTGCGTGCTTTGAAGAAAATAGACAAGTTCATCTGATTGTCTAGTAGACAGCTAATACAACAAAGGCCACATTTTTGATTAACTGCCTTAAATAAACCTGTAAACCTGATGCAAAATTAACAAGAAACATTGCAAATGTGGTCATTTATGTGCTCAGGTTTAAGCAAGTTGAGAACAGTTTTCCAATTCCCACACAAAGTCAAGAATTCAAAGAGTAACAGTAAAGGCAACCTAGACTGTGCTGCTTAATAAGCTGGGAGATGTTATCAGTCCTCATGAGGCTACATTTGAACATGCCTGTAGAGAAGCCAAGTCACAAATGAAACTTGTGCATTAGGAGTTTAGAAAAACAAATGGGACAAATGTTACCCTCTGTCACTTGAACGTATATCCAGCTCAAATCAGTGGAGCTGCCTGTCTGAAACTCAGAATAGAATCTGACCCATGCTTAGCATTGATATAGTGCTATAAAAGTTCAAAGGGATCTGAATTGGGCCTCAAGGAAGCGAAGAGTTTTACTAGCTTAAAACTGAAATATTATCATATGAGTGCAAATTGAACCCAAGCCTGTAACACTGATTGTGGGAAAGAGCTTGGAAAGTTAAAACACACATGAAACAAAAACACTGCTGTGGTTTGGAACTAACTTGCAATAGGTTTTGGGCAGTCAAATAAAAACAATTGCTCTTAAAGAAACAAAGCAGCATAAATAACAGTGTTCAAAATGAGGTGCTAGCATCATTGGACAGATGTCCTTCACCAAAAAGACAAACGACAACTACTTAGGCATATTAGTTTGGTATCTTGACGTGACAAATAGTTTGGGAATCAGAAAAAAATTGCTCTATTAACAGCTTCTGAAACATAGCGTATTTCTTCCTATTATACCAGTAAAGCTAGGAAGCGGCATTGATCCCTGGGGAAGGTGATATGCAGAAAGCTTAACCTTGGGAAAGTTCCATCTGTTGTTCTGCTCAAGTTTCTCACTTGTTCCCCCCACCCCCTCCCCACACCTTTCTTGCAGAGGACTTACATCTTCACTTTCCTACTGAGCTCCCGAGTCTTCATCCACCCACACGAGCTCCTGGCAAAAGTGGGGCAGATCTGCATTAAACAGAAGCAGCAGCTTGAGATTGGGTCTGAGGCAGAAAAGGTAAATGAACAGTTCGTTTCTGTGTTGAACTAAGCTATTGTGCATTTTATTTTCCTTTCTTTTTTAAGCTAAAAGTGCATAGAACATACTCTGACAGAGGTATTTCCCTAAAGACTTTCATGCTTAAGCCTCTTTCCCTGAAACACTGTTAATTCTTGGCTGATCATAGAACCTTGATATCCATTAAGCTCATTGGGCTGAGGCCCTTCTATCACTTGTGGCTTCTTTTTCCAATGGGAGGTATTGAATATTAAAATACAATAGGCTTTTTAAACCCTTTGAAAAACTGTATATAGCACAGAGGTGCACTGTTCTGGGTCATGGACTTCAGTTTACCATTAGGCAAATTCTACAGTCCTTAACTCCTACTAGTCACCCACTGACTTCAGTTTCAATGAGCAGGTAACACTAGTGGATACTGGTGAGACGTAGCAAGCAAGCAGGTTGAGGTTCCAATGCGGATCCAGAAGTTTGACATCTTTTAATTTATCCCAACTCTCTCTATCTTCCTACCCCCCAGCCCACCATGGCTATAACAGAAATCTCACAAGAACAAGCTTTTCTGGATCTCCGCTCCATTTTTTCAAAAATTTCCTAACTTCCCACCATTGCCAAGCTGGTTCTGTTCCATCAGTGTTTCTTTAGCAGTAGGTGTTGGCACAGTCAGTCAGTCAGAACTGTAAGAAACCAAACTTGAACCACAGAAGAGAACATGCCAAAGGGGCTTCTACTCTTTGTCTGGCAGCAACATAGCCCCAGACTGCATTCCTGAGCCACCAAATTTCACGACCACTGCTCCCAAAGCTGACCATCTTACTCCAGCTCCCCTAATCATTCTGCGATATACCAACGTTGGGAGGCCTAGCTTAACCATTAGAGGAGTGAAGTTCTGGAACAGCCTTCCAAGGGGAGTAGTGGGGTATAAAGATCTAACTGGCTTCAAGACTGAGCTTGATAAGTTAATGGAGGGGATGATATGATGAGATGTAGCTGATCTGTGACTGCTAGTAGCAAATATCCCCAATGACCGATGAGACACTAGAGCTTTGAGTTACTTCAGAGAATTCTTTCCCAAGTGTCTGGCTGTTGGGTCTTGCTGAAATGCTCAGAGTCTAACTGATCATCATATTTTGCAGTCAGGAAGAAATTTTCACATTGGCAAAGACCCTGGGGGCAGGGGGTTAGCCTTTCTTTGCAGCATGGGGTGTGGGTCACTTGCAGGTTTAAAGTAATGTAAATGGTGAAGTCTCTTTAACTTTATGTCTTGAAACCAGGGGCACCGGAACAAGGAAGGCCATGGGGCCATGGTCCCATCATTTTTTACTGACTATAAGGATGAGTGATGGGGAGCGGGGGCAGGGGAGCATCAGGGCACAGGGACAGCACAGAGGCAGGACCATGGTTTGGGTGCCAGTGCCACCCCCCGGCATTTTTAGGGAGATTCCATCGCTCCTGCTTTAAATCATGATTTGAGGACTTCTAACTGAGCCAGAGGTTAGGGGCATATTACAGGTGTGAGTGGGTGAGGTTCTGTGGCGTGCAATGTGCAGGAGGTCAGACTAGATGATCATGATGTCCCTTCTAGCCTTAAAGTCTATGAGAAAGGCTGCAGGCTGCTGCTGATGTTTTATGCAGGAAGTCAGTTAGACTCTCTGAGAAAGTGTAGCGGATATGATGCTTAAAATCCGCTGGCACTTCCAGTTTTGCTCTCACTGGACGAATGTCTTCTCTTCATACTTCAGGTTGAAACTGGGATGTACTGAGGGGCACAGAAATGGGGCCATATAAATAGATATTTTCAAAGCTCTAAATGACTAGGTTCAGTTCAGGTTCTGGGCAATGGTCTGAGCCAATTCTTTTATAATAGGTCCCAGTTCAGCAAGGAACTTGGGCACATATATAACTAAGCATTTGAATAGTCCCATTGCTTAAGCACTTTGCTGAATCAAACCCTCAACAATTTAAGCCATCCCTATATACAAGAGTGAAATTCACTGCTATCAGTAATTAAGCTTTCAGAATTCACATATGGACTATTTAAGGTTTATGGATAATAAGAGTACAAGATAATGCTCTTCTTTGCAGACAGCAATGTAGTTCAGTGCATTCATATCAGAAGACACCAGCAAATAAGCACTAAGCCAAATGTATTGGTAACTTAAATGGCAATGTATGTTATACATGGAGTGGAAGTTGTTAGGTAATATAACCCATGCAATTTAGGCATTAAATGGGTATGCAAAACAAGTGTAGCTTATGTACTGAGATGATTTAGCAGGAAAATCAACTAGCAGGAAGGTGTAAAATAGAGCAGCTCGCTTTCTGAACACCCACACTCGCAGACCTGTTGATAAGTTGGAAATAGGCATCAAGGAAACTCAGTTAACAGCAAGGTGTGAAAATGAAAGCTTGTGTGTTTGGAAAGCTACTTTGCACCCTCCTGTAAGTTGCTTTTTTGCTATGACCCCGACCCTTGCTTCCCCCTCAGTGTAAATTGCACTCGTTTTCCGTGCCCAATGAATACCAAATTAATGCAAGTTACACTACTGCACTTCTTCCAGTCCCAATGTAAATTTGACCTACAGACTTCCATTAGTATTGCATCAGGGATGAATTTGGCCCATTAGCATTTGCAAATGATTTGCTCTATTTGGCTGCAAAGTAGGAATGTAAAAACTCATTCCATGTACATCACAGAACTTCTAAACTGAAGTCACTATATGCACACCCAATCATAGCTCATTTGGGTATCATTGGCCAAAATCCGTTCCACCAGCATCTACTAATTAAGTGCTATCGCAGCAGAAAATAGCTGGCACAAAAAGTTACAACAGATCTGATCACTTTCTGATTAGAGATTTGCATAAACAAATTATAAAATAAAGGGCTAGCTCACTTGTTGTCTGGGTAGCGTATGAGCTGAAACACTGATGGGGGGCCAGGCTTTGAGGTTATGCACCATGGTGCTTATCATTCCTACATTTTTGATGTTTCTACCTAGTAGCACAGAAAAAGGGGAAATCATGTCAAGATGTAAGTGGTAGACTGAAAGGCAAACACTCTGCGCTATCTTCAAGCCTGCTGGCTAATTTTAAAGAGTGACAGTCTGGTAGCTTTTAAGACATCAGATGTAATATGTCAGTCACTTATTAACTCTGTCAATAAAGAACAAACAACTTTCCAATGAGATCTAGACAAAACCAAGAGTGATTGACCCAGAGAAAGAGCAGCAGTACAATACTGCTTACAGATAAAATCAGCTGGTGAAACATATTGGTAAAAATATTGCCTCAAAGGAAAGCTTTGGTTTTTAACTACTAGTGAACTGGGAAAATCACCCATTTCTATTATGATCTGATTTTTTTTTTAAATAAATGCAGTAATATCCAGAGTGACTAAAAGCCACAGGGACTAGAGGCCCATTGTAACAGGTGTTGTACAAGCAAAGTAACAAAACAGTCTCCAGCCCTAAATAGCTTAACCAATCTAACTTGTTTTAAAAATCCAAGGAGATATTAAAATTTGCACTGAAATGTTAGATTGTAGCTTGATTATGAAATAGATTTGATCTATCTAGCCACATATTTCATTCTAAAGACTGCTTTTTTAAAAGGAAATAAAAGGAGTAAATTCAGTGCTCAAGGAAGCAAGGGACTGATAATGGTGATACACTGAACATTCACATTGCTTCACATTTCAAACTCTGTCCTCCTATGGGACCTATCCAAAACCTATAGTTAGTAGAAATACCCCATTGACTTTGGATCAAGCCCTTCATAGAGAAGACAAAAGTCAATAGCTACATGGTACCAAGAAATTACTACCTGCTAGCTCCAAAAGGGGACCAAGATCTAGAGGTGGTGTTTTGTTATAGGGAAACAACTCTACAGTATTTATTGCCTCCTTGCTTAACACAGCAGGTTAATATTTAGAAAAAATGTGTGTTTCTATCTACTGCACATACGTAAAATATTTCAGTGTTGTAGCCATGTTGATCCTAGGATATTGGAGAGACAAGATGGGTGAGGTAATACCTTTTATTGGCCCACCTTCCGTTGGTGAGAGAGAGAGAAGCTTTCAAGCTACACTGGGCTCTAAGCCTGTTTCTTTCATCAACGGAAGTTGATCCACTAAAATATATTACCTCACCTACCTTGTCTCTCTAAGATATTTCACTCATTTGATTGATACTATGGCCCAGTTCCTCATCTAGTGTAAATCAGTACAGTTCTCCTGCAAGTTAGTTCACCAGCTGAGAAGGGGCCTTTGGCACTGGTCTACACTGGGAGGGGGGGGTAAAAATTCGATCTAAGTTATGCAACTTCAGCTATGTGAATAACGTAGATCGACTTACCATGGTGTCTTCACCGCGGTGAGTTGACTGCTGCTGCTCCCCCGTCGACTCCACCTGCACCTCTTGCGGCAGTGGAGTACAGGAGTTGATGGGAGAGCACTCGGGGGTCGATGCATTGCATCTAGACTAGACACGATAGATTGATCCCCGCTGGATTGATCGCTGCCTGCCAATCCGGCGGGTAGAGAAGACATACCCTTAGAGACATTTGCATTCTTCTTAAAGAAGATTGTGAATTTAATACTTAAACCCAGGACTGATAACAGTGCTGAACTGTGAGCCCGGTATAGCATAGATGCAACACAAGCTCTGACAGTTGAACTGTGCTGATCACTAGCACCCCTGCTACTCTAGCCAAGTGACAAGGAGAGGGAATGTCACTCATCTCCCGTTGTGTAGTACAGGACACCGAGTGTCAGGAGCTGGGCTCTTGGCAATGCTATGTTTGGAGCGTTATGTTTAATAAGTGTGAATCACGCATTAGTTAACACTCAAAGGAGAGACATGAGGACATCTAGAGAGAAAAAATGTTGCTACCATTATATTCCATCACATTCTGTTGGAGCATAAGAACTTTTCAGAGACAGATAGGAGAAATTATACGTATTGCAGGGGATCTCCCCCCCATGGGCCACATGCAGGGTCAGATTTTCAAAAGGTATTTGGGTGTCTAACGCTCATTGATATCAGTTGGCATTAGGCATCTAAATACCTTTAAAAAATCTGGCCCACAATGCTTAGCACAATAGGGTCTCGATCTCAGTAGGGTGGCTGTGCATTACCATAATACGACTACTACTACGGATATTAAAAATATGGCAAATCTTATTGTCTCTCGAACAGGGACATAAAGGAACAGGAAATAAAGCTATCAAAAGAATAGGCAGGTACATTTCTTGTATGCTCAATAAACACACATGCAAGTTGCTGCCTCCCACGAAATTACTAGCCCAAATTTTCTGATTTTTATCAGTTATCACAGATGTGTGCATCATCACAAACCCATCACACAGAACTGCGTTTTAGCAGCATGAACATGAAACAGGAATCTAGCATTTTTCTGGGCTGATGGTTTTCAGTGTTGCATTCAGAAGGAACATCTTGTTTTCATCAGGCAGTGAGAGCAACTGATAAGCTTTGTCACACTTGTATTCTTGCTGGGTAATGTTGCTTGTCTTGCATTAGATTCCTAACTTTGAGCAGTGAGGAAAACAAATTCTGACAGCCTGTGTAGGGGGGTTCATGCATCATGGACAAACATAGACACCAAAATAAATACATTATTCTAAATCTATGCGAATATGCAGCAGACCATTGTAGCTGTGAAAATGAATCTGAAATTTTCCCCAAATTCAAAATCAAGAAGGTACAGTCAAGATAATCATCATTAAAATAAGCCTGGTGGAAAAAACAGATAGTGGAGCTGTGCCTATTTACACCAGTTGAGGATCTGCCCCACCAGCTCGCTACACTGATTTACACCACTCAACACTTTTAACGGTGGACCAAATTAATTCATGCTGCACAGGGAGATATAAAATTGCATACCTCAGAGGCAAAAGGTGATTGAAATTGAAGGACAGGCAGTAACCCTGCTGCTGCCCTGCCTGATTATTTTAGAGAGTGGGTGTGGGAGGAGCTTGAATTTACAGCAGGGGATCCACAGAAGCTACGCTGGCAGAGGTTACAGTAAGGATGAGCTGAATCTGTGCCCACCCAAATATTCAATTACACACTCGCTTTTTTAGCTACCTGCCTCCAGCCAAGAGCACATCTGCCATTTTGCTAACTCTATCTCCTCTCCTAGTAGACTTTCCACTGCCAGAACTGTATGCCACAGTTTGTACCAAAAAAAAAAAAAACTTGGACAGGATTAAATCCAGTCATTTGTAAAGCACCTCCCCCTTCCCACACACCTAAACATTTGGGTTTATGTAAGGACAATACATGTGTCATTCAGTGACAGAGCTGGGATGTAAATCGTGCATTCTGGCAGCTGGAGTTTTCAGGGAGAGAAGATAAAGGTCAGGGGTGGCTCTAGACATTTCACCGCCCCAAGCACGGTGGTACGCCGCGGGGGGTGCTCTGCTGCTCACTGGTCCCATGGCTCCGGTGGATCTCCCTCAGGCATGCCTGCGGATGCTTCACCGGAGCTGCGGGACCAGCAGACCCTCCGCAGGATCACCTGCGGGAGGTCCACCGGAGCCGCCTGCTGCCCTCCCGGCAACTGGCAGAGCGCCCCCCACGGCATGCTGTCCCAAGCACGCGCTTGGCGTGTTGGAGCCTGGAGCCGCCCTGGTAAAGGTTTCAGTAAGGGCTGGACACCAAATTTGGTGGGGCGGGGAGGAAAACCTGGAGTTGCTACCAATTTCTCAAAAAGGAGGTCTGCATTCAGAGAACTTCCTCCAGATGCTGTTTAGAGTATGTTTTAGGTGAGTTTTAGATGGGATTCCATCCATCTGTCCCCAGGAAGACCAACAGAATTCCAGTGGTATTAAAATGCAACAGCACGCAGTTAACATTTCTGTATAAGCCAGTAGCACCAGCCATCCTGTATAATCCTTTTAGTGGCTCATTTCTGAAGGGTCCAAACTCTGCATGGTTTTATTTTAAATTCAGAGCAGCCATTGTTAATTCTCCCTCTAATTACATATGAGTGAGCTGTTAGAAGTCATAAAAACAAGAGGCTTGTTTAACAAAAGTGTCTTGGAGAGAGGGGATTTTGCTCATCTCACTGAGCATGCTGTTGGGGGGAGGCGGGCGGGAATTCCAGTCAGGTTCTCACAAAACATCCTCTTTTCCAACACATTTGTTTCATCTACTGACACTTGAACCTGCTAGCTGACTTGCTGTAAACTCCAGGAGGTGGGAGGGGAAAATCACAGAGGGAAGTACCCTAACCAGTGCTGAGGAGGAACTGCACTTTGCATAGTGGAACTTTTTCAGTGACTCAGCTGGGAAGGTAAACAAAAGAGAAAACTTCCTCTTTATTTTCTTAGAACTAAGCTTCTTTTAGAAGCTAATGAGTCTCTTAACCAAAGGTAAATATAAAGAAGACTAAAATTAGAAAGTCTTCCTTCTCACAGTCAAAAGTCAGTTTCCACCCTGATTTACGCCATGTGCCCTTACTGATTTATGCTGGTTGGGGGAGGGAGGGAAGTGGAGTGTACAGGATATACGTTGGCAGAATTTGACCCTCCTAGGAAATACCGAACAAAATCATTTCCCAGTCTTAGGACTACCAAGCGGACCCTCTGTAATTCACTCCATACTTGCTGTCTTCCTAGTTGTGTGCACTTGACCATAGTCCATAATGCTGCCTGGTTTGTTAAATGGGGTTTGCCATGTCCTGTTCAATGAGGCAGTTGCTTGCCAAGAGTGCTGTTCAAGATGCTGTGTCCTGTGCAGAATCAGTGAGAACATGTCCACACTCTACTGAGGTTCTGCTGAAGCACTACTCTCAGTTTGTTCTGTTTCATGGACAGCACACAACTGCCCATATAAAAAGAGTCATCTTCCCAATTAATTCAGCTTGGTTAAATTGCAGAGTGATCATTGACTGGTGAGGGGCAGCGGGAGAGGGGGTGTTTATTAAAACTCTCTCCAAATCCCTTATAACCACATCCCTTTGAATTTACCAGTACAACCCTCTTTCACCACCAAAGCTGGATTAATTAGCATCCAATCAGTTCCATATGATGGAACAGCCTCAGTGCATGACACTAGAGAATTCACTTGTCAGGTGACAGAGGTGCAGAGCTAACTCCTTTCTCTGAGGGCTTTTGGAGCAAGTGCCAACATTTTATTGTCAAAGTCTCTTTTGATTTAGATGTAATGCAAAGTACATACAGCCTCTTTTGTAGCATTTATTTATTTGATTGGTTATTTCAAACAAAGCACAATCTGGGGGTCCTGATTAAAAGAATTCTGCAGAAGGAAGACATTCTTTAGGAGCACTTCACCGGAAAGATGCTTGGTTATGACATGGCAGCTGTGTGTACATTTCAATTAAGACATTAAGGTATTGCTCTAGTCCTCAGTTGGTGTAAGTCAGCCACATAACGTTGACTTCAGTTGAACAAAACACTTGTACAATACCATCATCTCCCTAGCTGTTTATGACTAGCCTTAAAATATTTTCAAAGCTTTTGGTTTAGAAATAAAAGCTAACCAGTTTCAATGGCACTGGGCTAATTTACATCAGCTGGGGAGCTCTCTCTGTGTGATATCAACACAACTGAATACATATTTTAGTAAATTCACACGCCTGCTACTGATTCAATTATTTTTGATTGTGGCTCAGGGTGTGCACTTTCCTCCATCAAGCATTCACTCACCTTCACAGCAATAAGAGGTCCATGGGTCAGTAATCAACCCATCTCTACTCCTCTCTAGGCAAAGCTAAAATCCTTTGCTGCCAAGATCATTCAGCTCCTGAAAGAATGGACAGAAACATTCCCCTATGACTTCCAGGATGAGAAATCCATGAAGGAGCTGAAGGAGATTGCTCACAGGATCACGCAATGTGATGAGGTAAGGAGGGAAATAAATGGATTCCTAGGTTTCTCTTCCACGTATGGTTATCTTCGTATTTTCTCCCCACCATTGCTGTACACCTCCTAACCAGGTTAGAATAGCAGCTGCTGAGCTGTCAGAGCAACCATTGGATATGGGTTAGGAGGTGAACTTAGGAAAAACTGGGTGTGTATTGCCAAATCCCAGGGGGAGATGACACAGCACCTGCTGATGGTATGGGAGGTGAGAGGAGGAAGAAAGAGGATTGTACGGTAGAATACAATTCCAATGCACAGTACAGTGTATTTTATGCATCCCCCTCTGTGCCTGATCCACATGGACTGTAACTTTCAAAAGAACCTTTAATACTAGCTATAAAAGCATTTGCTTTAGTCCTCAATGCCTCTGGACCAATCCCCAATGAGAACTATGACAACAGTTATAACAAGAGTACCACATAGCTCGGTAATACTAGCACCAAGAAAGATCTTTAAGCTGATGTTTACCTTTTCAACGCTGGTCTAGCTACAAATCTGAACTGTTGTGAGCTTTCATGTCTAGCAAGACAGGAGAAAACTTTCTCCAAAGTAACGTGCCAATCTGGTAGATCCAGAGTGGCTAAAACTAGCAATGGAGAATCCTATTCTGAAACAGTTAGGAAGCTCGCGTGACAAAGGAAGTCACTACAAAACTGGAGTCAGAAAGAGGGACAGGGAGGAGGGGGAAGTATGAGGGGTAGACTATACTGAAGAAATTGAAGGTAAAAAAAAAAAGTAAAATGAATAGATCATAAGAATTAAATTGGAAAAAAATGTTTTCTAATGTTTTGGATCCATTTAAAGACTAGCCTCCCTAGCTTTTTAGGACAACAGAATTATGTATGTGCTTTGTTTGATTTAAGAGAAGGATGAAGAAAAACAGGTTTGAAAGCATTGCAGGAGGCAGCAACAAGTCATTATACAATTAGCTGCTTCAGCTGTTGTCAAAAGGAAGTACGCCAGTTCATTGAGTCAGTGGTATTGTTTACCTGCATGCTACTAAGAAAATGTCAGTGTCCTAATAGGTGAAAAAGAGGTAGGATTACAATAGCCTTTCTGTTGTCTTTGTAAACAGGAAAAAAAAGTAGTTGGCAGGGATTCTGTCATAAAAAGGTGACACACTTTTAAACGTTTTCCACTTTGATATAGCAAGTTCAGACTTTTAGCCATTGTGATAGGAGCATTTCAAATCTCTATTATTGGGAACAAGAGGACATGCTCTAGCTTTATATACAAGAATAAATTGCCAGTTGGAAGAAAAATCACTGGCTTTATGGAGTGGCTCAACGCACCAGTTGCTGAGGTTTCATGTGATGTCCGTTTATTATAGTATCGTAGCATTTATCCTTTTAACAAGGCTACATGTCAAGTTCTCTGTCTGAGAAGGGTTAGGCTGTGTCTGACCCCTAGAAATGTAATTTGACACTAACAAATAGCCAATGGCTCCCAGTCTCACTGTTTGTCTCCTGTTCTTTTATGTTTGAATAAACTACCTAGCAGTCTGTAAAACAAAGTTACTGGGTTTTGTTTTGGTTTAGTTTTGTTTTTAATTTTTCACCTTTCCTGCTTTTCTGGATGTATAAGATATTAGGAGTGAATAGAAACAGATGTAAGGCAGTCATGCTAATGACTTGGAGACTCAAGGACAGCATAACTGATTTTTGTGGCAGAATGAGCAAATATTTAGACTGTGTTCTTAGACTCAGATTTATAAATTCAAGGACCATGTGGACTGTAGGCAACTCATTAAGTTTTATCCCATTTCAGTTGCTTTCTCCATAGTCACACAAACATCTAAACCTCCCACCACCCTCACTTTCTCCTACATTTAAACTTTCTTCCCTTATCTTGCAAAATACATATCCATTGCTAGGGGGCCATTCTCCCCTCATCTATGCAGGTGTAAATCAACTGTCAATGGATTTATGGTGTAAAACCCAGTGTAACTCTGAGTAGAATCAGAACTCTGAGAAACTCCTGCAAACTTGTATTTTAGGCTTTCGTAGCATAATAGCAATAATAGCTCCAGCCAGCTGCTGCTCAGCAATAATCCTGTTGCCTCATCAAGATAAAGGTATGCTGCCTTCAGCTTCTTATTTGATTCCACTTTGGAGCCAGATTATTGCCTTGTAAAGCAATGATATGACACTATTATTGCTTAATTATAGCATACTACAGACAAATTTTTGATAGCCATCATCTCTTGCATCTGCTACATAGTTTTCAGTCATCACTGCACATTGGTGGCGTCCTTGAATAGTCACGGACCCATTCCACCCCACTTCAGTGCATCCAGTTGACTCTGGATGCAGAGAACATGACAGCAACAACATTAACTCTTAAAGCACCACCGTACTTCAAAGAAATTGATGCATGGGAACCCAAGAGAGAGATCATAGGGAAAGAGGAAGGCACAGGAAAGCTGAGTAATTGCTTTGGCAACTGAAAGAGAGCTGTTGAAAGAAAGTTGGGGAGGAGGGTGTGCAAGTGTTAATTTGCAAAGCTACATAGATATTTAGAGTACCCTGAGATGGGCTCATTTGCATATAAAAATCAGGTGTGATGATAGGATAGAAAATACCAGATGCTAAGCAGCCTTATTAACCAGTCAGAAATTCCTTGCTGATACAAATCCCATATTTGTACTCACAATACAGAGTAAAGGTTCCTACTTATCAATGATTCTGTCATCTTACGCTTAGGAAAATGGAACCGTGAAGAAGATCATCAGCCAGATGACACAGAATCTACTGATGACCCTCTCTGCAAGGAGTCAGTACCAGGAGATAAAAGAGAAATTCAGGCAACCTGTTACTGATAAAGGAACCATACTTAAAAACAAGCCTCAGTCGACCCAGAAGGACATACTGAGCATATGTTGTGACCCACTGATCTTGGCGCAGCAGCTAACTCATATTGAGCTGGTGAGATTTCGATTTCCACATTTTAGTCCTTTCGTTTTCTATTTACTGCATGTTAACATATTCAAAGCCAGGAGTTTGCCATTGACGTCAGTGGGAGTAAGATCAGGCCTTCAGTGTAATTAAAGTGTTCCACTCTAACAGATGGGAAGTGATGAATGCACGAGAGCAACCAGGTAAATCTGTGAGGGAACAAAGAGGGTACAATGCTTTCAGGGGCGAGGAGGAAGACACTCCCAAACATTGGGTCTCTAAAAGCCAGGGCCAGCTTTATAGTCAAGCTACTATGAAGGCAACCACATGGTACCTCAGTGTTTGGCCTCTCCTTCCAATCCACTGACAAAGAATGGAGGGAGAGTGAGAGCTGGTGCCAGGATAGAGGCTTCTTTCCTAGTTCCTTACTGGTACTAGACAGAGAGAGGGTGACACTTGGATTATTGGGGTCTCAGAAGAACAGAACTAGAGCAAGTTAATTCATTGTTGGTGCCTAAGCTCAATCAGGATAATTAGAGCAAAGCTTGTAAGAGAGAGAGGTATGAAGGCCACTCTGGTAATGTCTTAGGCCCCACTGGCATACCTTTCAGCTGGAATCCTGTTTATGCTGGTCTTTGTACATTGACAATTCCTCCCCCAATGCAGGAGAGGGTGAGCAACATTTACGCAGAGGATCTGATGCAGATTGTCAGTCACATGGATTCCCTGGATAACCACAAGGTGCGTGTGTGGGTAAGGAGTAAAGAGCCTCAGCAGTTCAAATGTCTGTATGCCAGATTCATGAAAGGCTAGGAGGTAGCAGAATTCTGTGGCAATTCAGCTACCACAGAATTAGTAAGTCTGGTTTAGCAGTATTGAAACTACCTGGGTTTCTGTTTCCAAGTGTTTCTACCATACTCAGGGACAATCATCATGATAGTCTTTTTCTTTGGTTTTACCAAAGAAAAGCTGAGTTACTCCTGCTGCTATTGCAGTTCAGAGAACCATTCTGAGGGTATGGCTACATTTGGAATTTCAAAGCGCTGCCGCGGCAGCGCTTTGAAGTGTGAGTGTAGTCAGAGCGGCAGCGCTGGGAGAGAGCTCTCCCAGCGCTGCATGTAAACCACATCCCTTACGGGTGTAGCGTGCAGCGCTGGGAGCCGTGCTCCCAGCGCTGCTGCCCTGATTACACTGACGCTTTACAGCGCTGTATCTTGCAGCGCTCAGGGGGGTGTTTTTTCACACCCCAGTTGCAGCGCTGTAAAGTGTGAGTGTAGCAAGACTCTCTGACCTGGCCATTCCCTCATGCTTCTTGAAACTCTGGGCTAGTTAAATCTTGATGCTGTTGATCAAGTATTACTAGTTCCTTGATGTAAATTAGTGTGCTCTCCAATGTTAACTTGAGCCAGCCATCCAGACACATGCTAACACATAAGCAGACTTCTAGGGAAAGAAAGAATAACTATTTAAATATTGAACAGGGAATACAAAGTTGTTCACTCTTTTGAGAATGGCATCCACCCAGCAGAGATGACAGCCTAACAGGTTTGTTCCATTACATCTAAATTATAATTCAGAGGATAGAACACAAACAGATCTTCTCTTAACCAGTAAAATGGCACAGTCCAAAAGGACACCACCTGCTAAATGTCCAGCACTGGTTTTGCTGCTTCTGACTGTGGGTTTATGTTATTTTTTGCCCTTTGCCGGAGGAGATTCAGCTAAAGAGTGAAAGAAAAACAAAGAAACAGCTCCACTTCGTATTTTATGGTGCTTTAACATTGGGATGTTCAGAAATTTGGAAGACAAGATGCTAGAGATGGCAATTGCCCCTTCATTTCCCTCTTGGACCTCAATGGCAAATCTGTTGTAAGAACAGGAACTAGGGAAATCTGCTGAGATATTAACATTATAGATGCTCTCTACAGATTAAGTAGAAATAATCAGAAGTTTTAATTGAAGCATCATTTCTAGTAATCTATTGGGGCATCCTTAAAAAATTGACACTGATTTCACAGGCAACTTTTTTTTCTTAACTTTCTTCGGATAATAAGGTAATATGTTAAATGAAAGAGCGAGAGAGAGAGAACGAACACACACACACGCACACATTTCTTTTGAGGAAGATGGGTAAAGGGTAGGAAAATTTGGACACATTTGAACCATCTATAACCCTTGCCCTCTTCTCTCTCTCAACCCGCCTGAGCAGAAAAAAAATGAGTAGAAATATCTGCACCCTTCTGTGTGCTCATAACCCACAGCTGTTCAGTGAGGTTACCTCATTACCGGATACCGGTTTATAGTTAACGTGTGATGACAGGATACATTTACAGTAATCTTTATTCGGGCTTAGTGGGGATTAATATATGGCCTCTTCTCTTTAGTGCCGAGGCGATGTTACCAAAACCTACACCTTGGAGGCCTATGACAACTGGTTCAACTGTCTCAGCATGCTGGTGGCTACAGAGATTTGTAGGGTAAGTACTGGAGGAATCTTCTTTCTATCAAGGAACCCTGCCTTTAAAGACAAACAACATCATTGTGATGTTATGCATAGGGACCCTGATCCTGCAAAAATTTAAGTAAATTCACCTCCATGTGCACCTGAGTAGTCCCACTTAAGTCAATAGAACAACTCATGCATGAAGTTATGTACATGTTTCAGTGTTTTTTAGGTTCAACGCCCCGTGATTTATATTTCTGCATAGCTTCCATATTTATGCTAGTTAACACCGACTGAAGGGGAACTTCCATTAAATTTGATTTAACATAGCTTTTTTGTGTTTTCATAGCACGCTTGGCTATCCCCAAAGCTACCAGTAGTAAAACAAATGTTTTGCTGCATTGCAAATTCATTTTGTCCTTCTTCCATAGCATTATGCAATTAAGTCATTGTGCTTATTTTGGGACGACACTGAATGCCATGGGAATACCTTCTGCTGTTGTACACACAGGATTAAGGAGAAGAAACTGAGTCGGGGGTGGGAAGGGAAAAAAGAGAGAGAGAATCCATATAAACTAAATGTATCTTCTATAATGGGAAAATGCACAAAAACTGTACTGCCCAAGTCAATCTCTTTTTATGTACATATTCCCATTGTGTCAAGTGTAAGAGCTCTCCTTTCACTTGATCACCACATCTGGAGTTCCAGGAGCATGTTGCCACTTTGAAATAAACACTTCAGAGTAGGAACACCAATAGCCCTGCAAGTTAAGTGAGCATAGCTCCAGTGAAGTCTGTGGGACACTGCTGATTTACACCAGCTGAGGATCAGTCCCTAAGTCTGTAGAGCTGCAAGGGCAATATCAATACTGGCATGTATCAGCTCTTTGAAATGAAAAATCTGCTCTGTGGGCAGTTCAGTCTCCACATCCACTCAGTCTATGACCCTCTGCTGAGACTGGGTACAAAAATGCCAGTCGTGGCCTCTTTTGAAATCTCATTGGTTATTACTAGTCTCTAGAGAGAGATTGCTCCCATGGATACTCAATTACAAAAAAACCTCTGGGATTGTCAGGCAGCACCAACACATTTATTAAAGCAACCAAAACAACATTCTTAGTCTCCATGCTGAAGATTGTGCCAAACTTGTGACTACTGAAACATTTTCTTTTGTCATGAGACATCAGCAAAACAACAGTGAGATAACATAGCATATTCTGTTTAAAAGTAGTTCCCGGCTGAAGATGAATGATGGAAGGGACACAGAGGACCACATGTGTATTAGCCAGGCCAGCCCAGCCCTGCAGGTCAGAGTGCAGGAAAAAGAGTTTTAACAAAGGAATTTAAGCCAATGGGATAAGAGTAATTTTAGTACTAATAGGCTTTGGAAGCCAGCCATTGGTAAAGCACAACCAGCACGCGGCACTGCATCTGATGGGAAGGAAACCAAACATGCAATGCAGATAACTAGCCTCAACCATTAGCATCGTTGCAGTAAAGGAAAATTATTTATATTCTGTCATCATCCTCGAGTGTCATTAAGAAGTTTGGGTAAAATCTCCTTAGTGATAATGAAAAACACCTAAGGCTTGAGAAACACTCTCGCCCCTTCCCTTTTTCATTTCACCCTGGAATTAAGACCTACAGCTCCTCTACGACACAAGTTTGGCATTCATTTCTTTGAGGTTTGAATTCTTGGTTCATCTTTGGCATTCTGATGGCAGCTTCATTCTCTCACTCTCTCTCTTTCACCCCTCCCTCCCTGGGACAAGGAAATTACTTAAGAGAATTTGGTTTGTTTATATGCTATTCCCTAATCCTTCATCTCATATGTGAACAAAGAACTGCACTTCCCCCCATCAACTGATAGGAGCCCCAAATCCAGTGGCTATTTTTTAATAAAAAAGGGAATCTGGACAGAATACCCTTAAGGCTGCCTCATAAGACCTCTCATGTGGAGACAGCCCAGAGAGATGCCAATTCCAAAAGCACATTCTGGAAGGTCACCAGTCAGGGCCACCCAGAGGGTGGGGCAAGTGGGGTAATTTGCCCCAGGCCCCGCAGGGGCCCTGTGGCAGTCTGGGTCTTCAGCTGCATTTCAGCAGCAGGGGGCCCTTCAGCGCTGCCGAAGACGTGAAGCGACTGAAGGGCCCCCTCCGCCGAAATGCCACCGAAGACCCAAACCACCGCCGAGTGAGTACAAGCACTACAGCTCCCCAGCTTTGCCCCAGGCCCCCTGAATCCTCTGGGAGGTGCTGTTACCAGTCACCGCCCCCCTTCACATACACCTTCCCTTTCATCTCAAAGGCATGTTCTTTGTTTCAGGTTGTGAAGAAAAAGCAGCGGACGAGAATAGTGGAATTTTTTATTGATGTGGCACGAGAGTGCTTCAACATCGGAAACTTCAACTCAATGATGGCCATTATCTGTGAGTATCTCCAGCATAGCTGCTGGCTTGTAGTCAAGACCACCACACTTGACAGCCTAAGCAACATGAGCATGGTCACATATTCTCCAGCTTCACTGACTCCATCTGCAGGCATATCCTGTGCTGTGGTATCATGCACCCGTGACAGATTAATGCATGGGTGTTAGCTGGAAGTCTCAGCCTTGAAGTGTCTTCCAAAGAATAAAATGCACAAGACTGTAAAAATGCAACACTGACATTTAAAAAAAGTACACTCAAACTTTGTTTTAATCATCTTTCTCTCCCTTACATTTCAGCTGGCATGAACCTGAGTCCTGTAGCACGGCTAAAGAAAACCTGGTCCAAGGTCAAAACAGCAAAATTCGATGTTTTAGAGGTATATACAACATTTACACCCTGTTTAATAAAAATCAGGTACTAATGCCTTAGGCATAGGTGTGGATGCATATAAGTTGGAGATGGTTGGCACTATTTCTCTTGACTTGAAGTCCTCTCCCTGCCATGGGAAAAAGATTGATATAGATTTTCTTCTTTTTAATTCCCTTCAGATGACACTTTTTCTAACAGTGGAATGAATTCTCAAACCAAAGATATTCCTAGGCACTTCCTTTAACAGTGACCATTTCTCTCACCTCTAGATCTAAATGGATGTGTCTTTTTTACCGTGATCTCTAATTAAAGAACTCCATCTAGTGGAGATCTGGGATCAAAAAATGTTCACTAAGAAACTTCTCAAAACACAATCAACAGACAGATAAAAATGTAGATTAAGTGCTTTTAGGGAAGCACATTGTTCCCTTTAAATGTTCCCTAAGCCACTAAAAGGTGTTTATTAAATGTAATATCAATCCAGTACCTTGCATCCAAAGCTTAGATCCAAACTACATACATTGACTGGCCTGCCTTGAATGATTATGAATGGATCCGAAAAGAAATAAAGAAAAGCAGATGTTACTCTTTGTATAATTAGATCAACTGCTAAAAAAAACAATCATTGGATTAGATCATATCTATGAGAAACATAATAATAGTATTTTGGGACGGGGGGTTATTTGAAACAGCATCACATGGACCCATCCAGCAACTTTTGTAATTACCGGACAGCCCTACAGGGAGCAGCACAGAGATCTCAGACTGCCAACAGTAATCGGGAAAAAATTGTCATCCCCGTTTTCAACCTGTTCATTAAAGATATCTACTTTCTGCACAAGATGCACACAAACCGCTTGCCCAATGGACAGATAAACTTCAAGGTAGGTGTCTCCAATTATAGAAGTAGCATAATCAAATGCTGTATATTCATTTTTAAATTCCCAAATATTTGTAAATAGAGAATTCTTATAGTCCAGTATAAATATGTCTCCTAAATTATTCAGCCTGCCTGTAATCTATACACGGAGGCAAATAGTTTTCCAGGGGAAGGACTGTGAACTTTAGATATCTAATTCCTATAAGCATAATACACTGGAAAGCATGAAGTAGATTTAGTACATCTAGATTACAGATCAAATACCACACACACACACATGTACGCATATAAACTGCAGAAATTTAATTCAGCTATGTTAACTGATCGTTCCAATACAATTGAAAACACTAGTGATACCATATTTAAAAGCTGAATATAAAAGAATAGGCAAAATGCACAAGAAAATGTAGAAAGTATGCAATCAGGGGTGACTTTAGTCAACTGGCTCTGTTAACCAAAGTGACACGAGACAGATGAAATTGAAAGAAGACAGGATTTCAGCAGAGAAGAGGGAAATGCTGGGTAGAATACAATGTGATGAAACACTAGTATGAAGGATGCTAAAGAAAGGGAAAATCCTTCAACAACACTTAACAAGGGAGCTCGGATAATAAGAGGCTTGAAAAGTCATGAAAGAGAAATTACAAGATCACACGTGGAGGTGGATAGAGGAACTTATAGAATAGTATTGAGAGTATACAAAAGATGATTTTAAAGAGCCAGTGTAGAAAAATTAAAAGATAGAAGAAGTTGTGAAAACAAAAGTTATCTCCAAGCACAAAAGAAGCCATGCTGGATTATTAAAGGGTAAATGCAGCAGAAAACAAATCAACTTTGTTTCATTCTTCTGAAGGGAAAATGGACGTTTGTGACAAATGAGGTGTTTTTTCTAGAGTAGGACAAGAAAAGTATTTTGGCTGATAACAGTTGATTAGTTGACACTGGGCCAAATCTAGAGATCCTGATTCAAGCAAATTCACACTAAGGGCTTGTCTACAAAGAGCAGCACTGATCACTAGTAGGGTGCAATTTCTAAAGCACACCAACATGTTGTGCACTAATTGGCCCATGTAGACCCTGCTAGCACAAACTAAAAGTTTCCTAGTGCTCATCAATGTAGTGCTGTTTCAAACAAGGTCTACACAGGCTAGTTGAGTGTACACCACATTGGTTCGCTTTAGAAATCCCTCCCCCATCTAATGGGCACTGTTGTTTCATATACGCTAGAACTAGGTTACTGAAGCTTCTCTCTTACTGAGTAATTTGATTATTGAAGATTCACTAGACCTGACATGGTTCCTCCTCAAATACCAAGAGAAGTACTGAACCTCTAACAGAACGATCTTTAGAGGGTATTAGAAATAGGGGAAGTAACCAACAGGTTAGAAGTGTGGGTGTTACACCTAAAGTTGAAAACAAATCTAAGCGAAGTTGAGGATGTTGCACCATAGGTCTATCAAGCTTAGCTCCAGCAATGGAGCAAGCAGTGGAAAAAACTGACTAGACAGAAAGAGGGGATCAAACTTTGAGTCACAAGGCACTGGAGAGATGTAGAGAAACACAAATTCCTAAGTCTAGAAAGCAGCACACGTAAGTTTAGCTGTACAAATTCTGTGACGGTCAGTAGGAGCTGCTATGCTGAATAACCACATGCTGCAGCCAAATGGTATTTAGCGGTACTTCAAAAAAGCCAATAAATGTACTGAAGGAACACACAAGAGACACTTCCAGTAGTTGAACAATGATGACATAAGTTGAGTACCCTATTTTCTTTTCCATGAGATACTCTTTCCCAAGTACATGTGGAGGACTAGTGAGGACACATTTGGAATTCTAAGCACATTTCTGGCTGACTGCTCAGGAACCAGATTGCTAGAGAGGAAGAATTGTGAGAGACAGCCTGAACTATTTAAAGAACTTAAATAGAAAAGCTAACAACATTAGGTCTATATTCTTGCAGCAATAGGTGACATTAAGGCATTCAGAATCCGGAAAAGATTGAGGGTGGGTGGTGAAGGATAGTAGTTACAACACTATTTTAACATCTGTCAAATGTCAGATCAGATTCCAGAGAACAGAAGCTAAGTAAAAGGTTGGAGCCTATAGGAATTTCTCTTTATAGAGAATTGCTAGGTATATGGAAAAGATTACAATGGCGAAAAGCAGCAGCTCTGGTAAATGGCACCAGGAGAGAACTTTGACTCTCTCAGAGCACTATACTAATGCAAACAAGGGCTTGAACCAGGAGTTCCCATCTTGCCCTGCACTAATAAAGGATTAGCAAGGAGTGACAGATTGGGAGAAAAGTCAGAGTAGGGCGTGGAGTTCTCTCTAGAATGCTTGTCTTTAGAACCCCTACTCTAATGTCTAGAATTCCCACTCTGGACTATATAAAAAACAAACACACACCTAAAACATTTTCAAGCCCAAATTGATTCATTGCTATAGCCCAGTGCACTCCTGTTAAGGAATCTGCTAATTCTCAAGTCCTCATTTCATCTGCACAGCAAACAAGAATACATCTTAATACCTAGGAATAGCAGTTACCATTCTCCTCCCTTGTCATTCAAATATCAAGTATCTCACATCAGTAATGTCCAATACACAATGCATCCAATAAGGAAATACAGAATTTATTTACAGTACAGACCTGGGGCCCAATCCTGCTTCTATTTGAAGTTAGTGAGAAAACTGCCATTGACCTCAACAGAAACAATACTTCAGTCCATGGCTGCTGCTATTAGATTTTTTTTAAAATCTGCATGTGATTTACATAGCAGAATTTGGACCAGACTTGGATTCTCTCCCTGCATAATAATTGCAGACACATTCTGATATTCCGTATATACTCCTAAAAGCATGTTTGATTAAAAAAGAAACAAAACACCACATACACAACCACATTCATTCTAACAAATATGAGAAACGGTGCTCCTGGAAATATTTAGTGGAAAAAATAGCTGTTCATTACATAAATTAAATAGTTTGCCTAGTTTAAATTTAAGGGATGCTTTACAAATGAACTAAGACCCTTTCTCTGAAGAGCTTATACTTAGGGCTGCTTTGAAATTTTTAGTTCAATGGAGAGATCACACACACAAAGCAAGAAATGGGTCAACAGCTCGTGATTCTGGAGCAGAAAGAGGAAGGCTTGCTGGTGGACCTTGGGATATAAAGGAGAAGAGAAATATTTGTTGTTTGGCAAATAGTGACAAACTGTTCCAAGTCTAGGGGACCCCCAGAAGAGCAGGTGTGAAGCTAGGAATGAAAGAAGGTTAAAAGGACCAGTAAGGAGACAGGATAGGGAGTGAGAAGGTGGAGTAGAGGAAGATGAGCAGAGACATCAGCCAGACAAGATTAAAGGGCCTTGAACCTGAGGCCAAGGAGCCTGACTGAATTTGATAGGAAACCGAAGAAAAAGTTTGTTTAATATTATGTTGTTTTTATTGCCTCATGCAGAAATTTTGGGAAATTTCAAGACTAATTCATGATTTCATAACATGGAAACAAGTAGAGTGTCCTTTTGAGAAGGATAAGAAGATCCAGAGTTATCTACTCACGGCACCTATTTACAGTGAAGAAGGTAAAAGCTCTCAGTCTTTTATTTACGTTTATAGTGGGTCTTCCCTTCTATTGTTGCATAGGCATGGGAAGAGCACCAGAGAAGGAAAAATAAAGAAATGTGTAAGCAAAAAAAAAAAAAAAAAAAAGGCATCCTACTTTTTTAATCTTCCTGAACTGGCCCTCCAGGTCACATTACAAAAATGACATGGCAGTTTAGATAAGTTTGTATGACCACTGCCCACATTTTACTAATCTGGCATCTACCAACATCATTATTTCATTGATTATTTTAATGATTCTTTAAGAAACTGGACATATCCATTTTTGATCGCTCTTATTTGTTTTATTATCTAGCTCTGTTCATAGCATCCTTCGAAAGTGAAGGTCCAGAAAATCACATGGAAAAAGACAGCTGGAAGACACTCAGGTATAAAATCTTTTCAAAATCCTAGCCCCTTTCTGTGTCCATAAACAATCTCTTTTGTTTGCACTCACTTCATGCAGTGAGCATATACACAGCCAGATTTGCATGTTCCATGTATTGTGGGGATGGACACATAGCTTTGAAATTTCCCCTTTTTGTTTGCATACAAAGAGAAAGAACTGATTTACTCAGCTGTGCACACCACACATTGAAATTAAAATTTAGGTCTCAAAACTATTTATAAGTGATTTTCAACCTCTTTAAACATTTAGTTTTGACTCCACAATCCTAGTTGAAGAGACCCTGAAGAGGCTGAGAGATGAAATAATAGGGTGTTATTTCTCAGAGTTAAGTATGGTTGCGATGATGGCTGGAGACATTATGCCAGGGTAATGCAGAGGAAGGTATAGTGCCACCAGGAATGCTTGGAGGAGCCTGCTCAAGAGCAGTAGTTGCTACTTACGTACAGGAGGTGTAGCATGCACTAAACCCAGCACTACCCTCCAAGCACCAGCCAATGTGTTGGGGAGAAATGTAGTATTTGCCTGAACCCACCCCTCCTTTGGGTACTGCAGCACTGTTGACAGTGCAAGAAGCCAAATTATGGCTGCCCTTTCTGGACAGATGCCCGTGGATGGTCAGGGCAGGGAGAGGACTCTCTCCATTGTCCACTACTCCAGGGGCTCACTGTACTTGGGCTTTGAATGCGCAGATTCCTGTTAAAGCCCTACAATTGCATTGACATTAGACTGCACAGTCATCATTCACACACTTGCCATTCTGATCAGATAGGAGGAAAGATTTAGAGCCAGATTCTCAGCTGATGTAAATCAGCACCTCTATTGACTTCAGTTGAGCTATCCCAGGTAAGACCAGTTTAGGATCTGGCCCTTAAAGAAAATTCTAATAAAAAAACAAGGAATCTGACACGACTTCATTACCTTGAACAAGAATGCCTCTTTCATTGTGGTAGGAAGAAGAATTGCTATAATACATGTGATTTATTTTTTTTCATTTCTAGGACAACTCTGCTTAATAGGGCCTGAGATTTTGGATCTGACCTGCAGAATCTAAAGCACACAGGAAGAACTTTGTTTTTAAATAGTGAATGTCTTGGATTGAGAAACAAGACCTCACTGGCTGAGGTCTGTTTTGTATATACAATACCTTTTATGAAATAAAGATGGTAAATATTTCACGTCAACCTTAAGGCACTTAAAAATGAAGGATTTTGGTTTTTATTTTAAAAACATAAGGGCAGGGCCCTGTTCTCAGAGATGAAGTGTGTATCATGGGACATGGTATCCATGGTGAGGTCTTAGTCTAATGACATCCAAATCTTTATTTTGATTACTTCCACCTTAAAAAAACAAAAACATAAACACACCAAATACAACCAAAACACTGCACAGGTTTCAACACCATTAGGTCCCAATCCTACAAACACTGACACATCTCCTTAACTTTAAGCAGGTAAGGAATTGAAGGGAAGGAATGAAGAGTCACATTCAAATCCCTGGGACAACTCGCATGCTGAAGTCAAGGAGGTGCATCAGTGTCTGCAGGACCAGGGCCTTAGACATCCGCAGTGAGGCTGTTCCTCTCTTATATCGGAGAATAGTGCCTTACAAGGTACTGAAATTGTCCAGTGTACCTTCTGTGATTCTGGGCTGGAAGCAAGCAAAATAAAAATATGAATGTCTAAAAACCAGCTATAACGTACTTTGTAAATAAACTGGAAGATATGGCACATGAACTAGAGTATGCCTGCCTACAACAGTGAAGGTGCAGCAAAACATATTTTTGTTACATGCTTTGAAGAGAAGAAATGGGACAACTGCTAGATTTTTTTTTAAAGTATTAACACTTTGGGAACTATCCTTTGAGTTTTGGGTGCAGAATATTTTTCATTTTCTTTATCAGGGATTTATTTTAAAAAGAGAAAAGAGTGTCTAATCTAGATAATCTCAACAAAATTAATGTGTCTTTTGGAAAATAAGTTTTAAAATGAGAGGGGGAGGGAGGACATGAACTGGGACATCAAATTTGAAGCTTAAAGGAGCAAGACATGCCATTTCCATTCAATTTGGGCATCTCATTCCCTAGGTCCCTTTGAAAATGCTAGCCTGAATTGACAGACAACCAATTAAGACTAAGAATCTATGGCATCTGATTATTCTGGCATATATTCAAGCTATCATTGTAGGCCTCAGCCAAAGCCCATTAAAATTAATGTTAAGTTAAAAACATACAATGACACCGAATCAGGCCTTTAAACCCCAAATCAGGGTCCTAATTAGGGATGATCTATAAACTAATGATGCTTCCAATTTCTCCTTTTAACTGTTCTTGATTTTAGGATAATTTGACTATGATAACCAGTGTGTCTGACCAGCTCATATTACACTGCAGGCTACCCATTTTCAGAACAAATTTAATCATCCTCCCCGTTCCCATGATGTCTGAACCAGGAGGGAGACCAAAAAAATCAGGCTCTGATTTTGTTTAATGAACCTACTGTTACCCAGGACTGTCAGTTCTCTTTCCCAACACTTGTTCTCTTAAGGGCTGAGGACTGAATATTTATCTAGATAATGAGAAACTCCAGACAGTTACATTAGAAAGGATTGTTTCAATGCCATCAACAGCTTGGAAGGGATACAAACACTCATATATGTCAGGGCATTAACCAATCTCTAACTGAGGGGGTTGAGAAAAAGCTTGGCCTATGAGCAAGTTTGTGCTGTACACTCATGTAGATGGGCAGGTACCTTCCTCTGATGCATCTTGTGCTGACCTCTGTTGGAGACAGAATGCTTGACTAGCTGGACCACAGGTCAGGGCCGTTAAAGCAATTTCTCTGTTCCAATCCTGCAAACGCTTCCTACTGAATGCTTACAACCTTAAGTAGTCCTGCTTGCATTTACCCACAGTAAGCGTTTGCAGCGTTAAGCCCTTAATATGTTTCCAACTAGAGCTTTTTTCCCTAGATATTTGTTCTTATGAAAAGTAAATACACCAGGTGGGGAGGGGAGGCTGCAGGGGGAAGGAAAGGACTTTTTGCTGTTCTCATAGCACTGAGATCAAAGAGCAACAAACAAAAGCTAAATAGTTGCCATTAAACAAACAAATCTGATTCAAGTGGAAGGAGGAAGTACAAAGCTAGCTGTGAACACCAACGGCCCAGAGAAAGCAAGATGATAGCTCTGTTTCTTGTGATCTGCTGCTATTTTTCCTGTGCTGAAGTACTGATTTTCAGCCCTGGGGTAGAGTAAGAATATTTATACTGTATTATTACAGTGTTTTGCACTTTCAGAGAAGTTCTAGCTAGTGATATAGTCAGACACTATAAAAAGGGATTGTATATCAGCTTTGTTTATGTAATTGAAATTTTAAAAGGGATGCTTAAAATTTAAGAAAGTATATATTTGAAATGCAGTTTTAGAACACTTTCTGTATGTGTATTAAAAAAAGCTTTTACATGAATGTGCACTTCACTGGTCTATCAGTCCTAGTATATACTTGAAATCAGTGCAGTGTCTACATGGGTTTGTTTTTAATTTTTTTCCTCCTTCAATTTGATACATTCCTTAAATACTGTGTTCTGGTATTCTGAGCTGCATTGCTACATATAAAGCTGTACCATAAAGCAGGATATTCTGTGTTTGACTGGATGTGCTTGCATTAATAAAAAACCAAGTTGCTTCAACCAGGCTAAACTTTATCTGTGGTTATTTTTCTCTTGCAATCTGATGAAGTTGCAACTGAGGGCATCCAACATTGGCAGGTAATGTAGCTTTTTGTGAATCGGCTGGCTGACTGAAATTTCAGCTCGGGCTTATAGATATCTGATCTTACCTTATGCTTCCCTGAAGAGTTCAATATATATTCAAGGAAAATCTACTGCATCATTAAGCTCAGAGCATGTTTTTTCCACACACATTGAACTATATATTCAAATATACAATAAATAATAGCATACTGCTGCTCCAACATAAGCAGGAAGACAGGCAGTTTAGCTGCCTAAAACACTTCACATAACCTGAATGTGAAGTTCCAGAGTGTCTCCTCTCACCCATATACTTTATCTTGTTTATATAGCAGCCATAAAAGATGTACACTAGCTTCAGCACACTAGAAAGTTTGTGTCACGGAGGAATCCTGGCACTTCAATAATTCCTAGATATTACTTTCCAGCAATAGAATAGAATCATAAGACTGGAAGGGACCTCAAGGGGTCATCTATTCCAGGCCCCTGCACTCATGGCAGGACTAAGTATTATCTAGACCATCCATGACAGGTGTTTTACCTGCTCTTGGAAATCTCCAACAATGGAGATTCCACAATCTCCCTAGGCAATCTATTCCAGTACTTAACCACCCTGACTGTGGCACTAGAAGTTTTTCTTAATGTCCAACTAAAACTGCCCTTGCTGCAATTTAAGCCCATTGCTTCTTGTCCTATTCTCAGAGGTTCAGGAGAATAATTTTTCTTCCTCCTTGTAACAATCTTTTATGTACTTGAAAAGTTACATGCCCCCTCAGACTTCTTTCTTCAGAGTAAACAAACCCTTTTTTTGCAATCTTCCCTCATAGATCATGTTTTCTAGATGTTTAATCATTTTGTTGCTCTTTTCTGGACTTTCTCCAATTTGTCCACATCTTTCCTGAAACATGGCACCCAGAACTGGACACAGTGCTCCAGTTCAGGCCTAATCAGCACAGACTAGAGTGGAAGAACTACTACTCATCTCGTGCTTACAACACTCCTGCTAATACACCCCAGAATGATGTTTGCTTTTTTTTTTTTAAAAACAGTGTTACACTGTTGACTTATATTTAGCTTGTGATCCACTATGACCCCCAATCCCTTTCCACAGTACTCCTTCCTAGGCAGTCATTTCCCATTTTGTATGCATGCAACTGATTGTTCCTTTCTAAGTGGAGTACTTTACATTTGTCCTTATTGAATTTCATCCTATTTGCTTCTCCAGTTTGTCCAGACCATTGTGGATTTTAATCCTATCCTCCAAAGAACTTGCAACCTCTCCCATCTTGATATCATCCACAAACTTCATAAGCGTACTATCTATGCCATTAGCTAAATCATTGAGGAAGATATTGAACAGAATTGGACCCATAACTGATCCCTGCAGGACCCTACTTGTTATGCCCTTCCAGCTTGACTGTAAACCACTGATAACTACTCCCTGGGGATGGTTTCCAACCAATTCTGCACCCACCTTGTAGTAGCTCCAGCCAGGCTGCATTTCCCTCATTTATTTGTGAGAAGGTCATGCAAGACAGTATCAAAAGCCTTACTAACTTCAAGATATACCACATCTACCACTCCTCCCATCCACAAGGCTTGTTATCCTTTGTCAAAGAAAGCTGTTAGGTTGGTTTGACACTACTTGTTCTTGACAAATCCATACAGTTACTTATCACCTTATCTTCTTCTAGGTGTTTGTAAACTGATTGTTTAATTATATGCTCCGTTATCTTTCTGGATACTGAAGTTAAGCTGACTGGTCTGTAATTCTCCAACTTGTCCTTATTTCCCTTTTTTCTAGATTAGAAAAGGGCAAATATAGTTCCAGTCCTTGGGAATTTCTCCAGTCTTCCATGACTTTTCAAAGATAATTGCTAATGGCTCAGCAATCTCCTCAGTCAGCTCCTTGTGTGTTTTACAATGTATTTCACCAGGTTCTGGTGAGTTGAAGACATCTAACACATCTAAGGAATTTTTAACTTGTTCTTTCCCTATTTTAGCCTCTGATCCTGCTTCATTTTCACTGGTATTCACCATGTTAGATGTTCAATTGCTATTAACATTTTTGGTGAAAACCAAAACAAAAAAGAGTCATTAAGCATTTCTGCCATTTCCACATTTTCTGTTATTGTTTCCCGCCACCCATGCCTACCTTATCCTTGATCTTCCTCTTGCTTCCAATGAATTTGTTCAATGTTTTCTTGTTACCCAGAGACTATTGCCAAAGCACTCTATTTTACATTGCCCTATTTTACAGGTAGGGAAAATGAGATAGAAAGAAGTGACCTGCTTAATGTGTTGTGTGACCGTGGGCAAGTGAATCCAAGTCTCCTAGATTGCAGGCGTATGCCCTATCCATGCTGTCTCATTATCCAAGAACACAAGCCAGTTACCAATGTCATAACCCCACAAATCCATCCTTGAAAAGAGAGCTGACCAACTGATGGGGTTGATTTGTGGCAGTCTCAAATACTCAGAGTGGATTGTATTAGCAACTAAACTTTCAAAATGGACTTGCAGAGCAGAGCAATACAGCTTTCATCACAAACAGTTCCCATTATAGCTTGTTGGAGAAGATGAAGTTTACCAGAAATAACAGGAACCAACTGGCAAGTGTTTTCCTGATGGTCAGTTCATCCTCACAAATGAACATGCATATTGCATACTGGGAGAATCACTTCTAATCATGCTCTCATCCAGTCATTAACATTAAAATTACTATTTTACTCAACACAGGCATGGGCATAAACAATAGAATTGCCTTCCAGACACTTACTTCCACTGAACACAATATGACTACGTCAAGCAATAATGCAATGCCAGTAAGATGTTTTTGAACAATACAAGTAAAATTGTTGATCAAACTAAATATCTGAGGAGTAAAATTTTCAAGCAAACAACCCCCAAACAGCAAAATTAACTTTGCCAGTCAACTAAACCAACTGATATTCATGTCCTCTTCAGGGGGATCGATTATTCTTTAGAACTGACTATGAGACAGATGTTTCCTTTCAGCAATCCGAAATGCAGCTGAGCTACTCCATTTTTTCAGGATTGCCTGTTCTCGCTCTGCCCAAATAATCAGAAAAGCCTGTGTACAGAGGTTAGAAACCTACTGTTGCTAGTGGCTGCAGAGAACCATAAAACAGGACTCTGTGGACAGCAAGATAATAACTCCCATAAAATTAAATTGCAGAAATAGTTAATCTGAAACCATTAGTGCAGGCTATCTAGGAAGAATTTCTAGCTCAGTGAGCAGCCAGACTAACAATGGCTGTTTTCAAATTCTTCTTCCCACACACATCACTGCAAAGGTAGAGGTAACTGGCTATGCTTTGAGGTTTCTGCATATCTCAATAGACCTCCTATACTGCTGCCCTGACAATGCACCATATTTGGAAAAGCAATTCACAAAACTTTCCAAGTTGAAAGCCTCTTCTCGACACTTCATTCGCACAGCCACTCAGAGATGGGCCTAGAGGCTCAGAACAGTTAGAAATAAAATCTCTGGGTACCTTTCTGAAAAGGATTTGCAGTAATTTTCAGGGCACCATTAGAAACCTAATTATCTCTGTGGGATGATTCAGATCTGTTAAAGGAAAGAAACCTGTCTAAATTCAGCAAAAAGAACAGGAGTACTTGTGGCACTTTAGAGACTAACAAATTTATTTGGGCATAAACTTTCGTGGGCTATGAAGCGGCTTTTAGCCCACGAAAGCTTATGCCCAAATAAATTTACTAGTCTCTAAGGTGCCACAAGGATTCCTCATTCTTTTTGCTGATACAGACTAACACGGCTGCTACTCTGAAACCTGTCTAAATTCAGTGTAAGCATTTCTAATGGCAGTAGTACCTCAGCACCGGATTTGTTTTCTCACCATGGCTTACTGCAGTGCAACATACTCTGCTCTCAAGTATCTTTTCATAAGAAAAGGAAATGTTAATTACAATTAATATACAAATTGCACTTAGTTCTTTTGTGCCCTATTCAAAAGATTGTGAATTTCTTCCTTACCCAAAACTAGAGAAACACTCTACCTTTGACATGCACTTCAGATTTCTAAACACTAAACCAATGGAAATATTTGTGTGTCTGATCTACCAGGATGTTCTTAAGATGCATATCAGATATTTAATGAAAAATCTGTTCCTTACTTGTGTTACTAACATCAAAAAATCAAAAACACAATTCTATACATCTTAAATTTTGTAAAAAATCTTTCACAAGACAAATCTATGGAGATCTGAAACTACTTAATGGAGTTCAATCAAAACCTGTTTTTTCCCCATCATTTACTGGCAAACTAAGAGAAATCCTGTCATGATTCTACAACACTACTGAATCTGAAGGAAATATTCCAGCATTAAAATACAATAGATCCAAATTCAAACCAAAACTCTGGATCCAAAAAACTCCTACCTTTTTTTGACAAGGAAGAAGAGGTGAGATTTGAACTCAGATATAGTCTTCACAAGGAGGCCCCAACATTTCGAAATTGGCCTAGATCAAGATGCCCCTGTAACTGAGTTATTTGCTATTCAGATATTAATCTTTATCTTTATTTAGGGTTAGAATTTTTTATTAAATGTGTCAGATTTATCAATGGTCTTCCATTAGGATTCCATTATGTATCATGAGCCTTTTTCAGGTAACCCCTTAAGTGGATGCTGGAAGTCAGCGAGATGTATGCATTTTCTGAATCTGTGTCTGGTACTGAAAAAAAACTGGAAAGCAGTAGGAGTAAAGGTAAACTCAGATGAATTTTATTATCCACCCACAGCCAAAAGATGATCAGTGTGTGTTTATTTTTGTTAGTATTGCGTGAGTATTTAAGGAACATAGTAACTCATGAGGAGAATCCACTTGTGTTTCCTTAATAATGTTTCAAGTATTCTCCCAGAAGCGAGAAAAATCCTACAAATGGCCTCATCAGATTCCAGAAAAGTTTCTCACCATAAACTGCTGTTTCTGCACATTGTAGCACAGTTGAAAACTGGAAAAGAATTTGCTACAATGTATCACCCATAAACATTGAAACTTACATGGAACACAGTTTAGACCATATGAACATACTGAGGCACAATTAACTCTTTTCTTATTAAATTCACAAACTATAAAAAGCACATGTCTAAGAACTGCAATGAATTTTGTTGAATTCCCCTCCCCTGGAAGTTTCAAAAAACGGACAGAGTCCCCTCACATGGGGCTAATACATAGAACAGGAGTTGTACAGGAAGGGTCTACTCCCATTACATTGAATTTTTATACCATGGTTTTTTAAATAAAGAATTATAAATGATTAAGGAGAGGCACCACTTTCTCTGCTTCACGAGCACTGTAGTCCCTAGGTCTTTCAATCCGCTCTTGGAACAAACCCATGACTTAGACCAGGGGTAGTCAATCATTTTTTGCCAAGGTCCAAATTTCTTGATTAAGGTATAGTAAAGGTCCAGACTCCAGAAAACATAATAGTAAAAAAGATTATACTAAATAAGTAAATAAAAAGATTTCTGGGTCTATTCAAAAGCATCGGGTGGTCCGGGTTTGGTCCACGGTCTGCCTATTGACTACCCCTGACTTAGCTTATGTAATATATATTCATATCTCGCTAGGAAATCATGAACCAGGTCTAAGTTTGGGGTCGGGGGCAAACTTTGGCATTCCACAGGTTTTCCACTGGACAATAGATCATTTTTTGCAGTGGAAAATGGAAGGATTTTTCACTCAGACTGTTCTATTTCAGAAAATGTTCTGACATATGCCTTGTCTATAGCTACTACAATTTAAGGCTTAGCCTTAAATTTCCTGGCTTTTATCAGTTTCTCCAGACATTCTTTTCATGTGTATTTCCAGAAATTCTTCAATGCCCTGTTTTCATTTGCATAGTTCTCTGTACTAATAGAATAAGTATTCAACCAAGCTTTAAACTGCATATTAATTCTCCTTAAAATGTGCATCATTCCCTCATAGTAGCCCATTAAGCACAGTAAAATCCATATTTGCCTGACAGATGGTAACATTCCTTTGGAATCGTTCTGTTCTGTCCTGCCAATGCACTTACCATGCTCAGGTTGATCCAAGCAATAAAAATCCTTATGAGGGAAATGTGTTGCTAGTCTCAGACTAGTGCCCAATATATTACAAAAACTATCCCCATGGTTAGTACCTTGTTAGCAGCGAAGGACTGAAGTGGGAGAGTGAGCGTGCTGCAGAGGTACAATTCTTACTGCTCAAATATCTGGTCCTAAGCCCATTGAAACTGATTTCAATGGTCTTTGGATCAGATCCTAGAAGAGTTTCTTTCTAGCTGTACCAGCAGCATTAAGTACCAATACACTAGCTGGACCACAGAGACTGGGAAAAAAGTAAGCTCATTTCAACTTATTCAAAATTTCATAGCTAAGACTTGGAAGCACATGAAGGAAGTAGGGGAAGTCTACAGTGTCCCTGCTGCAACTGTTCTGCAATCAGGGCACCACAAGGGGGCAGGCCCCCAGACCCAACACATTCAATAAAATTTTGGCCCCTGGCTGGTAGTACTGCTGTGATCTGCTTTGCCTCAGGCTATGGCTACACTTGAAACTTCAAAGCGCTGCCGTGGCAGCGCTTTGAAGTGCGAGTGTGGTCGCAGCGCCAGCACTGGGAGAGAGCTCTCCCAGCGCTGCACGTACTCTACCTCCTCATGGGGATTAGTTTACAGCTCGCTCCCAGCACTGCGGCACTGTTTACACTGGCGCTTTACAGCACTGTATCTTGCAGCACTCAGGGGGGTGTTTTTTTCACACCCCTGAGCGAGAAAGTTGCAGCGCTGTAAAACACCAGTGTAGCCATGGCCTGAGTCTTTAATGAGGCTAATGAGGAGCTGAGGGATAATGGTAGGATGACAAATGGGAATGAGGCTATGGAGGTAGATATTACCGCATCCGAGGTAGAAGCCAAACTCGAACAGCTTAATGAGATGAAATGAGGGAGACAATCTTCATCCAAGATTATTAAAGGAACTGGCACATGAAATTGCAAGTCCATTAACAAGAATTTTTAATCAATCTGTAAACTCAGGGGTTGTATCGTATGACTGGAGAATTGCTAGCATAGTTCCTAGCTTTAAGAAATGTGGGGGAAGTGATCTGTGCAACTACAGGCTTGTCAGTTTGACATCTGTAGTATGCAAGGTCTTTGAAAAAATTGTGAAGGAAAAAGTAGTCAAGGACATTGCGGTCAATGATAATTGAAACAAAATACAACATGGTTTTACAAAAGGTAGATTGTGCCAAACCAACCTGATCTCCTTCTTTGAGAAGGTAACAGATTTTTTTAGACAAAGGAAATGCAGGGGATCTAATTTACCTCACTTTCAGTAAGGCATTTGATACAGTTCCACATGGGGAATTATTAAATTGGAAAAGATGGGGATCAATATGAAAATTGAAAGGTGGATAAGGAACTGGTTAAAGGGGAGACTATAACGGGTCATACTGGAAGGTGAATTGTCAGGCTGGAGGGAGGTTACAAGTGGAGTTCCTCAGGGATCGGTTTTGGGACCAATCTTATTTAACCTTTTTCTTACTGACCTTGGCACAAAAAGTGGGAATGTGCTAATAAAGTTTGCAGATGACACAATGCTGGGAGGTATTGCCAATAAAGAGAAGGACCTGGATATCATACAGAAAGATCTGGATGACCTTGTAAACTGGAGTAATAGTAATAGGATGAAATTTAATAATGAAAAGTGCAAAGTCATGCATTTAGGGATTAATAACAAGAACTATTATTATAAGATGGTGAGGCATCAGTTGGAAGTAACAGAGGAGGAGAAGGACCTCAGAGTAGTGGTTGGTCACAGGATGACTATGAGTCACCAATGTGATATGGCTGTGGAAAAAGCTAATGTGGTCTTGGGCTGCATCAGGCGAGGTATTTCCAGTAGAAATAAGGAGGTGTTAGTACCGTTATACAAGGCACTGGTGAGACCTCATTTGGAATACTGTGTGCAGTTCTGGTCTCTCATGATTAAGGAGGATGAATTCAAACGGGAACAGGTTCAGAGAAGGGCTACTAGGATGATCCGAGGAATGGAAAACCTATGAAAGGAGACTCAAACAGCTTGGCTTGTTTAGCCTAACCAAAAGAAAGCTGAGGGGAGATATGATTGCTCTTTATAAATATATCAGAGGGGTAAATACCAGAGAGGGAGAGGAATTATTTAAGCTCAGTACCAATGTGGACACAAGAACAAATGGATATAAACTGGATATCAGGAAGTTTAGACTTGAAATTAGATGAAGGTTTCTAACCATCAGAGGAGTAAAGTTCTGGAACAGCCTTCCAAGGGGAGTAGTGGGGACAAAAGATATATCTGGCATCAAAACTAAGCTTGATAAGTTTATGGAGGGGATGGTATAATGGGATAGCCTAATTTTGGCAATTCATTCATCTTTGACTACTAGAGGTAAATATGCCCAATGGCTTGTGAATGGATGTTGGATGGCGTGGGATCTGAGTTACTACAGAGAATTCTTTTCTAGGTGTCTGGCTGGTGAGTCTTGCCCACATGCTCAGGGTTTAGCTGATCACCATATTTGGGGTCAGGAAGGAATTTTCCTCCAGGGCAGATTGGCAGAGGCCATGGGCAGGGGGTGAGTCGCCTTCCTCTGCAGACTTGGGCATGGGTCACTTGCTGGAAGGTTCTCTGCACCTTGAAGTCTTTAAATCATGATTTGGGGACATCAAAGCTCAGATACAGGTTTGATACAGGCGTGGGTGGGTGAGATTGTGGCCAGCATTGTGCAGGAGGTCAGACTAGATGATCATAATGGTCCCTTCTGACCTTAAAATCTATGGTTCTATGATCTCAGAGGAATCCTGATGCCAAGCCGGTGAGTCTCTTCCCCCTGTTCATAAAGGATGGCAGCAGTTGAGGAGCAAACTGTTTCTGCTGCCTATTGGCAGGGGCAGCACTATCTATCCAGAGCTCCCCACACACTGCTGAAGACTCAGAGCTGGCTCTGGGGATGCCGTGCGGGAGGAGGAATGCTGAGTAGCTGGCTTGGAAATGCCTTATGGAAGGGAGATACTGAGGAGCTAACTCTGGGGGTGCCAGTCCCAGGGAGACGACAGCGATGGCATGGAGAACAGCATTGCCACTGCCAGAACTTATTTACTGTGCAGGTCCCACCCAGGAGCTCAAGTTCTGCTGCAGGAGCTGATACTATTTGGTACAATTTTGGGAAATATTTGGTATATTTTTTAGACTTCACCCAATTCATCCCTGCTAGAGATCCCCAAGTGGTGGCACTGTCTGTGATAGAAGCCTCAAGTCCTAGCAGTTAAAGGGTTTTCATGAACACCAAACCCAGTAAAGCTTTGGTGAAGGCATTGGGTGCATCTATTCACCACACACAAAACCTTCAGGTTTGTACCTAAATCCAAGACAGCCCAGATGTATTTAGCTGTAAAAGATTACAGAAAGAAGTGAAGCCATTTTTGAGTTTAAAGTGCACAACAAAAACCACACTGGTGGGTCGGTCTTTTTAAACCCTTTGTCACTGACACAGCCAGAGACATATTGTGATTAAATCATAGGGAGGTAAAAGGAGAAAGGAAGCCCCATTTGGAAGAGGATCTTTACATCTTGAACATTGTGGTGGTGTTTTGCTGGTCTGTTTTTTAATAACTAGGCTGCAAAACCACAGAAATGGAGAGAGGCTATTTTCCATTTTTAGTGGAAGTGAATTTGGTGACAAACAACTCTGCCTGGCACAGGCTGTAAGGTCTTTCTAAACAGTGAGAACACGCTTCATTTCTACTGTGAACATCCGCCATTAGCTTAGTCCAAGCAGGAGCTGCCAGCTGAGAAGTGCTTTTGTGATAAGAACAAACCACTATTCATTGGTAACCTGCATGTTAGTAGCCAGGATTTAACTTTGAGACACCAGAATTCAGAATGCATTAGTTCTTGCCCTACCACAATAAAGGACATGATAATGGAATTGGTGAAAGCCTTGATCATTTGTGGCTGTAGGAGGATTTAATAGAAGAGAATATTGAACTATTATAGTCACTAAGGCCCTCATCCAGCTTTCAAAGATTTGTCTGGAACAATTGGAAAAACATTCCTGAAGTTTTTCAGAACCCACAGACACCTAACAAGCAAAGTTATTTGATGTACCCGTCTCTCCCTCCTTCACTCCTCCTGTAGGCTGCCAGTATCCTCACTGTCACATTTACTGGCTTTCCAAATGAATTTCACAGGAATCCAGCATCCATACACTAGTCTGGAATCATTAAACAAAGTAACCCTCTGTCATGGACTATATACAACAATCAGAGAATTTGTACACCAAGCTGACAATTTTATCCCCCAAGGAATGTGCCCTCTCTCAATTTGGGGGGATTGCCTAACATGCCACATGAAACTGCATAAGAGACTCTGCAATTTGCTGACAGAAGCCTAGGTTCCGATTTATCACCACAGTATCTGAATGTCTTACATTCTTCAATGTATTTATCCTCACAACTTCCATGTGAGGTAAAGCAATGCTACCATCCCTATTGTATAGATGAGGAAACTGAGACCTGGAGAGACTGAGTGACATGCCCAAGGGCACACAGGGACTCTGTGGAAAAGCAGATGGTTGAACCCAACTCTGCCTTGTTACAGGCTAGTGCCTGAACCACTGCATCATGCTTTCACTACTCTGTGGACCCTTGTGTTCTTGCAGAGCACTGATGACTTCAGCAAGGCTTCACATGAGTGCAGGGTCCCCCTATATGCTGCTGTTCATAGGGTCAAGTCCCCAGTTTTTTCCTAGGTGCTCTATATCCAAATACAGAACAGCAACAAACAGAAGATCCTTTGCTTCCATTGAACCCAGAGGGACCTTCATCACTGGTTTCAGTGGGAATAAGCAGGATTTCACCCTAGGTACATAAAGATTATTGAACAGCAGTTATGCTAAGCCACTGGAGGTTTTCATTTATCTTCCTCTATATACATTTAACAAGAGGCATTTATTACAAGGAAAGAGCACATATGCCACCATGTGGACACGTGAAATAGCAAGACAACCACAACAAAGATCAGAGGCTACAAAGAAATCTTAATAGTAAAATAAATATCTGGCAGCTCTGCAACAACAAGCAAGAGGAATCATTGTATCTAAAGACAGTTTGATGCACAGCTGGGCTCAATGGCATCAGCAGTGGAGTAACAGCCCATTTTCCACACAAAGCCTTTAGATATATTTTGCTGATCAGGATCTGACTGTGAAAAGGGACAGTTCATATACCAGATCTGAAAATCTCTGCAAAATATTTTTTTCACAATTTTTAAACAAATTTGCTGCAATGAGATATTTTATAGGAACCAGAATGGAAGTTTAAAGGAAATATATGCCCCAGGGCATCGCTTATTTCCAAGAGCAGCGTAGATGTTGCTAGGGTTAAAAAATACTCCTTTTGAAAGCAGCCCCATATTATAGGTCTATAGTTTTGTCTCCACACAAGTTTGCAAACTGGTTTAACTTAAACTGCTAAGAAATCCTGCATGGACCCCTTTTGATCTATGAGTGGCTTATGTCTATTTAATCTAAGCTTGTTCCTAAATGATTAAAGATAAACCAGAATAGATTTAAACAGGTATGGAAGTGTCCACACAGCCTTTTGTAGCTGTTGAACTGGGTCAGTTTAAAAAACACACCATAGTAAAACAGGTGCAGCTTTGACACACATACCATGTACAAGCCAAGACAGATGATTATCCTTTTAGGTGAATAACATGTGTCCCCTTACACTGCTTGGAACAAATACCTCACAAAGAACTCTGAAAGCCATCTCCTTATTTTAATAATCCCCACCACATGAAATAAGACAGACTTTGCTCAGGTACTTATCTTTACCCATAGGGAATGATTCTACCTTACCTGATGAAAAAGTAGCTTCTTTTTGCCAATTTCATCCAAAGGAAAAGCTGGCTGTGGAAGCAATCAGTACTACCTCACAACCACTGTGATCAGCCAGCCCAAGCCTCATTAATGCAAATAGCTACAGGTGTGGTGGGAGTGTGCCAAAGTGGAGGCCCAGGGAGTGCAGGAGAATGGGGATTTCTTCTCACGGCTTTACACAGGCATCTCATTAGCAGGGCTCCTGCTTCCCAAAAGGGAAGTCCTGCTCTAAGGAAGCAACCCCACTTGACATGAAGCACCCATGTAACACTGGGAGAGGAAGACATAGATTCTGCCTGCATGCCAGGGATCAGTTCTTCAACTGGTATAAATTAGTGTAAAACCAATTAACTCAATGAAGTTGTGCTGCTTTATACTAGCTGACAATCTGCCCCAGGATTCTAGAAAGCTGAAATCCATGGTTATTTTCCTTTTACTACAAAAGGTTTTATTTTGTGCTCCTCCAATCAATCTCTCTTCTCCATGTACCAAGCTCACTCCACTGGTGACGAGGGGCTTGCTACCTTCATGCTACCAATACATTTCTTAAAACAAAATTCTATGTTATGGATCACACTCAATGGAGGACTATGTAGTTCACTGCAATACATACTGGTTCATTCACAAGGGGAAGCATGTTATCCTGTTATTATTGGTGATAACATTTTAACAACTTAAAAAAAAACACGGCCAGAATCCTTAAATCAAGACACATAATTTGAGAGTGGTCAGGCCTAGCTATCTTACAATTTAAACTATTCACATACGGTTTCATGATTAATGTTATCTTTGCTGTGTTTTATCATTGACTTTCTTCTCCCGCTAGTAGAATTATACTACTGGCTAATCTCTGTTTAAGATATTCGGATTGATAAAAGAACTCAATGTCCTTTTACTAAAAATGCCTCAAACCAGCTATCACTAAAATAGACTAGACAAGGGCTTTTTCTCATTCACAGGGTCTGTATCATTGGATGATAGATTGCATTTATGCTGAATTTATTTTAAATCTATTTGAAGCATCATCTTTTGTTGCTAGAGATCTCCCAAAACACAAAGTTGTTTGTGCTGTTGCTGTAGTCATGTTGGTACCAGTATATTAGAGAGACAAGGTAGTCTAGGTAATCTCTTTTATTGGACTAATAGAGCTCTTCTTCAGGTTTCAAGAAGAGGAAGAATTGCGTAGCTCAAAAACTTGTCTCGTTCACCAGCTGAAGTTGGACCAATAAAAGACATTACCTATCCCACCTTGTCTCTTTAAAAGAAGAAGTTGGGGTTTTTTAATGTTACTCCAAAATAAACTAAACAGCATGGGGACCAAGGAACCTGAATCTAGACTGGTGTCAATGTAAGCAAGGTTTTGGGTTTTTTTTTTAATATATATATTTTTCAGGGCCTCTTCTCTCCCACCACCCTTCTCCAAGACTATGTTAATTTAAAAGTAGCAACTCAGATACCCCATTTGTTGAATACAGACAAATGGAAACATTGGAGAGGAATGTCCTTTAAAAGGGATAAAGGTCTCTCAGGGCAAACTGCAGATACACATATCAATATTTTTCAGTGCTAGGTTCTTTGGTTATGATTATATTAGTCATAACATGCACAGAACTCTCCTCAGAGCAATTTAACCTGTTTACTTCATAGGAAATATTAAAACTAGACAGACAATTATATTAAAATGCTTTAGCGGGAGTTGCATATGCAAATAATGACAAGATCAGGTGGTAATTTTGGATAAGAAAAGATCAGTAGAAGTGAAGATTCTCTGTAAACTAGAGCTTGGCAAGTAATAAAAAACTTATGAAAATATGTTTGAATTTGTAAATTAGTCCTTTTCATGTGTTTACACTACTTTCATGTTGGCTTTCCATACCATCTTCAACTGAGTTTTATTGACATCAACACTCTCACAGATTAATTTTAAGTTTGCATATTCAAATAGTCCCTGGAATGAATTCTGTAACTTGCTTCACATTTGAAACCTGATGAGTTACGCTCCTCTATTCAAAGAACAGAAGTAATATCATGCCCTTCATTCATATGATCAGTCACAACTAAATAACAGCGCTTGTTGGAAAGCTCTAGAGTTGGAAAGTTGAAATGTACTTGTGGGCATACTCAAAATGGAAAGAGTATAACAAATTGAATTGTCATTTTATTCATTCAGCTTTAGTGTAATTTAAGTCTGAACATTATGCGTATTATAAATAGGAAGATGAATCTATTATTTGTTGGCATATTAAATGTTTGTGAATCTTTATTCAGTAGTGATGAGTTTTATTACTCAACTAGTATTAGATTTTAATAGCTTCAGAGATATTTCTATGCACTACTCTCTAGAATACATGCCATTCCTCTCCATGATGCCTCAGTCTCTGCATTACACAGCTAAGGAAAGAGCCCTGATAAAGTTAGACTCAACACTTTAAGGTTAGTGGGACTCTTAATAAGTTTAACCCCCTACCTTCCTTCTATCATCTTCATTTAGATTTGTTTTAGATTACTGATCTGACCTAGGTTGTCTCCAGTCAACTGAAGGACTGCCCAAGTCAAGAAAAAAAGAGAATAAACTAGGGTGCAAAGATTACTTCTGTTTGCTCTCTGAAACCTCTAATTTCCATACATAAGACAATGAGCCTTTCTAGTGCTAGATCAGAGGCGTACAGACATGTTAGATTTTTTAAATTCACTTCGAGAATGAAAAACATTCCAACTGCTATTTTTAAAATCTTTGCCACAGGTGAGAAAATTTAAAATAATTGCTATAGTTTGCTATATTAGTGATGAAGCATATATTATAGTGACAAAACTTAAAAAAGACTACTCAGAATAAAGGCTATCAAAATAGAGATAGTAGAAATTGGCAATGGTGGAAATTGTGAACAGCTCTCTTTTCCTTCCGCATTTTACTTCAGTTTTACAATGAAAATTTTAAAACTTTAGACTCATAATGAATGGTAGTTTTGTTCTTTTTAAAAGTGCATGATTTTTGTTTACTTCCCTCTGACTTTTTCATTTGTAGTGTTAGGAGTATGTTATTATTGCTACAAGTAGTTGGTTAAGCACCATGATTATAAAGTTATCTGTTGATTTTTTGGACTATATTGCAATTAACCATATATTAAAACATCTTTCATTTATTTATTGATCCTTTATAAATGGAACCTTTATACAGTACAAAATGTGACCAAAAGAAAGTTGCTATAAGACTTTAAATAAAATCAATGTAAGAAATACATAGGTTCCCAAATGATCTTAGTTTCATGTTAGAGTAGATTATGAATGTATCCCACAATTCTATAAATAAATGAAATTTAAAGCAACTGAAATCTAAGAATATTTACTCAGAGGCAGTCAATTCAAAACTATTTATTTCCTCACCCTATACCTGATTCTATTACCTCTCGCTGATCTATATTTAAATAGCTTGTGAATATTTATTTTTAAATGTACATTCTAAAAATACTCAGTTCCAAGCACTCACATCCAGGACCAGCTCCAGGCATTAGCCCAGCTGGGGCAGCCAATGGTGAGGGGCAGCATGTCCCTCTCAGAGCTAAGGGCCAACTGCCGAATAGCTCCGAAGACTGAAGCGACGGCAGAGCTGCAGACCGCAATCACGGCTTTTTTTTTTTTTTTTTTGCTTGCTGCTTGGTGCCGATAAACCCTGGAGCCAGCCCTGCTCACATCCATTTCTATGAAGTACCTAATCTCAAAATGAGGAAACTAATTCAATCCAGTTCTACCATACAGAACATTTTCATATTCCCTATGCACATAGATGGTCCTTAAAAGAAAGGTTGCAACTGACTTTTGTGCTATTTCAAGCATGTAGTATTTCTAAAGCAGCATGTTATGTTTCTAGTCAAACAGCAGCACACCTCATCTGATGAAGTGGGTTCTAGCCCACGAAAACTTATGCCCAAATAAATTTGTTGGTCTCTAAGGTGCCATGAGGACTCTTCAGTTTTTTTCTAGTTACTACAGCTATCAATCTGGTGTCTTTCATTAGCACTGCATTCACTTAAAACATGGTCCCTTTTGCTGAGCAGTATACAATGCAGGATAAGGGCCTCCCCTCTCTTAAATCCATGTTTCATTCCTTTTGTAAAGTCACATATTTGGCATACTACAGGGGTTTAGAGTGCTATCACTTTGTCTGCCCCTCTAGTTTAAACATCTTGTAATCGTCCTGTAAAACGTAACTTTTGGAAGGGTCATCTGTGTTTGCCACAATAGGTGAGAGAACATAGTAACAACTATCTAATACTCCACTGGGAAGCATAAAACATGAGAACCTGAACCCACATATCCTTTTCAAGGGGAACTTGCATTGATTTCAGCTTTAAGGCCCCAATCCTGCCAACTGAATCACTTATGCCTGCTCAGAACTAGACTGAAGTTAATTGAAACTGCATATAGCTCATTGCAATATTGGAGTCTTAATAAATTATTTGTTAATCTCAGCCTGTGGAGAGAGAGGGACAGCTTAGACATGAACACTATCTCAAGTAATTTATTTTTTTACTATTTTCACTCTAAGAACTCTCAAGGTCCCTGGTAGGGCTAGAGAAGAAAGTTGCTGTAGACTCGACAATGAGTTCTAGCCTTTGAGAGTTTTGTATTGAGTTAGGAAAGTAGGTTTTTTTAATCTCTCTTTTACCAAAGCTGGGCTGCCAAACCACTGTTAAATTAAACAGGCTCCTGAGCATCATTATAAAAAAAAAACCCATGTCTTTTACTACAAACTATTATCAAGCCTAGAGTATTTGTGCTACATAGGGAGACAGGAAATCTTGATAATATCACAACAGGGTTTCTCTGTTACCTCCACTTAAGGCCAAAGGATCCATGTTTCAGAGGTTCAGAACACCACAAACTGCAACTGAAATAACTAGGAACCACTCCCATAAACATTTTCTGACCTCAGAGTCAAACTGGGTTCTCCCCTCCTAATTCACCTCTTCAGTCACACCTGTGCAGCCCCATTGTCTGTGGCTTCTTGGCACAGATGTATGTGATTAGAAGAATTCCATGCATGATGCAAGAGGAGAACTAGAATACAGCTCCCTCTCCCACTTTCTGTTGGCTGTTCAGGGCTAATAAATAAAAACAAAACATCTAATATGAGCAGCTATGTCTCTGAAAAGTGAGCATGTAAAAAATAGCTTCTTATCTGACAAATCTGTTCTTTGTATGTGTTCAGAGTAGAACTGCACTTCAGGGGGTAGAAAAAGCTTAGCTGTTTTGAGATAACAAAATGCAGCAACTATCCACACATTCTAAATGTGCAAAATCCAACGACAGGAGTCAGAGGTAACAGGACAGACAATTTTGGTTAAAGTGGGTCAGCTAGTCAGTCTCTGATTTACCCAGGTACATCTATAACAGGTTAAAAAATGCCACAGCAATAGCTACATTGGAATTTTTAATAGATTTTCATATTTGAAAATTATAACTTTTTTCCATCTTCTGGATAAGGTCAAATCAATCAATCAAGAGTCATATATTTCTCTGAAAGAGCAGCTAACCTATCATGCAGTATACTGTATCACTGCAATCAGAGTACAGGCATATGATTCTATCATCATTCTCAGAACATTTGCTTAATGTAAAAAACCACTCAAGTTGTTCAATAGGTAGGAGGGAGGGATAGCTCAGCAGTCTGCTAAACCCAGGGTTGTGAGTTCAATCCTTGAGGGGGCCACATAGGGATCTGGGGCAAAATCAGTACTTAGTCCTGCTAGTGAAGGCAGGGGGCTGGACTCAATGACCTTTCAGGGTCCCTTCCAGTTCTATAAGATCAGTATATCTTCATATATTTATTTTATATTTAACTCAAGGAAATAGAGTATCTTGGGATCTCACTTTATAATGAAAATGAATGTGTTTGCTTTACTAGTTTAATCCACAGTAGAACACTGATCTGCAACTAGACAGAGATGTAATGCAGTTTTGAGAGGAGTAAATCTATCTGGAACTTTACACTTCACTATGAACTATGCATGATGACTGCATTTTACTTTATTTCAACAAGAAAGATTGTTATGCAAAATACCAGGAAGTCATAAAGGAAAATTATTATACGTAGCATGAAGTTCATAAGCTGAATCCCTGCCATAGAACTCCATCAGGTTTTAGAGGCATTAAAATGTTGAAAGCAAAGCAGTATGCTTCACTGGCACTCCCTTACCAGCAACTAGCAGGCCAAACCTCTCTGCTCCTCCTCGTCACTCTTCAGCAGTGTCCATCCAGTGGGAAGCTGAAATGCCTTCTGCTCCTAGCTGGAGAGCCAAGAAGAGCACTTCATCGTGCCTAGAGCTTGACTGTGAGCCGAAGGCCAGTAGCGAACAGAAAGGTGCCACAATCCATAAGAATGAGTGATTAAAGGGAGAGAAGGGGGAAGTGGGGGAGATGGGAAAGCAGGTAAAGGAGACAATGATGGAGAAAGACACCCTACCTTGAGGTACAACTCTCTATAACCGCTTGTCTCTCAAACTTCTGTGCTTCTAGAATTCCCTGTATTTGCCCAGAGCCTGAGTTGAATTTTAGCCCTGTAATTTTACTCCACCAGATACACCTGTGAGGTGGTCCAAGGGTACATCTAAACAGCAACAAAAAAAAAAGGACAGTGAGTCTCAGAACCCAGGGTAACTGACTCGGACTCACGGGGCTGGCACGGTGGGGGACAAAATAGCAGTGTAGATATTCTGGCACAGGCTAGAGCCTGGGCCCTGAGACTCTCCTCCCTCACCAGGTTTCATGGGCCGGGCTCTGGCCCAAGTCCAAACATTTGCTGTTTTTAGCCCTGAAGTGCAGCTCCTTGAGCCCGAGTCAGTCAACCTGACTGCTGAAACTTGCTGCCAAAGGCTTGTTTTTGCTGTGTAGATGTGCCCTCAGAGGGAATTAACTGACTGCTACCAGCAAGCAGAGTCTCTGGACTGTGCCACGGCCCTTTATAATACAATGTGAGGCCTATCACCTGCTGTTTTGTAAGGCAGGTAAATACATTCCTCATTCCCTCTGCCAGCAGTGATCTTCCAAGTGTATTTCCTTTTGTTAGGGCTTGGCAAGACTAGAGCTTATTGTCTGATCCTGAGCCTTCTGCAAACACACAAAATGTGGACTTTTCTGAGCTTAGCTCTGAACTGAGAAAATAATGAAAGGGTTGTTAAAACAGAATCCTGCATGCATTAACTGCACAAGAAAGCCCAGACTCAAAGGGAGGAGTGTCTTTTCAAGAGCTGCAAATGCTGACTGTCAACAACTAAGGCATTTAACTTTGTAGTTATCCTTGTGACCAAAAAGGCTACTTTCATGAAGATTCACCCAACTGGCTTAAATATCAATGGTGATTTCCTAAACCACTTGTCTAGAGTTCTTGACAACTGAAATTTTTGCAACTTTGCACCCTCATGCCACCAATCTGAATTGCTTCTGTAATAAAAGTATCATAGAGGTTCACCAGAGTAACTGTTGATCAGATATTAAACTTCCTCCAGGAAAATTGAAGGACAGACAAACCAAATGAAAAACGACAAACAGGACTAACTGACTAGGTGGTAGTAACTCACAAATTGAATATAAATCAGCAATTGTGAAAAGGCCACAATGATTCTGGGATGTTTTAACAGGAGTTGTATGCAAGAAACAGGAGGTAATTGGCCTGCTTTATTGGTGAGACTTCAGCTGGAGTATTGTGTCTAGTCCTGGCTGCCACACTTTAGGAAAGATGTGGACAAATTGGAGAAAGGCCAGAGGAGAGCAACAAAGAGGTCAGGTTTTTCTAAACCCCTCTTGAAGCCTGGACAATAGTAAGGAGCAGTTCAACTATAGGTTGAGTACATGCATAATGGTGGTAGAATGTGCCTTTGGATGTTTACTGATTCAGTTAGACCTCAGCAAAACCAATATTCCCATCATTATTACTGCTTGCTGTGTGCTCCACAATCTCTGTGAGAGTAAGGGGGAGAAGTTTATGGTGGGATGGGAGGCTGAGGCAAATTGCCTGGCCGCTGATTACGTGCAGCCAGAAACCAGGGCAGTTAAAAGAGCACAGCAGGGTGCACTGTGCAACAGAGAAGCTTTGAAAACCAGTTTAATAACTGGCCAGGCTCCGGTGTGAAAGTTCTATGATGAAAACCCACCCCCTTTGTTTCACTCTACTTCCCAGTAAGCCAACCGTCCTCCCCTCCCCGCTTTGATCTCTGCTTGCAGAGGCAATAAAGTCATTGTTGTTTCAAATTCATGCATTCTTTATTAATTTGTCACACAAATGGGGGGATAACTGCCAGGGTAGCCTGAGAGGGGTGGAGGGAGGAGAGAAGCACAGGGGTGGGGTAGTTGTAGGAGTATCCCCTAGAATGGCATGCAGCTCATCATAGAAGTGGTATGTCTGGGGCTCTGACCCGGAGCAGCTGTTTGCCTCTCTGGTTCTTTCATAGGCTTCACGTGGCACTGCTGCAGCTCCCTGTTATAACCTCTGTCCTTCATGCCCTTGGAGATTTTTTCAAATATTCTGGCATTTTGTCTTTTGGAACAGAGTTCGGATAGCACGATTCATCTCCCCATACAGTGATCAGATGCAGCACCTCCTGTTCAGTCCGTGCTGGAGCTCTTCTGCAATTCTGGGACTCCAAGGTCACCTCTGCTGATGAGCTCTGCATGATCACCTGTGCGGATCAGCTCACTACGCTGGCCAAACAGGAAATGAAATTCAAAAGTTTGCGGGGCTTTTCCTGTCTACTTGGCCAGTGCATCTGAGTTGAGCTTGCTGTCCAGAGCGATCACAATGGAGCACTCTGGGATAGCTCCTGGAGACCAATACCGTCGAATTGCATCCCCAAATTCGCTACCCCAAATTCGCACCAGCAAGGTCAATTTCAGCCCTAATCCCCTCGTCGGAGAGGAGTACAGAAATTTATTTTAAGAGCCCTTTAAGTTGACAAAAACAGCTTCATTGTGTGGGTTGGTACAGGGTTAAATTGATCTAATGCTGCTAAATTCAACCTAAAGTCGTACTGTAGACCAGGGCTCAGGGCTTGTCTATACAAGGGGTTTGTTGGCCAGCACGGACCCAGCACAACTCCTTGACTCTGTGCTGGCATTTGTGACTATGCCAAGCCAGTTTGGAGTTTATTTAACCTCTCGGAACTGGGTAGCTTCAGTTTTGGATTTCAATCACAGCTCTTCCAGCAATGAAGATGGGGACAAGGAACATGCGGATGACATTGAGCAACTGTTACTACAGCAGCTGTTCCTGGAGCTGTTTCACACAGTGCAGAGTGATTTCTAGGCTCGGGAAACCAGGATCAATTGTTGGGAAAAGACTCGTCTGTAGACCTAGATGATCGGCAATGGTGACAGAATTTCAAAGTGGCAAAGGCAAACTTTTTTGGGATATGTGCTCAACTTGTCCTGGAGCAGCAGCTACAACATACAGCACACCCCATACCTGTTGAGAAGCAGGTTGCCAGTGCTATCTGGAAGCTGGCCACCACCCAAAGTTACTTGTAGCCTACCACTTCAGCATAAGAGGCGTGCTCTTTGGGGCTATTGTGTGATGGCGTGTGTAAGGTATTGCTGTGCTGGGTAATATACCTTGGTAATGCTCAGGAGATTATTGATGGCTTTGCACAAATGAGTTTCCCAAACTCTACTGGGGCAAGTGACAGGACCCCTGTGCCTCTCATTTGCTCCCTGCACCAGACTCAGTTTATAAAGAGAAAGGGGTAGCTCCATGGTTCTCCAAGGGCTGTTTGACCAATGTTGCAGATTTACACACACAAATGCATGGTGATCTGGAAATGCTGACCATGCTTGGATTCTGTCCAGCTCCTCAAATAATTGAGGGGTTATATTTTCCACAGTCAGATTGTTTCCTGCATCCCTGATTTTAATGTAAATTCTACTGCACGGTTTGCTCTTTATCCGGCACTGGTTGGCTTCCAAGCTGTGAGCCCACACCCTTCTCAGACATCTGACTAACAATGTCCACAAACATATTTCTTGGGCTGTCCCAGGTGTTTGTTGCACTGATGCTTCTCCCCTGCTGGCAATGAGTTTTAGGACCTCACTATGCCTCAAGCAGTTGCTTGACGTATATTGTAAAGGTTGGAGTAATATCATTGTAATCCTGATATACTGGAATCCAGCAGCAAATGGAACAGTGCTATGCCATCTTTTAAACAGGGGAAGAGAGATGTAGTCATCTTGACCCTAGAGCAATGGAGGGCACAAAGGTAAACAGACAAGTCAGTCACAGACACTCAACAAAGCAGCGTGGGATAGCAGCTGGAGAACAGCAAGTGCACTGTAGCATTGCCTGTATGCAAACTATAGATCACATTAACTCAGTGGTTCCCAAACTGGGGTTCGAGAACCGCTGGGGGTTCACTAAATGTTACAAGAGGTTCTCGGGAAAAAATTCCCTAATAGCAGATAGAGTTGTCTCTAGGCCCCCCCTGGCAGCACATGGCCAGCAGCCTGGAGCCCCTGAACTTCCAAGAGCTAAGCAGATCAAAGCAAGTATATCTATCCCACTGAGGAGATTTAAACTTCGACTCCTTATAAGAAATGGAAAAGGAGGTGGATATTTTTTGCTGTTTTTAAAATGAAATAAGCAGCTGGTATTGTTTTTAAAATTATTATGAAGAACAAGTTTAAGCTTTGTTGTAACGTGCATTGTTTGTAGGGTGACCAGATATTAAGGGGAAAATATTGGGACTGCCACAGGGGGCGCTTTTTTTTTTTTTTTTTTTAAACACACTCACTCGTCCAGGAGTTCAGCAGCAATTCGGCAGAGAGTCCTTCAGTCGCAGATGGTCCTCAGCAGTATTTCAGCAGCTTCTGTCTTTGGTGGCAAGGTTTATTACCTGCTGCCAAAATACTGCCAAAGACTGTCCACGACTGAAGGACTCTCCGCTGAATTGCCGCCGAAGATCAGGAAACAAAATATTGGGACAAATGGCGTCCCAACCGTACTCTAGTCGAGACGCGGGACAAACTCCTTAAAAATCAGGACAGTCCAGATTTTATCGGGACATCTGGTCACCCTAGTTGTTTGCCTGGACTGCTCAAGACCTGAATGCTTGTATAGGAGGAACTCAGAGTTGGCTTCTTAATACCTTCATGCTGTTTCACATCTGATACTCCTTGATGAAACATAGATGCCTTGTTTTATAACAGGCTTATTCAAAGTGATACAAGCTATGAAAGTGAGATCTTACTCATAGACTCATAGGTCAGAAGGGACCAATATGATCATCTAGTCTGACCTCCTGCACAAGGCAGGCCACAGAACCCCACCCATCCAATTTTATAACAACCCCTAACCCAGGACCGAGTTATTGAAATCCTCAAAATTGGTTTGAAGACCTCAAGCTGCAGAGAATCCACCAGCAAGCGACCCGTGCCCCACGCTGCAGGGGAAGGCGAAAAACCTCCAGGGCCCCTGCCAATCCGCCCTGGAGGAAAATTCCTTCCCGACCCCAAATATGGCGATCAGCTAAACCCTGAGCATGTGGGCAAGACTCACCAGCCAGCACCCAAGAAAGAATTCTCTGCAGTAACTCAGTTCCCATCCCATCCAACATCTCCCCGCAGACCATTGAGCAGACCTATCTGGTGGTAATCCAAGATCAATTGCCCAAATTAACGATCCTATCATAACATCCCCTCCATATACTTATCAAGCTTTGTCTTAAAGCCAGAAAAGTCTTTTGCCCCTACTACTTCCCTCGGAAGGCTGTTCCAGAACTTCACTCCCCTAATGGTTAGAAACTTTCGTCTAATTTCAAGTCTAAACTTCCTAATATCCAATTTATACCCATTCGTCGTCGTGCCTACATTAGTACTAAACTTAAATAATTCCTCTCCCTCCCTAACGTTAACCCCCCTGATATATTTATATAGAGCAAGCATATCCCCCCGCAGCCTTCTTTTGGCCAGGCTAAACAAGCCAAGCTCTTTGAGTCTCCTTTCATAAGGCAGTTTTTCCATTCCTCAGATTATCCTTGTAGCCCGTCTCTGAACCTGTTCCAGTTTGAATTCATCCTTCTTGAACATGGGACACCAGAACTGCACACAGTATTCCAGATGGGGTCTCACCAACACCTTATATAGCGGTACTAACACCTCCTTATCCTTGCAGGAAATACCCCGCCTGATGCATCCCAAAATCACATTTGCTTTTTTAACAGCCGTATCACATTGGCGACTCAGCAACAATCTTGGAAGAGTGTTGCTGTTTTCATCATGTAATTAAAATACTGTAATGATAAACAGTGTGTAATAAGCATGTCATAACAAATTTTATATTTCCAAGATCACTGCTTTTATAATTTATACTCAGGTAAAGGAGAAAATCCCTGAAAATATTCATTTTTAGGACGGGGATCACAAAACTTGACATTTTATGAAAGGGGTTCACAGGTTGTTAAAGTTTGGGAACCACTGCACTAACTCAATATTCAGGAAACTGAGTATATTTTAGGAGAGGACTCCACGGTTCACAGTAAATGCAGTTGGTGTTCTCTTAGAAACTGAATAGTATTTTATGTCACAAGAAATCCCACTGGTTTTCTTGAAAATACCCAACATGAAGAAGAGGGCCTGAATCTGCCCTGAAGTGGACATGAGAAATCCAAAGAGTTCAGAGATGCTTTCAACAGAACAGATATAACAACGACTAACTTGGGTTTCATTTAAATGGCCATTTAGAAAAATATTACAAAGCATTTTTAAATTAAGTATGAATAGTTGGGAAAGTTGTGGTCTAAATAAGTGATTGATAATCATTACCTGAGATCAGTTTTCAATCAATGAATATCTTTTGAACAAATATTTAAATTTCTAATTTCAGAATTATTTTTATTAAACGTGTCCCACAGACCGTCAAAAAGCTTGAATGGAATTGAACAGGCTCCTGTATTAAAGGCATTCAATTCAGTACAGATATCAAAAACATTTTCCAGTATAAGGAACAAAGTTGCGTCTTTGCTTTGAGACAGGTGTATATATTGTAGTAATTAGATTTTGCTACTTCATGATAATGTTTTAATAGTGCATATTCCAATTCACTTTAGTTTTATTCCCAGCATATTGCAATTTCCTGTAACTTTAAATTAACTTTTTTTTTTAACAAGGACTCTGATACTATTTCTTTAGTGAAAGTTAAACAAGTTCATAAGGGAAATACTGAATCATGCATTCCATATTCTTACCTATCCTTGTACTGTATCTGTGCTCAGAGATTGCCTTGAAAATTCTTGGATAGCGAGGGAACAAACCTTCTCCTAATGTCTTAATTAGGAAGTGGGTGATTTGCCAGCCACCCAACCCATTCCAGAAGTAGGTCTTCACTGCAGTTAATCCAGGTGATTGCCACTTTAATTAGCCATTCTCAAGCATAAGATCTGATACTTCAAAACCACACTGAAGTTGCTGCATTCACACTGATACTACATTCACTTGAGAGAGGCATTGGGGGTAGGCAGAGGGGAAGGAAGAACATCCCATGGTTCTTTGTGCTGCACCAACCTGTGCCACTTTACAAATTTTCTTCCAATGTATTGTGGGAGAATTTGTCTGTCCTTTCTGGGCCCCTGTGCAGAAATGTTCTTAGCCCTCCAACTCTAAACTGCTGCCAGATCGGCACACTCTAGTTTCTGTCTAAAGCCTCCATTCCAGTTGGTGGCAAGAAATCTAACTCAGGACAATAACCCGTTTTATTGCTGGCATTGAGACTCATTCTAGCAATAGGAGTCAGACACAGAACATGAGACATTAAGGAGGGCATTTGGCAGTGGCTTGTCACCCTGAAAAGGCAGTGGTGGACCTTGCTCAAGCAATATCATAGGCTGCACACAGACAGTGAGCAATGGAGGCAGCTGACGCAGATTAGTGGAAGCTGTAAGAATTCACTTACGCTGACTTGCCATTCTGGAACAGGACCACAAGTGGAATAGTGGGACTACCTCATCATGCAAACTGAGATAACTAGCTGTGCACCCAACATTTCCACATGAGGAAGGCCACCTTCCTGGAGCTATGTGAAGACCCTTCAGCCACAGGACATGCAGCTGAGAAGTGTGTTGCTACCATCTAGAAACTGGTTGTACCAGACAACTTGAGGTCAGTGGCTAACCAGTTTGGCACTGGCAAGTTAACTGTCGATTCTGTGGTAACGGATGTTTGCATGACAGTTATTGCCATGGCTTACCCACACATGGTGATAATTTCCACAAAATAGTAGCAGGCTTTGAGGAAATGGCAATAGCACAATTCAAGCCCACGCATGGCACTCATGCCCACCCCCCCAAAATGCACATGGTGGGGGTTTAAATGCCAAACCAGTATATTTTCACTGGACGTTACCTACCAGTGTTTGAAAAGGGAGCAAGTAGATGGCAAGAAAAATATAGCAGTGGGGAACTGTGGGAAGACACTGGATAACTAGCAGTATACCCAAGTTGATAAGCCTGTATTCACATTGCAAAGTATAATCAGTACACGGGATTTAGCCTATAGCTGGAGGAAGACTAGCTGATCTGGGCTGCACACACCAAAGTCTAGTCAGAAATTTGTATATCGATCATAGCCATGTTAGGGACAACACCTAAATTAGAGCATGGGTAAACTCCGCAGTGAAGAACTGCCCCAAGAACCTGCCCAACACATACACCAAGTGGTCTGGATTGACTCCTTGAATCCAACTCAGTGAAGCAAACGCAGAAGAGTTATGGCCAAAATTCATTATTTGGAAGTTGGTACTTCCACCAATGAGTGTGGTCACTGCATTTTAGGACTCAATTGTCTCCAATGTACAGATAAGAAATACCAAGTTTAATACCAGAGGCATTGGTATCAACTCCAGAGACACTCCAGAGCTTTGTACTTAAAACAGGACCAAACTCCCTCCATTTCACCTTAATGATTACATGTAATCTTAAAAATTTGGTACAACATCAGATACTTGAATTTTCCAGGCAATATTTTCAGAGAAATATTTCCTTGTTTTGCCAGAGAGCAATGCTTCCTTTTTGAAGAGTTGTCCTGTAGTAAGATTAGCTTGGGGTTCCTATACCTGAACTAATAGTTCCTACAAACCCCTCTCTCTCATGGACACAAACTTACTTCTCTGCTCAAGACCACATTTGAATTATGAGAAATAACTCTTGCTTTCATTTGATACAACTGAAATGAAGCAAACTATACGATTATCTGACATTGCTGAGTTTTCAGCTTCTACTTACAAACCAATACAACATTGCCAGTTTGCCTAGTGCTCTGAGGGGCTGATGGAAGTGAAGGGTGAGGGTGGAAGGGCTGGGGGCTGTTTATGTGGTGATAATGGTGGGGACCTGGATTGGGTTGGAGCTTTGCACCTCTGCACCATGTCAACGAGACCTGAAGGGCTCACTCCAGTGCTGTGGCCTCATTTCATGCACTAGTGTCAGGGATAATGGTGTTTCTGCAGATAGAGGGCTCTCTGCTGGACTGCCAAGGAAGCCAAGGCAGCAATGCTAGACTGAGCCCTTCAGAAGTTGATTCATTAGTAAGGGAAGAAAAAGTAAGTAGAAGAGACCTCAGATCTGATGAACAATAAGTAATACAGTAGAACAGATCACCTTTCTCTGCCACCCTTAGCTACACCCAGCTCGAACTCCTTTCACTCCCATGCCCTCTTCCTTCATGTCCCCATGCTTCCAGCTCCTATAGTTCTGCCCCTCAATTGACATGGCCTTTCTCCTGGTCCCAAAGTATCATGAAGAGGGGAGGAGGAGGAGCTTAAATGGTTGCTCCCTAGTGACAAATTCTCAGACTGATATAACCGCTGGATCTTGGACAGTAGAGCTATGACAATTTACACCAGCTGTGGATCTGCCCCATAACTTTCAACTGTTAGATTGGTAGGATCTGCACTTGCCCAACATTAGCTGTAAGTTGAACTTTTTGCTGTACAGATTATTGTTTAAGCCTGGAATGTCAACATGGGCTTATTGGTACCTATGATGTTAAACATTTTTTCCCCTTTCATAACAAAATTTCAATACAGCAGTTTGGAAAAAGTTCTAAAATGCAGAAATATTAAATTTATTCATACATCATAGCAGGAATACCAATTGTAAGACATCTTGCGTTACTTTCTCCTCTCTTTAAAACACAATACAGTACACTGTTCTCCACAATAAGTTACAGAAAAGCCAATTTTATGTACATGTAAAAAAAGATCAGTGAACAACACTATTTTACACAGCATATTTTGCATCCAGAAGTCACATATTTTAATCTCTACCTGTCCTTAAGTGTTTGAAACTAAAACTGATTTCAAAAAACAGATCCAAAATTAGTTGATTTAGTGAGTGGTTTTCAACTAATTTCTAAATTTGTGGAGACTGCAGATGCAACTCCCCAACACTCCCCACTAAATAAATGAATCTCAACATTCATCTGAAAACAAAGGCTATTAAAAATGGTGAATCTAATCATACCATATAAAGCAACAGAAGACAAGTAACCCGCTTTTATTTAAATTGCTTGTCTTTGTACATCCTGAAATATGTAAGAGGAATTTTTTTTGGCCCATAGCTAGGATAAGCAAATGGTACATGTCCAGCTTACTTTTGCATTGATATCAAACAATACTAACTATTCTAGAATTCCCCTTTAAGAGATTTTCATACATCCCTTTTTCCTATAAATTCTTCTCTAATGTGAATTATATGGATAACTGTTAATACAGTGAATTTAATTAAATTGCCATGAAATCAGCAACCTAATTAACCTACTAATTAGGCTCATGTGTACATTTTCCCAATGAGTTTCATGGTCGTGTGTGTTTAGTTTTTATCCTGGAATGTGTAAGTATGGTATCTGTCTAAAGTTACAGTGCAATGAGCAAGACAGAGTGTAACAGTACTTGGCAGACAAGACAAAATATTGTACACTGAATGCAATCCTTACCTTACAATAATGCAAATATGAAAAAAATTATCAACAAAAGTGAAAAAGTGTTAGGTCATACATTCTGCTGCTATATTTGTCCATAAAGTTAATACTGTAGAAACTTTCATTGAAATAATTACTTTCAAAAGTTCTTATCTCAGGTCCCTGAACTGGTGAGATATGTAGGTAACAGAATACCAGACAAAGAAGTTAAAAAAAACTTTTCTTCACTGAAGGAGGCACTGAATTTATAAGCTGAATTAAGGCTTTAGAATGATGCTGGTTCATTGTGAGTTTAAAGTCTTCGGTCTTGCATTAAGAATCCTTTTAATCTATTGTTTCACTGTTAGTCCTATAGGCTTGTTTACGGAGATGCGTCTCAATCTCCTCCCTGAAGACCAGCATTCCAAGGTGCGAGTGAGATGCTTCATTCATGGCTTTAGACTGGATACACATGCGATATTGCTCTGGAGTCAGCTCATCGGCACAATGCTTCTCATGCCACAGGTGAAACAGGCCTGGGACTGGGGTCCGGATCACAATAAGGTCTCCATGCAAGTACTTTCTGTACAGATGAACGTCCTCTCCACCCCAGCCTTTCACTTCCAAATCAAACCCCCCTATAGTAGCACAAATAGACACATCAGAAAGTATTTTTGCAGAATGAAAAATGGGCTTTAACATAAAAAACCATTCTACCACACGCTGTAGATATTTACCACCTAAAATATCACTTAATGACACTTTTACATCAAATACCAACAGCACGTGCCATATTAGTGGAGTAATTCAAAACATGCGATGCTGTTTGGCAGTGGAAACTGGCTTTCACTATGGGACACTGATTCCTGGCATCACACAGGTTACAGCAAGACTTCGAAATGGAATAATGTGGTCCATTCACATTGTGCATAACATCGGTGATAGTTAAGGCTATGATTTTGTCACAGATGTAGTGGAAGTCATGGAATCCGTGACTTCCAAAGACCTCTGACTTCAGCCCCAGCAGCTGGGAGCTGCAGGGTCCCACCCTTCCTACAGTGGCAGAGAGCTGTGTGGTTCCCCCACTGCCTGAGTTAGCAGAGCCCCCAAGCTCTGAATTGCTGCGGGCAATGGGGAACCCCTGCAGCGGGACAGGGGACCCCCCAGTCCCTTCCCATTTCATCATGGATATTTTTAGTAAAAGTCAGGGACAGGTCACGGGCAATAAAGAAGTTCACTGCAGACCTGTCCCTGACTTTTAATAAAAATATCCATGACAAAATCTTAGCCTTAGTGATAGTATCTGTGACAACTACTGCAGTTCTCATGAATATGAATAACGGGTAAGCATTTTCTAATTTTTGAAACTGCAAATAAGGTGATCAAGCATCATGTGCTCATCCAACTCTATGGACCACAAGCGCCCCAGGCACCACAATTTGAGAAACTCTTGATTAAAAGAAGTCCATCCAGCCATGTTTCTAGCCAAAAGCATAGTAGAAGTTACATTGATATGCAGATGAAAAAAAATAGGATTGTTATTAAAAATCAGTTTGCTTTAAAAATATATATGTTAAAAAGTTATATATATAAAAAAGCATCTGACAACAAATGCAAGATTTTCTAGGCAATTTACCACAATCAATCAATACTGGCTGACACCAAGAGGAAGGCTGCTTTGAAACTGAAGTAATCAAGCCTCACTAAGTTCTAATGTTGAACCACAAGAGGGTGCAAGAGTATTTTTCAAACTAAATAATCACGATACTCATGTCAACATTTAATACTTAAAAGTGTGCTTATTAAAAGGAAAGGATAGCTTTTTTAAAAAACAGAGATTAACATGTACTACAAATTTCAAAAGCTTGGTGAATTCACTGTCAAGCTAATACATTTGCAAGTAGTACGATATTTTACTTTATGTTCTTTAACACTATTAATGTAATGCTATTGATACTTAAATTGTTAAACCAAGACTTTAACAACAGTCTAAAACAATAAGTCAAACCTAACAAACAGAAAGTTTGACTGGGGAGCTCAGGAAATGCAATAAGATAAATTAACATTTTACCTTCTTGAAATCATAGAAGAAAATAGTAATAGGTGAGCTTTTGAACTCCCCTCACCAAAATTAGCAAAACACACGTATGTAAATCCATCTTACCAACAGTCAGGAAATCTGTCCGATACTGACATGTCATTCCAAAGCCAAAATCCCGCCAGAAGCCAGAATCCTTTTTGTGTACCTACAATTTTAAAATGAACATTTTAGCTTTTCACTCTTACACAAGACAGCTTGAAGCAAATAATGCGGCTGTGTTTGATTTGAAGAGAATCTGTATTTATCTGGTTATTTTCTTGACATAACATTGGATATTTGTGTTTCACAGTGTATATACCTGCTGTTTGTTCTAGTGAAGGGTCATCAACATCTAACATAAGGGCCTCATAAGGAATGACAGACCTATTAATTTAGAATACCCAGAAACCAGTCAATCATTCTCTTTCCTGCCTTTATCTTCACACATATTCCTTTCGCAATCTCCAGCCTCCCTACTGCTCTCCTTCTGCTTCCCACCTGTCTGTTGATGCCAAAAGGGTCTAACTTGCATATTCACCTATTCTACAGCTAACTCCCTCTGCTCCCCATCTCCCTAATTCCAACACTTCTCCTGCCACATTGGCTTCCTTCTTCCTGCCATCTATCCAGACATGCAGTCTGACAACTAGCCAGACTTCTTGCAGTTTTAAAGTTCACTCTTCTGTCAACTAGGACCTCTTCCCTCTTTAAAAAGCAGACACACACGGCCTTATTACTCCCATCTAAAGGGCTCTGTCTACCAATCCTTCTGGGCTCCTTTTACAGTCTTGTTGCTGCTGCTTCTTTCATCTCTCAGAAACCCATCCCCTTTATACAGAGTCCTTATTATTAAACCCTTGTCTGCAGTCTGGCCATCTCTTATTTTGATGTATGTCGCTCTCTGATGTCCAGGCTCACTGCCTCTCAATGCTCCTGCCCTTCTTCAGTCTGCCGAGAGTAGGGGTGAGCAAACTACAGCCGGCAGGCTGGATCCGGCCCATCAGGACTTTGGATCCAGCTCATGGGATTGCCACCCCTGTGGTGACACAGGCCCCATGCAGCTCCCAGAAGCGGCCGGCACCATGTCCCTGCAGCCCCTGGGGAAGAAGGCTCCATGCACTGCCCTCGCCTCCAGGCACCACCCCTCCGCAGCTCCCATTGGCTGGGAACGGGGAACCATGGTCAATGGGAGCTTCGGGGGAGGTACCCGCAGGTGAGGACAGCGCCCAGAGCCCTCTGCCCCCCCCCCAACCCAGGGGCCGCAGGGAGGTGGTGTTGGCCACTTCCAGGAGCGTGGCAGGGCCAGGGCAGGCAGGGAGCCTGTGTTAGCCTCGCTGTGCACCTCTGTCACCCTGGAGCCACTGCCCCAGCCCTAAATTCATGGCCCTGCGTGCAATTTCCCCATCCAGCTGTTTGCCCACCCTTACTCTTGGCAGACTCAGGCCATTTTTTGTTTTATTTAGATTGCAAGCTCTTCAGCAAGGCAGTATTTCCTGTCTGTAAAGCACTATATAAATTAATGGCACTACATAAGTGTTTCTAATGGTATTCAGGCTGCTGTTGGATGGCAGGGGTAAGACACCCCTGCACAGAAGGCAGCAAGAAGCCCAGCGCTTATGTTAGTATGTTAGGTGAGGGAAGACAGATAGCACAGCTAGAGATGCACTACATCTCCCTCCTCTCCTCTGCCAAACTGCAAGGGTAAAGAGGGCCATACACCTGATCACCACTCAGTAGCTAGCACTCTTGGGCAAGTGTTCAATGGAGCCCATGCTGCACCTTCCAAAGAGAGGTAGGAACTACTCCTCAGAGTTCTCCTTGCACCTGCCCAACAATAGCAAGAAACATTCTGCGTGTTTCATTACTCAAGGAGATTACCTCCAACAACTGCCACTTGCTGGAGTACAGTTCTCCCATCACACTGTGACAATGGCTTTAAAAACCGCAAGTATCTAGGATATTTTAGATATGCTGCTACAGTGAACTGCCTCATTAAGATGCAGCACAATGCTCTAAACTTCTTAAAAAAATCAGACCACTTACCAATTGCTGCTCCACAGGGGGTGGTACATCTTGGTTGGCATAGACAATAGCAGGATTATAAAGGCTGAATACCACGGGATAGAAAACTTTCTTGCCTATAAAGTCAGAAGAGCTTTGTTACTCATAGTGGGCCATCTTTGTGAGTGAAAAGGGCAGCTATGAAGTATTGCTTTCATGGGGAATATTCATTATTAATCTATTTAACAAAAAAGCATAGGCACATGGCCTGCCTCCCATCATTTCCATTTAAAGAGCACATTAACATCTAGCAAGAGTGACATATAGAAAAGAAATGGTACACAGCTTTCAACGTGATGCTGTGCTAAGGTGGACATGGATCACAGGGCTTCTAGAGGACTCCAAAGGTAACAGTAAGAGTATGAATGCTAAGAGGGACACTAAGACCATCAAAATCAAACAGCCACCCACCAGAAAGTTTAGGTAGATAGAGTTTTAAAATCACCTCTTTCCTCTGTCAATTTGGGCGGCTTTACTTTCTGCTATGGCCCCTGCAGTAACAGTTATGTTTATTTTCCATGTGCTGGGACACCAATTTGCAATTGCTGAGTACTTCTCCTGCTTTAGATACACAGGCAGGTGAGCTAAAGACGGTCTCTCCAATATTCCACACTATGCCTGCCACAGAGTTTTGGCTGATACTTAGGAGAGCCCTTGCATACACTGGGAACCTGCATGCACTGTCTGCTTCTCCAAAGCCAGTGACCTAGGTTGGGAGAAGGCCTCAAGTATTTCTTCCCCTGTGCTGCTGCTGGGGCACCTTCTCAGAGAGGCAGCCTCAGCTTTGCTTTCCATGTAGACTAAATTTAAGAGGGCCTTAAGACCAGGATCCAAGGCCAAATTGAAGGCACTTGTGATCCTCACTGTTCCTTTGTCTCACCAAGGCTCTTTCTTCAGTAGTATCCTTCCCTTCTCCTGGGAATAGCGCAAAGAGGCAACATGACTATATCCAGACTCAAGCACCATCTGCAGCCACCTTCCCTTTGCAAGTATCTCCAATTCCCACTCCAAGCAAATTTGACATACCACTTCCATTAAGAATAGAGGGCCTTGGCTACACTTCAGAGTTACAGTGCAATAAAGCTGCCCACAGCACTGTAACTCACTCCCGTCCATACTGGTAAGGCACATACAGCGCTGTATCTCCGTGGCTACAGCGCTGCAGGTACTCCACCTCCCCGAGAGGAATAACAGATGCTGCGGAGTGGCTGAGACACTGGTGCTCCAGTGTAAATGGAGAGTAACCTTATTAGGTAGTGATTTATCTCTGGAAACTCCCCATAATTCTTTTAAGTGAAGGTTCCTCTCCTTGTTTTGTTGTGATGCCTCTCTGTTTTGTTGTGAACTCTAAGCTAAGAGAGCTGCTTATCAAAAAAACAAACATAGCTACTGCTTGCTGTGAATGAGTGGAAGCAGGCAGGGGGGCTCCCTTTGGAACGCCCACAGTTCATGTTTGCTTGAAGAGAGAGGTGGCATGGGGGGAGGGTCCGTTTTGAAGAGCAGTTGCTTATCTGGTCTGTGAGGAAAAAACAAACAGCTGCTGTTTGCTTTCAGTGAGTAAGAGGGGGTGGAGGAGGGACGGGGGTCGGAACTTGCAAGGCAGGGTGCTGATACAGTGTTGGCACTCCAAAAATCCACTCCCCCCCACCCCTACACTCCGACACACTCCATCCCACTCACTCCCCTTTTGAAAAGCATGTTGCTGCCCATAATGCTCTGCTCCCAATGCCGCTGCAAATGCGGCCATGACAGTGTGCTGGCAGCTGTCAGTGTGGACAGACTGCAGCGCTTTCCCTATTCAGCTATACGAAGACAGATATATCTCCCAGCGCAGTACAGCTGCAAGAGTAGCCATACCCGAGATCAGCTCCAAGGTGGACTTCATTCTGTGATATTGCAACAGTGCTAGTTCACAAAGAATTCCTTGTGCTGTAACATCGCTCAAGCTATTTAAATACCTATACAGCCTTCCATCACCCTGGTATGCAAATTCTGAGACAGAGGAATAAGAGGCAGTGAGCTCAAGCCAAATTGGTTTGCAATTGTCTGTTGCCCATCATAAGAAAAAGCATCTTTCTCTTGCAAATTAGCATTCAGAGAAGGGGAAAAATAAGATATTCTGGATGCAACAAATTTGTAATGAATACAAGTTTTAAAATTCTCATTGTGCCACTGTGCTAGCTAGCTTGCATATTAGCTCACAGAAGCCTTCAACTTCTCTACAGGAGTTTGTAAAACAGATAGATAAGCTTCATATGCTCATAAAAGGACAGTCTGGAGGAGGAGAATGGGAGAAAGGAACTCAAATTCTAATTTTAATTCTAACTCTGTCAGCAATATGTTTTGTGGCCTTCAGAGGCATGTCACTTTACTGCCATGTCTTGGCAGTAAAATGGTGATACTTATCCTGCGGGAATGCTGTGGGGACTAAACACTGCAGACAAATGTTTTACAATGGTTTGTAAGATGTGGCGCTCTATATAAAGGCTCAGGATTATAGCAGGTACTGGTTGAGCACATACTATAGTTAAAGCTAAATTCCATTTTCTTTTAGAACTGCTCTTGACTTTGTCAGATTAACTCTTTTGAGGGTAAGCATTTCCCAAGGTTGGTCTCTGCTCCGAGGTGACACTTTTTAAAATCAATGTAGAAATGATCCAATTGTTAAAAGGTACTGAAACACTTTTTTTAACGTGGCTTTTTGTAGATTCTCAGCTTTTAAAAGTGTGCATTTATTGTATGAGAATTTTAGTTTGCGTTTTAAATTTAATTGTCTGACATTTATAGTGATATGAAAAGAAGTCACATTTTAAAGCATAAGCATTAAGGTACGTTTCCACTCTCTGAACTTCCTATGTAAGTGCTAGATTTCTGAGTCTTAATATTCCATCAACACTAGTTACTTTGTGCACAGAATTATTTTCCTTCCAAGAGCCACACTATTGAAATTACTCCACTATTCAAATTAGTTTTGTCAAGTTATTGTAAAGCCCAATTCAGAAGGTAACGTGTCCCTGCTTCAGTGACTTAATAGGAGCTTACCTGGTTCAGCATTCAAGCGGCAACTGTTAAGGAACTCAGCTGTGAAATAAATATCAACATCGCAGAAGAACATTAACACTTCGCCTTTTTCCCAAGCTCTGGCACCCATGTCTAGTCCTCGCCCACGATTAAATTCCTCATTCAAAGAGACCAGTGTGTAATTGTGAAAATTAGTTTCTCTATAAAGGAAAAAAGTGAAAATTTAAATAAAGGAGTGTGGGAAAAAGGTGGCATTTACAGTGCTATAAATTGCCACTGTAGTATAAATTAGCTCTGGATACTTATTTTAAATATCTAATAATACCAATCTTACTGTTTTTCTCATGCATTTGATGGGGGGGGGGAACACAGATGCAGCATTAAGCATTCTCTATGTTTAATAATCCAATATACAAGTTGGAGAGAGAGATAGATATCTGATCCCTGCCACCACAATCTTTGCAGTAACATTTCAAATACAGTAGTTATCCAGACAGATTAAAAGGGTGCTTTGAACCTCTAATGCCACTAACTCCAGGAGCAGCCCCGGATTGAAAGGCACTTCTAAATTGTGTCTCAGGATTCTGGAAGTGGGACTCTCAGTCTCAAGAGCAGAGCACATTGGGAACTCAAACTATGCACTATCTGAGGGCTAGAAGTGAGGCAATAAGCTGCAAGTTGTCCATGTTAATGCCTCCGCTGCCCAGTCAATTTACGATCTCCCCACCAGCCTCACACATACACTGAAGAGAAAGGAATGTTGGAAAAGAGCTATATAGAAGCACACGAGAAACATATCTGGGGCAAATGAGCAAATGCCCCAAAATACTATCTGGAATCGCTCAAATGCATTTTAGAAACATGAGAACAATACTTCCTACCCTACCTGGGGACCCACTGAGTCAAAAAAACCTAGTCTGAAAAAGATCACTCATTTGTGAAGAAATTGGAGGGGCGTCAATGAGGAAAAGTCAGTTTCCCAGCAGGAAAAACAGTGTTCTTCACACTGACAGCCACTTGACAGTTCTGCTCTGAGGCTTTGCAGATGAAGCAATGGAGGAAAAAAAACACTTCTCAACCTCTGTGCATCAAGCCACTCTCTCATGGTGCCATTTCAAGCCACCTGCACTATAACCTTTGGCCAACAGGTTTCATCATTTGTTTATAAAGTGATCCACGGAAAGTTATGTACAAGTAGGGGACAATTTGGAATCATATTGAAGGCTGAGAACAATAGATGAACTACTCAGGCTAACAGATTGAGTGGCCCTCTGGCAGCGGGGTACTGTATTAATTTTGTCACAGGTGACCAGCCATTTCTATTCACTACCATTAAATATCATCGGTTACCATTATTTGGGACATATAATAGCATATTTTATCCATAATTTCACCTTTTACACATTTAATTTTCCTGTCAGCATCAGTTCATGTGACTCAGTATTTACTACAAAACTCACCACTGTATTTTATACTATCCACTGCCAACCATTAGTGAACCACTCCTAATCTCTTAGCCATGCATTCTTTCAGACCCAGAATATTCAAATGATCACCCCACAAAAATAGAGACTTTAACAACGACAAACAATGCTAAGAAGAATCAAAATGATGAACATACTGTAAGAAGGCAAAATGAATTTTGTTTGGCTGTGACTGACTCACCAAGTTCTTCCTCGCTATTTGTGAGGTTTGTTTTTTCTTAAAACTAACTAACTAACATCACTTATATTTCCGAGCCTTCTATTTGGATTAGCTCACTTACCGAGCTACTGACTCCAGGATGCTCCTCACTTCAGATAGCCCATCTTGGCCAAAGTATACCACTGTGAGGTGAATCCGCTTGTCCTGATGAATACACACATCCCTATGATAAAGATGAGTTAATTTCCATTATTATATTCTAGCAAGGGCTCTCTCTCAAGTGTTTTCAAGTTAGTGGCTAAGCAAATTATTTGCCTACAAGCTTTTTGATTTTGACAATGACGATCCCGCATACAGCAACATCACATCACGTGGAGCTAATAATGTATATGGCAGGAATCGGCAACCTTTCAGAAGTGGTGTGCCTAGTCTTCACTTACTCACTTTAACTTAAGGTTCTGCATGCCGGTAATACATTTTAATGTTTTTCAGAAGGTCTCTAAGTCTATATTATGTAACTAAACTATTGTTGTATGTAAAATAAACAAGGTTTTCAAAATGTTTGAGAAGCTTCATTTAAAATTAAATTAAAATGCTGATCTTACGCAGCCAGCCCACTGCTGGACTGGGGTTCCATTCACCTGGTTCGGCAGTGGACTGAGCGGGGCCTGCGGGACCCCAGCTGGCAAGGGGTCGGCAGCCAGGACCCCAGATAGGCAATGGGCTGAGTAGGGCCAGCGGCTGGGACCCCAGCTCAGCCCACTGCCAATCTAGGGTGCCGGCTGCCGTCTCCTGCCAGTCAGGGTGCCGGCTGTCGGCTCCACTCAGCCTGCTGCCAGTCTGGGGTCCCGGCCCTGCTCACATACAGGGGGTACCTACCTTCTCCCTGGTTCTGGCCCATTCTCCTCCTCTTTCTCTGCACTGAGCTGAGGGTGGGAGTGCACTGAGCACAGGGTTGGAGGTGAAGGAACAGGCTGGGGGTTGGGGTGCAGGGTCTGGCTAGGAGCTAGAATGAGGGAGGGAGCAGGAGGTTTGGGTATGGAGCGCTTACCTGGGACAGCTCCCATTTGGTGCGCCCGCCACTGTTCTGGGGTTTTGGCCGTCAGTTCCTTCACCCAGGCCAGAAGCGGGCGCTGAGTGGGACCGGCAGCGGGAACCTGGCTGGCAAGGCACCAGCAGCGGGAACCCCAGAGCGGTGGCAGGCTGAGCGGCTCAGCCCGCTGCTGCGTGCCATCAAAAATCTGCTCACGTGCCACCATTGGCACATGTGCCGTAGGTTGCCGACCCCTGGTATATGATATATTTTATAAAATCACCTCGTCAACTAAAAGCCATTCAGTGAAATTATTCACTATTGTAATTCACTACAGATAGTGTAATAGTTTACATTAATCTTGCTGTAAAAAAGTTTTTAAAGACTTCATAGCTCATCTAGCAGCTTTTTAAGAGAGAAACACATTAGTTCTCCTGTGCCCCATCTTTCTGATTCAAATAGGTCATCCACGCCTACATCTTATTTCTGATAAGGTAGCTCTAAAGCTAATACATCCACCAAAATTATCATGTAATTAAGCATCAGATCTCCAGTGGCTCTGTCATTCTTAATCTAGGTTGAAGTCCTAGCTAGAGTATTTGGTTTGTGTTTTATTGTAAAGATAAGGAAGAAGATTGTTTGAAGAAACGTTTCTCCATGCAGCAGTTAGTATTCCATTACATTTCTAAACAAGTTATAGAACTGAAGTAGAGCTAAGTTCCATCAAAACAGGTTTTCACTTCGATAAACTAAGGAAAAGCTACACACTTCAATTTAGACTCTGATGCACTTACCTAAAGTTTTGCATGAATTGTGCAAATGCCTCAGTTCTTCCAGCAAGAGGGACAATGATGTTAATAACTGATCTGGAAATGTCAACTGTTTCACTCTTTACTTTCATAAGAGGTCCAAATGGTCGGAATAGTGTGACATGTCTGTACTCCATAACATCGGTCTTCTTATAAAACAATTCATACTGTGTTCCTTTATCTCTCTCTGTGCGATAATAACCTGAAGTTATAGAAGGAATTTATCAAGTCAAAAACATGAGATTCACTGAGACATTTAGCTATTCATTGAAGATGCACAACTGGATTTCTATCAAATTATAAAACAGTATATAAAAATAAAGCTAATTGGTAAGAGTTTTTTCGTTCATTCAAAAGAGAAAGTTTTGGGGTTTTTGTCAAAAAGCAAAAAAAAATCCAAGAAAACCTAAAAAAATATAAAAAACAAACATTTCCCAAATAAACTTCTGTTTTGACAAAAAATCATTTTCATTGGGGGTGGGGGTTCATTAAAGAATAGAGATTTGGGAAATAGTGAGTAAGGATACTGCAACATATGACACTCTTTGGTGAGCTAGCAGGTACATATCAAACTCAGGAGATCCATGTAAACCCTATGCACCCTCTCTCTGCCCCTGGCCAGTTCGTTCTAAGAAGTTGCTGGGTCACAGATCATGACCACTCTTTGTGAGGCCTCCATTGGGCTGACTAATTCTTGGAAGAAGCTTCTGGAATTTTACAGGTTGGTCATTTCTGTAGCTACAGCAACAAAAACAGAGCTAATCACCATGGGTTTTACACTAAACCCCCCTGTATTACCATCTCAAAACAGGTTCTGCAAGAATTAGAGTTGGTTCTCAAAATGATGACGATTGGCACCAGATATCAAAAAGTTCGTCAACTTTTACTACTTCCCGGGCTGAGTCCTACACTGAGGAACAGTTAACTTTTGCTACTTTGTTTGTGGCAGTAGTTTTGACTCTATATAATCCATTTTAACTGGAGAGTAACATTTTAATTATTTTTCCTGACTTCATAGAATTTGCTCTTTTGAAACAGAGATTATATCTTGACAAACCTGATATTTGAAAATTGGCTAATTAAATCAAAACTATCTGTCACGGAAAACTGTGTTGCTACTTTAATGACTGACAGGGCTTGCTCCAGGCACCAGCCCACCAATCAGCTGCTTGGGGCGGACAATGGTGAGGGGCTGCACGTCCAGGTCTTCTGCAGCAATTCGGCAGCAGGTCCCTCACTCTCTTGAAGTAAAGGACCAGCCGCCGAAGACTGAAGCGGCGGCGGTAGAGCTGCACATAGCGACCACTGCTTTTTTTTTTGCGCGCTGCTTGGGGCAGCAAAAACCCTGGAGCCAGCCCTGACGACTGAGGTTCGATGTATAGAAGGTTCTATATAAGAGAACAAGCAGTTTTATTTTAGGAGGAGTAATGGCACATCTTTAATCTTCAGAGTATAAATCCTTCACTGCATATAAACATTGGAACTCTTTGCACAAAATAAGAACTATTAGAAATAGTTTGCTGATTAATCTGATGAGCAAATAATGTAATCTGATTAAGCACTGACTAGCATAATATGAAAGACACATAGTAAACCCATTCCTAAAATCAGTTCCAGTGGTTGTGCCACCCAGAGTAACTTATTTCCTCTTCACACCCATTACACAAGTTTAGAGAGGGATTGCTGCATGAAAGAGCACTGGCATCAACCTGGACTAGGCCCTCTAACAAATACTGGATGGTCTTCAATAATTGTTAAAACTGAATCTTGGGGTGCCACTAGCCACTATTTTCTCTATCCCATAAGTGGGGGTGTAAACTTTTGCCCTGTGCAACCCACCTACCAATGGAAAGAATGAAAATGAGTGAGTAGACACCCTTTAGTAACTTACATTTAAGGGCTGTCAAGAAACAATGCCCGAGCAAGTAGCCTCAGTAATTCTAGCACACACTGCCTAGGGATCCTCAGAACTAGGTCTAACAGGGATGATCAGATACCATAGTGTCTCACATACAGGATGAATAGGACTTTCTAGTATTGTAAATTGGTTCTGTTCCTGTAACAGAACCTAATTTAACTTGCAGTGAAGTCTAAGATCAGATGAGACTAAAATTCTCTAATTCTTTGTTCCAACTGCTAATTAACATATATATTTTTAAGAAGGCTGTTCGTCAGTCTCAGCGGTCAAAAATTATTAACAGGAGGTGCATGTGTCTCAAACTCAAGACAGTTAAATCCAAAACAGACTGCGAAAAGTTACAAAAGGATCTCAGTAAACTGGGCAACAGAGTGGCAGATGAAATTCAAAGTCAAGCACATGGGAAAACAATCCCAACTATACATACAAAATGATGGGATCGAAATTAACTGTTCCCACTCAAGAAAGATCTTGGAGTCCTTGTGGATAGTTCTGTGAAAATATCAGCTCAATGTGCAATGGCAGTCAAAAAAAGGTAACAATGTTAGGAACCATTAAGTAAGGGATCGATAAGACATAAAAATATCAGAATGCCGTTATATAAATACATGCTGCATTGAACTGCGTGCAGCTCTGGTGAACACATCTCAAAAGAGATGTGCTAGAATTGGAAAGGTACAGAGAAAGGCAACAAATATGATTAAAGGTATGGAACAGCTTCCATACGAGGAGAGAGTAAAAAAAATCTTCATCTTAGAAAGCAGAAAACTAAGAGACGATATGTTGGAGGTCTATAAAATCAAGAATGGTGTGGAGAAAGTGAACAGGGAAGTATTATTTACTCCTTCACATAACACAAGAACCAGGAGTCACCCAACAAAATTAACAGACAGGAAGTATAAAACAGACAAAAGGAAGTATTTCTTCACACAGGGCACAGTCAATCCATGGAACTCACTGCCAGGTGATGTGAAGGACAAAGGTATAACAGGGTTCAGAAAAGGTTTAGATAAGTTCATGGAGAATAGGTCCATCAGTGGCTATTAGCCAAGTTGGCCTGGGATGCAAACCCATGCTCTGGGTGTCCCTAGCCTCTGATTGCCAGAAGGTGGGAGCAGACAACAGCAGATGGATCACTAGATGATTGCCTGTTCCGTTCAATTCCCTCTGATGCCCCTGGCATTGTCCAAAGTTGGAAGACGGGCTACTGGGCTGGATGGACCATTGGTCTGACCCAGTATGGCCATTCTTATGTTCTTATATCCAGTGGGACCTGCAGGGTGATATATAGTTGATAACCTGGTGCACTATCCTACTACATGAGATTCCAGCTGAGACCACTCTAACAGCACGAGGACTACCACCCGAGCTGGTGCAGTGTGAGAAAACAGAAAGGGGACAAAGCTGTGACTAGCCCTGGAAGCATGACACCCTCAGTGACCTCTTTTACAAGCACCAAAGCATTTGACCCTTAACATTAAATTTTTGCAGTACTAGTGCATAGTAGCTAGCTCTCTCAGTGTTTCTGTAAGTCCTACGTTATTTTACCTGGATATAGTCACTGTTTAATATGGATTGGATCACCCTTCCCTAGCACTCCCAAAAATAAGTTGTTGTTTTTTTTTTGGTTTTGTTTTTTTTAAAACAACGAGGGTTCTGAAGCAGACGACGATAACTCAACACATCCTTAGGGACCATGGAAGGACAAAGGTAAAGCCAGTTACCCAAACATATGGTGGTGACAAAATAGTTGATGTACAACTCAATTTTTGAAGTCGTTTCTTTCAAATGAACAAGTCAGTATGTTGCTTTTGAGATACTTTCAGAAAAATGCTAGGTAAGAGGATTTACTAGTTTTAAACCATTAACAAATCTGTACATTCTCTCTCAAATGCACTGCAGGTAGAACTTTGTTCCTGAGATGAACAACAGAAGTAAACATCCTCAGTTTCAATACTATACAAAAGTTACACTTCAATAAATTCCACAGCAGACCACTCTGATTTATATAAACATAAAGAAAGAGGTAGAGGAGAATTAAGGGTGAAGCAATCTACAAAATCAAATTTGTATGTGGGGAGAAAACAGAACCCCCTCCAAAAAGTCCAAACAATGGTGCAGTTTCAGTAGTAAAAAGTCTGAAAATCCTACAGTATGCAGTTAATTTGTTATGTAGTCTGCAAAAATGGCATATATTAGTCTCGTAAGATTAACAATACAGAGCTTCTGTAAATAATTTGTGATCACAATAGCATAATCAAGTACAATACTATGATTACATATTAGACCTCACACATCAATATATCACTTGCAAAAAACACTGCATAAATTCAATCTCGACAGAGAAGGAAATGCTGTGTTTAAGTGTAACAGGACCATTTTGAAAAATTATTAGCTATGAACTCCTTTACGTTCATGAATTAATTCCCCTGCTTTCTGACCTCCCCACCATGCTCATCATTTTGTATTTACTGCTACTTAAGTAGTTCACTGTTTAAGGAAGAAGTTGGTGAACCAGAATGAGCAAGCATATTTGCTAAACCTTCTCACATTATCATCTGTTAATATTTCACACTTTTAATGTTAAATATTATGCTCCATGCTACCTAAAACTGGAATTCCCAGATTTTAAAATGATACACAGCATGTACTCTTGGCTCCAGTGGCCATGACAGAATTTGGATTTCAAGAAGAAAAGCCCAAATTGGTAAACAAAGTGATTGGATTTGAAAGCCCTTTGTTAAAAGCTGCCTCCCCCCCCCCACAAAAATGCATTTTCTACCACGGGAAAGTTGCTATTCCTGATGTTGCAGGTTTTAAACACAGTCCAATGACAACGATATCAAGACCTATACTACTGTAACATTCTTTTTTTTTTTTTTAAAGTTAAAAATCCTTAAAATTTGTTTGGAGCCTTGAAAGCACTCACTTAAGGCATTAACTGCCAATCCTTCCCCAATTATAAATCCATAACTCCTCTTCAACATAAACAAGGTCAGACTAGATGATCATAATGGTCCCTTTGACCTTAAAGTCTATGATTCAAGTCTATGATTTCAACTTCTCTTAAACTGAATCTTTTTGCTCCTTATTTTTAGGGAAAGAAAGACAAGGCATAGCCCATAAGGCTTGATTTGAGTAGCTACTCTACCTCCTCCAAACTTCTACACATATTCACTTTCATTCACGAACAGCACGGAGTGATCTTCAGGCACAAATTCGTCTATCCCAAGAAGCACTGATAATTATAATTCCTCCTGACTGCTACTGGCAACCCTGATTAAAAGTATGTGAACATATACTTAAGAGAAAACATTTGCAAGAGATGTGCAAGTTTTACAAAGGTAGCAGGTAATGCTTAGCAGTAAAAATGTATTGGATTGTTTAAACAGTTTTACTCAGCGACCAAACAAAGACTAAGAAAAATAGACACTGAGTCATACTAAATGAAGAAAAACTCTATATTCCTGTGCTCACCATGGGTTAACAGCCTTAACTATAAAGATAATGCTACATCTGTAATCTTACTGATTTCACCAGATTAAATCTGATCAAGTGTGTGGCCAAGAAGTCAGGGAACAGAAAACTTTAAGTACTGTAAAAGTAGCTAACATCTGCTTAACTTCTCACTATATGTAGTTTTAGCAACTGAGAAGGACTTATTATATAATAAAACCTGCTATCCCCACCTTAAAACTAGTATTTACTGACTACAATCCAGAATCAACAGCAGCAAACACTGGCAGAAATAAATTTCTGCCATTCTTGGCCTCTGAAGTTTTATTCACTTGAAGTATATACAGAGGACCCTTGTCATGTAAACTGAGTTTTGAAAATAAAATTGCTAAAACTATTAACAACTTCTTTGTTAGCCACTTTTTTTAGTTTTTCAGTTCCATTAGTAAAGGTTAAAATGTACTACTACAAAATGTATTACTCATTTGTGTTAATTTGACCCTTGTGGATTAATTCTTAGTAGCAATTGTGCTAAGAGGCTGCTGAAGTCAGAGCTGCTGGACTAGGGCAGTAGCTACACACAGACACTCAGGGTGCGACCTGCATGCTGCTGTTTGGCCGTTCATGAGCAACCCAAGTTGGAAGCTACAATAGTAAAGCATTGTGAGGCATCCAAAGTTGCAGGGCAGGGGTGACAGCCCCTCTCGGATTGCACGCAGGAATGTTATTGTTGTTTTGCATACCCCTGTAACTCTCCTGTGCTGTTTAAGTAGTAAGTGCATTTGTACGTGCATTTAAGTTGTAACAGTGTGAATCCAGTGTACCTTGCTGTACCCTGCCCTGTGTCCCCAAAAAGAGATAAACTATAAGTCACAGTGCCCACAGAAAGGACATGAACTACTCTGTGGAAGCATGCAACAAGCACCTGGCTTGGAAAGTCTCAGCATTGGTCTTGAGGGCTATGGTAGCTGGACTGCAGCATCTCCTGTCCCCAGGAAGTGTTTCAGACAAGGAATTTACAACTGGGAGTGTGCCCTAAAGACACAGACCAAGTCTGGACTCTGCAGAGATCCTGCAGGCTTTGATGCACGTGGCATCCAAAATCTGGGTCGGATACTGACATAGGTATAGACCTACACACCATCACAGCATGTTTCTTCTTGGTTAAAAGCAGTAGATTAAAATAAAACATTAAAATGGCAGTGTTATCCTGTGGAGGAGGGTGAACAAGCACTTAACTTTTCATCTGAGTGGCTACGTCAGAAGCCTTTTGCTTGTGTGAAAGATTTGTTGTTTGTGGTCCAACCCCCGCAAAGTAAAACTGCCATTTCTTTTATGCCCTCCAATTCTGCTCTTAAGACAAAGTCAACAATGCTCTGCTGCTGCTCCCCTGCATCCCCTGCCTCATCCACCCTGTAGCAAGTGTGGCCAGATGGTAGGCAGCTCTTATCCATGTGAGACATATACACTTGACTCTTCTTGTGAACACTATCCACAATAGTTCACTCTGCCAAGCCCAGGAGCCATCAGATGTTTCAGGTGAGGGGGTGATAAAATAAATTCAGGTTAAAATAAAGAAACCATTATACAGCTTTCAGATGGAAGTGTTTATTTTTTTCAATCAGGTTATATTCTCCTACATATTACTTTGACAGGTCACTATTAATTTTATGTCTTTGGGAGATACAAAATAAAGGCCTATTAAACAGTCCTATCGGCCACGTTCAGACTGGAGCAGGGTTTTCTGGAAGCTCTCTCATCACCAGCAAAGTAAGGTAATTATTTCTCTACAAAAACATTATTTGTGGCACTCTCCATGTTATTTTACAGTTTCAGTTTATAGATCTGCAATATCCTTTTACTATTTTCTTGATCCGGCCCCATCAATAGCAAAATTGCCATATACTGGTGCTGAGCTCAAGTGCACATTCACTGACATGATGTGATACCAAATTTGATATCAGACACACACCTCTGAAAACCATTTGCCTTGCTTTAGAAAATATACATCAAGCTAACTGCTCGACTACACAGGCTGCTTGAATCAGACATGGAAGGCATGGCAAGAGGAAGAACGTGAAATGCTAGAACACATCAGCAAAAGGATACCAAAGAATTGAAGGATTAGTAAAATGCAGAAAATAGGAGTTGGAAAAGGATAGTAGTACCAAGGCAATCTATCATATTTGGCAAGTATCATGGCTTCTGTGTGAAGCTTTTATGGCCATATGGTCGGCCCCACTGGGAATCCACACTACATACAAACTTCATTAACTATATATACTATATTATTAGAAAGTATACTCTTTGAAAATGCTAGATTCTCTCTCACACATACACACTCTCTCTCTCTCCCCCGCCCCATATTGAGGAAAAGAACATCTACATAGTGACATTCAGGAAAGTTATGCTGAATTAACTACAGGTTGAATTTAAAATGCATTTTTAAAGTGCATTACAGCTGTGTGGATGGGCTCATTCAGAAGTAAAGTGGCCTTATCTTAATTCCCTTTGGAAGTGAATTAAACTGGCCTTAGTTCACTTCAGCTTAACTCAGAATGACAGCGTTCACAAGGCTTAAATGTGCTTTTAGCTAATGCATTTTAAATTCAACCCTTACTTAATAAAATATGACTGTTCCTCAGTGTCCTCATGTAGATATGCCCTAAGATTTACTAGGAACTGAGGTTTCGGAGTTGTAAAACATTATGATTGTTTTCATTTCTTGATTATGTACCACTGTAGCGCAGATTTAAAAAGTTACGTTGGAAAAATAATTCAGTGCAAATTCAAGGGGTGAGCGGAAGGAAAAGATGGTAGTAAAGGAGATGGCAATGGCCTGCATGAGTGTCATAAACAGATAGCTAAGAGTTAATGTTCTTTTACCTGTAAAAGGTTAACAAGGGGAACCAAACATCTGACCAGAGGACCAATCAGAAAACAAGATTTTTCAAATGTCAAGGGAGAGAAGTTTTTGGGTGGGTGTTCTTTGTCTTGGTTCGGTGACCCTCTCGGTTCTGAGAGTGATCTCTCTATCTCCAGGCTTTCTAATCTTCTGTTTCCAAGTTGTAAGTACAAGGATAGTAAGACAATAGGTTTATATTGTTTTTTTTTATTTACATGTGTGTAGTTGCTGGAATGTTTTAAATTGTATTCTTTTTGGATAAGGCTGTTTATTCATTTTTTCTTTTAAGCAATTGACCCTGTATATTGTCACCTTGATACAAAGACCATTTTTATGTCTTTTTCTTTCTTTTTATATAAAACTTTCTTTTTAAGACCTGTTTGAGTGTTTTTCACTGGTTAAGACTAAGGAACGAAGGGAGGGGGAAAATCTCTGTGTGTTAGATTTACTAAGCCTGACTTTGCATACTCTCTGGGTGAGGGGAGAGAGAGATTTGATCTCTCGGTACTTGTGTTTCAAGGACTTGAAGCAGGGAATATCCTAGAGTACCCAGGGCGGGGAAATCTGGGAGGAGGTAAAGAGGGGGAAGGGAAGTGGGTTATTTCCCTTTGTGGTGAGACTCAGGGCATCTGAGCCTTGGGGTCCCCCAGGGAAGGTTTTGGGGAGACCAGAGTGAGCCAGACACTGGAATTTTCTGGCTGGTGGCAGCGATATCAGATCCAAGCTGGTAATTAAGTTTGGAGATTTCATGCTAGCTTCTCATGTTCTGAACTCTAAGGTTAAGACCTGAGTAGGAAAGTTATGACAATGAGACCCTGAAGTCTTATTAGAGAGAGACCTGCGCAAATATTTAAAAATGAAATGTCCACTAGGTACATATCCGGAAGCACATGAGAGAAAGCAGAGCTCAAAAAAATCAATGAAGTGATACTTCATAAACAGAAGTTTAGAAAAAAGTTAAGATACCTACTAAAGAAGGTCTTGTCTACACAGGAAATTATACCACTATAAACTCCCTGCGTGGACACTTACTCCACAGTAAGAATGCCTTTTTTCCTGTTTCGTTTGTGTCATTTTGGTATAATTATGCTTGTAAAATTAGGTTTTTCTTTCAATTCAGTCTGTCTACTAAATCTTAGTATCTCAATGGGGCTGAAATAGACAATACAAAGCCATTCAGTTTCACTTAAACGTAAAGTAATCAATTCTATTGTTTCCAGACCTTCCATACTATCAAATATCAGTTTCCCAGTCATCTGGCCCAATCAGCTTAAATTTGTTTCTGGTTCTAAATATCTCATTAGAATCTTTGATTGGAGTTCAATTGTTGACGATGATATATCAGTTTAGATGTCAAAATATTTGTCAATACAGAAACAGACCATTAAAGCCAATTTAAATAAAGTGCTTAAAAGCTTTGCAGAGAAACCTTGTTATTGGGATACCATTTCTAGACATACATTAAGAGCATTTACTGTTATTTTAGGACAGGGACAATGAGGTCTGACATCCATCACAAGCGTTCAGGCTTAAGCCGTTATAAGGGAGCACTGTATTTCACAAATATAATGGCAGCAGCTTTCTAACAAAATGACAAGTTAAAGTAAAACACTCAAGTCCTTGAAAGGGACAACACATTAAAAATGAAAAGTTTAGTTCTGAAATTTGAAGTCAAAACATTTAATGCTCAAATAAAATTTCTCTTCAACTGGCCAAAAAGTTTCTCAAGTCTGCCAATACTATTTTCACATGCATAGGAAGCCATAGGGTGACTTGTATAGGTACAATCTCTGGTTGAAAGGAAACAGTGTTACATTACTGTGGCTAGTAACTAACATACCCTAAATGACCTACAGCACAAAAGTATTTTCACTTAAGTACTGAATAATGGTTATGTGATTCCTGTAATCCAAGTCATAAAACACTGTCTTGACCACAGAAGGAATGAGTTCAATTTCCAAAGACAAAGATGTTCTTTAGGAACTAAACTGTCAATTTATCTGGGGTAAAGAGGTGAAGGGAGGAGTAGAACTTTTGTTTCATAAGGCACTGTCTTCTTGCTTTCTCAGAGGCCTATAGTCCAGAGGTGGGCAAATTACAGCCCACAGGCTACATCTGACCCATGGGACCCTGCTGCCTGGCCCCTGAGCTGCTAGCCCCCGGCCCCTCCCACGCAGTCTCAGCTCCCTGCACCACCAGCGCAATGCTCTGGGCAGCAGCGCAGCTGCAGAACCGCAGCCTGACCCTGTGCTGCGCAGTGGCGTGGCTGGCTCCAGACAGGCGGCATGACTGCCTGTCCTGGTACTCTGGGCAGCACAGCTGTAGCGCCACTAGCCACCAGTGTCCAGGCAGCACGGTAAGGGGCCAAGAAGCAGGGGACTGGATAGCGGGTAAGGGAGTTCAGGGTGGTGGTTGGAGGCGGAGGTGTGGATAGGGGTCGGGGTGGTCAGAGGGTGGGGAACATGGGTGTTGAATGGGGACGGGACTCTGGGGAGCAGTCAGAAGGACAGGGGGGGTTGGATGAGGTGGCGAGGGGCAGTCGGGGCGGAGGGTCTGGGGGTGGTGAGGAGTCCTGGGGTGGGGGGGACATCAGGGGGCAAGAAGCGGGGGGGGGAGGGGGCAGTCAAATGGTGGCAGGGGCCAGGCCATGCCTGGCCGTTTGGGGAGGCCCAGCCTCCCCTAACCGGCCCTCCATACAATTTCAGAAACTTGATGGGGCCCTCAGGCCAAAAAGTTTGCCTGTCCAGCTACAGTCATTAAAAGGGGCTAACAGAAAAGCTACAAAGCCTCACTGAAGTGCACACAATATGTCTTAGAGGAAAGCTACTGCGCACACCTGTAATTTAAAAGAAAAACAGAAATGTAAAATGACATTGTGAGAATGTCTCTCTAAGCAAATTAAAACATGTTTTCAGGTGAAAAACTTTAAAGTCCAACGCCGCATTGCCTGGTTTTACAGCTATACTTTAGATGCATTTTCACTCCTCCTACCCTCCGCCCCCCCAAGATAACAAAAGAACTTTATACTTGGAAGTTCCAAAAAGTTTTGGAGCTGATTAAGTTATCTGACTAAAAAAAGTTAACCCTTTCAACTGTGTAGCATTCTCATGTATGTATTTGCTTAACTATACATAATACATCACTACTCAGATTTTGGTGTGCTTGAAAATACAAGAATTAGCTCTAAAGCATTATTCACTTTGACTTCTTCTGGCAATATGTACTGTATTTAATACTGTAAGCCTGTATAAAAAATCTTAATATTTCCATCAGAATTACATTTTAGTATAGAGTACCTTCAAGACTGAGTTCTAGAGAAATAGTGGTCACTGTACCTTTTCAGTACATCAGCCTTGAAAAAGCAATGTTCATATATCATTGCTTCAGTGTCTTGCAGCTGAAATAACATTCATCTTCTCTCCCCTACCCCTGGGATTCTGAGAATTTAACACATTTAATAATGCCAGCATTTTAAAAGTCATATGTTTGAGTAATCTGGTTTCAGGTTTTACACATAACAGACCAGATCCTGAGCTGGTTTAACTCTGCATAGATTCACTGACTAATGGAGCTGTGCTATTTTATGCCACCTGAAGATCTACCCGTAGATCCTCAGCAACCAAATACTCTAACAAAGGTAAGTTACTCTATAAATACCACTCTCTCCCCCAACACAGATGCATCTGCCAATGTTTTAAATATTGGCAACTAGTTTGCATTGTGACATTAATATAGACCTCTTCACCTACATGCAGTTTACAGTTATCTAGTCATAACAGATACAAAGGAACAAAGTTAAATGGAGACTTTCAAAGACAGAAAGGGAAGCTAGGCGATCAAGCCTCATGACCTTCAAAGGGAGCCGGGCACCTAACTGCCCTATGTGCCTTTGAAAGCTCCTCTTCAGTATTAGGTACCATTTTATATCTACATCAGCACAACATATGCAAAATGATCTTCAACGATGGGATATCCAACTCTTAAAATTCAAACGGGCACGGCTTGTTTTGTCTGCTTGCTATAGTAAAAGATCTTCACTGAAATTACTACTCCCCCCCCCCATCAATGCACGGTATTATGCAATATTATGAAGCAACAGATTCTACTACAACAGGCAAGCCAGGTCTAAGGTTTTTCTTAGTGCATCAGAAGTAGTACACATTATTAGAGTAGATATCAAAACTCTAAAGACATGAAAAAACCTATCAATTTTGTTTTACAACCATAAATTCATTTGCAATTATTCATGGTGTATGATATTCTGTGCAGATGATTGAGAAATGCATAAATTATTAAATAAGCTTTTACAGTACCTTCTATGAAATCATTTTCATTATAGAGCGATTTCTCTCCTATTCCTTCATCATCATCATCTTGTCCATCTTCTTCATCTGGATTATTGATTACCTCTAGACCAGCCTCAATAACTTCCACTAACTCATCTCGCTTATCCTTTCTAACAGGTTTCTCCTCTGGGTGTCGAGTGAGTCCCATCTCTAACTGGAACACTTTCATGGAGGTAAAGCTTTCAAAAGGAATTACACCATATTCACTAGGTAGCTTGGCCCCGATGCTCACCTCAGCCTTGTCAATTTGGGAATGAAGAAACTCTAGAAGATCATTGGATGCTTGTTCTTTGGTGCCTTGGTAGCCCATGCCATTGACTCTTGGGCTCCTTTTTTCCTGCAGCAATTTCAGCTTATCATTCATTTCCTGAAGCTCTTGTTTTAGGTGAGCAATCTGACGCTTCAGACTAGTAGCCCGGGTTTGATAGTGTTCCTCTTGTTCCTGTAGAAGAGCTTGGTAATATTCTTTACCCAAGTTCTCCCCTACAATGCCAGGCAGAGATCCATTGCCATCTGTTTGTGGAGCACACTCAAGCAGGTACATGAACAACATTAAACTGAATAGTAAGGCAAGACCTACCAATAGCCAACGGGTCCTGGCTTGAAATATTAAACTCCTTCTGGGCATTCTTATAAGATTTCGGGTCCCCCACCAAAAAGCTGATTTTCTTTTTCATACCTTTTCAAGAGCATCCCCAGAAAGACTTAAAAAGGGAATGAAACCATGATTATTTTTTTTAAACTGTCACATCAAAGTTATGTCAGCCAAAAACAAAACAAAACAAAAACAAAAACAAAAACTTTCAGCACGTGTCTTAATCATTTGATATTGCAGAGACAAAGTCTAAAGTCACTAACTTCCATGATGAAAAGGAAAAATGTCATCTATGCCATCAGATACAATTCCCATAATATTCTGGTAACTGGACCAAAACAAGACAGAAACATTGTGAATCCTTGCTGACTCTTTTCCGTTTTTTTTGTTTTTTTATTTGTTTTTCTTAAAAACAAGAATTAAGGTTTTTAGTCTGAAGTTCTTCTCAGTGAAGAAACCAGGCAAATACTGGGACTGGTAGGCTTTTGGTGCACAGCTTTATTGCACACACTCATTTATACACTGCAGGAGCAATCTAAACCTCAGTAACAGTAGTTTTCATTGGACAGTTTGATATTTTCCTCTGGCGCTTGATAATTGAGTATTTTATTCCACTTCCCCCCTTCTTTGGGCTTCTGTGGTTTGAGTCAGCAATACCAAAGCAGAACCTAAAATTAAATGAAAGGTGCATATTAGAACTACAAAACAGCCAGGCAGCTGGAAAACACATGAAGAAAACATTAACATCCAAAGATGTAGACATGATGGATTACAAGTTTTGGTTTTTTTCGGTTTTTTTTAGTTGTAAAATCTCCTAGTTCTTTCCACTGTGTTACACATGAATGAATTCTTTCTTATGGAACTGTCTGGAGCATACTAATAAGAACAGCTGAATAAAAGTTAACTGTTTTCAAGCAGATATGTTAAAAGAATTCTTTTCCAGTCCTATTGTGTCATGTTTGAAGAGCTTCCCTAATCATTATGGTTGTTTTTTTCTGAAAATAGTACTAAAAATTAGGACTGTCAATTAATTGCTATTAACTCACACAAGTAAATCAAAAAAATTAATCGTGATTAATCCTGTTAAACAATAGAATACCATTAAAATGTATTAAATTTTGGATGTTTTTCTACATTTTTGTATATTATATTCTGTGTTGTAATTGAAATCAAAGTATATATTATTTTTTATTACAAATATTTGCACTGTAAAAATGATAAACAAAAGAAATAGTATTTTCAGTTCAACTTATACAATGTGCAGTGCAAACTGTGGTGAAACTGCAACTTATGTAACAAAAATTCCACATTTATAACTGCTTTTTTGTTACATAAAACTCAAGAACAGAACAAAGTAGAACTTCAGAACCTACAAATCCACTCAGCCCTACTTGTTCAGTCAATTGCTAAGACAAAGTTTGTTTACATTTACAGGAGATAATGCTGCCCTCTTCTTGTTTACAATGTTATCAGCAAGTGAGAACAGGTATTTGCATAGCACTTTTGTAGATGGCATAGCAAGGTATTTACATGCCAAATATGCTAAACATTGGTATGCCCCTTCATGCTTTGGCCACGCTTCCATGCTGACAACACTCATTAAAAAATAATGCGTTAATTAAATTTGTGACTGAACTTCTTGGAGGAGAATTGTATGTCCTCTGCTCTGCTTCACCTGCATTCTACCATGTATTTCATGTTTTAGCCATCTCGGGTGATGACCCAGCACATGTTGTTCATTTTAAGAACACTTTCACTGCAGAATTCACAAAACACAAAGATGATAGCAATGTCAGATTTCTAAAAATAGCTACAGCACTGGACCCAAGGTTTAAGAATCTAAAGTGCCTTCCAAAATCTGAGATGGATGAGGTGTGGGGCATGCTTTGAGAAGTCTTAAAAGAGCAATACTCTGGTGCAAAAGCTACAGAACCTGAATCGCTCAAAAAAAAAATTATATATTATATACATATTCTGCTGGTGGCATCTGAGATGATGAAAATTAATATTCATCAGTCCGCACTGCTTCGGATTGTTATAGAGCAGAACCCGTCATAAGCATGGATGCACATCCCCTCGAATGGCGGTTGAACCATGAAGGAACATATGAATCTTTAGCACATCTGGCATGTAAATATCTTGCGATGCCGGCTACAACAGTGCCATGAGAATGCTTGTTCTCACTTTCAGGTAACATTGTAAACAAGAAATGTGTTTGAGTGATTGGCTGAACAAGTAGTACTGAGTGGACTTGCAGGCTGTAAAATTTTACATTGTTTTATTTTTGAATGCAGTTTCTTTTGTACATAATTCTATATTTGTAAATTCAACTTTCATGATAAAGAGATTTTACTACAGTACTTGTATTAAGTGAATTGAAAAATACTTTGCTTTTTTTACAGTGCAAATACTTGTAATCAAAAATAAATATAAAGTGAGCACTGTACACTTTGTATTGTGTTGTAATTGAAATCAATATAACTGAAAAAGTAGAAAACATCAAAAATATTTAAATAAATGGTGTTCTGTTGTTTAGCAGTGACATTAATCGTGCAATTAATCATAATTTTTTTAATCACTTGATAGCCCTACTAAAAACATTAACTATTTAAGGTAACCTCACTGCTCAAATGTAACTTGCATTTCTGATTACCTTTATTTGCATCTAATATCCTTTGAGACAATTTATTTATCAAAGTACTCAAGTGCTAGAGATCTCAAGGTTAAAGTTAAACAAATATAGTTTCTCGGGCAAGGTCTAAATGAAATAGTTCTGGGTTGTTGGTCATGCACAGAGGCATTACATTCAACTCAATGGCATCTTTTTGTCTGTAGTGAGATAGATTTTGAATGCCACAACTGATCAGTCCAACAATTCAGAGCATATTCAAGGCATCCGTGGGCACAACCACACTGATTTTGGTGCAAATCAGACTACTGGAAAAGCCAAATTCGCAGGAATATCAGGGCCCAGAGACTACCCGGTACTGCAGGCAGAGAAATCTCTCTGCAACCTATGTATAACAGGGGCAGCAACTTGGTTTGCTGTGTGAGGAGACTGCCTGTACCCCAGACTGACAGAAATAAGAAAGCCTTAGGGGGAGACTTTGTAGTATGGTGAAGGGCAGTAGTGGTGGTGAAAACAAGGACCCAGAGAGGACTGAGAGTGAGTGGTGATGATGGGGAAAACAAGAATCCAGAGAAGAGTAGGGGAAGGGGAAAGAGGAGGAATGTAGGGCACACAGATCCAGGCATAAGGGGAGGGGGAATGAAGGTGCACACAGAACACCTGGCACGGGGGAGGGGATGGAGTATTCTCCAAGGGTAGTGGGGAGAGTAAGGAGGAGCCACAGAATCTCTGCTCTTGCGGAGGCGGGGAGGGGAGATAATCAGGATCAGTGGTATTGGGGATGGAGACAGAGCCCATGGTGTGAGGAAGGAAATGGGAGGAGTTGGTGCGAGTCCCTGCAATAGAGAAGTGTGGGAGGGTGGCGCTTGGGGGAGAGGTGAATGAATGCAAGGAGCATGCTCACAGCCTATGGAAGCTACACAGTGCATACATCTTTATTGGCAAATCTTTAAGCTTATTAATTTACTTGTGCTTTCTCTTATCTACAAGTGCAATTTGTATTCATATGAATAGGTTTTATGCATTCCACAACTGACTCAGATTTATTCTTGCCCAATACTTCAGCTATTATTTTGACAGCACCAACAACAGTGCGCTAGACACTCCATAGACTACTGAGACACAAGAGTGTGGCCCCAAATAACAGTGTTTCAATACAAAATGAATAGGGAAAAGTTAAGGAAAAAAGCCAGCAACAAGTAGTAAAATATTCCAACTTCTGAGTGAGTTGCACACACAGGTTCCATGACATTTGCTAGGAGAGTTTTTTTTGGTTTTTTTTTGCGCGCCTTGGTGTGGGTAGCTTGGGCAGTTAACATTTCTTTAGGGGGAAGAGAACTAGGGTTTAGAGACCTTTTGTACAAAATGGGCTAAGGAGGGAATGTGAATGTAGAAAAGACCAGGTGAAGGAGAGAATTCAAGATGGGGGGAGGGAAGGGCAGAGAGAAACAAGAGGGAGAAATGATTCCTGGAAGAAGCCACTGGCAAGAGTGAAGAACGTGAAGGGATTGTCATCTGTGGTGTAGGATGAAGTAAAGGGGGCAAGTGGGAACCAGAAGATGACAGAGGAAGCAGAGAACAAGTTAGGTTGTAAAGGATTTTAAAAGCAACGACAAGCAAAGAGAATCAAAAGAAATAAATTTTTGAGATGTATTGGAAAGAATACACCAGCAGGATACAGCATTTGGGGGGAGGAGGGGGAAACTGAAGCGACAGGGAGGAAAGGACAGAAGTAAACAACAGAAGCATCTCTGAATACTGAGGGACAGGAAGGAGAGTGGAATAGCAAACAGTGAGTAAAAGGAGGAGGAGGAAGAGTCTGAGGCCATGTCTACATCTAAAATTTTGCAGCGCTGGTTGTTACAGCTGTATTAGTACAGCTGTATAGGGCCAGCGCTGCAGAGTGGCCACAGTTACAGCAACCAGCGCTGCAAGTGGTGTTAGATGTGGCCACACTGCAGCGCTGTTGGGCGGCTTCAAGGGGGGTTCCGGGACCGAGAGAGCAAACCGGGAAAGGAAACCAGCTTCGCCGCGGTTTGCTCTCTCGGTCCCGGAGCCAGCCAGCAAACCGCAGGGAAGGAGACCTGCTTGCTCGGGGTTCCGGGACCGAGAGAGCAAACCGGGAACGCCGCGGTTTGCTCTCTCGGTCCCGGAGCCAGCCAGCAAACCGCGGGGAAGGAGACCTGCTTGCTCGGGGTTCCGGGACCGAGATAGCAAACCGGGAACGCCGCGGTTTGCTCTCTCGGTCCCGGAGCCAGCCAGCAAACCGCAGGGAAGGAGACCTGCTTGCTCGGGGTTCCGGGACCGAGAGAGCAAACCGGGAACGCCGCGGTTTGCTCTCTCGGTCCCGGAGCCAGCCAGCAAACCGCGGGGAAGGAGACCTGCTTGCTCGGGGTTCCGGGACCGAGAGAGCAAACCGGGAACGCCGCGGTTTGCTCTCTCGGTCCCGGAGCCAGCCAGCAAACCGCGGGGAAGGAGACCTGCTTGCTCGGGGTTCCGGGACCGAGAGAGCAAACCGGGAACGCCGCGGTTTGCTCTCTCGGTCCCGGAGCCAGCCAGCAAACCGCAGGGAAGGAGACCTGCTTGCTCGGGGTTCCGGGACCGAGAGAGCAAACCGCGGCGAAGCTGGTTTCCTTTCCCGGTTTGCTCTCTCGGTCCCGGAACCCCGAGCAAGCAGGTCTCCTTCCCCGCGGTTTGCTGGCTGGCTCCGGGACCGAGAGAGCAACCGGGAAAGGAAACCAGCTTCGCCGCGGTTTGCTCTCTCGGTCCCGGAGCCAGCCAGCAAACCGCAGGGAAGGAGACCTGCTTGCTCGGGGTTCCGGGACCGAGAGAGCAAACCGGGAACGCCGCGGTTTGCTCTCTCGGTCCCGGAGCCAGCCAGCAAACCGCAGGGAAGGAGACCTGCTTGCTCGGGGTTCCGGGACCGAGAGAGCAAACCGGGAACGCCGCGGTTTGCTCTCTCGGTCCCGGAGCCAGCCAGCAAACCGCGGGGAAGGAGACCTGCTTGCTCGGGGTTCCGGGACCGAGAGAGCAAACCGGGAAAGGAAACCAGCTTCGCCGCGGTTTGCTCTCTCGGTCCCGGAACCCCGAGCAAGCAGGTCTCCTTCCCCGCGGTTTGCTGGCTGGCTCCGGGACCGAGAGAGCAAACCGCGGCGTTCCCGGTTTGCTCTCTCGGTCCCGGAACCCCGAGCAAGCAGGTCTCCTTCCCTGCGGTTTGCTGGGTGGCTCCGGGACCGAGAGGGCAAACCGGGAAAGGAAACCAGCTTGATTACCAGAGGCTTCCTCCTTCCACGGAGGTCAAGAAAAGCGCTGGTGAGTGTCTACATTGCATTACCAGCGCTGGATCACCAGCGCTGGATCCTCTACACCCGAGACAAAACGGGAGTACGGCCAGCGCTGCAAAGAGGGAGTTGCAGCGCTGGTGATGCCCTGCAGATGTGGACACTCTCAAAGTTGCAGCGCTGTAACTCCCTCACCAGCGCTGCAACTTTCTGATGTAGACAAGCCCTGAGAAGAGAAGGCATTCAGTATCAAAGATGTTAAGTTTACATTGGCAGCATGACATCCCAGAAGAGAGAGCAGAGAATCAACCAGACTCTGATGAAGAGAGAGTAGGGTGGAAAGGCACATCTGCAAAGTCTTTGCATGTAGGTAGCAAATGAAAAATGATCAGATGGGGACAAATTAAAGAAAGGCAGAAAAGGGCCAATTACACTATCACCATGACTGGGAAACCAAAACAAACTTGTTCTGAAATGAACATTGAGATTGATTCTTCCACACATAAGCGATGGATTCTCTTTAATGAATAGTGTCCCAAAAGATACACTCTTAAACACAGTGCAGCCAAAGAGTATTTTCATCATACTATTAAGATTACAAGGGGGAAAAAAACAAACAAGAAACAGAATAGGAAACAAAAGTGAGTATATGTATTAACTCAGCTACTAAGGCAAGTAAATTATTGTTCATGCTTTTGAAAAACACTCTTGCAAAAAAATAAAGGAAAAACTTACTATATCGTAAGTTATGGACATCCATTTTTTGGAATTTTGGGCTGACTCTGTCTTGGAGGCATTCAGGTATGCTGCAATCTGCGCAAGAATCAGGCATTCCTCCTTTGTTCTTGCTTTTAATTTTCGCAAGACTTTTCCACTCTCTATCTTTGGAGAAGAGAGAGAGAGACACAAAATTTGAGCACATCAGTCATCCCAATAGGTCTGACTTCCTTTCTCTGGGCATACATGAGTTCTAGGCGCTCCCCACAATTCTCATCATGTGCTCAAAAGATTCTATCCTAAGTAAGTCTCTTCCCTACTGCAGGGAATCTAGAACGACAAATGTTAGGACTTTCAGTTCAAGACTTGTGTCTGCTAAGAGCATTAAAGGGAGTTCTTAGTCCTGTTTTCAGATAGCAACCTCAGGGATCCTCCACATCACCAAAAAAGGGCTATTAACTGCACTTCTCACACCACATTGTGAAACTGTTCTCTTGGGCACTTAAGTGAAAATTCACCTGAGAATCCAGACTTGAATATCAATTTAGTTTTCTTATGTAAATAATTAAAAGAAAAGATTGCAAGGGGGAAATGGTTACACCATTACATAATTTGTGATGACTGGAATGCCAATTTTGGCATCTGCCAGAGATGCAGTCTTCCCAAACTCTCACCAATGAAGTCTTTATGTCACACCACATCCTGCACATGTTTGATGTACAGTGGCAATAACTATTAAGTCAATATTTATCCGACAATACCACACAGATCCCACACTATTTCTCTGTTGCTACAATATCAAATAAACCTGTTCTCAGATGACACTTTGCGGCAAGTGTCATGCACTGATAAAATAGGCATCTATGTACACTGTTACACCTATTCTCAAATGTGATGAGTATGGCTGAAAGACTAAGTAACTTGCCCAAGGGCACAAAGTTGGAACCAGAGCCAAAGCCTGTAATTCTTCTGTCTCAATTCTGTGCATAGACCAACTTCTAACTACACATAACATCACCTGGGATTTCAAATATGCCTGTTGTACCAACTCTCTACTAGAGCATCAAGCCACCCAGAGTTTCAAGTAAGAGACTACAGCTCCCTGATTGTGCATGTGCTGAACTTCACACACAGGAGTGGTCTGATTGAAGTGTACATGTATATGAGTAGTCCTGTAGTTACCCACCTCCAGTTGCCAGAATCAATGTCTAACAATATTTAACTAAGGAACAAACTACAGGGGTTGAAGGAAGACTTGAACAAGATGAATCAAAGCCAAAAGCTAATACTGACATTTTTTGAATGTGTCCATACTGAACAATTAATACAAAATATATAAACATCTATAACCAAGTAATTTCAAGTAATTAGACACAGTATGTCCTTAAGAAGGGGAAATGAATGAAAAATGTCAAGAACATTTTACTAATAAAATATTACATAAATACAACCACATTTCTATAAAAGTGATTAATACCAGATGTGTCCTCAAACTACTGACCTGGGTCCAGATGTGGTCAGTCAACGCAGAAAGAAAAGCTAGTCTGCAGTGCAAAACCAGGACACGGAGTGATGTAACAGTGACATCCAACCTTTCTTTAGTAGAAAATTATATTTATTTTATAAATGATCCTTTCCCATTTCCTTCTGAATTTTACAGCAAAGCAAGCACTGGAAACACATCATTTGCTGGCTAATGAATTTTAGGTTTCCTTAAAGCATTAGAAAAACCAGCTAAGTATTGTATACAGAAAGGCATTAGTTAAGTGGAAGCTGCACACACCCAAACCTGGCAAAACTGGCACACTCAGGCTTAGACTATTTACAACAAGAGAAGATCAGGCTGTATCGGAGTCAAAACAGATTCAGCAATGCCAATCCTGAGTCTCCTTCCTTATGATTACACTTGACATTTCAAAGCGCTGCCGCGGCAGCGCTTTGAAGTGTGTGTGTGGTCGGAGCGCCAGTGCTGGGAGAGAGCTCTCCCAGCGCTGCACGTAAACCACATCCCTTACAGGTGTAGCTTGCAGCGCTGGGAGTCGTGCTCCCAGCGCTCCGGCACTGATTACACTGAGGCTTTACAGCGCTGTATCTTGCAGCGCTCGGGGGGGGGGGAGGGGGGAGGTTCACACCCCTGAGCGCGAAAGTTGTAAAGCTGTAAAGCACCAGTGTAGCCATGGCCTAGTTGGTTTTCCCATCCAGAACTGTGACTATCGCAGCAATGGCAGCATTTCATTATCTTTGAGTCACAGGCAGAGTGCCAATTCAGTCAACATAGCAATCAGTTTTTGGGTACTGAAAGGGACTGGAGGAACAATAATTCGTCTCCAGTAAAAAATAAATAAAGAGTCTAAATCCCACAACCTGTGAGATTTGGGGCACAGAGGTTTATGTTTGCACTTCTGTCTTCTGAAGCATTTATATGAGTATATAAGTGGGAAAAGAAAGTAATACTACAAACATCAGGCGTCATTTTCAATCTACGAATGAAAACTTTAATCATTAAAAGGAAAGTGATGAGAACATCTAGATTATTGTTATGTCTTTGGGGAAAATGAGGAAGTTACAGAAGTGCCTCAAGGGCAAGGAAGAGAGTCAAGTCATTGGCAATTACAAGAGGGTCACAGGGTTAATGGGCTGAATCAACTGTCATTGGATACTGGCAAATAGCTGAAGCTGTCAACTGAGGGAGGCTTAGGCCATGTCTACATCTAAAATTTTGCAGCGCTGGTTGTTACAGCTGTATTAGTACAGCTGTATAGGGCCAGCGCTGCAGAGTGGCCACACTTACAGCAACCAGCGCTGCAAGTGGTGTTAGATGTGGCCACACTGCAGCGCTGTTGGGCGGCTTCAAGGGGGGTTCCGGGACCAGAGAGCAAACCGGGAAAGGAAACCAGCTTCCCCGCAGTTTGCTCTCTCGGTCCCGGAGCCAGCCAGCAAACCGCAGGGAAGGAGACCTGCTTGCTCGGGGTTCCGGGACCTAGAGAGCAAACCGGGAACGCCGCGGTTTGCTCTCTCGGTCCCGGAGCCAGCCAGCAAACCGCAGGGAAGGAGACCTGCTTGCTCGGGGTTCCGGGACCGAGAGAGCAAACCGGGAACGCCGCGGTTTGCTCTCTCGGTCCCGGAGCCAGCCAGCAAACCGCAGGGAAGGAGACCTGCTTGCTCGGGGTTCCGGGACCGAGAGAGCAAACCGGGAACGCCGCGGTTTGCTCTCTCGGTCCTGGAGCCAGCCAGCAAACCGCAGGGAAGGAGACCTGCTTGCTCGGGGTTCCGGGACCGAGAGAGCAAACCGGGAACGCCGCGGTTTGCTCTCTCGGTCCCGGAGCCAGCCAGCAAACCGCAGGGAAGGAGACCTGCTTGCTCGGGGTTCCGGGACCGAGAGAGCAAACCGGGAACGCCGCGGTTTGCTCTCTCGGTCCCGGAGCCACCCAGCAAACCGCAGGGAAGGAGACCTGCTTGCTCGGGGTTCCGGGACCGAGAGAGCAAACCGCGGCGAAGCTGGTTTCCTTTCCCGGTTTGCTTTCTCGGTCCCGGAACCCCGAGCAAGCAGGTCTCCTTCCCTGCGGTTTGCTGGGTGGCTCCGGGACCGAGAGAGCAAACCGCGGCGAAGCTGGTCTCCTTTCCCGGTTTGCTCTCTTGGTCCCGGAACCCCGAGCAAGCAGGTCTCCTTCCCTGCGGTTTGCTGGGTGGCTCCGGGACCGAGAGAGCAAACCGGGAAAGGAAACCAGCTTGATTACCAGAGGCTTCCTCCTTCCACGGAGGTCAAGAAAAGCGCTGGTAACTGTCTACATTGGATTACCAGCGCTGGATCACCAGCGCTGGATCCTCTACACCCGAGACAAAACGGGAGTACGGCCAGCGCTGCAAACAGGGAGTTGCAGCGCTGGTGGTGCCCTGCAGATGTGTACACCTTCAAAGTTGCAGCGCTGTAACTCCCTCACCAGCGCTGCAACTTTCTGATGTAGACAAGCCCTTAGTCAGTCATTTAGTGTCTAGCTTAAAATGGGATAACATTTGCAACTTGCTATAAAATCCTTTGATAAACTTTGATCTATGAACAGCCTTGTAAGGATTAGGCATTTAATCAGCAAATGTCAATTTCACTCTCACAAACTGAAAAAATATTTCCATCAATGATAATCAAAATTAACAGACAGGCAAAGTTAGACAAACGCTACATAAGCAATCAGAGTTTGATTTAAGGATATTTACTTTGTATATTTTGCCATGTGAGGTTGACAAATGGTGTTTTAACAGCTAACTCAAAAGCATTAACTTTCTGAATCACAACGAATGTCATTAATTTGACTGATGCCCCCATAATGTCCTACAATTATGAAAGTTTTAAAAAGAAAAAAGTTTAAAAATAAACATGTATATTATCCATCAAAATTACCAACAAAAAAAAATTGTATTCTGCTAAGCTCTTAAGACAAACTTGAAATAGCTAGCAGCCAACTCATCATTGTTAAGTAGGAAAGGATGGCCCAGGAGCTAGAGCACTAGCCGGGGCCTTTGTAGACTTGGGTTCAATTCCCTGTTCTGTGGAAGACTCCTGGTCTGATCTTGGGGCAAGTCGCTTGTTGTCTGTGCTCAGTTCCCCCATTTCTCTGGGATAGTTGTACTTCCCTGGCTCACAGAGGTGAGGAGAGGGAAAAATACAGTAGAAAGATTGTGAGCTATACAGATAGGACAGTAATGGGTGAAATAAAAGTATGATCGGTTGAACTATTTGTGAAGGAAGCTTCTATTTATTGTGGCTATATATATGACAATGGTCAGCATTGTTCATGTGAATAGCTAACAAACCCACCTGCAATGTACAAGTACAAGTGCTGCATATTCTTCAGCCACATCTACTAGCACCTTCTCTTTGTTTTATGAAGCACTCTGGTAAGAAGTACCACTACAGTTGCAACAATAATAAATCTATCTTACTTATTTCTAATACAGTGCATTAAGACTGCACCACGTTGGTCTATAAAGGAAACTTCACCTGTATTCCTTAGTCAGATGCCTCTACTCAATTCTTTCCCCTCTAATCTGTTTCCCACCTCCTCCTCAATGCCACATGACCATGAGAAACAATACAATTCTTAGGTTGTTACTAGGAGGTAAAGGCTTTTGCCAAGACATAGGTCTTACATCCATCATATGTTGCTGCCATTTAAATGTATCCTTACCCTATTTATATGTGATGTGAAAAGTCACATCTAATTATGTCCCTATAAATGCCAATGTTAACAGGCAACTTTTCCATCACTATTGCGCCTCTCCTTAAAAAAGGAGAAATTACATGCAACATATCAGGTTGCACAGTTAAAGTGAAGAGGCAGAAACATATAAATATTTTTGTTTCTACAGCAATGTCAACTCAGCCATATTGGACATGGCGTACTTTTTAAAATGGTATACATTTAAATTTGCATATTTAATAGACTAGAAAATACTATCTATTTGCAAAGTTGCCAAACTAATGTCACTGGAAGAATCTCACCTTTTAAATATACTGCCTTTAAAAAGAATTTTATACTGGATAAAAGACTAGAAAGATTTACTAGACACCTACCAGTCACAGGACTAACAGATAGCCAGAAACCCAAACTTTGCATCACGTCTTTATATCCTCATTCCACTGCTCCTTTAGAATCTTGTCCCATGTAAAGGACTGAAAGAGATTGTGGAGTCTCTCTCCTCACCTGCCTGAATGAGCTAAAGGATTGAGTTTTTTGTCACTACTATTTCTCACAAACTTTCTCTGGCAGCAACAGCAGAGGTAAGCATGTTGCTCATCTTGCTTCCTCTCCCCTCAAAAAAGGAGGAAAAGAGAGATCAACAAGTGGGATCCTTTGAAGTCCTGTCCCACCAAGGGATAAAGATTTGGAGAACTCTGCCCCAGGAAGGCAGGGTGATGGGAGAACAAAGTTACATATTTTTGCTAGTCATCCCTGATATGAAATACAAATTCCTCATGCTTGGTGCAAGGATGGCACCCTGATGGGTACTCAGTACCACTTCCCAGGAGACTGAGGATGATTTTGCTCAATTTCTCATGAAGGTACTGCTCCCAGATCCTACTAGTGATCAGAAGAAGTCTTTCACATCAGTTTCAGACTTGCAGGTACTTTTCCAAGCCCTGTGCTTTAAGTGCAGGGTGATGGCCTGCACTATATAATTCTAGAAATGGGTGAAGGTTCAGAGAGCATCACAACGTTGGAAAATTAAGTCACTGCCCTTGAAAACTACATTTTTTTTTAAATACCTGCAGAAAGCTAAGGTATAACAAGATTATCTGGAAAACATGGGGTTTTGAGCACAACCTTGTTTAAAGGCTGACTTTCTACATCCTGGAATTTTGCATGTTGAGATTTCACACAGGAAAAGGCTTTTATTCTGGTTGACAGAAATTTAGTTGATTTAGAAGAATGACTATCATGCCTCTGAAAAGGAGACATCCAAGGTACACACAATGTTACCAAAAATATGTTAGGATATACAGAAATAACTGGTTGTTATTCCTACTGCATTTCATGTATTCAAATATAGAAGTGTTTCCGCGCCTTACAAAAGAGCTCATTTATTCTCCAAACACAAGGAAATAAACTAAAATGCTAATTCAAAACACTTATCTATTTTTGTTACATTAGCATTCTGGTTTGGTCCTTTGTGAAGAATAGAAAAGTGCCTAAAGAGGAGGCATTTTTATACTTATAGTAATAACCCAATTCTGTATATTCTTACACTATTCTGAGTTGTGTCTGCATATACTTATTTTCACATATTCCACTTCAGAATTTTCCTTTTCTGTAAGCTATAGATGATCCTGTGGCTTGGCTGCTTTTGTGATTCTATGACTCATTCTAAAGGCAAATTTACAGTAATTTCACATCCCCAGACCCTAATAATTCTACCCAAGAGGCACCACAAAATTAACATTTCATTTTTACAACTCATTTTCTTGGCAATTCATGGACAAAGGGTACAAACCTTAGTAATGTCTCTTAAACATGTTATTTCACCCTATTTCCCACCAACTTCATACTAATTCTGCTAGGAATCCTTGCTGATCATTAGAGAAGCTATAAATTTCAGAGTCTTAACTTCCAGATGTTTTATGACTCATTGCAGTAGTTTTCTAAAGTGAGCTGGTTTCTTCAGCTACAGATAATCTTAATGCACCAAAAAGGGGAAGAAGCTACCTTATCTACAGTTAAATTTCTCCATAAAGGACTTGTCCACACTCAACACGCAACAGCTATTTGACAGTTTCCAGAAAGGCTGTATTTCAACATTGTGTTGCAGCACTACCTTAACTGTTAAATCCTTGTAAATCTGTATCATTTGAATTGATCCAAAGCCTTTTTAAGTTAATGGAAAGGCTCTTGTTAACTTCAGTGGGGTTTGTATATAGCCCTTAATTTAGGCCAAAGCTTCTACTTTGCCAGCAGAGTTCAGTGTTCCACCCACAGAAGATCACAACAAGAAAATAATGAGTACAGCTTGAGATCTGTTATAAACAGACAGTGAATTTTATTTCTCCCTGCTGGGGAAGAGAAATATTCTTAGTAAAAACTGAAGTTATTAATGTAGAGAAGGAAAAAGTTATGATTGAAAATAATTTGTAGTGACTGTAGGACCATTACAAGGGTAAAAAAAATCTGGCAGCCTATTTCTGGAATGCATTTTAGCTTGACTGATATTCACAGAAAGGCAGCACTAAACAGTGACAAGGTTGAATAGGATTACTAACTCACACAAGACCTTGAGTCAATGTTGGCTATTGACCCATTTTCAGTTTCGCACATGTCTGGTCAATTTCACTTTGAAGCCCAGTTTTTGTCCTGGAGCAGTTCTCCTTTTCTTCTGTTGTAGAGATGTTAAAAATCAGTAGAAATGCACAAAGAATAGAAAAGGAAGTAGTAAATCGAGGTCACACAAGCAATATCTCAAGACCATAAGAGTTTAGGCCTGAGGTACCACAATGTCATTTTAGCACGGTACTACTGATCACTAACACTTGATACTTCTAAATCTGTGTATCCTTCATCTGGAGCCAGATCACAGCTACAGGGATTCATTTTACTTGCAATTACAGTCATTTTTCACAAACTCATTGGCCCATAAATTCACAAACCAGGTGACCAGGTGAGTTCTTTGTTGTGGGAAAAACCTTGACAATCACAGTAAGACTAAACGAAGTTACAGTCACAATTTTGGTAAATCAGAAGAGTCACAGAAATCTATCAGGACAGTTACTATAGCGACTCCTTTCCTGTGGGGCTGCAGATATGGAAGAGACAGTAACAGGAAGTCTGATGGAAAGAAACAGAGCTCTTGGCAACAGTGACTTCCAGAGAGGATCAAGAGGCAGGGGTAATCAGCTCCACGCTATGAAAACATCTGACTCAAAACTGACTGTGCTCCTTAAAAGATCATTTTCAGCCTCACTCATTAGCTATAGCATGCCACATTTGTCTAATATCCCTCGGGCATGCTATTTGCTCCCCTCCACCCTTTACTAAAGTAATAGTCATGGATTCCATAACCATCCACAGCAGCATGACCAACAATACGCTTTACTCATGATGATCTAATAGCCTAGTTTATAAAGAACTTCTGTCTCCAGGGTAGTCAATCTGGCATCTTTCACAAATATGAAATTGACCTTAAAAAGACATTGCTCATTTCTACCCTAGTCATGAGCCCCACAAGAGCGCAGAGCCTGACACACTGCTGGTCAGCAGGGGGAATGTTGACATGAGGAAGTTAAGATGCTTTCACACTATGACTACAGAATACAGTGACATTAAGTTACTTAGCTTTTAATTTAAAACATTTTAAGAGTCACAAGACAAGATGCATATAAGACTAATTTTATATCTTATGAAGAGTGTAAAATACAAAATTAAGTGGCAGAGCACATCTAACAGATATCCACTGAAAAGGTGTACTTAATGTCCGATATTAAATTGGGTAGAAAAATGCAGTTGCTTGGCAAAATAAAGACTAACTGATAAATAATTCAATCATAAAAGACAGTGGTAAGAATGTTACACTCTCTTTAGACTGCACAACATTATGTGAATTTACTTCACTTCTCAAAAAAAGACCAGACTCCAAACACAAAACAAAACCACACAATCACACACAAAAAATTCCCCCAGTATATATTGTCTCAGTGATATTGACAGTTTCAAAAGTGATTCACACTGTAAAATTCTGCCATGTGCACAGCAAAAAGCTGTATTCTTGCCAGAAGAAAATCTGACATTTTACACAAGTCTCAGGTTTCATATTAGACACTCTCATAGGTGCTGCTACATAATGCTCCTGAAATCAGGAGTTTATGCTGATTTTTTTATTTTCTGACATAGGACAAGTGCCAACAGTTTGTTACCCCTCTCATCCCCTAGGAAACCCGATACAGATTTCCTCCAGTGCTACTCTTTCCATTTTTCCCTTCTTGCTGTTGATGGCCCAGGTCACGGTTACAGGTTAAGCTGCACCTCTTTCCCTTCTCTGGACTGTGAATGCACTCCTTTAGGCGTCAGGCCGCACGGCGTTACATCTCCTAGGGTAGAAAGCAGCAGTTCTCCCTCTCTTAGACCAGATCTGGGGCTACAATACTCTGTGCCAACTACACTCAACAGCAGGTCCTATGGAGTTCAGCACCTGCTGCTTTCTTCCTCAAGAGTCTGGTCATTACTGGTCACACAACCTTCTTAAAACCAAAGCACTGTTTAGCAGTAGGAACAAAACATAATGAGAGAGAAAAGGGAGTTTAAAGCAAAAGTACACACACACACCCTTCCTAACTTCCTAAAACTCTATCATCCTATGATGGCAGGTACACCTTCTTCAGATACCCCAGTGAGTGCCTGTCTCAGTATGACCAGCTCTCCAACAACCAAATCCCTCTCTAAACAGGCAGTCTTTTTAACTGTTATAATCCTTTTGATCTTTCAATTCCCACCATTGGACCTGTGTGGCAAAAAAAGGTTTGCAAGGCTCCATAACAGGTCAAGCCATCAGCCTCAGAGCCATGGGCTCTCCAATTGTTCCATAACAAATCTTTAGTGTTTACCATGAAGTAGCTTATTTTAAGACATTGTGTCCTTCCTGCTTGTTTTCTTACAGACTAAACCAATATGTTCATAGAGTAAACATCCTAGTATCCAGGTCAACATACAGTATTCATAAATTACAGAGCAACTCCACATACAAAACCGTTGAAACGGCAGAGAAAACAGCAAAAGCAATGTTACATAATGGCTATATTTGGAAATCGATGGTATTCTGCAACTGAGCCTCTTAAAGATAAGCACATACCTAACAGCCGCAAGTGAGGAAAGAGTCACCTGCAATGAAGACGACATTAAAAGTCAAATTCTCAGGCAATCCACCACCAACTGACAGTCAAAGAAAACAAATATATTTTAATCTAAACAGTACCCTTCCAACCACCCTTGAGAACCTAAACAACAGTATCGGTTGATGCCTGTATCTCTAATTCCTGCATGTAACATATTCTGAGCAGAAACAGAGTAAAACTGACTCAAGACTTATCTACACTACAGGTTATGTCAACACAACTTATGTCACTCAGAGGTGTGAACAAGCCACCCCCCCAAGAGATGCAAGTTACACTGACCTAAGCACCACTGTGAACAGTGCTATGTCGGTGGAAGAGCTTCTCCCGTCCACACAGCTACCTTCTCTTGCGAAGTTGGTTTTATTATGCCAACGGGAGAGCTCTCTCCCTTCGACAAAGAGCATCTTCACCAGACATGCTACAGTGGCACAGCTGCATCAGTGCAGCTGCATCATTGTAGTGCTTCTACTATAGATTATCCTTCAGAGGGCAAGAGAGATGCTGCTCAGATATATGGCGGAGATAATAGGACTCTGCCCATCAGTCACACAATGATAGTTAAATCATACTGGTAACGAAGACCTAGAATCACAAAGGGGCTCAGGCATTGTGATGCTCAGCGTAACAACACCTAACTTTTTGGGTGACTGGAAAACAGGACCAACACTGATTCATAAAACCTGAGTTAGGTGCCTAGATTCCCCATATAATGAAAGGGGGGGAGAGAAGTGGCTCGGAAGGCAATTCACAAAAAGTCAGCATTCCTGGAGCTAGGCAGCTTGGGTGCCTAAGGTGTTTCTTATGAGAATGACAAACAAGCACCTAACTCCACACAGGGAGCCAGAGAGTAGGGTGGTGGTACATACCTCATAACTATTATCCCAGTGGTTAGAGCACTCACCTTGGATGTGGGAGATCTAGGTTGAATTCCACCCCCCTCCTCCCCCAGCCGACAGGAGAAAGGATCTGAACAGCGGTCTCCCACTACTCAGGAAAGTGCTCTGACCACTGAGCAATAGGACCCACTCAATCTTCTCCTGTTGAAACTGTTCCACTGAGGATAAATAAGGAAAGTGCCATTGGGCTAAAAAAAGAGACAGAATTACTCTGTAGCTGGTGCTCAGGGCACCCACCTGGGAGGTGGAAGACCCAGGGTCCAGTACCCTGCTCCAATAATTCATTATTTATTCACAATGGAACAGTTTCAACAGGAGAGACTGAAGGAACCCCACACCAGAATATCCCATAGCTCAGTGGTTAAAGAGCTCACCTGAGTGGTGGGAGACCCCACTGAGAACATTTCTCCCCTTCTGCCTGAAAGGGCAATTGAGCCTGGGTCTCCGCCATCCCAGATGAGTGCTCTAATCTCTGGGCTAAAACTTAAAGGTGGATACCTCCACTACCATGTCCAGCAGCCATATTTGGAATAAGACCCAACCCTGTAGGTGCACTCAGAGGCTGCCCACTGAATCAGACCCACACATGACTTACATGGATGAACACCTCTTTCCTGGTTCGTGAATTGCTCTTAGCCTTTGGTGGAAGATTGTTGCCTCATCCTGGAGACCTGAGTGTGTGATCAAAGGCAAAAACTTAGGCGCTGAGGAAACGTTTACTCTGAAAATATAAGTACAGAGTCAGTTTAGGCAGGAGTTTTGTGAATCACAATGCAGCCTAGTGGGACTTGAGTGCCCAAGTACCTTTTGTGAATCTACATCTCATTCAGCTCCCATTGAAACCAATGGGAACCCATTTCACTGACTTCAGTGGTGGTTGGATCAGACCCCAAGAGAAACTCAGAAAAAACACACATGCACCCCCACACCTCCAATAATTACACTTATTTCAAATAAGAGTGTAAAAAGCATGAATGTCAAAAAGTAACTTGTAAAATGTTGATTCTACTGTCGTTTGTCTGAAGACAGACAACTGCCTGTCATATTTTCCCCATTGTAAGTAGGCATGTAAAAGGTAAGTCTTTTATGAGCATCTTGTGTTGGTGCTAATCAGTTTTCAATGATGACTTACATTTTCTGTCGTAGCGCAAAGCAGTTTTACTGGCTGTTTGCTTTAATTTTACATAAAAATTACATGTTTATCGAAGTAAAAACCCATGAAACGTTCCTACACTTATTAGTTCATCTGTATTCACATTTTAACCCAGCGTAAAACAAAGCCAACTCAAAACTTAGAAAGGGGCCTTTTCTTCCTCCTATTATAAAGATTTTGATGGAGGAGCAGCACCATCTGGTTGCAATTATTTTGCCTACCAATATAGTCCATACAAGACTAAGTATAAACCACAAATGGGAAAAATGCATGATTACTAGCCTATGAAAGGAAGGGAAGTGAATCAAAGGGATTTTGTTAGTATGTCACATCTGAATTGATGTCTTTGAAACAGACAGTTAAGGATGACAAGCCAATAATTTGACCTATTTTTGCCAAGGATCCTGCAAATAACCTAACAGCAAGACACTCACTAAGAAGGTCTGCATAAACTATGCAACATGTGACCCCGTAACAATGCAGTGAACTCATTTACTCCATACTCACAGGGATGCAAATGCAGTAAAATTATTCCTAATCTGTTACCTCGACCTGAGTTCTCAGATTCAAGCAATAAAATGCTGCGTTCTGAAGGACTCCATTCTTGTGAGCTTCAAGAGCAGAGTCTTAGAAAAATATTTGCCTGACTTCATTCAAAACATTAAAGGAGATGAGTGAAATGGGGGATAAATATAACCACTGATCTATAACCCAAACAGTCCTGCACACTACATATTGGCACACGCCAACATTTAGTGTCCTTTCATGAATGTTATTTATTAGCTTACACTATTTGTCTAAAATGTGCTGCATAAAATTACACTAAGGACATTGTCTGAGTACACTGCAAGAAGGAAAGGAGACTTGTTATGGGTTTTAATCAGGCTGCAACTTTATTATATAGACGTCTGGGACTACCCAGCAGATAAACTGTACAGTGCAGGCAAATCCATGCTTATTCAAATCAATTCTCCGGGGCTTCCACCAGCCCTCCCCCCCTTTTTTTCCATCCAGATCCCCCAGCCAACCCATGACTTGGACCTTATCATCCACCACCCCCGTAAAGAGGGGTATGAGAATGGGGAGGGGCTGGCTCCCAGCCATACCAGTCATAGAAGTCCACAATCCCCTCCTCCATTCTGTTCCATTATCCAGTACCTCCTTTTAAGTCCTTTACCAGGCCCTTTATCGGATCACTGGCTGCCTTCCCTATGGAGTACCTGCACTGAACAGCCACCCAACCTTACAAAATAAGTTGTGATATATGGCCTACCACCTTGTCTTCTCACCAGAAAAGGTCTTCTCTCACATCTGCTGTGGGGAAGGTGAAAAAAAAACACTCCACCAAGCCAATTGTGGTGGTGCAGGAAAAATTCCTTCCCAGCTCCCCTTTAAAAGGGGCGACTAGTGTAAAGCCCACAGCAGGTCCTAACCCAGCCTGCCATTTGCCTGCACTAGGGGAGGGAAGGTGGGTGCTGGAAGCAAAGAGACTTGCCCCACCCAGGTTTTGTACCTTTATGCACATTCCTGGGGGTGGGGGGGGGGAGGGAGAAGAGGCATTGCTGCAAAGCTGACCACTGAGCACCTTTTTTTTAAACAGCAGTTTCTGAACTCCTTCTTACCCCCCACCCCCATTTTATTCATGTGAGCAGTCACACTGAAGTAAGCGGGACTGCTTAATGCTTCAAGTTAATTACATGCAAATAAATTTTTGAAACAAGAGTGAACAATTAACACAGAGTATATTGTCACAAACCAGCAGTAAGAGAAGGAAAAATACAACTGAAGAGTTTATTACAATCTCTTTACTGCTGCATTTCCCTGGAGCAGTTGTGTGCAGAACATTTATTCTTACAGCATGCACATCACAATGCAAACACAATGGACAGCAGAGGATGAGCCAATTTTCCAGATATTCCTGGAATGTTGCTCAGCAGCTGAGAAATTAATCACCCTTCATAATCATCTCAAACCAATATAGTTAAACCTAATACTGAGCTTGTTAAATATTCAATACATAAAAAAAGACAATGCAGTATCATGGTTGATAATTTAAGCTACTGTAAATCAGGAAAAGTTATACTGTAGTTCTCCCAGAAACTAGAATTTATCCACATAGCATGCATGTAACGTTGAGTATCTGTTGTAAGACATATGCACCAATACACATGTACAACGTGGCAGATTTACAGCTGCTGTGGGAAGCATAACTAAGTTAACCAGACAAGTCAGGAAACATTTCAACCATAATGCTACATTAACAGATTTTTTTTGCACTGAATTTTCATGGTTTTTTAAAAAGGTGAGCTGTATTTATTGCTTCTCTTTTCCTGCATCATGAGGGCATTATATTAAATATAACTAGAAAAAAGTAAAACAGGTGCCCCAGGTATGTTACAACACTCTGAAGATCCAAGCAGTAAAGAAGAAAAAACAATACATGAGGCATTAAGTATTCTAAGATCATATGCAAACACATTATTTATAACACATTTCTATTATCATCCTTACTATCCGACTATCTAAAAAACCTAAATTATGTGCCCCAACATTTACGATGATCAAAATCCACCTCTTTTCTCCCCTAAAATATCCACGTACATATTACAAAGTAGATTTTTGTCTCTTTTCTTTCCACTGTTTCTTTTTCCCTATTCTTGCTGTGGAAAAGCTAATTTGCAGTCATGAGTTTCACATTTGATTCAGGAAGTGGTGAAATTTGTGATCGTTCTGTTCTTTTATATATGAAGGAGAAAGACTGAATACCAGTATAGCTAAAACAAATACTGTAGGACCAATAGAAATGACCACAACAGCAGCTGACTTTTAAAAATGTGGAATAGAATGTAAAATGTAATCAGCCTGTGCGCCAAAAAAAAAAAAAAAAAAGGGAGATTCAGGCTCGTCTCACCCATTTCCTGCCACAAAAAGTAATTCAATGCACAAGATAAATACAAAGATCGTTATTTATATGTAGTCGAATGTTTAGATCTGAAGAAGTCAGCACTCTTAAGACAGATTAAGTGCCTATTTTGTAAGGACTAAATGACAGTTTTCAATTGACAAAAGGTCTTTTCACTATACTTCTACAGTAGTAGTAGTAACAACATTTGAAGCATCTCACATCTTCCTAACATTATACAAACAACAATCCTGCATTTGCCAGATTTTAGCAAACTAAGCCACATATCAGCAAAGTGAACCAATCATGAATCCCTCCCGTAACCCTTATACACACAGATTATCCCATCCTCTTCCCTTCACATGTTGACAAAGGCCTGCTTGAAATAAGCCGTCACTCAGAGTAGAATGCATATGTAAATCATCTTAGTATGATTCTTATTAGACAAGCCCTGAGGAAGTAAGTTATACCTGTGTAAGTTAAGATGTGAATGTAAACCATTGTTATTTTTGTGTAACTCTCAACACAGACACACTTAGACCTGGTCTACAGTGGAGGGGGATCGACCTAAGTTACACAACTTCAGCTACATGAATAACGTAGCTGAAGCCAACATACTTAGATCAATTTACCATGGTGTCTTCACCGCGCTGAGCTGATTGCTGCCACTCCCCCATCAACTCTGCCTGCATCTCTCATAGAATCATAAAATATCAGGGTTGGAAGGGACCTCAGGAGGTCATCTAGTCCAACCCCCTGCTCAAAGCAGGACCAATCCACAGACAGATTTTTGCCCCAGATCCCTAAATGGCGCCCTCAAGGATTGAACTCACTAGCCAATGCTTAAACCACTGAGCAATCCTTCCCCCTCTCTCGCCAAGCTGGCGTACACGAGTCGACAGGAGAGCACTCGGGGATCAAATTATTGCATCTAGACTAAAATGTGATAAATCGACCCCCGCTGGATCGATCGCTGCCCAACGATCCGGCAGGTAGTGAAGACATACCCTAAGGGCGAGTGGACACTACAAAATGAAGTTGACCTAAGTTACATTGAAATACAGTCACTGAAGTAATTAAATCACTTTTGCATGTCCACGCTACATTCTTTGTGTTGATGGTGTGTGTTCTCACCAGGAACATTTGCACCAATTTAATTGTCGGTGTCGGGCACTGTGGGATGCTTCTGAAAGGCAGCAAGTCAATGTAAGCAACGCAATTTCTACACTGACACGGCATTGACCTAACTACATCGATCTAAGTGCTACGCTTCTTGTGGAGGTAGAGTTACTTGGGGCTAGCCTACACTGGCAGCACTTTAACCTGCCTTGTGTGGTCACTATACAGCACTGGGAAAGCTCTCCCAGCACTCAAAAAAAAAAAAACAAAAAAAAAACACCACACTTAAACAAGGGGTGTAGCTCCCAGCGCTGGGGCACTCTTTACACTGGCACTTTACACAGCACAGCAACTTGCTGCACTTGGGGGGGGGGGGGTGTTTTTTTTTTACACCCCTGAGCAAGAAAGTTGCAGTGCTGTTAATTGCCAGTGTAGACACGCCCTAAGTCAGTGTAGTGGGCAAGTGATATCAGTGGAAGCTACATTTTAGTGTAGACACTTACAGAGTTAACACAAAATAAGCTGCCTTATTATATTGACCTATTTGCCTAATTCGGTGTATAGACCAGGCCTTATTCTGACATAAGATAAACTGGAAAAAGACATATCTTAGGGTATGGCTACATTTGGAATTTCAAAGCGCTGCCGAAGTGTGAGTGTAGTCAGAGCGGCAGCGCTGGGAGAGAGCTCTCCCAGCGCTGCATGTAAACCACATCCCTTACGGGTGTAGCGTGCAGCGCTGGGAGCACGGCTCCCAGCGCTGCTGCCCTGATTACACTGACGCTTTACAGCGCTGTATCTTGCAGTGCTCAGGGGGGTGTTTTTTCACACCCCAGTTGCAGCGCTGTAAAGTGTGAGTGTAGCCAAGGCCTTATGTTGCTTTGGAAATGGTTTAACCTACACCTAAAAAAGCCACTCTTATCCTGGAATAACAATTTCCATTATAAATTATACCACTATAACTGCAGCAGTTTAATTATACCAGCATAGCTGTACTGGTGTAACTAACAAAACTTTCCTATGTAGACACGGCCTGAAGTATTTTAAAAGCAGTAAAATAGTTAACAACATTGACATTTAAAGTACCATCGTTGTTAGAGTTAGCACCCATTGAAGTAAATGGAGCAGCTCACACCTCAGAGCTTTTGTTACAGGCTCTCTGCAAACTCAAATATCACTACTGATTACATTGTCATATTTTCAATAACTTCCTTTTTTTTTAAATGAAAGTTGAGATTCTGCTGAACAATGAAGAGGCCCACTAAAGTAATTGACTACTATAGCAGGCTCTGAAATAGGTAAGCATTTTCTCCATTTTACTGGTGAGAAAACGGAGATTCAGATTCACAAAGCAAAACAGCTAAAATTAGAGCTAACAATTTTGACTCCTGGTTGTTTGGCATCATACCTCTGCGGTATCCCTATTGTATAGGGCAGTCTGTTTTCAGACAGACAAGAACCCAAGACATATTATGAATTTGCAACAATCATCAAAATTACAGCTTTACGTAGCAGAGCACTGAAAAGAAAGTAATATTGCCTAAGACTTTCTTTTAATCCTTCTAGGATGAAACCTGAAATTTTATTAATTATTTGAGGCATTCAAGCCACCTCTAAGTCATAAAAGCAACAGATTAAACGTAGAGCTTTTCCCTCCCAACTTCTCCATTATCTTCATATTATCTAGCAAACAGTAGCTACAGGAAGCTCATTTCACCCTTCGCCTGCTAGCATAAGTTACTTGTGTCAATTCTGGTGCCAAATATACCTGAAAGCAGGGTACCAGAAATGATTTCAACACTGATAAAATGCATCTCAGAACTACTGTAAGAGCAGCATTTATCACACCTAAAAAAACCCTTCCATTTTACATTTGCAGAACTGCAATATCATTCTCAGATACTGTAACTGAGCATAAAGCTGCCCTGCTAAAGACTAACAACACTACACTTAAGCTAGGGCTATGTTTACACTGCACTTCTGTCTTTAAAACATTTGCCGTTAGGGGTGTGAAAAAACACAGCCCTGACTGATAAAGTTTTAACAACAAAAAGCATCAGGGTGGACAGTGCTTTGTTAGAGGGAGAGTGTCCCTACCGCCCCTTGTTTGGGGTAGTTTTATGTTGCCAACAGGAGAGCTCTCTCCTGCCAGCAAAGAGCAGCTACACTGGGTACCTTACAGCATCATGGCTGTAGCAGCATAACTGTGCCACTGTAAGGTACACAGTGTGCACATAGAAACAAGAGATTTGAGTCTCTAAGAATGTGCGTCTTTGCACTGATCAGCTGAACGAGTTTCCCGCTCTGCACCCTATGCAGAAGTTAAAATGTTGAAACACCTCTCTAATCAATGGAAACTGCAGATGCTCAACACTTCTTAAAGTCAGGCCACTTATTATTGCATCATCACCAAAGTCAGTAGTTAACCTAGTCCCCACCCGTCCTTGCCCACTTAGCAATCTGAAAAAAGCAGAGCGGTCATGACTCCCTGATGCACTGAATAAACACACTGCCACTCTTACCTATTAAGTAAAAAAGAAACCTAACAGTACCTGCAATCTCTAAATTATGCTATTTTAATACTGTTTAAGGTTTTGTTGTTTTCCTTTCTGTGCTAATGCAGGGAACATTCTTAAACAATTCTCATGCATTACTTCTTTGTCTTTCCTCACAACGGGAGCATCAAGCCAGGTTAGACTATGATCAAAGCACAGGAACTTGTATTAGCTAACAAAGTGGTAAAAATACTTAGCAGAGCTTAGAAAGAATGGAGTGATGACTGGATTAAGTCTAATATTTCACAGCTCACACAAAAATGAGAAGAGGAGGGATGCTTCCACAGAGAGGTCCAGATAAAAAGCCATGGTGAGAAGGGAGCTGCTTTTGGACCATGCTTGGGGAATCATCTTTCCTATCAGCCTCTGACTAGTATGTGCTCATCAGTTTAAATCCCTGTCATGTCTTCCCTCAGGCTCCTGGAAGTGAACAGGAATGCTCTCCCACCCCCCCCCCCATCCACTCCAGAGGCTCCTGGCTGCTATGAGGGGTGGGCTCTCTAATACTTTTTAATCCCGTCTCATCTCTAAATACAGATCCTTCCTCTACTTTCAAAGAGCACAAGCAGCAAAAATTGATGCCAGCCAGTTTTACTATTGTCCACAGGATTCTGAGTAGCATTAGTGCAATTGACAAGCATCATATTAATCTAGGGGAAAGCTTTAAGCAGAAATACGCCAGAACCATTTGTCTGAAGGCAACAGTGCATCTGAAGGTTCCTTTTAAAAACTGCCTGAGCTCTCGATGGCTTAAGTTTCCCTAGGAAGATTTACTAGTCAACACAAGGACAGTAGATTTTTGAAGTCCCGATACTTTGCTCTATCTGAGCACCTTGCACTGTCAGAGTACTCTACAAACATGAACTAATACATCTCATTCTGAAGGGTGAAGCACATAGTTTTGAGGAAGTCTCACTTCCCTCCTGAGCACGGCAATCCAGAATACTGTACAGTTTTTTTTTTAAAACCTGTGAAACCTGCAGCCCTCCATTATACAAATCTGGCCCAAAAGAATGAACATGTACTTCCAGAGTAGATATGTGGACGCTTGATCAGAAAGAGAAGAATAGCCATTTGCTACGGAGGGAAGACTCTCAGATTGTCCAGTTACTTACACTGTCACCAACTGAGAACAATGATCGCAGACATATCCTGTGTGCATGCCCAGGATTAATGACTATGCAGAATCAAATAGTTCCACTGTTTGTACTATCTGCTACACTTGGCACAAAATCTCAGTCATCAGTTGAACAGTTTTGCATGATCTCACTGAAATTAAAGAGCAGACGACCCTAAGAGGCTAGGTACAAGGCAGATTCCAAAACCACCAATTCTAAAATGGGTTTCGGTGCATACTGGGTAAGACCAAATGCCCATATAGCGCACTATCCTTTCTTCCAACAGTGGCCAATGCCAGGTGCTCCAGAAGAATAAATTGTGTGTTTTGGAGCTAGGATATCAATGGAATAATAATCTGGCTACATTTTGAAATGGGTCACGAATTTTTAGAAATAAAAGTTAAATTTATACAAACATTTAAAATTAGTTGCCAAAATTTTGTGGGGGCACTGCAAATTCTAACCACCGTCTCATCCCCTTCCTAACTTCATTGTTTTCTTTCCTGCAGATCTTTCAGAAACGATTATTTAAATTTGCATATTTCTCCTCCATTGTGCTTTTGCTCTTTCATCATCATCCTTGTACATTGTGTGCCTGTTCTGAAACTCTCAAATATAATAAAAATAAAGTTATTTTCTTGAGTAGTAATTTGCAAGCAGGACAATTCAAATAGTAAGTTAATTGACAACTCGCACCACTTCTTGGCATAATCTGATCAGTTAGTTTGGAAACCTCTGCTCTATGGCCCAAGCAGAACTAGGCCACTGTGTGATGCTGCAGATTCCAGTCCCATAGGGCACAGTTCCAGGTAGGATATAAAAACATGGAAGCAGAACTGCCAACAGGGACTACAGTTCCATAAGAGAAATTGGGTCTTCTACTGGCAACTCAGAAGCTACTACTCCTGAGAACAGGGTACTATCTTAATATGAACAGAAAGAAGCTGCTACCAAAAGGAGCTGCCTCCTTTGCATTGGAGCAATCCATCAAGGGATCCATAGCCAAAATCACTGGAAACATGGAGCACTGAGGACCTTGAAGTAGATGACTAAGGAGATACAGGAGCCAGGATCATGGAACTGGTTGCAGGGAGAACAATGAGAGGGATTGCTGAAGAGGCAGTTGATTTCACGGTGGGCTTGAGCTTGCTTATGTGCAGTGGGAGTAATCAATTTTAATCAGGAAGTGACTGGGAGGCAGAAAGGGACAGAGTGCATTCAAGTTTATTTTGATTGGTGATGAAGTTGATTGTGGGTGGCAAGAAAATATTTCTTTACCATCAAGAGGTGGTCCCCTACTTAGAAAATTTTTGGGAACCCCAAGTTTAATTTGATAAATTTGCTCAGCCACCTTCCACAGGGCTTTTATTTTTTGTTTTATTTTGTTTTGTTAAGTTCAATGGTATGCTGATTTACATGGTCAGATGATTTTATCACTGTGCTAGCAGCAATTTTTAAAACTATTGCTTCCACTCAGTCTGAGAAAATAAGATTTATTTTTGTCTCATCACCATGTAGGACTGAATTTATTCCAACACAATTCAAAAAGGATCAAAGTTAATTACAAAAAACACAAAAATACTCTAACGCTGGTGAAAGACACTTATTGAAAACATAGAAAATTGAAATGCTCTACTGACAGATAATGCAAGTCAATAACAGTACAAACATTCCATGTACTCTTTGATATGCTTCAATCTTTACTTGACAAGATCTAAGTAAAGTGGCAAAGAAGACAGTTCACTCCCTTAGCCTTTCTGGGATTAACGAGACGACATGTAATAAGTGTCAGCAGTAGCAACGGCTGTATTAATGTGTTTTGACCAAGTTCTGAATTGCATCCATCAATTTATTACTAGTTGATAACTGGTAACACTTTTCAGCACAGGTGCTGGAACTAGGAGTGCACCCTGTGGCTTGAAGTTGTTTCCATTAGATACAGGGTTTACAGTTTGGTTCAATGGCTCTCAGCACTCCCACTATAAAAATTGTTCCAGCATCCCTGTCTTTCAGATCCAACCAACTCAGGCCAGATACAAAAGGTAATTGAGAGGTGAAGATTCACAGTTGTGAAGACATCTTTTAAGCTATCTGGTTCACCTATGACTGCATGTCCACCCATACACAAGATAATATTTGAAATATCTCAGAATATATTTTTAAAACAAATGCAATAGAAAGCAGGAGTACCCAAACTTCTCAGCATGGAGCCAAACAGAGAATCATAGATTATTAGGGTTGGAAGGGACCTCAGGAGATCATCTAGTCCAACCCCCTTCTCAAAGCAGGACCAATCCCCAACTAAATCCCTAAATGGCCCTCTCAAGGATTGAACTCACAAACCTGAGTTTAGCATGCCAATGCTCAAACCACTGAGCTATCCCACTGTCGCCCCGTCCCTCCCCCATGGGGCCAAACATTTTCTTTAAAGAGTCAAGGGACCACAATCAATGTCCTGTTCTGCTCCCTTTACATCAGAAGCCACAGGTAAGCTTCCTGCAACATGCAGGGCACTAACATGCTGCATGCTAGCTATCTCCCAAAACAGCCTTCCTGCCCCCACACCCACACTTTCACTTAAAAGCAGGACAGCTGGAATTCAGAAATAGTAGAGAATGAGGTTTTTATTGCCAATCATCTTTCGATAGCTATTCTAATTATAAAATAGCTATAGTTAGCTGAATTGGTTACCAGTTTCTTTTGCAAGTTTTCCTGCGGCTGCAAGACGTGACTGTGAATCAGGAGTAACATTCTAATCTTGCTCTACTACAAACTTGCTATGTGACCCTAAGCAAGGCACTTGACTTCAGTGCTTTCATTTCTCCATCTGCAGAATAGGGATAACATTTCCCAGCACCACAGACCATAGAAGCTTGATGTAATCAGGTCTGTAAAGCATTCAGATCCTAGGATAAAAGGCATTATGCAAGTGAAACATTCTCTTCCTATATCAAGTATCAAAGGGTAGCCGTGTTAGTCTGGATCTGTAAAAGCAGCAAAGAATCCTGTGGCACCTTATAGACTAACAGACGTTTTGGAGCATGAGCTTTCGTGGGTGAATACCCACTTCACATTAACACATTAACACCACCCTATATCGAAAACCCACTGACCGCTATGCCTACCTTCATGCCTCCAGCTTCCATCCCGGGCACATCACACGATCCATTGTCTACAGCCAAGCACTGAAGTACAACCGCATCTGCTCTAACCCCTCAGACAGAGACCAACACCTACAAAATCTCCACCAAGCATTCTCAAAACTACAATACCCGCATGAGGAAATAAGGAAACAGATCAACAGAGCCAGACGTGTACCCAGAAGCCTCCTACTGCAAGACAAACCCAAGAGAGAAACCAACAGGACTCCACTGGCCATCACATACAGCCCCCAGCTAAAACCCCTCCAACGCATCATCAAGGATCTACAACCCATCCTAGACAATGATTCCACACTTTCACAGGCCTTGGGTGGCAGGCCAATCCTTGCCCACAGACAACCTGACAACCTGAAACATATTCTCACCAGTAACTGCACACCGCACCATAATAACTCTAGCTCAGGAACCAATCCATGCAACAAACCTCGATGCCAACTCTGCCCACATATCTACACCAGCGACACCATCACAGGACCTAACCAGATCAGCCACACCATCACTGGTTCATTCACCTGCACATCCACCAATGTAATATACGCCATCATATGCCAGCAATGCCCCTCTGCTATGTACATCGGCCAAACTGGACAGTCTCTACGGAAAAGGATAAATGGACACAAATCAGACATTAGGAATGGCAATATACAAAAACCTGTAGGAGAGCACTTCAACCTCCCTGGCCACACTATAGCAGACCTTAAGGTAGCCATCCTGCAGCAAAAAACCTTCAGGACCAGACTTCAAAGAGAAACTGCTGAGCTTCAGTTCATCTGCAAATTTGACACCATCAGCTCAGGACTGAACAAAGACTGTGAATGGCTTGCCAATTACAGAACCAGTTTCTCCTCTCTTGGTTTTCACACCTCAACTGCTAGAACAGGGCCTCATCCTCCCTGATTGAACTGACCTCGTTATCTCTAGCTTGCTTGCTAGCACACATATATATACCTGCCCCTGGATATTTCCATTACATGCATCTGAGGAAGTGGGTATTCACCCACGAAAGCTCATGCTCCAAAACGTCTGTTAGTCTATAAGGTGCCACAGGATTCTTTGCTGCTCTTCCTATATCTACATCCTGGAATATTTTTTGATCACTACCCAAAAGAGCGAGCTGTCTCTTGGCCGGGACCCTGGGCCAGCTTCATCTAGAGCAGCTTCATTTTCACAGCACTAGGAGCAGCAGAAGCAAGGTTCTCAACCCTGCCTTCTCACAGTTCTGCTGCTCCGAGTTGCTCCATTGAGAAGTTGAGGAAAAGACATGGTAACTGGAAACAGAGTAAGTCAGAACTCCATCCCCACTTGGATCTTCATCTAGATTCTGACAGCTCTGAGGCAGAGAGCAGTTCAGATGTTTCTGCTCTACTACTTCAAAGTTCGAGCCAGAGCATAGGAATTCTCCCCACTAAGAGCAAGGAGAGCTTCAAGGGCAAGAGTAATGCTAGGCAATTTCCACTACCATGCAGCAAGCTTAGTGACCTGAAATATTCTCTTCATAAGGTACTGAAGCAAGGTCAGGAGAGGGGCATTCTCTCAAGCTACAGATCATAAAAGTTTAGCAGTTTGTGTTGCATTATTGGTTGCAGCTGTTTGTTGGCTGAGGGGGTGGAGAAACCTGGGATGCACAGGGTTATCATCTACACTAGAGGAAAAAAAATCACTGAAATCCATCCAGGTTTCACTTAGAAATAGACAAATTGTACAAAGCAACACAAGAAGTGGGCATTCACCCACGAAAGCTTATGCTCCAATACATCTGTTAGTCTTTAAGGTGTCACAGGACTCGGTTGCTTTTTACAGATCCAGACTAACAAGGCTACCCCTCTGATACTTGACAAATTGTACAGTGTCCATTAATGGATGATATTTCATACAAACACCTGAAGGCGACTGTGTTCCTAAATCAGTTCTCGATAGCCTAGCACAACAGTACTGGACTGACTCCCAAGGTAAGTCAGGAAAGGTTTGCCCAACTGATCACCAAGAGGCTGATATGAGAGATTTGAGGCCACAAGGGAGGCCAAGGGATAAGTAACCCGTTGATAAGCCCAGCCCACATCCCTTGACAGCTGCTGGGATTCCTACCAGGCTGCTGTCTTTGGACAATGCTTGGGGACTCCATTTTTCACATTACCGTCTGGCTAATAGATGTCTGACAAATAAGTCTTCTCCCATCCTCTGGCTGCTGGGAAGGATAAGCAGCTAGTAGTGTACACCACTGGTTGGGGTGGGGAAGCTACTCTACCTAATTCCCAGCCTCCTGCATTTGGAGTGGTCTCCTCAACTCCTTTTGTTTTTGAGAGACTCCTCCCATAATAACCCCAGGGCCTCACTACAGTTTTTCCTATGGCATTCTCAGTCAGCATCAAATTGAAATTTACCTGATTTTTTTTTTTTATTATGCCCACTGCAGACTACAGGGTAGCAACAAGGAACTTAACCTGAGTCTTAATTTCACACTGCTGCTGAACAGATTTTTCCATAGCCTGGGGGGGAAGAAAAAAAAGAAGGTATACATTAATTTGACACTGGGGTAAACATTATTTTAGAAAGGTATTTTCTAGAAATTATTCTTTGAAAATAGAGATCCCAATCAACTTGACTGCACTAAAGTGCTTTTAACAACAGCTTTATCTTCCAATTTTACACTCAAAACCTGCAGAACTATCTGGATACATCATACATCAACTGAAAGCACACAATGAACAGATATTAGGAACAGGATTGGCTTTTTTAAGTTAGTTGGTGACAGACTGGCAAGTAGAGTTCTTACTAAAAAAACCCGCTTACTTGGCACAATTCATATGAGTATCAGTTACTTAGCAAAACTGTAGCTGACAAAAAATAGTGATTACTGCAGATTCCCTCATATCTTTCCATGCCATTCCCTCCTTTTGAGGGGAAAACAGATACAGTTTGTATTTTCTTGCAGTTCCTATGAGCTAAGAGTAAATCTGATTTGTACCTAGACGATGGTATGGAATTAAAATGCAACACATGCCAACAGCACTGAAATGGAGAAATGTAATTGCAAATAAATACCTTGCCACAGTTTATTGATTATGCAGTCATGAGAAACTGAGATTGCTGAGAGCGTTCTGCAGCAATAACTAATCCCACATGACTCTAGTCTCCTATTACAAAGTGTTCAGCAGTAATACAGAACCAAGCTACCAAAAGAGTACTCTTTAACATATAACATTAAACAGTTAACTGGGAACAGGTCTGTGAGAAGAAAGTGAAGTAATTTTTTAATTCTGGAAAAAAAATGCACATATGCAAGGCATCCACATGTGAAGGATAGGACAGCTTCTCAAGCCCTTTCCTAAAATTACAGACAGAAAGAATCCTCTGACTTGGTTCTACCATGGTTATCCTCTGACCCAGTTATAACATGGTTTAAACTCTGATGGGAACAGGACATAGATATATTACCCAAACCTTGGTGTTTGTTATGGGTGCATTCTCTCCCCCGAGCTACCGATTTTGGTTGTGCTTAAGCCAGATCCCCTGACTTGGCTACAACTGTCCCAAAATGGGGTCTCAAGACATACAGTGGAACAGATATATAGTGAACTCAAATATAGTTGAACTCAAGTCACATGGAAACAGAGTTCTGAACTGATTCAGTGCCATGCCAATTACAATTCTGGTTATAGTGAGGCTGCTCTTGTGGGAGGGAGAGATGAAACTCATACTATAACAAGTTGACTAAGTATGCAACTAAGCTTCTCTAATTTGGCATTAATAACTACCAGGACAATCTCTTCCATTTAATATTCACTCCTCCATATCTGAGGCAAAATCCCTTGCATCACAGAAATTGGCCACCTTCCAAACCACTCCTAAACATTTAGAAAACAAAAGCACCTTGGACATTAAAGAAAGAGAGACTCCTATCTAATCAAGGCTGATTTCATTGCTGAAACAACAGTATATGAACCATCACACAAACAGTACCAGCATAGGCTTATGCCGTGTACTCCAAATATGGTCATCAGACAGCGTGGACATTCAGAGCACACACACAGGACAGGGACAGAGCTACAGTACCAAGTCTTGCTCTTTTGGAGGCTAATTCCTTCATTTGCAACTAATTTTAAGACAGTATCCTAAGGTACCTCATTCTCACGATGAAAGCTTTTCTAACCCATCTGTAGTGAAGCATTTGTCTCAGTCTTCTCTTTTTTCCCCTTCCCCTCCACCTCCTCAGATCTTTCATTCAATTCTATATCAGGCTGACCCAGAAGAGCTAAGATCATGCCAGGTTTTCATAAAGAAACAAAAACACAGCTCACCTAGAAGACGATACTGCAGAAACTCCAGCTGCTGCAGAGAATGAAGGTGGTGGGAGGGGGAGAGAGATGCACAAAAGGGACTAGGGGCTGGAGTACAGAACAGAGAATAAAAGTGACAGGCAGATTGCAACGGTGGAAGAAAAGAGAAATATAAAGGGCTCACGGGGAACTGGGATAAGAGGTAAAAAAAGATACTAAGAGAAATATGTGGGTGGGAGTATGTGCGAAGAGTACCAACTGTATTGGGAAAAGGAGAGGAATTAGATCCTCAAGTTGATTTAGGAGAGGGAACTGGGAAGGTAGAAAATAAAAAGTCTTAAAAGGATCAGGGAAAGGGGAGCAGGGGGAAAGGATGTTAGAGAGAAATAAAAAGTGCCAAGATTTTGAGAACTGCAAGGAAATAAAAAATGTGGGGGGAGGATAAATAAATGGAAGAAGAGAATGAAGAATCAGGGAGGAGGGATAGCAATAGGAGGGGATTCCTGGGTTGGGGGATTGAGAAAAGTAAGGAGAAAGATAGGGGTGCAGGTATCTGGAAAAAGAAGTGGGGATAAAACAACAGAAAAGCTAGGAGAATCGGGGGGGGGGGGAGAGATAACTGCACCAGGGGAGTCATGGGGAGGGAGTACCTACACTCGGGGGGGGCTCCCATGGGGAGAAGGGAAGAGGGTAGCTGCACAAGGTGGGCCATGAGGGGCTGGGGAGAGCTGCACAAGGGGACTGTGGTGGGAAAGGGATGGGGGGCAGCTGTGGCGGAGGGCTATGGGGCAGAGGGGAGATGGTTGCACAAGGAGGATACAGAGGGCTAGGGAGTGCTGCACCAGGGGACTATGGTGGGAAGGAAATGGGGGACAGCTGCACTGAGGGGTTATGAGGAGAGGAGGAGGAGATGGATACAGAGGGCTGAAGGGTAGGTATGCCAGGTGGAGGATAGGAGGTAGCTCCACAATGGGTTTATAGGGAGCTGAAGATAGCTCCACAGTGAGAGGATATGGGGGGAGGGGAGGAAGTGGCTGCACAAGGGGACTGGGGGTAGCTGCGCCCGGAGACTATGTGTGGAGGGGAGGAGGTACCTGCACAAGGGGGCTATAGGGGGCTGGGGGTAGTTGCGCCAGGAGGCTATGCAGGAGGGGAGGAGGTAGCTGCACTGGGGGGCTAATGGGGGCTGGGGATAGCTGTGCAAGGGGAGAAGGGGAGAAGGTAACTGCACAAGGGGCTACAGGTAGCAGCGCCGGGAGGCTATGGGGAGAGAGGAGGAGGTGGCTCCACTAGGGGGCTATAGGTGGCTGTGCCGGAGGGCTATGCGGGAGGGGAGGAGGTGGCTGTACTAGGGGGCTAGGGGTAGCTGCGCCGGGAAGCTAGGAAAAGGGGAGGAGGTGGCTGCACTAGGGGGCTAGAGGTAGCTGCACTAGGGGTACTATATGGAGCCACAGGTAGCTGCGCCGGGAGGCTATGGGGGGAGGGAAGGAAGTGGCTGCATTAGGGGTACTACAGGGGGCTATAGGTAGCTGCGCCAGGAGGCTATGAGGGGAGGGGAGGGGAGGGGAGGGGAGGAGGTAGCTCCACTCGGGGCTATAGGGGGCAGCTACGCCGGGGGGGTAGAACGGGTGAAGCAGCGGCCTGCGGGGTCGGGCCCGGCGCCAGGCGAGCACGGGGAAGGGGGGGACTGCGCGCTACTCACCGGCCTCTCCCGCCGCCTCCCGGCTCGGCGCAGCGGCCCCACTTCCCGCGAGCCAGGAACCGGCCGCAGGCGCGGCCCCGCCGCAGCCCCTTAAAGCGGCAGGCCGCGGCCCCGGAGACGGGCTCGGGGCGGGGACACGCGGCCCGCTCCGCCCCTCGGCCCGCGGCTGAGTGAGACGGGCGGGGCTTCATCCCTTCCTGGGCCTGGCCACGGCGGGGGAGGGATCGGGGCCTCCCCATGGTGCGGGGGCTATTCAGGGCCCTCCCCGGTTTTGGGAGGCAGTTTAAGGGGTCCCTCCGCCCTTCTCCCACTCTTGGCTTTCTACACCCACCCCACCCAACACAAAGCCCTTCGGACCAGCCCCTTGCACTACCCGCCACCCCACACTCGGGGGGTCACTCGTGGTCCTGCCCCATGCGCACCCCTCAGCTAGACATGCCGGTGGTACTCAAGAGGGTCCCCACCCCACATGCAATATGTCGGTCAGCTGAGTCCATTGTACACACACAAGGATTGGGGTCCCACAGCAAACCCTTCCACACGTAGCAGCAGAAATCCTGCTGCCACACCTATAGGCCATTTGTGGGGTAATCACACGGTCCCCCCCCCAAAAAAAAACACCTTTTATTTATTTGGGGTATCACAACAGCAGAGCACCCACAGCAAGATAACCTTCAGCCACAGAAACGTGAGGATGTTGCACCACAGAGAAATTCACCACATTGCAATGTATGGGGTCTTGCTTGCACGGTTGGACAAACTGAAGAAAAAGAATGACAGTTCATATTGCAACAAGTTGCTCTCCTGACCTGCACAGATCTTCACTAGGTGTTCTACATGGCCACAGAGAGACGCCTGGAGGCTTTGAGATACCCCATGTTGAGTGGAGGTTTAAACATTGTTCTGACATATTGCCAACCCCAGAGAAGTCCAAAATCATAAAGGAAAAAACCCAAAATCTCATAAACAATAATGCATGTTGGTGTTTGGACTGCCTATTAATTTTGAAACTTTAGTGGTGAATACAATAATGGAAGGCTGAAATTTCAACCTGAAGTGAAACCCAAAAGACAACAGAGGTGCTCTGCTAGAACCAAGACTTGGCACTTCCTCCCAATGCCACTTGGCAGGTGGAGAGACTATAGAATTGTGCTGCTTTACTGCATGTATGACAATTTACAAATGTCAGTTATTTCTGGACCTGTTTATCAAAATGTGACAAAAATAACTAAGGTCCCAATCCTACAGACTTGCACACCTGCTTAGTTTAATACACAATAGTCCCATTGACTTCAGCATGTAATCTATATTGAAATAGGGCTATTGCTTTACAGTTACTGCAGTGGGACTACCCAGCTGCATAAAACAAAGGATGCATGTAAGGCCTTGTATATACTACATAGGTTTGTCAACAAAAGTCAGTACACCCATGTAACTGCCCAGCCATGCCAACATAATAAAACCACTTCAACAAGAGGCATAGGAAATATGTCAATATAGTTGGGGTAATGCAGTGTCTCTGTAGATACTGCATTCCTTACATCAGCTGTTGGCTGTCATTCTTATCAATTTCACAACTCTGCTGTCCTGGAGCAAACTCACTCCTAACCACCAACATGCACTCTGAGAGTTCTCTACAGACAGCCTACCCCATTTTCCACCTTCAAGGGACCCCCTAAATAAACTCCACACAGGAACTTTTCATCCAACACCACCCCTTAGGTCTCCTCAAATCCTCACTTAGCCCCAGAACAAGTCACTCATAGGCATTTTTTCCTACCTATCTTCTCACTCCCCAAGTTCCAGGGTTATGCCTGGAAATCTTCTCATGCCCAGCAGCTTCTATATTCCAGCTAATCTCTTTCTGCACTGTCCTGCCACTCTTTATAGAGAAATCAGGGGATCTCCACTCAGGTGTGTCTCCTTAATAACTAGGCTGGCCTCAGGCCTCTAGCCCAGAAAGGGGCAATCCACTCTGTTACAAACTCCATGTTACTGACAACTCCTTCATTGCTCCTTGTCTGTTTTAATCTTTGCTCTCCCTTGTATTCCGCTGCTCTGTTCCATTAGCATCTGGTTAGCTAAAGATGAGAATCAGCATGTAGGGAAAATATACAAGATGTAGGTTTTTCCTGCTCAAGGAGAAAGGCTTGACAGATAGGATTTAAGTAACTGAGATCGGTGCCCTCTTGACTTACAAAGGCTTTTTCCTTGTGATGAGACTTAATCCTATCAAGTTATAGAGTTTCCTACCTCTCCCCTCTCCCACACACACACACACCATTACAATATACTAAACAAGAGTAAACAAATATATAGAGGAAAAAGCCACCTGCTTTCAGAGAAAGTATGTGTTTTTGGTTTAGATTAAAGGCAGGTTTCTAAATGTTTTCTTTGGAAGACTCCTCTGAAACTAGGTAGGCGTAGGTACTACTTTCCTTGAAAATAATATGATTTTTCTACAATAGAGAGTAAGAGGAGGAATCCCTCCACTCCCCGGCATGCTCTTTACTAGCATTCTGTTTGGCTCTCCACTTTAACAGTACAGTGTAAGTCTGTTCTCTGTAGTAATACATATATAGGCGTTACTATTGACCCACATGTGTGCTTTTATTTATGTCAGAATTTTATAAGTTCCCTAGATATAACATTATATGCAAGTGAAGGAGGTATGGTGGTGGTATTAAGTGCTGCTGCACCAAAGTCATTCCCATAACTAATGCAGTGATGTAGCACAGAAGCAGTTCTCAACAGTCCATGCTGGTGGATCTATAGAGAGCTAGCTAGTCCCATTGTGCTGTCTCATTGTGTGACTTCCAAATATTTCTTTTCTACGGAAGCTGTAGTTGCCACAGAGATGTTACACCATTATGAGTGTGAGAGGAAGTGGTCGATGCAGTCGTGACTAGCAGTAAAAATGGTCTTTGATATAGTGTCTCCATTAAGATGTGATCCAACCTATATAAAAATTAAGATTCCCCCTACTGTGAAAATATCCTTCTGGCGTCTGTAGGATTTTGACTTGTTTTTCTTCTATCCTTTCTTATTAGGCAGACAAGCCACATTACTCTCTCTGTATCTATTTCCTCCATGTGTGTTTCTAGAGGATACACCCACTCTCCAAGGAGCTTTTCTCTCTGAATTGGGAGAAGGAAAAAAAGTTACAGGTTTCTGATTCTTCAGAAAATAAGAGTTTATGTATCTTAGTCTTTACAGCTGAGAGAAGAGCTGGTGTTTCGTTTGTAAAGACATAATGGAGTAAGACATTCAGGAAACTAACTCATCTTGAGGTATAATTCATTTCAGCCTGAGAATTTTTCTTAAAGAGATAGTTGCACTCCTTCCAACATCTGAAAGCTATAAATTTGGTGAAGAAATAGGGACATACCTTTAAATTCCATTTTAAAAATGGTGTAGAAGAGCTATTTTAAGAGGAAAAATACAGTATTTTGCTAAAAATATAGTCATTTCTCTTTCTAAAGCAGTATAGTTGTGGGACAGGATGTGGCCAGTGATGGCTGGAATCTAAAGAAAAGAAGAATTCCCCAGAACAGCGTTAGCTGTGAGCTTTTTTTTTGGGTTGGTTTGGGTTTTTTGTTCAGCACATGTGTGGGAGTGAAGTAGTGGCTGAAATGGGGAAAATAAAACTGATATAAAAGCAGAACCCAGGCTTGCTAGAGTAATTTGAATTAGATCACAAAACAGAAAGGAAAAAACAATCTTTCAGAACTCACATATATTTTTTTAGCCTCTCAAGCCAGGATAAAATAAATGTGTGAGAAAAACAAAAAGTATGTCTGGTGAGGTTTATTTTTTTCCTTAGCTTTCAAAAATGAAACTCACAAACAATAATCAGATTGTTTAGATATGAGACTATTTGTGAAGTGCTACAGTTGTCTAATGGTGACATAATTCCAATCAATCCATGTAAAGCTGCTCCCTTCTGTCCTCCTCCTAGGTTTTTATGGTTAGAAATTATTTATATCAGAGATAAATATATGGAGATATACCCATCTCATAGAATTGGAAGAGACCAAAGGTCATTGAGTCTAGTCCCCTGCCTTCACTAGCAGGACCAAGTACTGATTTTGCCACAGATCACTAAATGCCTCCCTCAAGGATTGAACTCACAACCCTGGGTTTAACAGGCCCATGCGCAAACCCATGCAGCTAAGATACAGACAATTTTAAACAACCTAAAGGAAACTTTCCCACAACATTGTAGATTTCCTGCCATATTTTTTTTTCCCTCAAGTCCCTCACTTTGGCTTTTTATTCCACATTATACTGTATAACCCCTTTGTTACTGCTCCTGTTCAGATGTCTTGCTGGCATGAGCTATTAAATATTCCATTGAAATCTACATATGAGGCCACAGGAGTAGTAGTATGTATAGTAGAATCAACATATACGTCTGGCCTACAGGAAAGCCTGAATTCTAGTTCTGACTCTGTGTGAACCTTGACAAAGTCACTTGTTCTCCATGTCGCAGTTTCCCTATCTGTAAATAGCAGGTAATACTACTTACCTTTCTCAGGAGGCTATTGTGAAGATTCTCCATGTTATGAAGTGTTTTGAAGCACTGCAACCTTTATCTGACATCCATGGACACTGAAATCCTTTGTTCAACCACAAAACAGATACAGCGCAAACAGTGCCTGTGTAAGATTGTCTACGCTGCCCCATCGCTGTACCTCATTACACATTGTTTTAAGCTTCCTGCCCTTAAAGGCAGATTAGATAATCACAGTGGTCCCTTCTGGCCATGGTATCTATTAAATGTATTGTGCCCTTCATTTTGCTTTTGTCCCACATTTGGATCTTGGCAGATAGATAGCTATGCAGAAGCAGCAGCCTTTCATTGATCTCAAAAACTTGTGAAATACGAATCCATTGTTAACGTAAGCTCTTCATGTCAGTGACTGTTTTTGTGTCCATTGTACAGGGCCATGCATAACTGTTGCTGCCAAACATACATAAATATTAAAAGCCTTGTAAAAGTAGCAGACTATACTGGCACATTATGTTTATTCCTTTGTACAGCATTTGGCAATTAAAAGAGGTATATATCTGCTAAGTATTATTATTTGTCCACTGCTCTTGAACTTTCTTGATTTGGCTTGAGCACGAAACTGAGAAATTTAAGGAAAAAGTAACTATCATCCTGTCCTTTTCACTTGTGTATATCCCACCTTGCTAGAGCTTTCTGAAGATGTGAATTTTTTTTTTTAAAGCAGCACAGCCTGTTATGAAAGAAGACGGACTGAATATCAAAGAAGATTAACTTATCCCAGATGAGAACAACTGTTTGTGAATATTTGAACAAGCTTCAGGGATGCAGCTGGGGGAAAGAGGAAAGTAAGGAGCTGGAAAGCACAGCCATCTGCATGACTGGATGATGAAAGAGAAAAACACTTAGGGGAAAATGGAGGCATTGCAGGGAAGGGAAGGAAAGAATCTTTTTCCAATCAATTTTATCATTATTCTTTCATTAAGCCTACCTTTATGTTAAGAGCATATAATGAGTCAAATTCATCCCGGCTGAAATTTCACTGGAATTAGTGGACTTATATTAGGGATGCCTTTGACTGTGTGGGCTTGATTTTGATCTCACTGCTAGTTTGACATTGGTGTAGCATCCACTGACATTTAATGGAGTTACTCCTTATTTCCACTGACAAAACAGAATCGATTCCCATGCCATTAAAGGTCTGGTCTACACTACAGACATATATCGGTATAACTTCGTTGCTCAGGGGGTGAAAAATCCTGCCGACATACCTATCACTTCTCAGGGAGGTGGAGTAACTACATGCATGGGAGAGCTCTTTTCTTGCAGTTTAGAACATTTTCATTAAAGTGCTACAGCGGCGCAGCTGCGCCAATGCAGCAGTTTAAGTGTAGACGTGCCCTTTATGTAGAATGTCAACTTATTCTGCACGGCTATCATTCAAGTTTTATTGACTTCAACTTTTTTATTAATTAGGTTGTGGTCAACTTTTTCAACAAGTGTTCATTGATTGACACAATAATTAATTCCTGAAAGAGTAGTAATCTATGATCTCAGAATCCCATGTCTCTTAGGACCTTGAGTACATCAGCACAATTTTCTATGTTTCTGGCTTGTCTAATTTTAGTTTATTGCCCATATGAGAGGTGCATAGTGTTACTTAGATGCTTATCTGACTGCTTTTTGGGCACCCTATGCTTGGCATGCAAGACACTAGTAGAAGCATTCTTCCTTTTGTAACTGAACATTATACATTATAAGTACTGAATTAAATAGGTTTTTCACAATTTTTACTGTGGCTGGGGATGGATTCTTCCCATTTGCCAAAGGGTCACATACAGCTGTACTGTCCCAGGAGCAGAACAGGGGCCTAATCAACACTTAGAGTCTCTGTCTGGTCCCTGGCTTCCTCCCTTGCTTCAGAGGAAAGTAATTTGCTATTAGTTTGCACTAGTAGTAGATGACTTCTCCTGCCATGAGTTTATTTGTGTTGACCAGTGTAATGGGCCACAGAGCCCAGGCTACTTCCCACCCATTCCCCATTCTGTATAACAGACTGATAAGACAAACTATGAATCCTGTCGAGTTATTCAGTGCTAGAGCACTACAGTGGCTTATTTCTAAACTATTTCTAAGGCACTTGTCACCTTACCCAGATGGGCTAGATGTCTGTCAAAACAGAGAGAAGGTACAATCCCTGCTATGAATATACAGATTCAGGCTTTAATTCTGCAAGGAGCTTCTTGTGAGAGGATCCTTGTGCCGAGTTTAGAAATTGACTAAGATATATAGAAATATGAAAGACAGTCACAACTTCCTCAGCCTAAAAAGAGTCAGGGTAATCAAATCTCAGACTTCATATGAAATTCTGGTTAGCCTGAATACATCATTGCAGAAATGACTGAGTACATTGCTTTGCCTTTCTTTTAAAATACACTTTCTTATGAAGCAATATTAGCCACTTCTGGAGTGAGGCAGCATACCATACTAGATGGATTTGCTGCTTTCATCCATTATGATGGATTCTACATAGGTCTCAAAACTGATCTTTAAATATATATATCAAGTACCAAACCTTAAGTATTTGGAGCAAAAAATAAGCTTCTATAACAACACACCCAGTAGCTCTAGCACAGGGAATACTACATGGTGCTTTAACCAAGTAGCTTAGTGTTTTAATACAAAACAACTGACATAAGCATTTAATACATTTTAAATTGCATAATCAATATTGTGCTCATTACATCTACCCAACTGACACAGAAAAAATAGCTTTATGCAAAAAAAAAAAAAACCCTACAAAAATGTACAATATACAGAAGACCAGATCCAAGCTGATATAATTAACAGTGTGTATGCAACATTGTTCCTTTTTTTATATATAATATAGATTTTTTTTTATAATTGGGCAGGCACAACAACAAAAAACTGCTTAATCTGTTCACTAAAATGGAATAGTAAGGCCATACTATGATTTCTATGCTATTCAGTTTCTGAAACGATACATGTAATCCATGGCAATGTTGTTGGAACCCTTAACTATGAGGTGGGGGTTTAAACTGTCCACAAAACTTCTGCAGTTTGACTCCAAACTCCAATTACTTCATTTAAAAACTAAGCTTCATGGCTGAGGAGTACAAGTAATAAAAGAACAAATGTTACATATAGACCAATTGTTAAAAAATGTTCTGTGTTAAATACATTTAGTTTTACTATTCTTCAGGTAACATTGCCATAATCTAATATTGTGGTATTGTTTTTATTACCAAGGATATTTGTGTTTTAAAATTAGTAGAGATGAGCCCAAATTGGAACACAAGAACCAAATGTCCCTGCACTTTGGGGAAGTTTGGATCTGGATATCTGCAGCACAGGGCATGCTCTTGTGATTGATTTGCAGTCATTGTTTCAAAAAAGGCTTTTCTGATGAAGGGACAAAGAATAAAATAAGGTCAATGGTCTGAGCCCATGAATTCCTTGACTCCTTTCTTGAATGGTTAAAAAAGAATTTCCCAATCAGATTAGTCTAAAGCAGGGATCTGCAACCTACGGCATGCAAGCCAATTTTGAGTGGCACATTGCTACCTGCCACGGTCCCGGCCCCAGCCCCACTCAGCGCCCCCGCCCACCGCTCTCCCCTGTGGGGGCAGGAAGCAGAAGCTTGGTCCTGCAGCAGCCAAGCTCCCCCCTCCCCGGCTTCTTCCCCCAGCATGGTGCTTTCCTGCCCCTGCCCCTCCTCCTCCCCTTCCCTGCACCGATCATCTGATGGTCCTTGCAAGGGGGAGGGGGAAGAGTGGCAGCATGCTCGCTGCTGCCTAGGGGAGGCAGAGAAGAGGTAGGGATGGGGCCTTGGGGCCGGGGGTGGAGCAGGGCATATCCCTTCCAGCCCCCTGCCATGAGCTGGGAGCACCCCCACGACCTGAGCACCTCGGCCCTCTGCCCTGAACCCCCCCTCCACACACCCAGCCTTCTTCCCTGAATCCCCTCCCACACCCCCAGCCCTCTGCCCTGACCCCTGAGACCCCCCCAGCTCTGGGGTCCCAGCTGCCGGCCTCTTGCCAGTTGGCGTCTCAGCTGCAGGCCCCGCTCAGCCTGCTGCTGACCTAGGTGAACAGAACCCCAGGCTGGCAGTGAGCTGAGCAGGCTGGCGGCATAAGATCAGCATTTTAATTTAATTTTAAATGAAGCTTCCTCAACATTTTGAAAACCTTGTCTACTTTACATACAACAGTAGTTTAGTTCTATAATATAGACTTATAGAAAGAGACCTTCTAAAATGTTAAAATGTATTACTGGCATGCTAAACCTTACATTAGAGTGAATAAATGATGACTCGGCACACCACGTCTGACCACCCTGGTCTAAAGCAAAACTTTATAGTTAAAAAAATTAATTTGGGGCATATCAGAAGACATGAACAGGAAGTATAGAATTCTCAGCTTTGACAGCCCCACATTCTATTTTTTGAGCTAATGTTACCTGAAGAATATTAAATAGGAAATGTTATCTGAAGAATATTAAAACTAAATGAATTTAACATAAAATTACAAAGAGGCCAATATGACTGCCTATTAAGTATGTAAAGTCAGGCATTTCTGACTTCTGAAGTGTTCTAACAGATTTTGGATGATTTTTAAATGACAATTTCTTGGTCCATGGCTGTGAAAAATCATTTTTTCCTTCTTTATGCAGCATAGACTTCAAGACTACACCAGGAGACTGCTTGTTTCAGTAGTTAAAAGTGCCGAGGATATAGCTGTATTGGCAGAGAGAACAAGTCAAATTTATAACAGGATGATGATGCAACTAACAAGGTTTTTCACTACTGGAAACTTCAAACTGATTTAGAATCTTGAACATACACTTCCTAAAAATAGCATTGTGGTAAAAAGGATTATAGATATGCAAAATATAAAGAGCTCAATAAGAACTCCTGCTTTAGGATGTACATTAAGCTGTTCCCCTGTTGATATCCAGGAGATATTTGACCCCATATAGACCCCACAATTGGCAAGGTGCACTATAGGGTACTTTCCCCCTCTTTTCCTTTCTCTTGAAGCATAAGTTATTGGCCACTGCCAGTGGCAGGGTATGGGCCTACATGAGCCATGTTCTCTTCTTGTATGGCAATAGTTACATTCCTACAGTACTTTAAAAACATACTACAGCAATAAGGCTTGTCCGTAGCTATTCTTCTGAGTGTCAAAAGGGCAGTAAAAGTAACATGTTTAATGTTATATTCTTAATGGTAAGAAACACTACAAATAACTGTCCTAGTTATCCATTTAAAACAGGCACATTTTTCAGTCTTCATAGACAGAGGCAATTGCTTTTGTAAAACAAAGCAAAGTCAGTTGAGCTAATCAAAATGATGTAATAAAATTCATTTCAGTTAATTATCTGTTAATCAAATAATTAACTGCTGTAAAATTAATCCATGAATTTTTTACAGCAAGAATGCATTTTTAAAGGCTTGAAATGTAATTTATTACAAACACATTTGTTTATAAGTGTGAAAAATTGTCTCTCTGTTATGAAAATGTGCTCAGTAATGTTTGTACAAGACCTGCATTATCCTTATTCACTCAAGATTTAACAAATTTGTCACAATTCAGTCTAACACATGGTACTGGGAAGGCAGCTTTCTATTTTTCATAGCAGCATTGGATGAGATTTTCAGGTCTCATTCGTGATAAAAAAATTATAAGTATAAATTAATTTCAATTATCTTTGTTATCCATGAATTAGGCCCCAGAATATCTATTCAGGGAAGCATTTATGCAAGAGCTTAAGTGACTTCTTGAATCAAGATCCAAATCCCTAAAAATTACAGAGGAGAGCCAAATCTCTTCCTTGTGAAATTGTGATTGGCACTGTTACTGAAAGGTCCCTCAAGAGAGCATTGAAATATTTGCTTGTGTCTTTTTGGTTGGTTCTCTGAATCCTTAAAATCTATTCAATTTTAAAACAAAACAATTATCTCACTTCTTAGATATAGTTCTAGTGTGTTTAAACTTTCTGCTTCTTACACTTATCTCTCAGGGATTGATACAAAGCCCACTGGAGTCAATGGGAATCTTTCCATTAGAGCATCCCTTTACTTACCTCTTTGTAGGTTCACTATGATCTCGTTCACCTTCCATGGAGTCAAAATCCTTACCGGCAGCAGTCTGCCAGCAACATACCTACACCAAATCATTTTGTACCTAATCCCACTGACCTCAAAGGGAATCTTTTCCCTGAACTTTGATGGCCCTACGGCTTTTTGTGAGCTCACTCCAAATCTCTTACCTCCTACTGTATTGCTAGTATACTGTATATAAAGTGTGTGAGTATTATTATTCACAGTGAATTGCTGGACACCTAGAGCCATATCTTGAAGCCTTACTGTCTTGATTAATCTTTTCTTGAACCTGTAGTTTCACTGATTTCAATGAGTCCTTAGGCATGTAAGGATTTCACAATCAGACCCTTTATCTTTTAAAAGGGGAGGACAATTTTTCACACCTCCCCAAATAACTTCTTAAAAATTATTCCAAAGTTCAGGTGGCGCATCAAGCTTTTTGGTAAAGCAAACAATTGTATGTAATTATTCAATCAGTTCTGTTTATCAGTTAAAAATATTTCAGGTGTAGTAAATTGTACACAGTGAATTAGAAGAGAACTGTGAAACTGGCACTTATTATGACTGTTAGGAAAAAGAACACAGCAGTGCTAGTCTCATCCTCATTCAGAGGAAGTGTAATGTCAAGGGGAAAGCCCCATTTTTCTATGTCTACATTACAATCACTATAGTGGCACAGTTGCAGCACTGCAGCTATGTCACTGTAGCACAGACACTACAATGACAAAGGATTTTTGTGTCAATGTAGTTAATCCACCTCTCCAAGAGGCAGTACCTAGATTGATGAAAGAATTCTTCCATTGACCTACTTTCCTTACAGTGTGGGAGTTGGGAACCTAACTCTGTCACACGAGGCATGAAGTTTTTCACAGCCCTGAGTGATGCTGTGAGGTCAACCTAAGTTTTAGGTATAAACCAGGCCTGAAACCTAAATGTCTCATTTATAATGCCCCTCCAAAACACAGATAGAATATAACATCTTGACAGTGAAACGATGGAAGGGCCAAAGAAGTAGGGTTTGGGTCTATAGTAGGTTTAGATTGGGATTAAATTTCATAGCCAAATCAGGGCTAAAATCATGGGTTTGAGTATGACAGTCTAAAGTTTCACAAATTGTTCTAATGAGATCTTTACCAACCTGAGCCAAAATCTTTGAGAATACATATCCATTGCATCCAGATGCAAAACCAGGCATCTTCTAGTTGCAGTTCCAAGCCAGAATTACAATCAGAGGTTCAGATCTGGGGAAGCTCTCCTAAAATTCAGAGGATTTCTTTTGGTCTATCAAGAATGTTGCACGGGATCCAAGACAGCTGTGATTTTTCAGAGGTCTATTTCATAAATTGAGACTGGCACGCAGCAAGGACCAAGTCCTATGATGAGTTAAGCACTCTTAACTCATATTGAAATCACTGGGAGGGCACAATGATCTGCCACTTCACAGGAACAGGTCCTTGATGTACAAAATAAGTCAGCTGTTTATTTTATAGGAACACTTTTGGGATGCATAGACATGCTCATCCTATGCATGTGTTTTGGGCCACTGTATCTGTGTAAGTGCACATCTGATGGTCCCTCCCGGGCCCCTAGTGTTCCATTCTGCTCTGCCTGTTTGAGGATCAGACAGCATTACCCTCTTGTTGCACATTAGGGTTGAAATCAGAACCTGAGAACTAAAGCAATGCCTAGGCCTCATGCTCGCCCTCTGCATGGGGAGAATTTTACCATGAGTGTGGAGGTCTTCCTATTTGGATTTCAGTGGGAGCAGAGTTAGGCCAAAACTGAGGGCTTTTGAAAATACCATCCACATTTCGGTCTTTTGTATGTGGGAGCCAATAAAAACCAGAGACATACAGTGTAAGCTTCATTACTTGTATTCAAAATATGTACATCACTCTCTCTCACACACTATTTGTTTAAGCTTCTACAGAGTACTTTTGAAAACATTTTTCTGTAGTATAGAATAAGGAAATGATTTCAAAATATTTATTGTTTGATCTTTCCCTTAACACACTGATGTATGTTTCACCAATTATTTTGGAAAATCACCTATTAGCTACAAATCCATTTCAGCATGGATAGAATTAAGCACTTAGTTTGATACAACAATGCAACAATTGTTACATTAGGTGAGATCACTCCTTTTAAAGGCTTTTATGACTACTCAGACACACATTTAATGGAGAAACTTTGAACATTATTTCCCCAATATCAAAAATACACCTAAAGAATATTTTAAAATGTTCTTACCATTTGTGATTAGCACATCGTTCAAACATGACAGCTGGTAACTCATACAAGCAGGCTGGATTTTTTAAAGAAATGTGCTGTATTAGCCCCACTAAAGGAGCTAAGTACTTCAGGTAAATTCAAGGCAAAGCTTAATTGTTTTAACTTAGCTAATGGATGTGACTGTGCGTAATTGCAGAAGATCATTAATAAATGGAAATGCCACAGCACAAACACACATCTCTTAGCATGAAAAGGTGTTAAATTAGAAAAATCATGTCATGCTACAAAAATAAAGGAATCATGGCCACTGTTAGAAAAATATTCTTACAAAAACATATTTGCTGTTACTGAAAGTCATAGTCTGGGATTCCTCCCCACAAAATTAGTAAATAAGAAATATGAATAAGATACAATTTATATAATGGATACTATATTTGTAAATAATCCAGCTTTACTCAAGTAGTTCTTGATAAGTATTCTTTTCACTTTTGTACATGTACAGTACATTTATCTATGTTCTGTCTCTGTATGTCAGCTGATAAGGATTTATTTTTGGGGTGATAGCAAAATATTTTAGGGCTAGAGATACCTAGATCAAAGCTACTATTTCATAGGTTATCTTTCCTAGCCATATTTTTCATACCTCTTGCCAGGGGAATAAAAATCATTATTTAGGGCATGATCCTGCAAACATTTATGCATGTATCTTCACTCACATGAGTAGTCCCATTGACTTTAATGAGACTGCTTGCATTAGGTAAAGCTATTCACATTGTGTTGTCAGGATTGGGCACTTAGGTTTATTTTTTTATTTAAGCACTCTTCTGTGCTTTTAAGTGAAAGTGATGTTAAGGAGAGTTTTCTGGAAGGGAAGTTTATGATGAAACTGTCATTTTGTGCATCTAATATACAAGGCACGTTGTTTTTGTGGAGCCTTGCCTGGTTTTTAAAGTATGGCTATTGATTAATCCCCTAATCATTAATTGTGAAAACACAGAAAATTAATTTTAAAATGCTCATACATGTATATGCCTGCTGTGTGAAACTACACTGTTCAGGCTTCGATTGTTTGGATGAAAATGTTTATTAGTGGTTAAAAAGCCTAAAACCTGGTGAATGTAAATAATGAACCTTCTCCTAAGTTCATTTGAACTTTGAAAATGTGCTGATATGACAACCACGTGTCTAATCTTTGCAGTTCCAGTTGTAAAGGTGAGTGAGAGTAATAATTAGCAAAATACCATCCAATTAGAAGTCATAAGAATGGCCATGCTGGATCCATCTAGCCTGATCTTCCAAGAGTGGCCAGTGCTAGATGCTTCAGAGAGTAAACAGAACAGGGCAATTTATCAAGTGATCCATCCTCTGCTTCTTGCAGTCAGAGGTTTACGGACACCCAGAACATGAGGTTGCATCTCTGACCATCTTGGCTAATAGTCATTGATGGACCTGTCCTCCGTGAACTTATCTAGTTTTTTTTTTGAACCTGGTTGTACTTTTGGACTTTGCAACACTGCCTGGCAGGAAGTTCCACAGGTTGACTTTGTGTTATATGAAGAAGTACTTCCTTATTTTTGTTTTAAACCTGCTGATTATTAATTTCATTGGGTGACCCCTGGTTCATGTGAAGGGGTAAATAACACTTTGTTAATCATTTTCTCCACACCATTCATGATTTTATGAATCACAACCCTTCCCCACCTCTTTTCTAAGCAGACCAATCCCAGTCTTTTAAATCTCTCCTCTTATGGAAGCTGTTCCAACCTTAATATTTTTGTTGCCCTTCTCTGTGCTTTTTCCAACTCTAATGTACTGTTCTGAGATGGAGCAACCAGAACTGCACACAGTATTTAAGATGTGGGTGTATCATGGATTTAATATAGCAGCATTATGATTATTTATTATCTATCCCTTCCCTAATGCTTTCTAACATTGTTAGCTTTTTTGACTACCACTGCACATTGAGCAGATGTTTTCAGAGAACTCTCCATAATGACGCCAAGATCTCTTTCTTGAGCGGGAACAGCTAATTTAGACCCCACTGTTTTGTATGTCTAGTTGGGCTTACGTTTTCCAATGTGAATTACTTTGCATTTATCAACACTGAATTTCATCTGCCATTTTGTTGCCCAGTCACCTTGTTTTGTGAGACCTTCCTTTGTAACTCTTCACAGTTTGTTTTGGACTTAACTAGGGTGACCAGACATCAAATGTGAAAAATCGGGACAGTGTGTGTGTGTGTGGGGGGGAGGGTTAATAGGAACCTATATAAGAAAAAGACCCAAAAATCGGGACTGTCCCTATAAAATCAGGACATCTGGTCACCCTAGACTAAACAATCCTGAGTAATTTTTTATCATCTGCAAACTTTGCCACCTTCCTGTTTGCCCCTTTTACCTGACCATTTATGAATATGTTGAACAACACTGGTGCCAGTGCAGATCCTTGGGAATTAATTAATTTACCAATTCTCTTTTCTCAAAAAATATATACATTTTAAATTGAGGCCTATAAACATTTTCATACATAGAAAATATCCTTACACATAAAATCTATTGTATTTTGATTAACACCCAATCTTTGCATCATTTCTAACCTTACTAATACATTTTAGCTTAGCAAAATGATCATTAAAACAGTACAATCGTATTTTCAGATAAAAGAAACTTTCCAGTGGTTTTTTGCAATATTCCTATCTTTGCATTGTAGAATATCACAAATACTACTGTAATTGTCAAGGCTTTTTATGGTGATTACTATACTGCATTGTTGACTGGATCTATCATGTAATGCTTACACAGACACAACCTCTCGACTGAATTCAATAGGAATTTGGCCTGAACAGAATCAGGACTAAACATTTGAAGAGTACAGAAGCTGTGTATAAGACACAAGTTGTGTGTATGCGTTTATAGTATCTGTATTTAAGTACACCCAGGTCAACTGTATTTGACATTTAAGTACACCCAGGTCAACTGTATTTGACATAATTGTTCACATTTTATATGATACATTATATCTATATAGATACAAAAACAGAGAGAGACCTATATAGAGAATATCACATATGCACATGTATGCATGCACACTTTCCTACATACTTATTTGGCTGGAATATGGAAAACAAAATTTAGGGTGGATTAAAGTCAGCCAGAATAGACTCACAACCATTTAATGTATCTCCAGAATTCTGAAAAGTATATCAGACAAGTATACTTAAAAAAAGAAAAAAACAGATTAAAGCTAGTATTGTATGACTGGCTAAGCCACAAGGAAGATGGTGATATTATATCAGGGCCTCCTTGCTATTGTACAATTAGGAGTTTCATAGTGTTTTCATTATAAACCCTGTAATAGATTTAAGAATTGTGTGGACTATAATTTTGCATAGAAGATTTTAGAATGTGGGTGTTTTTTTGAATGAAAAAAGGCAAATTAGCTAGCTCATTTTGAAATCATATTTTTTTATATAAAACAATGGTCTATTTTGGAATATTTTAGTGCTTGTATTATTCAAATGTGATTGATTTAAATTTTTTAAATATAGCAAGCAATTGGTACAAAAATGGTCTTATTGTATTGCACTTGAATACTATTTTTAAAAGACAGACCCATAAGCTGTATGTATACACTTTATATTTCCAATTTAATATTTTACCACATACAATGAATAAAACATGATGCCCATCTTGGACCTTTCATGATTTAATGGTAAGAATGCATATTTGTAAAGTTGTCTAAAATATGTGACGGGCTGCAGTCTATTGTATCAGCTGCCATACATTTACATGAAGGATTTTAAGGATCATAGCTAAGAAAAACATTTGCACATAGAAAAGAAATGTACATTAAAATCAATTTCCTGGTGTCTTTATGAAGAGAAAAATGCCTTTGGATTCACCCATTTCCACAGCTGGCCACATCCTACAGAACCCCAAGCGTACAATGTTTATGTGATGTAGTTTTTGTTGACATGTCGGCAGCGGCTGGAAGAATTTTCTGTCACTGTTCCCTCAAATGTATAAATGAGTTCATGTTGGCTCTTCTCATGCTCCTTTTAAGTTTTCTGAAGGAAAGCAAGGACACATAAGTTATTGGGCTCAGTACTTGGGGAACTGGGTGAAATGTTGTGGCCTGCTAGATCATGTAATCACACCTCTCTGTATAAGACTCCTTCTGGCCTTAAAATAAAAATCGATCAAGTTATGAAGTACTTGAGTTTTACTGTCCCTAACATTAGTGGGAACTAAAACTAGAATTTTCATGTGAGTATTCATTCCAGAAGTGTATTTGTTTTCATCCAGTCAGAGAATTGAAATACCTTGCGACATTAATCACAACTAACCAATACGGAACAAATATCAAACGCTCCACGTGAACCTTTCACAATGAATCTATAGTGTGAAAATAAAAAATATCAAAAAATGAATGTATGCAAGGAAGTCACAATCTGCTTCTTACAGATATTCTGGGAACAATAAGGCAGGCTAAATTAGCTGGATTATAAATTGTTCATTGTGAATCAATCATTTAGCTCTGTTTGAGAAAGTGGGCAGGAGGGTAATTATCTATGGCATAAATGTAATTACTTTTTGCTGTTCTATACAGCACCTGTATCAGATGCTTGCATAAGGAAATTAATAATAAATGTGACTGGGAACCCCAGTTTTCATAGGGGTAAATTGAACTAACCAGGGGATGATGCTCGGAGTTTGAAATACAATGATACTCAGTGCTTTCTCCATCAGTTGGTTATTTCAATACCACTTGTCGTCTCACTCACCTGTCTTAGAATGACACTTGTCACAGGTTCTGTCCAATTAGAAACTGGAGTAAAGTACCTCTGCCTGGAGGACTTTTGTTCTAGTTTACATGTCACATACTGCCACTGATGAAAAATCTCCCTGATGCTTCCGGATTGCTTGTGACAAATGAAGAATTCAGATTTCTCACTGTTGAACTGAAATAGTGGGGAAACAGTGTATGGCCAGACTTAATGAGTAACACTGAAAGCTACCACAGCAGCTGTCACTGATTGTAGACCTCCCTTATGTTGTTATGGCATTTGTACTTACTTTCTCTCTCAGTGCCAGTGCAGAAAAAGCCCATTTAATGGGGGTTTAATTTTCCCATTGCATTTATTTTATACTTATTTGACGTGCATTGTTACAATGTATTCAGGGCTATGCCACACCTCCAGAATCATTTGAGAGGCCACTGTTGTATCACAATGAAACTCGTTACACCTTCTCTTCCGAAGCATGTCTGTATCTTTATGCTGTGCACAGAGTACCTAGTGTAGTAGTTAGCTTGCACAAAGAAAAATTCACACTGCTACTGCTCATCTGAAAACAAATACAATATTCTTTTATAAAACAGGGTTTAAATACTAACACGGTGCTTTACAGCTGTACTTCTGTTGTTTGTATGAAGACCTGTGTTAAGTTTTTGGCAATCTGACTCATTTACTTCTGAAATCACAGATTTTAATGGAAACACGTGCTGACACACAAAACAAACACATGAAGATAGCTGAACTGGAATTTAAGAGACAGGAACAAGCTTTGGTAGAATTGGATTATTTAAGAATAGCCATCATACAGGTAACAACGTCACTCTGGGTTAATGCTCCAACCTTTTTAGAACACAAAAAATATTCTCTTCAACTATATTAAATTACAAGTACAAGACAGAAAAGTACTGCCAACCTGTTCATCCCCTTCCATGTAAGCTCTATAAGAGTCAGATCATTCACCTAAATACCACGTCAATATGGTTGCACATCATTTGAATTAAATTTACCCTTAACAAAATCACGTGATTTTTTTTTTCCTGCTTGTAGGAAATAATTAACTAACTAATAATAAAAGCATCACATAAGTTATGCTGAGTAAAAGGGTTGTCTATTTGTGACTTGCAAGGTAGAAGATTTATTTGGAATGGTGTCAGTGGGATATCTTATGTTAGCAGTGTATTGGACTGTAGAATCAGATTTTGAGCTTAGAGGAAGACTCCAACTCATTGAACGTGACTGCAAACAAAATCTCTTTGCTTTAATTTAGTTCAAAATATCCTGTACAGTCTACACTGAACTCAAACAGAATTATGATTGTACAACAGACATTGTAACATTAGTAAAATGGATGTGATGGAAAATAAGTTGTGTCAGGTGAGCACTCTTGATTGACATCAGTCTATATAGTATATCTGGTATCAAATTTATCTCCATTGTGCTAAAGGTAAGAATAGTTTAAACATAATAAAACAAACTCTTTTCTCATTAAGACAAGACATTTTTACAGCTTTTCAAGACTTCAAATGTTGACTCTCAAGTTCCCTACTGAGTTACTTAATGTTTGCTTCGAAACCAAAATACAGGCTTCATTAGTGCCAACATCATGGTAACACTTCGGATTTTATAGCAAGCTCGGTTATTTTGAGCCAAATGTTTTCCCCCACCCCCACATGTACTGTTTGTGCTTCATGCTTAGATCAAGTGGCCTTTTGTTAATAACCAGAAAAGTAGCAGTTCAAGTACAACAACATTTTCCCACCCAAGAAAGCTGTAATGCAGGACAGCTGACCTAAAAAACTGTAAGCATGAAGTGTGCTGCCATTTGCAATAAACAGTTACCAAACTGGACTATTTGCAGAATGGTGGACTAAAAAATAAGTACTGGAACTACAACTTTTATCCAGTTTGATATGTTTCCTGAAAGAGGAAATAATCAATTATAGTCTTGATCATGCGTAAAACCACTTGAGAAACTACCAAAAAAGAGTTTGCCATTTGAGAAATGAATATTGGTTTAACCAGTTTTAATTGTACAAAGAATGAGCCAATAGACTTTCCATTCTTTGCATGTTTGCTCCCCTCATGGGTCCATTACCTTTCACAAAGAAAATTTTAACTATCAAACTTGTCCATAAATTTTGCCGCTGAGGGTGAAACCATCCAGTTAGCATATACACTATCATTTGCATATCTTGAAAACACAGAGTTAGTGCCATCGAATCTTGTGAGTGGAACGGGGCTCTCCTCAGGCCAGTTCGGGTATGACATGCCTAAAAATGAAAACAGATAATTTTTTCTGCACCGAAGAACCATAACTTCATGTGCAGACAGTAAGGCCCTTGGCAAAACTCCGTTCAGTACTTTAAGCCAGACCATTGTTTTTTGTCCCCAATCAATTGATATAAACTGTGTTTCAAAGCCCCAAAGCACAAATTCTGCTGAAGGCAAACACCCGGAACAAATAAAGTGCTGTCTTGATTAAAAAAAAAAGTGTGTATATCATATAATCCAATAAAAGTTAATAATTTTTCTTATGATAGCCTCCAACTTTTCACAATTTTATAGTTTCATGACAATATAATTACAAATCACTTTGTCAGAGAATTTATTGCAACTGGAAGTTCTTGCTGTACATACAATACTCCAAGCAGTAATAAGCCTATTTAAGGCAGGACCCAATGTCCATTCTAGTCAATGAAATATTTCCATTGACATCAATAGGTGTCTCTCCATTGGTTTCAATAGGTTTAGGATGAGACTCATATCACCCATCATGATCTCCCAGTAATACAATGGGCTGCAAGGTTCTGAGCACTCTGGCTCTGATCCAGCTATATATATTTAAATACTGATTTAAAGTTAAGCATTTAAGTTGTCCTATTGACATCAGTATGCTACTCATAAATGTAAATTTAAAGGTCATGCTAACGTATTTTGCTGGACTGGGCCCAGAGTGTACAGCATCTTGCAGATCCAGCACTATATGAAAAAATGTACCAAAGCCAGCGTTTTCAAAAATAGAAGCCTAATTTTGGCACCTAAATAAGTGCTGAGATTTTCAAAAGCATTCAGCAATGGGAACTTCAATGGGAACTGTTGGATGCTTAAGCCCTTTTGAAAATCTGACCACTTATTTAAAATTTCAAATATGTATTTAGGAACCTAACCTTGGGCACCTAGTTTTAAAAATCATGTCTAGGGAGCAGAGGAAAAAGAGACCCAAAGATATTTACTAATTACCAATACACAAAGTAATGAAAAAGCTTCAGCTTTTAAAATAGTTTTACTGCTTGAAGAATGGAAAAAAATATGATCTCTGAAGTTAGTAAAGAGCCAAAAACATGTAGAATATTTAATCAGAAACAAACTATAGGAGTTTTGGCAAGAACCCTTCTTACTGTCCATCTCACCACCACAATATGAAAGCACATGTTTCCTTTCAAAACACTTGCTATATCATTCAATCAGGGCTTAGTGCTGACATTTGCATGATAAACCAAAGGATGTGAAAACAGTTGAAAGTATTTTTATAGTGGCCATCACCAAATCAATTTCCAAAAGACTGTGTAGATACACTCAGTCTCCCCTGTCTTCTGTAAATTATAACCTGATCCCAATCCCATGTCACGTTAAGCAGAAATTTCTGTCCAAGGACTTAAAATATGTGAGCAGCAGCTGAGATTCAGGAATCTGTCTGAATAAACATAAAACTGTAACAAATTGGGCCTCACTATTCAACTGAGCCCCCCAAAAATGTTTAGCAAATTTTTTTTTAAATCCCTATTATTTAAATTAGAGATATAGAATCTAACGTATTTCCCAACTCCACCTCCAACACAAAAGACTATTTTAATTTGATATTCGGTTCATAGCCTTTTAAAATTTCCCCTGAGAGTACTTCCCTGATCTATTTATTTCTCTTTATCATATGATATATAGATATAGATATATATGGTGATTTTACTTATTTTCACATCCTTTTTTAATCTTTTTTTAAACACAGCTGCAAGACGCCTAAAGTATGATCCTGATGCAAAGTTTGACATTTACAAATAAAAAAAGCTTTCCAAGCAAATTTTGATTGGTTTCATTCACACAAGAAACACTCTAATGGGGTTACAGAGTCTGAAGATAGTGCAGAAGAAAAAAACAAAACACTTTTTGTGTGTGTTGCTAGAATCTAGTAAATGCATGTGAAATTCTACCATAGAGTTTGTTTTCAATCCATGTGGAGGGAAGGGTTCGAGGGAGGGGAGCATTATTACAGTCCACGAGTGGTGTCTCCTCTTCTGAGAGCCCGTCATCATAAAGTAAGGAGTCAGAGGGTGTGGAAGCTGCAAGATCTAAGTAGTCCTACCAAATAAATAAATAAAATGCTAGGTTACAATAAGCAACAAAGTCATTCCTCAGTTAGAGTTGCTAACAAATTTCTGGGTTCCCTAGGCAGGGCAACTTCAAACTTGAAATGGGCCCTTCTATAGAGAATACCAACTGCTTAATCTCCTGTTTTCTGCAAGAGTAGTGTCCTTGGCAATGCACTTGTTTGCAGAAACACTAGACATGCTTTGACAGAAACATGCTCAGTTAGTGCTTCTCCTGTTGAACGCTGCTCGCCAATGAGTTAACTCAAAAATCACACTGATAGATAGGTTTTAATTTCAGCTTTCCTCTAAGCCTAAAATTCAACGGGAGGACAGGGTGCTTAACAATACCTGGAAGGTGTTTTCCCCATTTTGTAGCATTTGGCCCACAATTCTGTTCAGGATGCTGGTTGTTTTGTTTTAAACTATGATAACCATTTCAGACAACATTGCCCAGTTCAGTGTTACTGTCCAGTCACTGGGGTTATCCCAGAAATTCTGACTGTCATACAAAGCAGGAACAACTTTTGAGGTTGGAAATTTACTTTTAGTTCAATACACTGCTCTTGTAATAGCCCTTTGGAACCTCAAAAAATAAAACTTCGCTCTTACTTTGCCTTTCACCACCACTAATTTAACTTTGATTTTTAATTTTCCTATAGAGCATAATGGCTCCCTTCTGTTCACTTCTTAATCTGTGCCCAGCAACACATGCCCAAGCCCAGAATGGGTCAGTTCATTTGTTCTCCCTCTGCCAGATTTGTAACAGAGGAACAATATTGTAGGTCTTACCTAGAGAGTAGTTATTGCTGGAGATTTCTAATGTTTTTGTAAAACAGGGATTTTATAACTATATACTGGTAAGTGCATACACACACTTATTTTTAGTCACCAGCCTCCACTTCTGTGTGCACTGATAGAATTTCCATGCCTAAGCCATATAAAATAAGTGCACATACAAATATTAATATTGGAAAATATCCATTTAGGTGGACGTATATTTGCAAGGTACTAGGGACTCAATCCTGCAAGGTACTGATGGAGATACTCATGGGCTTCAAATTAAGAGCATGCATAGGTGTTCTCCTGGATCAGGATGACAGTGCTCAGCAGTGTGCAAGACCAAGTCCTAGATGAGGATGTGTAAAGGCTCCACACTGACAATGAGGTCCTTTGAATTCCCAAGAAAATCCCTTATCAGATTATGCATTTTAAAGTAGACAGATTTGGAATCAAATGGCTTTAATATTTTGTTGCTGTTACCACATCTTTAAGACATCCCAAGTCAGAAATGACACAATACTTGCTTTGCAATATTTTAGTCATTTAATGTGCGGCTTCCTACTGCTTGGTTATTGAGCAATGCAAATTAAAATGAACTCTGCAATAATAAATTTGTTCCTAAGGAAACTAAGTGGTAAAATAATCAACCATACAACATTTCTAGGTCTGAAATCTTCAAAATCACCACACCAAAAAAAAAAAAAAGATGGAACAGCTTTTGGAAAGCTTTCTGCCATCTGGAGGAAATATGGTTTTTGGATGCCTTTAATCCTGATCAAAATAAGAACTTTACTTATCAGAAACTTATTTCTCTGTGCTACAACTAAGCTCTTTGGATTATAAACATTCCTTACTAGTTTTCATTAATTGTGCAAAACTCAGCTTGCAGCAGACTTACCCTACTCTTCACCATCATTTTCTCCAGTTCTTTGCTGATGTCAGCAAATGTTGGCCTCTTATCTGGTTCCTGTTTCCAGCATCGCAGCATCAAGTTATACCTATGAACCAAAGTAACACATAATAAAATCCTGCATTCACAAATGGTTTAGTTTTTCTTTCTGCTCAAATAAATCTACAGTACAGTGATCTGGCCACTGTTGTGAATGCCAGTCAAAGAAATGTCTCCATCTTTCCTTTTTCTTATTTATGTAGCTAAACAATTTCTCCATGGGACGAGGCCCTAATACTGCACTGAGAGTCATATGAGTGTACCTTTACTCCCAGGAGATACTGCATGTAATTAAAGCCCCAGGCATGTAGATCTCTTTGCAGGATTGGTGTCCAGGATTAAGTCTACAACTGCTGCTGGGAGGTGGGATTCCCAGCGTGGGTAGACTCTTGCCCTTGCTCAACTTGGACTCTTGTCCTAAAAAAGGCAGTGTGAACGCTGTGGCACCCCAGTGCCGCAGCCTCCACACTGCTATTTTTAGCATACTAGTTTGAGCTGAGATATGGCGAGTGTCTACTTATGCTGGTAATCAGACCTCCCAGCTGACACCCTTACACTTCTCCCTCCTATGACTTTTGTTTTCTTGGACGGTCACCTAGAAGAACAAAACAACCAGTACAGGGGGAGTTGATAGTGACACCAATGTTTAGGTTGCCTTACACTTCCCATCTGCAAGATTCTTGCAATCTTTCCTTTGAGAAACTTTCACATCTCCATTGTTTGCCTCGGGCCTTTGGTATTTGGCAGAAGAAAAGTCCTTTGGCTACAGAAGTGCTTTTTCTTTATGGTATGAAATTCCATTCAGCTTTTGCTGAGATATAAGCTTTCAAAATAATTTCCCTTCTCCTGCTCTCCTTCCTCAGGAGAATGTTGGCAGCCTGCTAAAATAATAACTGAACACATGAATATTCTAAGGCCAGGCTCCACTGCCACCAAATCAGCAGCACCACCACATTGTTCAGAGAATAGCTAGGAGCAGCTGTAGTGGTGGGGAGGAGAAAAACCTAGACTGGGCTTCCATCCTCTGGATCCAGCACCTGGACCTCATGGCCCATTCTTCCCTCTGGGGACAACAAATAGGGCAAGAGCTCTCCCAACTCCCAAAAGGGAAGAGAAAGAAAGAATTGGGCTAGGCTGAGTTCTCCCATGCCACTCTTTCTGGACTCAGCAGCCCACTCAGATAATGCAGTTAGAGCTATAGCTTAAATGACTTCTGCTGCAGTGCTAAAGGTTCAGAATTCGAACTCTGCTGGTGCTCAGCTGTTCATAAAAGAAAGTGGCTTTACCATTTATCAACACAAACAAAAAAACCATTTTGAATTATATTTAAAGAACCCTACATTATAAGAATTCTGTTTAGGTTGCAAATTCAAGCACCTGAAAGTTAAAAAATGCCAGATTTATGATTGGCTGTACAACCTTAATTCACACCCTCTCTCTTGGGCATATGCATTATGATACTATGTGATCATGTTGTAGAATCATAAATTATCAGGGTTAGAAGGGACCTCAGGAGGTCATCCTATTCAAAGCAGGACCAATCCCCAGACAGATTTTTACCCCAGTTCCCTAAATGGCCCCCTGAAGGATTCAACTCACAACCTTGGGTTTAGCAGGCCAATGCTCAAACCACTGAGCTATCCCTCCCCCCAATCATTAAAGACTATCTCAAAAACACATGTGCATATAGGCTGTCTGAATTAAGTTTGCATAGACAACCATAAATCTGCAATTTCCTAACTTTTTAGCACTTGACTTTACAACCTAAATAAGATTCTTCTAATCTCACTTTTTTTTGATGTATTCTATTAAAGATAGAGTGAACTACTTCAGAAAAGTTTGCATATCTATTAAAAAGGGATAAGGTTATGCATTACCTATTCATTGCTAGACTGGATGATTTGGAGCATGCATAGAAAAATGGGTCTGAAGTATTTCATCTTAACACAGTCTTTAATGTTCTAAGATAAACATCTACCTAGGTTGTCCATCTAAAAGAGAGACAACAACAAAGCCATCAACTGCCCCCACCCCCAACCCCTGCAAAGTTACACAGCATGAGTAACTCAAAAAAGTATAAACAATGGAACATAATTGGGGATGAGGGTGGGGTGTGGGAGAAGACATTTGAAGTGAATGCTTGAGGAAGGGAAGACAGGTGAAAATTTTAAATATTTAATTTTGCTGGGGCAAGTCTGGACCTGAGATCTTTGAATCTAAAGTTCAACAGTGTCTCAGTGGTATCTCTATGTACGTGGTGCACAGAAAAAAATGGCCATACTATTTGTGCTGCTTTTTCTCACAACACATATGGGCAAGGTCATTCCAGGTCACCTGAAGGGATCTCATTCTTGTTCTCCAAAATTCAAATGAGACAATGCAGTCTCATTTGAATATGTGAATATGCTTAATAGAGGCTGATAAACATATTTAAAGCTCTGTTTCATTTTCGGACACCATGGAATATCCAGGAAGATGAGATATTTCTCTCTCATTGAGATTTTCCTGGTTAATTGCCTTTTGTAAATAAGTCAGTTAATAACATATGAACTGTCTTACAGTCACAGATAAACTGAAATGACTCACTAAGTCACAAAATGTTTGTGTTATACAGGTGTTGATTTCTGGGTCAAGGTATCTTCTCTTTAGGGTTCTGTGCACTACCAGGAAAGTCAGACAACTGACAAACCATTTGCAGGAAGTACATGGAGCACGGATATTAAAATAACCACCTTATTTGCAGGAAAGTGCGTTCCTAGTATTTGGATGTGTTTAAACACATCTTGAAGAGGTCAGTCATAACTATGTTAGATGCTTTCCTCTCCCCTCCTCCATGTTCCAAATATTTAACCTACACTTGTTCATTAGCCTGATGAGTACTTCATCCAGTTTTCAGCAAGTACTTTGGCAATTGCTGCGGGTGCTTGAGGACTACATTTCTTTTAGTGCACATTTAACACAGATTGTCACCCCACCTTTCTGCCACTTTATGATGTCATAGTTCTTTACTTTTACTAGTGTTTCCTCCCTTTGTTCAAAGACATTTCTATGAATCCAAACAAAGCAAGAATGACTTACATTTCTTCGCTGCAGTTTTCAGGTCTCTCCATTCTATAGCCAGTTTTCAGGAGGTTAAAGAGTCTTTCAGGAGCAATTCCAGGATAAGGGTTACCTCCCAGGGTTACAATCTCCCATAGCAGAACTCCAAATGACCAACTGAAAAAGGAAGGAAGGAAGGAACCATTCACTTGAATTGCTAGGATTTAAGAGCTTAACATGGCCCCATCCAGCAAATAGTACAGTAGCACTTAAAAGGTTCCAAGATCAAGTTTCCATTATGCTAGGTGTTGTATGAATCCCTGCCCCATCTATTACATTCTAAATAGACAAGACAGACCAAGACGTCAACCACAAATCCATCCTTCTTTGCATGCACGTGTCTAATTTTACCTAAATGACCCCTTTTATTTTAATAGGCTTACTTGTGCTTGTTTAATGAATCAGGGTCTTAATTTTGTTCCTGGCCTAATACAGAAAGCAGCACTGGTCAATTCTATTTGGAAATTTGAAATGCACCAAAAAAATGATGACATTTTGATTTATTTTTAAAAAGGGAAGAAAACGGAGTCAATTTTTCTATCCACTTTCTGACCAGCTCTAGTAGAAAAGGCCCTGACTCAAAGGGTTGGAAATAAGGGTGTGTGTTAACATTCTCCCCTCCCCCCCCCCAAATGGAAGCCCTCTTTCAGAGAGAGAGGCTTGAGCAACCAAAATCTAATCCAGACCCTCATTTCACCATCCCCCAAGATTTGAGTTTTCACAATGCAGGGAGAAGGAAAGCAGGCAACAGTGCATTTTTCCACTTGGGTTTGATGGAATGCCTCTGAGACCAAAATTATGTACAAAGTGCAATAAACATTCACTTTTGCCATCTGATTTTCATGTGAGAGTTCCACCTTTAAAAAGAGACCTAGAGGAGTTAGGCCCCTAAAGTCCACTGAAAGTCAATGAAAGTGATGTGCCCAATTCCCTGAGCTCCCTTGAAAATCCCACCTCAAAATTTTAGCAACAGAAACTGCTCTCCTTCTGACTAGGTTTCACTTGTCTCCTTGTAGTTCTTTAAGTTACTTTTATTTTAAGCAAGGGAAATGGCATTCCCAGGCCAGGACATATTAAGCTCCAAGATGGCTATGCACAGAAAGAAAAACAAAAACCCAACTGCTAGTCTCACATAGCCTTACATGAAACTTTCAAACAGCTTTTTCCTGCAGATATTGCATAAGTTCATTTTTAACCAGTTTATATCTTCCTCAAAGCTCACACATATTTATAACGTTCCATTGTACTTGACTAAGTCTTTCTATTCTTCTTCATGCCCTTTATTGAGCCAATTATTCCGTGCACCCTATCAAGGTATAATTTGACCTGTAAGTAATCCAGAAAGAGTGTGTGGCATTGTGGGGTTTTATGTTTAAGAGTCTTTGTTTAAGTGAATTTTTGGAGGCTCTGTAAGAGGGTGTAGCATGTTGGTAATTTCTCAATTAGCTCCAGCTGTTTGTCAGATTTGTATGTTAGGATATTGTACCTTAGTTTTGTAATTATTATAAAAATTACCAGTAACTAAGTGTGTGAGGAGGGGGAAAATATTTTCCATTGTATAGTCTTTGTGGATGAATAAAAATGTCATCAGAGAGAGGAGGACAGGAAGACTATGGGCACTGGCACAATGTGCGTCTAGGTTCCAGCATAAAAAGCAAAGGTTTTCGCAGCAGGGTTGGAAAAAAAATTATAGAATCTGGCAACTTATACTACTGCTAGATCACTACCAACTATTGACTATATACATGGGTCTTAAAAGGAAGCAGCTGGAAAAAAAGAGAGATAGAATTTATGAGGAAAATCCAGCATTCGGGAATGGATTTTAAGTATATTCATAGATGGTCACTAGAACCATAATTGCATCACCCCAAACAGCATTAAATATTTGTAGATTATATTTGTTAACAAATGTACATTTTTAAAAATCAATTTTCCAATAAAGTAACCCTTTAATTCTTCAATGTAACACTGTTGGAGTAATAGCCTGGAGTATGGGGTGTGTGTATAAAAAGCTGCAGGAAACTAAGCGTCCCCAAATATGGCTGGCGATGCAGGGGGGCAAATGCTACAGATGTGATGCTGGTCACCTCCCCTGGAGGCGCACCGGCCCGCTGCCTTTCGAGCACTGGAAGTGAAGCTCCCTAGAAAGGGGAGGCCCACCAAGGCTCAGACTGGGGCTCCACCCATGCTCTGCCCTCAGGCCCCGCCTTCACCCAGCCTCTTCCCCTGAGGCCCCAGCCATGTTCTACCCTGAGGCCTTGCCCTTGATTGCCTATTCCTCCGAGGACCCCCTCGCCCGCCACTTGCTCCTCTCCTGCCGCTCTACCAGCCTGGGTGAGGAAGGAAGTAGTAATGTGAGAAAGGAAGTGGAAAACAAATCTGCCCATGCAATCACTCTCCAACAACAGGCATAGGTATCACGTGGCTGCAACTTGGTTGCTCATTAAGAGTCTGATCCCGTTCACACTGAAGCCATTTGGAGTTTTGTCATTGGTTTCAGTGGGATGTGACTCAGGCTCTAAATCCTTAGTCTTTTTTGCTGGGTCTGCCAACAAGAGTGCGTTCCGTGGTGTGCACACTAAAAACGGGGCTGAGACCATCAAATCTCATTCCATGCAGGCCAACAAAAGGCAATCAGATTGCAAACCCCTAAAGTCACACATGATCTAGGTTTTAATTTAATGGGTCACCTACAATTTTAAAGTTCCATGTTTATCCCACCATTACTGAGAGACAGTCACCTGGGCTCTCTGATTTTTGTTATCTTCCAGCTCAGAAGCTGTGGCTATTAAATATGTAACCATAGTTCTTTGTGAAACTCTATATAACAGACACAAACTGCATAAGACACACCACAATTTAGACTTACACATCACTTTGTGTTGTATAGATATGATCAAATAGGGATTCTATTGCCATCCATTTAACAGGTATTCGACCCTAAGAGAAAAAACAGCAACACAATTACTAAGTTAGAAGGTTAAATTTAATGTTGGTGCATTTGCTTTCACAACAGTAAGATTTACACTGCACTGTGCCTCTGTGATAATGCTTCAGTCGAATAACCGAAGTGACATTTCATCAAATAAACAGGGAGCAGTACAGGTTAGGGGGCACAGCTATAACCTCTCTTTAATCACCACTGAACTTTACCATTCATTGTAACCCAAGCCACTTAGGAGGACCCAGTTTTGAAGGGACATGCACTCAATGAACAGTGATTTTCAGACATATTACATGGTAAACTCAGACCACTGAACCCTTCTATCTCACTAAACCTATACTTGTCGACATGAAATGCTTGCCACCCATTAGATACACTTCCAGAGCCTAGTGGGGGTTGTGCAGGTGCAAAAGGAGATGCAGAATGAGGCTATAGGAGTGAGATCCATCCGAAGTGAAAGATGAATCGGAACTGATAAACTCAGGTTTTAGGACAGCTTTGGCTTCTGAACTCAAGCTTCACTCAGGCAGTTACACTTGTTCAATGGTTGCTTGACAAGCTGTGCAAACTGCTGCCTTTTGGTCTGAAAGTCACATGGTAAAATCTCAGATCATGGCTGTGCAAAATGCCAAGGTGATTTCCAGGATGCTTCATAACATCCACAATATCATTCTGGATTTGTATTTTCATAAAATTTTCAGGCAATGCACATGTATTTGGAAAATTATTCTAAACATACTGTATTTGAAAGATAATCCATTCTTTCTCCCATTCTTTCCTCCTGTTCTCTCTCTACCCAAGTTATTTTTGACAGCAAACAATTGTTCATGCTGGAAAATTGAATATGCACTCGGAGATACTATGGTGAGGCGGACTATATCAGTATCTGTTAACTTTATGGGGAAAAAATCTATGTATTAGAATAAATTGTTCTCAAATAATTTTTGCACAGAAATAGGTACAAATAGCTAGCATTCCTTCAGTGTAAAGCATACATAATAGAACTGAATGGATATTACACAGTCTCTCCTAATATACTATCTAGTTATATTTTTAATTGTTTTTGTCCATGGTCACTTTTGTATTTGCCTCCTACAAACATCATGCAATTGAGTATTATTGGCTGGAATTGTAGTGGAAAACAAATGTCAAAAAATCACAGTATCTGTGGAAGCCAATATTTGAAATTCTCATGTGTGAGAATTCATGCTGGCAGCACTTTCACACTAACCCACACAGGGAACTGAAGCAGTGTCACAGAAGATTGAATGGTCAACATCAAATAGTATTACTGAATTTCACAAACTGAGCTTGGATACTGGCCTCATTTACATGCAGAAGGCCCACTGATTTCAATAGGAGTTGCATGCATACAGGCTTATGGCAGAATTCAGCTCAGTGTGTTATGACAATATCTGCTATGATAATAAATAACGACAAATCTGAACTCGTTTCATAATCTTAAGGTTATCATAATAGTTCTTTTTAGGGAAAGCCATGATATGACTAAACAATGAAAGGAGCTCTCCTAATACCACAGGAAAGGCTTTCCATCAAATTTCCTTTGCACAATCCTACAGATGAAATGTTACCGTATGCTGAGTTCTGCCATGAGCACTGTGAGCAGACAGAACTATTTCTAGACAGCTGATAATAATTTACTGTGACAGGAAAAATATAATCGCTTTAAAGAATCCAAGGCATTTCAAACTAGCAGATGGGTATCTCTACTGTCTATAGCAGAGATGGGCCCAAGCTCTGGCATTTGGATATGGATTTTGAACCTTGTATATTTTGGAGCTGGGTTTTGGTTCAGATTATCATAGCTATAGTAGAAGCATTCATGAAACTATGATATAGATTTAGATTCCAAGTATGTAGTTTTCAGACAGAACTAGTTCTGATTTAAATGATTGCCAGCTCTTTCTGCCTACTTTTTCTTCAATCCCTTGTTTTGTGAGCTTGGCAGTTATAAAAAGAGAGGGCGAGAGAGACTAATGGCTTTTTTATATAAAGTAGCACGATGAGGCTCTAGATTTTGTACCCTAAGTAACTTACAAACTAACAGCTATAAAAAAAAATTACTATCTGAAAAATACTTGAAAGGAAATAGGATTATATTTGAATATATTTGTCTTTATTATTGATAGATCACACAATATTTTTAAGGCCCCTGTTCATACTATAGCTACAACACAAAGGCGGGAGAAATCGTGGTTACAAGATGCATGGATACATGCTTTCCAAAACCAGTCCAGGGTTTTAATCCACTTACAAGGACACAGGTGGTCCTACTGTATTTATATTATCACCATGTCCTGTGACTGGGTTGCAGATGTGGTGTTGATGAGGCATTACAGTAAAATATAAGGTTATTGCACACAGGCAGAAGAAAGAGCGGACAGAAATTAATATTATCTGCTGATGATATTCCGGTAAATAGTGTAGTCTAGTTACTTATAATGGCCCCAATGATGAAGCTAATTGTTTTGTTTAATCTTTACTTTTTGTTCCTTATTTCCTTATCAGAATTAGCTGTTGTCTTTATTTTTTGTGTTCAGGTGCTTCAGTGTAAACCCATTCCCTGGATTAAGCAAGGATTCCAGCCCTGGTTTTAACATGCACTGTACCTTGCTTCTCTTGACATAGGAATCCTCTTCATAAACATCTCGGGACAAGCCAAAATCAGAAATCTTCATTTTGCGTCCTTCTGCCACCAATACATTTCTGGCTGCTAAATCACGATGAACAAGCTTTTAAAAGAAACCAACAATCTTGGTTATTACTCTTATGGGGTAAGATGCATGGAGAAACTTCCAAATATATTTATGCCTATCACAGAGATATGTTCAGCACACTGCTGTAGCATTGTACCTTCATTTCTGCCAGGTACTGCATCCCCCGAGATATCTGCCATGCAAATGAGATCAGATCTCCCATTGTTAAGGCTCTCTCATCTGGGTTCTCCAAGTAGCTTGAATTTCTGTTGGCATCACTGCCCACATAGCTAGTTCCTACTTTCCGACTTTCCCTGAGGAAACTGCGCAAGGAACCATACTTCGCATATTCCACAATTAAATACAGAGGCCCTGAGGAAAAGAAAGAAAAATACAAATCAGGTTGTTCTGCTCTACTTTTCTAAAGATTTTTCTAGTTAACATCACAGACTGGTTTGTAACAATTACAGGCCCCAACCCTGGAAACATCCTTCCCTCGGCACTGCAACTTGAAGTGGTAGAATTTCTTGTGCATTCAAAAACCCCTAAGAGCTATGCTGGTGGGGGTTTTAACTCCCAATAGGGCCATCAAAGCCAGACAGGGACCCCATGAAAAGCAGTCTACTGGTCCCCTAGGTTGTCATTTGAGAGAGAGACTAACAACTTATCCTTGTAAAAAAGTTAAATTATAGACAAACGATAAGTAGCCATTCTGGCAAACAGCCTAATAGACGAGGGTGGCAGAATTTTCTTTGCGCCCTAACAACATCTGATGGCATGGGAAGGATTCAGATTCAGAATCTTGCAAACAGGCACTTGAGTGGATGTCCTATGGGAATTCTCTCATGCTACAAGCCCATAACTGCTCAGAGCTATAGAGGACATCTAACAACAACTACTAAAGATAAAGTTGTGAAACAATTTCTGTGTTAGCCTTGTGTTTTCACATTAGAACGTTAGGGTGTGTACCCTGTATGACTCTCTACATACCCAAGCAGTGCCTGTTTTTAGGGAAACAATGAGAAGGTACCGGTCAGCATGGCAGGCAGCGGTCTCAGCCCACTAGCTGCCTATCTGTTGTCAGGTTGTTTTGTAGGCATCATGGCACAGAGTTTTAAACAATGTCTTTGCTTGGATATGGGGAGCACGTTTACAAGGAAACAAGGTTTCATTGAACAAAAAAATGTGTGTGATATCTATATCTATATCTATCTATATATGTAAAATTAGATTGAACTAGTTTTATTCGGTCTAGCCATGCACTAAATTTTGGTGTGCTGGCAACAATTATTAAACTATAGATTGGTTCATGTAAAAAAATTAATCCAGTGCATGACACATGCCATCTTAAATACATGGGGTGAAATCCTGGTCCCACTCAAATTTTCCATGATTTCACCTGTGATGTGCCTCATTTTGTGTAGGTTTTGGAGTGAATCATAGAATATTAGGGTTGGAAGGGACCTCAGGAGGTCATCTAGTCCAACCCCCTGCTCAAAGCAGGACCAATTCCCAGATTTTTACCCCAGTTCCCCAAACAGACCCCTCAAGGATTAAACTCACAACCCTGGGTTTAGCAAGCCAATGCTCAAACCGCTGAGCTATCCCTCCCCCCATATGGTATGTTTTATCATTAGCTGTGAATTCATGTGTTTGGTTAGTGACACACTTATTTAATGCTCTTTTTGGTTCTATTGATGGAATCACACACATGTGCATACACACACAAATATTATATATTTAGCAAATATTAGGCCAGATCTTGCTTGCCTGATGCAGGCAAATAGTCTTATTGACTGCAAGAAGATAATACCTTAATAAGGTCAGGAGGATTCAAGAAAGCAAACAGAATACAATTCATTCATGCAATAAGTAGCTGCACAAAGATGTTGGGTCATAATCTGTTCCTCTCAGTCATCTGAGTTTAAATTCAGAATAAATCCACTGACATCAGTAGAATGACTCCAGATTCACACTGATGAAGAAATACTGGCTTGATGAATAGAGCTCTTTAGCTTTCACCTTTTAATTTTCTTTTAAACCTAGCTGAAAAATGAAGCCTGTATAAGGAATTACTTAAGAAACCTGATTTTAAAAAAAATCAAAAATTACTTTCTGGAGCATGTGGTATTTAGCTCACAAAGTATCTTCTCCTTCCAGCACACTAATTAAGGTGCCTTTTCAAAGCACTCAAGTATAGGTTCTCAACAAAAACCCTGACATTTCAATCCATTAGCAAGCTTCTCCTCCCTACCACCCACATGAATAATATCCACTCAGCACTACAATGCTGAGTACATTTGTCAGCTGTATCAAAGCCTCCCCACCCCAATGCATTAATGCATTACCTTCATATTTATGAGAAGCATTCGACTCACAAACAGTTGACAGCACAATGATTTTATCCCCTCTACAAGGTTCATAAAAACCACCCTGAGTTTTTCTTTAAATCTTACTGAATCTCCCAGATGCACAATCCTGAATTCTACGTGCCCCTAGAATGCACGGTTACATCATCAGGAGTTCTGAAAATGCAGGACTAAGCCTTACGAATTTGTGGCCATGTAAATCACTCACGCTCCATAACAACTGAAAGATCAACTTACAGCAGATATTTTATGGCAGAAGATGTTGCCATGCAACTCCATTCAACATTAATGGGAACTGTTCAGATAAATCCTCATGAACTGCACTGAAAGTTTGCCCCTTTGGCTGTTTATAATACATCTTTTTGAAAATTATTTCCCCCATGTATTTGCAGCCAAATACAGTATACAGGTCAGTGAAACCAATTTTTGACAAGTGTAAGCATTCACGTAAGCACCACACAACAGAATCATGCTAGGGCAGAAAAACTGAAAGTAAAATTAACTAGCAACCTAGTCAGGGGCTAGGTAGTGGGTTGTCCCTTACCTACTTGTTCACACAGAACCCTGGCAAAACGATGCCCCAATCTCTGACTTGGGCCTTTAGGGGCTACTAGAATACAAAATAATGATCATATTGAAAATCCAGTTGAGCCAAATTAGAAGAGGCTCCCTGAGAACCAAATTAGTGTTGTCATAAACAGATAGCTAAGGGTTAATGTTCTTTTACCTGGAAAGGAGTAACCTGAAACACCTGACCAGAGGACCAATCAGGAAACAAGACTTTTTCAAATCTAGGTGGAGGGAAGTTTTGTGTGTGGGTTCTTTGTTCTTTGTCTTGTGTCTGTCCCTCTCGGATATGGGAAGGATTTTTCTGTCTCCTGCTTTCTAATCTTCTGTTTCCCAGTTGTAAGTACAGAAAGGATAGTGGTTTATATGTTTTTTTTTTTTTGTAATTACATGTGTGTAGTTGCTGGAGTGTTTTGAATTGTGTTCTTTTTGAATAAGGCTGTTTATTCATATTTCTTTTAAGCAATTGACCCTGTATTTGTCACCTTAATACAGAGAGACCATTTTTATGTATTTTTTCTTTCTTTTTATATAAAGCTTTCTTTTTTAAGACCTGTTGGAGTTTTTCTTTAGTGGGGGACTCCAGGGAATTGAGTCTGTAGCTCACCAGGGAATTGGTGGGAGGAAGAAATCAGGGGGGAAAAGAAAATCTCTGTGTGTTAGATTTACTAGCCTGACTTTGCATTCCTTCTGGAAGAAGGGGAGGGTGGGGGAGAGATTGTCTCTTGGTACTTGTGTTTTCCAGGACTGGAAATAGGGAGGGTGGAGTCCCTCTGTTTAGATTCACGGAGCTTGCTTCTGTATATCTCTCCAGGAACCCAGGGAGGGAACACCTGGAGGGGGGAAGGGAAATGGTTTATTCCCCTTTGTTGTGAGACTCAAGGAATTTGGGTCTTTGGGGTCCCCAGGGAAGGTTTTTGGGGGGACCAGAGTGCCCCAAAACACTCTAATTTTTTGGGTGGTGGCAGCTTTACCAGGTTGAAGCTGGTAACTAAGCTTGGAGGTTTTCATGCTAACACCCGTATTTTGGACGCTAAGGTCCAAATCTGGGAATATGTTATGACAAGTGTAAAAAAATAGAGGCAGAAAAAGAAACTGGTCAGGAAATATTTTAAAATAGCTTTAGAATCAAAATATGTTTGTCTCTGACTATATAGGTTGTATCCATAAGATCTGCCACTAGTTTTGCTGAAATCAGGATTTCCACTTCTCTCACTCATTCTTAACACCACCATTTTTAACCAATAGCAAATTTATAAAAGGTATTTTGCAATTTAAATAGTACTTCAACCCCAAGCTAGATCCATTCCTTGTTTCTCTCTTACTAACTAGTTGCTGACACTTACCATCCTGACTGCATGCTCCATACAGTTTGATGACATGAGGGTGGTTGACCTGTTTCAAGAGATTGAACTCTGACAGCAGATCTCGCAGCTCACTCTGGGAAGCGTTTTCTATAGAAGGCATCAAAACCAGACATCTAGTTAATAAAACACTGCAAAAGGAATGTGCCACCTATAGACTAAGCTGTACATTAGCATGCTGCTACCTGTTTGAAGTATTGAGATGCGCTGGCCAAGTGATTAAGGTGCTCAACTGAATTCCAGAGGTTATGGATTCACTTCTCACTCCATCTCATACTGATGGCTAATTCACCCAGCAGCAAAATTGGCACCTGATCCATAGTGTTAGGGCTGTGAAAGGCGGTCAGCATGAGGCTAGCCACATCACTCCCTTGCGTAGTGTTGGCTATGGAAACTGACATGTGTTAGCCTGTGGCTTGGGGCAGACTTTGACTTATTTTAGGTATTTGCAGGGGACTAATCATTGTAGTATAAAACAGGGACAATCTAAGAATAAGAATTTCAGAATGCTCTTGAAATGAGTATGGAGATGAAAAGCTTCAAGTGCTGTACTATCAGCTTTGTAATGGTTTTCAGAGAAGAGACAGGGCCTTATTCTTCATTGATTTTCAGTCATTCACATCTTTGCCAAGTAGAGATGGGTGAAATTTTTCAGCTAATGGTCTACTCACTGAAAAATGCAGTTTTAGATGACCCCAAACTATTCAGGAATGTGACACAAATAGTTTTGGCCAAAAAAAATATTTTTGGAATTTAGCTATCATTCACAAAACAGCAGGAGGAACTAGAGGTCGTCATGGGCCCTCTTTATAAATTTTAGCCCAGTGATTAGCAAACTCCCCTGGGATGTGGGAGACAAAAGTTAAATTCCCATTCTCACATCCCACATCAGGCAGAAGGCTATTTGAACTTGGGTCTCCCACCTCAGCCCTAACCACAGGGCTATAGAGTCATTCTCACACACACTCCTCTCTTTCCCAGTGACTATTCAAGTGGAATAACTTCAATAGCAGGTATTGAAAGATCCTCACACCAGACTATCCCACAGCCCAATGGTTAATGTGTTTTCTTGCAATATGGGAGGACCAAGTTCTCCATTAGGCAGACGGGGCTGTTGAACCATGGTCTTGTGAGTGTTCTAGTACTGGGCTAAAGCTATAAGGAGATGGGTGGCATGACCCTCTTCCCCTGTTTTGTAAATCTAGCCTTTTCAAAATATCCAAAACAGCATGTTTCAGGTCAGAAAAAATGATTTGTTCAATGCAAAATCATTTTTTTTTTCAATTCGCTGAATTTTGTTCACAATTTTTGGGAACTGCCGGTGAACCACAAAATCGTTATCCATCCAGCTCTACAGCCACCTGAGAGTACAGCACTGCCATCTAACTTAGTAGCATTTTATACTCACTCTGCACTGGTGTATTTGACTAGATAAGCTGCAAGCACTGAAAAATCAAACCCGGAGCCTTTTGTGCCGTGTAACTGTATTGCAATTACTGCATCCCTTTTCCACACTACATACAGTAGACAACATTTAGAGGGCTCAGCACCCAATATAGCAGGAGATCTCCAATAGGCCTAAAGCTAATTTATGTGATGAACCCAATCAGGGTGATCTGAGCTTTGGAAGTTTACATAAGCCAAGCATTTCTCTTGACCAGAACTTTCTTGTTCAAACCAAGCTTACAGACACATCCATGGTTTGCCTCAACCCTCTTTTCCCCCAAAATATTTAATTAAAGATAAAATTCAGTTCTACACTTGTTAATCTTGCAGTACATATCCAGAATTCCAGACTTGGAGCTGAGTAGAGAGTTTCTATTGACATCAATACAAGATACCTTTCCAGACTTCTTTGCTGATGTCAGTGGGATGGGTACTGATTCAGTTATACTATACCTTGGCTGTCTGCCAGCATAAAACTTTTTAGAGAACATTCCAGGGTAGTGATTTTTTTTGTTATTGTTTTATTTTCATTTCTATTTGTTCATAACGAAGTAAAAACAACAGCAACACAAAAATGTTTACCCAAGTAATGGGCAAATGTTTTCCACCATCCAGCTCTCATGGAACATTTGGGGGAGCTATCTGAGAGAGAAATATGCACTGCAAAAGGTATTTATTAGAGTTCGTACTATTATCATAAATGCTTTATGAATTTATTAGAGGAGGGTGCTTAAAATAAAGGGTTACCCTTGACTGCTATCAATTATGCTCCAGACAATAGCTAAGGAAAGTCAAATGGTAAGTCAACTGGAATTAAGAATGTCACTTTTTAACAGCATATTTCGGAATTTTAGCTCAGTTACATATTATCGATGTAAAAAGTCACGAGTACTTGTAAATGTATAAATAAAATTGGCACGCTGTAAAGATTATGGATATTCCATTTATAATACCATGTAAAAGGTTATTTTAGCGTTACATGTAGAGCTATATTAGTCTTTGTCTCTGCAAGACCAAGTTCCAGGGCTCCGTCTGCATGCTCTGTCTTTGATTTCATCTCCACTGAACCCTCGTTATAAGGAAACCTTTTTATAAATGTAGACATACATTTCATAACTCATTTATTTCATCGGTAAATTGATATAATATGCAATTTCCTTGCACTCAGTGAGAGGATGATGGACTTTTTTTTAAGCTTGCACATAATAAAAATGCTAATAAGAAACCCATTATCCTATTGTAATTGTGTTTTCTTATTCACAGCAGCAATTAATGACTGAGGTCATCCAGCCAATGCTTGTTCCCCACCAAAAGAAAGAACTCCTCTACCCAGAAACATTTCTGAATATTTTGTTGCTTCTCTCATATTCCTTGGTATATAGGGACCACACACCATTATGAAGTAGTATCAGATTCTATCACAAAGCAGGGTTACTTCATCTCTGTTCTTTCCATTTCTACATCATCCTTCAGGACGATGCAGTTAAAATTACCTTCTGTCAAAACCACAGGATCAGTGCTAGGTTGTGTGGGGCCTTATGTGATCTAAAGGCCTCCATTTGCCTTCTTTGACCTGTGACCAAGGTCTCCCATTTCAATGATATGGTCCAGACGATGTAGCCATTAGGTGTGAAATGTGGCATAAACCAAAGCCTACCACTGGCTTCACTGGGAGAATATGGTGGTACTTGCTCTGGTATACACAAAGTGCCAACTCATTATTTCATTACTTTGCTCTCCTTTTTAAGGTGGCACATGTAGGAGAAAGGTAGGTATAGCTGGGTTTGAAAAAAGAAGAACATATGGGTCAGTTTCCTTAATGAAAGAAAGTACAATAGGTAGAGATAGATGGATACAGAAGCCCCCTTCTTATCAACCAGAGTTTGTCTAGTGTAAGTTTTCTTCCAACTCTGTAGCCTCAGATTCTTTGAGTTTAAAACTCAACTGGATAAAACAATAGTCTTAAATTAATAATTCTTAACACTTACATAGGGATTTCATGTGAGGTTTTCAGAAGTCGGCTCAGCATCAGCCTACCTTTGCTTCCACTGACTTCAAATGAGAGTTTTTCAAATGGACTTTAATGGTAGCATAATTAGAGCAAGGCTGAGAGCTTTTCAAAATGTCACCCTGTGTATACAAAGTGCTTTACAAACTGCCTATTTGCTTTTTTCTATAGCCGTGTTAGCTGGGTAAGTATTATTACTCACTATTACACAGATTGGAAAATTTAAGTAGAGAAATGAAGTGAATTGACCATGGCCAGCCTACAATTAGAGCTGAAGGCTTCCTGGATTTCCTGCTCCTTGCTCAAAACCAGTAGACTACACCTCTGTCAAGTAAATATATCAGATCAATCCGGCACAGGCAGGGAAGTAGATGAATAGCTTAATAGGTCCGTTCTGTCTCTAGCACAAATGGTCTACTTAAAAATATTTTAATATAAAAAGCTGTGCAAAGTTTTAAAAAGCCCTTGTGATACTTCAATCAATGACAACTTAAATGAGATACATATGCCACAGTAAATCACATTGCCCTTGTTTAGCACAAGCTAGGGCCTTTGGAAATTACTGTTTGCATCAATGTGGCACTCTCCCTTTCGATGGGAATATGTCAGTACGTAAATAGAATACTGGAGGAAATGCTGCCAAGATGCTGGCAGGGCCTGCCCCCAGATGGCCTCCTGCGTGCACACTAGACCCTTGTGAAATAGATTCAAAGGTTCCCAGATAGCTTTCAAATCATTTCAGGGAAATGTACCTTTTAGCATTTTCACTGCCACCGTGGTGTAACCTGCTTTCCCCTTGAGTCTGAACGCTGTTGCCTTGACGACCTTTCCAAATTCTCCTTCTCCTAGGGTCTTGCCTAGAACCAGGTTCTTCCGGGGGAATTCCCATTTGGGGTCCTCCTGTACGAGAAAAAAAAAAGGAATCCTATCAGATAAAATGAAATAGAAGGGGTTATCTTATGAGACAGAAAGGGCCAGCTCCTGACTGGTAACTCAAATCACAAAAGTTTAATACAATATTAGATTTCAGGGAAGACATTATGCTCAGTTATCTGATTAATTTTTGTTTTTGTTCCATTATCAGACAGAAGACCATGACTTTGTTCTTCTACAACAGCCTCTAAAAGCTCTTTCAAGCATTTTTAAATTAGCTAGAAATTTCCTCTAGATAAAAAGGCATTAGGTGCAGCCTATCAATATGGATAACGTTAACAGGCCTACCTGAGATTTTTTTTGTACAAATGAAACACTGACTGAACAAATGCTCACCTTCAAAATAAAGTATGCATATTTGATCTTGCAGTTCTGTTTAACTTGTGGGAGGAGGTTTTCCTTTAAGAGTTCATCACAGACAATAATCCATCTGTTATGAAGTGCTATTGAGCCTTACAGTTACAGAACAGTGACAAAATGTATAAACCAACCAAGAAATAAAAGCAAATAGAGTACAAGCTACTATGAACGCATCAATATCTAACATTCAAATGTATCAGATGCTGCCATATGGGTCAGACAAAAGGACAGTGTTTCACTGCACAGGACTTTTCCAGACACCATCCTGTTTGCCCCAAGTAGAAAATAAATAAAAATGCACAAACTGGCAGGTATCCTACTCACAGTATAATCAAACAACAGAAATTGCATTAAAGGGCTGGTGGGAGGGTGGAGTGGGGAAAGCCTTCCAAAGTATGCAGATAAACCCACCCCAAACTAAACTTTATAAGTGAAATCCTACTATGTAAATTAAAATTTAGTCAATGCACTAATATAAAGTCTTGTGTTCAAGCTCCACAGTACAGCACGTGCAGTCCAATTGAATGCTGGAAGATATTACTAAAACAATGACATAATTTTTACAGTGAAAGTGCAAACTGTACAGCTAGCTGAAAATGGAAGTAGCCAATAATGACAATACTAGGGAACAAAAGTAATTAGCCCCAGACTTTCCAGGGAACTAGTTTATTTGAATCCAATTGTTCATTTCAGTAGAGCAATTATTTAGTTCCATACCCCGGGGCAGAAGCTCACAATCAAACTATTGCACTATAAGAAATGTTATACAAATAAAAGGTACAATAATAGCCTATGCAAAGTTGATATCAGGCTACTGCTCCGTATTTGATAAATAATTAAATACTTTCCATTTGCAGTACATGACAATTTTCACTGAGAATTTGAAATCCTTCAGAAAGTTACCATTGTCTCTCAGATGGGAAAACTAACAGAATGATGGTGTGACTTGCCCAAGAAAATATTACAAGTCAGTAGTTGAGTCAGGAATAGAGCTCAGGTCTTCTCACTCCCAGGTCTGTGCTTAAACCACTAGACAGTGTTACCTTACATTCAAGGGAGGCAGTGTTTCCTAGTGGATAGCAATGGACTAAGACTCAGGAGACTTGAGTTCTTTTTCCCACTCTGCCAATGACCTCCTGCGTGACCTTGTTCATGTCACTTCACTGCTCTGTGCCTCAGTTCCCCCACCTGTAAAATGAGGATAATGTTACTGGCCTCCTTTGCAAAATTGATTTGAAATCTACAAGCAAGGAATGTTTTATAAGCTAGATGCTACTACTATTTATCCTCATGATAGAGATGTTGGTCAGCAAATAGACTGCAAACATTGACAATCAGTTTAACCTCAGTTAGTCTAACCCTGTACTGAAGTCAATGCCAAAAGAAATAAGGGATTAGATTGTGCCTAGAGTATTACATTTCTTTAGACACTAACAGTAAGAGAAAATGTAGTTGGCTTCTGCAGGAAGTTATGATCTAAATAATTACCATGCATTCATTAGAGATCTTTGTCTTATTCCCTCTATGTGGGTGATTTTTGTTTAATTTCATTTGAATCATAGACTGCAACATCTTTGGGGGAAGGCCTCTCTTTTACTAACAGTGAATTTTTAGGCCTGCTTAAGTCAATGGGGCCAGAATTTCAGCTTAAATGTTTATCCAGCATAATGTACCCTCAAATCAAAATGGGGGTTTGGGGCACTACCACCACATATTCAGTAGACAACACACAACTTTCCTTAGAAAGTCCAATTTGTGGCAAAATAAAAAAGCCAAGTCAAATCAGTACACACTTTCAAGGAGTAAAATATAAAATCTTACAGGTATTTTAAAGGTGTCAACAGGCACCTGGTTCTCCATAGAGTCCAGAGATGGCCGACGAACATTTGTAGAAGAGTAACTGATGGGGTAGGACTGGGCTGGGCGCCGAAAGGTCATCTCCGCTGAGGCAATTGGAGGCTTTGGAGAATTCTTGTGGTAACGGTGGATGAAATAAGAAGAGAGCAGCACGGAGATAATGAAGGAGAGAAGAACTGCCCCTGCAATCACGGTCTTGCACATGTCATCACACAGCGGCTCTGTGGGCAGAGGAGGAATTGATTACAGTTCTGCTGGTTTCGTTTTCAATTTTTTCCCATCTCATCTCTTTCCATACACCCCCTTTGGTAGCTCTTTACCATTCACAACAGCATCTACTTAGAGGTTTTGAATTAAATTTACAGTCATTTCATAAGCTATACTAAAACCCTGGATCTAATTCTCAAAGAAGGTAGAAGTGGTGCACTTGCAAATATACCAAGTGCAGCTTCAAAATCCTATATTTTCCCCAAGCTCTGTGGGTAATTGCATGCCTAAATGCCTGTTAAACTGTAACTAAATTTAGTTAGAGTCTCAAAGCCCTTAGTAATGCAGGTACTGACTTCATCTGACTTCATATATTCACTTGCTAGCATCACTGCAGACTCTGGGAACACAATCCCATTGATATCCATGTCAAATCCACTTCTGTACTAACTAACATTTTCCCCAGAAGTGTATGTTATCATAGAATCACAGAAATGTAGGGTTGGATGGAACCTCGAAAGGCCATCTAATCTATCCCCTTGCACTGAGGCGAGATCACGTATAACTTTATTTATGAGTATTCTCAAGTCTCCCTTTCCCCTTTTTCCTGCACGGGAACCCCTCTCTATCTTCACAAGGGGGGTGGGGTGGAGGGTCTTAGTTGTATTATTGCTTTCATTTTGTTTTTTGCTTTTCACTTTATAATATATTGTCAGTGCCACAAGTCCTTCATGGAGAAGGCTCATTAGAAAACAATCACTACTTCCCCTTTTGCAAGTGCTCCCATTCTCCCTTCCTTTGAAAACAGTGCAAGAGGTGTAGTTAGGTAGCAATCCAACCCTCAGGAGAATGGATAAGGTGATTCCAGCACCTTCCACAACTGTCTTTTCCATCTCTGAGTTCTGTAGTTGAGATTTTTAACTCAAGTCCAGTGGAAAGTAATCCTCTAACCACCTTTGAAAATTTCAGACCACGAGTCCATGCTACACTTCCACTGAAATGCAGCCACCTCTGGGGATTGTGGGGCAGCCAACCAGTGTATTGTGCAACACTGGATGGGAGGGGACACTATGAGAAGAACACAGGGACAAAATCCATTGAGAATTCTTAATGTCCAAATCCAGAAGCTCCCTTCTTAATGCTTTGTATGCTGGCAGGCCACGAACGTAAACATTACCCAGCAACATGTAAATGAGTTTAGATGGTTTTATGTATCAAAGACAGGAATATTCTATACAGTAGGAAAGGCTAGTGTCACAAGAGCAAGAAAACTGTAAAAACAGCTAAATAATCTTTAGACTTACCTTTAATATCATCTTTCTCACAGTAACAGTTTTGTCTTGGGAAGCAATAACAAACCCCATGTCCTGATTTAATTCCATGAGCGCCTCTCTCATGACCACCAATGATGTTTCCATCTAATCAAATACAAACACAAGCTCAGATTCTCATGCTGTAGTTAAAAGGTAAAGCTCAACAGCTCTTTCCACTAATGGGTTTTTGTGGACTTACCCTACTAAGTATTTGAAATTTGACAGTGCAGCTCAGATTAAGCAGTAAAAATGTAGATAGGTGAAAAAAATGGACAAAGGATCTCTCGGGGGTTAATGTAAAGAGATTAGGGAACTCAAAGACTGCTTGAATGATAGTTCTGGGCTCACTGATCTGATTAGCAATTATTGCTGGTATAGAAGATCCTGGTTTATAGACTTACATATGGTAGACAAGGTGGGTGTAGGACACAGAGTTTATTTTGGATTATGTCTTTACTTTGTATGTGTGGATACTTCTTCTATTTAAAATGGCCTTTAAATGTTGATAAATGTTGTATATCCATGATTTAATGTTGATTCCCGCTTCCAACTCATCATCTGACATCTGACCTCTCTCTGCCTTGTCAGGTATCCAAAATCTTCCTTGAAAATCTTCTCTTACTTAGTTTAATTTTTCTCTCCCACTGCTCCTCTGTGACTGTTGTGTGCCTTATATACGTAGGACACAGCAGTCTAGTGTTACAGCAGGGAACAGGGGGTTAAGAGACTTCGGTTAGATTCCTGGTTCTGACAAGCATTTGCTCTGATCTTGGACAAATCAGTTAACCGTTCTGCACCTCAGTTTCCCCATCTTCAGATGGAGATGACGATACCCACTTTTGCAAAGTGTTTTGCAATATTCTGTCGAGAGGCACTATATGAAAGCACTAAAAACTCTGTAAATGAATGTTTTATTGTCTAAGATAATCTATTATTTAGCATAAAGACACACTGTATGTAACCACCCTATGTGCAGAGCTAGCCTCATTTTCAATTGGCAAAGTTCCTGCGGAATCAGGCTCTTTTGAAATCATCAGTCGATAATCTATAAAACACACTTCCATACAGAAACTATCAGTAGAAATAATCTTTTTTGTCTGCATAGTGCCTTACATCCCTAAGATTTAATAGGATTCAATCAATTGTGCTCTATAGAAATTTAATCAGGTTCTATAGAGATTACGGGTATTAAAATGGAGAATGAGATCATTTCAATAGTTATATTTTTAAACCATACTATAGAATTCTATACCAAGGATATAACTTTTTATTAAATTCTGCAGGAGGATAAAAAAATCCTCTAGAAAGGTTATGATTTTCTACTAAATCCTATAAGGATTTTCCATAAGGGAATGCAGCTGTCTCTGTGATGGAGGATGGGGGGGTAAAGCAATGTGCTCCAAAATTGGGGAACAGGGTGTTTTGGCCAATGACATGAGGGCAATCCTCTAATTTGTATGGGGAAAGTGCAATGGGAATTCAACATCCTTGCAGAGTATATAGGACCTCAGTCTTAGAGATCTTTCCTCAAGGGTCCACATGTGCTAAACTGCGTGTGATTTAAGGAGAATATGTTAGGTCAACTCCATCAGAGCTGGAACCTGTTCCAGAAAACATAGGTGTTTCCAGACCTGTCATTTGGTTCCCTATGAGACCTAAATTAATTCCCCTAATTATTCCTCTGTCTTGGAGAGGTGAGCACTGATTGCTACCCGATCTTGCAAGCTCATGGCAGTGAGGGAAGATAACGTCAGATAAGTACAACTGCTTCTACTCCAAAAGTTCTTTGTGAGAGTGGAGGATGTGTCTCCTTGCATAGGACAGCAAGAGAAAAAACACTTCCACTCTGGATATAAATGGGGCTTCCCCCATTGGGTCCAATGGAGCTTATTCTAGGTAGAGCACCGTTACTAGGGAAACCCCGGCTGTCCTACAAATTACATCATGTCTCTATGCTCATCCTTTCATTCAATCAGCAGCTGTTTTTACTGCCTGATGGAGGGCAGGGACTTTCTGCCCTGCCTTCAGATCCTATAAACTGGGGCCCTTACCCAGCACCCCTCCCCAAAGCTGAAAGATGTGAGAGTTACCAGCTGGTAGCTCCAGAAGATCAGAAAACAAACACTGCAATTTAGATAGGAGCAGAGAATGTTGGATGCTTACACTACCACTGAACACTAAAGTAAGTAAACAAGATTGAATCTTGTACCCAGATTTTCTTTGAAGTTCCGGATCTGTAGAACCTCATCTAACAGATGAACCTGCAATGATTAGTCCAGTGAAAATCTTTCAGAACCTCTTAATGGGGTTCACATGGCACAGCCAGCCCTGACAAAAAACCCACCACCGTTTAGTATGATCTCCACTATTATATTTAAAGTAATTACATACTGTACTTAGGCATCTACAGAAAGGATGTGGACAAATTGAAGAGAGTCCAGCGGAGGGCAATGAAAATGACTAGGGGGCTGGGGCACATGACTTACAAGGAGAGGCTGAGGGAACTGGGCTTATTTAGTCTGCAGAAGAGAAGAATGAGGGAGGATTTGATAACAGCCTTCAACTACCTGAAAAGGGGCGTTTCCAAAGAGGCTGGAGCTAGGCTGTTCTCAGTGGTGGCAGATGATAGAACCTGAAGCAATGGTCTCAAGTTGCAGTGCGGGAGGTTTAGGTTGGATAATTGGAGGGTGGTGAAGCACTGGAATGGGTTACCTAGGAAGGTGGAGGAATCTTCATCCTTAGATGTTTTTAAGGCCCAGCTTGACAAAGCCCTGGCTGGGATGATTTAGCAGGAGGTTGGACTAGATGGCCTCATGAGGTCTCTTCCAACTCTAATCTTCTATGATTCTATGACCTTATTTAGTACGTAAATAGGTTGCCTGTGCTTGATGGTGACGACAGTAGAACCAATTGTTTTAGCTTTTTTGGAAGGGTCCCATTGCAAGCGGCATATGTAATATGTGCATATGAGTATGCATGTATGTATAATTTTGGGGATTTAAGCACCAAGTGCCACCTATCAAAATGATAGATGAATGATAAAAATAAATATTTTAGCAGCTGTCTTATGTACACAACATACTTGGCATTACAACATTCAGGATTTTATTATATGTTGTTTGCTTTTGCCAAAGAAATGCCTTCTGCCAATAAAAGCTGAGATAAGGGTTCTTGTCAGCACATCTGAACTCTTTAAATACACTAATTTCTCCATCTGGGAACTTATTGGCTGTGAGCACCAACCCTGTGTCCTGAACTGCTAACTCATAACAACATTCTCAATTCATGCATTAACAAGATAGCATACATGACATCTTGAAAGCTTGCGTTACGTGCCTGTTTCTATTGTCGAATAAGATTAATAATAAAAAAAACTCCTTTCAGCCTTCTGTCAAGCAAACTATCTGCCATTACATATGTTGAACATTACAGATTTTAGGGAGGCAGCCTCGAGCTCATCATTTGCTGCTTGTAAACTGACAGCTGATTTCACTTATCACCAGTGAAGATTTTTTCAGATGATAGTAAAATATCTATGATCACTTTAAGCATTTCTGACACTTTAAAGTTTATGTTTTGTTCACAAGCAGAATTAGATTTACCGAGGTCTTGTCTACACTGCGATTTAGCCTGCAATCAGCTGTAAATTCTAATATGCACCACCATGTTGCGCACTAACTGGCCCATGTGGACATTGCTGGAGTGCACTAAAGTTCCTTGGGCCAGTTGCTGTGCAACATGTGGGTGCACATTAGAAGTTGCTCCCCCTGCCCCTCAGCTGATGCAGGCTAAGGCACAGTGTAGACAAATCCAATCTTGCTCTGAGTGAATTCAATTCGGAGTTTGGCTATTGACTCTAAATGGTGGAAGACTGAGCTCATAACTCTGAACTTTGCACAACTCAAACATCAGCTATAACACTGTAATATAGATGTGTGTGTTTAATGTATGCACTGTTTTAAAAAGGATCTGGAAACAAGAAAGCAGAACTTGGACCAAACACAGCTTTAACATACCAATTATTATTTTACAGTATATATTATGTTTGATATTAATGTTAAAACACTCCATACTTGTGCAATCTTGGGGGCACACCGCTGGATCTTTGCTCTCTATAATGTCACAGGTGCCATCTGGACAAGTCCTGATGCTTGGGGTGCAGGTAGAATAATTTGTGGTGATTCCTATAAACATACAAGCACACAACAGTCCAAATACCAAAATGCTTTGAAGAAAAGTTCATTGCACTCTGCTGGTGCATGTTGACACACTGAGGCACAGGGAACACTGTCAATTAAAAAAAAAAAATCAAACTTCTGTCTACAAATTCTTTACCTGCTGTTTTTACAATTAACATGCAAGATGATGATAACTGAATGCGATCAAAAAGTGTGTGAGTTTTCAGTTTATCTACTTGGTGCATTTGACAGCCCTTTGTGCACTGTCAGTTTCAGCTATGGTGATCTTAGGCGTTATTTGCAACAAAGGTAGGTGAAACATCCTGAGTACAAAGTTTGGCTTTTTAAAACGGATGATCTCTCTTTAAATGTATTTTCACAAGCCTGGGATTGAACATAAGTTTACAAATAGTTGGAGGGAAATTGTGATACTTATGGAAGGGCAGGAGTAAAGCATCTAGTTTGCTATGGAATACTTAAGAATATTATCATTTGTCACATAAGCAATGTGTTGTAAGTGTTACAGAGCACACATTCTCAAGTTTTGGATAACAATTTCCAGCTGAGGCCTCTCTTGTACCAGCCAGTATCTACCGGTGAGATTTTGTAGAACTTGTGCTGTTCCAAACTCAGTTTATGATTGCAAGGGGTTACGTTGCATCCCATAGGCCATATTCTTCTCTGCACTCCCAGTGATTGCTAATTTGGTACCTGCAGGTGCTGTGATGGGTAGGCCTCAGGGACTGGATTAATGAAGACTTCCCCTTAACTCTAATCTCCCTTCTGCAGGTTTAATTTGTGTATTATTTATACCATAGGTTCTGAGTGGTTTAATACCCTGGGAAGCTCTTCAGCTGAAACAGATCAGCCCAATTACACCATAACCAATGGAGCTGTGCCAATTTAACATCAGCTGACAAGCTGGCCAATTACGCAGCATAAGTGTGTACCTTTTCCACTTCCCTGTCTCCACTGGCATTTTCCTGTTAGCACTCCTATGCCACCACACTCCTCACATTCAGCATGGTGCTTATTAATGGCACAAGATTCAGGGCAGTCCTCTTCTTTCTTAATAACTGCATGGAACAGAAGCAAGAGAGCGTGAGGCGTCACTAGATGGATTGATAGAGGTGAATACATATGCAAGGCAGCTGGGTTCCAAAATGGAGAAATTCCTTTTTCTAGATTACAAATGAGAGACCCAGGCTATGTATCTTCTTCCTATGTAGTATCAAAGGCGTGGTTGCAGTAGCATCAGGAGCAGCGCCAGAGTTTCTGGTGCCCTAGGCAGAATTCAGGGGGGGCGGCATTTTGTGCGCTCCCCATGGGGCGCGTGGGAGCTTCCGGTTCCACTCCCATCGCGCCGCCAAAGAAAGACCCTCTGCCGAAGTGCCGCAGGTGACAACGGCAGTCATTGAGCTGCTCAATTGCCTGCCACTGTTTTCCGCGGCACGTCGGCAGAAGGTCCTTCTTCGGCAGCGTGAAGGGAGCGGAACCAGAAGCTCCTGTGCACCCAGTAGGGAGCGCACAAAATGCTGCCCACCGAATCCTGGCATCCTAGGCAACCGCCTAGGGTCGCCTAATGGAAGCGCTGGCCCTGAGTAGCATTGCTCTCTCTGATTCCTGGGCATGATGCTTGGAATTACAGAAAAGCAGCATGCTGCACTAACAGACCAATTATAATACAAACAATGGATTCAGAAAAAAACAGCTGGTGAAGGCATGAACCTTGGTGTTTGGGCTGGTGCGACACTGGCCAGCAAACAGCAGGTGGCACAGAGAGGTTCTGATTGCAACTAGCAAAAAATTCTGGCGGCAGGAACAGCACTACTGATCCTCCGTGTCCATTTCCCCAGTCTGCCCCAAAACTTAACTTCTGAGGTCACATTATTACATAACTTAAAGGAATAGGGGCAATCAACTGCTGGGAGTTAACTGTTCTGTACGGACAATTCTCTTAGAGAGTACTGAATGGTTTGGTATAGTCCCAATCGGCTCTTGTGATCCAGGGAGATGTTATGCAGTTTTACTTACACAGATCTTCCCTTTTCTGTGAAGTTTGATCCCTGATGCTTTTGCTACAATGAACCAAGTGTGGTATCATATTAAATACTAGGCAAAGGCTGGGTAAAATGACTAAACCAGCAAAAATAGATACAATACAAATAGTTGTTGTTGATAAACAAGCCCATATGAATTCACACTAATATCTTTGTTCAGCAGAGTCATGGGTTACATGTTCTTAGGCTACTATAAGGACATACACAATTAAATAAATGGAAAGTACAGAAAAAGAAACAAATGGAAGATAACTTATCCCTAATATAGACTACATGTGCTACCATGCTGTCTAGTCCTGTTTTTGTAATGTTCCCTTGCCTGTCTTTAAGCAGCCTGACAATGATTAAAGTATGAACAACAAAATGAGAAAGATCTAACACGGGTTGGGCGAACTTTTTGGCCTGAGGGCCACAGCTGGGTATGGAAATTGTATGGCAGACCATGAATGCTCACAAAATTGGTAATTGGGGTGTGGGAGGGTGAGAGGGCTCTGGCTGGGGGTTTGGACTCTGGGATGGAGCTGGGGATGAGGGGTTGGGGGTGCAGGAGGGTGATCTGGGCTGGAATCGAGGGGTTCAGAAGGTGGGAGGGGGATCAGAGCTGGGACAGGGGGTTGGGGCATGGGAGGGGCTCAGGGAGGCAGACTCCAGGCAGTGCTTACCTCAAGCAGCTCCCAGAAACAGTGGCATGTCCCTCCTCTGGCTCCTATGCTCCTACATGTAGGCGCAGCCAGATGGATCTGCCCACTGCCCTGTCTGCAGGCACCGCCCCTGCAGTTCCCATTGACTGCAGTTCCTGGCCAATGGGAGCTGCTGGGGCAGTGTGCAGAGCCCCCTGGCTGCCCCTACACATAGGAGCCGGAGGAGGGATGTGCCACTGGAGCACCAGAGCTGGGAAAGCCTCAGACCCCACTTCCCAGTGGGAGCTCAAGGGCCAGATGTGGCCCCCAGGCCATAGTTTGCCCACCGCTGATCTAACATAACTTTAGTGCCTCCAGTGTGCATTTTCGAACACTTTGTTGTTTTAAACTTCAGTCCAGGAGAGTGAAGGACTGCAGTGTCTACACTGAATATTATGAGGCTGCTAAATGGCTAATTTACTGCCCTTTGTCAGAGCACGTGTTCAACTGTATGCACAAGCCTAAATCTTTATAACTCATGTTCTGCATGAGTATTTAGAGAAGGAACAAGGAGAAAAGTCTGTCTGACATGGAAGTGCTTTGCAATGACAAAACTGAAGAGGGATACATGTATATCAAATACACTGTCCAGTGTCACCATGGGTCCATGGAGCCAGGTCCATGCTCAGAAGGGGTCCCAGCCTGCTCCGGTTGCACTGCGTCCTGAGACCTCACCAGCCCGCTGAAATCACTTGCTCCTCAGGCCAAGGGCTCCTCTCCATCCCCTGGCCCCACCTGCCAGCTCCTCTAAGGCCCCTAGGTGGACCCAGTGCACCTCCAGCTCCAGGGAGCCTCTGCTTCCCATCACCTATGGCGCCCCACCTGTCTCCCTGGAGCTGAGCCACCTGGGACTGGTGCAGAAGCCTGGCAAGTCTCAGCCAGGTGGGGGTGGGGGAGCAGACAACAGTGTGTGGGGCTTAACTGAGCCCCTCTAGGCAAGTGTGTCTTGAGAGAGCCTGGCTTGGGCAGACCCTGGCTTGGCTGATTGTGCCACTCCCGAGGGGCCGGAGTGATTCCCGGCCTTGGGACCAGATCTGGATGTGCTGCTGACTCAGCCCAGTAGACACAGTCACCTCCCAGCAGGGCCAGTGAGTGCGGCCAGGAGGCAGGCAGTGGGGAGTGGGTTTCTTGGGGGTGCTGGACTGTGAGGTGGCAGGGAAGATCTGTGTGTGTTGAGGCACTAGGGAGTGGAGGTTCTGTGGGGGGTGTTGGGCAGTTGTGATGGGGCTGTGGGCAGGGGGCACTGGGCAAGGGGGGTGGCATGCAGGATGCTGTGCATATGTGGCGGGGGAGGGCGTTCTGTACATAGCAGGTCCGGGGGAGCTCTGGTTACAGGGAATTGGGGGGAGGGGTTCCAGGGCTGGGGGCTGTGTGATGCAGCATGGGCCCGCCCTTGAGAGAAAGGGGCCTGCTGGCAACACAGGGCCATCTGGGCCACTGTGTGTCTGGCAACTGCCAGTTTGTAAATAAAACACAAAGCACATGCTTTTTAGTGACTAAAACTTAATTTAAGAAAGCTACAGCCTTTTTCCTAAGCGACTTCCTCACTTGCAACAATCTATCAGTGGCCCCAGGCTCTTAGGCTGGAGGATCCATCACTCACACAATCAGAGGGTGCTGTTCCCTTTGCATTCCCCCACCCCCAAGTGATGGACGTCAAAATAACTTTTTGCTTCCTAAAACTCCCCAAAGTCAGGATGACCTGCTGAAGTCCTTCTAATCCTTTGCCTTCCCATCCTCTTGTTGATTTTGTCAATGGGGCATCCATTGTTTTGGTTCCACAATGTTTAATTGACATTAGAGACAAGGAGATAGCTGCCTTCCCTCCTGTCTGGAAGAAAACCCGTTTCTTCCTTTATTTGGTCACAGACTTTAAAGAGTAATATCAGTGAGTATCCATAATTCCTGATCCAGTGTTAATATTGACATTTCACAACCTTTTCCCCCCCCTCCACCTCAAGTACTTACTTGTTCCTTCCAGCGTAATAGTGAGCTGGGTTTTGGCATGCTTCTTACTCTGCTTGTCTGAGGCTACAATGGTGTATTGAATTTCTTTACATTCAGGTCTGAGTAGCACAGAGGAGTCATTCACATAAAGGCTTCCATACTTGTCCTCTCGGCCCTGAAGTATCCCTACAGCATAGCAGCTGGCATTGGGAGACAGCAACCTGTAGGTGATGTTTACTCCACAGAACTTCATGCAGTTTTCGATGCAGATTTTACCTATCTAGGCTCAAACAACAACAACAACGAGATCACAAACAACAATAACAAAGTGGTATCATTAATGATACTTTGTGCTCCCTACAAATCTTTCTCAATGATTAAAGCTATTTAAATACATGCAACAGTCAGCATCTCTCTGTCTACCATTCTTACATGGCCCCCATTACAATAGTATGTGAGAGCCTCAAAGCACCCCTGTGAGGTAAGAAGTAGCGTTATCCCAGCTTTACAGACGTGAAACTAACTGACCTGCCCAAGGTCACACAGAATATCTCTGGCAGAGCAGGGATTTGAACCCAAGTCTCCCAAATCCAGGCCTACTGCCCATCATCGTATCCAGTTCCATGCAGCCAAAATATGTTTCTTTCAAAGATCCTCTACAAGGAATTCACTAGAAAACACTGGGATACTAGTTATAATGATGATATCATAGTGTCTATTCACATGTAGAGCCACAAACGTCATACATTTCATCTACACGCAATTCCTATTGACAACAACAGGACTTTTGAGTGGAAAACTATGGCAGCCTCAGGCCCCAATATCTATTTCTCTTCTGAGAATCGACAAAAACAAGTTATTCAGTTTAAAATAGGTATGTTCTTTCTACAGATGAACAGAAGCATACTGCTTGTGCTAGAGTTTCTGGACCAGATCCTGCTCTTGGTTTTGCTGATGAAGTCAATGGGCACATCTCAGAGTGAGTGGGAGGCGAATCGGGCCCTGTCTGTGTTAGAAGCATGATGTGGAAACTAGAATTGATTGAAATTTTTCTAATCTTGAAATTTGAAACATTTTGTAAAGTTTTCCAATTTTTTTTTTCCACAAGCTGTAGAGCTGGTAGAAATATTTCAGGTTCCACAATTCTGACATTTTTATTTTCCTAACTTGGAAATAAACTAATAAACCCCCTAAACAAAACTGTTTTTGAAACTATCACAGATTTCCCCTTTCCCCTCTCTTTATTGCCCAGCCCTAATGGAAATTTCATGGAGACTTTTTTTTTCCCCCATCACAGTACTAAACTGCGATGACTTTATGGATGACTTAAGAATTGAAAGTATAGTGCTCGCTCTCTCTCTCTCTCTCTCTCGCACACACACACACACACACACACACAAAAAATGAAGCAGAATCAGCATAATTATTATAACGTTTTCCAGATGACTTAGTTTTGGTTTAAAAAAACTGCAGTGTGGCCAAAAAAGCAATTTTTTATTCCTTTTCTATTGGGCTTTATAGAAAGGAGCCAAATAAATGAATGTTTGCAATCAGAGCTCCCAGGAGATGTAATGAAGTTTCTATTTCAAAGTCAGACTTGAAAAGTGTCCCTGCTGTATAGCTAAGCAAATAGGTGCATGTGAAAACCCTATACAGGCATGAGGCAACTGTGTAATTAGGTTTAGTGTGCACAAAATGGAGACCCTTTCAAACAGGGCTGTGTGGTCCACTGGATAGAGTATTGGAATGGGAGTCAAAAGACCTGGATTTATTCCCAACTCTGCTTCATGACTAGAGTCAAGTCACTTCATTGCTCTGTTTCCCCTCCCACCTTGTGTTTGCCTGTTTAGATTGCAGGCTTTTTGTCTTGGGGCTGTAAGTGTTTGTAAGGATGCTTTAGAACAAAGGAACTCTGGATCTCCGTATAAATAAAATAATAAATAATAATAATGAAGGTAGGAAGGAAGAGCTAAAAGGCCACATTTTCTACCACTCAGAAGAAAGATTATAATGGATTTAAGTTATCTGACCTCAGGGCAATATATTCATCGGCAGGCGACAAGTAATTTTTTTTATTCTAAGAAAACTCAAAAGTTTCTGAAAGTTATATAACCTCAAACGTCATTCTCAAGAGGTTGAAACTTCAAATTAGACAGTAAAACATTTTTGTGCAACAAGGACAATGCAATTATTAGTCCAAAAACTGAAGAGAGAACATTCTTAATGAAGGAAGACAGAAAGTTAATGGAAAGCAATTACACAAGCACTTTTCTAATGTTCTAATTATTCACTGCTTAGATATGAGTGGCACAATATTATGGTCAGAAGTTTCTGGCCAACAGAAGCATCCCAAAGTCTCTAAAGAAAGAAGGACCTCATCTTTTTCAATTTGCTGGTGGCAGTTAAGCATTGTCATTTAAAATAAAAACAGGGAGAGGATTATTGTTGTTGGAGTTTCTGCCTGAAGTAGTATATACACTCTACATTCTGAAACTACTTATCTAAACAGCACAGGAATGTAAATCCTTATATCCTATCTAATTCATATGGTACCTGATCCAAAACCCATCTAAGTCTTTCCATTGATTTTAATTAGATTTGAATCAGAACCAATACAGCATTTGCTTTGTTTATGGAGAGAACTGTAATGGTAAGGGTGGAGGGAGATTTATGGTGGGTCATCTTAAATTTAAAACACTTTATGATGTGCTTTAAAGTTATGCTAGGTGTGCTTAGCACACACTGATAAATGCTGCTTCTAGCATTTATTTTAAAATAGATCTAAGTAAATCCATTTCCTGAAGTGAAACGTCATTCTTGGATTCAGATTAATGAGAAAGCTCCAGCAGTTCTAGGAGTGTATCTTATTATAGGAAGGTTCCATTTAACTGCTTTTACATTTCTTTATTTCAATTCATGTCACTGGCTGATCACTTAGGGCCATGTGTTTCTTTTTGGCAGAAGAATGCACAAGAGAGGAATAAAACATTCCAAAAGTGAGGCTGCTTATGATGTGGGCTGCCTTCTCTCCTCTACGCCATAGAACTGGCAAGTAAACAAGCAGGGGGTGGAGGTAAAAAGAGTAAAGGCTGAGATTGCTCTCAAATCCCTGGCTGGACACAAGGCAGCTTTAGGCCCCTCCAGTCCCCTTCTAGAACCAAGTCTCTTAGTAATGACAGCACAGCAGATGTCATATTGTACTGCCACTGTCTTAGTTTTTCAATCCCTACCACAGTGGTTCCAGAACTCAGCAGGGGAAAATTAAAGCAGCTCCAAGCAGCATTAACCACAGTTATTATATGGACTCCAGTCTGTGTAGGAGGGGACACTGAGTGTTCCTTGTCTGTTCCTCTCCCATCAAGCCATTCTCACCTTCTCCACACAGCCTGTCAGCCATAGAGATTTCCTGTGAAGGGGATGGGAAATGCTGCACAGATCATTAGGGGATGGAGAAGCACCCTTCACAGCCAGGTTTCCCTCAGTGCAGCCCCACAGCAGCTTTGGTCTCCTCTGTACCATAAAGAAGGGAAGCAATAGAGGGGCTCTCGAGGTACTTTCTCAAAGAAAAAGAAGCTGTTTCTATCTGCATGGTTCTTCCCGTGGTGTTACTGTCCCAGGATTATACCACTATAAAAATTAGTCTAGTGGAAACATTGGTGACCTTAAACATACTGCAGTGCAGCCTCACTAGACTCAGGCAGAAAAACAGACAGCACTTCTGACTTACGGGGAATGCTGCTACCTACTCAGAAAATACTTCAGTAATCGGCAGTAACGTGACCCAATATCAGGGCAGGATTCAGGCAAGGAGGAAGATGGTATTAAAAGAGGAGCCATCAATTAAGACACAAATATATTGGTTTTCAGAAATGATGGGAAGGGAAAAATTAATTTAGAGGGGTACAAGACCAGGTAATCTTAGGAAGGTTTTGGTAATGGATTATGGTGCCCCCTTCCACTGAATTTCAGTGGCAGCGGGTGCCCAACTGCCTTTGAAAATCTCAGCTTATATTTTTCATCATTTGTCTGAGTAAATGAGGACAGGGCTCTAAGTCCTTTGAAGAGCTAAATGCAGTGCACAGGTTATGTCAGGCCATGCTCCTTTAATCCATTCATTTGGCTGCTAAAATGGACAAATGGCATTGGCTGGAAGGTTAACTAACACACACTCATGTTTTCGTTAGAGTGAAAGATTTTTCAGCCTCCATATTCATTTGGCTCTGTACTTTTCCTCACTGCTCAGGCTAACTATAGTTAATTATGCATAATACTTCAATGGCATAGGGTGCCATTCTCTAGGAACTACGCTGCTAGCATCAAGTTGGGCTGATTTCACACCACACTAAACCTTCCAATCCACCTCTCAGAAGTGAGAGGATAATACCTCACTGACTGAGAAAATCATTCCCATTCTTGCTTTGATCCCCCCCCCACTAAACCTCATAACAGAATCTCTTTGGGAATTAGAATTCAGCAAGCACAGACAGACACAGCTTACACACACACACAGCTCAGAACATTTCCCTCTTACTACTGCCATCCAGTGAAACTAGACCGTTACATGTCAGGAAACGAAGCTGCTGAGATTAGAAAGGGGAATTCCATTTAAAATGCAGAATGTTCAATGGTCTCAACACAATGAAAAGTCTGCGGCTTCCACACATTGCCTTTCTGTACTGATTTGTTATGCTTGGGAACAGTGATTTTTAATGGAGATAAGCCCAAGATGGAGCCACAGAAAATAACGTTGCTGGATTTAGGAGTAGCTTGGATCAATATTCAGATACATGTGGCTCAGGTTCATCTCTAGCTATTAAGGGCCAGATTGAGGGCACCTTATTCATATGACTAAGCAGTTATTCCCCTGACTAGCCCCATTGCTTTCAATGGAGCTGCTAGTGAGAGTAAATGCTCATGACCGAGAGTAAGAGGTTCACGATCTGCCACTCCAAAAGCCAATGCAACACTAGAAGGATTGTGCTTCTTTACAAAAAGCACCAAAAGGGCAACAGCATTTGCATGCAAGTTTCTCACGGATCAGAGTCTGAAAGACTAGACCGGAAAATCTCAAGCATCAAACAAAAAGGAACAATCGCCACAAATAAAGACAACCACCACAGTCTGGACCCTGGTTGGCACTCTTTGTAAAGAGCCCAATGACTGAAGTACCCTCTACTTGTTCGGATGATAACTGCAGACCCTGCCTGATGCCCATTAACTATTACTATTATCTGTGTGCGCCTGTTCTGCAGTCTCAAAAGCTGCCAATCCAGCAGCACATTCTGTGAGTATAAAATTTGTATCAAAATGAAATGTAAAGCCAGATAACCTTAGAATTATAGGACTGGAAGGGACCTTGAGAGGTCATCTAGTCCAGTCCCCTGCACTCATGGCAGGACTTAGTATTATCTAGACCATAATATATCTTGCTTTCCTCTTTTATTATTCTCCTTGACTAACCAGAGGCTTAAAGATAAGTAAGGCATCTGATTATTAAGTTCCCTTCACAATGGGAAAACAAAACAAGACAGGTTAGTATCAACACTGCTGTGTTACAACTACACAGGACCTCTTATGTCTCTATTTGTTACAAGGTTTCAGAATATGGAAACATTTCATCTTTCCACAACATTCATTATAATGAGCTAGTTTAGTATTAACATGCATGTTGCACAGGAATTTCATTGTAATTTACCACTGATTAATGTCAATCTGTTTGAAATGTTACTAGAAAGCATTATTAATGGTGAGGATGATGATTAAACCGAAATGATGGTTAAATTAGGAAGCACATTAATTACTGACTAGCCATTATCTAGGGAAAATCCATTAACATATTGCAGTAGCAGTATCTTCTCCACTTGATTTTTTTACCCTTTTCCATTGTCATTCTTTCCTACAATTCACTTTAATTAGGGTCCAAAAGGCTTTGTCCAGTGAACAACCTAGGGAACTATTTGTTTGCTCTATTTATGTTAATATAGGGCCTTTAACAGAAGCAGAGTTGCTACGTCATAATCTATAATAATGTCACAAATACCGACATGTAACAATTTTATGAACACTGTATGTGACTTTCCTGCATGAATGCATTGGTCTAGCTTAATAGAGGACTTTGGGAATGGTGGCTTCCCAATTCAAAACATAGGCATAGTCAAGAAATACAAAGGGTCTGTTTGCTAGCTTCAAATGTCTTTTATCGCCTGTTTTAACTCTTGCTTTGCCTCTGCTAGGAGTTGCCAGCTCAAAGGGCTCAAAGGGCTAGGGGTGTCCAGCGAGCATCAGTGAGCTCTGACAGGCTGAGAAAGAGAGTGGCTCTCTGAAAGAGAGTCTATAGAGAACAGTGCTCCTAGAATGCCCATGCGGAAGATAGTTAAACACCTGGTAAGCTAGAGTGGTGTGTTTAGTTGATTTAAGATCTGTTTTCTCAAATGCTTTTGTTCTAAATAAATAAATCTTTGCTTTAAGGAGCTGTTTGGTCACTGGTTACTATTGTCATTGCCCTGGAGGGAAGACAACTGCAGGGTATAAGCCTAAGTCAGCCCTGCTAGGTAATCGTGATTAGTACCAGGGGACAGCAGCCCAGCATATCAGAGAATCAGGGGATTTCACCCTGAGCCAAGTGATGGCTAGAGGCTGAGACCTGGAAGTGGGTATGTCATAAACAGATAGCTAAGGGTTAATGTCTCTTACACCTGGAAAGAGGTAACTTGAAGCACCTGACCAAAGGACCAATCAGGAAACCAGACTTTTTCAGGTCTGGGTGGAGGGAAGTTTGTGTCTGAGTTCTTTGTCTTGTGCCTATCTCCCTCTCGGCTATGGGAAGGATTTCTCTATTTCCTGCATTCTAATCTTCTGTTTCCCAGTTGTAAGTACAAAAGATCAGATAGAGATTTATATGTTTTTTTGTATTTTACATGTGTGTAGTTGCTGAAGTGTTTTGAATTGTATTCTTTTTGAATAAGGCTGTTTATTCATATTTCTTTTAAGCAATTGACCCTGTATTTGTCACCTGAATACAGAGAGACCATTTTTATGTATTTTTCTTTCTTTTTACATAAAGCTTTCTTTTTAAGACCTGTTGAAGTTTTTCTTTAGTGGGGAACTCCAGGGAATTGAGTCTGTGCTCACCAGGGAATTGGTGGGAGGAAGAAGTCAGGGGGAAATCTGTGTGTGTTAGATTTACTAGCCTGACTTTGCATTCCTTCTGGGTGAGGGGGGAAGAGAGATTAGCTCTCGGTACTTCTGTTTTCCAAGGCTGGAAATGGGGAGGGTGGAATCCCTCTGTTTAGATTCATGGAGTTTGCTTCTGTTTATCTCTCCAGGAACCCAGGGAGGGAATACCTGGAAGGGAGAAGGGAAGGGAAATGGTTTATTCCCCTTTGTTGTGAGACTCAAGGAATTTGGGTCTTGGGGTCCCCAGGGAAGGTTTTTTGGGGGACCAGAGTGCCCCAAAACACTCTCATTTTTTGGGTGGTGGCAGCTTTACCAGGTCCAAGCTGGTAACTAAGCTTGGAGGTTTTCATGCTAACCCCCATATTTTGGATGCTAAGGTCCAAATCTGGGACTAGGTTTATGACATGAGTGTCAGCGTTTAGATTAGGAGACATCAGAGATGCAGTTCACCTAGTAACTGTGACAAGATCATATTTACTTTGTGCATTACAATAGCTCACTTCCATTTAATGTCTGACAAGGCTTTGGTTGGAGCTATGTGTATATTGGAAAACACATCCTTACATCTCTGACTTCTCAAGCCTCCCCTACCCCAAGTGCTAGGGCCATTCGCCAAGGACAAGCGCTTGGCCGATCAACTGGAAATTCTGTCCTATCAGAGCTACGAAGACCAGGAGAAGCCCACCTAGGAGGGGTGGCAATGTCCACCTGATGGGTAGAATCCACCTTTTTGCTTCTGTGGAAAGAAGTGGGAATGCTGACACTATCTGCTGCAAACTCTGGGAAGGAACAGATGCAGTGAGGATGAAGCCAAGCTTGGAAGCATTTTTTAAGACACTGCTCACTTTCAGAAGTGCCATGTTTCATTTCAAAGACTCAGATTTGATAATCATATCAGAATACTCTGCTTCCAAATTACCTGGTGCTAGTTTCTAAAGCCACACAGACTGGATGGTGGCAAAGCAGTAATCATATACAATTGTGACAGTGATCCAGAGGGTCACAATGTTTTGTTATTTAGTTCACAAACTCTTAGAGGCAGACTATCCCTTACTATGTGTTTGTACAGCACCTAGCAAAATGAGGCTCTGTAATATACATCTCAGTAAGCTCTGCTTATCTCCATTTTACAGATGGGGGAAAATGAGGCAAAGAAAGTGAAGTGACTTGCAGGCCAGTAGCAGAATCAATATGACAACCTAGGTTTCCTGAATCCCAGTCCAGGGTTCTAACTTCTAGGTAACATTGCCCCAGAGTCAGAACAGATTTGCAATGCCATCTGGTATTTGTGGACCTTTCTGAAATCCTGGAGGTTATTTATTTTATGTACACATTTCCCTCCAAGCTGTCTCACTTTTACAAGGTTTATCTTCAACAATGCCAAAATCAACAGCAATTAAGACAGTCTTTACCTGTGCAAAACGTTCAGCATTTCTGTTCACTGTGAACTGGTAAGTCATATTAGGAAACTGAATGCTGACGGGAAGAATGGAGACATTGAAGTGGAGCATCACAGATCTTTCAGGGCCATGAAACTCTGTGTCATTCACCAAAACATCCAACTGGAAGGAACGGTTCTCCGTGACTGAAATATTTTTATTCAGCATCAGCTCTGCAAAAGAGAAGATTGGCTTTTCACATGTTGATGCATTTTTAGGCAGCACAAAATCCTAAACTATAAATATCAAATCTATTCTTCAAGAACTGGCTCATGGCCTGCTACTAGGTAAAGGGAGAGATTGAATTAAAACTAAAAATATAGATTTTCTCCCACTCCACACAACAAAAAGAGCCTAAAGATATGTCACAACTAGAGCTGGTTGGGAATGTTTTGACTAAACGGTGCTTTGTAGGAAAATGTGGATTCATCAAAATCAAAATTTTTCACAGGAACGTTTCACATATCTTCTGGTCAATATGAGAGACGCCCACCACAGAATAGCCTGGTGGTTAGGGCTGTCACCTGGGATGTGGTGATATGTCTATGCTGCACAAAAACAAACAAACAAACAAAAAAACGAGACCAGCAGCAGTGACTCTCAGAGCCCAGATCAATGGGCTTGAGCTGAAGAGCTAAAAATAACAGTGTAGACTTTCAGGCTGAGACTGGAGCCTGGGCTCTGAGACCCTCCAAGCTTGCTGGGTTTCAGCACCCAGGCTTCAGCTCAAGCCTGAACATCTACACTGCTATTTTCAGCCCAGCAATGTGATCCTGAGTCAGCTGACCCACTCTGCTGTGGGTTTTGGCATTTCTTTTTTTTTTTTTTGGATGGATAGACATATATTGGGGGACTCAATGAGTGCCCTGCCCATCTGGCCAGTGGCTTTTTTGGAGCAAGTGGATGGGCCTGTCTGTTTTTTCCATGATTTTTTTCAAAATGTCTCAGTTTCTCCCCCTCCCACCCCCGTGAAACTGGAAAATCTTTTTTAAAAAATCTCAAAAATTTGTGTGGTAGAGGAAAACTGTTTGCCATCCAGCTGTAGTCATGAGCTTAGAATCACTTTCTGAAATGCAATACAATCAGAACCTCTCTTGGGTAGTCAACACATAATGCAACTGTCACATTCCTATACAGTCACTCTGTGTTATATATATGTAGGAGGAAAGAATGTAGTATATCAGTCCCCTCTTTCAGTCCCAAATATCTGTTCTGATACTGGGCTTCTCTGTCTAATTTTCCATCTGCCTGGTATTTTTCAGATACATAGAAAAGTCAAATACAATATTGGTCAATTATAAGCAAAGCAATTTCATTCTTTGTTAGAAGGAAGAGACCGTACTGTATTCATGAAGCGTTCCCCTCACTTGGCTGCCATTGGGGCTGAAATAGATTTCGTGGAAGATGTGATCCACCCGAAATGTTTCGCTAATCCATGGATCAGTTGTACTGATGGTGCCTGTGTACTTCTTTTTGCTGCTTTCAATGGGGAAAATAGGGGTGGTGTCTGCATCACACACAGTCAGTGTGGCTAGGACAGTTCCCTAGAAGAAAATCATAGACGATATGAAGAAAAATCAATGATTGCCACAATTCTTTTTTCCAGATTTGTTTTCTGGTTTACTGTCTGAATAAGTGATACAATCTGGAGACCAAAGTCCTGTCTGTATAAAGCTCCCTGACATTCTGTAAAAATCCACTTCCATTCAAAATCTTTGTAGGGCTTTGACAGAAAGGGCAAAGATTGATCATACTACTGTGTGACAAAGTTCCTCCTCTACCTTGGTGGGTCCTGTGCTTACTGGTGGATTTGCTCGCCTCACAGATTCACCATGTGGGTCGGGAAACATCCCAGAGACCTTCCCCTCTGGTAGAAGGCCATAGTCCAGGTCAATTCCTCCTGTGTCTGATCAGGAGTTTGGAGGTTTGGGGGAACCTGGGCCCACCCTCTACTCCGGGTTCCAGCCCAGGGCCCTGTGGACTACAGATGTCTAAAGTGTCTCCTGGTACAACTGCGCGACAGCTACAACTCCCTGGGCTACTTCCCCCATGGCCTTCTCCCAACACCTTCTTTATCCTCACCACAGGACCTTTCTCCTATTGCCTGATAATGCTTGTACTCCTCAGTCTTCCAGCTATATGTCTTCTCATTCTCAGCTCCTCGTACCTCTTTCTCCCAGCTCCTCATATGAATGCCGCAAACTGAAGTGAGGTCCTTTTCAAACTCAGGTTCCTTATTAGCTAGCCTGTCCTAATTGATTCTAGCAATTTCTTAATTGGCTCCAGGTGTCAATTATCCTGCCTGTCTTAATTGGTTCTAGCAGGTTCCTGATTACTCTAGTGAAGCCCCTGCTCTGGTCACTCAGGGAACAGAAAACTACTCTTCCAGTGACCAGTATATTTGCCCTCTACCAGACTCCTGTACCTCACTGGTCTGGGTCTGTCACATACTGCTTACCACCTATTTGGAGATAGATGAGCATTGTAACAGCATTTCATAAAGACCGTTGAGTTGCAAAATTATTGTAGCAGCAGTCAGTTTTGAGACCTATGTAAGGACTGCATATTTGATTCCGGCAATCCCCAACTAGTGGTCTTTGTAGACTAGTAGACTTTGTAGCTAGGATGAACTTTGGGGGAATTTTGCAACTGGGATATATCACTGAATAAACATGAGAATGACAAGCCAAGCAAAAAATATGAGACTGCCAATATCTGCTCAGGTCAGCAAGGCGAGGAGCAGCAGAGCGGATCCTCAGCGAACCAGTTATTGATCCTCATTCTCTAGTTGGCTCTGCACCACCCCCAACCTCACAGAGTTTAGGGCGACTTGAATTCTCAGCTGTGTGAATGGCAAGAAGGGCTGGAACACACAAGAGAATGTGGCCCGTATAGTGCACAGTCTCCCCTCCCTGAGACCTCCAATTCACTCTCCGTTATGCATTGTGGGATTTTTTTAAATTGTTAATCCCATATTTACAGAGAATGGCGGGGATAGCAGAGACATTTTATTCACTTATCCCCTGGGAGAGACTAATTAAGTGGCTGTGCTCAAATGTAATACTGGATGTTTGAAGGCAGAAGTAACAGGATCATACCTTGCTTTCAATCATCAAAATAAAAAATAATCCTCAATATTCTTGTTGCAGGTGAGCAACAAATCCCCATTTAAAAGTCAGGAAAGAAGAAACAGAGGCCACATGACATAACTAAGGCCCCGCAGAGAGTTAGTAACAGAAGCATGATCAGAAATCAGATGTTCTAGGCTCCAGTCTTGTGCTCATTCCACTAGATTGCTCTTTATTGACTCTATATTGGATTTCTGATTACCTTGCAGTAGGCCTCAAACTCATTTTGTACAGTTATTGTTCCATTGGCCATTGAGATTCCTATACAAATCCTCTCTCCTTTAAGTTTGAATATACTAATTATCAGAGGTATTTTGGAAGTTTTCCAAAAGAGTTTTCTGCTGGAAAACACTGAATTAATTAAATCAAAATGTTTCATGAGAATACATTGATTTTGTCAAGGTTTGTTTCAACTATATTATAGTTTTCTGATTATTTCATTGCATGACAAATACTGAGATTTCTACTTTGCATCCTGATTTGAGGGAAGAAACAAAGTTTGAGTGTCTCAGAATTTTCTATGGGAAGAGAATTCCATTTTTCAAGCAGCTCTACTAGCTATGCCCATCGGTATGTCACTGATATATCACGCCTGTAGGTGGCAGCAAACATCCAAAATTGTATGCTCTCTTTCCAGAACAGATTTGCAAAATCCAGTTTCCTTCCAAGGGAAACAAATATAGCTATTAAAGAAATATTACTGGACAGAAATCCCTGGAGGGAAGTGACTGAGTACTTGCTGGAACTTTATGCATAGCTTATGCTGAATGCACATAAGAATGGCTCAGGCATAACAACCATCTAGTAATGCTGTTGTGAGTGTTTCTTCTCCCAGAGAAAGCCCCAGCTGAATGCTATTCTACTAGTTTTATACATATGTATCTTAGTTTTCACCTATAAAGCCAATTGAGATATGGGCTGGGCCTACTTTCAAGCTGGACTCTAATCACTGTAGCAGGAGGGGTGGCATGGAGTAGAGAGAGGGTAGAGGTGATGAAGGTTGCTCATTGACAACCCTTTCACTACAGAATACCCTTGGCCCTAAATACTCTGGCATTGTTGATCTTCAGTGAACACTGCAAGAACCATCATTTTGCCTAGATATCTGAGTAAGGGTGAAGTCTATTAGGGACAACAGTTATGTAGGATGGGAGTGCTGGTGGGGAAAGTTGGTTAGCATTTGAGGTGGAGTTTTCCAGGAAGTTGCTGCTGGTTTTGTTCTGGTTGTATTTGTTTCTTTAAGTAACATCAAAGATGCTCAAGGCAGCAGACAGGTGTTCAAATCCCATTATGAATAAAAAAACCTAAAAGAAAGATCAATTGATATTCATAAGTATACATTATATGAGGAGCTGGTAGCAACCCCCATATTTAGATTATCTAAGACCTTCCATAAGAAAAGATTCCTGAAATCTTTTATTTGAGAAGCTCTCACCTTTCCTTTGTTTGCAGCAGGCCTTTGACATGGTGTATCCTTGTGTGCATGCATTATGGTACAATCTTTAATGACACTTGCTATTGTTTTCCACAGAACCCAGGCCTCAGTCAGTGTACTTGCACGAAGAAGAATCATGGGAAGAATCATAGTTGCATATACAGCTATAAATCTTGCATTTCTCAACTTCTCAGTGATTGACTTTCCCACCTAAATTATATTTTAACACAGCTTTTTGTATGTAATATATAGGCGGATACACACACCCAGTGAAATCTGTCAAATGACCACTCAGATAATTAGCCACTCAAGAGAGGTGGTCATCACATTCTTCATATTATTATTCTTATTATTCAGTCAGAGTTTTCTGGACTGTAGAGTAAATTAGTGCATATGATGCTGGGAGCTGACATACAAGGCCTGACGTTTCCATGTAGGCATGCCTAACCCACAGTGTTTCCACTGAAAATCTGAGAGTCCAAGCAGAAGAGAACTCTACCTCTTTTCTGTTGAACTCCACAACAGCATCCGTCGTACTAGTGCCATTGGGAAGGAAGGGGGCAGAGTCATCTTCATCTAACACATTGACCAGGAAAGGCACCTCGACCTGCATCTCCTTGGAGCCCTCTCTCACTGTACACTTGGCGATCAGTTCATACCTCTCTCTTTCTTCCCGATCCAAACGCTGCACAACACTCACGCCTGTGGTGTTCTCATTGTAACGAAAAGGCAGCCCTTCAACTGAAACAACACATACAGAGCATAAACTGGGATAATCCTTTCCTATTAGTGGTGTTTGATTGTTCTCCTCTTTGACATACTGGTGTGATCCCAATGAATCCATTTGGGTTGCATCAATGTAACAGAGGAAAGAAAGAATTTTACTCTATATTATGAAAATCAATCTAAGAAGAGATATGAAGGAAGGTGGAGAAGCTATATTGGGGTACATTAGGAAGTCTAAAGGACTTGTAACAAGAATGAGGAGTACTTGTGGCACTTTGAAGACTAACAAATTTATTTGAGCATAAGCTTTCATGGGCTAAAACCCACTTCATCGTATGCATGCAGTGGAAGATACAGTAGAAGAATATATATACACAGAGAACATGAAAAAATGGGTGTTGCCATACCAACTGTAATGCCCCTCTGCCATGTACATTGGCCAAACGGGACAGTCTGGACACAGATCAGACATCAAGAATTATAACATTCAAAAACCAGTTGGAGAACACTTCAACCTTGCTGGTCACTCAATTACAGATCTCAAAGTCACAATACTTCAACAAAAAAACAAACAGACTTCAACAAGAAACTGCAGAATCTGAATTAATTTGCAAACTAGACACCATTAAATTAGGCTTGAATAAAGATTGGGACTGGATGGATCATTACACAAAGTAAAACTGTTTTCCCATGCTAATTTTCCCCCTACTGTTACTCACACCTTCTTGTCAACGGTTGGAAATGGGCCATCCTGATTATCACTACAAAATTTTTTTTTCTTCTGCTGATAATAGCTCACCTTAATTAACTACCCTTATTACAGTTGGTATGGCAACACTCATTTTTTCATATTCTCTATGTATATATTTTCCTACTGTATTTTCCACTGCATGCATCTGATGAAGTGGGTTTTAGCCCACAAAAACTTATGCTCAAATAAATGTGTTAGTCTCTAAGGTGCCACAAGTATTCCCTGTTCTTTTTGCTGATACAGACTAACAAGGCTACCACTCTAAAACCCATAAAGTCTTATGTGGAAGCAGAGTAGGATAACCAACAGAGGAGAGATCTACTCTATTAAAAATCTCTTTAATATGACTGGCGACTGAATGGTTTACCTCCAGTTTTACCTGCTAGTAATTTGTAGGAAATGCTGACATTCTGGCACAGGTGATGTATTGGGGGTAACTGGAGCTGATGAAATGTGCCAGGTGGTTTATTCTCCTTGATGTGAAAGGAGAGATCCATTTCTGAGAAACAAAGCTCCCTTGACATCAGAGCATTGCAAGCTGGTACAGTGGCATTGATGATGGAGAGATGCACCAGGGCAGAAGTGGGGGTCTCACATTCCTTCCCTTGGAAGGGCTGGGGTGAAAGGTAGACATGAAATGTCACCTTTGGTAATGACATCCAATTTTTTCCAACTGCAAGAACAGAAACAAAGAAACAGTTGACAAAGAAACAAGCTAACATTCCTCTTAATAGTTTCCTTCCGTCAGCCATTATTCTACAGTAAACCAAGTAGTTCCGTGACAATACCTGATGTTTAGCACCTCTAAAATAAGGCTCTACGTGTTTGAAGTTGGAGCAAGCCACTCAAAAATTACAGGCTAATGTGGACAATATGGCTCTTACAAGTTCTCCTATTGCTTCAGATTACCCACAGTGGAACCCTACCAATCTTTGAAACTGATCCAGATGTAAAGCCTTTTCAGCAGTGCTATGACATTAATTTCTTACACCACTTTCTCCTCCCTCATCTAATGCTACCTAATTTCCTCGGGGATCAAAACCACCAAGATATAGGTTCTGTCTATTGAAAGCAGGAGAATGAAAACAATTTGTTTCTATGGTTCAATGGTACATGGTTCTTACAAGAAAATCTCAATTCAATCCCAAGCAATATAAATAGGCATCACTTAACCCCTTCATCAGAGGATCATTTACTACCCCTTACAAAAAGTGCTCCAGGTATCTGGGTCTTTGTAATTAAAGGTTTTGCTTATATTGGAAAAGTTGCACCAATTTAACTAAAATTAGTCTGTCCGAACTGATGCAGAAATAAAATTTTAACCAACACATAAATGGGTGTAACATGTTGGTAAATTACTAAATAAGGATAAACTTGCGAGGATTAAAATGGTTTAAGTGTGTCTTCTTTTGGGGTCCAGTCTAAGTTTATTATGTTCATTTAGTTAAACTGGTGAAACTTCTCTGATGAAACTCTACCATTTGACAACTAATCCAATTTCTTCTTGGCCTTAGTGTTCATTTTGCCACATGACTTTAATACCATTGTGTCTAACTGAGAGTTCTTTTCAATCCCAAAATTCATTTAATGTAAGTAAACAGTTCTTCCAGTCTGATCCCTAAGTATTCGTTTGCTATTCACATGCTGCTGGATAATTCCCATTAGATATAAGTGCTTAACTTCAATTCTGGACAGTATCACAACTGCAGCTACTCCTCTCAGACTTACACAGGATATCGAAGTCTCCTCTATCCAGACTCTTATTGAGGTAGAGAAGCCCAGTTTTTTCTTTTATTTGAAACCAATGATTTTCATAGGCTCCAACACGATAGATAAAGAGATGCTGGCACAGCTGAAAGTGGGCCACCTCCCCATGTGAATCCCTCAAGGCACGGATGTGCAGTAGCGGCGTACCCGCTGGCTGATCAATGTAGACAGTCTCAGAATAATCCTTCCTAGGGAAGTAGAGACCAAAAGAAGCTGCAAAGGAACACAAACAACAGGAGAAGTGTTAAAGCTGAATGAATTCTGGGTAGATGTTGTAAGAGGTGCATTTCTAAAGAACTGGAAGCTCCATCCAGTAAGTGCATAGGAAGATATAACAGCAGACACAGATCCTAAGCTGGTGTAAATTGGCATAGCTCTACTGAGTTCAATGGTGCTACCTCAATGTATATCAGCTGAGGATTTGACCATAATTTATGTACAAGCAATGAGAATTCCCCCTGGAAGCCAAATTGCTTAGTTGTAAACAAGACCATAGCCACAGCAGAGAGCCTAATGGAGCATTTCTTGTCAAACTTCAGATAAACTCACATCAGCAATTCCCAGCTGCTTTTCCATTCTCACACAAATTGTTTTCTTCTCTGAATAGTATCATTTATGATGAAAGCTTATTGAGGAAATAAATACAGTTAGATGAAAAAACATTAGGAGGTATTGCCCTAAGCTGAATCTCAGTCTTTCAAGTCACACAGTCCAAACACTCAATTTCTATCCAGACAAAAAATGTGTAAGTACATCAAAACTTTTCCCTAGTGTGGACTTCTTTTTAAGTAGCGATTTTTCTTGTGGACACCTCCTCACGCATACAAACCAACCAACCCACCCTACCCCTTTCCTGAAGTAAATGGTACTCCACTCCACTAAATAAATCCATAGATTATCAGGCCAGAAGGAATCAGTCTGACTTTCCTACATAACACAGGTCATGGGACTTCCCTGAATTAACTCCTGTTTGAGCTGGAGCATATCTTGTTTTTTAATTTTGTTTTTAAAATGTTCAGAAATGGAAAAAAAATCTACCCCAGCCCTTCATAAAATTCTTCCAATGATTAATTGCCCTCACTGTTGAAAATTTGCACCTTATTTCTAGGCTGAATTTATCTAGCTTCAGCTTTCAGCCACTGGATCTTGTTTTATCTTTGACCAGTAGATTGAAGAGCCTTCCATTATCAATATTCTGTTCCCCATGGAGGTGCTTAAGTAAATTTACAACTCAAAGATTTTAGGTCTCAGAGAGATAAAAATTCAGGATTGATAACACCAATTAAGGCTAAAGGAATTTACTCTCTCTCTAATGCAATGGATCTGACTGACCCATTGTGCCTCTGTACTGTTTATTTCCTCTCTCTGGTTGTAGACATTTACATTAATTAGGATGCATTCACCTGTGTCAATTCATTTGAGAGCATAGCGATTGTCTGGTTTCACCTCACATAGTTGCCATTAGGGCATTTAGTGCACTGGATGGATACAATACATGTTGTATTAGGCATGTGTAGGACCCCTGGATCTTGAAAGGTGTGTTGTAGTGTGTGTGTGGTGTGGCAGGTGTTGATCATTGTAGCAGAGGAAATATGTCTGCAGTTTTTGCATGTTGTTCTGGCAGGGTCTGGTACAGCTTTGATTTGGCCTGTCCTGGTCTGTGGGAAGCTTGCTTCTGATGATGAGCTTGGGGAGGCTGGGGTCCTCTTTGCAGGCTAGAATTGAGGCATCAGGAAAGATTTCTTTCAGGATGGGGTTCTCATTGGGTATGGCTTGTAGTTGTTTGATACTATGGGTTCCTTGTAGGGGCAGGTGACAACTAGGGGTGTGCGGTTAAAGGAGGTTTTATTTCTGTATTGAAGCAGGTTCTCTTGAGGTATTTGGGCGGGCCGTTCCATGATGTGATCTATTTTTGTGGTGGAGTGTCCTTGTTTGGTGAAGGCTATGTTGAGTGTGTCATGGTGTATATCCTGGACTTTCTCCTCACAGCATTGTGTATGGTATCTGAGTGACTGACAATCACTATGCTCTCAAATGAACACACACAGGAAAATGATAAAAGACAAACACATCACATCACCTATGGGTGAACACTTTTCACAAAGCGATCACCCTATATCTGACCTATGAGTCCTCACAGGAAACTTACACAACACTTTCAAAAGACGAGTCTAGGAGCTTAAATTCATAACTTTGCTGGACACTAAAAATCATGGACTGAACAGACACACTGGATTTATGGCTTATTACAACAATATGTAACCCACTTACAACACTTGCCCCGTAGCTGCTCCCCTCCTCTTCTTTCCCTCCCTGTGACTGGAGGGATATTAATGAGCTTCTTGACCTGGAACGCTAAACAATCTGTTCCACCTTATATTTAGCTGTGACATTCTGAGTTAGTTTCCCAGAGTCAAGGAAGAGCTCAGTGTAAGCTCGAAAGCTAGTCTCTCTCGCCAACAGAAGTTGGTCCAATAAAAGATATTACCTCATCCAGTTTATTGGTGCAAAGCCCTTTTTGCTCAAAACTGGACCCACTTTTAGTGGACATTTTCCCATGATGCCCCAGCAGAAATGAGAAGTAGGCTGCTGTCATAAACAGATAGTTAAGGGTTAATGTCTCTTTTACCTGTAAAGGGTTAACAAGCTCAGTGAACCTGGCTGACACCTGACCAAACGACCAATCGAGAGACAAGATACTTTCAAATCTTGATGGAGGGAAGTCTTTGTTTTGTGCTTTTTGTCCTATTTTTTGTTCTCTTGGGATTAAGAGAAACCAGTCATGTAACCAGATTTCTCCAATCTTACTGAAATAGACTCTCAGGTTCCAGATAGTAAGTAATAGATAGAAAGCGGATTAGATTTGTTTGTTTTCTTTATTTGCAAATGTGTATTTTGCTGGAAGGATATTTCACCTATGTGTGCTGTAACTTATACTTAGGCTTGGAGGGGGAGTCCCTCTGGTCTAGGTGAAGCTGAGACCCTGTAAACATTTTTCCATCTTGATTTTACAGAGATAATTTTTTCCTTTTCTTTCTTTAATTAAAAGCTTTTCTTTTAAGAACATGATTGATTTTTTTATTCCTGTGTAAGACCCAAGGGGACTGGGTCTGAACTCACCAGGAATTGGTGGGGGGAAAGGAGAGAAGGGGGAGGGAAAGGTTAATTTCTCTCTGTATTAAGATCCAAGGAGTTGGGATCAGTGTCTCTCTCTCAGGGAGAGTCTGGGTGGGGGAGGGGGGGGAAGGTGAATTTCCTCTCTGTTTTAAGATTCAAGGAGTTTGAATCACGGTATCTTTCAGGGTAACTCAGGGAGGGGAAAGTCTGGGAGGAGAAAGGAGAGGGGAATGGTTTATTTCCCTTTGTTTTAAGACCCCTGTTTTGGGGGACAGGGAGTGTACCCAAACACTATATTTTGGGTTGGTGGCAGCGTGATAAGATCTAAGCTAGGAATTAAGCTTAGAAGGGAACAGGCAGGTCCCCACTTTCTGGACGCTAAAGTTCAAAGTGGAAAAGAGACCCTGACAGCTGCCAAAGCATCTTCAGAATAGCAATGGGCTAACATTTCCTCAGCTGCACATTACTGAAGGATCCATTTTAAAGAAGGAAAAGGAAGATGGCAAACCCACTGTGAATTAAAGGTCTATGATGTCACTGGAAACACTACACAAGCCACAGTTCTCTCTCTCATGATTACATCAGCATTGCTGCATGGAATTACATCCTCATGTTTTACAGTTGACTGTTACTTTTTAATAAATTAATAAAGCAGGCAAAAACTTACCAAAATAATGTTGAATTAAGAAGGCAGCCAGCTGTAATCTTTTAAAAAGACCATATAATACATTTTTGGTGTGGGAGCGGGAAGCTAAAAACCAGTGACTCCTGACCCTCCATTCCCCAACATCTTTTCTTTCTCCAAAACAGTTTGCATTTGATATTCAGCACTGAGATTTTTGTCAACACACTGTTTAATAAGGACACCTTTAAAGACATACTTTTGGCCCATTCCATCTACTATTGCTTCTAACTGAAGGCCATGCAAACATTATCTCCACACGTCATTGCAACTCAGTATTTTCAGGGATACAAGAATTAAATATGTATAACGTAGCTAAGGAGAGACATACTTGTATCAGAAAGATGCAAAGAGGAGTGAAAAAATTATTTAAGGTGGTACAAGAAGTAACAAAATAGAGGTCAATTAAGGAAGATAAGATTATACAAACCAAAAAAGAAGGCAAGGTCCTTGCCTATGGTCTAAATTTAACCTGAATATTGGGGGAAAACGCCTCTTGGTGAGATCCAAATAAGTTATCCAGTAGCAGGTGGGAGGACTAAATGAGCTAATAGAACCTTTCCATCGCTAATTCCTATGATTCAATTCAAACACACGTTTGCTTTATGTACCTTTTAATCCTGTACTGAATTGATTGTTGATTAAAAATTAAAACATTAAAATACACCTCTGTGCATTTTCAACAGAGACACTATTCCTACTCAGGCCAGTAAAGTTTGTAACAAACAACTGAGCCAAATCTCATTCACCTTACAAGGAGCAGTCCTATCACAAGGAGAAAGCAAACCAGGCTTGCCAAAAAATATTAGCAATTATGATTTCTGTGTTTCAACAAGAGAATTTTACTTAATTTGAATCCTGAGGTCTATAACACTGAAGTGCTTTTCAGAACACTTTGATTACATTTAAGTAATTGAGATCTGTGCAAAAACTAATTAACATCTTTAACTTTATGCATCTGAGCAGTTTCACTGTAAAGTGACTTCTCCTATGCTTGAATTTCATCATCCGCCAGACTTTCAAAAGAGCTCAGAATTTTGGGTGCTGAGCGTTCTTTAGGATCTGGCTCCTTGAAAACCTGGCTCTGAACTCTGCCCCTAAGTGTTTACAGGATCACGGTTTTAAATTGTACAGGGACTAGTAATTCATTGTATATTTAACCTTCCTCTTTTTAAAACAAACAAACCCAAATTGTCATAACTAGCATCCACAGTAGGAACTCACATGCTAGAAAAAGACTGCAATCCAAAATCTAATCTGGCATTGGGTAATATGGAAAATAAAGCTTAGAATTTTGAAAGGGATGTTTAGGGCTCATATATAAAGCAGCATGATCAACTATTGTGAAATGTGTTAAAATATAAATTCACTTGTAAGCTGAACATGATACATTATTGCTAGTAGGAAAGGGTGATTTTTCTTCCTCTCTTCAAAACTAAAAACCCTTGGAATAGAATGTTGGCAGTGTAATTAGCAGCTTTACTGGGTCTTGGCTTTGATTGTGATTCAGGAACACATCCCTGTTTGGGACAGCACTTAAGAATATTCTGAACTTGAAATATATGCTTACCTCTCATTGGAACTTAAACATATGCATAAGTGCTTTCCTCATTTGGGAACATAATTACATTACCTCAGCTGTGGCAAAGCTAGCTACCATTTAATACAATATAGCTTTTCAATACATTAATGTCTCATGGAGATTAGAATGTTTGGAACATTACAGTACTTTATTTAGCTAATTTTCTAAGACTGTTATTTCTGAATTGTTGACCCAATACAATAACATTCGCACTTGTTAATGGTGCAGCTATCACAAAATTACACAACGCTGTTGATGTTAATTACTGGTATTGTAAGCCACCATTTGTGTACTGCTTCTGCTTAATTTAACCCATTGCAAGAGTTGTAGCTGCAACAGGTAGTTCAGGTCACAACTCTACCATAATGATTATAAATACACACACACACACACACACACACACACACACACCTCACTCTATATTTATATGCACAGTCTGTTATATGGAAGGGGAGCTTTCTCCTCATTTCTTCTGATAGGTTACATTCATTCCTTAAATTTTGATAAGTTCAAACCCAACTCAATAAACTATCCATCTGCCATCTATGCTGCAGGAGGGAGAGGCTAAGCTTCCTAAAAAAAAGATAATTCTTTTGCTGTGTTCCAGTTGCAGCATCTTTTTTACTGTCTATAATGAGCAAGAGCAGAATTTGACTTTCTGATCTCAAGTTGAGTTGGCAATGTGCCAGAAGAAACATCTTTTTTTAATTTATAAAATGAGCAAATTTGGTAGGAAATCACAGACACAAATAAACAAGGGATCCCACAAAACATTCACAGTCATCTTTCAGAGTATAACTGCTGTCTTTTGGATAACAGTTAATTGAAAGAGATGTGCTTGAAGATTAATTAAACAAGACAATTGATATCTAAACATGTAGAAAATTTGACAAATCATCACCATCACTGAAAATTCAGTTACATTGCACCCATTACTCTTCTTACTTTGCCGATGGCATTGTGTCTTGAAAGTAGGGTTGGGAGAACCAGTTTCAACAAAGAAAGAAACCCACTTAAAACTTGAAAGTTCATTTCTAAAAAGGAATAAAACAAAACTTGTTTAAGGTCTAATCATTCTGCTAGATACTTCTAGTTTTTGGCCAGGAGCAGAAGTGAGAACGTCATACATTACCACCTATTTTTCTGAGTCCTGACCTGAACGAGAAGCAGTTCAAACATCAAAGGAAAAAATCTAATCTCCAAGGAGCCAGATTTTTTAAAAGATGAGTTTTGCAGATTCAAATTGTTCAGGTCAGATTCAGCTAAGTGTTCAAATGTACAATGGATTATCTGAACCAAAGCCAAATTCCAACGTCTTCCTGCCCTACTCACAGGGTGCACAGGAACTCACTTCATACCGTTGCTTATATAACATGTATTCAACATACTTGTTTTCTCATTTTGGTTGAAAAAGTTGCAACTTGGAAAATTTCAACCAGTTCTATTTTCTCAGGTTCTGTCTTAGCTTGGAAAGCTTTAAGGGACCATTATAATCATATTGTCTAATCCTGCATAACACAGACCGAAGAATAAATCTATGTAACCCAATAATTTCTGCTTCATGCCCATAACTTCTCTTTGAGCTAAAGCATATAGTTTAGAAAGATGTCCAGTCTTCATTTAGAGACTTCAAGTGATGGAGAATCTCCACATCCCTGGGTAAGTTGATCCAATGATTAATTACCCTCACTGTTAAAAATGTGTGCCTTATTTCTTGTCTGAATTCATCTAGCTTCAACTTGCAACCACTGGCTCTGGTTAGCCTTATTCTGCTAGATGTATGAGTAATCTTACCCATCACATTTCATGTGCTGAAATATGAACTGCATTAACAGAGCTTTAATTGGTTTGAAAGTTAAAATAATAGGGAAAATGATTCTCAGCAGCAATATGGAAACTGGAACAAGAGTTGGTTTTCCTTCAACTAATAATATATACATATATGACATAACCAATTTCCTCTAGCAAAATTTACTCAGGCCTTCTCCATATTATTGGGGGTTAGTGTTACAATTTATGAGAAACAAACCTTTCCCTGATGTGGAACAAAATCCATACTGAAGAATTTACTCTATGCCTTACTGAAGTGGGTGTATGATTACATTAATAACATGCCCCTAATCAGTTCTGACTCTAAAGCCAGGACATTTGTAGAGTAGAGGAGAAAATGATATTAGCTGACGAACATGGGAGTCTGCTGTTAATATTCCACCATTTGTGGCACAGCATCAGATTTCAACAATCAGTTAGATGGGGGATTTAGCACTGTGTCCCTATTTTGACTACTGTTTATTGGCCATTATGGTCCAATATAAATATTCATCTACCTGACGTTTGACTTGGAGCATGTGGCAGGGATACACTACCAACATCTGCAATCAAGGGTCTCCCACAAAATTCCTCTCTTCCCACTTAGTCTGCAATAAGCTGTACTTTTCTGGTCCTTGCAGAAGAGAAGATCAAGGAATCTACTTATCTAAACACCAACACTTCTTCATGACCAAAAACCAAGGAAGCCACTTGGCAAGAACACTATATTGTCACATGCTGGAAATGTTTATTCCCTAGTCCCTGAAGGGTATATAGACAGTATAGAACAGAGTTCAATTCATATAGTTTGAAGGAGGGACAAGCGGAGTTAGGACCTTGCGAGAGTTATCTTTCCACAGGAAACTCTTTGAAAATACCTTGTCCATTCCACAAGTATCAAATTGCCCTTCACAAATATTTTGATGAGTCCCAGGGATATGTCATGTCTGACAGGATTGATTTAACAGTAGCCAGAGAGGGGACAAGCTGCATTTCATGCAGGGGAATCAATCTGGTGGCAGAATTTTAAATGAGGGGCTCTTTAGAGAAGCCTTCATCACCTCACTGGTGTTCAGGGGGAAAAAAGAGCAATCTCAAGAATAGAAACAATCTCAGAAATAGTCCTGGTTGAGAATTATTAGGAAATATGGAGTAAGAAGGCAGAATATTAATAGCGATCAAGAGCATATATGCTATTACGTAGACTCTGTACTATAATAATGCACTTTGAAGATACTACTAGAACATCTGTGAATGAATCTAATATACAAAATTTGGTTAAATCATAACTGTTCCATTGGGATAGCTGATATATTACAGTATGTACGTATTACAGTACATATCACTGCAGAGAGATAAATGCTTCCCTTTTTCATTACAACGGTTAGGAAAAGGAAGTTTGTTGATTATCTGTTTAAAAATTTGAAAGCAAAAAAATTCTGAGCTAAAACTTGACCCACTGTAAGGTATTACAAGGAAAATATGCATATTGGATGCTTCGGTATGCTGAGAGTTTGATTCAGCCTATAGTTATGCCGCAATAAACTAGGGCAAAGGGACTGCAGCAGAAGAAATTCTGCCTGGAGAGAGGTTGCAGCAGCTCTAGCCAGAAAGGGGCATGCGCAACACAGTTTAAGGTTTTCTGTAGCCCCAGTGTCAGTTAAAGCTGTCCTCCCCATGAACACCATCAGGGAGTCAATTCCCCCCTTACGCAGAGTAACTCCTCCTGTTGCAGAGTAACTCCTCAAGCCCTGTATGTGGTTATGCCTTGAGCCTAGACAATGTCTTATAAAGTCTTAGCCAATAATTTTTGCTTTATGAGGACCAAAATCAGATTCTGCCATTACTTCACTAAGTGAAGTTTGTGTCGTTATTGCATTAGCAGACCACAGCACCAATGGGAGAATGGGCTCATGCAGCCATGGCTACATTCTATTTTAGCACACTAGCTTGATGAGAGCTAGCCCAAGTACGTCTCCTCAAGCTGGGATTCACCCGCAGCTCCAAGTACAGATGTAGCCTAAGTTTATATCTGAACTTTAGAGAGTTCAGTACTGGTAGCCTGTCACCTGTAGTAAACATGTAAAAATGACGAAGGGATAGTGAGTGATAGACTTTATTGCAATAGCAGCAATGTAAATGGAACACATATGTTTCATGCAATATGATACTTACCATTTCTCAGGAATTTTGAGGAGACAGTGGTAGGCAGAAGCAATCCTAAACTAGAATACATCCAGATCTGTTTCTGGGACACTTTTGTTGAACTGGCCTGGTTTAATTTACTCTAAATGTATCTTTCTCTCTCATTATTATTTGCTTCAGCAGCACTCCACACGCATTCTATTGAGAAAAACCTAGATATTGTGGCTGGAAAAAAAACAACAGCCCTGAAAAAACAAAATTCATGTTAACAGGAATTTGATTTGATAAATTTCCCATTTCAAAAAAAAATTGGGAATAAGTTTCAAAATTATTCAAGTGTCCCATTGTGATATTTTCTGAACAAAGAACTGCAGTTTTTCAGAGCAAAATGACTTTGTTCTGAAATTTATTTTAGTAGTAAAGAACATGTAAAAAATGCAAAAGGTCAAAATTGAAATAAAACATTTCAAAATTACCAAACTGATACTTTTCAATTGGCTTGACCCAAGCAATTTTTTTGGATTCTCAGTTTGCAAAAATTTTGAGATTGACATTTTGTCCCATTTTGGGATGGGAATTTTTTTTTTAATCTCAAAAATTCTCACTGTTTCCTATCCAGCTCTCTTCCAGTCCCAACCTAATAAATATCAGTGAGAGATGAGTGCCTAATTCCCATTTGTTCATTTGAAAAGTTCTCTCTACAATTTGTAGTGAATTAGAGCAATTCTCTGTATTTCTAATTCATTTTAATTGCTATGATGATAGGAGGTGTCCTTTCTCTATTTTAAACTCCACCAAGAGGGCAAGATTGGGATGCCTTGTTGCTGTGAAGCATCACTTTAAAAAACAAGTGTTAGTTAATCTTAATCTTTCTCAATTTATTTTCCCAGAGATTGAGCATATATTTAGAAGTATGCAGTTTGACAGAAAGCAAATGACTATACTAAGTGCAATTTGGCCAACATTGTTTGGATATTTCATATTCCATATCCCACGTGACACTAGTCAATTAGAGAATATTATATATTCTATGGATATTGTGCACACACATGAAAGAGATAGAGATAATAGCTGTAGATTTTGGCAAGTTCTTCAGAAACCCAGATTCCTTCTTTCTTTTGGTACAGGACTATGTGCACCATGTATGAAGTGCTGCTGTAGCCGTGTTGGTCCTGGGTGTTAGAGAGACATGGGTGAGGTAATATCTTTTACTGGACCAACTTCTGTGGATCAGAGAGACAATCTTTCGAGTTTACACAGAGATTTTCAGGTCTGGGAAATTTATTCAGAATACTAAATACAAAGTGGAACAGATTGTTAGCATAAGCAGTTAATACATTCAAGGAGACCATTCACAGTGATGTGGTCTCTTAACACCTCTGCACTCTACGGAAACCATAACCTTTAAGGGCACCCTATTTTTAAAAGGTTAGGAATAATCAAATATAGTTGAACTTTTGGTTAGTAAAGATCTGCAATATAGGACAAGGGAACTGACTGTGGAATACACATTAGCACAAAGTTACATCAATAGAGCAGTTAATGGCATCTAGTCACATCTGGGTCAAATTTATAGCATATGCAAGGCAGCAAAAATCTCAGGATGAAGGTATATAAAAATGAACAATTATGTCCATTCCCATTCAGTTCTATATAGACATAGTTTATTTTGTGCTGCGCAAGTCTGGATCTCCACTGACCTGCATGTGTTTTGTTCTGGTGGCTAACCCTGGGCTGGAAGGTGAAGGGAGAGACAGGAAAAGAAAAAGGCTAGAATTCATTGCAGAAGGCTCCATATCTCCACTCTTTGCTTTGCTAACAACCATTTTCACTGGTGAAAATCATCACTTCAATGAACTTAGGTCTACGTGGAAATGATGTATATTCACTGCCATCTCTTCAGAAAATGTGTAAAGGGTTAAGTTTGCACAATTACTGGACAATACGAGATTTTTTTTTTCCTCAGCCTGATAATACTCTTGAAATCAAGAGGTGAAAGGTAACCTATATTTCTGTGCCTAATGTACAAAACTGACACTGGGAACCTCTCAGCTGACTGATCATCTGCAGGATAATAAAACCAGCACCTGGAAAGAGCAATAGAAATCCTGGTTCACAAATCTATAGGCCAGACCATTATTTCTGGCACTACCTGCTCAGGAAGTACTATCTATATTAGCCATTAGATGCTATTGAGACAATAAAAACTAGAATTAATGATTGCGTTAAATTGTATCCTCATGCATAAACCATGAGAACTCATCTAACATTCATCTGTAGGGTTAAACCTGGCAGCCTATCGACAACTTCAAGCATTGATTTTTTTATTTTTGTATGCAATAACGCAAATAGCTATTTTATAATTGAATTGCACCTATTTTTAGCACTGCAAATGATTTTAATGATTTTAAAATTCTTTTGAAAATAGTTTTACTCACATAAGATCTATTAAGAGCAATGGGAACACATTTGGAAACATGGCCATACTGAGATTAAGTTTCAGAGATTGAGTGATTTGCTTTGAAAATGACCTCTAACTTTGCCTACGGTATTTTCCCTGACAGGTTTGACTGTGTAGGTGACAGAGAGAAAAGTTTATCTTTTTTTTCATATTTACCTGTAGGCACAAAAAGATTTATTTAGCTTTGAGTTAGTGTCTGGCTGAATTTCACTGGGAGGGATGGGACAGGAAGATTTCACTGAGACAATGGATACAGTAATCTTAGTGTGAATGCACAGCTCCAGTCATGGTATCAGACAGTTCTATTTGCCTGGCTCAAGAGTAAGATGTATCTCGTGTAAATCTCTGAGTGGGACATTTTCACAGTGCCTGGAGCACACTCTGCAAAATGCACTGTAGAGGCCAACATTTTCATATCTGGATTTAGGAGTTTAATTTTAGGCACTCACATATAAGTAGAACTGGCTTGATTTTCAGAGATGTCGAACAACTCCAACTGCCAGTGAGGACCAGTATTGCTGGTGTCCCACACCTTCAGAAAAAGTAAATAGAGTGCTTATTTCTGAGCCTAACCAGAGATGTAGATGCTTAATGGTAAGTATTCAGGTTTGAAAGCTTTGGCCAGGCATACTATAGATGCTTCTTAAAAAATAATTTGTGCTTCTGCTGCATAGAATGTGACACCTTTCATCTGAGGATCTCAAAGCTCCACTGACTCTTAAAATATCTGTATGAGACAGGTAAGTATGCTATATATCAGAGTAACAAAGAATTCTTAGCCAATAGGAAGCAGAGATCACAATTCACCATATATCTAGCCATCATCAGGTTACCGTTTTCTGTACGCAACATGGAAAAAGGTGATCCCGAGGAGTGACTTAAAGGAAGTTTAACTCATAATTTTAAGGATTTTGACTATGGTAGAGGGTCTCAGATGAAAGGGGCTGTGTGGAAGAAAACATAACGGTGCTTGAAGTTCTAATTTATTTTATTCAAGAAAGAGTATGTGCTTCTAGACAGAGGACATTTAATAATATTACAAGAGCAATCACCCAAAGGCCAGCCACATTTCAGCCACAACCATCAGCCTTTGGAGACCTTAAATGAAAGTTGGTTAAAAAAGTGACTGCCTAATGGATCAAAATATCAACAGCAGCACTTTATGACAACTTTTTTAGCAAGTGACTGAGGGGTGGGAGTGAGAAGGTTGGTTGGCCAACGCAGCATCTTGACTTGAGCTGGCACTATCTCTGAACACCTCAAAAACTGTAAGCTATCTGGGGGAGAGGGAGTAGATATTATGTCCTTCCTCCCTCTATCAATAAACCAAATTGAAATGAGTTACTCTTACCCTCTGACAACCCTGGTAATTAGGAATGTAATGCAAACTACTATACTAATTTATCTGAATGATTCTTGACTCAGTATGCAATGTTGCAGCCATGCTGGTACCAGAATATTACAGAGACAAGGTGGGTGAGGTAATATTTTATCAGACAAACTTCTGTTAATGAAAGACAGAAGGTTTAAAACTTACACAAAGCTGAAGAAGAGCTCTGGGTCAGCTAAAAAATTTAGTCTCTATGATCAACAGAAATTCATCCAATACAAGATATTACCTCACCCACCATGTCTCTTGAAAGAAGGAGTTTTGAGTCTAGGGAAAACATTTCACTGTATCAGACAAACTGGCTATAAATCTAATCACCTTTCATTGGTTCTTCAAAATACTGCATGATATGTTCACTAAGTCTCATAGATATTGGGGATTAAACAAGGTTTGTTTCCTTACTTGATCATGCAGGGCTGGATGAATAGTAAGAGGCATGATTCTAAGTGGTTTGTGGTCATACCAAAGCGAGACAATGAGAGCGAAAGCCTCTCTCCAGACACAAATATGTTTAATAATAGGAAGTAGGTAGGAAACAGAGAAAGTGCTGATCCTAGGATGTGATCTCACATTCCTTGCGAAAACTTTTGGGAACATCTCCAATTTGTCCCCATCATTGGAACACACATAACCAAGACACAAGATACAATTTCCAAAATCATGGTTTGAACTTATTTCATTAAAGATAAGACACAGAGTGTTCTGCTAATTCTAAGGCCCAATATACTTAAACACACTTATTATTCCAATGGCACTCCTCATAGTAACAAGTCCTATGACCAACCATAAATTTTGCGAAATCAAAACTCATTTTTTAACCTTGTTTACATTTTTTACATTACATTAAAAATTTAATTTAGCCTAAGCAGGAACCTACATTAAAAAGAAGTCTGTATCTGTATAACTGATATTTTGGAAGAATGACGACATACTGGGTAAAATTTTCAAACACACCTAATTCTCTTTTTAAATCACAATTTCCTTGCAATAGACTTAGGCTCTTATGTCCCTTAGGTACTTCTGAAAATTGTACCCAATATCACAATGTTTTTGTGACTTCAGGACATAAAAATATTGGAGAAAGGAAATTACAGATGGTTCAGTATGCCTGAATTTATTTAACTTAGTCTTCTTTCGCCTCTTCTTATTTCTTTTTATCATCTACTTCAACTGCACCACTAAAAAGGATATGAGTTCAGATTTGGTTTGGATTCTAATCTTAAATCATCAGCGCTATTAGATAGGCATTACTGGACTGGAAATACCATGGGAAACAAGGATTGTCTCATTTCATACTTCCTTCTTCTGGTTATGCTTGTTAAAACATAGCCCTAATATTTTGGTACTTGTATACTGATTGGAACTTTGAAATACAGGTGCATGTGAAAACTAATGACAGAAACACTACACCACTTATAAGCAGCTATGAAACTGAAAAAACAATATTAAGTTTGGATTCATTTCAGAGGTGAAGAGGCGTCTTTTCATTCATTCTCCATATCAGTTCTCTCCATTTAGAAATCTGGTGAACTTATTTGTACCGACTGCACAGGTCTGAAAATTTGATGTCTGAGAAGAAGTCAACAAGCACAGATGGATTTATCTTCTTCCTGGTCTGTTACAAAATTGCCAAACTAATTATAAATCTGAAAAACAGAAGATAACTGCCATGTAGTTATGCCTACACTGCAGCTCAAGCTCCTCTTCTATATTGCAATGAGATACAAGCTCTCAATTAATGTTGTACTTTAATGAGCTTTCTCACATATTTCCTCCAAAAAACAAAGGCTAGAATCTGGGTATACATTATAGCAGCACTTAGCAGCGCAAGAAAACAATAGGATAAGTTTCACCAACTTACTGGAAATTGAGCAAGTTCAGTTGATGCACAAAAATTGAAACCACAGGATTGTCTTATCAGTAGGAGTAATGCACACATTTTATGGGATGGACAGATCCCAGGAGGTGAGAACTGGTGAGTGCAAATTATTTATTCCAGTCCTACTGAAATCAATGGCAAAATTAATTCACTTCAACGGGACAAGAATCTGTGTCATTATTTCACTAACACAGTCATGATTCATAAAACAAGAGAATTGGGAGGAAATATCACAACTGCATATTTTCTATAGATTTATAGCAAGATGTGTACATACACATATACCTGGCACAGGGTTGCATTACTATTATATATATAATAGTTTCCCTCTATTTCCCCCACCACAGTATAGTGGGACTGATCCAGCACCTTCAAATTGAATGGGAGTTTTCCCCATGGATTTTATTGAGATTAGGATCAAGCACAGTGTCATTTTCTGATCACCTCAGTGAGACTCTGGTCCAATGATCGCAACCACTTCAAAGTAATTCCTGTTTCAACAGCAGTCTACCAGGGCCAACAAACCTTAGGCTAGTTAGAACAATATTTCTCATATGTAGCTTTCATTTAATGGTTTCTGGGAGCGTGAGCCATTTGCAACCCTGTAGCAAAATGGTAACATTCTATTTTCCAAATTACTACACAATGGCCAAGATTTTCAAAATCTTGAAAAATCTTTAGCAATTTGGGGTCCCTGACTTGAGGCAGCTTACAAAAGGTCTTATTTTTCAGTTTCAGAGGGTGGTTCAGCACTTCTTTAAAATTAGGTTTCTTTTAGGTGTCTCAGTAGCTATCTGTAAAAATCAGTAGCTATCTCTGAAAACCTTAGTCTATATAGTTAGTGCCTATGTGGAGAAACCATGATCCTGTACTTCTATGGAGTGATATGGGAAATAACCCACACCACACTGTATTTTATTCCCACATAGTCTCCCTAGCTCTGTTTTCTCTGATTTGTATAGTTTAGGAAAGGCAGAGACAGCAGTATTATTACTTCCTTACAAGAGGAGGCAATCAATGAAAACTTTCTCTGTTGATGGTTGAAAATTTGCCAGGCAAACGATAATTATATGAATGTGCACCGCTCACAGGAAAGTGCTTTATTATTAAGCGATGCTATTCTTCTTCTAAACACTCAAAGGAGCTGTGAGACCACAGTTCATTTTTCAATGCAGGAAGTGGATACCATTGTAATAGTTTGCCTTTTTTTTTTTCTTTAAGTCGTGTGATTGTAAATCAAGAAAACATCCCACTCTATGTTATTAAATACCAAGTCATCTATGGGGTGAAACACTTGGAAAAGGTTTGGATAGCCTTTATTTGTACTGGTATTATTCCTATTTTAACACCATAGCTACAGGCTGCAAATAAAAAGATTTAAGATCACCTGAAAGAAAGTTTGTATAGATCTGCGTTTGCAACTGTAATATATCAAGATATCGTGGAAGACATACATTCTCTTAAGTGCACTGAAAACAAGAGATCTGGGGCTCCTGTTACTGTTCAATAGAGAACCATTATATTCTATGCCATGGTTAACTATAAATGCTACCAGTGAAGAAAGGAGAATATGTACTAACAAAGTTTGAAAAAGAGGTGATATAATATTAATTGACTAATAGCGTTGTGGCTCAGGGCTTCCCTTTACAACTCTAACAAATTAAAGATCATGTTTTTTCCCTTCCTTTCCACTAGTTAAATCAAACAAGCGAGCAGTTAAAAAAAAATAAATCCTGCACCACCTGTCATAGTAACTTGGACTGGTACATAATGGAGGCAAACTAGCCTCTCCTGCTGCTCATGCTGCTACAGATACTTCATTGTTAGCATGCTAGCCCAATCAGAGCTCACATGGAAATGTCTCTTCAAGCTGGGATTTACACTTCCAGCTCGAAGTGTAGATGTGTCCTAAATAGAGATGGGGTTGGAAAACAAAGTTCACACATGGATACAAACTTTTCAACAGTGTCAAGATCCAGTGCTTTGGTTCAGGCTTCCCCCTCTGATTATAAGCTCAATCACCTCATATAATCTCTCTAAACACACAGGAGTAATCAAATATTGTTTCAGCTAAATTCACTAATATACCCTTTACTGGAGTATTTTCTTTTCCAAATCCCTTCATGTTGGTAGTTCCTGAGTAATTTCATCTAGTGGTCATATTTCTTAATTCACATATCTAAGGAACATCCCATATTCCCTGCCCTCAACCACAATAACATCAATAGGACAAAAGAGACAAGAATGTATCATGCAAGTAGGTGTCATTGGAACGATGGAAACCAAAATATAAGCTCACAAATGTACCTTTAACCCTCCTGTTCACAGACAAGCACACTGAAATGACAAACACAGTGGCATAAACAAAATGTGCTATGGGTTTTATGCCCCAGCTGAGACTCAAACACACTGAGTTTTCCATCAGTGCTTTCCAAGAAATATAGTTCCCTTGAGGTAAGAGTGAATGACTGGCTTCGCTGGTGCTTATTTCCATGATTAAACATGCAATCATTGACTCCTAACACAGCTTGCTTCAGATGTGATTAAATGGAAATGTGCTCTGTTATTAATGGGGATGCCCAAAAAAAGAAAGAAAGAAAGAAAGAAAACAGACCCAGGATACAAACATTTATTCCTTTCGGTTATCTTCCTGTGCTATGGCTTCTGATAAAATGTCTCCCTTTCATGCATCATCTCTGTCAACTGGGACATGATTTAAGATTAGATCTGTAGTTTCTCTAAACTGGTACCAGGAGGAGGACTTGACACACCAGCTTGATTAATTGAACTCTTGGGACTTACATGCCACTGTGTTAAATGCAGGCTGAATTAGAAGTTTCAGGCAGAGGTTGCACCCAAAGTCACATCATCATATTTCATATTTGGGCCATTCATTGTCACAAACAAGCAAAAAACCCACAAACCACTAGTCTCAGTGTTTAACCAGGTTTTGCACCATTAAATTTTCACATGACAGCAGGTTAAATCAGATGACAGCATTCTTGTCTGTCTGAATTTTGGGGTGCAAAATGAAGGATGTAGTAGCTAAAGGAATCCATATAGATCAGCACTGGAGGAAGCATCTGCACTCACATTCAAACTCAATTCTGTGAGCATAAATGATGCTGCAGATGGCTTTAGCCAACCACAATGGGCAGTTTTCACATATCAGTATGCTTTCAGTTTGACAGTGAAATGCAGAGGACATATGCACACCTTTCTAAGGTGTCTGTAGCTTGACGACTGATGGCACAGTTTTGAGGGTCAGTAAAACTGGACACAGCATTTTGTAATGGTAGAAATGTGTCATAGCTTTTACATTGCTCTGTTCTGGAATAATCATCATCTGACAGGTTCTAATAGCAATCTGCGGGAGAGCCCACAAACTGGTTTATATGAATGTAATAAGGCAAGACTGGGGAGAGGGGAACAAAAACCAAAAACCAGATAAACCATTTTATCCCCTTTTTAAACACACTATCAATCTAGTACACACTGATTTCAAGTTATAGGACTGTATTCTGATTTCAGCTACAGTATCTTCAGTGGCAATGCTCTGGATTTACACCAATGCAACAGAAAGGCTGATCCCTCAACTTTTACCATACTCTGGAACAAACGTGGTTCAGCTGGCCCAGTCTGATTTGGTGTCGTATGTGCTGATAGGAATATATAGCTCTTTACTTAGGCAATTGGTTTTCTGCGCATTTTAGATGCTCATGGCTATAACTGACTTGGGGGCAGATACTCAATGTCAGCTGTCATAGCATCACTGAAATCAACGGAGCTATGCCAATTCATGCCAGCTAAGGATCTGCCCCTAAGTCTTAAAGCACCTCTTTGCATACTGCCTTTTAAACCTAAAAGTAGGTTTGTGGACCTGGAGTATTTCACTCTGACATTATGGCTACAACGTGGCAGATGAGATAAACAAGTTCCATTTGACATATCAAAGAGAAATGTTCCCTTTTCCTTCAAGCAAGACATTTTATAAAAGCAATAAGGTATTGCATGTTTTTCGCTCTCCTGCTAGTAATAGCTCACCTTAACTGATCACTCTCATTAGAGTGTGTATGGTAACATCCATTGTTTCATGTTCTCTGTGTGTATATCTATCTTCCTACTGTATTTTCCACTGCATGCATCTGATGAAGTGGGCTGTGGCCCACAAAAGCTTGCGCTCAAATAAATTTATTGGTCTCTAAGGTGCCACCAGTACTCCTGTTCTTTTTGCAGATACAGACTAATATGGCTGCTAATCTGAAACCTATAAACTGAATGAAGCTCCATCATAAGAAGAATGAAAGTCAACTGAAACACGCTGATGCAATCTGGGACTTTCACTCCACTATAAGAGGACTTTTATTATGTTTGGAGTCCACTACATCTAACTGCCAGAGTGTTGACCATAATGGAAATTATACTTCAATGAATGGCACATTGAAGAAGTGGAGAACTGTACCAAGAATGGCTCCAAATAGGCTACAGATACTTTTATCTTTACAAATGTTTAATCAAAAGACACCTGCGTGTTTGGTTATTTAATTGTTACGTACTGTGTGGCTGGAATCCCCTGGTGGAATGTGGCACACAATTTTATAATGTCTTTTTTCTCAGCATGCTGACATCATTCAGTTCCTGAAGAAATGCCTGCATTGTTGGTTTTCTGAAGCAGGTTGTTTTGGAAAGCTATGGCAAGCAGCAAAAGAGTTTGCTCTCTGTCTTAATCTCTCTAATCGGAGTGTACTCTTGAGGCAAAATTTCTCCCTGGGATTGGGGCATTGATGTTTAAGCTGAGATTCCTGAAACAAATTATTGCCTCCACGCTGTTTGTGAGTGCTTCTGTTCTGGGATCGGTACATATAGTGTAAAATAAACAAATTGCATTACGAATATCTGCAGACTCCATGTCACTGATTTCTCCTTTAACAGGACACTAACTTGGAAGGCCCTAGCATCTGTTACCAGGCCAGCAACAATAATTAAGCAATTTGAGGACAGAAAGCAAGTTGTAGATTTATTTACAAGTAACAATAAAAGGACTCCTGTACAAGAGATCTAGAGGTTCTACATTTACTTAATACTGCAACAGCATAATGCACCCAGCAGGATTAAATAGAAACATTCCAAAGGAACAAATCAATTTAACTCACCTCAGCTAGTGAACTGTTGACAAAAGCTGTTTTCCACTCTCACTGTCTCTGGGAACAGGCCCTCAACCTTCCCCTAAAACTCTCTGGAGTATGTAGCTTATGCAGAATGCCAGCATCATGACCAAATTTGGATTGTTTTAGATTAATGTGGGAGGAGCAAATTCCCGAGAAAGATTGAGATTAACTCATAGCATCGAATGTCATTGGGCACAACACTAATCTTCTTAAACCATATAATATGTTTCTCTGCAGTTCAGGTAAATAAAACAAAAAATCACAATAAAAAAATCAACCATGTCTGGTCAGATGCCATTTCCATGTAATTTGAGCCATTTATCATATTAATGATCTTGATCTGCATTAAAATTGCGAAAAATCCCCAATTCTGTATCTTTCAGGGGAACATTGTTTTATAGAAAAAGTCCAAGAACAGTCACTCTACATACATCATTAAAAATGCCATTGTTTATTATTTGCTATTATGTTAAGCACTTTGAAGGTGTGCTGATGTGGCGAGGGATTTCTAAATCTTGCCAACCTCATGACTCCCTGTGGATAGAATTTTGATAAAAGATGACCTTTCAGAAAGGCCACATGGCTTTGGCTCTTGAAGACCACTCTGAAATATCTGCCTTACAAGACAGAATAACTGCATATGTTCTCCATCTTGCATTGCTCTTTATACCCCGGACTAGAAAACTATAGGTAGGGTTTATCATGGCAATGCAATGGTGATTAGCAATATAATTTTAAAATTAGAGTTATTCATTATAGGTTCATTCATTTTTCATTAATAAAGCCAAATCAGTGGCCAAAATATGTGTCTCTTAGCCCGGGGGTAGGGAATGAACCCAGAGAGCAGACCTCTACAGTCATTATTCTAGTCTATGGTCTGGAATATAGTGGCTAATGTACCTGCATGTATTTGTGTAGGGCAATAGGACTCCACCTAAACATACACCCACCTAAATATGGAACTTGTAGTCCTTTCTCCCAATACTGCCCTTCTTGCAAGCATACTGGGGGGCTGGGGTGGAAAACCCCTCTGCAGCGAATGTGTCCATCATGGTATTTTACAGTTAAAATGACTATTAAAATAACTGAATTGCTAGATAAAATCCCCCCTTCCCCCTACACACACACAATCAAGTGTTTGTAGAGGAAAAATAATGACCAACTCACCAAGTATATTTAAAAGGGTTCTTTAGGCTTATTTTCAAAGATTGGACACTATTATTATTATGCTTGTAAGTTGCACTGACTGGTCATTTGGGTCCTGCCCCAACATCCACTGAACTCAGGGAAAAGACACCCATTGATTTCAGTGGGCTTTTGGATCTGTGCTACATCTTTAAATCGCTTAATATAGGCCAAGAAATGTTAAGGCTTGCCTGGGAGCAAGACTCCCACAATGCTCTGCTGCTAAGCACCTTAACCTTCAGCATATTTTTTTAAAAGTTCTGTTACAGATTTTTTTGCAATCTTAACTGCAAAATATGAAGATATATTTTACCATATTAACTGCAAAATGTGTCAGGAAATAACCTAGAGATAAGGAGAAGTAAGTGCAAAAAGGGAGGAAACAGTTAAGAGTTAGAATGATAAACAAGGAGAACAACAAAGGGTACAATTACACTAAAAGATCATAAGGAAATGAGATCATCTACAGGCTGGACACAGACTGTCAGAGAACTGCAGGGAAGATTTTCAACAGCTGTTGGTAACTGTATGCTTCTCTATGTATGTGCTGTCTTTACTAACCAATAACCAGCAAATAAAATCAAATTGACTTATACGAGGTTTATTATTAAACTTATCCAGACTTGAGAGAATCCCTCTCGCTAAACATATAATCACCCTTAACATTTCTATTAATGGTCAGTTATCAATTAATTGGTTATGGATTGACAAATGATTACTTATTAATTATCAAAACATGATTAATACCAAAATTTTCAGATGTGGGTTACCTTTGTAACTGTAAACACCTTGAATGTTCTGCACTTTTGATCCTTTGATCTCAGCCTGTAGGGCCTTATTTTTGAGATATTTGTCCAAGGTTGACAAGATTAGCGAACACTTTTTTCAGCCTTTTATTTTTCAAATGCCATCTTAAATGCCAGAAGCAGAGAGCACTTGCCTGGAAAAGTTTCCTATTCATCACAGTTATTTCAAGTGTGGCTTTTATTAAATAGGCTGATCTCTCTGATAGTAAATACAGTAGCATGGTAACACCAAAATCCTGTCAGAGTTTGGACCACCAGGCTGTGTATTTGATTCTGGGATATTTTAACAATATTAAAACCAAGTATATAGCTGTTTTATTTAAACAGCTGCTGCACAGCAATGTTTAAAAACAATTCTATTTCCAGGATTTTGCCTTTCATTCAACAAATGTTACCCTGGAAAGAAAAGTTACCTCACTAGAAATGTTCTACTATATGTAATCACCCATCCACCAAAGATTTAGTATTATGCTGAATAGGTTAAACGTTACATTTCTTTCATAAAGTTATAGATTTAGTACATATACACACAAATGCATCTATATAAATGAAATTAATACATATCCATATTTTAAAGACAGCATATTCAATATTGCCTAATTACAAGAAACAAAGATTTATTAAATTAGTGCCTTACGCTATGGTCATGTTTCATTTAAAGTGGGTTGGATAATAGCTAAATCTTTTAAAATGTGTAGGACACAATGTTTTCCAACAACAACAATTAATTTACCCTTCACAGCTGATAAATGAAACTGTCAACTGCTTTATAGATGATCAATCAATACCCAGTGCCATACCTGATATACTAAGAATCAAAGGGCAAGACTAAAAATTTATATTTCTAATAATGAAATTCAGTTTGAAACAATTTAAATTACTATACTTAAATGTCGTGTGGGATTACGCACATGCATAAGTGCATACAGTTGTTCAAGAACATAAATTCATCTAGGAATTTCTACCCAAAGAAATACACTAGGAATATCAACAAACAGATGTTGATCTTTTATCTTTGTTAGATAGAATTAAGAAATATTTAATGCAAGTGTTAATACATTACAATGTGTGACAAAGTATGTATTATAAATATATATACATATAAAAATACATAACATGATATAACACACTATTGTGTGTGTGTAGATATTAGTATGGATTTTCTATATATATACACCTGTAATACTTAAATATAATATATAAAACATCAGTGTATAGAAACGGTGTATGACAGTCATATACACCTAACAAACATTCTCTACACTTAGGCCAATAAATGCCCCCCAAAAAAACAAAACAAGCCCACAAACACAAGGGTAAAAATAATGCAGACAGAAGTCCAGCAGCAGAGTACAGGCTGTCCAGTTCCCTGCCTTCTGGGAAAATGCAAGCAGGTCATGGCCCTCAGAAACAGAGTACGGGCTCTTGAGATGACAGTGGCTGAACTGAAGGAGCTAAGGAAGACAGGGAGGTATACAGATGAGATTTTCTGGGACACAGTAGAGCGGCTCCAATCCCAAGTCTGACAGCTGCTGTGCTGCTGACGAGCATCAAAGGGGAAAGGGAACATCAAGCTGGAGCAGAGGGAAAAAAATCCTACAGTTGGGACCCACCTTCCAGATGATGTCACGATATCCTCTCACACTGAGGATACTCTTCCAGGGGAGGGAACCCCTGTTATTAGGAAGAAAGATTATACTCATGGGGGATTGGCTAATTAGAAAGAGAGAAATGCGTTTGTGATGACTGGATGGTGAATTGCCTGCTGAGTGTCAAGATTGCGGATCACTCGAGACATCTAAGAGGCTTATGTACAAAGCTGGGGAAGGGCCAGTGGTTGTGGTACATGTAGATACCAAAGTCTTAGGGAAAAGGAGAGAGGTCCTGAAGGCCAAATTTAGGCTACTAGGTCAGAGCTTAAAGTCCAGGACCCCCATGGTAGCATTCACTGAAATGGTTCCAGTTCCATGCACAGGGCCAGTTAGACAGGCAAAAATGCAACATCTCACTGCGTGGATGAGATACTGAGTTGGGAGGAGGAATTTATGGTTATTAGGAATTGAGGAACTTTTTAGGAAAGGAGGAGCATATACAGGAAGTGATGGGCTCCATCTAAATCAAAACAGAACCAGATTGCTGGCATATCAAATTAAAAAAAAACAACTCAAGGAGTTTCTAAGCCAAGCACTGTGAGAAAGCTGACAGGTACAGAGAAGAACATGGTTCAGGACCGATGGGGATGATTTATTAAAGAGGATATTTATATCCTAGTAAAGAGAAGATGATAGAAAGTGATAAAGTACAGGTAGGAATTGAAGAGAAACAGTCAAACAAAAAAGAGATCCATTCACTTACATCACATGAAGGCAGACAACTAAATATTGAAAATTGTTATAAGTGCTTTTATACAAATGCAAGCAGACTAAATACTAAGATGGGTGAACTTGAGGGCCTGGTATTAAGTGGGAATATTGATATAGATATCACAGAAACTTGGTGGAATAACGATAATCATTGAGTCATGGTAATACAGAGTAGATTGCACTGGGAAGAAGGAAGCATTTTATGTGAAAGAAAGAAGACACAAATGTAGTAAAAATCTTAAATGAATCAAACAGAACCATAGAATCTCTATGGATAGAAATTCCATGATTGAATAATAAGAGCATAGTAGCAGAAATATACTACCATCCACCTGACCAGGATGGTGACAGTGTCAGTGAAACAGTCCGTAGATCAGAGAAGCTATTTAAAAAAACAGAAAACCCAATAATGATGGGGGATTTCAACTATCCCCACATTGACTGGGAGCATGACACCTCAGGATGGGATGCAGAAATTAAATTTCTAGACACCACTAATGAGTGCTACTTGGTGCAGCTAGTCCTATAACTCTACAAGAGGAGAGGTTATTTTTGATTTAGTCCTAAGTGGTACATAGGATCTGGTTCAAGAGGCAAATATAGCTGAGCCACTCAGTAATAGCAACCATAATGTAATTCAATTTAACATCCTTGTAGGGGAGAAAACAACAAGAAAGCCACTCCAGTAGTATTTAACTTCAAAAAGGGAAAGTAGATAAAAATGTGGTGGCTAATTAAATGGAAATCAAAAGCAACAGTCACAATAGTGAAATGTCTGCAAGCTGCATGGAAACTTTTTAAAAACACTAGAACAGAAGCTCAAACTAATTGTATACCCCAAATTTAAAAAAAAAACAAAAAACCACACTAAGAGGACCAAAAAAATGCCACTAGGGCTAAACAGAATAAAAGCAGCAGTTAGAAGCAGATTCTTTTAAAAATTGGAGGTCAAATCCTACTGAGGAAAAGAGCATAAACTCTGGCAAGTCACAAGTAAAAGTATAATTAGGCAGGCCAAAAAAGAATTTGAAGAGCAACTACAAAAGACACAAAAAACTAACAGCATTTTTGTTTTATGTACATCAGAAGCAGGAAGACTGCCAAACAATCAGCGGCCCACTGGACAATTGAGGTGCTAAAGGAGCACTCAGAGAAGACAAGGTTGCTGTGGAGAAGCCAAATGATTGGCTCTGTATTGGTCTTCACTACAGAGGATGCAAGAGAAATTTCCACACTTGATCAATTCTTTTTAGGTGACAAATCTGAGGAACTGTTTCAGATGAAGACATCAACAGAGGAGGTTTTGGAACAAATTGATCAATTAAACAGTAATCAGTCACCAGGACCTGATGATATTCACCCAGGCAATCTGAAGGAACTCAAATATGATACTGCAGAACTACTAATTGAGGTATGTAACTTATTTAAATCAACCTCTGTTCCAGATGACTGGAGGATAGCTAATGTAACACGGATTTTTTTTAAAAAGGCACCAGAGGCAAATCCTGGCAATTACAGGCCAGTAAGCCTAACTTCAGTACCAGGCAAATTGATTGAAACTATAGTAAAAAATAGAATTTTCAGACACATAGATTAACATGATTTGCTGCAAGATCAATGAGGCTTTTCAAGGGAAATCATGCTTCATCAATTTATTAGAGTTCTTTTTTGGGGGGGAGTGTCAAACAAACATGGACAAGGGTGATCCAGTGGATATAGTGTCCTTGGACTTTCAGAAACCCTTTGACATGGTCCCTCACCAAGGCTCTTAAAAGAAGTAAGAAGTCATGGATTAAGAGGGAAGGTCCTCATGAATCAGTAACTGGTTAAAATATAGGAAACAAGGGGTAGGAATAAATGGTCAGTCTTCACACTGGAGAGAGGTAAATAGCAGGGTTCCCCAGGGATCTGTACTGGGACTTACACAGTTCAACATATTCATAAATGATCTGGGGAAAAGGGTAAACAGTGAGGTGGCAAAATTTGTAGATAATACAAAATTACTTAAAGTAGTTAAGCCCAAAGCTGACTGTGAAGAATTACAATTGGATCTCACAAAACTTGGTGATTAGGCAACAAAATGGCAGATAAAATTCAGTGTTGATAAATGCAAAGTAATGTGCATTGGAAAACAATCCCAGCTAGACATATAAAATTAAATTAACTGTTACCACTCAAGAAAGATCTTGGAGCAATTGTGGATAGTTCTCTGAAAACATGTACTCAGACTGCAGTGGCAGTCAAAAAAGCTAACAATCCATTAGGAAAGGGATAGATAATAAGACAGAAAATATCATAATGACACTACATAAATCCATGATACACCCACACCTTGAATACTGCATGCAGTTCTGGATGTCCCATTTCAGAAAAGATATATTAGAATTGGAAAAAGTACAGAGAACATCAACAGAAATAATTAGGGATATGGAACAACTTCAGTATGAAGAGAGATTCAGAAGACTGGGACTGTTCAGCTTAGAAAGAAAGTGACTAAAGGAGGATATGACAGAAGTCTATAAAATCATGACAAGTATAGAGAAAATGAATAAGGAAGCGTTATTAACCCCTTCACACAACACAAGAAGCAGGGATAACCCAATGAAATTAAGAGGGAGCAGGTTTAAAATAAATAAAAAGGAAGCACTTCTTTTCACAAACAAGTGAACCTGTGGAACTTGCTGCCAGGTGATGTTGTGAAGGCCAAAACTATAACTGGGTTCAAAAGAGAATGAAAATTCATGGAGGATAGATCCATCAATGTCTATTAATCAAAATGGTCAGGGATGCAACCCCAGGTCCAGGTGTCCCTAACCCTCTGACTGCCAGAAATTGGGACTGGATGACAGATTGCCCTGTTCTGTTCATTCCCTCTGAAGCATCGGTTTCCAGCCACCACCAGAAGATAGGATTCTGGACTAGATCAGTGGTTCTCAACTAGGGGTCCGGGGCCTCTTGGGGGGGCCATGAGTAGGTTTCAGGGGGTCCACCAAGCAGAGCCAGCACTAGACTTGCTGGGGCTCAGGGCAGAAAGCCAAAGCCCCACCATATGGGGCTGAAGCCCAGAGCTCTGAGCCTTGCCACCTGGGGCTGAAGCTGAAGCTTGAGCAACTTAGATTTGCAGGGCCCGTTGAGGCTTGGGGCCATGGGCAATTGCCCTGCTTGCTACCCCCTAACGCTGGCCCTGGCTTTTATATGCAGAAGAAAAGGTATTGTGGCACAGGTGGGCCATGAAGTTTTTAATAGTGTGTTGGGGGCAGAGGAGGCATTCAGAAAGAAAAAGGTTGAGAACCCCTGGGCTAGATAGACCATTGATCTGACCGAGTATGGTCGGCCTTATATTTATCTATTATATAATGTGTACACGAGACTACGTCCAGCAGACTGGACAAAATTTTAGGCTGAAATTTTCCAATACTAACCACACACTTTAAAGGATACTTCATATTTTGTACAGGCTCTGCTCTAGTGTAAATATTTTGCAAGATGTTCATTCTAATATGATCAGGAACTACTTGTGAGGCTCTGAATCATTTTTCAGAGAGAACTATATATTATATGGGGTTATTATAACTTTGAGCCTTTTCTTATTGTAAGAGCCAAATAAGATTGTTTTCTTCAAACAATAAGACCAGCTCCATAACAGGCATTCACTGTCTTTTACCAAAATGATCATCAGTATATCAGAAATTAAGGTGTCAAAACCTGCTGAAAGCAAAAGACATAAAAGTAGAAGTATTTCAATTTCATAGCAATTCATGTTTTGTTTTGTTTTTTTAACTATAGTATCCAATTTACAGGTAATAGACAGTAATTGCTAGCAAAATTATACTAAGGTATTTATTGTCTATTAAGCAAAAAATGTGTATACGCATCAATTCTCTCTGATGAGCAAAACAGAATTACTCAACTGCCTCATATTGCTAACAGATAAAGGAGAGTCTCCTTTAGCTCAAGTGGTAGGTATCTAGACTTTTGGAAAAGAAGAATGATTTCTCTGTCTGCAGTTACCATAAAAGCGTGTGTGGTCCCAGGACGTTGCACACTGACAACTGTGAAGTTCCTAGAGGGTCATAAATATACTTTATTTACATGCTGGTGCTAACAGAGGAAGGCAATTGAGGAACAGTAAGATTACAATGTAGAAGAGAAAAGTAGCAAATGAAAATAACTCTCCCCAATATGCTTTTCCAAAGCCCAGGAACAGATCAGACCCATATAATGTCTGATCCCTAGGCACTTTATCAAGCTTTCTTCACAGTGAAATTACTGGTGGCCATTCAATAAGTAATTTAAAAGCAAAAGCAAGAATACTGTAAATTCTTACTATAAGTATGTTGATAATGGCTGATTAACATGAACTAGATAAATGTTATTTACTGTACAAGCCACATTACTATCAACATCCTCATATTGGACTCAGACACGATATACTAGATTATATTACATGCATATTTTTTCTTTATAACGAAGACATTTTTATATAGATATTCAAATAATCTTTGGAATGCATTACAAGGAGGAGGAAGAGCATGAGGAAAGAACGACCACACATCCTACAGCCTTCAGAATGAAGGGCAAAAGCCATATCAGCTTGGCTTTACCAGAGCTGCAACAAAAAGCATGCAAGGAGAGAACTAAAAAAATTTTTAAAAACACTCCAGTAGTCCTGACTGCTACGGGGAAAGGGGAGGAAAAACAGGCTACTTGCTTATTAGGATTTGGGTTATTTAACACTCGGAAGCAGTCAGACACTAAGATGATGGGTGCCATCTTATAAGCATAACACCATCATAAGAATGAATGAAGGTTAGATAGGATAAGTGAGTGCTGAGTGCACTAGCTATTTTGGAAACATATCCATGGTTGGGAACAGAACCCAGATTGCCAATAAATGCAGAGAGGGATTTGGGTCAAAGGTTAAAGTTACATTAGCTGGAGCTGTCATTTGTATATTTACTGTAGTCCACAAATGTTATTTCAAATTAAATTCAGAACTTGCCAACACAGCTTCCTCTTGGCTCACTCTCTTTCAATATCTTAGGGCACCAACAATATCAAATACATTCTACCCCATACCATTGGTTTTGCCCTCCTCTGCTGCAATAGTGAAGTGGATTGTGACCCTCAGAAACACAGCTTTGGAAACTTAATTCTGGATGTTGGAACAGCCTCTTGTTACCAGCTGTGGAATACTGCATTTAGGCCAGTTTTGGCTGCCCCCTTCTTATGGTCCAGTTCATAGAATCTAGCTGCCTGGCCCAATGGCTATACAAGTATATGGCAGCTGGGAACTTGGGATAAGTCAGTCCAGCCTTGGGCATCCTAGAAAAGGTTGTGCTTTCTGCTTGATTCATATTTGGTTGACCAGGAGCAAATAATCAAAGAAGGCAGAGCATGAAGACTTCAGGACCTCCCAGCTCTTCCAAAAAACAGCCAGCCAGCCAGCCATGTCCAAGGTGTCCAGAGACAGCCCCTCAAAACTGCCCCTAAAATCCAGGGAAATGGTAAAGAAGGCCCTGCCCCCAATGAAGGGTTTAGAAGGCTCTCCCTGCACTTTCACTAGAGTCTGCATGAAGGAATCAGCTGGAAGCCTAGGACTATAGGAGGACTCCAGTCAGTCCCCACATGAGGACATGAAGTGCACTAAAGAATTAGATATTACAGAGCTGCTGCAAGGCAGAAGTTAATTTGCATCAAATCTTTCACCTCTCTAGATCCCATGCAGCTTCACTATCTCCTGAGCTTGCTTTGGATTGTCATGGGATCAGCATTCAAAGCCTTCCAAGGCTCATGTTAAGCAGAAAGCTCATATTTCCTTCTGTATCAGGCTGCTGGTCATCAACAGACAACAGTGAATGCATGAATGAATGAAAATTTATTATTTCCTAGAATAATTTATGGTAGCTAAGACCTCAAACCTGCAAACATTTACACACAGAGTTTAAACTTTAAGCATACAAGTAGTACCATTGTGGTCTATGCTCCAAGTTAAGCCTGTGCCTAAATATTTTACATGAAATAGCAACTGCAAGACTTCAGTTGGCAAAGTGAAAGTGCACATAAGTCCTGACTGTCAGTCATTAAATAAATAGCAATATTATAATTTAAAAATGATTTATTATGCAGATAGAGTTATTAGTCCATGTGTACTAATAAACTAAATTGGTGCCTTCTAATAAGAACTCTATAGGTAAATTTTGATATCTGCACATATTACAGGGGTGGCCAAACTTACCGACTCTTTGAGCCGCATACCACAATCTTCAGAAATTCGAAAGGTGGGGCGTTCCTGCTCAGGCTTGGGACTTCAGCCTTCTGGTGGAGTAGGGGGCTAAGGGCTTCTGTCATGTGGGGTTGGGTATGGGTGCAGGAGTGAAAGTAGTAATAAATTCTTACTAGTACAAGGGCTGGCTGTAGCGCCTGGAAGGTGCAGAGCCTCGGGCAGAAGGGGCGGAGTGGGGCTGGGGGAGTCAGCCTCCCCCACCCAGCCCATCCGTGTTGCCTGGTCCCCGCCACCTGGGGCTCTGGTGGTGATTTAAAAGGGCCCAGGGCTCTGGCTGCTACCACGGTAGCGGTGAGCGAGCACCCTGGGCCCTTTTAAATCACCAGCCCCAGGGCAGTTGCCCTTTTTCCCCTCCCCCGCCCCAAACCCATATCAGTGACCCGGCTTTAACATCATTGCATCTTTTGCCTCTCCCGTCGGCGGCCCTACTGATAGGGTCCATACCGGCAGGGCCGCCAATAGGGGAGGCAAAAGGGACAGGGAAGTTAAAGTGTTGCCACGGTAGTACTTTAATGTGGGCTGTGTAGGGGCTAGTACCAGCTTCTTACTGGTATGCTGTACTGGCCCAGACCAGCCCACTTTCACCCCTGGGGTTTGGGAGGGGTGTCTCAGGGCTTCAGCCCTGCTCCTACTGAAGCCTCGAGCCTCAGGAGGTGCTTCCCGTGGGGCTGAAGCCTTGAGACCCCTTCCCCTGCAGAAGCCACTAGCCCCTCCACGGAGCATAAGCTCCCCTAAACAGTCTGGTATGTGGAGAATGGTGGGGGGCTCCAAGAGTCACACTTTAACTATAAAAGAGCCACATGTGGCTCATGAGCTGTGGTTTGGCCACCCGTGACATATTACTTTACCACATCTTGCATTCTCTGGGCAAAAGCAGGAAGTGACAGACTGTCAAGCACAAAGCACGTCACTGGTCTATCTTTAAACATTCCCTTGAATACTGGTAAAAGACACACAACATAAGCCCTGTGTAAAAAGTGATAGCTTCTGTTTTCCGACATTTTTCTGTAGGTTTATGATGATTAACTTCCTTACAAATTTGATTTATGTAATTTACTAACTGATTAATCACTTTACTTTCTAGCAGTTCCTTCCTGCTTATTTCCAAAGAAACAGTCAATTAGGACTGTAATTAATTCTCTCTCTCATGACAGAAAAATTTGGAAGGTTGTGACCTGAATGTATGTAGACAGCACTGATGGTTAATTTATAGCCCCTAGCCTGGTGCTTCTAATGCACAAAATTAATCCAAAACAAACCAAAAACACTATCTATGTTGCTAGGGTACATAAAAAGTAATTCATAGAGGAGAAATAATGCTTAATCCAGGCAGCAACACTACAGAAGCCTCTGCTGTTCTCCAATCTCAATGAGAAGGTTAAGGGGTGATTTGATAACCGTCTATAAGTACCTACATGTGTAACAGAGATTTGCTAATAGAGGGTTTGTCAATCTAGGAGACAAAGGTAAAACAAGAAGCTGAAGCTAGAAAAATTCAGACTAGAAATGAGCTGCAAATTTTTACCAGTGAGAGTAATTACATGTGAGAACAATTTACCAAGGGCTGTGGTGGATTCTCCATCACTGCAAAATTTTAATTCAAGATTGGATGTTTTTCTAGAAGTTATGCTCTAAATCAACCACAGCTATTGGACGTGAAGGGGAATCCTATGACCTGCATTATGCAGAAGGTCAGAGTAGATAATCACAATGGTCCCTTCTGGTCTTAATGTGGTAGAGGTAGTGTTGGAAAGGCAGTACTATTAAGTTACACACCAATACCAAGTGATACATTCTAAATCTCCAGCTGAGCAGTGAAAACTAATTTTAAAAATTGCTTTAAGACATTACACAATAAGGGCGAGATTCATCCTTGTGGTGCTCCAGTCATTCTCTAAACCCCATGTAACATGGGAGTAGTGCAGTAAAGTGAATTATTCATACTATGCATTGCAGCATTTTACATATTTTCAATTAAACAAAATGTTAATTACAAATCAATTTACTGATAAATCTTTAAAATAACCACTTCAGAGGAATAATTAAATTTAACTTCCCACTAGTATTTTTTTAAATAACCAAACAGATCTCCCACTGAAATTTGCCATTAGTCTTTCCAGGAGGAGAACAGCCTTGCTTTTTCCAAAAACTTTAATAGAGTTTGTTCTAATTCCTGCTTTCCTGGACAACATTTTTGGAAAATATGGGAAATTGCTTCCTTGAACTAACCTCTTATGGGGAAAATACTACTAAATCCATGTTCTTTGATACTGGAATAACTGACCAACCAGCCACTTCCACCACTTACTAATAAATCATTCTATTCTTTGTTAATCTTAAAACATTTATTACTGTTCAGCCTTAACAGAATTATATCTTGATATGTGCATCAAAGAAATGATAGTTATAGGTGTATATAGACAGAGAGATATGTACTTACAGATATTGTCAAACCATCCATGTTAGCTGCCAAAATGAACAAATGAGCACCTAAAGTGTTAATTGCGACACAGTGCAAAACTGCAATTTTCTATCATTTAAGAAAGAAAATTTTCATCTCCACTGTTACCTGTATATCTTGGAAAAAAAATTATGGTGTGAGTAGTGCTAAACCTTTCCCAATAGCTTTTAAGTTTGATTTCGGAATTAAAGTTGCAGTGAATGTAAATGCAATGTTTGGCAGTTTTCCAGATTAGTTTAACTAGTATGGCTTTTCACTGAAGAAAAAAATTTCCAGCAGAGTTCAGACATTAAGACTTTTTTGTTGTTGTTTTAATGATATATTTTGGGTTACAGTATCCTTCAACTGAGTTGTTTGCTTGCATTTTATCAAGAAAGTGCCAGGTGAAGCAATAAATGTTCTTGTAACAACCTGAAGATCTTGAAAATCAAACCATCCCAGGAAAAACTCACATGTATGCAGGCTGGGAACATAGCAATGGACTCCTGATTTTATCGGCACTTATTGCAATTAAGGAAGTCTATCTCCTGTCAGGAAAGCATTCAAATAAATTGTCCACCGCATTGATCACCGTTCCACACCACTGATCTAACACACAATGCTTCAATAGCTAGGAAAGTACAATGTCAGCTAGGACTGCTGATAACTGCTTGAAAAACATACCTTCTGGGGGAATCTTGGTCTTCTGGATCATACTACAGTCTAGCTTTGCGACTTTAACAAACCTTGGAATTAAAGAGATTGCCAAGGAGTTGGAAATAAGACAAACATTGAGCCTCACAAACAATCTGAGACTCCCACAGAAGCATCCACCATGGGAAGACTACACTATGTTATTTCCTCCTGCAAAAGAAAGACTATTTAAAGATGGATTTAAAACTTATGAAAGAACAACATCTTATGACTTCAGGCTGGTCTTGCTGTAATAAATCATTAGAGCAACCTTGTTCTCATGTCTTGTTCCACAGGGAACACAGACTCAACTCAAAGAAATTATAAACATATCATAGCCCTACAACACATACAATACAAGCATTGTGGAGGTCATGCAATCAATTTCTTAAGATGCAGACATAACAGGTGTACAGCTACATCAGCACCAAAGTGCCCATGAAACCCCATCATATGATGTTTTCAATTCAACCCCACTTCCTACTTCCAGACTTTCCTATATGACCATTATGTGCATGTAGACTGGTTACTCACTCCTAAATTTTGATAGCAGGAGAACAGTAAGATCAATCATGATTTGTCACATTTATTTGTAAATACATTTATGAATGTATATACTGTATTTTGTACAAACAAAAACACATGGCACATTCCATCATTTTTCACTGGCATCTGTCGTTTTCCCAAAATCCCGCTAAATATTCTCGGCCAGATCCTCACCTAGTGTAAATTGTCACAGCTTCACTCAAGTCAATGGAGCTGTGACAACTTATACAAGTTAAAGACCCTTTTTAACCTGCTTTCTTTAAATTGGGGTCAGCAACCTTTCAGAAGAGGTGTGCCGAGTCTTCATTTATTCACTCTAATTTAAGGTTTCGTGTGCTGGTAATACATTTTAACATTTTTAGAAGGTCTCTTTCTATAAGTCTATAATATATTACTAAACTATTGTTGTATATAAAGTAAATAAGGTTTTTAAAATGTTTCAGAATGCGGAGCCTCCCCAGACTGGTGGCCAGGACCCGGGCAGCATGAGTGCCACTGAAAATCAGTTCGCATGCTGCCTTCAGCATGCATGCCATAGGTTGCCTACCCTTGGTTTAAATAAAGGTTTTCTCTACATTTTTATTTAGAACGAAGTACAGTATATGCAAAACTAGATCACTAAAAATTTCTACAGACAAATGTAGAGGATGTCTAAGTTACACTTTCCCGAAGAGTTTAAAATCTAATTTGAAACATGAAGTTCACATAGGATAATGAACAGAAGATCACGAGGTTATAGAGGCTAGCTATTGGACAGCCTGATAACTATTTTGTTTTAAATATTGAGAAGTGTGGTTTGGAATCCATTTATCTTAGGTACTTATATGGCCTTCATTATTGTAGTACCTATCTCTCAGTCATTAACATATAGACTAAGTGACTTATCTAAGTTCATATAGGAAGTCTGTAGCAGAGCAGGGAACTGAACCCAGGTCTCAAGACGCAGCCTAATGCCTGTGCCACTGGACTATCTTTCCAAGATCCTTCTTGTATCTTATAGAAAGTCTTTTAGAAAGGTCTAAATATGAGAGTAGATGGCTAGCTTTTCAAACATTACTCAATACCAGTTATATGATGTTTGAAGGACCAAGTGGTAAGCCACTGCAGCAGTAATAGGTCACCAAATGTGCACATACACTAGAAAGTAACTTTTAGATATTTCAAGTATCCAGCCTACTTTAGAGTCACCCTGTGGTCCAGTTCCTTAATTTGTTCAAATTTGAGTGGTTTATTTCCTCATACATACTAGGACACACATCTGACCTCAGAAATTTCATTGGCTTCCTGTCCATTATAGAATGCTCTGTAACATCTAATCTCAAGATTTACATCAATTCATCATCCAACTGTACTGACCTCATCTCTACCTAGTCTGTAACCCACTCCCTACACTCTTTAATATCGCACTTCCTTGTCTCTTCTCCGATACCTTCACCATTTACAACTCACCTCCTGCTTGAAGCTCCCTGATTATATATAAATGCCATTTCAAGACCTGTCCCTTCTTTCTAGCCTGTGACTTCCAAAATAACAAAAACCAAACCATGCAACTAGCACTTAACACAGTACACAATTTGAAAAATTACAATTAACACACATTAAATGTGTATTTTAGACATTTATGCAAGCGTCAGGGTTGAGATCACCAGAGCAATATTTGGAAGCACATTTATTGGTTAGATAGAGGGATTAGGAGTCCAGATCTATTCCCAGCTCAGTCACTGAATTCCTGACTCCTGATTAAGTAATGCAACCTTTCTGTACCTCAGTTTATCCACAAATTCTTGTATAACACTTAGCTACTCCACAGGGGTGGCTTTTTTAAAAATTTAAGTTTGTAAATAGCCTGTTTGGTCTTTTGAGCTCAGAATTATTAAATGTACAGAGAATCCACACATCACCTACACCTCAACCTCATGACAATTTCATGAGCAGAGTGAAAAATGAAAGAAATCGTGTATTCTTAAAGTTGATGCATGACAATGTTTTCTAAGTATCAAAGGGGTAGCTGTGTTAGGTTGGATCTGTAAAAGCAGCAAAGAGTCCTGTGGCACCTTATAAACTAACAGACGTATTGGAGCATGAGCATGACATGCATCCGACGAAGTGGGTATTCACCCACGAAAACTCATGCTTCAATACGTCTGTTAGTCTATAAGGTGCCACAGGACTCTTTGCTGCTTTTATAGTGTTTTCTAAGCATCTCTATGGCCCTGACCCCAAACCCTATTGACATTAATAGAAATAAACCTATTGAATTCACTGGGCTTGGGGATCAGGTCCTTGGTGTCCATGATTTCCAAGTCTTTAAATAAGTATGGTAGCATTTATCTGCCAAAACAAGAAGCTAATAGAGTGATGCATATATTATCAAATGGCCACCACAAATATCAGAAGCTGTAAACATACAAACTACTGATATGACATTTTTGCCACAGACAGCTAGATAGATACACATCACTTCCATTATTAATATTGTGTATAATGTTCTGCAACCATCTTAGGAGATACTGTACTAAATTGTCATAATATCTAGCTTGAACAGCCGAAGCCATTCTTAAAAAGACAGAAGGAAGCTGTCCAAAATCTGTCACTATATCTCCTGTCAACGTTCTACTCCTGGGAAGAGGACAGCTTTCACTAACAACTTCTAAAGTCTGTACGATGTGAACTCTGCCAAACAAGCGTCTATAGGAGCTCACAACTCTGACACCTTGCATTAAAGGTATAGGGAAGAGCGCCTCAAAAATGTCTGTACAGCCAGTTAGCTTAGCTCTCTACCACAAACTTAAAAGGAAAAAGGGCTGAAATAAAAAGATTCCCAGATCTTTTGGGAGAAAAACTGCTCAAGCAGGACAGTTGGCAGAGTGGATGAAAACAAAATTAACGTTCAGAAGAGAAACCACAGATTCTTTTGTGCACAGAGGCGTCATCAGAAAGAGGAGCATGAGGGGAATGTGGTCAAGGCCTGCCCCTAATTACTCCTAATAGGCCTACACATCACATAAACCAGGAGGAAAAAAAAAAGGAAAAAATATTAATGAATCTCACCCATCAGTTATTGCATGAGAACGCCCATGCAATATAACACTGAAATAATCAAATACATTAATTTAGCACAATTTAACCTCTTATATTTAATAATAGAGGAACAGAAACCATCATTCTTGGCTCCGGCAAATCTTCTGAGTAACAAATGAATTCTAACTAAGCAGGGCCTTCAGGATTTGGCACACCAAACTTACATGCAGTTTCCAAAGTTTACTACAGGTTATTAAATCCCTATGTGCTTATCACATCCAAGTTTTATCAATCAATAACGTCTGACACCAATCCCTGCGGCATCAGAGATCTAGCAGGAAAATCAAGAGGTCTCCTAACTGTAGATTTATCTGCCCATGCAGATGAAGAAAAATGCTAGAAGAAAGGACTTCCTTCTGTCTGGAAGAACCAATACCCCGAGATTGTAATTCTAATTCACTTTAGTCAGATCACAGATAAATAGAGCCTTGTGTGGATATAAATCAATATCTGTGGAACTGCAGAGCTCTCCCAGGAACTGCAGCGGCCAAAGGAGCAGAATGGGGGGCTGCCGCTCCCAGGAGCCAGTGTCCCATGCCAATGGCTCCTCCAGCACGGCTGTATCACCCCCTGCCCTGCCCACTGGGGTGGGCAGCAGCCTCACTGGCAGCTGTCCTTGGTCATGCTTTTGTGTTCAAGGGGAGCACATGCCCCCAGACAGGAGACGCAGACAGCTGCATGGAAGCATTGGGGGGCAGGGATGGGGGCGGTACAGCTGCTCCAGAAGAGCTGCTGGCGCGAGGCACTGGCTCCTGGGAGCAGCAAACCACATTATGCTCCTTCAGCTGCTGCAGTTCCTGGGAGAGCCCTACAGTTCCGTGGATACTGACTTATATCCATGCAGGGCTCTACAGATAAGCAGGACCCATGGAATGTTCTGTCCTGTGTAGAGAAATATACTGGCGCCCTATTTCCAACAGATAAAGGCCCTGCCAAGCCAGTAAGATTCAACTGATTGAGAGCTTGTATAGCATTCTGCTACTATGGTGGTTTGAGTAGTGTTAAAAACCTGGAGGATTAGACTGATATGGAGCTTAAATTGGATCATAAGCAAAAAACACTTCTTATTTACAAAAGGTCTGTGCTTGAGGCACATTTACTTAGATAGGCAGCTGAATCCACAGCAAAATTCCACTTCTTCGCAATATTGTTCAGAGCTCACCCCAGGACAGGAACTTCACAAAGCATGGTGGACAAGAGCAACATGGCAGCTGCAAATCTTACATACCAGAATATTGTACTTTGCACAGGTGAAAATAATGCAAAACAGAGCTCGGATATTGTTTGATTCACTGATAGAGCATGTAAAAGCAACCAATGTACATCAATTACCTCCCCCATATTCAATGACACAAACTGAGAAAGCATCAATGCCAAGACCCATTTAGGAGTGATGAAGACAAAATCTGATCTGAGCTTTTATTATGATATAGCAGTGATACTCAGACCTCAGTGGTTCAGGAGCCAAATTAGCTATCCATATTACTCAGAAGAGCCACAGTTGTATGAAACAATGAATTCACTACTATTTTATATACATATTGTTCTCACAGGAAAATGATGGACCAAGTATTATTATTTTATCAACAGCAATTGGTTAACATAGTAAAAACATGCTGATTGTTTAATAATTAAATCACACAGGTTTAATATCACATGCTGCAAAGAGCCACTGGAGACATATTAAAGAGCCACTTGTGGCTCGCATGCCTCAGTCTGAGTATCACTGTGATATAACACTAAACAAGTCAAAGCAATTTTGGGGATCAATGGGGAAAAGAATCACAGTTAAGTGAATCTGCAATTCCTCTCTGCATCAGATCACACCGAGAAAGCTGCCGTGTTATGAATGATTCCATCCTCAATCCTGCAATGTTATAAGCATATCATAATCAATTCAGAAACAAGCAACAAAAATGCTGGAAGCACACACCAGCCACAGTAACCAACTGCAATTGTCTGAAGGCTGTAAAACAACAAGAAGAGAGAAGAATTGTTACAAATAGGTATGCAGCCAGATGCAAAAGCACAAAAGAAAGCATAGGAAAATTGTTTGTTTTTTTAAATCCTTCCTTCTGGTGCAGTTTATTAGATGGTGGAGTAGCAACTCAAGGGAAGGAAGAGAAGCCCTCATAGTCTGGAACACTGAGAACCAAATTGGCCAAAGCACTGGAAATGCACACTATGGAGCAATTTTTGCAATCAGATGGATCGAATGACCTAATAGGTCTTATCTATCACTACTTTTATGCTTTTATAAATAATAATTCTAGGCTGTTACCCAATTAGATGAAAATCCAAAATACGTTATAGTTACTAATTTTTCATTAAAGACAAATGCAATCTTTTGTTATTGCAAAACTATTTGTAATGGGTGAGCCACAGCAGCGCAAAGAAACAAGATAAAGCAGTCTTATGTCAGAGCTCTCTGAGTGCTTCCGTCTGAGCATTCAGCTCAACAACACAAAGATGGCTATGCTGGCTACAGGAGGACTTCAAATGGCTCTGTCTACTAAAATTACTTTCAGGGACTATTACACATGACATCATCCAACTGTGACTACATTAAGTCAGGGCAATTACTGCTAATCAACTTAGACTATATCTATGTAGTTATTTTTAGAGGCTTTATTGAGGTTTATCCAGAGAGCATACTGTAGCACTCCCTTTGGCAAAGATAGCACGATGTTCAAATATTTCCAAGTAGAATAGCTTCTTCCTTAAGCCTTTTTGTCTTTGGGTTCATGCTTGGCTTTCCCAATCTGTTTTCCTCCTTCCTTCCACTTCCAAAGGTTGGTTTCTTCTGCAGACAGCTACCTATCCACTCACAATGAAAATGCATTAGTACCAGAGACATTTAGTTAAGTGATGAAGTACCAATCGCCAGGTGCAATTGTCCTTCAGGTATGAAGTTCCCCCTTCTCTCTCTCCACTCATTCAATTCTTGAGTAATTTACTCAGAAAATTATGATTGTATACAAACTAGCAATAACCATATTTTCAGGGTCTGCAGCTGTATGCAAGGTATACAGTATATTCACCAGTTACAGGAGATTATATGTTTTACCACCTTCTGGACACCAAGTAGCGAAGCCAGACAAAAGTTTACAGATCCTGCATTACACAGGTGGGCTGGAATTGGCAAATCTCCTCCTGGTCTCATCCCAATGCCTGACTTGCAGTTGTAATCCCAAGCAATATGTAGTGCAGGACCCTGGTGCACTCCAACTGCCAGGAACCCCGGTGCACTCCAACTGCCAAGAACCCCAAGCAGGTGATTGCTTTCCCTGTGGTTAGGGCTGACCCTTCATACCACACAATTAATTTTAGCTTCTGCCAACCATGCTGTTCCAATTAATTTTTTTATTACATTAGGATTTCAAGATGGGATTTTCAAAGAAGTTTTAAAGGAGTTGGGTGCCCATCTTCTATTCAATTTCACTGATGGAATGGAAGATGGGCATCTAACTCCCTTAGGTGTATTTGCCTATCCCAGCCTAAATGTTTTAAGCCGAACAGGGCTTTTACGTGCAACACAGTTGACTTTATTGCGGCTGCAGGCACATGAAAGTAGAGAACTTAACCCATGGACTTCTATCTAGAAACCATCTACACCAAGAATTTATGAGTGAGGGGATATTCTGAATTAACTGGTATCTGGGGGTCTGGATGTTTATCCAGACCATCTCAGAATCTCCTCCCTGAAAGCTAGGTTGAGTATCCCACCACTGCAGGCTTTTTTGAGAGATTTCCAATGCTCCAGGATTTCCAATCCACTCAAACCAAGGAAGAATAACTTTTGCCAAAGTAGATCCAGATTTCAGTTTCTGCCTGCAGCTAGAATGCTCTGAGGTACACAACAATTTATTCAAAAAAGAGTTAACCCCCAAAATCTGGTAGTTTTGGCTCATGTTCAGTTTCGATCCAGACCAGTTCTCTCACCTCTAAACAATGCATATAGTGTGCTAATAAGATGTAGTGAGCAATAATAACTACACACAAAAATCACATTAATGGAAGCAACACTGCTGTGTTATTTACTTCTGTGCTTATAACTGTTGTCACTAATGTGCTTTGCATATACTTCGATTAGTGTTTCATTACAATGATATGAAAAAGGATTTTGTTAGCTTTTCCGTAAGTCTTCTCTAGCATCTCTCTCTCTCTCCTTATTTTAAAAACATCTTCTGTTTAGCTATTCCACATGGGGCCCAATTTTCCTCTCACACCAGAATAAGCCAGGAGTACTTCATTGTTGAAAGTGGATTTAATCTAACATAAGTGGAGAGGAAAATATGGACATTAGAGTAAAGAGAAGTTACAACTCCCATTCTCTACCTTCCATAAATAAATCCTTAGACTAGCTTTTATTATTTGAGCTGTACTTATTTAGGAGTCTCTCTTGCTCTCTGTACACACATGTAACTCCCATTACTGTCAGTGGAAATTATGCCTGTACATCAGTAGCAGACCAGAACCCAGCACATTGAAATCTCTAGGGTCTCTTGTTTAAGGGGAAGAGCCAATGAACTTATTTGGATTTTTTTCCCCTTTAAACAAATATAATGTAACAGATACAGGCACTGGATGATTCTCCAGAACAGGAGTAATACCCAAGAAAGAGCCCTAATCTAATGTATTTAGAACAGTAAAACAGGGAACTAAACAACAGGAACACAGATTTTGTTTCCAGTTCCCACCATGAATTGCACAGACCCACCTGATAAGAGACTTAGGGTATGTCTACACTGCAATGTATGCCCAAGATTAGTGGAACTCCAATCACCTGACCTACATTAGGGAGCCCAGGACTTGAGTGTCGACGTTATATTTTAATCCTAGGTTACCAATTTTCTGACTCATGCTCAAACCTAGGCTCTGGCATCCACACTGCAGTGTGCAGACCCAAGTCAAAGTAATCATATCCCAGAGTCTGCAGCGCCGCTTCCCCCAAAAATGTTGCCACTCTTGCCCTAGCACCATAGTGCATAGTGGGAAAACTTTACTGCCCTCCCTTGCACATTACCAGGGCACAGCTCTCTTTGCATAATAATTGATTGGTTTGCTCTCCATTGAAAACCTATGAGGCTCTGTGATAGCGTGCTTGCAGAGCAGTGATCAGAACAGAATGGATTAACACTGACCTGAGATGCTGCCATTTGCCAAGGGAGGTGGAAGTGCCTCTGAGCTGACTGCAGATTGTTGGGATAGAGAGGACTAAGGAAGTTGTCCAATGGAATTGTGGGATACTTCCAGATGACTCCTGTGACCTGAGTCAACCAGAGCTGTTGCTACACTGCAAAGCAATAGGGCTTGGACCGCAGGTCCTGGCTTGACTTGACTTGGACTCTCCATCCCTGCAGGGTCCTGGGTCCAAGCCCTGTGTTAGCACAATTGCACTGTAGACACAAGGATGGTTAGCCCTGAGGCCGGACTCAAGCATGGAACTACACTGCAGTATAGCCATACCCTTAAAGGTTATAAACAAGAAAAATAAAAACCAACAACTAATGATGACATTTTCCACTAGATTAGATATTTCAACATTCAAAAACCCACACTTAATAAATCTTACTTGTCAGCTTCAAGTGTAAGTATTCCAACCATTTTTTAAAATCAGCTACAATAAGAGTACTCTACTTACATGCACTTTTTCCAGGTACAGAGATCAAAGTGCTTTACAAAAATGGCTATTTAGCCCAGATGAGGAAACAGATGCAGAAAGGTTAAATGGGTTGGTCCAGGTCACACGTGGCAGAGTTGGGAATAGAAACCAGCTCTCCCAATTCTAAGTGCGATACCCTGTCTAGTGGAGCACAATGTGTACAGCCTATTGACTAATCAGTTTAATGTGCCATCACAGTAACATGAATCCTATGGCAACAAATGAGTCATTCACTTCCTTAGAGGGAAACACATGCAAGTGGATGTCTGAAGCACTTATAGTCATTGTCACCCATTAAAAAGCTATCAACATATGCACTATTCTTGCAATCTTGAATAATGGGAGCAAACCTCATGTTATCTCCTTACAAGACTCAATCATTTTTCTCTCTTAAGATATTTTCCAGTACATGGTTCTCACCTGCTTCAATACTTCTACAGCTGCCAGTTATATCTAAATATGGGGCAAATACATCAGAGGCTGCTCAACTACCATTGCACCTCCTATAATCATTGTAGTGAATTTTTGTGGCAATTAAGTACTTTTCCATCCCTCTGTCAGGTATCACAGGTCTTGAATCCTGGTCCACAGGACTCTTAGGAGCTAATAAGCTCCAACTGGCCATGCAGTGACCTGCTAACAGTTGCTAGGGCAGAAGCTGAACCCCGAAGAGGACTCCAGTCCTAGAACCTGATTGGCAGAATGCTTGATGTCAATAGCTTCTATATAAACACAGCACAGGAACAGGAAGTTGTCCATGCAACTGGGATCCACCCTGCTCTGGACTGGTGTTCCTGTTCCCCTGGCTTGACTTCCTGGCATACCAGCCTGGCTTGACTACTGGCGTTTGACTTGTGGGTTTGATCTCTAGCTTGTCTCCTGCCTCGGCGCTCCTGGTATCCCAACTCAGCCTGACTCTGACTCCTGACCTCCACTTTGTTTTCTGCCTTTGACCCCCAGTAACCCGACCTGGTCTGATTTTGGTTATTGATTTGTGGTTCTGCTCTTAAGTTTGTCTCCTGCTTCTGATCTCCCAGTGTCCTGATCCAGCTGACTCTTGACTCCCAACCCGTGACTTTGGACCCTGGCTCTGACTACTAGGTCTAGCTGCCCACGACCTGGCCTGGATCCTCCTTGTGAGTGTCACATCCATTGTTTACATGGCACCTTTGCACTGCTATATCCTCTCTAAGCCAGATTTCACTGTTCTTTTTACACCCTGAGTCTAAATGCAGATATAGGTCATAGAAAGCACCAATCTATATTCTGGGCACATGCACAGATACCATATAAAGACCAACCTGTCATGGTTTCTGAAACTCTATTTAATCACACAAGCCAAGTGAAATGAATGGAAGTTTTGCCATTGACTTTAATTAGGCAAGGATTCACCCAAAGTAATTTAGCTTCTGTGTCTTTGTGGCTTTTACAATGGGAAAATTCATAGTGTTAAACAAACTTCAATCTTCCATTCAATACTTGTTTGGAATGGCAGCCTAGTACTAATAGTCAGTAACAAAATAGATTCAGACACTGCCTCTATAATATCCTTCTTTGATTCCCTCTGCTTCACGTACACCTGCATACACCAAGCTGGCTGGGTTATCTGTTTACCCACACCATTTTCCATGGTAACTTGGATATTTCCTCTACTATGAGTCTCAGGCCTTAAAACTGTTGTCTAAATATCCAGTCCATCTGTTTAACTCATATCTTGGTGATGTTACTGCTTCAGATAGGAAACAAACTGCCACTCAAAAGACCACAGGAAAGTGACATGTGGCGGTATTAATGATCTGAACAGTACAGTATGTTTTTAAGTATGCAAAAATACTACATAGAAAAGCAAGTAAATTTTCCCTAAATAAAATACGTAACCCTTCTGCCAGGTGAAGCCAGCAGCAACAAGGGCCGGGTTCAGTATCTAGGTACAATACAAAACCGGCTCGAGCCCTCACTCAATGACCTGGGACAATTACACACTATCCCTTGGGCGCCTCTAAGAGGCAATACTTCCCCTCTCGCAAACACAGAGTCTGAGTGTAGCAAAAGCTTTTAATAAAAGGAGGGAATTAACTCAGCATTAATTTGGGAAAACACCACAACTAGGGCTCATAAACACAAACCATGAGCAAAAGACCCACCCCCAAGTAAGTTGGGCAGTGTCCTTTTCCCCTCAGGGTCTTAAGTCCAGCAACCCAAAAGTCCCTTTAACTCACCACTAGATCTCAGGGGAGAGCTCATCCAGACTCTGCTTACAAATAAAGGCCCTAAATCCTGGCTACTGAATTACTATTTTATTTCCTGTATCACCCATCACAACAGGGTCTAAGAACTGCTTGATTCCTAAGTAACATTTTTGCTTCATAAGGGCAAAAATAACACGAGGTAATTCAGTCAATTTGGTCAACACTAAGTAATTACATTGGTCAAAAAATTAATTGCGTAAAGCTAAGTCTCTGTCCACCAGACTTTCCTGCCTTCATCATAAAACAAATGTCAGCTTGGAAAATAAATAGTAAGAAAATAAGTACAGCCTTACTAGAACATCATATTACTGGCTGTCCCGTCTTCTCCCAACATCATACCTCTGTTGTGATAAGGTTTTCACCTCAGACTTGTCTATTTCATTAGCATTTGCTAACCCATATTCAATAAATCTCTCTTGCATGTGGTAATAAAAAAGCAGAAACGCTTTAATTAAAAAGCTGCTCTATGCATTATTTGTACAGAGGTTTTTTTCTTGTAATGTTTGCTTTATCTGCTTGATAGAGATGGGCTGTGGAAATAGCCAGCATGTTAAAATGTGTACACAGACACACACGTTAACACATTAAGTACACCTGTCGTCATACACAATGAACATTAACAAAGTTTTAGATACAAGGATCTAGCCGTTTGTGAATAAATCAGATGACCTGATGAAGAAAAAGTGCCACAGGGTGCATTGTCCCCAGGAAATTAAAAACAGCCCGGATACAATGATGATGTATATCTATAGTTGTGAATAATTATAATCACTGCCTAGCAGAAACAATCTTAGGATTTTCTCTAGCACTCATCACTGTCATATCTAAATGTTGCCTAAGTAAATTAGTTCTGCACAGCAAGAAACATACTCGACTAAATGGAAGAGTCTGTTCTTCACACCTCACCAATTCTCGGAAGCCCTGCTGGGTTTAGGTGCCATTAACTTCAAATTTAAAAAAAAATCCTGTATGGACGGAAAGATTTAAGAAGGAGCATTCTGCAGTTTGCTCTAAAAGCAGTTAGTCTTTGGTTGAGCCAAGTCTCCTCAGACAGGTCATTTCATAGTTAAGCCTTCTTAAAAAGAACATTTTTATCCCAAATTCTCACGTGTTTCAGCCTGATTTTTGCAAGATATGTCCTAAAAAAGAGAAGTTATCTTTGGAAGTCAAGAGATACAATTGCTGATATAGCTGGATCCTGTCTCACTGGTAGTGTTGAAAAACAGAAGTAGAGCTGGTGGGGTTTTTTGTTTGAAAAAAATGACAATGCAAAGTAGCTTTTTCCCCCTAAAACTTTGTTGCAGGCATGTTTTTTGGTTTTTCAACAAAGCAGAATCACAAACCAACCCAGGATGATTCAGATTCTGTTGAGAATGTGACAGAACCGGAGAGAGGTGGATGGGAATGCTAGACGAATGGCTCTGATTCTGATCCATCTCTAAAAGAAAAATCACCTCTGTGAAACGACTCAGGAATACAGATTTTAAAATCTAGTTCTATAAGCTTGTTATTGTGTTAGATTTTCCTTGTTCTTTTTGGCAGCTGGTTTTCAGAAAAAAGCAAACAAAGGTGTTTACTCAAGGCTCAGTTCACCTGCTGTTCCACCTGGCCCTTCTGCCTCAGGAGCTGGGGCCGATCTCAGATCAGAGATAACTGTTCTTGCAGGGAGTGAACTTTCAAATCAGACACGCTTTGGGGTCTCTGTTGCTGGAGACAAGGAAACTAGTTCCAGGTAATGCCATACAGCCTCTCACATCACCCTATTGGTTACCAACCCTGTATCCTCATTTAGGCAGACAGTGCTCTTTGGATTAATCCCCTAAATCCTTCAGGCTTCTGAATGCCACGCTGGAATAATATGTGATTTGCTCCCTAGTAATGAGGGTCAGCAGAGTTCAAGGGCACTTGCATCATCCTCTCACAGACAGAATTTATTGAGGCAGAAGAAGGGCGAGAGAGCTTTGAGAGTTTGTTCTGAAATACTGAATCATGAGTTTCAATGGGGCTGATGGATTTCCAGAGGCAGAGTGGAACAATCTGCTTTGAATTAGCCATTATCCTTTATGCTCCCCCATGTTTCCTGTCATCACACAAGATGATGAGTTACCCTTTAACTCACTATAGAATAATCTCCACTACCAGGGAAAGGGCAGTTAAAAAACCCTGAGCTATTGGCAGGGAAGATTTGAAAGTGCAGACTACCCCTGAGCTCAGTTTGCTGTAAGAACCAGAAGAATCATTAAAGTCAGAACAGTTCATTCATCTTGTATATTGAGCACAAGGATGATGGGGTGGGGGGGGAGTGCCACAGCTACTAAATTTAGGGAGATGGGACAATATGATGAGAAACTGTTATTTCTCCTTCCCACTTAGAAAACATACAAAGGTTTGATGGCACTGATAAGTGTCCATCAGAGAAAGCATTAGTCAGCCATCATTACTATTTCATGATTTGTATTGTGGTGCCACCTTCAGTGGCCAGGACATGGGCAGTCATCCCAGTAGTCAGAGCAGGAGTTGGACCAGGATCAGAACTGGTGTTAGAGGCCAGATTCCAGAACCGGATGCCCTGGAGCAAGGCCAGGCAGGAGCAGGGCTGGGTCCAAAGCAGAAACAAAGCAAGGCAGGACTGGAACAAGGTGTGACACAGAGGCCCATTGCTGTCAGCTGGCAAAGGGTTCCGTGTTCTGTAACAATGACTTCCAACAAGCCTGACAAACTCACTACACCTAGCACACTGCTTTCACCATATTTATCCATAAAGAATACCATGTGAGGTCTTAAATGAAAGCCAAGATCTCACTGATCATTAATATCATTGTGAAATTTATGTATAAACACTACATAAAAAGTTATGTATGTCAGATAAAAATACATTCCTAAAGTCTGACTCAAGGCAGGATTAACAAACGAGGTTTCTGCCAGACAAAGGATGGATATTTACCTGTTTGCCTCAGTACACATGTAAATTAAGCATTGTAAACCAACACAGTGGATGTTCTGTTTGCATATAAAGGCACTGTGAAGTCAATACCAGGGAATAAACGTGAGGGTGTCATCCCGAGGCTGTATCTACACTGAAAACGCTGCAGCAGAACAACTGCAGTGCTGTAGCTGAGCTCTTGTAGCTCCTCAGTGTAGACACTCACTACATCAACAGGAGGGATTATCTCATCACTGAAGGTAATCTACCTCTCCTAGCAGTAGCTGGGCCAATGGAAGAATTCTTCTGTTGACCTAGCACTGTCTACGCTAGGGGCTAGGTCGGCGTAACTACATCTCTCAGTTTGGATTTTTCACTCTCCATAGCTATGCCAGTGTAGCTTTTCAGTGTAGATCATCCCTGACTCTAGGGACAAAAAAAAAAAAAAAAAATTGGGGGGGATACAAGGAGAAGGTAAAAGGACACCTATTTATCCTTCACCGAGGAAGCAAAAGGATAGTGCTTTTGCATTAATTAAAGAAGGATCCCTGCCATCTTGGTTGGAAACGCTGGCAGATTGCTTTAAACAAGCCTATTACATTTGCACTTGAGGAAGCATGTTATAATTTTGTTGTACAGGTAACCTTTCCGTTTCCATTATCCTGACCATCTCAAACCTTAATCTTTGATAATAAACTTCTGATGGTTTTCACTATAAATACATCTCAGTCCTGTTATATAAGAGCTGATTCACAATTAAATCCAACAAGCCCCGTGTCTACGCTGTCCAGCACACCTGATATTTTTGTGAGTTTCCAGTGACAGGATATCCCAGGGGAACACTTCAAAAGAGGCTTGGGGAACAGGGTGCATCTTTTGTTAACCTGCAAAGCAAAGAGAAGACTAGTATTGCCCGAAGGAGATCGTCTGGGCGGCTAAGAGCCTGGTGGTGTCAAGGAGCTGACTCCTAGCTAAGCACAAGCAAGTCTTTCTCTTGTTAGAGATGGGAGAGGAGGTTACAAAGTGACTCCCATTTCTGGACACCCTGACAAGTGTCATGAAAGGTTGGGAACAAACAGGTGTAGGCGCTATCGTAGCCATGGAAAAATGCTTTAAGCAGCCCCTGAACTGCTGCTACGCTTAAGAGCCAGTCTGCTGATTCTTCCAATCAATCAGATGGTGTAGGGAATCAGGGACCTACTCCAGGGCAGCTGCATTCATCTGGTTGCCTACAGACTGACACTGCTGCAGGACCAGCTCCCTGGCAGTGCCTGTGGGCCCCAGCCACAGACCAGGAGCCCATTGTTCTAGGTGCTGTACAAACAGAACAGAAAGAGAATATAAGTAAATATGCAGCTGTAAGGCGGCCCTAACACATCTTTACCATTTGGAAGGAGACTCAATTTTGAATTAATTTTAAAGCCATTTGAAAAGTTTTTTTTTAAATGAAGAATTTTTCATTTTCACTGAGATTTTTAAGACGTGTGGTGCATATTTTGCCTTTTTTTACAATGATGCAATAAGCAAGTACACTGCAGTCACTCTGCAATCTGGCTCTTACCAAACATAAGGTTTGTTTGTGGGGAAGAGGAGAGAGTGAGTTAAGTGTTTTGCTTTTCAGATTTCCCTGGCTTTGTATGATTTGTATTTTTAAAGTTATATATTTCAGGTTCTTTTTTGGGAAAGGTAAAAGAAAACTGAAATTTTGAACAGAATGGAGAATTATTTTTAAGCCAAAAAAGAAGTCAATCTAGTAGCACCAGCAAACCAACATTCATAATGCTTAGCAGCTTGGACGATGCTGGGGAAGGAATATGTAAACAAACATAAAAATGTATTGTCTAGTACAATTCCCAGTATCTTTGTTTTGGCCACAGAGGGCATGATCTAAAGCCCATTCAGTCAAATGACTTCTATGAGGGCATAATCCAAAACCAGTTAAAGTACTGACTGATGGATTTGGCATCATGCACCATGAGAATTCATCATTAACAAGAGCTGTTATACCTGGTGCCCTCCACCAGTGTTGAAAGCGAAGGTTTTGGAAACTTACATACAGTGATATGTGTACTCTACATTTGGCAGCAAGGAGTCCAGGTTCTGCTCTTCTGCAGCAGGCTGAATATGCTGCAGCAGAATTGAGCGAAATAATAATGGAGGTTTTATTTAATTAGACATGAAAAACGATATGATCAGAGTAGTCTTTGAGATAGGATTTAATTTTTAATGTACTGGTATTCACTTTATTTTAGACTTCCCTCCACTTTGCCAACAAGCTACAAATATATTGCCAATGCATCAAATATTTTGTGGAAATTCTGGAAGTCTTGATATCTGGGTAGGGGAAAGGTGGAGTTTTGTTACCCAGGAATCAATCGAGGCTTCTGGGATTAGAGAGTTGGATACATATCCAATCCTGCCCAAAATCTGAGGAGAAGGAAGTAACTGGTTTTTGGGAGGGAAAGCCTTGAATTTATTCCCTATTCCAATAATCTTGGGCAGCAATCAACTGCCCCATGCCTTCATTTTTCCACTGTATCCTTCATATTCTAATAGGTAGGTGCTATATCTGGATGGTGCTGCTAAAATGATCAGCAATGCAACAGTTGGCAATGATGACATGAAAATAATCTTTAGACTTAAGAATTATGCCTCACTGAGATAAATGGGAGAGTCCATCTGATTCACAGCTGTACTTCAACTCAACACGGCATTGGTTTACATTTAGTTCCCATTTGGGAAGATTATTGTGGCAGAAGGGATGGGTGAAGCTGTTACAATACAGTTGCTTTCCAGCAAGTACAGCAGCAAATGTAATTTCATTTAAAAAGAGACCACTATTTAAAAAAAGAAAAAAAAATTACACATCTACTATTGTTACAGGTTATCTAAAATCTGGAAGGGACTAGAGTTTTCGTTTATTTATCTTGGAACAGACTGTAACCTTCTTAAACGCATTAGCAGACACTTAGTGAATTTGACCATGTGCTAAGGCCAGATTTCCATGCATTTCCCCAGCATAGTCAGTGACTTTTCTCCTGTATATGTAGGTCTGACACCAGAGAGAGCGAGACACACAGACATGCAGTTTAAGAATAAAAAATGTGATTGCAAATCCCCCAAACTGGTAGGTAGGGTGAACTCCAATTGGTTTAATATTGGAAATTAGTTGTTCAACTCATTCTTTTTTCCTGCTGACTAGATTTCCAAGTTCATAGCTTTAAACAGCCTTAGTGGAGAGTGGTAGAACTTTGGGCTTTTGGTCAACCTAAATTGAGAGCCCATGTTTAAAAAATGGTGTTGTGTGGGCACTCTGCGTGCTAGATTTAAAAATCAATGGTGGGTTTATGTTCCACATTTTGTTTGTGTGCATGTGTGTGTCTGTGTGTGCATGTGTATGTGTAATACCCAGGGCCGGCTTTAGGCCTATTCCACCAATTCCCCCGAATCGGGCCCCGCGCCTAAGAGGGCACCGCACCCAGTGAGAATCCCTTCCCTGGCTAGAGGCGCCTTTTTAATTTTTACTCACCTGGCTGCGCTTCGGGTCTTCGGCGGCACTTTGGTGGCGGATCCTTGGCTTGCTCTGGGTCTTCGGTGGCACTTCAGCAGCGGGTCCTTCAGTGCCACCAAAGACCTGGAGCGAGTGAAGGACCCATCGCTGAAGTGCCGGCGAAGACTCAGAGCACCGCCCAGTGAGTACAAGCTCCACGTGTTTCTTTACATGTGTGTGTTTTGGTTTTTTTAGTCATCCCTGATGGGGCCCCATCGAAACTGTTCGAATTGGGCCCCACACTTCCTAAAGCCGGCCCTGGTAATACCCAGTGATAATTGGAAGCTGTTTTTAAGTATGGGCACATCTTTAGATGAGGAAAATGGTATTCTACAGTATTCCAAGTAAAGTATGCATGAATAGCCCTATTTCCTATCATCTCTTTAATTAATTAAGACCCATGATAGCAACACTTTTGTAAGGCTAGTGGTACCCACGAGCTATGCAACTCTTAAATTTTAAAAAGCATCTTTACAGACAACAGCATGTGCCTAAAAATCAGATATTCTGGCATGTAATGACACAGTCATGTAATGAGAGTGTCTGCACTGAGAAGTGAACATATGAAATTTAATCATACAGCACAGCCCAGGTGCTTAAGCACTTTCACTTTCAATGGCAGTTCCACATGTTTGTGGCTTTCTGTTGTTCTGCTGTAGGAAAAGGTGATGCAACAACAGCTCAGCTTTAAATCAAAATAAAGTAGGATTCCAGTAAGTCCTTGGGAAGAAAAAACAAGAGCCTCTGTTTCTTTCTCAGTGGATTTATTAAATCTGTAGCATTTCCCATATGCTGCCTTCCCCCTACTAATAATTCGGAAGCAGCTCATGCTCAAATACTTGTTATACAGAGCATAGTGCATTTTAAATGAAGTGCTTCCTTCTGGAGTGTCCCGGAATTAGAGGGGAAACTGTATAACGATTAAGTGTATTAGCCTGTGAAACAGACTTCCCAAAGGAAATCTAGAAGCTAGGGAAGTTTAAAACCAGCCGAGCATTGAAAAAAAAAAATACATATACATACACACACACACGAACATCCTGCATTGGTAGGGAACAATTCTGCATTAGCAAGAGGATAAATTACATCAGGGTTCTCAAAACAAGGGGTCACAGAAAGGTGAGCAGAGGATGCGGTATGGAAAGGGTTGAGCGCTATTGACAGACATCCTAAAAGGCTTTTCCTACCGTTGATTTTTTTATGATTTTCAAGATAACAAGAAATTATCTAACATCCAATCAAATGACTGATCTCAGGATGTAGATCTAAATTCTAACTCTCTTCCCTTCCTCAAAGTCTCAGACATGGTATGGCAAGTAAAGAACAGGGCTTCCCAGAGGATTCAGGGGGCCTCGGGCAAAGCAATTTCGGGGGCCCCTTCCATAAAAAAATGTTGCAATACTATCAAATACTATATTCTCGTGGGGGCTCCTATGGGATCCGGGGCCTAGGGCAAATTGCCCCCTCCTCCCCGGGCGGCCCTGGTAAAGAAAGATATTACCAATTAACCGCATCGCACCCTGTCTGTGCATTGTTCTGGGCAGCAAAGCTAAGGAAATATATGGGGAATCTGTCTCATTTACAAGGATTAATGGTAAAGCCCTTCAGCGTTCCCTGCCCTAATGATAAGGACAGTGGGAGAGGCATTGAACTCCGTCAATGCGAAGTTCCAACTCAATGGGTTTTGAGAGTGCTCAGTACGTGACAAGAATTGCTCTCTAGAAAGGCATGGAAGACTATGAAACAAATGTAGTGCAAAGTCCAGTGGTCATTCTGGAAGCTGGAAACTCCAGCAGCTTGGCTCAACATTAAAGGGATGGGGCTCCAGGCTAATTGGCTGTTGATGATTAATTATGTGTACGTATCTATCTGTTTAGATATATAGAACTGTGTCCATCTCAGGCTCTAGGTACTTTATGATCTTTTAAAAAATACAATCAGTTATAAAAGTACAAACCATTAACTAACTTCAGTGGGAACTCCACCCTCTATAGCAACACCATTCACCCAAGCTGGTCAAAGAAGTATTTCAACTTCCCTTAAAAATGCCTTCCCCCGGTCCCAGCACAAACTCAACCCTCCCCAAGAGCCTACTGCAAAAGACAGATTTTGCAATGTGCTCTGAGGGTCAACAAATTCACGATCTTTCAGACCAAGGTAGCAACATGACTTCCAAAGGGCCTGCAAAAAAAATCCCCTACCAGCAGTTCTCTCAGTTATAAATGACGGGGCTTCCAGTCCAAAGACTTTGGCGATCACAACTGTGGCACGAACACAAGAGAGGAGTGCAATGTTAATAAGGAAAGTATTATAATAACCTGTGTCAAAGATCTCTTACTAACAGAGCATTTTACGAACAAGCAAGCCTCAACTCCTTTTGACCTCAAATCACTATTATCCTATGGGTGAACTGCAGCACTGCCAATCCTAAGTATTCAAATATCATGAGTCAGGCCCCCAATAAGTCATGAGTCCAGCTTAAAAATCATTCATTGTTATATCTATCAGGCATCCACAGAGTTTATATTTCAAGGGGTCTTTTTACTAGCTTTCTGTTTTTCAGCCTTTATGGAATACTTGGGCCATCTTTTCTGCATACTCATAAAGGCTAGAATCTATTATTTCAATAAAAAGGAAACAGAGATTCCCACAATCACATGGCTCCGAGAGCCAAGGCATTATGGAAAAAGCCCCACTCAATACTGTGCAAGTTACTGAGGCACACTGAGAGCCCACGGTGACCTGGCTGAGGCAAGGAATAGAATCTAGGAGTCCTGACACTCAGTTACTTTCTTTAATCACCTATCACCTAGATGTAGAACACATCTCAAAACAGAGCATTATTTCAGACCAAAACCTAATACATATAAAAAGCCTGTTCTCCCCCAGCATCATGTGTCTTGGAAACCCCTAGATTATGAACAAAGCCATTATATATGTGGATTTTTGTTCTTGTTGGGATTTTAAGATCCCCTAGCTTGATTCTCTTCAGGTCACGTCATTTGTTGTTGAGTTGGCAACACTTACATTTCACTTACATACATTTTTCAGACTCCATACTGAGAACAAAGGAGTGTTTAAAAACTCTCTGGATGCCTGAAACAGACTCATAACTAAGCAATTTAGGACGAGTCCTGCCATCCTAGCACAGCCAGGCAAGAAGAACTGTTTATGGTACTTTCTGGTTCAGAATGCATCAGGGATGTTAGATTAAAATCTGCAATAAAATTCCACACTAAAATCATTTTCTTTTCCATTACTTGAAAACCCATGCACTCAAAATCAAAACTCAGGTATGCTCTATCCTTGCTATTCCTTCTCCCAAACCAGATTGGCGGGCTAGGTACACAGAAAATAAGCAGCAACAGCTTTTTGTACTGTAGTAGCATCCAGAGGTTGCCCAAATTGTTATAAACTGTCCCTGCCAAGAATAGGTCACAATCAATAAGAGACAATCAGGTTCTTGGTATTTGCATCCAATACTGTTTGCAGAGCTATTCTGGGAATATAACACAGAATATGGTGTGCACTATATAACTCAAATACACCTAAGTAGCGGCACAGATGATGTTAAATAATACAACATTTGCTTTGCACCATAAGTTATAAATATCTCTAGTTCAAAAAAGAACCAGGAGGCTGATACAAAGACCTTGAACCAAATCCTGCCATGTCTTACTTAGAGTGGTCAACTGGGCTTGAGTAAAAACTACCTATTGGAATAGAAGGTGCAATATTAGGTCTATGAGTGAGAGTACTCATCTTTGCTTATGCCTTGGAAACAACAATGGCCATGATTTTAAAGTTGGTCAAACTAGGGCTTGCTTTTCAGATGAGAGTGCTCAGCACTTTGACCTTCCAGCCCCTTTAAGGTGTCTCAGATTGCACTCCCAAAAAAATCACTAGTCACTTTTGAAGACCTTGGCCAATGGCATTAGTTGCACACTTATTTTGTTGCTTAACTAAGATATATTCATGCTGAAGAGCCTGAAACATGCCAATTTCCCCCCGACTCTCCATGCCTTCGTGGAGTAAAAGATTGAAGCATGTTTTTTCAATTCTATGTTTTTTCCCAGGCTGGATGCACTAAACTTGTGTGCCATCTGCCATCCTGTGCCCACTGTGCTTTGTCAGCCTGATCCCCAGAGAGATAAAAAGTGCTGCTTCTGGAACTATTGAATCTCTGTGACCAGTGGGCAGAGAAACTTCAGCAAAGATAGTTTGAGCTGTTTAAATCTTACTTTTTCCACACAAGGTCTTGCCCACTTTGGCAGCAAGGTTATTGAGTGGGATCTGGAATCAGGAATTCAATGCCAGATTCTTTCACTGAGTTTCTTTGTGGTCTTCGAGTGTATCATTTTACCTCCTGGAGTTTTGAACGGACTGATTCAGCAAAAGAGTCCTATTCACCGAAGTACTTAAGGATGCACGTAAATGCTCTGCTGACAAGTAGGACCGGCTCCAGGCACCAGCGCAGGAAGCAGGTGCTTGGAGCGGCCAATGGAGAAGGGCGGCACATCTGGGTCTTCAGCAGCAGGTCCCTCAGTCCCTCTTGGAGAGAAGGACCTGCCACCAAATTGCCGCTGAAGAATGAAGCGGCACGGTAGAGCTGCCACCGAAGTGCCACAGATCTATCTTTGTTTTTTTTCCTTTTTCATCACTTGTGGCGGCAAAAAAGCTGGAGATGGCCCTGTGACTAGGAATAAAGAACATCCTTAAATACCTTCCTGAAATATCTTCTAAGAGTACCTATCACCAAAAAGTGAGAAAGGTTAATTAATTAAAATACTTCACAAATATTCAGATACAAGAGGCGCAACAGAAGTGCCACATATTAGTATTATTAACGGAGTTAGAAGTTTCTTCTGAAAAGATTCTTTTCCCTTTTAGTTCTCACAGTGCAACTGCAGGTAGGTACATCAGACAAGGAGCAAAGAGAACTCCCTTCGTCAAGATCTATTATTTCAGTATACTCCTTAAATTAAAAGTTTTTTAAATTAGCCTGTTCCCCTGCTGGTAGTGACATTACATTCTGAATATGACCTATGCAATTTTATAAACTAGAAAAAAGGACTTTGCTTTATAAAGTGGTTTTCCACCCTCAGTATTTAGACTTCAGGAACTGTGCCCTCCTGTCTTAAAATGCTGTAGACCACATAACAATAGAAATTTCATTTATAAAATAGTTTCAATCAATTTGCCAGTGTCTATTTTTATTCTTTGTGCAAGAAGCCTATTACAGGCCTAGAGCATGCATATTTCTAACCCGCTTCTCCTTTGAAATGACTGACTGTCATAATGCACACATTAATCATTCTATATTGGATACTCCCTATCCAAACATACATAATTCATTTCAAATGGCTCCTGTTGTTTAAGGGCACAGATGGATGTCATGGACTACATTTGAGCACACTGTAGCTTCCCTTTCAAGCCAGAGTTTATGTAATACAGTTGGACATTACATTCTGTTCAGCCAAACTCTGCTCTCAGTTACTTCTGGGCAAAGTCAATGTCTTGGTCCTGGATTTACATCAGTAGAACAAAGAGCATAATTTGGCCCAATGGCTGGCACTGAAAAGAGACATAAGATTACGTTAAAGCCATTTTCAATTACAGCTTTTGCAAATGGATCACTTTTTTGATTCTCATTTCTCTTTGCAATGAGATATTAATAATGCATTACTATGTGGAAGAGGTGACCACTCTACCAGCAGATGCTGAGCAAGGGAACAGGTATACAAGATAGAAAATATTATGTAGCTAGAGGGCTGCTCTCTTTAATATTTGGACACAGCTCCCTGAAGGGAAGAGGTGTCAAGAACAGCAGCGCTCCCAAACTTGTTGGGGTACATTCATCTCTGCACTGGCACTAACACAGGGATGGAATGGAGGTGCCTTGCACCACCCCTACTTAGGGGCTGCTGGGATAGGTTCAGCCCTTGGTACAGGACTGGATAGCCTCTGCTTCAGTGGCTCCTGTGGGCCACTGACAGGATACAATTACTACAGTGCAGGGCTACCCTCTTGCCATGCTTGGGTCTGTGAAACAGAGCTTGGGTAGGAGGCAAAAGGGAGGTGCTCCAGGGCAATGGTGAGTTGAAAATGCACGAGTTGAAAAGCCATTAGATAACCATTAGAAGCACCGTACCCATTTTCTTTGTACAATCGGAGAGAAAGCTGATTTAGTTACTCAGATTCCTAAGGTAATTCAGTTGGACATTATTAAAAAGATTAACTCAGTAAACTTTTTAATTTCCTTGCTGTGTGTGACCACTGTAACTTCCCCTTAAGGCCTCTCATTAAGTTGACTGCTTTTGTGTTCCATTGCAGACGTTCTACTCAGCACCTTTTCCAGATTAAAAGACTTTGAGCCTATTTACAGACCCATTTCAAGAGGAAACTTTTTTTCCTTCCAGGAAAAAAAGATATAAGCACAGCTCAAGAGCAATTGTTTGTATTCAAGTAAAGCCTACTGTCCCCAACTGAGACCCCAGGATATCATGCGCTGCACAGTCCCTGAGTTTACCTTCTAGACAAGATGGATAAATTGAATATTATTTTCCTTTTTTATAGAAGTGAATCTGAGGCACAATAACTCATCCAAAGTCACACAGCAAATCTGTGGCACAGCTGGGTAACTAAACTCAAATCTCTCCAGCCTCAGCCCTGCACAGGAACCACAAAACCATGTTTCTTCTATTGCAAGTACTGTATTTATTCTCGTAGATTCTGGAACCAGGAGTGTGGGAGGTGCTACTGCATCCATGGGCTTGAAGTGGTTTCCATTATATACAGGGTTTACAGTTTGGTTCAATAGCTCTTAGCACTCCCACTATTGTTCCTGCACCCATGTTTATTCTTGACATGCTTCTGATGTTTCCTTTCAGAAATGGAGAGTTTAAAAAGAAGTCAGTTTAGAGAAAACAACTGGACAATAACTTGGTGGATTTTAATGCTCAGAAGCTGCCAAATCAAGAGACAGCAATGAACAAGTACCAAGAAAATTAGAAAATTCCCCCCACAGCATTGCTAATGTATCTCATTCTGAATATGCAACAACCCTTGCTAATAACGACCTTGGTTACTTCAGACCTTGTCTACACTAACACAGCTATGTTGTGCAGCATTATCACCACAATTAAAAATAAACAACATCAGGCAGAGTAACTGTCACCCTCAAAAAACCAAAATCAAATGATTCAGACCCGTCGCCAGAAAATGTCACTGTTGGCCATTCTAGTACTGGAGAACTGAAGGTCAGGATTTGACTACAGAAAGCCTGTGTTACACATTGTGTGCATAGATAGGCTGTAAGTGAACTTTACACAGAAAAGCTCTATGGAGAATACTGGCCTCCTACATTATTGAATTTTCCTAACCCATGAGATACTTTATTTGCTGCTTCAGTTGTAGGTGGAGCAGAGCAGCCAAGGACAAAGGTTTGGGGAGGGGAAGAGAAAGAGTATGAAGTCTTACCTTCAGATTATTTTCACAATATCACATACTACCATTATATATACATATATATCACATACTAATAAAGTTCAAAGAATGTTATTAAGGTTGCAAAAAAATAAATAAATCAAGCAATCAAAGAATTTACCACCCATCCAGCATCTGTGGACCAATCTCAGGCCTTTTCAAAGCCTCCAGTCACAAGTGGCAACAGGGCAGGTTGCAATCTGAACAGAGATGCCAACCATTTAGAGCGCATGGAAAATGAACTAATCTTCTTCACTCCTACAGGAATCCCTCAAGAGAAAGGGTAAGAGGCAGGGTACACTTACACTGTTGCTACCAGAGATGTACCTATTCTTTGAATGAGAGATCTTCAGACCAGCACCTTTAACGAAAAGTATGTTCACTTGAAGGGAAAAAGAAAAGTGAAATTATCTTCCATTGTAATACGACAGATAGAAAATTGGATGCTGACACCATTCACTAATATGCAGATACAAGATCAACGTTGTCATATGAACTGACTACTCATGTTAACGTTCCAAATAGCCTTTCTATTGATCAAAATCCATTGAATGCAGTGTTTAAACATAGAGATATTGTCTTTTTTAAAACCTTCCTATTAATTTCCTTCATGGGAACTTTGCTTGCAGTCATGACAAAACCCATCAATGAAGTGTCATTGCACTGTCAAGCGGGCTCCAAACAGACTAATTGACAGTGCTCGTCAGACTGGTAGGAAGACAATGTCCTTGCCCTGAAGAGTAGCACACTGAGTAGCAAATGTGTGTGCACATGTCCATTTGGGGCAGAAAGCTAGAGAAGAATGGATAGCAATGTGAATGGATTACAAAATTTAAGGTGCAATTTATTAGTCACCCATGTTTTTTTAAATGTGAACACAATTTACAGTGAATTGGGAGAACAAGGAATGGGATGGAATTGGTAGGATTCCTTGCAGAAGTTCATTTTCTTTGGGACTGGAAAGAGGAAAAAGTTGAGGCATGTGAGACCAAAGATGAATGAGGGAGGGAAGAGGTCCAGCTAGATTGGATGGACACAGAGCCCTTTACCTGCTTCCCCCTGAAATTAATGGGAGTTTTGCTTTCTTGATGTATGCCCTGATCCTGCAATGAGCTCTGTGCAAAACGGACCTCTAACATCAATAGAGCTCAAAGATCCATATGTGCAGAGGGCTCTGGGGCTCCACTGGGAGTAACACTGGACCCATGGTGCACTGTAATCACATGGCTTGGGAAGAACCTGGAAGAGGGGAGGGGACAGGGCATGAAAGAGAGTAAGGAAAAAAGTGATGAGATAAGCAGAAGCCAGGCTGTCCTATTAGTGTTGTTATTTCTGGCAATTAGGACCAAGGACATTTTGAACTTTCCTTTTCATTCTCATCTCCTTTTCAAAAAAAAGAATGAATAAGATTTTTTGAAATGACTCTTTTGGGGCCAGATTCCATTTTCTCCTGCCCTATGGTCAGGGTTATAATCTAAACAAATCAGAATGGAAATCACATATTGCCTGAACATCAGACTGCCAAAAAAAGAGAGAAACACACACACACACACACACACAGACATGCAGCCAAATATGCGTCAAGGTCCTTGAGCCACTTGATGATCTGCTCTGTAGTTCGATCTCATTAGCATTTCCTTGAACTGAAGATGTTAATGTATACTGGGTCCTTTTAGAGGAAGCTTACCGATATTCATCTACAGGGAAAACCCATTTTTCCCCTACCAAGAAGTACATATAATATAACCCAAATTACCTGAACTTTGGTTGAAAAAGTGTCACTTCTTTGAGCTGTTGTTTTATGAAGATCTGTCCTCACTCTACAAGTTTGTGCTCAGCAGAATCTACTATAAATTGCAGCCAGTCAAAATAAAGCATTAACAATAAATCTAAGAGCATAAAACAGCACATAAGAATCAATTGAGTATAGCTCAGCCCTTAGCTGAATACCAAAACAATTAAATTCATCTGTAGTTTTATATCATAGTAATCTAAAAAACAAATTATGTTTTAAATGGCTTGTACACAAGAGAACTTTCGTTGTTTCCACCTGTGGTATTCCCATGTCACAGCATTTTTTTCTTTCTATCATGAGGCATGTTTACAATGCAAGGCTTGCACAACTTAATCTGTCTATTGGCAATAAGTATCAAGATGCCCATTTCCTTCTAGAAATAAAAACTATATTCAACACAAGAGAGAACCTGAAGTGGCTAATTATGGTATTAACCCAGAGTATCCTTAGTTGAAGAAAGTCCCATTTTCCCAATTAATCACTTCAAGAGGAACTTTTAGAAACCAATCAAAAAAGCCCAGAGCAACTTGATCATGTAGCGTGCATATGAACATTCTATAGCCTCAAAACAGCTGTGGACTTGTAAAACTTTTGGAAAATATTTACAACGTACACATGAAAAAAATGCCTACTTTTGTCTTATCTGACACTGAAGAAAAACAAGTCCTAATGGGTGGAGAATCATCATCCCTATGCTATTTAATTCTAGGCCATTCAATGTCAATATCAATGCCTGCAAGAGAGTCACACCTTGCCAATTGTTTACTGTGATGCAATTAATAGCAGTTATCCTATCTTTTCTGTTTCAGAACTGCTTTAAACTAGGGTCTTCCATACTTTTCCAAGCCTAGAAACACAGGGGAACCAATCCTAATCTCTTCTGCTAGTAGGACACTCAGATTAGTTAACCCAAGTCACTTGGCAAAATACATTTTTATTCAAATTAAAGAAATATTTGGGTTAACAATTCAAGTGTGCACATGTGTTCACTGAACATCTACAAATTTAAGCTTTCAGACACTCAAAGCTATGGATAACTCAAACATGCACTAAGAGGATTGAGTGAAAGCTTATTTCTTTGTGTTGATAGCCTTGAATTTTTACACAGGTAATAGGAGATGCACTTTCTTCACCACCCATGATAAAAATATAACACTTTATTGTAGAATAGTGTCTGTGCTTATCTTTTCCAACCGAATCTGAGAGAAATTAACCAGTTTTCCACTCCTGCCCCCCAGCACGTGTAAAATTTACACAGCATCATGACAGGGGCATTTCAGCTTCTAAATGGGTTGAGGCTCCCTGTGTTACTTATGAGAAATTTGTTCATACATCCGAGACATAAGTGTTTACCACTATGAACTTAGCTTAAAGTGACATAAATAGGAGTTGATGTCACACTGTTGCACAATGTGAAACAGTGCTTTCGCTCTAGCCATAGACACCCATTTCACACTGCTAATATGCTAGACTTCTTAAGTCACAACGAATATAATTACCCTAAATTGCATTGACAGTTTTTCTGAACAAGAGTCTTCAAAATGCGTCAGTCACCCAAACCTTCCTGGGGTATTTATGAAGGAGCAAAGAACATCAATCAAAACGGAGGGCAAAAACAAACATTAATGTTTGCAATAACAAACCTGACTAAGCTTTCTCTTAATGTACAGGTGGTAACCAGCAATCTATTTTATTCAAATAGGCCAACATAAAAGAATCTGATCACTTACTTCCATGCTATAGATGAGTCCAGAAATTAGTTATTTATGGATTTACTTAAAAAAACAAACCCAAAGGGTGATTTGATATTTAAAGAGGAAATGGTTTTAAACACACATATTTAAAAAAAAATAGGAAAAAAATTGAAGGCAAGAGTAAAATACATGAAGTCACAGAAAAATCTTGAGCACAAAACTTCACAAACATTTGCTATATGTCATCGCAATTTGGTCCACCATCACATTAATGTCAGTGAGTTTATTCATTCAACTTGGATAGAGATCAATAAAAAAACCACTTTCAAATGAATACCTGAACTATACGATCTATTACCCAAAGCACGTACATGGGAAATACCAACAAGACAAAGAAAAGACAGGTTAGAATATTACTAACTTTACCACAAGTGTAAAGAAAATTGATTAGCCAGAACTAACAAAAGCTAAAAGAAAAAAAGATATCATAGATTTAAAATACAACAATGTCTAAATCTTTTCACAGTAAAATGATCTGTCCGGTGCAAGCCATTGCATTTATTTTTAAAAAAATAAAAAGCTACATGAGGTTTTGGACTCTCAGTGAACACATTCCACCCATTTTTTTCCCTCAGAAATCTTCGTTTTTAGGTACTAACAAAACTATAGGAAAAATCTGAAGACATGTAGATGTTTACAATAATGTAGGAAGATAAAAAGGGCAGGGAACAGGGTCAAAGGGTCTTCATGTTAGAGTAAGAAATAGAGAAAAAAGATGCAGCCTTTAAGTCTCTCTGAGAACAATTTAAGATGCTAAGGATGAATTTATCATAATTATTAAATTTAGCTTGATAGCAATAATAAGGAACAAGTGATACATTGGATGGAAATCACAACCACCAAAACATAACACCTCATTTCCTTCTCCTTTAAATCAACCAGTGATCTATTTTTTTTAAAAGGTGTTTTTTTGGCAAATGTGTTCAACTGTGCCCTGGCTCCCTGAGAGCACTGAAGGAGTTCTTTACAAAACAACAACTTTGATGTATTCAAGTAAACATTAGAAACACTTTGGCAAACACGACCATATGGATGGGAAAGAGATATAAGGGATTTTCTGTTTGCCTTTAGAAACTTAACAGCTGTGAAAGCATCAGCTATGTTATGAGCCAATAACTTTTCATCTTTCAATCCTTTTCATTTATCAACCCAAACCCAATTTAATTTGATGATGTAAAAAGCTTGGGGGGGGGGACAGAATGAATAATCTTTCAGAACCTTAAAATAGAAACACTTTAATATTCATTCATCTTTCACATCATAAATTTAGAGAACAAGGAAACAGATCTGCTGTAACTTAGTTTTAGAGCCTAAAACGTGGAGCAAAGATATCAAACTTATTTCTATCTTGTTTATATTTGGGGGCAGGTTGTTTTTTTTTTCCATCCTAATCAGCCACCAGCAGCCCTGATGACCCACCACCACAAACTTCCTGGAGTGATTAGTTCAGAACTACTTACCTTCACAAAGGAGGAGAAAACCTACTATCCACCCAGTGAAAGGCATCTTTGCCCCTCCAATAATCCTATTTTCCCCCCTAGAGTCTAGATGCTGAGAGTACTCCTGGCCAGGCTATTTTCAAATGATTACAATAAGCTTTCCAGTAAATTGAGAAAGTCTTTTTAGCACGTAATTCCTCAGTCGGGCTGACCCATAGTCTGGGGCTTCTCAGCTCTGTGCTCACTCTCTGTTAAGTGCGGTGATATAATGATGCTAGGGAAAGGGAGAGGGAGAGACACAGAGGGAGAGAGAGATTGCAGTGAACCTGCTCAGATGGTGCTGGGCTGTTGTCTCTCAACCTCCCGGTAGTGGTAGCTCTGCTTAACCAGATGCTGCCTGCATTTAGCTGGGCAGATTTTAAAGTCCTGCTGCCAGAGTTGTGTCTTCTCCCCTAACTGGGAGAATTGACAAACTCTGTCTCGTGGTGCCCTGGGCTGCAATGAAGACCTGTCCTGGATCTCCTATTCAGCCACTGACTCAAAGAGAGGACAAGAACCAGGCACTGGTAAGTTTCCTTCCTCCAGGGGGACACGATGAGAAACGGCCACTGATTGTGCTGCCTCTGGATGTCCAGGCTACTGATTCTCCAGAGAGACACTAAACTTTCGGCGAGAGGGTATGGCCTTCAGAACACGATGCTTAACACTCTTCACCGGCTGCGGGATCTTCACCAGTGGCAGGAGATGGCTTTTCTTCTTTGCCAGAGCCCGGCTGGTTGGGGTTTTATTGCGTGCCCATCAGCCGCATGTAGGCGAGTCGGTGCTGGAGGAGCTGCAGCCTGGGGTCGTCTGGGCTGGGTGAGCCGGGATTTCGCAGCTGGAAGTTGCGGAAAGGGTTTGCTTGGTCGTGGTGGTTGGCGGAGCTGCCGATTTCCTAATGAGCCTGCTGGTGCAGGAAGGGGTTCTGCCCCTGGCGGTGGAGCTGTGCATCACTCAGCCCCAGCAGCAAATGGACTGCCTGCTCTTCTCCACCTAACGAATAAATTGCAGCCGGCGGGGAGGAGTGTGAAAGCGACACGGGGGGTTGGGGGGGGGGGGGAAGAGAGATCTCAAGGAGAGGCTGTTTTATCAGATCCACCCACAGCATCCTCTGGGCAGAGGAGAGGAGAGGGGTAGGGTGACCACATGTCCCGATTTTATAGAGAGAGTCCCGATTTTGGGGTTTTTTTTTTTTAATATAGGCACTTATTACACCCCCTCCCGATTTTTCACATTTGCTATCTGGTCATCCTAGAGAGGAGAGGGGGGCTCTGTCTTGCCAAAAAAAGGGGAGGCTGTCAGAGGGGGAAAGTTCTTAGTGACGGAAGCAAACGGAAAAGGGATTGAAAGAGAGGACCCGATAGCTGCAAGGTAAGTAAAGGGGGTTCCAGGGGCTCGCTAGTGCCTGGCGAGTGACAGCTAACCAGCCCCTGGCGGAGTTTGGGCATGGCGGGAGATCATCAAGGAAAGGCACTGCAGGGGTGACTATGAAAGGGGAGGAGGAGAGAACAGGATTGGCGAAGGAAGGAAGGAAGGAAGGAAGAGAAAGCAAAATAAACTAACCAGGTGTGAGACACAAAAGAGGAACAATTCGCCTCACAAGGTAATGAAAATAGTGAATTAAAAGAAACTCCCCCCCCATACATTAAAGGTGTTGAATAATTAATCCTTGGGAGAGGAGATATTTTGCTTGATGGCAGGAGGATGCTGTTAGAAGCGATCTCTACCTGGCAAGCGACCAAAGTAACCCAGAACGCGCTCATCCTGTTTATTAGTGAAAAGCCACTTTTCAACCGCAAGCGAAGACCCTTTAACAACATATTAGCCTGCTCAGCTACTGCAAACAAAACGCCGCACGGAACAGCTGAGCTCCTATATTTGCTGGCTATGTTACTGCCCGACAGCACCGGGGCACCGCGCCCAAGCCCCCGTTGCAGCGATCCCCGGCAGGGGACAGACTGCCAGGACTTCTCCGCTTCAGCCGCTCGCCCCAGAGTGCAGCCCCTCAGTGACCTAGACTCGAGATGTGGGAGACAAGAAACGCAATCTGATTGCAGTCATGGCTAATTTAAAACAATCTTCCCTAGGAAAGGGGTCTCTAAAATCGATTTGCAAACAGCCGCGCTATTTCCACCATCAAAGCAGGGAGGACTTTCTGGCGGTAACAGTTTCAGTAACTTCTGGGCTCCGTTCTGGGGACTGGAGGGGGAAGAGATCGGTGTACACGCGATGGGCAGACACTTGTCCATTTCATGCCAGTACACCCATGAAGCGTTATTCAAAGTCGATTACTTTAATAATGGGGCATTTCCAACATCAAGACTATCCCCAGGTGCCAGTCAGAGAGCCGGCACTACACTTCACCAAGCAGCCGAGAGAGGCGTAATGAGAAGAAACCCACATGTCTCTAACCAGCATCTTACTCCTGGGGGTGGTGTAAATCCAGGAGAATGCTATTAACTGTACTGTTATTAACCATCAGCATCCAGTGCCTTTCAGCCCACGGCTCGAAGATTACCCCGCCGCTCCATTCTCTCTTGGGAAACTTACCTAACCTGCTGTGTTCTCGTGCACCGTATAGCTTGTCAAGAACAATGCCAAGGGACACTGCTGCTGACTCAGAGGTGATGACTACAGAACTGTCTGCCCTACCAGCAAGCTAGCATTTGCTCCAGTAATGCTTTAGCTAGCCAGGCTTCTGCAACAGTTGCTAGTTTCTCATAACCAGCATATCAGTTGGTGATCTGATGTCTATTACCTGCTGCCTTTACAGACACCCGATTCTTCATAAGAAACGTTGTGTTAATATCGCTCCGTTCATTCTTTCTGTACATCAGGGTGGTGAGATAACCGTAGAATATTATGTGGTGGATGGAGCTAGTTCCTTTTCACCAATACTGGTGTGAGAGGCCAGAGATAACTGATTTAATCTGGAATTTTGCCCAGCCACACTTCAAACACCTTCATTTCCCATGACTAAACAGTCAGTAAGATTTCTCTTTGACACTCTAGATAAGAAAAATTGACTTACCCCCTCCCGCAACTCCGGAACTAACAGATTAATGATAGCCCACTCCAATAAGCACCTACATATAAACAATTACAATGAATTTAGCAATGGAATCCTGGTACACAATGGCAAAGGGTGCAGAAATATTACACATTGATCTCACTTGGTAACGAACAAATCGTGACTACTTGTTTTAACATGATCAAGTTTCTTTCATCTGATCTGGCAGGCCATTACAATAATAATATTTCAATGTGCCCCAAAAAATATTCTACCTTTCTCTCAAGTATGGTGTTTTCCCTCCACGGTTGCACTGTTGTGAAGTGTAGGATGGGCAATAGTTAAACCTGGACCTGCAGCAAGATTGAAGAGCTGATACTTCACAACTCTGCAGAACAAGAAATGGGATCTTCCTATCACTGGAAAGGAGAGATTCTCTCTTTTCAGTGAGACCAAACATAGTAGTATAGTACTTTATCGTGTCATTTTTATGTCTAGCAAAACTATTTTCAATTAATGGTCTAAACTGATATTTATCTTCCTTTGATCTCTGCATATATGGATTCAGCAACTAGGGCACCTGACTTTACACAAGAAACTAGTCCAATAAATCAGAGGGGTAGCTGTGTTAGTCTGGATCTGTAAAAGCAGCAAAGAATCCTGTGGCACCTTGTAGACTAACAGCCTTTTTGGAGCATGAGCTTTCGTGGGTGAACACTCACTTCGTCACATGCATCTGACGAAGTGGGTATTCATCCAAGGGAAAGCTCATGCTCCAAAACGTCTGTTAGTCTACAAGGTGCCACAGGATTCTTTGCTGCTAGTCCAATAAAATTAGTGAAAGCATTTCTAGTTGTTCTTTTAAATATATGGTACATGTAGAACATATGACTTCTGGACTGGCATCGAAATCAGACATGAAATAAAAACCAACACAAACCCAGGCTCAGAAAGAGATAATAATGTAGTGGAGATCAACACTAGCCAGTTTTACAAAAGAATTGAGATTGAAGTACGGAGGGAGGGGACTTGATGGACTGTATGAGACTATAAACAAGGGTCAATCGTGCAAAATTTAAGCTTGAGTAACTTTACTCACATGCATAAGTCTGTGAAGAACTGAGTCCTTAGAGTAGCCTGACAGAAGGTAAGAAACAGTGTCTGGGAAGGATACTTGTGATGTATAGAAAACAACAAACAGTTTAGCATTAAATCAATGCTTTGAGGAGAAATATTTTACCTTAAGCTGAGCTTTACCTTAAATCATATTTTTAAAAGCTCACACTAACACAAATCAATTCTGATATCATCTAAAATAAAGCAATATCATCTGCACTGAAAAAATATCAATTACCATCCAGGACACAAAGTGACTTCCTGGAAGAATTTCAATGACTTCAAATTTCTCCTGGCATCTCAACAACTGCAGCCAAATACGCATCCCTGTGCCAGATACAGGCTCCATTTCAAAGCTGGCTGTATTACAATTCATTGCGTAAACTATCTTGATAGTCACCCAAGGGGCAGAGTTAAGGTTGCTGTGAGAATCTTTTCCCTGAATTCCCGATTTTTGAATGATTAAAATCTCATCCTGAACACTGACTCAACATTCAAACCTGTTTTAACAGGGAAATAGGCTGAATGACTTAACAGACTTTGCCCTTCTCTAATTTCTGGTTTATCTCCCACCCCTTGCAATCTAAGATAGAAATACCATCAAGTCCTTTATGAGTAGGTTAAATCACTTCTAGTACAGCCACAGTTAAAACAGGAGACTGACCCATTTTTCTGTGTACCTGATACAATATATTTAATGAAATAATGATATGTTCGAACAATAAATATTTTCAAATGATGTTTAGCACATGTAAGTTTCATGAGTTTTTATTCTAAAACATTGGTTTGCACTGTTGTGTGACCAGTAGGACTTCCTGTAAAAGCCACATAGGTGGTTTTATTACTCAGCATTGCAACACACCAACCAAAAAAGTTATCCCAAAACAAGAAGAGTTAAGGCTTACCATTGGTCCTCTGGAAACAGCTAACAAAAGCATCACATTTTACACTTCCCACAAGGTACAATTGTGAGTATAAGTGAAAGATGTCTGTCTTTCAGAAACTGGCTAAAACCTCAACTCTAAACACCCAATAGTACCTAATTCTGTGTTACTGGAAGGCAAGGGACTCTTTCTTATTTATCATAACATTCTTTTTCCTCCTGGTTGGGCTAAACTCTGCTCTCAGATACTGCAGAGTAAAGCACTGATCCAATTCCCATTAAAGTAAGCAGAGGTCTTTCTATTGATTTCAATGGGCATAGAATTAGGTCAACGACTCACGTTCAGCAAAGCACTTAACCACATGCTTAAGTCCTTCCCTATTCGGCAAAACAAAGGGTCTTAAGTACAGCTTAAGTGCTGTGCTGAAACAGTACTTTGCTAAATGTGACCAATGGAGTTACTCTACATTTACTGAGAGAGAATTTCACACTTCCTTTCAGGTGATTATTTGTAAGAAACACACCGTCCCTGCCATGGGAGATGGAAGCTGCTAGATTGATTAGGATACTCTATTCAATTCCTTCTAAAGAGATGTAGCATTGCAGTAATTCATTTTATGCTAAACAATACATGAGTAGGGAAAAGTACCCACCTTAATGTTCACATCCTAAGTTGAATTTTCAGGGCTGGCAGTTGGAACAACATTCTATTTTTGAGCAAATGGAATAGTAAGGTATGATAAATATGGAGCCCTTTGGTATCATTTTTAGTTACTTTTTCAGAACACAACCCTCCTTTTTCAAAATGCCTGAAAGTATTTTGTTGGTCATATACACATAGACATCAACAGTGGCAAAGGTGGAAAGGAGTATCTTGTATTTGGTTTAATTCTACTATTTCCTTATGAATTCATTCCCCCTTCTCCAAATACACTTACCAAGTTTAGAGCAGGACTCATACCAGTCTCAAGGGAGTGTTTGTTTTAAGAGGGGATGGCCAGCAATGGCTGAATTTACAGAGAAGGTGTTTTCTGCACAACAGCTGCACCTCTGGCTCCATTTGACTGTTTGTCTTTTCTTGTAATGGTAAAATCAGAGATTGGTGGGAGGAATGGATGGAGCGGAGTCAAAAGCCTGACACAAAGGAGGAGTCTGGTAATAAGACCAAGAAAATTAAAGTAATTCCTAGAGGCCATTACTCAGATAGTCATTCAATTATGCACTGAAAAAAGCTACAATGAACAAAGTAACCACTATAATTTTTGTAGTCCTCAGAGGTTGAACCCTCATCCTCAAAATATATCCCCAAAAAAGCCTCTACAGCTAAGGCCTGATGGTACAAAGACTTATGCATATGCTTTACTTTATGCACTGTGGGTAATTCCATTGAAGTCAATGGGACTATTCACAACGTGTAAATTGTTGCATGATCACAGTGTGGCTAAGTTTGCCAGCAGATGTTGCAGAAACAAGGTGGGTGAGGTAATATCTTTTATTGGACTATATTCTGTGGGTGAGAGAGACAAGCTTTCAAGCTATACAGTGTTCTTCTTCAGACCTATGTTTTATCCTCCAATCTGTTTAATATTTAGTGCTCTGTGAATTCTCTCTCAGCCTCTCTCAGTGGTAATGTTAGTAAGTGACCCTAGAAGTACAAAAGCTTTCTAAGTAAGCATCACTTAAACATTTTTGAAGGCGTCATAATAAAGTTATGCCCTTGAATTACTATTTGAGTCACTGTAGTGTCCAAGAAGCCGCATTAAATAATTAAAATATTAACACAAAATAGCTACTGATAAATGTGTGAAGCGAAAGCAAATAGGCCTGTGTGTACCTTCCACTGAACTCCACTGCAGGTTCTACATTTAAGAACCACAAAATTAACCACGAAGGACCATTTGAGGCACACCTGTACTTTTAACTTTGTTTTGGCAAAATGTTGCAGCACAAATATTTTATCAGGTTAGAAACAAAACTAGTGTTATCTTAAAACTATAATTGATGTTCTAGAACTTCATGTTACAAGCAGCATCTAGCATTCTAAATAACACAGCACTTCAGCAGCGTCACATGAAAGCCCTCAGTTTATTTCACTTCTTGGTCATTAATTTGTGCATTTCAGTGTCAGCACTCATTGAAACCAGCACTGTCTCTCTGATGTAAAGAATGGTTACTAACCTTTCCAGAACTACAGTTGTTCTAGATGTGTTGAACGTGTCCATTCCAATGTAGATGCGTGTGCACCCAGAGCATAGTTGCCAGAATTTTTTCCCTCAGTGGTATCCATTGCATCAGCTCCTGTGCCTTCTGGTGTCATGCATCAGTATATAGGGCACCGCCAACCCCACACCCCCTCAGTTCTTTCTTTCCAGCAAACTTTGATAAGAAAGGTAGGAGGGTGGATGTTAAAATGGATATGTACAACACATCTTGAAGAACAGTTACGGAAAGGTTAGTAAGTGTTATTTCTTCCAATGACTGCATGAGTCCATTCCAATGTAGGTGACTCCCAAGCAGTTGTACAGGTGGAGGGCTTGGATTTACTGACATGCTGACTGCAGCATAGCTTGGTGAAAATCGACATCATCCCTAGCCTGCTGAGGGTTGGCGTAATGAGAAGCAAACGTGTACCGATGACCAAGTTGCTACTCTACAAATGTCCTGAATAGGCATCTTTGCTAGAAACGCAGCTGAAGATGCTTGTGCCCTTGTGGAATGAGCAGTTAGGACAGACTGGATGGGAACACGCACCAGCTCGTAACACTTGCTGATACACAATGTGATCCATGATGAAATTATCTGAGCTGAGATGGGGAGACCTTTCAGCCTGCCTGCAACAACTATGACCTATGAGCTGGAGCTATTGGATGACCCGTGCCCGACCCTGCTTAAACTTCAGTAGGACTTTGTTCATGAGCAGAATAAGAAGGAATGCATAATACAGGTGATCTGTCCATGGAAGAAGGAAAGCGTCCATGAGGGACCCAGAGCTGTGACCTAGATGGAAGAACTGGTAACACTTCCTGTTGTACTGGCTCATGAACAGGTCTACCTGGGGAGTCCCCCACCACTGGAAAATGAGCTTTGCGACATCTGGGTGAATGGACCACTCATGGTGATCATAGAAGGATCTCCTGATGTGATCTACTAGCTTGTTTTGCAATCCTGGCTGTAGGAAGCCACAAGACAAACCGAGTGGGCTATGCAAAATTCCTACAACTGAACTGCTGGGGCCTCTATAGTGCTTTCTCGAAGGTTCTGGGGTATATAAGAGCCTAGGGATTTCAGAGTATCCCTGGAATCTTTGAGGCCATGGAGCTTGGCATCTGTTTGCTCTGAGAAGAGTGAAGTGCCCTCAAAGCAAAAGTCCTGGAGGATCTGCTGAACTTCATGTGAGGAGGCTGAGGATTGGAGCCAGGAACTTCTGTTCATAACTACTGCAGAGGACATGGACCTGACCACTGACTCTGCAGCATCCAGGGCTGCTTGTAGGGATGGCCTCACTACTGACTTCCCCAGGATGGCCCTTCGTGGAGGACGGGGTTGGGGAACATGCTTTCTCAGCTGACTTCTTCTGTTTTTCCTTTTGCACCAAAGATGGTCAACTGCACCGAAGTTCTCATAAGGCACCATGAGCACTCCTCACCAATATCAAGGTGCTCAGTCCTGAGTCTGAATGACCCAGTTCCAAGGGAGGTCTGATCACCGCTTCCATTAAGATGGACTTCAGCCTAGCATTCCTCTACTTTTTGGTACAGGGCTTGAAATCCCTGCAAATCTTGCAGTGTTCCTGAATGTGAGCTTCTGCAAGCACTTAAGACAGCTGGAGTGCGGGTCACTCAGAGGCATAAATTTGCTACAGGAGGAACAAGGCTTGAAGCCTGGCGACTGACGCATGCCTCAGTACTGCGAGTGGAGGAAACTCTGCTAAAAATGGAGAAAACTAATAACTAGAAAAAGAAGATTTAACCAACTATGAACCCAACTACGAACCCAACTACATACAAAAACAGAGAGAACAAAATCCACTGACGAAAACTTGCAAAAGCAATGATAGAGCAGTTTTAGCAACCATCACAGGCAGTAAGAAGGAACTGAGGGGGTGTGGGGCTGGCAGTGCCCTATATACCAGAGCCAGAGAAAAATTTCTTGTGACTGTGCTCAGGGTGCACACATACCTACATTGGAATGGACATGTGCAATCACTCAAAGAACTATCTATACCTGAAAATATACAGAACCACAGTCCAGTGCCTACTTCTGTAATGATTAGTGCATCTGAATAAATACATTATCTTTTTTAGAAAGAAACCTTAAGAGAAAAGGAGGGAGGGAGGATCATAATCCAGGTTATGCATTTGGCTCCTGACAATCTAAACCAAAGCCCTGACTCCTGCTAATCTAGTTCATTTATTAGGTATTTTAGAGTTTCTCAAATTTTCTCCTGCTGTGGACTACATTTTAATAGAGAGTTTAATGACTATCTGCATTCCTACTCATGATCACAAAACGTCCCTGTGGCAAATGAGTAATTATTTCCAAGAAATAAAGTCTTTGGGAAAGTATTTAAGGAGCTATTTCATGTAGGTTTGTAGCACGAAATAAGAAGAAGCCAGTGCTAGATGTCCTGTTTGACAATTTTAGGCTTATTCTGCACGCCAGCCTGGGTCAGGAACCCTTATGTGATTAACTACAGAACTAAGAACATATCAAATATTCGCATTCTCTGCTCACAAGCATGTGTCAGGTGTGCATTTAAAGAACAATTGCAAATAAAATGCCAAGAGAAGCATAATATAACTAGTTAAAATTGGATTCCTGACACCTTAGTCTGTCTCCCATTCTTCCTGAAAGATAGATAAGGTAATATCTTTTATTGGACCAACTTCTGTTGGTGGAAGGGACAAGCTTTTGAGCTTCACAGAGCTCTTCTTCAGAAGATATCCAGAGAGTCCAAGCTAACCACAAGGTAGTACAGATTGTGAAGTAGAAGAGATGCACACATGCTGTAGGAAACCACTTAAAATGAACTGGGCAGTTAAGAATTATCAGGCAGTTGTGTGTATTACAAATTAATGTATTGAGCCATAAAACCAGTGTCTCTATTAAATCCATGGTTTTTAATGTCCAGCAGAGTTATGAATTTAAGTTCCCAGGCTTGTCTTTTGAAGGTGTTCTGCAGATTTCCTTTGAGGATGAAGACAGAGAGATCAAATATGAAGTGATCACTTTGTGAAAATTGCCCACTTCATTTTACAGCACTTTAATCTTTTATACTTAATCTAGCCTACCTCGCATTTAACTTGGATGCTCCGGTTACCTTCCCCAGACCTGAAGAAAAGCTCTGTGTAAGCTCAAAAGCTTGTGTCTCTCACCAATAGAAGTTGGTTTCATAAAAAATATTACCTAACCCACCCTCTCATATCCTAGGACCAACATAACTACAACAATGCTGTGTACTGCAGACATAGCAGTCATATCATCTGTGGAACAGGTAGGATAGTTGCCATCTTGGAGGACACAAGGATTGAACCAGTCACTTCCAACACTGAAAATAATAGCCTCCACAGCCTGAGCTACAAAGCTAGACTCTGTAACAAAGACCTATAAAACTGATAAATTTTTTAAAAGTGATATATATCTGTGGATCAGACAAAGAGGGAGACATGTAAGCCACACAGCGCAGTGGGTTACACAGGCTTAAGGAGCGATATGTAATACACACCTGACAGGGTTTTGTTTTGTAAAAGAGAAATATTTTGTCCTGGTGCGATCTGTCAAAAATGTAATGCAGGGACATCACTATACTCACACTACAAGCAACTTGAGAAATATGGTGTTTCTTCCATCGGTGTTTTCTGCCCACAGGAATCATAGAGCTGTGCTCCAGGCAAACTATGGCCCTACTCGTATACACATGGGCCCCTGAATAGGGATAGTTGAATATTTTCAGCCTGGCTTTCAATGGAAAAATGGATTTTCTTCTGAACAAATGTTTTTATGGTGTTTGCTTTCCATGGCGTATGTGTGTGTGGTTGCGGGGGGGAGGTTAAGAAAACAAAATATTTTTATTCTGAAATATTGCAGTACCTCATGCACCCATTCATCTCTGTGAGCTGGGGTCTCCAGATGGACTTCATCTTCTATGATGCACTGCCTCGCCTCATCAAGAATTGTTATCATGGTGCATGATGGGAGATGTAGTCCAAGCAGGGAATCCAGCCTACATAGGAGAATGTAGGCACCCAAACTACTCCCATGAGGCACCACAGAAGCATTTCAAAATCTAAATATTTCAGGTTTTGATTTTTTTTTACCCAAAAAATTGGCCCTGGTGGTGCTGGAGGGAAAGAGGAGAGGATTCAGACCAGCCCTAACTCTGTATCTATGTGGCATCTCACTGTATTGAGGGGTGGGGGGGTCTGCCATTGTGTTTATTACAACCCAATCCCCTGACTTCCTTCTAGTAGATCATCTCTACCATAATGCACATGAAATGCAAAATACAACTTATGCTGTTCTTGATGTCCTTAAAAAACTGAAGACCTTTTAAAAACTATTAAGAAAGTCAGTGCCCTTAAATGCAGGGAAAACAGCTGTCCTTTGTTTTCTCCACAAGCACATGTGCCATAATGTTTTCCATCACTCTCCCACCAAAAATAATTAGGATAAAAATTGACACTTTCCTGCAGGCTGGTATGATTATTCAACTATAGCTTATTACTCATTTATTTCTGCTTTGCTTTGAGTCATTAGTTCGGCACTGCAGAGTGAATTAAATTATTGTATCATTACTTTGTAAAGGCACCCTGAGATGTCTTGATACGATAATGCCCCTTATAAAGCTGAAGCTGGTGATAAGAGATCTCCTAGTTTATCAGAGATCTTATGCTATGGTAGGTCTGCAGCAGGACAATGCATTCAGAGACTCTTACTTGTCTCTATTGTTTTAAATGAACATTTACAAAATATATCAGTCATCAGGAGACGTTTCCTTTCAGAAGGTGGAGATTGAAATCTGATTCTTGATCAGCTGAGGATTTTTCATTTTAATTATATCACACATTATATACACATTGTAGGGTCACATGACTATGCTGCTGCCATTTGTAATGTGCTTTGGGAGGAAAAACTGTGTTTAAAAAATACAAACAGTGTGTATAGGGCCAAATTCTGCTGTGTGTTTGTGTCAGTTTATACAGTCTTACAAATCAGTTACATCAGTCTCACATGCAATTACATTGAGGGTTCCATCAGTGAAATGGAGAAGAAACTACCCCAAGACTTGACAACAGATACCAATGGAAAGAGAGGCTGGTCAAATTTTGGTCCTGACCACCGGTGACCCCATATGTACAGACACTGTGATCTCCAACTAAGCTATTAACATACATTATAGAGAATACGTTAGACCCAGTCTTCCTGTCACTCATGGCAAGATCATTACAAATTCATTGTTAATGTGGCGGTCTGAGATATCTGACATCCAACAGAGGGCACTGATGTCATTGCCAGTATAATACATAACTTTGAAAATGTGTGTTCAGCTGCAACAATAAAATCTCAACTTCTGACCACAGGATTTCTCAGTTTCACTGAATCATAAAATAATGGCCAACAGTCAGCCTTGAGAAAACAAGCCTTCACGTTCAATGCTATCACAAACTGTTCGCAAAATAGTGATTATTTTATTGCTTTATCAGACACTATTGCACCTACTTTGACTTCACTGCTGCAAGTTGATATGAGCAGCAAAGATGGCAATGTCATGCAATTTCAAAGTAAACACATGGGCACAAGTTCTAACTCTTTACAACAGAGAGCCCTTTCCTACTCCTGTCCCACAAAGCAGCTGTGGTTGAATTACACCATACCCCATAACATGACCAAACTGATGTATTTCAGAGCGCTCCCTTGTGCTAAGAGATGGTATTGCAGGGTTGGTTCCACCCATGTGTCCCCCTGTTGTCCGGTGTTCTAGCTTTATTGAAGTCTGTGACTTCTGAGTTCCAGGTCACATTTAAAACTCAAGTGCAGCCCTCAGTCCCTCTCAAAGATTTTTTTAGTCTTTGCCTCTCTGTTCTGATGCTCATACACTCTCATTTATTAGGGATGCTGTATGGAAGTGTTTTTCAATCTTTTTTTCCTTTGCAGACCTCTAAAAAATTTCAGATGGAGGTGTATACCTCTTTGGAAATATAAGACATAGTTTGCGGACCTCCAGTGGTCCACGGACCACTGATGTAAAGGAATCCAGGCCCATGCACTTCTAGAGGGTTCCAACTCAAAGACCCTGTATTGGGCCGTTAAGTACTTCTCTTGCCAATCCCTTGCCACCTCCCTGGGCTGCTCCTACTTTTCCTTGTTCATCCTTGTGTCCCCATGACTGAAAATTCTGTGGCTCATGCTCTGTAATTTTATCACCTCACATGACTTCTTATCAGCTAGCTACTGAGTCACTTCTGATCAATCCCAGTCTTTCTGACCACTGGGTTGTGCTATATGGAATTACCCAGTCTCTATTCAGACAGGTGTTCCCAGCCCTCTCTCCTGAAGCTATACTCCAGGCTGTTAGTAATCCTGAAGACATCCTGGAGCTGGGGTTGTAGTTTGGGTCTGCTGCAGGGCCTCAGGCAGTTTCTCCTTCAGCTGGGCTCTTTTCCCCAGTCAGTCCTCTAGCTTAGAGGGTTCAGCAGACCAGCCTTCCCCAAAAGCATCTCTCTGCTACGAGGGAGAAGGCAACATACATGCCAGTTCCCTTTCCAAAATTCATTCCAATGGGCTGGGACAGAGAGGAGTCTTGCCCCACCCACTCTGTGAGGCTCCTTGTCTCAAGTGCTCCAAAGAGCAGTAACAGATTTCTCTCCACCCAAGTATTACTTACCCATGGGATTGCATCCTCTTCACATGTCTCCTACTTCCCAGATCCTTACCTACATAAGAGGCTGGGGAAGTCTAAAAGGGCCATGACTACAGGGTGCAGTGAGCTGACAAGTAGGCCTTACTACGCATAAGGGGCAACCTAACCCCATCACAGGTCATTTTAGCTCTGCAAATTGGTATGGTAAAATATTTTCAATTTTTATATTATCCTAGTAAAAAGTTAGTCTTGCATTCAGCATACTTGTTTTGATGAATCAGTTACAGAGTACAAACACAAAAGGCAGTTGTAGTGTGACTGTGCCCCTAAGGACATGCTGACAGTCTACTGCAATGCACTGGGTAGTGTCTGTTTCAAAATCAAGCCTGGAACCTAGATCCGAATGTTGTGGCTTAGGTCTATTTGTGCAACAGTAAAACATACACCTTGTCTAGACTAAGGTTTTTAGCCACTGGCACAGTTATAACAATATAGCTGCAATGTTGCAAAACCCTAGTGTAGATGAGGTTCAAAGCAGTGTAAGTTGCACAGGTATCAGCTGCCATGGTCTATACCAGTGTGCAGGACATCTATAGTAGGGGGTTGACCCCGTGCAGATACCCTGGTGGCTAGAAACCCAGTATGGGCAAGGCCTTAGGAATCAATGGGTGGAATAGAGGCCATATATGTATGTTTCACTAAGTTCACATTTTCACATGGGGTCTTTCTGCCTGGAACCACACTGCAAATAGTCCCAACAGCTCTAACCCAGAGCCACCTTGGCTTTGAGGCTCAGAATTTAGTCAGGTGATATTAGTTTCCCTGACATATTAACAGGCAATGTCAACTACATTAAAACAATACTTCTCCCCCAATCTGTAGTAGATCCCAGATATTAAAGTTCTTCCTACCTTTGACACCTCAGTTTTTCCATCTTCTAATTAAACAATTACAAAACTTGACTGGAATGCCAGGACTTTGTTTTATTCTTATCTCCCAATGGGAGTTTAAGTAGCTGAGGAGTGGGGTTGGGGAGCGTTTTTCCTCCAGAAATGACAGTACAATTGCTTACAGAAATATGTTAAAGCAGGCAGCTGATATATTAAAACCAGCTGACAAAATATAAGGCATCTTAAGGAGATTTTTTTCCCTTGTCCATTTCCAGCAGATAACATAGTAGTGTAGAATCCTGGTGATGAAAAAGTTACATTTTCTCTTTTAGGGGATAGGTGCCAGTCTGACAGCCCTGGAGTGTGACATCCTCTATCTACAGAGGAGCCAGGACCATGCCAATGCTAGCTCCCTGCCACACTGCCCCAAGCAATGCGCCTCAATACTAAGATGGAGGAACCACCTCGAGGGGGTTGAGGAGTGGGTTGCAGAGGACAATTCAGTTCAATGCACATCAAATCTGCCCACACAGGCCCACCTATTGTAAATTGTGCACTGTGTATGCAACTCACTAGGACCCTGAGGGCTGAGCCCAACTGAAAAAGGAAATATAAAACAGCATTTTTGGCGTTTTTCTTAAATCCCCTTCTCCTGGAGTTATGTAAATAAATGAAAATCTCAGTTTTCATTTATAAAAAAAATACCCAAAAGGCAAGTTTGTAGCTCTCATTGTTGCAAAGACCTGAAAGTGTAACTACAGCATACCCAGCCTCAGAAACCAGAAAGCAAATAAAAAGAACCCCAATCAAAAAAAAACAAAACAAAAACCAAACACCATGTTTGTTAAGCCATTAGCATAATTTTGAGAAAGGATAGGGGGCGGACTCATGAATCTTGAATGCTTCAGGCTGGCAGTACTGAAACTCCTACCATAGTAAATGCAAAAAGCTCATAGCCGCTTGGACATGTATCTTGCTTAAATGGTCAATGTAAAATTCTTGCTGTTTAAGCTCAACAAACCCTTAAATCAGAGCAGCTTTGTTCTGACCCTGCAGTAACTGGGAAGGGGTGACTATGGGCTCTGTTTGGGGCTGGAGCAGAGGAGCAGAATGGGCTAGAAAAGCCTACAGACAGAGACAGGGCCTTCCAGCTAGAGGTGCTGTCCAGCCACATTGCTTCTCCCTGGCAGTATGTCTCCAGCATGACCCATAATGCCTTTTACAGAATCCCCTGCATCCTCTTAATAACAGCCATGCCTGGGACTCTGCAAGAGTCTGAGGCAGCATTAATTCCTGATGGGATATCCCTGGAGATGATGCACATGAAAGTTGGCCTTCTCCAAGCCCCAAATCCTATGCAGAGTGCTGCCAGGAAGGAGCTTTCATGGAAGCAGGGAATGAAGGGTGGTGATACTATAGTTGGAGAAGTTTGTCCCTTCCATGCCCTCCCCGCCATTCCCAGTCTACCAGATTTTTTGTGCTCTCCACCTGTAGAGGCAAAGGAGGAACAATTTGGCCCTTTCTGACTCAGTCAATGTCAGGTTTGACACCTGTCATGACCTCTCTAGTGACAGTTCCATGATGGTGGATGTGTCGGATTCCCCCGAGGGGTGCCACCTGGAACTGGGGTACTACCGAGTCCCCCCAACCCCTCTGGGCTCCCTTTACACTGTATTGCTGTGAACAGCCTGCCGAGCTCTCTGCCAAGCTCCAGCACACATACAGGTAGGGACACACCCAGCTGGAGTACATACACACTATGTGATCGGCTCTGCATGGGGAGGCTACAGCTAAGGACCTGCCAGCTGCTCAAGTGCACCTCTTCCCCCAAGAGTATAAACCAAAAATTATACTGTCTTGCGCTGCACAGATGTCTCATGAAATTCACCCTCTCCCTCAATGTGGAGCTTTCTGCCCCAGGTTATGATTTCCACACATACTAGTTTCAGACAAAGCAAAAACAAGTTTATTAACTATAAAAGACAGACTTTTAAGTGATTATAAGGGATAGCAAACAGATCAAAACAGACTACCTAGCAAATAAACAAAACATGGAAACTAAGACTAAAAGAGACTGGATATGAGTAGCATATTCTCACCCTAATTATGAGTCAAGCAGGCCACAGAGATTCTTGATGGGCCAGCTGCATCAGCTTACAGCTTAGAACCCCCAGGTATTCCTTTCACAGGCTAAAAATCCCTTCAGCCTGGGTCCAGCACTTACTCCTAGTTCAGCCTCTATTCCTCAATTGTTTCCCAGAGTCTCTTTCGGGTGGGGAGTCAGTGAAGAACAACAATGATATCACTCCCCAACCTTAAATAGCTTTTGCATATGGCAGGAAGCCTTTGTTTCAAAGTTTGGAAACACTGGTATTCCAAGATGCAGTCCAGCACCAGGTGACCTGGTCACATGACCCTATAGTGTCATAGCTCCCATGAGTCAGAGGCTGTTTATGGCATCATAAGGCCTATTGTTTTCTCCTAATAGCTCATCAACCTAAATGGGCCCTTCCCAGCCAGTCATCTAGACTGAGTGTCTTTTGCCTAGTGGGCATTCCCCCGGTATAAACACATTTTTAATGCAGATACATAGTCAATATTCCTAACTTCAGATACAAAAATGATACATGCATATAAATAGGATAATCGTAGTCAGTAAATCATGTTTCCAGTGATGTCACATGACTTATCTTGCATAAAATACATTAGGATTATGCCATAATCATATCCTAATAATGTTTCTATTTAGAATATGGGATGCAATGTCACTATGGACACCAGTCCACTAGAAACTGGGCTGCAAACCCCAAACCATTTCATGCTGTGCACAAACAGCCAATGTTAACAGAGGTTTTAACTCCTCCCTAGCCCATTACCACTCCCCTGCAACATCTAGTCCTCCAAAGTCCTTCCTTTTAGGAAGGGGCCTGACTAGCCAAAAGTGTACACATATGGCAGTATTCCCATTTCCATGAAAGTCCTTCCTACTGCTTACAAAACACAATACAGTACCCGCAAGTTGTTTCTAGTGCAATGAGAGGGGCAAATTAGCTGGTATAAATTGTGATAGGGCCAAAATAGAGCTATGACAATTTACACCAGCTGTGGATTGCCACAGAAGCTTGTGGGGAGGGAGGAGAAATGGCTTGACAATCTTTCATGTCCTCATTGTGAGTGAAATCTGAGAAAGAAGAGCTGACAAACTAATCATCATTATTCAGTCATGGACATAAAGAAGGGAGATATATTAAAGTTAATAAAGGAAAAATCACATTCAGTAAAATAAAAATTAATTTGGTCACTATAGGAATTAGCATAAAAATATCAGATTCAGGACTTACAAGGGACTTCACCTATAAGTTAACCCACACTGGGTTAAGTGATCTATGCAACCTGATTTACATTCAGCACCATATGTTTCAAAATCCTAATCAATAGATTTGGAAATATGATCCTGGCCTCGTTTAAGATATCTGCATCCAGATTAAAAATGTGCCTTGAAATATATGGAGTCCTGATCATAAAAGCAAATACTTACAGTCAGGTCACACTTCTCCTTTGACATTTTATATGTGAACATCAGAACTCTGGATTCTGTTGGTATAAGAGTGTGTGTATGTATAGCTGTGGGTTGGGCAAAATGTCATTGAAGCTGAAGGGTTTAATTGCTACCCTTCACTTAGGATAGCTGTAAAACAAAAACAAAAGCCAGACAAGCTCCTTTATAGCAGCCCCACATGAAAAGAGGCATATGCAGGTCTATACTGGGATTAGAACTAGGCAGGTGGAAGGCTTCACTCTGTAACATTTTGGTAAGCATGTGAGTGCACACACATGTGGTGTGTCAGGCATTAGGGCCCGCAGCACAGCTAGTCTCCAGGCAACCAAAAGAGTAAAGCTGGCCTACAGCAGGCTTCCTGATCGGCGATGCCAGCATACCAGCTGGAAGGGCCAACAGACAGGCTCTTAAACCAGCAGCAGCTCAGTAGCTACTCAATGCCCATGCCCATCACTGTGACTGCCCCACCTTGCCTCAGGGCCACCCAAAGGATTCAGGGGAGCTTGGGTCTTTAGCAGTGGGGGCCCCCCTGCCACTGAATTGCTGCCGAAGACCTGTCATTTTGGCAGTGGGTCCCGGGGCGGAAGGATTCCCCGCCACCGAATTGCTGCCAAAGACCTGGAGTGGAAGAAGCTCCGAGGCCCCGACCCCGTGAGAGTTTTCTGGGGCCCCAGGAGCGAGTGAAGGATCCTGCTCCAGGGGCCCTGAAAAACTCTCGTGGGGGCCCCTGCGGGGCCCAGGGCCTGGGGCAAATTGCCTCACTTGCCCCCCCTCTGGGCGGCCCTGCCTTGCATCAGCTCTGTCCCTGCTTGAGACCCACCTTGGCCTTTAACCCTGCTTCGTTCTTGTGATTCTTACTCTGACCCTTGACCCTAGTTCCTACCTCCAGCTCTGACTCTAGTACCTGGTTCTTGACCCCCGGTTTGACCCATGGATCTGGCTCCTGACTACTGCCTCTGCCTCTGCCCCTAGGCCCTGCTTCCTGATGCCTGCTCCAGCCAATAGGCATGATGTTTATTCCATCCACTGGGCTAGACTACCCACATTCCAGTCACCTGACAGGGTTGGGAGAAGGGGACACACAGAAGCAGACTCCAAGAGAGAAGGAGCAGAAAGACACACAGCATGGGCAAGCACACTGTGTGACCCTAAAAGAAGTCTAGCAAGAGAGAGCTTTTGGGCTAAGCACTAGCTCAAAGATTTGGGGCTGTGAACAAGGAAACCATCTTGCGTTGGTTTGATTCCTCTCATGTTCAGGAAAATAGGTCTTGGTTCATTCTTTGTAGATAAATAAGATTTCATCTAATGGACGTACAATGAACAATTTCTCCTCCTAACTGGCACAACCTGAGAGCTCCTCAAATTTTTGACTAGCCATTTAAGCCACACCCACATTAAGTACCTAAATTTGAAAAACATTACATTTAGAAAGTCAAGCACTCAAAAATTAGAATTGCCTGAAGAAAAGATGCCCATGCAACTACAATTCTGATGCCTTCTACATAAATATTATGATAGAGTTTTGCCAATCATCACTTTGAAGGCCTGTGGAGGTACAGTAACAGAACAGTAATCTAGTCCACTCCCCACTTGGTACCCCCTTGTGGTCAGGAGTGGCATCCCAGCTCTCTCACTAGGCTAGGGCCCCCTGCCAATGACTTCTTTGGTGCTGTGGTGGTTTCTTTGCCTAGTAGCTCATCCATGACTCAGCCCTCTGGCCAGGTCACAGTCTTGAGTCCACCCCTTCCAGGTCACAGTTATTTAAACTAGAAGTCCAAAACTGTCTAACAGAAACAAAAATCCTTCCACCTTCTCTGGGACTTTTCCTCAACCAGTCCTCAGTTCACCCTGCTGAGCCCATTCTGGGCTTGACCACCACTGAATGCCCGCTCCTTGGGGCTGGTAGGGGGAACACAGTCCCATCACCCTCTATTCTGGGTTCTGGCCGAGGGCCCTATACTGCACAGCTAGGTCAGCTCCTTTACTCCTATTGCAGTTTTCCCTGGAGCACTTCCTACCTCATCTATTTACTTCCCCCTTTGGATCTCCCACGTTCTTCCCCATTGGCTCAGGGTGCCTCCCTGCATGAAGGGCTTTCCTTACTCGCTTTCTTCCCTGCAGCTTCTTTTCCTGCACTGAGTTTTAACTTGCAGTCTCTACAGACACAGCTGCAGTCTCCTTTTATGCAGGAATCACCTGATTCCTCTCAGGTAGGGCCCATCCAATAATCCATGTGGTCCTATTCCCAGGCTCTCCAAACAACCTGCCAAGATACCCTGTTACAAGAACCCAACTCTTCCTGGGTTCCAGTCCAGTGGCATACCCACAAGATAACATCTTTGTGCTTCTTACAAATCTCTACTATCCATTCTGTACACTGAAGGCAGGAGTCCTATAAAACAGGTTGTATGCAGTCTGTAATTAAAGACTATATCATGATGCAAACGCAAAAGGAGTCGAATTAAGGTTGGACAGGTAAACTTATTTCTGCCATTTTTAAACTTTAGAGCACTTGACTTTGCAACCTTCATGTTATTTCAATGTAGACTTTTTGCATATAATTTCCTTTTTTTAAAAAAATTAAAACCTTTAAACAAAAATCCATAATGTGGAACCCTATTGATCCCTGCATTGGTTATCAGCTGTAAATCCACAGTACAGACCTCTACTTGAGCTAAAGGGGTAACTGATAACAATACTATGCTGTTATTCTCTATCTGGACCAGGGGGACCAGGGCAGGGAAACTGTGACCCAGGGACTTCTTGATGCCAACTTGCAGAGTGACTGCACATAATTTTAACCCTGTGTCAGATATATGCCCCATAATTCACTAAAGAATGGCATGTGAGATCTCTAGGGAAAGCCAGTAGGCTACCGGTCATCATTATCATGGTGAAACATAGGTATGGATATTTAAGTCAGGTATCTACACTGGAAATTATATTCTTAAAACCTTGAACTTAAGGTGACATGCCTCAAATAGGTTCCTTTCAGGTAGGGGATAACAGACACATCTCTGTTCATTCATTGTGTGTCTTAAAATGCCAGTCTATTTACATACTAAGTCACTAGCTAATCAAGACTGCAAAAATTAACAAGAGATCACAAAAATCTACAGGACAGAACAAACAGCAAGAGAGGGCCCTCTTTATGAATAAAGATCAAAGGATTGTTTTAATATATCTGGGCCTGCAAAGAAGCACCCAGGATCCTTGCCTAGGAGATCAACTAGCAGTGTGTTTTGTCTCATTGTAACAGGGCCTCCTTAGTCCTGTTTCTGTCTTGTTCTACAAACTATGCAAAGAAAGACCCTTGTGCTGGTCCAACACCTTGTGCAGTTTATTTACAAATAGAGTCCCACCACCTTCACAACATATACAGCTCCTGTAAAAAGCAGGGGAGAGCAATTTCTCTCCCTTTACTGTCTGCTTCCCCCTCTTTCCACTTCCCTGCTGTGCCTATTTGTGGGTTCTGCCTAATGGCTTAATTAGCATTACTGACCTGCCCCACCCACATTAGGCACAGATCTGCTTAGTCAGCTCCATTCTGCCTTGCTTGATTGGAGCTGCAGTGAATAGAGTGCTGACTCAGCCTTTCTTGCCTGGCACTCTGTCACGCTCATGTGAAAAGGATCACAGCCAGGCCTGGCTGAAAAATGCTGGAAGGACTTTGGGGTGGGCTTTGCACTATAAGACAGGAATGTATCTAGTTAAATAAGTCTAGATTCTAGAATGCATGTTTTGATTTTATATGTAAGCATTGTTTTCAGTGCTTCAACTTGAATCTCTATACTTCGTTAAAGTACTTTGTACTTGTTTTTACTATAAACATAGCTAAGTTCTGTGTGTTAGGCAGAACGGTGATCAGAGGTAGATCAGGGCTGGACACTCCAGGGAGATGCCTGGTGGTCTTGGAGCGTGTCTATCGCTAACCTGCAGAGAGAGAGAGCATGGATGGAGCCTTTGTGCGCCTAGAGGGGAGTGCTTGTGTTGCCTGTGGTTCATGAAGTTGAGGAGCTGACCCACAATCAAGCACAGATAAGGCTCCCTCATGCTAACAGAAGGTGGTAGCAATGTGACTCACAATCGTCAGTGTCCCCAGGAAGCATCACAGGGCCATGACATACTTTGCCAATGACTTACACAAATGTTTGCTAGACAGCAATGAATAGCAAAAGCAAGAATTGTTGGGTTCTAGTCCTTCTTCTGAAGAGGAGTTGAGTCTAACGGTTACAGACAAGAAACAAGCACACAGGTTTGGCGCATTCTTTCTGAAAGGCAGTGTGGTTGTGGATGTGACACAAGTCAGCCATTTTATAGACCTGTATTCTATTTCCAAAATGGGGTGGCGGATGATACTTATCTGCCTTCTAATGTAGTGATCTGATATAAATACTCAATAATAAGAACTGTTAAATGAACAAAATTATTAGTTACAAAGGGATCTCACAAAGCTGCATACTGGGCAACAAAATGGCAGATGAAATTCAATGCTGATAAGTAATGCCCATTGGAAAATGTATTCCCAACTAAACATACAAAATGATGGGTTATAAATTAGCTGTTGCTACATAAGAAAGATCTTAGAATCATTGTGGATAGTTCTCTGAAAACATCTTCTCGATGTTCAGCAACAGTCAAAAAAGCTAATAGAATGTTAGGAGCTATTAGAAAAAGATAATCAGACTATCATAATGCCACTATATAACTCCATGGCACAGCCACACCTTGAATACTGCATGCACTCCTGGTTATCCCATCTCACAGGAGATATATTAGAACTGGAAAAAGTACAGAGAAGGGCAATAAAAATGATTAAGGGTATGAAAGAGCTTCCATATGAGGTGAGATTAAAAAGACTGGGACTCTTCAGCTTGGAGGAGACGTGACTAAAGGGGAGGTGGGGATAGGAGAGAGGTGTATAAAATCCATGAATGGTGTGGAGAAAGTAAGTGTTATTTATCTTTTTGAAAAACACAAAAACTAGGAGTCATCCAAAGACATTAATAGGCAACAGGTTTAAAACAAATATACGGAAGTACTTCATCACAAAACAGTCAACCTTTGGAACGGGTTATCAGGAGTTGTTGTGAAGGCCTAAAATAAAATTTTAAAAAAATTAGGTAAATTCATGGTGGATTGGTCTATCAATGGCTATTAGCTAAGATGGTCAGGGATGCAACCCTATGTTGCAGGTATCCCTAAACCTCTGACGGACAGACCTGGGGACTGATCGACATGGGATGGACAACTCAATAGTTGCCATATTCTGTTGAATTCCCTTTGAAGCATCTAGCACTATGCTGTCTTCCAACAGTAGCCACTGAAGTAGATGGACCATTGGTCTGACCTAATATGACCATTCTTATGTTCTAATTAATACTAATAAATAGACGGGTCTAAAAGTCATGGCCTCATCCTAGTTCCCAGACAAGCACTCAGTTATCCCTGAGCCAAAAGCAAAGTTGTTGGAGCTCAAGCTGGGAGCACATTCAGTGCAGATGGAACATTTGTGGATTTTTAGCAGCAAGCCAACAAAAATCTCTGGTAGTTTGCAAATAGCTAGTTTCAGAGGCTTATGACTTGCCCAAATGGGGGTGGATTTTAATGGAAACAGCAAAATGCACCTCTATGACCCCAGCACTACCTACCCACTCCTCTACTAAGTTTCAAGTCCCTGCTCCAAACCCCAGAGCCATAGTGGTGCCTTAAAGAAATGGTTAGGAAAAAAATTAACAGCAGCAAAACTACCTATTTACAATTCAGTTGCACATTTTGTGAGACAAGGACTCTCTCTGTGTTATGTTTGTACGGGTGTCTAGCAAAATGGCACTCTGATGCATGCCTGAAGGTCCTAGGTGCTACCGTAAAAAACAAACGGTAATAGGCAATTTTAATAGGCTCTGCCTACAATAATATGTACATTAAAAACAAAATAATATAGATTATTCATCCTTTTGTTTTAGAGTAACAAAACTGAATTACATGGAGGGGGGCCATTTCCTAGTTTAAAACTTACTGTTCCTGCTTTCATATATGTTTTTCTGCAGTGAGATCCGCTCATCCACCTCTCTTCCCCACCCCAAAATATAAAAATGTTGGAGTTCATTGCCTACATTCCTTTGGACTGTGACTTTCATGAACTTGAAGAATAGAGCAAGGACCCAAGAGAGAAAGACAAGGGGAACATTAAACGCCTACAGCAGATAACACAAAAGTAGGTTACAGCTGTATTCTGTGTCTTCATAGATTCTAATGTACATAGATAGCCACGTCTTCACCTCTCACCACTAATGGTTGATGGAAATATTTTATAAAAGTTAATGCATCATGCAGTTAAACTATAGTCACTGATTTCCTTATATTGTAGCTTAGACAAACCTACCTTGCTTAGATTCTTATGTAGCATTCATACTGATGAAACAACTTCTTGTGTATCAGTGGTGATTGTGCAACAGCTCACCATTAACTCAGGGCAGTTCTTTGCTTCAGTTTCTATAGAATGAACAGCAAGGCTTAATTAAACCAAAAAAACCACCCCTGAATAAACACATGAACAAATATGTCCACCTACTGTGTGCCCCAAAACAGGTTTAGGAAGGGAAACAATGGTGGTTCAGGCATATTGCTCATTCTCAGCACTGAGAATTTGACTTTTGGTTGTTCTTTATAAGACCCTGTGCTATATAATTTAATTGATAAATGAATATTCACCACAATAGACAATGAAATATGACCTGAAATAATTTTTCTGCCTTAGGCTAACTATATTAGAATGTGACTCCACGAGGACCCTGAAAAAACTGGTTTGACTGTCCCAGGTAACCAAAGAGCAGGTAAATCACTACTCTGTCAACATACAATCAGCACTTTTACAACACTAATATTTCTAAGTTAACCAGGCCTTTTCAGTCTTCCTATAATACCTCCCATGTAAACTAGACACAGCTGGTCTCTGCACTAACAAATCAGCTGCTGACAGAGTAACAAAATATATACAGCAAAGTTAGGGGAATAAAAAGTTGTGATTGAAAGGGAAAATGTGCAGCGAAATCAAGAAGTCAATTTAGAGACTCTTGACAAATTTTATCAGCATTTACCTACAAAGTGCTCCCATGAGGAAGGTAGCGTTTGTCTTCATTTTTAATTCTGGTTTGTGATGTGATGCCTTGCATAAGGCATCGATGAGCCAGAGACGTATGTGGTTAATAAAAGCCCGTGGCCTCTTTAAGTGAACACAAGGCCTGTAAAGATCTTAACTTTGGATTGCAAGAGATCTTATCCATAATAGGATGTTAACATCTTCTGTGATCATTGCCATGAGAGGATGCCAGCCCATCTGGCCACAGCCTCACCTCAGAGTGGTGGTGGGTTCTTGCTGGGGCTGCCTGCACAACACCACACTGACTATGTCTTTCCCACTCACCCTTCAATTCCACTTCCACCATCTCGTGAGGTACCCTCCTTCCTCTCCCCATGCTCTACTATATATCCTTGGTCCCTTCCATCCCCTTCCAAACTGTCCTGTCTCCTAGTGCCGTGTACATACACCTTGACTTCTGTCTTTCCACAATCCCTCTTCTCCCCCAGTATCCTGCTCCTCCTTTCATCCCCTGACCCACTGCATGTTTCCCACTCTCTCTCTGTTCATACAGTCACAACATCTTCTCTGCCTGTGGCTCCCCTGTGATCCTCAACCTCCTCTCACATTCCCCTGGCACCAGGTATACACACCCTCTTGCCTCGCCTGACCTTGGTCCTCATATATATCCATGGGCCTCCTACACCCCTGTTCATCCCTCTCTCCGTGCCCTCACCCCACCTTGTATGCCATCCTCTTGTCTTTCCCAGAACTCCCAGTTCCTATACTGATACATCCATCTACTTCCATGTCTCACCTGCTGTCAGGGTTCCTTCCCTACTCTGAACTCTAGCGTACAGATGTGGGGATCCGCATGAAAGCCCCCTAAACTTATTTGTACCAGCTTAGGTTAAAACCTGGTACGTTGCCACCACCAAGTGATTTAACAAGAAACAGGGAAAGGACCACTTGGAGTTCCTCTTTCCCCAAAATATCCCCCCAAGCCCTTACACCCCCTTTCCTGGGGAGGCTTGAGAATAATATCCTAACCAATTGGTTACAAAGTGATCAAAGACCCAACTCCCTCGGTCTGTGGACAATGGAATAATCAGTCAGGTTCTTAAAAGAAGGATTTTATTTTTAAAAAAAGGGTAAAAATCATCTCTGTAAAATCAGGATGGAAAATAACTTTACAGGATAGTCAGATTTAAAGAGCCTAGAGGAAACCCCTCTAGCTTTAGTTTCAAAGCTACAGCAAAACAGGAATCCCTTCCTCTAGCAAAGGGAACATTCACAAGCGGAGAAAAACAAAGATAAAGTAATAAGCCTTGCCTAGCTATTACTTACAAGTTTGAAATATGAGATACTTGTTCAGAGAGATTTGGAGAACATGGATTGATGTCCGATCCCTCTTAGTCCCAAGAGAGAACATCCACCAAAACAAAGAGCACAAACACCACCCCCGCCCCCCAGATTTGAAAGTATCTTGTCTCCTTATTGGTCCTTTGGGTCAGGTGTCAGCCAGGTTACCTGAGCTTCTTAACCCTTTACAGGTAAAAGGATTTTTGGGTGTCCCTGGCCAGGAGGGATTTTATACTATTGTACACAGGAGGGTTGTTAGCCTTCCTTTTATAGTTATGACACCTGCCCCTGCTCCCATTCTTCATACCCCTCCTAGGATCTGTCCTGCTGTCTTTCATGCCAGTCTTACACCTCCCAGGCTGTGATTTAGCTCAGAAGCTACTCTAGCATTAAAGTGGTGTGTGTATGTAAACTGTCTCTTGATATCATTTTAAGCCTCACATCCAATTTTCCCAAAAATACCCAGGATGCATTTCTCCTCAGCAAGATCAGCAGATCTAATCATCTTATTGTTACATGGCATTTCCTTCAGTTTATTTTTCACATCTAACCATTATCTTTTGTCTCATACTTCAGTTGTAAGCTGAGGGACAGGAATAGTTCAGTGGTTTGAGCATTGGCCTGCTAAACCCAGGGTTGTGAGTTCAGTCCTTGAGGGGGCAATTTGGGGATTGATCCTGCTTTGAGCAGGGAGTTGGACTAAATGATCTCCTGAGGTCCCTTCCAACCCTTATGATCATAATTTTCCTTGTGTGTGTGAACAGTTCCTAGCACAAAGGAGTTTTGGACCCTGACTAGGGCCCCTATGTGCTACATAATACAAGTAATTAATAACTATAACACAATAGTTTTGGAGTTTTAGGGACCACTTTTATGATAGAAGCCTGGCTAGAATTCAGGGGCCCAAAAAGTAACCTAAAGCCACTTTTGTTGTCCACTCCTACTGTATGCTGCACTTCCCAAGTGGCACCACTTAGAAGTGGGACCACACTGCTTTAAATCTGCTGAGGCAGGGACACCCCTGCAGCATGCCCTTGTAACCCAATGGAGCACTATTCACCCTGTCATAGTTGTGACAGGTTGGATCACAGAAACCCCCCTGGGAACTGCCAACTAATGTGCCAAGACTACTCCTGCCTCTGCTTTCCTGCCCTGGCAGTTTGGAACTTCAGTGCCCTGCCTGGTTTGAACCAGACCCACTAGCCTGCTCCAAACCCAGACCCAGGTCTGAACCACATCCCCTAACAGCTGTAAGTTTAATTTAAAGCATCTTAAGAAGTGTTCCTGTGTTTAACACTCAGATGGCCAACTCCAAATGGGGTCCAAACCCCAAATAAATATTTTTACCCTGTATAAAGCTTTTTGTTGTTTGCTCTCTATAACACTGATAGAGAGATATGCACAGGTGTTTGCCCCTCCCCCCGCTATTAATACATACTCTTCGTTAATTAATAAGTAAAAAGTGATTTTATTAAATACAGAAAGTGGGATTTAAGTGGTTACAAGTAGTAATAGACAGAACAAAGCGAATCACAGAGCAAAATAAAACAAAAACACGCAAGTCTATGCCTAATACAGTAAGAAAACTGAATACAGATAAAACCTTACCCTCAGAGATGTTCCAGTAAGTTTCCTTTTATAGACTAGTCTCCTTCTGGTCTAGGTTCAGCAATCACATACACCCTCTGTAGTTAATGTCCTTTGTTCCAGTTTCTTTCAGGTACCCTTGGGGGTAGAGAGGCTCTCTCTTGAGCCAGCTGAAGACAAAATGGAGAGGTCTTCCATGGGATTAAATAGACTTTTTCTTGTGAGTGGAGACCCGCTCTCCTCTCTCCTATGCAAAGTCCAACCCCAAGATGGCGTTTTGGAGTACATAGGCAAGTCACATGTCCATGCATGACTCAGTTTTTACAGGCAGCAGCCATTGCCCACGTTCTATCTTGAATGTCTTCAGGAAGACTTCTAATGAGGATTAGAGCCTTCCAAGATCCATTGTTTATTAAGTGTCTCTTGATTGGGGACTTAATTTGCACATTCCTTTCTCAAGAAGCTGACCAAATGCTTTACTAAGGCTTTACTTAAAAATCAAGCAAGTACACAGCCAATATTCATAACTTTGAATACAAACATGATACATGCATACAAATAGGATGAATAGATTCAGTAGAGCACAATCTTTACAGAGATATGTTACATGGTGTATGTAGCATAAAACATATTACAGTTATGTCATATATACATTCATAAGCATACTTCCATAAAGCCTTAGGGCAGGGGTTCTCAAACTAGGGGTCAGTACCCCTCAGGGAGTCACAAGGTTATTTCATGGGAGTTGCGAGCTGTCAGCCTCCACCCCAAGTCCCACTTTGCCTCCAGCATTCATAACGATGTTAAATATATAAATAAGCATTTTTAATTTATAAGGGCAGAAGGCCTCACTCAGAGGCTTGCTATGTGAAAGGGGTCACCAGTACAATAGTTTGAGAACCACTGCCTTAAGGGGTGCACCATCACAATGGTATCTGGGACAGTCACCCCATAGGGAGTCTGGGCTTTAGCTCCTCAGCTAGCTGTCCATCCCCTTGCAGGATATTAAAATCCAAAGGAATGCTAAGAACTCAAAACAGGAGGTCTGCTCTCCTTCCTGGCTAACCTCAAACTGAGCTGGGCCTTCTTCTTTTAACTCCCTGTAATGGCATGGCACCCACCTCTCATGAGCCCATCTGGTTAGGAGTGTCTCTGGCCTTTAAACAGTCCCAGCCCTGGTACGAGCCATACACCCAGGGCTTCTTCTCTGAAGGCAATGGTTTTGCACTCTTGGTCTGTTCTGGCATCCATTCTCCAGCTGGACCTCTTAACAGTTCAGTTCCCCTTCTAGAGATTTATCACTCTCCAATTTTAGGCCACCTCCCCAGTGGCCTATGTGGGGGGGGGTGAGGGGGGGAGGTGGCCTACAATCAGCAAAACTTCCTTCAGTTCCCTAGGCCACTTCCCTGCAGCCCCAGCCTTCACCAGTGCCTCACCCTTAGCTCAGGGCTCTTCTAAGTTCAGGCCCAGCAGCCAGCCAGGAGCTCTTCCTCACTCCCCTGTTCCCAGCACTGAGCTGTCCATGGTGCTGCAATTCTCCTTGGCCAACCAGGAGCACCATGTGTACTCCTCTGACTCCCACAAGGAACTGACTGTCTCTGGCTCTGCAGCTCCTTTTTATATGGACCTCCTGGGCCCTGACTGGCTGCTCCCTGCAGCCTTTCTGATTGGATGCTCTAGCTTGCTTGGAGGGCCTCTCTATTTCTCCTTTCCTGGGATGGGTGTGGCAGAACCCTGAGGCCTCCAACCTCTGGCCCTAGTCCACCCCATCACGCACCCCTTTCCATACCTGACATCTGCTGCAGGAGGACCCAGTTGGGGCCATAGGCCCCTGTTATCCCCCTTCCTTCCTAGTGTTGACACCATATGCCCCATCATGTCTGCCTTTGTTTCAAAAGGCTTTTGAAGCTTAAATCCTTCAAACTGAATATTGAATTATGAAAATTATGTCTTTGTTTTAAGAACATGAATGAGACATTAATGACACTCAAAGAGGTGAGTCACATCACTGATATCAAGAGAACTGCTTGTAGAGTCAGGCTCTTTTGAGAGCTTAAACAAGGGAATCTCCCATCAACTTCAATGGTAATGAGTAACAGCATCAGACCCCGTCTCCCCTGAGCTGAATACAACTTTCATAAACAACGAAGAGCAAGTCATAGAAACGAAAGCTCATGCTCCAAAACGTCTGTTAGTTTATAAGGTGCCACAGGATTCTTTGCTGCTAGTCCATCCCCGTGCACTGAGGCAGGATCAAGTATATTCGGACTATCCCTGACAGGTTGTTCAACTTGTTCTTAAAACCTTTAATGATGGGGATTCCACAACCTTCCCTGGAAACCTATTCTAGCGCTTAACTATCCATATAGTTAGGAAAAACTTTCTGCTACCCAACAAATTTCCCTTGCTGCAGATTAAGCCAGTTACCTCTTGTCCTACCCTCAGTGGATATGGAGAACTATTGATCACCATCCTCTTTATAACATATTTGAAAACTTATCAGTTCCCCCTACAGTCTTCCTTTCTCAAGACTAATTGTGATCAGTTTTTTTAAATCATCCCTCAGAGATCAGGTTTTCTAAATCTTTTTTTCATTTTTGCTGCTCTTTCTCTGAATTCTCCCCAATTTGTCCACATCCTGCCTAAAAGTATGGCACACAGAACTGGACACAAATACTCCAGCTGAAGTCTCCCCAGTGCAGTAATACATTTTAATAGGAAAGATTTCCTAGTTACTTTTCCCACTGGATGATCTTCAGGTGATCTTTAGAGGGGAGTGATAGCTCAGTGGTTTGAGCATTGGCCTGTTAAACCCAGGGTTGTGAGTTCAATCCTTGAGGGGGCCACTTAGGGATCTGGGGCAAAAATTGGTACTGCTAGTGAAGGCAGGGGGCTGGACTTGATGACCTTACAAGGTCCCTTCCAGTTCTAGGAGATTGGTATATCTCCAATTATAATTATTATAACCAGAAACAACCTTGATTCCAAGAGCAGAGAAAAGTAGGCAAAATGTACCTGCAGCAGCAAAACAAAGCCTTTTTTCTGGGGCATGAAACTGTTTCTAATTCAATATGAAGATGCAAACTTTTCTCATAATCACCAGAAAGTTGTCATTCTCGCTAAAATAAACACACACGTAATACAATGGTGTAAACAGAATGGTGCTCACTCGTTTCCAAATTCCTGCCAGCATTTTAAGAAGCAAACCTCAAAATAAAAAGCAAACTTGGTGCAAATATGGTACTTAGTGAACAAATGGGCCAGCTCCTTAGCTGGTGTAAATCTGTGTACTGTGGAGCTATGCTGATTTACACCAGCTGAGGATCTCGCTGATTGATTATATATTTAAGTTACAATAAGTTAGCAGGCTTTTGTGGGGAGGTTATCCACTATAAAAAACAAATATATCTTAAGAAAGCTTCTTCCTTACATAGGTGCTATCATAGATTTGAAGAGTTTGTCACCAGCTAAACAGTGGCCAGGGGGATGTGGGATTTGTCATTCATGACGACGACTCCAGAACATGAACTAAAGCACCTGCAGGGTGGTGAGTCATGATTTTAAAACATCAACTTAATTTTGAAAAAAAATTCTGCTTTCTGCTCTGCTTGGTGGATTGAGAGTTCAATATTCTGCTCTCCCTGAATGAGTCTCCCATTACCATTAGCTAATTCACTCCTCAGGAAATAGCTGGAAAACAGAAGGATAAAGTAAAGGAACTTCAATTATTATTAGAAATATAGCATTGCTTGATAATGATAACAGAGCCTAGGAAGCCAATTACATCCTGGTGCAAAGTCCTGCACAAAGACGAATTATAAATGGCTACTTTATGATCAATATGTGCACTGAAATTCACCCTCTTGACTTCATTCCTTTTTGAATTTGCATCCATCTCCCTGAACTTTCTAAAATCTTTCTCATCTGATTGCCTGTCCCTTCTTGCATTTCTCCAGGTAATTTTCCTGTTCAGTTAACGGCCATCCAATCTCCTTTGCCACACTTGGGTGACTCATGTATACTATTGACTTTATTCCAGATCACATTTCAATTGACCAAAGTTAGAATAAGTAGAATTTTAAAGAGGACTTAGCACCAGCCTTCCGCAGACTGATCTCCTGTGTGTGGGTGGGTCTTACCCTTCTGTATCATTATTCCACTGTTGGTGAGAATCAGTGCAACTATTATTACTAATTTCTAGTACAGTAGCAACTAGAGGCCCCAACTGAGACTGGTGGCTCATTGCACTAGAAACTGTTCTAACACACTGTACAAATCCTGTCCTGAAAAGCTCACAATCCAAATATACAAACAAACAAAGAGTTACACAAGGTAGAGAGAGGGGAAATGACTTGCTCTAGGTGACAGATCAAGCCAGTTACAGAACTAGGAATAGTATCCAGGTCTTCTGAATCCTAGTCCAGTGCCCTATCTATTAGACCACACTGCCTGCCTAGCAGTAGGAAGCCTAGAGCTGGATATTGAGTGAAGTCTTGTAGATCAGAGTATTCATGGGAGGAACAATGGGCTTGTAGTGAAGGCACCAGACATGGAGTCTGTAGGTTTGTTTCACAGGCAGTATGCAACCTCGTACAAATCACATAACCTGTCACAGTTACCCCCACTCTTCATGCACCCACCTCACAGAGGTTGGGCAAGGTTAACCGAATGTATGGTGAGTGCTTTAGATCCGGGGATGGAAGGAAGAGAAGGGTTCTCTCTGCATGAAATGATACTTCCAGCCAGACCTCAGAAATTATAGTTTCCCTTTAATTCATCTTGTTCTTTCAGGGGCAACTCTAACTCCTATGCCCATATGTGATCAAGAACCTCCAAAGATTTACACTACACTATTGCTGTCCTGGATCATTGGTCCAGTCCAATGGGCCTCTCTGGAATGAGCCTGTCACTGAAGCAAACAGCCTGGGTCATGGCATGGGCCAGCCCCCAAGAGGAATGGGCATGCTGGCAGCATAGGGCTGGGCAGGCCACTGTGCACCTGGCAACTGCCAGTTTGTAAATAGTGCCCTCACAATGGTCGGAGCGAGACCACCTCTGCCATGCTATGCCCCATTGCCTCTGGCTGGCCCCTCAGCCAAGGGACTGACCTCCCCATCGCCATGCTCCATTGCATCCATGGGGACCCACAAGTACCTTTGGCACCAGGCCAACAAAAGGTTAATCTGGTCCAGTGTGAGTACTCTTTGTGGGTGGGGAGTTGTTCCTCTTCCATTGTCCTCATAAGTCTGTTAACCCTTTCCTTCCTGGCCAGGGATGGATGTATATTATAGCTGGACAAATAAGATTTTTCTGCATGTTGGCAATTTCAGAAAAAAAAATCCATTCAGATTTAACCAAACCAATCATTTTTTATATTTGAGTGGACTGAAAAGTTTTAGAAAAATTGTAGGTAGAACAAAACATTTTGTTTGACAGGATAGAAAAAGTTTCATTTCATTGTGAACATTTTAAAAATATTTTTGAAATAAAATTAAAAGAAATTTTGAAATGAAAGTTCTTTTGAAGTGGAAAAAAATCAATATTTTTGTTTCAAAGAGTCAAATTTTGCCCAGTTCTGGGGTTACCTCCTCAGAGACGCATGCTGGTAGACAAGATTCCAATAAAATGCCCTGGCTGTGTTAAGAATCAAGATCATATGGGTGTAACTCAGTGCCATAATTAACTTATTTCTTTTGCCTTTAGAAGAAATTGACTCAGGTCCACAATTAGTAAATTCACATAAAAACAAGTACAAATGGAAATGTGGTTATTCAAAAGAGGAGAGAATGGGTATACAGGTATAGCCATGTCTGCTAATCAAGGTGCCATATAACCAAATAAACTGTCATGTAAATGACTCTTTCCAATTTAATAATCTCTTTAAAGCTCACTTTTCTTACCACTTATCCTGTGACTAGTTCTGTGACACATATCTGGAAGAAGTGCACCTAGTCATTTATTATTGAATGCATATAGCCACAATCAAAACACACAAAAGCTTAAGTGCTAGTTTTGAGTGTACGAGCTACTGACAACATGAACAGCATGTTTATTAAACTCAAAAAACCTGGGAGAAGTGCTCATAAGAGCCCCCCCAAACATACATAAAGAAAAGTATCCACTAGAGGCAGATGACAATAGTATTTCAAAATCAATTCCTTTGTGCTTGCACATTATTTCATTGAGCCTCTAACATCTTATCATCAAGTTTATGCTGGTGAGGGGGTCTCTTAAATGTGCTGGAATCATACCCTTGAATATCTTCCTTCTTGACAATAGCTTTGTTGAGTTCTGTACTCCCCGCCACCCTTACTGTCGCTCTCTCTCTCAAAATATAAACCCACATTTCAGTAATAAAATATTCAGTTTAAATGAAAAATTGCCTCATAATAAAGCAGGCGTTAGCCACATCAAAAAAATCAATTAGTCACTGGGGATTTTTATTAGTCAATCATGTATGTAATTAAAACCATTGATTGATAGCAGACAACACTACCACAGTCCTTTCACTCATGTCCTGGCAAAATGGTCTGCCTACATCACAGCATCAGATAAATGGCAGGGGATAAACTGATAAACAGTTATTTTGGAACTGCTTTTTATTCAGTTAATAGTGGCTTTTCCCCAACACAGCAGTTTTGATAGATCACTGCTCTGGATCTGAGATGTTTATGAACCATCTGTGTTGGTCACAAATGCAAATTTATATTTTACCCTTACTTCCCTCCCTGCAGCACGGTAGATCCAATGTATTCTGAGCACTCCTGGATTATCACTATTAACCTGTAAGAAATTCCAGCGAATGGATCCTGTGTAATAGCAAATGACCTCAAACAATTAATATTTTTCAAGTGGTTTTATCTGATTTTAGGCCAAGACACATAAATCATCATTCCAACTTTCCTTTTCCTGGCAGTGCACTTAGACATGCTGGGTCTTAAAATGACAACATCACCATCCCGTGATCCTTTGTTTTAAGTAATTAAAGTAATAATGTACCTTTATTCATGCAGTAGCAGTCAAGCAGACTTGCTCATAAGCAACCTCTCTCAGGGATAGTGCCTCAGGTGAATAAAGGGAGCAGAGGAGACAATGGATTTTGATGCACCATTGGTTTCAAGTGAATGTATTGCTTTTGAAAGGATACTGAATGTTGACATGCATGGGGACTGAATTCTCTTATTAATCCATATAGATACTGCATGATCAGCTTCCCTGCCAATGTACAGTACCTACCTACATCCTGCCAAGGCAGGAGGAAGAGGATAGTTCAATCTCTGTGCCCATTTCACACTTTGGCTCTTCTGCTGAGAAAACGAACAAGGGTGTCAAGTAGTGACAGCTGTGATTTTGTGATGTGAATAACTGCACTTGGAACTGGACTTAGACCCCAGCCCACTCCACAAAGGCTATTAAGCCATCAGATGAGTGTTCTGATTCACTATCAAACTGAACTTGATCTGAATCAGTGATCCAGACAGTATATCCCAATAGCACAGCTCACATCATATAGTACAGTTAAAAGAAATTTCCTTTGTCAATTTCACACTATTTTAACAATATAATCCCTTAAAAAAACAACAGCAATGAATCTTCTAAACACATATTACCTTTTTTTTCTGTTCAGTAAAAATACCATAATACAGGATAAGGCAGTTGACCAAGGTGTTGATACAGGTTGCTGCAACAGCAAATGAACAAGGGCTCTAATGCCACTCTAATGTACCTTGCTCACCAGTCCCTATTAATATTTCACCTCTATCCTAATTCTGCAAACTGCTCTGTGTGGGCAGATCCCTGTGGAGTCCCAGTGGGGCTGTAGTAGCTTGTAAGATCAGAGCGTTACTCTCTTTACTGCAGCCTTGTTTACACTGCAGTTTGTGTTGAAATCTCTCATTGCTGCACCACGCCAGATGCAGTTCTATTAATGGTAGCGACAGTGAGCTTGCTAGTGAAGACAAAGCTCAAGTGGCTGGTGGCTTTTGACTAGTGTTATTTAGACCTGCTCTGAGGAGGTTTAGGTGACAGTAGTAAGAATGCCAGCCCTGTCTACACACAAGCCCTGTCTACACTAGCACACCACACCATCGCAAGCAGAGTGGAAATAGTGGGAGTTAAAAAAAATAAAAAAATAAAAAAGTGCAGGCAGGAGTGTGGACAGAGCCCACTTGGTGTATAATGAGACACTGTCAGGATAAAAAAAATGTTCCTTACCTGATAAGGTGTTCTCAAAGAAGCAGGGAATTGCAGGTTCCAGTAAAATACTTTTATTTAATTAGTACAGCTACAATTTAACAGATACAATTGGATTCAGTGTCCTAGAGAATCTCTGTGGGTTAGATCGTTAGCTGTGGTGTATCAGAAAGGTGCCAGACACTTCATTGGCTATGCTGATTTACGCCACCTGTGGAACTGGCCTAGCATGTCTTCACGTCTGTCTAGCCTACTTCCTCCTGCCTCTGCACTTCCTGAGTCCACAAGATGGCACTATTCCACACCTGTGTTATTAAACGTTTACAATATTGCTTACTGAAAAAAGTGGGAAACTGTAACTTACCTTTTACCATCAAGGTTTTATGCTCATTTAATTTACCTTCACTCCATTTAGATAACAAAAGTAGATGCGAACCTCAGAGGATAGGCAGGATGGGCTGGATCGACATTTTTGGATGCACAGTCACTCTGTGGAAGTAGCCAAACGCAAATGTCTCCAGTTTTTTCCTCTCCTTAGCTGAAAATGTTAACTATAGTTTAGAGGCCCTAAAAACCAAACAAGCACCCTCCCCCGAACCCCGCCCCCCCAGAAAAAAACAGATGCTGTTCCACCTAATGAAATATGAAGAAATCCACTTGGACGTTGTCTGTCACACAGTCTTTGTGGACTGGTCATGATCCTGCCATCCTTATTTATTTTGCAAATGCATACAAGCAAGATTTGTGGCTAAAGTATTTTAAGAGCAAAAAAATAATTAAGTGATATACAAGAACTAAATAGTGGATATTTTTCAGTTAGGAGTATCTACCACAGTATTATCATATGAACAATATTTATCCATGGGGACAAAGGGTCATTTGGGATTTAAATGATCATAATGAGAATTTTTAATGGCAGGTATTAATTTCTAGATGTCTTTCATTGTTGATATCCAATGCCTACCTAGAAAACGGAGTATTTTCATAGGTGGTTATATTTCCTGAATACGTGGAGGAAAAGTTTTGCTCAAGAATGTTCTACTATTGCTGTCCAATAACAGAGATTCATTATTTATCTTGTCCACATTATGCTTAACCAAACCAAACCAAAACACCTTTTCCAACATTTGCAATATTTCTGAATTATACATACAATTATTTTCTTTTGCCTTTATGGTGAGGTTAAAGATCTGATTCTTGCATTTAATCTAGTCCATCTACCCAATAACACACATTATAAGAGAAGCCTAATTTTGGACAGTTGTGGGCCTCAGAGTGAGCTCACGGCTGTAGGAAACACATGCATAGATCATATTTAATATACATTTTCCTAATTATAGTCCCAATCCATTTTCTCTGTGTGTGTGAGGGACATGAATAAAAGGTGGGTTGATATTTCTTTGCTTCAACGTTCAGTTACAGATATGGTTTATTTGTTCAGACTCACTGACATTTCCATGGTCTTTTATTAAAGACCTGACTAACCTGCAGAAAGAGCATCATGTTTGTACAAAGCTTATGTGCTCCAGGCCCACTGCACGCCCACACATTGCCTTCTGCTAAGGGAACATTGGTAATGTCAGGATTTCATATCATATAACACCACCTTCAGAGAATTGGCCCTGTTTGTAAACAGTGTAATCTACAAAGTCAAGAAAACTGGATGCAACTAAAATCAGAAAATGTTCCTATGAGCCTTCAGTCAGCACTAGCATCACTGGTATGTTCTGGGCATGTGTGGTTCTTCCTGATATACTAGAACTAGTAAGATAATGGAGCTCTCCTGATTATATAACTGTCTACTACTAGTGCTCTGCCGCAGGGGCAAGTTAAAAGCAGTACTGCAGTGCTAGTGTGATGTAATAGCCACCATCCCTTTCCACAGTAAGATCAAAAATTCTGTTTTCCAACCTGCACACATGGTAAATTTAGCTTACAATTTCCCTACAGTTTTCAACATATCCACAACATACCACTTTCTACAAATCTCCCTCTTACATACATTACTTGTTTCCCCAGGTTTCCCACCTCTTTGTCCTACGTATGGTCTCATTGTACCGTGTGCACTGAGGGGGCTGCTGTACTGGATTCCACCAGGATGAATGCATCCAAGTCAATTACAGTTATGTAAGTAATGAAATGGGACTAGTGTTGACCTTACACCAGAGCAAAGGCCTTGTTGATCTTCTGCCTCAGATCACAAGTGAAATGAAATGTGTTAATCACATCTCACTCCTCACTTTCATCTCCATGTAACCACCAGAAAGCACGGCACAATCAAAGTGATATGCAGCAACTTCCACTCTAGTAAGAGCTAGGAGTGCAATAGCAAGGAATTCTTAGTTCAAGATGAAGGTATTACTTTACAATATCCCTAAGTTTAAAAGGCACATTACAATGCAGATAAAACCACACAATCACAATACAGAAGACATGACCCTTCCCCCAAAGTGTAATAAACTAATTTTAGCCATGATACAATGAAGGGCCAGAGAAGTACACAAAAAAGGTGGAAGGGGTTAAAATAGGGAAGCTGGGCCAACAAAATTATACAGTTACTCAGCCAAATACAGTAGCAAAACTGGACTGATGAAGCTTTATGTATGACCCTTTCCTACATTTTGTATGGCTTGAACCACGACTAATATGCACTACAAAATTTAAGGAACTATTTTGTAATCAGAGCATTCTGTTTCTCAAAGTTCTTGATGTGCATATCACTGGGTGGGGAAAAACATCTAAAACCTACATTTTTATATTATTTCCTGAGGTTCTCAATTTTCTGTAAGTGCAGATGTACAAATACAGTCAGTCCCCGGTAAGCTCATATTTTCAAATACACAAAATACCAGTTTTACACATCTGTATTCATTTTTACATCTCTGTTTATACATGTACAGAATTAAATACTCACAATTTTAGTCATGCATGAAAGGTAAGCTTGGACTTGCATGTCTGCAAACGTGCACTAAAGCAGAGACTGGAGATTAGATCCTGTATATGCATCCTGTGCAAGCCTTTTTAGTATATTAAAGAAGGATCTGAGTTGGCTGATCAATAATACATAGATGGATAACAGATAAAGGCATGTTGTATAGTAACTAAGAAGCATGGCAAAGGTTCTACATGATAGAAACGAAGTAGAAAAAAATGCATCATGCCATTCCTGTGGTTTCCATGTGCATAACTGTAACATTTGAAACTTGTTCATATTACCACAACGTACACTACCGTAGAGTCTGCTATCCTTTCTGTTTTCTCTGTGACCCAGCACCTCAGTTCATCTTCCATCTGAGTGAAGTGCTAACTGAGCCACAGAATGCAGAAGGAGACAGCAGTTTACAGAGGCCAAGATATATACTGACAACAGGAAAATGTTCCAAGCGTGAAGTTTCTATGTATGGAAAATACTATGGCAGATGGAATAAGGTTTTCTTCAAGGGTCATTAGGATAGCACCCTCCATTACCTCCTAACTGTTTAAGGATTGGTGAGTGCAAGAAAATTTAGATTTTAACAATATGTAGTACCACAGAAGTAAGAGGTGGAAATAATGTATTAGCTCTTTCAGTATGTCCCCCCCCAACCCCAAAATGTAGGATTGAGGATGCATCAGATATTAAACTGATGCTAAACTTGATCTTAGCCAAAAGGGCACTTGTCTGTACTCAGTTCTGAATAATATCAACATCAGATTTACAGTCATAGCCCATATAATGACCTTTTTAGAATTCATTGTTAACATTTTGGTTTAATGTAAGCAGGGGGAAAGATGCAGTCTTCCAAGGAGGGCTTTGATATTGTGCACAAGGAAGCAGCATACATGCACTTTCAACCAAAACTGTTACCAATGTTAAAATTAGGGGGGTTAATCTTACTTTAATCTTACAAACACTATACAGTGAGAATTTGTTCTTCTCATATATATTTACCATCAGGATGAAGGTTGGAGATGTGTTAGGGCTTCGTAGTATGCTGTACTTTGGAGTGTCCAAAAAGTGATCTGATGCACAGGTTTGTCTGAGATGATCTGTTTGGGTAAACCCCAAAGCCCACTCTGTTGCTATTATAACCAGCACCCATACTGTTGTATTTGCTACTGTTGGCTAGACCTTGTAGTAACAGTATTTGTTTATTTCCAAAATGGGTAGTTCAGGGCATTATGGATGGTAGTTGTATTGTTTTTAAAGACTTTTAATGATCACAAATCCAAAATCCTACAGAACTTCAGCATTTTGGAAAAGAACAATGATTGAATCAATTTAATCTTTGATCCATTCTCTCTGCAATTACTATATCCTTTGTTGGTTCAGGGAAATGGATGTTATCGTCCAATATGGCTTTTTCCATTTCTAAATTCTGTGAAGTATAGCTACAAAACAGCAATGTGTTCTACCAGCTCAATCAGCAAATGAGACTGAAAGACGTGCAGCACCAGGTCTCCAGAGGGTGAATAATAAAAGCTACACCTACATTTTTGTCTGATGCACCTGTTAGACTGTTATATAAAAGGGACTGCTGTTTAAACACTCAATGGAATAGAAAAGTTCTCCTGAACATGCCCTCAGCCGTAGCTCCAGGGTACAGCAAACAACATAAAAAACATCTGTAGGCTTGTTATGCACTAATGCAGTTTTAGGAATCTAAGCTACTAGGATTAGCCCAGGTTTGGACTCTACAAAAATAGGCTTATTATCATCTTCAAGTACCCATATCAGCTAAGGAAGTTTCCCCTTCATCACTCCTGTGTCTGTATGGAATGACAACCATGCATCTTAATAAGACAATGGTGTAAGTGAGAAAGCAGTTCAGTTACTGTGTCTCATGCTGCAGCATCACTAGTTGCTAAAAAAATCTAATTCTCAGGCAACAGTCCTTGCCCCCGATAATGCAGGCATAAAGCATAGGGCCAGAAGGTGAAGTGGGTGCACTACTAATGCTTGAGGCCTGCTGCACCATCATGTTGCTGAAATGCCTTATTCCACCTGATAGTTATCATTTGCACTAAATGCAATTGATTTATTATTTGTTTTAAGCTTTCATTAAATAACAGATTGTCATGTAATAATTAATTTAATAACTTCCAGCTGTACAGTCCTAGAGATCCAAATCTCAGCCCAGGGAGAGCTGGGAAGAGAAGTATCAAGAAAAGAAGATTTCCCCCTCCCACAGACCATTAAACCAAAGAAAGGAATTTTTATATTAATTGGCAGCAAGTCCATGTCTAGTCTAACTGCTGACACAGCCATAATAATAAAAAACACCTTTGCAGGAAGTGGAAATGCAGTTTGAATTTTAATATCTGCCTTCATTTTCTGTCCTCTGATTGATTAACCTGAACAAGATTCAAAGCAGTGATGTCCCTTTATCAACTATTTGTCAGTCAGGAAAACTGCAGGCACTGAGTAACATAAGAGTCATTCATGAACCAATAGTTGCACAAAGCAGATCATTTTGGAAAAACGTAATGATGAATTAGGTGAAAAGTCATTACAGAACCACTTTCAACTCATGAACTCTATAGTAATTACATTTACAATTACAGAGCCTTCCTTCCACCTATCCTCAAATGCCTCACAATACTCTGCAGTAGGGGCTCTATTATTCCCATTTTAGAATGGAGAAACCAAGGCAGAGAGATTAAGTGGCTTGGCCAAATTCACGCAACAGTCAAAGAATGCAGAAGCATTGAGTTCTATTTGTTTTTCTATGTAACCATAAACCAACCCACATTCTCTCAAAATTTTGCCCACATTTGCCAAAAAGTTCATGAACCAACAATGGCAAACCAAGCCTGAACTTTGAGTTTCTATTTTGATATGTAAATTTTGTGCTCCTCTTATCAATACTTACCAAGTATTTAGACTGAGATTTTCAAAGCAGTCAAGGGGCTTTGGAGATGCATCTTTCATTATTAAAATGAATGTTTCTAAATCACTCCTTTGAAAACCTCAACCTCAGTCTTTTCCACATAATGTAAAATACATGGCTCTCTGAAGTTCTTTCCGAAGTTCAGAGTTAATTTTTGTTTCATGCATTTGTTGAAGACTCTTAGGTCTCAGAGTTCTTGTTAATGTGGACTAAGAGACGTGGCTGATCTCACCAGTCCGTAACTCCCTGTTTCATGAAATCACAAGAATCATTGTTCCCAAATATACATGCATCTTATCAAACATCATTCCCAGCACAGTCTACAGGACAAAAACATCATTGTTCTGTTTTAAACAGTTATATGGTTCATCAAGAATTTCTTTTTATAGACAGGGCAAGCAAAGAAAACCTCAAGAGATGTGCCCAGGAGGTCCTGGAAGAGATGATCAGCAATTAAAAGGGAAGTAGCTGTCCAGCAGCGAGTGCATGATGTAGACAATGATAGAGCTTAACCCTGAATAAAGCCATGAAAAGAAACCATTTCATACTCTCCCAGGATAAACATTATCTATAATAAATACTACACATGTAAAAACCTCATGCAGATCAAAAAGTGGAATCCAATCCTGGAAACAGAAGTTCATTGGAGATGACATTTGGTCATACTAAGAGGAAACGGACACATCTTTGTGTGCGGAGACTGATCTTCCAAAGTCAGTGGGACTCTGGAAGCATGACAAGGAGTGCTGGCTGTGATGATTTATTTATTTTTGACAAAAGATGTTTTTTTCCATCAGAAAATGCCAGTTCATCCAAACAAACTTTTACCGGGACAGGCTCAGTTTTGACAAAAAACTTTCATTAGGCAGATGTCTAAGATCCAGGATGACATTTCTGCTCAAAACCAGAAAGAAAGAAAGAATGAATATCAGGCAGAGAGGGACTTGAACCTGCTTCTATACATCTCCCACATCCCAGGTGAGTGCCACCACTATTGGCTATTCTGGGTTTTTCCACATTCCCCACTTGTGTCCTAATGAAAAAAAAATTTCAAAAGCTCTCAGGTTTATCCTGATATGGAATAGGAATATTTTAAATCTCAAAAATTTTTATGGGACAGAAAAATCATTTTCTACTCTAAAGACAAGCCTCCAAATGGAAAATGGGGGATTAGGAGAAGACTAAAGGAGTAGAAGAACCACTGTGTTATATCATTTTCCTTGCCAATATCATCTGGGACATCAGACACAATATTATTCTGGGGACTCGGTGATGATAGCAAAAGACTATAAACTCAGAGACCTGAGTTATGACCTATTATAGACATAGCCCATTTGGCATTACAGCTTCATAAATTATAAACCAATATCCCCGAACAAACACATAATTAAGTAGAGTTTTTTCCAAATGGCTCCAGATGAGACTTAAGATTAAGCAAAATGTTGAGTGATTTATCCCTGACTTCCACTGGATACAGTCGCTCCATTTTCAAAGTGGTGTCAGTCGCACATTTTAATAAGCACTTAAATGCATCACAGAACAGCCTTTCCATTTAGTTGGAATAGATCTTATGCAATTTTTAGACAAGCAACGGATGGTTTATCCACTATGCAGTTACTGGCTGGTAACCCAAACAGACTGTGCACAAACTCAGATTTCTCATCACCAAATTCCTCTTGCTGGTATTTCTCCTGCCGCAGGATGGAACTAAGTCAGTGCTAATTCCTACCTGGAAAATTAAGGGGTGGGCACCACACCAGTTTTTCTCACAACAACGTAGAACATTAGTCCTAGCAGGATGAAAGAGAAACAACTCAGCACAGTAATAGAGACCTAGCAAACACAGAGAACAGTCACACTGATCACCTAGAAAGTTAACTGTAAATGTTAAGAGCCTTGCTAACATTGCTGTACATCTTTTTTCCGTAGGACATGTAAAAAGTAATTTTAGCTAACCAATCATCAATAGAGATATAACACTAGGAGTCAGAACTTCAAGTGGTGTAACTCAGAATTCCATTCAAGCCCATACAGCTACATTTAATTTGTATTTGCTGAGATTCTGCCCCCAGATCTGAACACATCACATCTTTGGGTGAATCCACATAAAGATGAGGCCCACTGATAGTTTTTAATCCTTCCTGATAGAACTTAATCTGGTTCTAGCCCAGCTATCAGTGTGAGGCAAACCTGAGTGCTAGAAAGCACCTAATGAGGAGCTAATTGAGTGGTGAAGACAATGGGACTTGTGCTTGCCATCCCATCACTGTACTACTATGCAATCTTCAATGTATTTATCCTCAAGACCTTTGTGATGTAGGGAAGTACTATTATCCCCATTTTACAGATGGGGAGCTGAGGCCTAGGGAAACTGAGTGCTTAAGTCACACAGGAGGTTTATGGCAGAGCAGAAATTGAACCCACGTCTCAGAGCCCAGGACAACACGCTAGCCACTGGACAATTCTTCCTCTTAGCAAACATTACAGAATCGGAATGTTGTGATAATGTTTAGAAAAGCATCTCCCCTTTTCGGTGTCTATTCAAACTGTACCAAATCCTTCAGAGTTTGGCCATCCCTGCATTTTACAACCCTCTGAAAACAGAAAGAGTTTTTAAATGAAAATCCTTAGAGACTGTGACTCAGAGGTCCATTGGTGGCTCATTGTTCTGTGTCAGCAACTCGTCAGCCCTGACATACTCATATGCCAAACACACTGTTGTCATGATCTATACCCAAAAGGTGATGTGGAAGATATCACTGGAAAACTTGTAACTCACTGATTAGTAATAGTCTTGTGTGTATGTACAGGGTGTATATGAATAGTTATAACCATGTGCTAGAATCATGTTCTTAAAATGTATTTGACAAGTAGTGCCTAAGCCACGCCTAAGAAATGTGATTCCACCTGTCTGAATGAATCCCCAGTGTAAATTAGACAAGCTGTGACCAAAGACAAAGCTAAGCACATTTACATGGAAGGTAAACAAAGCCACCAGCAGAGCAAGTAGAAAAAGATGACTACTTAATTTGGATGGTGGATGGCACCCCCAAAAAGCCTTCTTGCCTCTGGAAGCTGGGCCAAAGTACTCTGGGTAGACAGCATGGCTTCTGTGCCTCAGTGGGAGAGAGATGCTTGATCTGGGCTTACTTTTCAAAAGAATAAACTGCAAAGTGTACTGGGCTATACAGACAGGAGGTGTAACCTCAAATGAAAAGCAATCGAATCAACAGATTGTATATAATATTACTGTGCTATAAAAGTGTCTTGAATAAAGTGTTTTGTCAAAGCCTGCAATGCACTGGTGATTAATATCATTGTGAAATGTCTGTATTAATTTACACTGGGGACAGGTATCACTGATTATATGCTTTAAAGTCTGTGACCAAACACAGGGAGAAACAGGTTTTCTCCTGGACAGGAGGGAAGGCAGCTATCTACCTGTCTCCAATGTAAATTAAGCATTATGAATTAAAACAATGGAAGCTCAATTTACATATAAATTAGCAGTGGGATAGGAAGTCCACAGGAAGGAAAAAACAGCAGGAAGTTTTCTTGTCTCTTGTAACAAGGTCAATGAACTTTTGGAGAGAGAAGAAACAGAAAGCCACTTTGGTGTCCACCACTTTGAGGATTCAAGGGTACAGAGCTCTTCAAATCACAGCATGTTGAATCCTTCATCCAAGGAGGTTGAAGTCTCTGGGAACTGAGTTTATGTGAGAAACCAGCCTAGGCAATTATTGTAACTTTCTGAAATTAAATTTTAGATTTACAAATGTATTTTTGCTTTTGTTCTCTTATAAGAAATAAAGATAGAAAGGATTACACTTGGCATCAATTAATCCTATGCCCTTCTGTTAAATAAACTTGTTTTATTTTTATTATAAACCAATTCAGTTAAATTAATGAGCTGTATTATCTTGTCTCTAAGGAAGCAACAAACTTAACTTACCTAGGTGTTCAGTAAGAGGGCTGGACACTACACAGGCAGATGGTATGCAGGAAATTTAGGACTAGGGTGTTGGGGTCACCCTGAAAAAATTAACTAGACAGTGAAAGCCAGAGTGTGACCTGCAGGCTTGTCGTGGCTGTTGGTCTGCTGCATAAGCTTTAAGGCACCCAAGATTATAAGGCAAATGGTAACACAATCCCCTACTGGTCTGGGTTGAACCCCGAAGTGTCAGAGACTCTTAAAAACAGCAGTGCTAGAAAGGGCAGCTTTGACAGCTTGATATTAATTTCCTTCAATGCCATACCAAAGACAGTACATTTAATTGGATAAGTATTGCTGTGCCAGACAAAATCATTTTTCAGAAGACATCTTTGGAACTTGTAACTAGCAATTTTTGTACTTTGTCACAGCACAAAGTTGTCTCTCTTAAAACATGTATTATTCACACTGGTAGACATTTTGGGTCAGGGCTTGTTAAGGGACTGAATGGTAGAAATTCACAGGAAACAGCTCGTCTCCCCTGCAACTCCCAAGATGCATCAGAATAGGATTCCCTCCTAGGAACCGTACAAAGTACTCATTCATTAGCCTTCTCTAATCCTTTCACACTTTACAAGGTCTGCAGGCACTGAGCCAAGAGTCTGTGTGGATCCTTAGCTTTGAACCTGTGCACCTTACAAATTAGCAGTAGCCCTCTTTTACCCTTACATACCTTCCCTTCGGTTTTCATTTTGGAACCAGTTTAGCCATGCCCACATGTACAATGCAGCCTTCCTGAGCTACACACTTCAGAAGTTTATAGAAACTCCTGTGAAAATTATACTATGGAACAGATTTTCAGAAGACATGATCTCCATCTTTGGAGATATTTAAGTGTAGGTTAGATAAATGTCTATCAGAGATGGTCTAGATGGTATTTGGTCCTGTCATGAGGGCAGGGGACTGGACTTGATGATCTCTCGAGGTCCCTTCCAGTCCTAGAATCTATGAATCTATATATTTCAGCACCAAAGTAAGGGTCAGATATTCAGAAGAGCTCAGCACATTGGACACTGAGTTTTTCTGTAGATCTGGCTCTCAATGTCACAATGGGAATGGCTGAGTGCTATGCTATTTTGAAAATCTGGCCTTAAACGTGCATGCTAAAAAGCTGAAGATCTAGTTCTGGGCTCTTTTGAAAATCTGACTCCACATGACTACAGCATGGGATAGTCAAAGTGTCATACCTTGGTCAAATAAAAACCAATTTGCACCAGAAGACTCAGAATCACTTCACACTAATGAGGGCAATTTGCATACTGAACGTACAAGTCTCTGGCACAAACTATAGCATTTTTCTGAAAAAAAAAACAACAGATTTTTATTTTTTTTATAAGGGGAGTGTGTTTCATTTTCCACCAACTGCCCCTGATCTCAATAATGAGCATGCTATTTTTGTTCAAACTTTCCAAAGATATTCATTTTGGGGCAAAGACCAAACCTGGAAAATTTCATCTTGAAAGGTGAAATTTTTAGAAAGTTACAGTTGACTGAAAACAGAGTATTAGAATTCAAGCTGTTATGAAACCTTAACTATTGTTGTTGCTATTGCTCACACTATAATCAAGTGCCATTTCTCCCATGCTGGTTTTCATTAAATAATGAAATTCAATTCAGTTTTTCTATGACAAATTGTCACTATAACCATGACTAAAATGAGGAAGTAGAGTAAAAAAGAGTAAAGTTATTCTGTCGTTAAATATTTATAAATATAGAAATATTTACCTGTTCTGCTTATAATGAATCTAGCTCTGTCATAAACAGATAGCTAAGGGTTAATGTCTCTTTCACCTGAAACACCTGACCAGAGAACCAATCAGGAAACCGGATTTTTTCAACCTTGGGTGGAGGGAAGTGTGTCTCTGAGTCTTTTGTCTGTCTGCCTGTTTCCTCTGAGCTTTGGAGAAGTAGTTCTATTTTCTAGTCTTCTGTTTCTAAGTGTAAGGACAAAGAGATCAGATAGTAAGTTCTATGGTTTCTTTTCTTTGGTATTTGCATGAATATAAGTGCTGGAAATGTTTTGATTTGTATTCTTTTTGAATAAGGCTGTTTATTCAATATTCTTTTAAGCAATTGACCCTGTGTTGTATCATCTTAATACAGAGAGAACATTTGTATTTTTTCTTTCTTTTTTATATAAAGTTTTCTTTTAAGACCTGTTGGAGTTTTTCTTTACTTCAGGGAAATTAAGTCTGTACTCACCAGGGAGTTGGTGGGAGGAAGAAATCAAGGGGAGAGCTGTGTGTTGGATTGCTAGCCTGATTTTGCATTTCCTCTGGGTGAAGAGGAAAGTGCTTTTGTTCCAGGATTGGGAACGGAGAGGGGGACTCACTCTGCGTAGTTTCACAGAGCTTGTGTCTGTGTATCTCTCCAGGAGCACCTGGAGGGGGGAAGGGAATCAGGATTATTTCCCTTTGTTGTGAGACTCAAGGGATTTGGGTCTTGTGGTCCCCAGGGAAGGTTTTTCAGGGGGACCAGAGTGCCCCAAAACACTCTAATTTTTTGGGTGGTGGCAGCAGTACCAGGTCCAAGCTGGTAACTAAGCTTGGAGGTTTTCATGCTAACCCCCAAATTTTGGACGCTAAGGTCCAGAATCTGGGAATAAGGTTATAACATGAGTGGCAGCTGGTGGGAGATAGACAGAATCCAGAAGCCAGTACGAATATTATATTTTTCTTTTCTCTGGTAAGGGCTTTTTAGCAGAGAGAAACAGTTTGGTTTTAAAAGGGAACCAGAGAGAATTTTTTTTTTCTGCTCTCTCTAGCAGTTTGTGGTTTGCATGTTAAGCGAGAAGCCATTAAGAGACTGTTGAGGGTCTTTTGTCATGCAATAGCCCTAGGAGGCAAGTACCAGCACTTATATGCATGCAAATAAAGTGGTTTTTCTGGTTTCCCTTCATTGAACATTAGCTAGAGAGAGAAAGGGAAAAAAGCACTGTTGCTAGGCAGACTCCAGGAGGGAACAGAGCCTGCAGTTCAGAAGATAAACATCGGAGGGCACTCCAACACAAGAAAACAGGAACCATGACTTCTAAGGCAAGGATTGACGCCGAAGAACAAATCAAAGACGCTGAACACAGGCGACAGATGGAGATGAAAGAAAAGGAAGAAAGCCTCAAACTGGCAGCCTTCCAAAGAAAACAGGCAGCCCAAGAGGCAGCACACAAAAGAAAACTAGAAGAAGAAGAGGTGGCCTACCGAAGGAAACAAGCAGAAGATGAGGCAGCCCACCGCCGAGAAATGGAAAAGCACCAAAAAGAAATGGAAAAGCACCAAAAAGAAATGGAAAAGCACCAAAAAGAAATGGAAAAGCACCAAAAAGAAATGGAAAAACAACAAAAAGAAAATGAAGAGAAGGAAAAACAGAGAAAACATGAACTGGAGATGGCAAAAGCTGGGCTGCATGTGCCAGCCAACCCTAACAACCCGGCGCCAATTATTGCTCCCCAGCACAGGAAATTTCCCACCTACAAGGCAGGTGATGACACCGAGGCCTTCTTGGAAAATTTTGAAAGAGCCTGTCTTGGGTACAGCATCCCCGAAGACCAGTACATGGTAGAATTAAGGCCATACCTCAGTGGACCTTTAGCAGAGGTGGCAGCTGAAATGCCCAAGCCGCAAATGAATGACTATAAACTTTTTCAAACCAAGGCCAGATACAGGATGGGGATAACCCCAGATCATGCCCGTCGGCGCTTCAGAACCCAAAAATGGAAACCAGAGGTGTCATTTCCCAAACACGCCTACTACATTGCAAAAAACTATGAGGCCTGGTTAACAGGAAACAACATTCAAACCTTGGAAGAAGTGAACCTCCTCATACAAATGGAGCAGTTCTTGGATGGTGTTCCTGAAGACATCACACGGTACATACAAGATAGAAATCCCAAAACTATCGCTGAGGCGGGGGAGATTGGAGCCAAATGGATGGAACTGGCAGAAAGCAAAAAAGCTACTGTCAAGGGGAACGATTACCCCAGGGGGCACACAGACCATAAACCCTACAACCGAGGACAGCCAAAGACCCTCCATACCACCCAAGTAAAGCCACAGATACCTTACTCTTCAACCTCACCAGTCTCCAGTAACTCACCTCGGCCCAGTGAACCATCAGATGGAAGATGCTTTAAGTGTAATGAACCGGGACATATCAAGGCCAACTGTCCCAAGAACACCATGCGAGTGCAATTCATTACACCACCATCACACCAAAGATCCCCAGGCCCGGATGCCTCTCAAATACCCTTGGAGCGAAGGGAAAATTTGAGAGTGGGCGGAAAGAAGGTTACTGCGTGAAGAGACACGGGGGCACAAGTGTCAGCTATCCACCAATCCTTCGTTGACCCCAAATTCATCAACCCAAAGGCCAAAGTTACAATTTACCCCTTCATGTCACAAGCTGTAGACTTGCCTACAGCTCAACTGCCTGTCCAGTACAAAGGCTGGTCAGGAATGTGGACTTTTGCAGTCTATGACAATTATCCTATCCCCATGCTACTGGGGGAAGACTTGGCCAACCAGGTGAGGCGGGCCAAGAGAGTGGGAATGGTTACCCGTAGCCAAACCAGGCAAGCTTCCAGACCCATTCCTGTTCCTGAGCCGTCCACAGAAGCCCCGTCTGTGTTACCAGAGACCCAGACAGAGGCAGTGGACCCGGATTCCATGCCTACCACTGAAACAGCCACAGCATCTCCAGTCCCAGGCCCGGAACTGGAACAGCAACCAGCACCAGCAAGTGCAACCACATCTTCAAACTCAACGCCAGAGGGCGCCAGCGAGCCAAAACTGGCAGAAGCAAAAAACAGCCATACCCAAAAGGCTCAGCCAGAGCCTGAAATACCCTCAGGTGCACCAGCGGAGAGCGGTTCACCAGCAACGGAAACAACCCCATCACCTACATCGCTTCCAGAGGGACCAAGCCCAAGTCCACAGTCTGAGGAAGAACTGGTGACCCCAGCCTCAAGGGAACAGTTCCAGGCTGAGCAGGAAGCAGATGACAGCCTTCAGAAAGCGTGGGCGGCGGCACGGAGCACCCCACCGCCTCTCAGCTCTTCTAATCGATCCCGGTTTGTTATAGACCAAGGACTTTTATACAAGGAAATTCTTTCTGGTGGACACCGGGAAGAATGGCAGCCGCAAAAACAGTTGGTGGTTCCAACTAAGTACCGGGGGAAGCTCTTAAGCTTAGCCCATGATCATCCCAGTGGCCATGCTGGGGTGAACCGAACCAAGGACCGGTTGGGGAAGTCCTTCCACTGGGAGGGGATGGGCAAGGACGTTGCCAAGTATGTCCGGTCTTGTGAGGTATGCCAAAGAGTGGGAAAGCCTCAAGACCAGGTCAAGGCCCCTCTCCAGCCACTCCCCATAATTGAGGTCCCATTTCAGCGAGTAGCTGTGGATATTCTGGGCCCTTTCCCAAAAAAGACGCCCAGAGGAAAGCAGTACGTACTGACTTTAGTGGACTTTGCTACCCGATGGCCAGAAGCAGTAGCTCTAGGCAACACCAGGGCTAACACTGTGTGCCTGGCCCTAACAGACATCTTTGCCAGGGTAGGTTGGCCCTCTGACATCCTTACAGATTCAGGGTCTAATTTCCTGGCAGGGACCATGGAAAAAACTGTGGGAAACTCATGGGGTGAATCACTTGGTTGCCACCCCGTACCACCATCAAACCAATGGCCTGGTGGAAAGGTTCAATGGAACTTTGGGGGCCATGATAAGAAAATTCATCAACGAATTCTCCAATAATTGGGACCTAGTGTTGCAGCAGTTGCTGTTTGCCTACAGGGCTGTACCACATCCCAGTTTAGGGTTTTCACCATTTGAACTTGTGTATGGTCACGAGGTTAAGGGGCCATTACAGTTGGTGAAGCAGCAATGGGAGGGGTTTACGCCTTCTCCAGGAACTAACATTCTGGACTTTGTAAGCAACCTACAAAGCACCCTCCGACACTCTTTAGCCCTTGCTAGAGAGAACCTAAAGGATGCTCAAGAAGAGCAAAAGGCCTGGTATGACAGACATGCCAGAGAACGTTCCTTCAAGGTAGGAGACCAGGTTATGGTCTTGAAGGCGCAACAGGCCCATAAGATGGAAGCATCATGGGAAGGGCCATTCACGGTCCAAGAGCGCCTGGGAGCTGTAAACTACCTCATAGCATTTCCCAATTCCTCACTAAAGCCTAAAGTGTACCATGTTAATTCTCTCAAGCCTTTCTATTCCAGAGACTTACAGGTTTGTCAGTTTACAGTCCAGGGAGATGATGCTGAGTGGCCTGACGGTGTCTACTACGACGGGAAAAAAGACGGTGGCGTGGAAGAGGTGAACCTCTCAACCACCCTGGAACGTCTGCAGCGGCAACAAATCAAGGAGCTGTGCACTAGCTTCGCCCCATTGTTCTCAGCCACCCCAGGACGGACTGAACGGGCATACCACTCCATTGATACAGGTAATGCTCACCCAATCAGAACCCCACCCTACCGGGTGTCTCCTCATGCCCAAGCTGCTATAGAACGGGAGATCCAGAACATGCTACAGATGGGTATAATCCGCTCATCTACCAGTGCATGGGCATCTCCAGTGGTTCTGGTACCCAAACCAGATGGGGAAATACGCTTTTGCGTGGACTACCGTAAGCTAAATGCGGTAACTCGTCCGGACAACTATCCAATGCCACGCACTGATGAGCTATTGGAGAAGTTGGGACGTGCCCAGTTCATCTCTACAATAGACTTAACCAAGGGGTACTGGCAAGTACCGCTAGATGAACCCGCCAAGGAGAGGTCAGCATTCGTCACCCATGCGGGGGTGTATGAATTCAATGTCCTTCCTTTCGGCCTTCGAAATGCGCCCGCCACCTTCCAGAGGCTGGTAGATGGTCTACTAGCTGGACTGGGAGAATTCGCAGTTGCCTACCTCGATGATGTGGCCATTTTTTCAGACTCCTGGCCAGAACACCTACTACACCTGGAAAAGGTCTTTGAGCGCATCAGGCAGGCAGGACTAACTGTTAAGGCCAAAAAGTGTCAAATAGGCCAAAACAGAGTGACTTACCTGGGGCACCAGGTGGGTCGAGGAACCATAAACCCCCTACAGGCCAAGGTGCATGCTATCCAAAAGTGGCCTGTCCCAAGGTCAAAAAAACAGGTCCAATCCTTCTTAGGCTTGGCCGGATACTACAGGCGATTTGTACCACACTACAGCCAAATCGCTGCCCCATTGACCGACCTAACCAAAAAGACCCAGCCAAATGCCGTTAAGTGGACTAATGAGTGTCAAAAAGCCTTTACCCAGCTTAAGGCAACGCTCATGTCTGACCCTGTACTCAGGGCCCCGGACTTTGACAAGCCATTCCTAGTAACCACGGATGCATCTGAGCGTGGTATAGGAGCAGTACTCATGCAGGAAGCAACAGATCACAACTTCCATCCTGTCGTGTTCCTCAGCAAGAAACTGTCTGAGAGGGAAAGTCACTGGTCAGTCAGTGAAAAGGAATGCTATGCCATTGTGTACGCCCTGGAAAAGCTACGCCCATATGTTTGGGGACGGCGGTTCCAACTACAAACTGACCATGCTGCACTAAAGTGGCTTCATACTGCCAAGGGGAACAACAAGAAACTTCTTCGGTGGAGTTTAGCTCTCCAAGATTTTGATTTTGAAATTCAACACATCACAGGAGCTTCTAACAAAGTTGCTGATGCACTCTCCCGTGAGAGTTTCCCAGAATCCAGTAGTTAAAAAGTGTTCTTAAAATGTAAAAGTCTGTTAGTTATATACTTAGTAGTATATGTAAAGGTGCATGTGTTGTATTAATCTGTTTATTTTCAAGTTCTAGAAGGAAATTGCCGCCAGTGAGCTTCCCCACTGTCTGCAATTTGGGGGGCGTGTCATAAACAGATAGCTAAGGGTTAATGTCTCTTTCACCTGAAACACCTGACCAGAGAACCAATCAGGAAACCGGATTTTTTCAACCTTGGGTGGAGGGAAGTGTGTCTCTGAGTCTTTTGTCTGTCTGCCTGTTTCCTCTGAGCTTTGGAGAAGTAGTTCTATTTTCTAGTCTTCTGTTTCTAAGTGTAAGGACAAAGAGATCAGATAGTAAGTTCTATGGTTTCTTTTCTTTGGTATTTGCATGAATATAAGTGCTGGAAATGTTTTGATTTGTATTCTTTTTGAATAAGGCTGTTTATTCAATATTCTTTAAGCAATTGACCCTGTGTTGTATCATCTTAATACAGAGAGAACATTTGTATTTTTTCTTTCTTTTTTATATAAAGTTTTCTTTTAAGACCTGTTGGAGTTTTTCTTTACTTCAGGGAAATTAAGTCTGTACTCACCAGGGAGTTGGTGGGAGGAAGAAATCAAGGGGAGAGCTGTGTGTTGGATTGCTAGCCTGATTTTGCATTTCCTCTGGGTGAAGAGGAAAGTGCTTTTGTTCCAGGATTGGGAACGGAGAGGGGGACTCACTCTGCGTAGTTTCACAGAGCTTGTGTCTGTGTATCTCTCCAGGAGCACCTGGAGGGGGGAAGGGAATCAGGATTATTTCCCTTTGTTGTGAGACTCAAGGGATTTGGGTCTTGTGGTCCCCAGGGAAAGTTTTTCAGGGGGACCAGAGTGCCCCAAAACACTCTAATTTTTTGGGTGGTGGCAGCAGTACCAGGTCCAAGCTGGTAACTAAGCTTGGAGGTTTTCATGCTAACCCCCAAATTTTGGACGCTAAGGTCCAGAATCTGGGAATAAGGTTATGTCAAGCTCACAATCTGGAAAGCACGTTTTCTCTCTTGGGATCAGTGATACTTTAGGGATCTTAAGCCAGCAGTCTGGATACTCTCCAAACCATTGCTGGATGTCATCTCATATGTTCATGCCTTTTGCTTTGTTTTATGTCCATAATTCGCTCTCTCTTTTTCTTGGCTTTTGCAACAATCTGTCGGGAACTAGAATGATGAGGTGTTAAAAGCACTAGGATTTCCTGTGATGTAGCTGAATTTGTGATGTTATTAGCGATGGCCAATTCTTTGTCTGATCTTGACAGCAGAATTGAAGAATAGAACACTGCTATTTACTTACATGTGCTACAATGGTAAGAGAATTAGGAGTATGGGAAAATTCTGGTTATGGAGAGATCAGGGAGGTTTCCGATTGCTGGTTGTGCATCCTATACTGTTTTGCTTCTACTGACTGTGCAAGTTTTTAAAAATAAAATAAACATACCACTCTATGCTAGTGATGGGAGTACCTTAAAGAAGAGACTTCCAGGGCTACAAAGAAGAACCTAAAAGTCTGCAGACATTTCCAAACCTTCCAAATCCAGCAATTAGGCTGGATAGGATTTCTTGAGACATGTCCAGGAGTCCCTTATTCCAGTTAGGCCAGAATTTCCATAGGAGCAGACTTTCTTTTGGTATAAGGAAACACTTGTCTGGTCCTGATCAGAACTTGGAAGAGTTTATGGGACATATTTTAATCCATGCTCCATTATCTTTGAACTGTGCAATGGAGAAGGAAACCTAGGGAAACAGACAGCTTTATGGCTAGTTGATTTTTAGAGGAAAAAATATTAAAGCTATTTTGCTCAGAGGTTTGGTATGTGAAAAGTAACCCCAGTAGAGATGGATTAGCCAGCAGAGTGCAGGTAAGGTGGTCAAAAGTGAGTTTATTATACAGATATTACTGTCACATGCATGGGGTGTGTGTGTTCCTGATTGCAGAGATGGTTAGATACATTAATGTAATGGCATATGGTGCCACAAAATTAAAATGCCATGAGCTTGGGATGGCCATAACCCAAGTGGAGGGATTCAATCCCTAGTCCTGCAGGATCCCTTTGACTAGGAGAGGCCATGGACACACTTACCATCCAGTCCCACCCACCACTAGCATAGTGGGTATTCTGCAGGTGGGAAAGGCTGTGATCAGAGCATGTTGCCATGAGAAAAGCTATTATATTGAACATTTAGAATTATTTTTAAGATTACTTTTTTCTCTTCTAAGGCCTTGACTAATGGTCATTGATACGTCTGACTGGTATTATGAAGCCAGAACCCTATAAGATGTTTCTAAAACAGCTTTCATACACAGCATACATAGCGTATTCAAAATACATAAATGCTTACCTTTTCCAAACTGACTAGTAATTTTAGATGGCCATTCTGAGATGCCTCAAAGGGCCTGATTATCAGCGAATAATCAGCACTTTTGAATATCAGGCCCCTTTAAGGTGTTTCAAGTTGGGTGCAAAAAACTGATGCACTCAAAATGACAGATTACTTTGGAATATTTAGGCCAAAATTTGTATACCTTACCACACTGTTCTTTACATACAGTTATGATAACCTAGAACTATGGGCTTGTTTACACTTGAAATACTACTGCAGCTGTGCTACTGTAATGCTTCAGGATAGACACTACCTACGTTGATGGGAGGATTTCTCTTGATGGTACGGGTAATCCACCTCCCTGACAGGCAGAAGCTAGGTCAACAGAAGAACTCTTCAGTCGAACGTTCACTGTCTATACAGGGACTTAGGTCACCTTAACTACATCACTTAGGGGTGTCACTCTAATTTTCTCATGTAGATCAGCCCTAATTAATGGCTTCATTAATGCAGCCATCCCAGATGATTGCCAATAAGATCTTTGTACCCCACACATACAATATATTGCTTATACAGAATACATAAAAACTGACACAGTTGTACTTATAATATATATAAAACTCATTCACAGAGCAGCTTTCCACATGCATATCTGATAGTTAACAAAAAGATTTCTTATCTTTTAAGTACACTTTAGAAATGAAAACACTTAAGCCTTTGCCGAAACAAAACTAATGCTTTGGACAAGAGGATGTAAGTACATCACATGTTTAGGCCATGTCAGTTCCTGTGCACATTTCATTAAAGCACTCAGTGGTGCTAAGGATCTTGCATCCAATGCACGTGAACACTGCTAAATGACTCCAGTGGTTTCTTGTCAGCACACATTAACACCTTTCCCTCTTTGCTTATTATAAGAGGAGTTCTCTTTTTTTCCTTCAGTACTTGTGCTAAGGCTCATTCTTCTACATGTTGTATTGATGTTACAGTTCAGCCTTAGCAAGGCTGATCATCTCTAAACTGCAATGCTCTGAGTAGTTGCTAATTGACTTCAGCTTCTCCTTTAAAACTTCCAAGTGCTTCTTCCAATATTACTTATAGGAACACAGTGCAAAATACTGTAGATAATGAGCAGACTTGTTTGAAACCCTGAAGAGGTTCAAAACTAGTCAACTCTCCATTAATAGGTATTACCCTTCTTTATGCTTCATGGAGAACATGAAAGAAGTGCAGCATGTTTGGTGAATTCCCATTGAGTTAATTAAAAAAAATCCAAAAGGACATTTGTGAGCTAAAATATCAAGCACTAATCATTGTTTTATCAAAATACAAGTCAAAATAATCTCATGTTTAGGAAACTCATGAGAGTACAGTAGTTTCCACTATAATTGTCATTTAACTGTATTACAGGTGTGGCAAATTGCTAGCACTATTATGAAGAGTCCCGTGCCTTCTCCTCTTGAGGGGGTTCAGGGTACCATTTCTCACCCCTGAACAGGGGTATCAACTGTCTCACTAGTGTCCCAGCCCAGGGGCCCTAGGGATAGCAGTGAACCACTTGAACTAGTGATTCCTTCCCCTGGACTACTTCCTTTCTGCAGGACAGGCGCTAGGGGTTTTAGCGCCCTAGGCGTACGGCAATTTCGTTGCCCCGCGCTCTGGTCCCGTGGCTGTGGTGGAGCTGCCACAGTGGTGCCTGCGGAGGGTCCGCTGGTCCACGGCTCCAGTGGAGCTGCCGCAGTTGTGCAGGCGGTCCACCAGAGCTACGGACCAGCAGACCCTCCGCAGGCACCACTGCGGCAGCTCCACTGGAGCCACCTGCCGCCCCCTCCGGCAAAATGCCACCCACCAATAATCCTGGCGTCCTAGGCGATTGTCTAGGCCGCCTAAATGGAAGCGCCAGCCCTGCCTCTCTGGCCCTTCAGCTTGTGGGGCTTCCTGCCTTCTCTCTGCTTGGGCCAAGTTTCTCTTGTGTCTGTAGAGTCTCTCTGCTCTGACAAGCCTGGTTTCCCTTTACCTAGAGTCTTGGTCTTATGGCCCGCCACAGCACTTCTCCAAACTGCTCTCCGCTCCAGCACCAAACCACTCTGCTTCAACTCCTTCAAACTGCTCTCCTCCAAACTGTTCTTGGCACCAACAACAAACCACTCTGCTTCCACTACTCCAACTGTCTGATTGAAGCGGGGGGGGGGGGGGGGGGGGTTACCAGATGACTGACTTCAGGTGCTCTAAATGGCTTAATTGGTTTCAGGTGCTCTAATTAATCTGTAGCAGCCCCTCTTCCCTCTATAGGGAATAAGGCTCTCATCATCCTGGGGCTTACATATCTCCCATCTATCATTCTCCTGCTGCCCTCTGACCATGCTATATCATACAGGGAACAGGCTAGCTCCTTTATTCAGTTATGTGAAACGCAGGTGGTAGAATTTGTAGAGAGACCTTTCTAGGATGGCAATTAAGATACATTACATGCAGGTTCCCAGAGTCCTATCAGATATCTTAGATGGAGATGATTTCTATGAGGGAATGCATGTAGTATTGTGTTCATTTTTCAGATCCTATTGATCTGTTTCAAAGTGTCCAAATCCTGTAAGGGACAAGCTATTCTGGCTTCCAGAGTGCTGTGATTTTATTAGAAAGTGGAGCTTAAAAAATGGAAGTGTGACTCTTAGCAGACAGCAATCTCAGAGAATTACTCTTTTTTTTAAAAAAAAAATGCTGATCTCAGTTCTGATCAAAAAGACTTGGACATTTAGGCACATGTACTCCAGTCTTTATGGCTTTGGCTAATTCTCTGGAGTTAGTATTTGTCCAGCGCATATCAACCAAAATCTTTTAGGGGGCTTATTATCAACACCAGCTTTATTTCTGATTTTGCACATTCTTCATGCTCTGAAAGATGGGATGTTTCTTTTTATGATGAGAAGACTGGAGGAGCAGATATGGGGAGATGTGACCAGGAGACTCCGAAGGGTGGGAGTGGTTGGATGTAGAGAGGCACAACAGTGAGAGAGGAGTAGATTGGCTAATTTCCACCTTCATTTTCTAGATGGACCCAAAATTTGGAAAAAGTTCTGAACTAGGTGGCTCCAGTTGCCATTCATTTGAATGCAAAAGCAAGTGATGAGAGCCCCAGTGAGTCAAAACAGAACCAAAGGTTGCACAGCCCCCTGAAGACTGAAACTGCCAAGCGTTTCAAAGGCCTGGTCCACACTACGCTGTTAAACCAATTTTAATAGAGTTAAATCGATTTAACGCTGCACCCGTCCACACTACACTGCTCTTTATATCGATTTAAAGGGCTCTTTAAATGGATTTCTGTACTCCTCCCCAACGCAAGGAGTAATGCTAAAATCAATATTACTATATCGATTTAGGGTTAGTGTGGACACAAATCGACGTTATTGGCCTCATTCTTTTACAGTAGCTACCCACAGTGCACCGCTCAGAAATCGACGCTAGCCTCGGACCACGGACGCACACCACCGAATTAATGTGCCTAGTGTAGATGCGCACAATCGACTTTATAATATCTGTTTTATAAAATCGGTTTAAGCTAATTCAAATTTATCCTGTAGTGTAGACATACTCATAGTCATAACATTGAACAGCCACATTACAGCAAGTGGTGTAACTTCTGTAGTTAAACAAAACATTTTCTATGGTATTCCCTATAAAAACCAAGTCACATGCACATTTTAACAGGACTCCTAGTTGGATTTGAAAGCACTTACCAGTATTTATTGACAGGAATGAATCCCTCATTTTATGTACACTTGTTTAAGATGGCCGAGATAATCCCCTTAGGGAGAGAAATCAGAGAATAGGTCAGTAACTGGCAATAACATATCAAGCTCAAGAATCACAGAAAGGGGGGGAAAAAAGGGTGGGGTGGGGGAAGGGACAGCTGTCCATGCCAAACTCTAAGTGTTTCCATTGATTGGATAATCTAAAGATGTATTGCCTAACAAGAAGAGCAGCCTTGCTCCATAACAGTGGTTGTGAGCTGACTTTGATTTGAGAATGTGGTTCTTTTATATTATCAGATTTACTAAAACATAACTTTTTCCAGAAATTGTATTAGCACAGGTCAATGAACCACAGTAATGCATAAAGCAAAGCTAATGCAGTGATGGCATAGATTTGTACAGGGAGTCTTGGAGATCTGGCAAGGTTATGCACAAAGATAGATCTTTGATGCAATTTAATCTTAGCACATTATTCAATGTCAGGGCTGGAATGCACTCACACTTCCCAGATCAGACCTTTGTAGGGTACCTGCACAACGTTTTCAAAAGGCCAGAGTGACTTAGGAGACAAAGTCCCATTGCCTTTAACTGATATTTAGGCTCCTATATGACTTTTGAAAATTGGACATAGTCTCCTGAGTTACTTGGGAGTGAACCTCCCACGCCAGGTAAACAGACTCACGAGGCTAGCGAGGTTTGAGCTAATGTGCTAGAAATAGAGTATGGATGATGAAGCTCAGGCAGCAGCTCCAGCTTTCAAGTGTACCCGGGTCCCCTGGCTGTGAGTTTGGGTGGCTAGCTGGAGTTTCTGTTGGAGCCACAATGTACACACTAGCTTGGGTCCGACTAAGACTCCCCAATGCAGAGTAAACATACTTTTAGGCCATTTCTCCAGCCCTCCAGATGATAGCGAATATGATGTTTTACAGGTAGTTATCTGACCTATATTAAGTCACCAGTATTCTTGTGAATTTGATTGTATGAATCTGCAGTTGGATTCTGGGTTCACAATCACAAATCTCACACTGTGGAAGTGAAAATTTTTACATTACCATGGTTTCCTTCATCTTGATTTTTATGTAGATTTATGAAATAAGAAGTAACAACAATTTTCAGTAATATGGTTTTCATCAGAGAAGCTCTAATTTCTACATGTCAGGAGGGGTCATTTTATGGTTAAGCTAAATTATCAGAAAGGTTTCTCTCAACTGGTCTCATTTTTTATAAATGAATATTATGTTTTAAATAAGTTCAATGTTTGGGGAAAACCAATAAAATATAAACTAGAAAACAAAACATTATTTAGTAACATTAAACACACTGAAAGGATTCCCACATCTCTCTGTCTTTGCAAACAGGGGCGGCTCTAGCCATTTCGCCGCCCCAAGCATGGTGGCATGCCACAGGGGGTGCTCTGCCAGTCGCCGGGAGAGCGGCAGGCAGCTCCGGTGGACCTCCCGCAGATGTGCCTGCAGAGGATCCGCTGGTCCCATGGCTCTGGTGGACCTCCTGCAGGCGTGCCTGCGGATGCTCCACCAAAGCCGCGGGACAAGCGGACCCTCCGCAGGCACGCCTGCGGGAGGTCCACTGGAGCCGCCTGCCACCCTCCCGGCAACCGGCAGAGCACCCCCCACAGCATGCCGCCCCAAGCACGCGCTTGGCGTGCTGGGGCCTGGAGCTGCCCCTGTTTGCAAAGCACAATAGAATATTCAGGAGCACTGAAAACTAGCTAAAAGTTGCTTGGGGAGTGTCAATGAGTAGACTAACTATTCCTCTGTTATCTTATAACAAGTATTTGACCCTCTCTCCAGCAACTCACTTTTTCTCTTGAGATATTCTGAAATAAGTGTGATGCTGGCAAACCAATTCAGGTTAAAATTAACAGGCCAGTTCACCTGTGTGTACCCTTTAAGGGCAGGTCAAAAGGAACTGCAACATAATCAGGCCAATTCAATTGTGTGAGAGTATCAAAGGGATATTAAATGGGCTTGCAGACACCAGCTCCTTCACTTGTGTTGATAAGAAATCAAGGAAAATGTTGTTTGTATGTTTACATCTGTCTATATCCTGGACTCAGCTAGCCTTAAGATCAAAGATACGTATACACTGCATGGAACTAATGAATATTCCCTGTATTGCCCTCATGTATTTGTCCATGTTTTAATGAATGGTGAACAATTGCTTAATGTAAATCAGTGTAACTGACCTATTTCTGTATGCATGGAAGGTAGGCAGTTAACTTCAAAGTAGGGGTGGTTGGTTTAACAATGCAGACTCACAAACTCTCTGTACTACCTATTTTTCATCAGAGGAAAATCCAAGCTATGCCAGTAACCCTCAACAAGCTGCATTCAACTACAAATGCTGGACCATGGGAATGATCTTGCTATCTCTGATTCATATCTGGACTGCTTGAAGTCTATGAGTATTAGCTTGATATTTTAAATTAATTCATTTAAGCTGTGTTTGCTAGCATTTGCTGAAGAAACTGACTTTTAAGCAGAACATTAGTGGAAAGCAAATACTGACTGTGACTGCCTCAAACTAGATTCTAAGAGTTACATTGACCCACTTAGGGAGCAGAATCAAAGCATGTGACCTATCTGTCCAATCAAAACAGCTTAAATTTGGAATGTTATAGAGATGCTACTTCCTTTCTCCCACCTTTGATGTCTCATCTATTTAGTCAGTAAACTGTTCAGGACTGCAAGTGTCTCTTACTATGTGGATATACAGCTGCTATAGGAATGGGTCATCAGTCTCAGCTGGGGCCACTAAGAAATACTACAGTACACATACATTGTGCTAACAATAATGATAATTCCTATAAAATGGCAACCACATCTGAACTTTTACCAGAAAATCTCTTTCTGCTTTTGATCCAACATGGCACCAAACCATGAGATGAGTCTGCATTACTATTACTTATATTTCAGTGGCCTCTAGGGACCTCACCTGTTGTGCCAGAGGCTGAACAGAAGAAAAGTCTCAGTCTCAGTTTATAATGTAATGCTAGGTCTACACTAGGCATGCTTTGGTAGTATGGGAATAACAGTATATGATACCAGCAAAGCCCTCTTAAGGGCTTGTCTACACTGGCAATTTACAGCACTGCAACTTTCTTGCTTGATGTGTGAAAAAACACCCACCTGAGCGCAGCAAGTTTCAGCGCTGTAAAGTGCCAATGTAGACAGTGCACCAGCACTGAGAGCTAAGCCCTGGTGGAGGTGGGTTTTTAGAGCACTGAGACAGCTTTCTCCCAGAGCTGTGCCGTGACCACACAAGCCACATTAAAGCATTGGCAGTGCTTTAGCATTGCCAGGGTAGACTAGCTCTAATGGGTGGACACAGCTACGTCAGTGAAGCAGCACTTTAATAGCTGCACTATTATAAAACCACCCTCCTCAGCAGCAAAACAAATGATACCAGTAAAAGCACAGCTTTTCTGCAATAGCTGCATCTACACAACAGACTTCTTCTGGCATTGGTATGTGGAGCAGATATCACACCTCTTCACCCCCATGCCATGACTCACATCAGAATGCCAGCAGTAGTCTGTAGACATTGCCTAAGGTTATCTCTAAGGTAATCTTAGTTTACAGTCTAAATCAATGAGGGTCTGTACAGGTATGGCCATCTTTCTGCAGGAAACAAGTTGCAGGATGGAAGCCTAAATAATCTGGGTGATTCAACTTTGAATAGACTCCAACTTCTGAATTCAGAGTTCATATGTGAGGCTCTGGTTTTGGCCATCTCCAGTATCTACTGAGTGTGTTTATATCTCAGTAGCAGCTGAAGCTGTTGTGTCCCAGCTTTGTATTTCTTGCCGTGTACCATACCAGATCATTTTTGGCAGTGAGAAGTAATACTGTGAGCTGCTGATCAATTGTCTTATTACTAGCATTATAATAAGAAGCTAAACTAGCCAGTTCCGCTCAACAGCAGCATCGCTACTTCTAAACCTCGTCAGCTTTCAGTCTGATCATCTTATTTCCACTCTGTCTCTTTGGCTTCAGCTCAAGAAAGAATAAGGGAGGACACAGAGGATTCTTAAAATAAATCTTAGCTGGTGTGGTGGCTGAAGGAAAAATTTCACCACTTTATCACGCACCCTTTGTACAATGTTAAACCTAAATTAATTAAATAAATCAGTTGATGAAATCACCCTATGAATGTGACAGCACACCATAATTCACTGCAGCTGCCAGAGCAGGGAGCAGATGGAAGACGCTGGATTTTCCTCTGTGCTACAAGTGCCATTTTGTTGGTCCCATTCTGTTTCATTTCAGATTAAACCAAGGGCACACGTAGGGCCTTATTTTGCAGCTGCACCTCGCAGAGAGCTCCCACAGTTAGGGGGATTTCCCCAAGAGCAGAGCAGCTGTATGCAACATGAATGTGCAGAGACTAAATCCTATTCTGGGTTACACTGGTGTAACTGAGGGCAAATCTGGCTGTAGGCACAACTGGCATGTGGAAAGATCCTCCCCTTTTGTCCTCTCATCATGCACTGTACACTAAACAGAGTACTTTTAACAAGGGTAATTGCATCCTCTCTACCACACACAAAGTTCAAGCCTTATTGTAAACAGGGGATGCATTTGGTGGAGCACAGGCAGCATTCTGAACATGACAGTGACCTTCTGCACTCTGGCTGGGAATAAAAGTTATCAGTTGGCCTATACACAACACAAACACCCCCGGGGGAGAATGCAAAGAGAAGGCATTTGGAGTGGCCACTGCATCACAAATGAAAACAGATTAGTGAAAAAGATTTAAGCACCTCACTACTTAATGCAGAAACTTCCTACGTGGTGCAGAGGTGAGGGGAGATGCAAATCTGCTGAGCTGCATAGTACAATGAAAGTGCACTGTTCTAGGCATGGCATATGAACACTTGTGCTGCACCCCCTTCTACAGGGAACAGGGTATGATGAGAGGCAGGGACTGAGTTTACTTGATGCTGTGGTCCTGAGGCCTCATATGTGCTGTGGGAATGACATGCTCAGCAGCCACTGACTTAGAAAACTGTTCCAGGGAGCAGGACTACAGTCAATGCAAGTCTGTCACTGGATTGCGAGTAGTGCCATACAGAGATTAGCCATGACCCCAACTCTTGTATTGCATCTCCCTTAAGGTGGACAAAAGCAGCAGCCAGCCAACTCCGCTGAAGAGTTAAAAAGCAAGAAGTCCTTAGAGTCCTTAATAATAAATGGTTCAAACAGCCCTCAGGGTCCCCCAGATAAAATCCATAACTGTAACACAAAAGTTCATTATAGAGAATTACCTGATTCAATGCAGGTGTGCCATTTTAGTAATCAGGTTTGGATAGTCCTACTAGGTACTCCAGCCCTTAAGGGCAAGCCTGTTGCATGTACCAAATGCTGCACATTTTACTTGGAATCCAATGATGAGCTGCCTTCTAGGATATGAGATATCTCTTCTGTTCTCTTTCCTTGGGTGAAATGACCCCTCTATGTCCATTACTCACCCATCACAAGGTAAGGATTGTTTAGTTAATGTGGGTGGAACAGCTTGAGATTGTCAAATAAAATGAGGGATCAAACTGGGTTTATTTGCAATAACTAAAGTCCTGACCCAAAGTTTTTTCTGAAGCCAGTGGGAGTCTTTATATTGACTTCAACTCACTGGATCAGACCCTGGGTAACCCAGTACTTTTTCTTGGACACGACCATTTTGTGCTGCAGAACCTAAACACTGTCATTACAAATGTCTCTAGCCCATATGTGTGCCAAAGATAATATGTGAAATGTGACCCAAATGGGAAAAAAATGCCGTGATATGCTTGAGTCTTCTGAGAGCCTGAAACAGTGGTTTTGAGAAGAATTTAAACTGCTCCTGATCATCTCAGTACGGTGCTAAATCTCCCTCCCTCCTTCCCCTAAAATTAGCATGTTAAGGGGTCTTAATGTTGAGTTTCAATGGTGACAATTTAAACATCAGGAATGTGAACGATTTCACTGCTACCCATGGCAAGCATGAAAACAAGAGGTACAAATATATTAATGAAGATCTCCACAATCTACTGAGAATGGCCTCTGATTCTGGTGTTGCATTTGGGCAGAGTTGTGGGCAGAGTTGTGGGGATAGTCTGGGAGAGGGCCAGCTAGTCACTTTTTTTCCCCAGTCTGACCTGTGGCAATAATTATACCTACTGTTCATACAGTTCACATTTCAAAAGCTCTGTACAGGAGTTAATTAAAGAAGCTGCATAACATCCTCATTGTTTACATATGGAAAAGCAGGCACAGAGATAAAGTGGCTTTTCTAACATCACAGTCAGTGTCAGAAGGGATTTCAAAATGTAGGAGATATTGGCTCCCAGTCCTATACTGTACTCTGTTCATTAGAACATGTTGCCTTTAGGAAGTCACTATGGAAGCAGTGAAAAAAGTGTCATGAGATTTCTCTGCCTTTATATTTCATTTTTCCTACTATACACTTTAATTTGATTCAGTAAGTTTTAGGTGTGTCAATTGATGTTACATCTAGCACTCATTAGAACTTTGCTTTTTCCCATTATTCCTTTATATGCTATACAGTTTTCTTTGCGTGTCTAGATTTATGAGACAATCGTCTGCAAAAACAAAAAGATTAGAACTGAATGTTAATTGACAGTAGTACTGCATGCTCAGAACCACAAAGCAGAGGTCTGTTATGTTTGCTTTTATATTGCTTTCCTGAACTTGGACAATTTACTGGACGAGGTTATTACAGCAGGCTCACTAGCCTATTCATGCTGAAATTCAGAACATTTATATCTTGTATTTCTACTGAATCCTGGTAGGCAACAGCTTATGTATCATGCTCAAGTTCAAACAGTAGTACAAGCAAAAAGAAAATGGAGCTTCTTAACTAAGCATCTGATATAAGTAGATGGGCTCTATAGAATAGCTTAATGACTAGACTCTAGAATAATTCCAAGCATTTAATTTACACATAGAAAATGCAGTAAATATTTTGCCCCACCTCTCCCCGCCTCTGCCCCAATTTTTTTATTTGTATCAACAGCCTGGAAATGTCATAGGTTTGTGGTTAAAACTCCTGACACCGACCTGATGAAATGTTCAACTTTCATGTTCTATGAAAGGTTGCAAAGGTTTGAAATCAAACCAGGGGGTGGGAGGGAGAGGAAAGAAAACAAATGCCCTGTAACTTAGAGATTGAACAGAAATAACTGTTCCTGACAGCACTTCTCAATTGCAGCCAATAACCTACAACAGAGAAAGCCATGTGAAAGTGAACTAGAAGACGACTAATTTTATGGCAGGTTTAAAATAATTTTTTTTTTAAAAAGCCTTATAATTTTTAGTTTCTGTTAAACTATAATACTGTGTTGGGAAAGCTCATTATAAATGTCTGTTATCAGGGAAATGCAAAGCAGATTCAAATAACCCATATATAGTATTCAATATAATGTGCTGTTAGCTTGCAGGTAATATAGTAATTATAAACTAAGCATTTAAAACATGGAGCAATGTTCTGTTCTTAGTTACAGAATTTTACATCTGAAGTTACTCCATTAGTTTAAACGGAATTACTCCAGATTTACATCAGAGCAGAATTTGGTCCATGCTACTTTTATTCTGACATTAACTCTTGTAGCGTCTGGGGGCATGGCTCTTAGATTCTTGACCAGACCAAAGACTCTTTCCCAGGTGTTCAGGAAGTGCTGTGTGAATGCCTAAGCTGTGTACACATGCTTGCTAAAGCTCAAACTTATGTACAGTATCTCTTTATCAAGCCTCAACGCTTTGATTTAAAAAAAATCTCCAGTTAATGTAACAGATTTTAAATTGTAAATATGAAAAAACATCTACAAAATTGATGAGTTTATATTAGAGATGGGCCCAAGCTGCCAAATTGGATCTGAGTTCAAGACTAGATTTCAAAGCCTGCCCAAAGTGCAAGTGTTTTGGGGATTTAGGTTTCTGGTTCATGCCTGTCTCTAGTTTACTTAGTTATTGCTGGAGAATTGGGGAGTAAAATGTTACAACAAGCTATTCTGAGTTCCTCTCTCTGGAATTGTCATAAAAAAAATAGCTAACAAGCAGATTTGACTGTGGCCTAGGGGCCCTGGACACTGCTGGCAGCGCAGCAGGGCTAAGGGACACTTCCTTCCCGCCCTTGCTCCGTGCCACTCCCTGCAACCACGGGGGAGTGAAGAAGGTCTCTGCGCACTGCCCATGCCCTCAGCACCGACTTTGCAGCTCCCATTGGCTGGGAACTGCAGCTCCCATTGGCTGGGAACTGCGGCCAATGTGAGGTGCAAGGGCTGTGCCTGCGAACAGCTGCATGCAGAGACCCCTCTAGGCCCCCTGCCAAGGAGCCGCTGCCAGAGGGGTGTGCCAGTCACTTTCTGGAGCCCCCCAAGGTAAGCGCTGACCCCTCCTGCACCTCAACCCCTGCCCCAGCTGAGAGCACGCATCCCACACCCAAACTCCCTCCCAGAGCCCACACCATTCACCCCTTCCCACACCCAAACTGTCCCTCCCAGAGTGCAACCCCGCACCCCCTCCCACAGCCAAACATCTTCCTAGAATCCGCACCCCCTCACCCCCCCTACATCCCAACCCCCTGCTCCAACCTAGTGAAAGCAAGTGAGGGGGAAGAGTGAGTGACAGAGGGAGGAGGGATGGAGTGAGCAGGGAGCAGGGCCTCAGAGACGGGGTGGGACAGGGGCAAGGTCTATAGGAAGGGATGGGGGAGGGGGCAGGCCAATGGTCTTTGGGTTTGGGTGATTAGACAGTTGGCAACCCTACCGAGCGGGCATGTGGAAGCCCTGGCCCTGCCAGAAGAGCGCACCCAGCCGCACAGCTGGCAGCACTGCTGGGCACCAGCCAGTGCAGGAGCAGCCCCACTCAAATGTCAGACAGACCACGTCCATGTGGTGCGGTTTGTGCATGCATGGGAGTCCATTGACTGTTCTGCCCTGGGGCCCGGAATTGCTGTTGGCGGGCCTGGTGACACACTGGGAGGTTACGCGGCAGGGATCTTGGGAGTAATAGTTCATTTCAGCTCTCCCCCACAGTCAGGCCTTGTCTATGCTATGAAAAATGTCCCTTGCTGACAATGGGTATCCACAATGCAACGGTGCAGCTGAATTGCTGCTGCCAGAGTAAGAACGGGTAAACAGTGTTCAGCACCTTTCAGTCACCATTGCTAAAATCCCAGTGTCACCAAAAGTACACTGAAAGCATTTCTGTCCCTTCTCTATACCTACTGTTAAACTTTGTACTGCACTAGTTCACCTGCAATAGGTACTTGTTCACAGTATAATTACTCTGATGTAAGGCACTGTGGATATTTTCAAAATCATTTGAGTAATAAGTAGCTTATGTCCCATAGACTTTTAATGGGACTCTTGCTCTTAAGTTTTGCAGTCCCACCCTGTAACTATTCCTTCTCTCTGGGGTGGTTTTGTTTTATTCATAAATCTAAAAATGCAATATAATATGATCAGTAACCGGGGTTTGGATTCTTAATGGTTCCATGATCAAATCCTAAGTCATTTAAAGCATTTGGGGCTCATGCTCATCTGTAGGGACTGAAGCTATGACCTTTGCATCTAAAATGATAAGCATTTTCTGTCTGAACTAAAGGACCAGGTCCACTGAAATTTTTAATGGAAAAAATTTGTCATGTCTGACAAAAGATGGCACTTCAAACAGCATAGCATCACCTCACCCCAAGCATCATTTTAATACTGATATAGAAAAAATAGTGCCAACTACTCAATCACCAACATTAGTTCCTTGGATATTCTCCCACTAATTTCTCTTACCTATGAAGTGACTTTTGCTTAGCTGGAGGTATCCGACAAAACTGGATTGCAATATCCTTATGGTTTCCAAAAGTACAACAACTTACACGGGAAACATTCTAATTGTGCAAATATCCACTGTTCAATACAAAATCAAAGGGGCAGGTTCTCCTAGATGCTTTGGCCACCTTGTGCAGTGACACAAAGCAGACACAAAACAGTCACAACCACCCACAGCAGCTTTGTGTCACCAGAGCGGCAAAAATAACTGAAGCATACTGGTGAATCTGGCACACAGTTTTATGAAGTGTTCATTGTATTTCAGAGACATCTTTCCATTATCATGAAGGAAAAGCTTGAGATATGCTTTTTCGCAGCCCATGAAACTGAGGGTTTTTTTAAACACATAAACCAACGTCTCCAAGTTAAACATCTGAAGAATACTGTATGCAATTTGGAGACTGACTTAACAGGATACCAAATTCCGCGTATCTTCACCAGCCTATTTTAACGTCAGCTTTCAGCTTTATGCAATGCAGCTTGACTCCTCTGTCACTTATAACGGCCAGAGATGGTGACTATCTTATTATCACATGCATCTACCCATCGTTATGGCAGAAAAACAATTTAATCATGTTTACACCAAAAGTCACAGCTGTCCCTTACAAAATGAAATTAGGTTTGATTTTGTGTCAATGTCATCACAGTGTTCATTAGTGACATCTATTTTAGGAGGGCATGATGGCAGGCCCGTAAATGCAATGGCACAAAAGCAGTGCCTCAGTGAGGGACAGGATACCTTCTCCATCTGACTTCTCACATGAAAAGCAACTACTGCATGTGAATGGGATGCATAACCAGGTTAATTTGCTGTACAGAATGTATATTGTCACTGGAATCCGACTCATTCCGCCCTGCTCATGAGATGTGAATGTAATAAAAGACAGCACACTAATTAACAAACAAAGGCTAGATGGGCTATAATGACCACCTGAATGACTGTAAATGCTACCCAGACAGAAAATAAGACACAAGCTAACAAAGGCCACAAAACCTGTAGGCAACACCTCCATACTTCCCCACAATTTTGCACACCGATTTATTGGAATTTGAAGATAACTATCCTCTCATTAAAATCTAACTCTGAGTTGGCTCTCAGCAGTCCTTTTCCTCCCCCAGACTGAATTTATGTTTATGAGAAAAGTAAATGTAGTACCACAACTGTTCTAAATGTTTTTCCTTAGAAGTCTAATTTCAGCACTTTGAGAACAGGTATCCTACCCTAGGTGAAGTTACTTAGATTACAAAGTCTTTGGAGCAGGGACTGATCTTCCTACATATCTGTAAAGAACCTGACATAATACTTTTGGGAAGTACGTATATAAAAATGAAATCGGACCACTTTTTTTTTTAAACTTATGCACAGGTTTGACACATTTGAAAAAAAATAGGACAAAGGAATTTATCTACACGAGGGTACTGCTACCACAGTAACTTGATTTATCAGCTGGGTAAGTCATACTCTGTAGGCCCTGTCATAGTATTCTATCCCCAATCTGAACCTTAGAGTCCAAAAATTTGGGGTACCAGCCTGATTTCCTCTAAGCTTAATTACCAGCTCAGATCTGATACACTGCCACCACCCAAAAATATATAGTGTTTTGGGGCACTCTGGTCCCCCCAAAAACCTTCCCTGGGGACCCCAAGACCCAAATTCCTTGAGTCTTACAACATGGGAATAAACCATTTCCCTCCCCTGCTCTTCCCCTCCAGGTGTTCCCTCCCTGGGCTCCTGGAGAGAGAGACAGATTCAAGCTCCGTGAATCTAAACAAAGGGATTCCCCCTTCTTCCCCTTCCCTGTTAAGTACAGACTGAATTCCCTTGAGCCTCAACAAGGGGAAAAAATCAAACAGGTCTTAAAAACAAAACTTTTAATAAAAAAGAAAGAAAAAGGTAAAAGTTATCTCTGTAATTTAGATGGTAAAAGTTACAGGGTCTGTCAGCTTATAGACGCTAGAAAGAAGCCTCCCCCCCCCCCAGCTAAAATACAATTTAAAATACTTCCAGCAAACTATACATTTGCAAATACAGAAAACAATCAAAAGACTATAACCGCCTTCTCTACTAAATACTCACTATTCTGAATATATAATAGACTGTAGCAGGGAGATTGGCAAGAAACCTGGTTGCACATTTAGTCCCTTCCAGGACCCAGAGAGAACAAAGCCAAACCCAATAAACACAAACAAAGTCTTCCCTCCACAGAGATTTGAAAGTATCTGTTTCCTGATTGGTCCTCTGGTCAGGTGTCCGGTTCACTGTTTGTTAACCCTTTACAGGTAAGAGAGACATTAACCCTTAACTATCTGTTTATGATGCCCTGATTTATACTGGGAATTAGCATGGGGGTAGCTAGAGTGGAAGAGAGAGGAATGAGGACAAAGCAAACACTAATAAGAACATTCAAGGACATTGGCCAGAGATGCATACAGCTAGATGGTCAAGTACTTCTAAGAAAAATAATTAATGATTAGAGCTAAACAAATAAGTAATTAAGATAAATATAGGAATCCTTGATGGCCACCTACCAGGCTTTCTACTGCCATCATGATACAGATGGTCTTGTAGAGGGATATGAAGGTACAAAAATCCTTAATGGAAGCAGGAGAGCTGGTTAAAAAAACTAAAATAAAAGGGAAGAAATTTCATGGACTATTTTTCCAATGTCTTTTCCCTTTTGGTGAACATTTGAAATTTCAAACCTCAAACTTCAAAAAATAAAATAAAATAAAAAATGCTGACCAGCTCAAATGCAGAACCTTTTCTGAGAAAAGTCCTTGAAATCTTTCCTGATTTATTTTTTAATTTTGAAAATTTAGCTTCAATGGAAATGCTGACATTTGAAATATTTTCACCGGCTCTAGCAGACAAGCCCTAAGGGCTGATTTCTACACCACTGAAGTCAACAAGCACTGAATGGTTAACTTCACATAGCAACAATTTTCTTGTCTTTTCTAGGCAATGGACGAGCTCCTGTGAGTAAGGAGTTCTTGCATGAATACAGATTATAAGCAATCAAAAGTAAAGACATGCATAAAATAAGGTTAAAAAGACAGCCTTCACTCTGCCCCCATGTGGAAATGCCTTCTGATACAGTCTTTAATTCTAGAATCACAGTCTATTTCTCAAATATTCTAGATACACACGCACGCACACGTATATTTGTCGAAGGATACAATTTCTTTCCAATATGAAATGATTCACTAAACAATCATAGTAACCTGGGATCATAATTTTTTTTCCCTTACCACCTGAGGTACAAGTGCGGGATCTTGCAATAGTCTTTCATTCTTGTATCGGTATACTAATTTCACTGCCGTACTGTAATAGTCTGATATATCTTAATGGACTTTTCACTGTCTGTAGAATTTTTTTTTCTTTTTAACATATAGTAGGTACTTTAATAATTATGTCAGTACCAATGCTTTGTACATTTAACAGCATAGTTTTCTTTTCTTTTGAAGACAGCCCTCTAAACAGTAATTTATTATTATAGTATTTAACAAGGTGTGTCTCAGAATCTGATACACTGCTGTGTAACTTCAGTTTTATGATGAGAAAGAGAAATTTTTGAGCTTTGTACACAAAAGGCTTGGTTCAAGACAGGCACCAGTATACAGTCAACAAGGATTTTTCACAGTGAAAAGACCGCACACATTAAAGTACAATCTCTGTTTGAACAGTCATCACTTCCTCCTGACCTCAGCTCAGTCTGTGATGACATAACATACACTCTGGATAGATAATGGGCACTTCACATTTCATACAAGAGAAACTTCATGCAGAAGGTAATAGAAACTGCTATTCCTCACTAGGAGTGGAAGGACTAAGAAGGAAGGTAACTATTTTGAAAAGTCATGTTGTCAGAATCTACCTAATATTTTCCTCATATTCCATTCTGGCAAATGAGACTCAAAATATTTTTTGAAAGAAGCTATTTCACAGGGGTACCATGATAGACTCAAACAAAGTTTAAAGAGGTACAGTTTTACCTGCTAGAGTTCAGTTTGAGGCCACTACAAACACAGGCCAAAAACCAGAGTGCGATTATAGGAGAGGAATATATGGGAGTTAGGAGACTTTGGTCCAGTTTTTCCATGTACATAAGTGCAAATCAGGCATAACTCCAATGAAGTGTATATGAGTGTAAAACCAGAATAAATGGAAAAAGAATAAGGCCTCTTATTTTTAATCCTGATCTTGGAAAATCTCTTAAAATTTCTCTCTTCTGCTTTCCCATCTTCAAACTAAGTATGCCAGTACTTCCCAACTTTTATCAAGCCCTTAAGCAGCTTGGATGCAAAGTGCCATGCAAAGTACATCTCACCAAAGTAATACTATGAGTTTTGCATTTCTGATCTGAAATGCAAGCCTTGCTCTTTTGCAGCAACATGACAAATATCCATTCATGGTTAAATGAAGAGATATTGGGTGTATGAACTATTGTATCATGGCTATGAGATTAATAAAGATTAGTTTATGATTAGAACAGGTCTGAAAATTATTAATGACCATATTAATATCCACGTGAACAATCTATAATTGTAGGATAACCACAAAAATTAATAAACCCTCAATCTTAATAAGATTTAAGAGGTAGAAAAGAGCTAAGCCAATTTCACAGACCTTTGTGAGGCTTATGGATAAGGACTAATAACAGGTCAATTAAACTGAAGTAATTTGGCAGGTGCAAATACTATCTGACAGGTATGGGCAAAAATAAGGTACTGAAACTAGAGGAATTCCAAGATGGAAAAGAGTCCTATGTATAAAAAATGCACGGTTGGAGTTCTGCTGCTTATAGGAAGATGGTGACATCTGCTATATGTGACAAAATTTCCCTTACAGGTCAGAGTTACTTGTTGAAACAGTTTCATGCTTTCTACCCATAAGGAGTGGTTGTGGTGTACACATAGGTAACCAATGGCAGCATAGCTCCTGAGTGGCCTAGAAGGCCCAGGAAGCTTCATGCAGTGGTGATTGGGTCACCAGGTGAATATCACTTGTGTGCTGCATTTCCCATAAAATCTCATGGTAGATTAGAAGACCATGCCTTCCACCATTTCTGTGCACTTACAAACTGCTCCCCTGGGCAGGGACAGTGACTTGGTGCTTGGAAATGTAACATATGTCTGATTCTATGAGATTGGGGAAGGTTTCACTCCAGAATTATAAAATGAACATTCTTTGTGCAAGCTTCCCCACCAATTAATCTCTCTCTCCACACACACAACACACACACACACACACACACACACCCCTACCTACGTATTATAAAAGAGGATTTTCTTTTTGAAATCCATCAACCGAAGCAAACTGTCCCAGGAATTTGTACATCATTTCAAGGACAGGAAGGAAGTTTCCTGTTAAGCGAGGACTAAGTTTCTTTTGGAGACAGTTTAAAATGTATTGTTAACTTCCTCTGACAGGCTTCATTTTGGGTTTTGTGAAGCCTTGGATCAATGGCTTGGAAATTTTCCTGCTCACTGCAGTCAATTGTGCCTTCCAGGCTTGTTATACCATGGCTGGGCAAGCATCCAATTTCCAGCTTGTCACCTAGGAGAGTGCCCCCTTCCCTGTCAGATGCGGTTTTGTGTTGATGAGCTTCTAAATAAAATTCCAGATTCGGTGCAGCGTGATAGTGACCATCTCAGCCAAGATCAGTATGAGAGAGTGAAAAATCACAAAAGAAATCTGGAGGCAGATAAAAAACAGTCATGACATCCAGTGAAATTCAGAAGCCTTATTCTTGTTAATAGAATCTGGTTCCTCTTTCTGGAGTAGGTGTAAATAGCTACAGCAAGTAAAAACATTCACCTTACTAAGGCAGAGCAGTAGGATTAATTGTAAAATCAATGGATGACCCAGACTCCATGTGAGCTATGTAATACACCCAAAGGACAATTAAAGTAGGAGAGAATTTCAAAAGAAGATACACAACTCCTTACCATTTTTCTCCTTAAACTCTCATTCTCATGAGTGAATGGAAGGGGCAGAGGGTGATACAGTAGAATGTTAGAGTGCTAAATAAGGGAAAACTCCCTTACTATCCCCTCCACTCTAACAGTAATGCATCCATCGCCAATTTGTCAATTTCTCTCACAAGCATCTTTGCACTTTCTTCCATGCTGCTCCTTACAGTGTGTGCACATAGAATCATAGGACTGGAAAGGACCTTGAGAGGTCATCTAGTCCAGTACCCTGCACTCATGGCAGGACTAAGTATTATCTTGACCGTCCTGACAGGTGTTTGCCTAAACTATTCTTTAAAATCTCCAATTATGAAGATTTCACAGCCTCCCTAGGCAATTTATTCCAGTGCTTAACCACCCTGATAGTTAGGAAGTTTTTCCTAATGTCCAGCCTAAACCTCCCTGGCTGAAAATTAACACCATTGCTTTTGTGTTATCATCAGAGGTTAAGAAAAACCATTTTTCTCTCTCCTCCTTGTAACCTCCTTTTAGGTACTTGAAAACTGTTATGTCCCCCCTCAGTCTTGTCTTTGCCAGACTAAACAAATCCAATTTTTTCAATCTTCCCTCATAGATCATGTTTTCTAGATCTTGAATCATTTTTGTCACTCTTCTCTGGACTCTCCAATTTGTCCACATCCTTCCTGAAACGTGGTGCCCAGAATTGTACACTATTGAGGCCTAATCAGCACAGCTACTCCATGAAGAATTACTTCTCGTGTCTTGCTTACAACACTCCTGCTAATACATCCCAGAATGATGTTCACTTTTTTGCAACTAATAAAGAGTAGCATTGCACTGTTGACTCATTTAGCTTGTGGTCCACTCTGACCCCCTGTCCGACCTCTTTCCGAAGTACTTCTTCCTAGGCGGTCATTTCCCATTTTGGATGTGTGCAACTGCTTGTTCCTTCCTAAGTAGAGTGCTCTGCATTTGTCCTCACTGAATTTCATCCTATTTACTTCAGACCATTTCTCCAGTTTGTCCAGATCATTTGAATTTTAATCCTATCCTCTAAGTCACTTGCAACCCCTCCCAGCTTGGTATCATCCGCAAACTTTATAAGTGTACTCTCTATGCCATTATCTAAATCATTGATGAAGATATTGAACAGAACTGGACCCAGAATTGATCCCTATGGGACCCCACTCATTATGTCCTTCCAGCATGACTGTGCACCACTGATGATTACTCTCTGGGAACTATTTTCCAACCAGTTTTGCACTCACCTTACAGTAGCTCTATCCAGGTTGCTTTTCCCTAGTTTGTTTATGAGAAGGTCATGAGAGACAGTATCAAAAGCTTCCCCCCATCCACAGGGCTTGTTACCCTGTCAAAGAACACTATCAGGTTGGTTTGACACGATTTGTTCTTGACAAATCCATGCTGACTATTACTTATCACCTTATTTTCTTCTAGATATTTGCAAATTGATTGCTCAATTATTTGTTCCATTATCTTTCCAGGTGCAGAAGTTAAGCTGACTGGTCTGTAATTCACTGGGTTGTCCTCCTTTCCCTTTTTATAGATTGGCACTATATTAAGGACCTCTGTCATTTCCATATTTTCTATTATTGTTTTTCCCGCTTCATTGGGTTATGGGCCTACCCTATCCTTGGTCTTCCTCTTGCTTCTAATATATCTGTAGAATGTTTTCTTGTTACCCTTCATGTTTCTGGCTAGTTTGATCTCGTTTTGTGCCTCGGCCTTTCTGATTTTGTCCCTACATACTTGTGTGTGGGAGAGTTATATTTATCCTTTGTAATTTGACCTAATTCCCACTTTTTGTAGGACGCTTTTTTGATTTTTACATCATTGAAGATCTCCTGGTTAAGCCAGGGTGGTCTCTTGCCATACTTCCTATCTTTTCTATGCAGTGGGATAGTTGCTCTTGCACCCTTAATAATGTCTCTTTGAAAAACTGCCAATTATCTTTCCCCTTAGACTTGCTTCCTGTGGGATCCTACCTACCAACTCCCTGAGAACTCTACCATTTCATGATCACTTTCACCCAAGTTGTATTCCATGTTTAAATTCTCAACCAGTTCCTCCCTATTTATCAAAAACAAATCTAGAACTGTCTCTCCCCCTAGTAGCTTTCTCCACCTTCTGAAATTAAAAAAACGGTCTCCAGTACATTGCAAGAACCTGTTGGATAATCTGTGCCCTGCTGTGTTATTTTCCCAACAGATGTCTGAGTAGTTGAAGTCCCCCATTACCACCAAGTCTGTGCTTGGCCGATTTTGTAGTTTAAAAAAAAAAAAGCCTCAGCCACCTCTTCTTCTTGGTTAGGTAGTCTGTAATAGACCCCTACCATGACATCACTCTTGTTTTTTTACCTTTATTCTAACCTAGAGGCTTTCAACAAATCTGTCTCCTATTTCCATTTCAACCTCAGCCCAAGTGTGTACATTTTTAACATATAAGGCATCATTGCCTCCATTTTTTCCATGTCTTTCCTTCCTGAGTAACCTGTACCCTTCTATACCAATATTCCATTCGTGTATTATCCCACAAGGTGTCTCTGATGCCAACGATGTCATAGTTGTGTTTATTTACCAGCATTTCAAGTTCTTCCTGCTTATTCCCCATACTTCTCACATTAGTATACAAACATCTAAGATACTGATTTGATTCCTCCCTCCCCCAGTTCTGTCTTTCTCTCCTTTATCCCTGCTATAACAGCCCATGCTCCTCCCAAATTCCAAACCTTCTCCCAAGTCTCCATGTTCTTGACTTACCTGTGGGCTTTGGTCACCTGCCCCATTCAAACCTAGTTTAAAGGCCTCCTCACTAGATTAGCCAGTCTGTATCCAAATATGCTCTTCCCCTTCCTTGATAGGTGGACCCCATCTCTGCATAGCAGTCCTTCTTTCTGGAACAGCATCCTGTGATCAGAGAAGCCAAAGCCCTCCTGGCAACATCATCTTCACAGCCAGGCATTCACCTCCAGGATGCATCTGTCTCTGCCTGGGCCCCTACCCTTGACTGGAATGATCGAAGAACATCACCAGTGCTCCCAACTCCTTCACTCTTACTCTCATAGCTCTGTAGTCACTTCTTATCTGCTGAGGGTGATACCTTGCTGTATCATTAGTGCCCACACGGATAAGTAGCATGGGGTAGTAGTCAGAGGGCCAGATGAGCCTCGACAATCCCTCCATAACTTCCTGGATACAGGCTCTGGGAAGGCAGAGCAGTAGGATTAATTGTAAAAGCTGGGCTCCCCCAGATAGCTGGGCTCCCCAGGGCACAGCCCCTGCCTCCTCCCCTGGGCTCTCGGGCCCAGGCAGGGCCTGAGCCAGCACTGGTGGGAAGGTGCTGCACACGGCACACCCTCTCACTCCCTTCACCCGCCCCAGCCCCACCATTATTCGAATGCTGAGGCTGGGGAACACCATGGGGGTTCTGGACCATGCTGGGCAGGAGGCGGCAACGGCACCCAGTGTATGGATACTCTGACCACTGGGTGCTCCTTGCCCCAGGTAAGCCCCGTTGGTGTGGGCCCCGCAGAGCAAGTGGTGTCCCTTCGCCCCATCCCCCTACCAATGCCCCTTGTCTAGGGAGGGATGTGGGTCAGGTCCAGTTCATTTTGGGGAGGGATGTGGGTCTGGTTCAGTTTGGAGGGGTGGTCTGGTCTTTTGGGAGCACAGCTGGTCCTGAGCCTAGTCTCTGTGCCTCCCTGACGGGGGGAAGGACTAGCAAGACTAGTATGAATAATGACACTGTAAATAAAATGTACTGAAGTTTTTCATATTTTTTAAACTTTTAAAGCAGTTTTTAAATTTGCCCCAATTTCATACAAAAATGTAATTCAAGCCCTGGTAATTCCTATGAGAAATGTCAAGGATGAGAGAATGTGATGGTTCCCTTTTAGTGGGAGAAGCACATGGCTGGTGTTTTGGCCAGCTTTGGCTTTTGTTAGCTGTTTTTACCTCCATACTCCTTCACACACACAGTCTCCCTCAAACAGTTCCCCCAACACAGACACCAGGGCTTCCTGCATCCATGTAACTTTCGCCACCTGGGCTGTGCTGTGGGGCATCAGGAACTGCTGCTCTCACGCCCTCTCTTTAGGCCTCCCAGTTGAGGAAAGTCACCTGGATGTAGGGAGCCCTGACATCACTCCTCTCTCCCCACCACTCACCACCCAAAGGGGTGTGCGGGGCAGAGGAGCAGCAGTTGGGGGGCGGGAGGGGAACGAGCAGCAATGCCAGCTGTTTTGCGCATCCAGGTCAGTTTCCCAACATGGATGCAGGAGAGGGATGCAGGGATTAGGAGTGATGGGGGTACAGGGATTAAGGGCACAGGAAGGAGAGCAGGCCTTTGGGGTGAAGGAAGGGTGGAGAGCATGGGGAGTCCACGAGGCCAGGGGCACCAAAATGCAAGTTCACCCAGGGTGCCATTTTCCCTAAGGCCAGCCCTGGACTCGTGTCTATCTTCATGCATCCTGCCTATGACTGCAAAGTGCAAATGGGACCTGTATAGTTCAAAATCAACATTTCTATGAGAATCTCTCCTTGGCTAAGCCACTGAATGTTCTGAGTTGGTCTGTGCTAGACACTTGTATAGAGTACTATTAAAGATGAGAGATAAAGATAGCAGATGTTTGTAAAAAGGTCACTATTATAGCTCAAGCAACTATAGCAAAAGAAAGATCTCTGCAGGAAACCTGTCCCGTTAAAGCTTTATCCTTTGGTCCTCTTGGAAAAATCACATTAGGTTTTTGAAAACCCCTGATAACTGCCAACTTTTTTTTTTTTTTTTTAAGGGGCTGCAGCTTTCTTTTTCTTCTTGACAGGCTAGTGGCTGAATATCAAATGCTAGCCTTGATTAAGTTTATAAAAATGGAGTCCCTCATCTACTAATCAATAATTTGTTGTACAGTGATACTATAAATTTTCTAGGCAATTTGCTTTCTTCAGATTGCCATAGGAACTAGCACTTCTCCCACTGTTAGCAGTTATGAATTTAACCCTTCCCTACATTAGAATGATCTATTATCCGAATCCTTAGAATGCTCTATTGTATAATAGATGCCCAAGTACTTTACTTATATATACACAAAAGCATATGAATGGATAAAAACCCTGAAATTCTTCTGAAGTTCATCGCACTGAAACTAAACAGTCCTTAATCCTGCAACGAATGTTGACCCTTTAATTAACCTGAAACTCAAATGGACATGTAAAAGTCTATTTAAGTTTTTCTTCCAACATGAGGATACTCTCAAAGTCCCTTAAGCATCTCAGAAACTGCAAAAACAGCACAAGCAATAGAATGGGTAAACATTCATGGCTTTTAAACCACTGTGATTTAATTTGCATTGGTTTTCTTTTTATTTTATTAACTGTTTCTAGTGGGTTTTCCATGCAGAATGTAGAGCATAAATGCATTAAACTTGATGGTATTGCCTGTTTGTGCCACCACTGCATCATGTGAGTTTTCATATGTAGATGTAGATAGAGGTAGATGTGGACCCGTGTGTTCATCTGACTGCGTCTGATAGCAGTCAGTGAGCACTGACATGTTATTGCTGAGCAGGTGGAGATTGAGGAGTGAGAGGGCAACAAGAGAGAGTAAACTGTGTGCCTGGTCTTGTTTACAGTGGAGTAAAACCAATTCTAACACTGGTTCAGTTGATTTGGTATTAAAGACAGTGGGAGACTGTAAGAAAGGCTTCCAAGAATGAACCTATTTTTACCGTTGTGTTAGATAAGCCTAATTTTCAAAGGTGTCAGCAGATATGGGTTCTATTGCCAGATCTGCTACTGATTGCAACTCACCTAACATCTTTTTGTCTCAGCTTTCTCTATCTGTGAAACTGGGAACATTATATTTACTCTCCTTCATTAAGTGATTTGAGATATTTGGATGAAAAGCAATGGAGAATGGCTAAATATTACTACTCTGGCTGTTAGATGATTGAGAATGAGGAGAAATTCAACTCAAAAGACAACCAGATGAGCTGTTTATGTCCGGTCTGGCTACAGTCACCGATAATTTTACTGCAGGTCAAGTACAGGGCCATCTCCAACTTTTATGACAATATTAAGACTTCAGTAATAAGACTTGTCCATTTCATTGTTGCACAGGCTATCTATTAGCTAAAGAAATAGCTGGGAAAGAACACTGCCTTTCACATTCTTAGATTAAGAAAAACAACCCATGTTCATGTGAAGTGTCTATGGTTAACAACATAATAAGAAATCTCTGATCGATAGGCTAACAACAATGCAATGGAATAAGCTGTCAAAACAAATATTTTCAGCAGTAGTATCATTTTCCTTCACTTTAACAGAGACAAGTTCACATACCCAGCTTAGTGCTGCTGTTTAACAGCACCTCAGGGGAATGACACACAGAAGACATGAATGTTGTGACAAACCCCAGAAACTCTATAGAACTCATTTGCCATGAAAGTCATTCTACATCTCATCAGTTACATGAATAAGGAATCTGGAAGCTAAGCTTATGGAACATACTTCAAGTCAGTATTAACACACACAGATAATCAGAGACATGAAGGGCTGAAGTCCATGCACCCTTTAATTGATCATGTGGAAAACACTCACCCAGTCATTGCTTAACTCTCAAAGTGAAAATCCTCCAAGGACTTTACCAATATGGCCTTAGGGAAAAATCCTAACTTCAGATTCAGCAATCATTTCTAATTTGTGCATGTGAATAAGGACAGCAAGAGTTAAGCATCGAACTCCATTAATATCCTAAGATAGTATTGATCCGCTGGAAAGATGTTCAAGCCCCATATCTTTACAGAAATATTCATGTATATGAGACATTCCCTGACCTATTTATTGAGGCAAAATTCCAAAGCAAGTTAGGAGGAGTATGGTCTTGGGTAAGGAACCTAGGATCAGGCCCATTATTACATTTGAGTAGGTTTTCAAAAGTGCTCAACATTGGCCTAACTCTGCTCCTATTTATTTAAGTCAATAGTGATAATACTCATGCCTGGAATTTTTTTGAATATGTGCCCAAATTCAGCCTTCAGCACTCAATTTTTTTTATATACCTTTTCCTCAGTCCTGGACTGTGTATCGTAACCTAGCATAGCTGTATGAAATGTACAATACAGCATACTGCATTTCTGAAAACATAGGAAACATTCACCTGACTGAGACAGAAATCATGATCAACTCATATTGATGATATATGTTTAGTTCAGCACTTTTCTTTATTCAATGCTTCATTTTCATAATGGAATACTGAGCACTAAGATTAATTTGTACCCAAGTAATTATTTTCTGTGCCACAAAGTATATTAGTTTTATCACCTCAGGAAATTCTATAACTCATATTCTAAACACAAAGTGTGACTGCAAAATGATATTCTTTGGAAAAAAAATCCAAAGCCTAAATACTCAAAAAAAAAAAAGAAGTAATTTAATTTAACTTTTGTTATTTAGCCCATGAGCCTTATGCACATGAGTAGCAACATTGAAGTTGAGACCTAAAAGTGTACGTTGGCATGGGAAGAGTTAATTCAGACACTAGACAGCAGGAGTCGCTACTGTAAGGAATTTTTTGAACTATCTAGGAAGGCATCTGATTATAAAACCCTAAATATATTCAGCAGGAAGGATCAGGAATATAAACCCCGGTCCCATGTGCTAAACTTTTACATACTGTGAGCAGTCCCATTGACTTCTAAGTTCCCAAAGTTGCTTTTGATGTTTTGGGATGAAAAACGTAAATATTTAGAGGACTGTATGGTCTAGTGGTCAGAGTAGATGACTGCAGGTCAGGACTTTTGGATGCTATCTCCAGCTCTTCCACTAAAGTGTTTTTATGGACTTGGCAAATCACTCAGGATGGGATTTTTAAAGGAGCCTAAGAGAGCTAGGTGTGGAAATCCCACTCAAATTAAGTGAGTTGGGTACCTGACTCCCATAGGTTCCTTTGAATATTGTCACAATTTAGTACGCAATCATGTAATTAAAGACTGTATCATAATGCATGTGCACAAGGGAGCTGAATCAAGGTAGCATGGATAAACCTAATTCCAACATTTCCCAACATCTGAGTGCTTAGCTTTGCTACCTAACATTCTTTTCATGTAGATTTTTTTGTGCAATATAAAATGGGATTCCCATTAAATTATTATAAAGCTTTCTTTCAAACTATACATACATATGTACAATATGAAAGAGAGCTTTATAATATTTTAATATGGTTACTTGCACTTACTTATAATCCCATTACACTGCTGGTCAATTTAGCTTCATGCTCTTAAATACTCTTACATCCTTTCATGAGGGCACCACTCTGACAGTGTTATAAGTAATTGCAACTGACCTTATAGTATATACAAGAGGGCATTATCTGAGTCAAGTGAAACAACAGACAAAGTGGTATTTCAACGTGAAAACACACAGGCTGTACTTACAGTACATTAGTTAAGAGAGCATGCACAATTGTAGTCGAGAAACACCAGTAAAGGGAGTGGGGGCGGGAGGGGGGAGTGAAGAAAACATCTACTAAGCTGCTATTGTTAGAGCCAAACTAGAACAGCCAGATACTCTGCTTTGCTAATGGAAATAAGACTTAGGTGAGAGATGGAAGTCACCTCCATTTTGGTTCTCACAAGTTTCACCTCATCAAGAAACAAATTATATAGGCCCTTCTTTGCACAGATGCATGGTGGTAGGGACAGGACAAAGGCGCTTTCCCCATTTGTGTGGTTCACAGAAGGGTTATATACAACTGTGTGCTCTGGACCACAGGGACTCATCCTCATGTCTCCTGAGGGTGTGCGGTGCTGGCCAAAGAAGCCAAGCATATTCTCTTTGGATTCTGGATATCTCTGGGAGGCCTTCAGTTTCCTGGTGAGCCTCTCAAGGCCACACAGAGCCACAGGACTCTATCATAAATACTGAACTGAGTCCCATAAAACAACATCCATACTTGGGTCGATTAAATCAGTCGAAGCTTTGCATGAGACTCCTAAATGATTCTTCGCTAAAAGCAGCTGGATGGAGAGGATTTTGCTGCTTGTGGCAGGCCTCACGTGTAATGAGAAGGGGATTCTTTTGTGTTCCGCAATTGATGATGTTAAACATTTGGCACGCACCACTACAATTTTTCCCCAGTGATACACAGAAAACTGCCTGCATTTTGGCAAAGATCTACCTGAAGGTAGAGCAGTTTGTATAACAGTGCACATAACTTATTGGAGGAGTGTAAGACAGGGAATGTGAAGGTGAAACTTGCAGCTGTTTGGCCAAATGCTTAAATCTACAGTGAAGTAAAACATTTTGATAACCAGATATGATATATGATCAGACAGGGCAGGCATTAGAATTATTTTTAAATGAAAGGTATGGATCCAGAGCCAAATTTGATTAAAACAAAATAGAAAGTGGAATGTATGGAAAGATACAGAACAGTCTGTACCCTTGCTGGGCTCATGCTTCAAAATTGACCTTGATGCAGCAAAGTTATGCTTTTTTCCAATAATACCCTTCATTTGTTGACCTCAGAAAGAAGCCACTCTATTTATATGGATGGAAATAACATCCATTGCGCTTGGAATTCTCTTGCTGTCATAGAGCAGTACAGATTAGGAATATGTCCAGATTCAAACACTCCTGCATTATGGAAAAATCTGGAACTGGATCCAAGTTTTGAAGCACAAGTTCATCCCTGGTACAGATGTCTATCTCCCCAGTTAGAAACTTGTCTTGCATATTTAACTGCTGGCTGGAACCCTGCTGTATATCAATGCTATCAATCCTAATCAAAGCAGGCTTTACCTTTTTTTATTTATTACTGAGCTACTGTATGTGTATTAATATGAGTTAAGTGCAGGGCTGCAAGCATTAAGGAAGCTCTGGATCTTGCCAATGCATGTATCTCTAATGCCGAGGGGTCCTTAATAAAGCCCAGCTTAAAGTAGGTGAAGTTTTCATGATTTCCTAGAAGGTGAGGCCCCTGCTTGGATCTGTGCAGGCCTTGAAAGAAAGAGACTGACCACTTGTGAGCTAAATTCTACTCTTGTTTTTATCACCTTAAATGCAGCGTGCCTCACTGACAGAACTTTTTAACGTGGGAGAAATGGGGATGAATGGAAGAAACAGACACCAGGTGACCAGGAGGGAAGAATCGTAGCAGCCCTCATGGCAGATGCAGATGAAGGAAGAGCAGCCACCAAAGGATGGGACATGTGTCTTCCTCTAGGAAGAATTCATTTTGCAGGTGGTAAGAAGCACAGAAAGGGATTCAAAAGGACTAGACTCAGCACTCTTCCTATTCCTCCACATAGCATCTCTGTGCATGACTATCAGAAGACAGATAAGCAAGTAATTTGCTGGTTATTAGAGGCACATATCTCAAGTGAAAATAATGGTTAGATTGCTACCAGAACAAAACTCAAATCCAACATCAGCTCTAATTTGCAAAACCTACCTCAGACACATTGCTTTACTTATTAAAAAAAAATCTTTAGTAATAAAGCACAATGCATTGAACCATTGTAAATGCATACATAGATTTAACCTAAACTGCACTGGATTGCTTCATTTTAAAACTGCATTTGATGGAGAATAATTTGAAATATTGAGATTAAAATGAAACCAGCTAACTAGAAGAATGATAATAGGCTAATAATAATGAGTCGATCTGACTTTGATGAATGGACCAAAATGTGAGCTGCAAAAGGAAGGTAATTAGATTTTGAACTATCCACATTTCCTATCATAGTTTTATTCTGGCCTTGCTGGGTGTCAGGACATTTGTTCAATTAGAATATTACACAAAAATCAGTAGATTGCACATAACCCTCCACAGGTTTTGACAGAAACAAACACTTGTACGCTTTGGATGATTGTAAACACACAGGGATTCTTTTTCTTTACCAAATTACATGTAGTATGTGAGCAGCAGTCTGAGTAATTAAAAATAATGAGGCCTGCTAGCTCCACTAATTGTATTATCTTTATAGCATCAGGCTTCGAGCAACTCACTAGCAAAACAGCCCAGATGAGAAATCTCTTTAGAACACTCAGCAGTTGTTTATGGCACATGAGGATAATCTTTCCAGCCTAAAAATCAGAAAAACAAAATGAAAAACAGACATTAGTAGACAGGGCTCAGGAGAAAGCAACCGCTGGTTGGTTGATAACCAACAAAAAGCTGTTTTCCCCCCCAAGGGAAAGAAGGAACAACTAAGAAAAAGTTACACTCTTTATCACTCCTTTCTCTGCTAAAAGCCTTTGGTCCAGCATAGAGAAAGAGAGAGTAACATTTAGAATACTTTGAATTCTTGTCTATTCTTTTAGGTCATGAAGTTGAAAGAGACATTGCGCTGAACACGCTCAGCTACCATCAGCTTCAAATGGGAGTTGATGACAGGGGTGGCAGGTTATATGGGCTCGAGGTGCCCGAGCGCCAGGAATATTCAAGGCTGGGGGCTGTGCTCCACCAATATTTGGAGCTGGGTTTCTCCCCTGGCCCTGCCTGGAGTGCCCCCCCTTCTCTCCCACCTCGGAGCTTCCCTGCCTGAAAAAAAAAAACAGCCCGTGTCTCTCTCCCTTGCCTGTGCTGCCAGCTGCCTGTTGAGAGCACCTCAGGAGGGGGCTATAGAGAGCATCAGCTGGCAGACTGTTGGAGCACCTCAGGAGGGGGCAGGGGGAGAGGGAGAGAGGAGGCTCGCATGTGCTTGGGAGCCCTCTCTCCCGTCCCTGGCATCCACCTAAAGGAGACACCAAGGGGACTTCTGGCCAGGAGATGGACATCTGGAGTGGACCTCACTCACCTGAGCAGCTGCTGGGGCTTTGGTGGGGTTTGACCCTGTGATCCCCCCACAGCCCCCACTCCTGCCCAATGCTGGGCAAGGGGAAGCCCCATCCCCAGTGAGGCTAGGGTGAGGGGCAGCAGGGGAGGAAGGAAGCCACATGTGATGGCAGTCCCCCCCACAGCACCCACCCACCCACCACAGGGGAGATGGGGGAGGGGGACCTCCTAGACCTGAGCAGCTGGGGCTTAGGTGAATTTTGTGACATCCTACCTCCCACCCCAGCCACCACCCTGCAGTCCCCACTTCTACCCCATGCTGGGCCAGGGGCAGCCCCATCCCCAGTGAGGCTATGGCAGGGGGCAGCAGCAGGGGAGGCCACAAGTGATGGCAACCCTCCCCCCGGGTACCCACCATAGGGGAGGCAAGTGGGCTTTTTGGACCTGAGAGAGGCCCTAGGAGCATGTGCAGTGACCATGGTGCAGAGTTAGTGTGCTGCGGGGGGGGGGGGGGGAGAAGAGGAGGGATCCCTCCCCTGGAGCTTGCTGCTGCCAGTGGGGGGTGGGGAGTCCTCTCTGACCCTAGCCCTAGGGCAGCCTGTCTGAACCCCAAGTTCCTTATCCCCAGCCATGCCCAACCCCAGAGCCTGTGCTCCCAGCTACCCAACCCTGAGCACCCTCCTGCACTCTGAACCCCTCATCCCCAGCTCCACCCCAGAGCCCTCACCTGAGGGGAAAAACGTGCACCTTAAATCTGATGGTCCGTTTGGAGTATCATTGCGTTTAGCACAATACTTGATTACTTTACACCCTTTAAAGTATATAACTAGTTGTATACAGGTGTTATGAAGTGGGAATGTTCTTAATGTTTTCTCTGAATACTGTGTGGGTGCCTCAGTTTCCCCTATGCATTTCTCAAGGATCTAGATGGTGGGATAAGGGGGTGTGATTGTTGTAGAGCCCTAGAGTGCCAGTGTGATGCCGTCTGCACAGAGAATGGCCGAAACCCTGTCTCCGGGCAACTGATGGCCTGGGCCGCTCTCCTGCAAGGTGCCAACTGAAGGTGTTGGAGAACAAAGAGATCAGGTGGCCTCCTAATGCCTGGAAAAGAGACAAAGGCCAGAGGAGGGAGTGTCAGTGCCTGTGCGGATTTCCAGGAAGCGCATGGTGTGGAAGGGGATGCTAGGATGCTTTGGAACTACTCCATGCAAAGCCAGTTAGGACTCTGGGGGAGCCTCCTCTCTCTGAGCATACTGTCTCCAGGGCAAGACGCTTACACCTTCCTGGGTCTGACCTCGGAGCATTCAGCATGCCCTTCCACACCATGCGCTCTCTGCAGTGAGTCTGCCCAGGCAGGTCCTGGTGCAACCAGAGGTCCCTGCACCCCAACTCTGCAGTCAGATGTGACTCTCAGCCAGCCGGTAAAACAGAAGTTTTATTAGACGACAGGAACATAGTCTAAAACAGAGCTTGTAGGTACAGAAAACAGGACCCCTCAGTCAGGTCCATCTTTGGGGGTGGGGATCCCAGACCCAAGTTCTGGGCCTCTCCCCATTTCCCCAGCCAACTCCAACTGACACTCCCTCCTCTGATCTTTGTCCCTCTTCTGGACAAGGAGGCCACCTGATCTCTTTGTCCCCAACACCTTCAGCTGGCACCTTGCAGGGGAAACTGAGGCATCCAGACAGTATTCAGAGAAAACATTAAGAACATTCCCCCTTTGTCACAACAAGTGCAACAAAATATAATACCGTATACTGAAGCAGGCAAGTGTTCCTTCTGACTTTCCACTTTTAATTGACCCTTGTAATCTTGTGGTGCCGACGCACTGTAGCTTCATTGTATATCGGCTTACAGGGCAGGAGCGGGGGGTGGGACCACCATTTTGGGCACCACCAAAAATTATATAAACCTGCCGCCTATGGTTGATGACACTCAAGGTAGGTCCACATCACAATCAGAAATGTGATTGCAGCACATCACATGCAGACATACCTGAGCTAGTGAAGCTGCAGCAGTGGGGGCTAGATGTCCAAGTCCTAAGCGGACTTGTACAGCCCATGTTGAAGTCCCTGCTGTCGTTTTCTTCTGTACCAGATATGGACTGGCTACAGAGCTTGCTTATAAACACCAGATGTGTTCATCATAAGATCCTTTAATGCAGATATGACTTAGATTAGCTAAAATAAGGCATTTTATACATGATACCACCCATTGGTGAAAAGTATAATACAATGTAGCATTCCATTACATCTCCCCCTTTAAATTCTACATTCCTACCATTTACAATATTTACATTATCACACTGTCTTTGAAGTTCAGTACATATATCAGTCTGTTGAGTGTCTCTAAATAATACTAGCTTTCTAATTACACAACCCAAACACAAAATAACTTGATTATCTGGCTGTCCATTAGTTGCAATGATTGGCTGTGGTTGGTCCAGAATCCTTGAGTCTTCCTCTTGTTCTGTATCCACCATCTGAAGAGTTTGCTCTCTCTGAAGAATAAAAGGTATATGTCTACGGTTTCTGTGGAAAACTGCCCACTGTCTGTCTCGATCACATATGATCTGCATGCTGAATTCTTTTTCTTTACAACAGCTGGAGTTGTCCATGCTTTTTCTCCCTCCAATTTGGCATGAACACAGTCACCAGGTTCTAGACCCAGCAGTTCTCTGAGTGGCATATGTTGTAAAAGTGTTTGTAGGCTCTTTTAGCCTTTTTATCTGATATGGAAACTCTCTTCATGTCTGGCCACTTTCACAATAGATTCTTTTCCAAAGTTGGAACAGTAGTTCTAAGATATCTTCTCATTTGGAGTTGTGCTGGATTATATCCAGTAGCTGCTATAGGTGTTGAGCTGTAACTCAGAAGAGCAAGGAATGGATCTTCCTGCTGTAGACTTTTCTTGGCTGTCTGTACAGCTCTCTCATTCTCTCCATTCACTTGTGGGTAATGCGGGCTGCTAGTAATATGATCAAAATCATATTTCATTTGGAATGAAATTCTGCTGCTGTGAATGGTGGTCCATTGTCCATCACTAGTTGTTCTGGAATACCCAAGTGAGCAAAAGTGCACTTCAGTTTCCCAACAACACTGAATGTTACCTCTTTTATTGCATTATATCTATATACCACCTGCAAAAACAGTTCACAATGCTGAGGTAATGATGTCCTCTGACCTTGCATAAATTTGCAGCTAGCTTCTTCCAAGGTCTCTCTGGCAGAGGTGCTATTATTAAAGGTTCTTTGTGTTGTGTTTGTCTGTTAGTTCTGCAATGTTCACATGCAGAAACTTTATTCTATATGTTTTTGCTGATGCATGACCACCACACTGACTGGTTGGCCAGTCCTGGCATTTAGTGAATATCAATGTCCTTCATGGAAGAAGTTTAGGATTTCCCCTCTCATTTCATTTAGAATTATGATGCAATTTTCTTTGGACCTCGCTTAATTGCCCACATAAGTAGTCTCTTATCACTTTATTAGTGTCCTTTAGATACCTAGGCCAGCCACCTCTAATGTAATTTAGAACTTCCTGAAGTTGCATGTCTCTTGAAGTTGTTTTTTCTAGCTGGTGTAGTCTCTTTTCTGACACTGGTCTGCATGTATCCACAGCACTCACATACGCCTTTACATCATCTCCAAGCTCACAGGTAGGTGAGTGTGACGCTGTGCGCCATGAAAAACTGTGTTAGGCAATTGATGAGTCTGCTACTTCCAGAATTTTTCTGGGAACATATCTAGCACTTGAGTTAAATCACTTTAACCTTAGCAATAGATGATGGTATCTCAGTAGCGCTTGATCCAGATCTTTTCTGTTAATGAGGGTTACAAGCAGTTTATGGTCTGTTATTAAAGTAATTGATTCCAATCTACACAGATATCTGTAAAAGTTCTCACAGGCCCATACGCTTGCCAGGCACTGTTTTACAACCTGTGCATATCATTTTTCTGCTTCTGGGAGTGTGTGAGAAGAAAATGCAACTGGCTTCTGCTCAGAACCATGTTGCTGCAACAATACACCACATAGCCCATAGCTGCTTGCATTTGCATGGACCATTGCGGGTTTGTTCACATCGTACTACATGAGAACTGGAGCTGTTGAGATAATGGCTTTTTACCTTTTGGAAAGTAATTTCTTGATTTGGCCCCATAGCCAAGATGTGATGACTTAAACAGTTCATTCAGTGGTTTGATCACTTAGGAAGGTCTTTTAGCTATCTACCAAGATAATTTACCACCCTCAATATACATCTTAGTTATGGTATATTAGCTGGTGTATTCAATTCTCAAATGGTTTTTACTTTCTCAGGACTAGGACTGATTCCATCTTTGTTTACGGTCTGCCTCAAAAGCTTCAGTCCAGACTGATTAAGTGTAGGACTTTGTTGTGTTCTTCCATTGAAAATCCATAACATAGAATATCAGCCTTGGAAGGGACCTCAGAAGGTCACCTAGTCCAACCCTGTGCTCAAAGCAGGACCAATCCCCAGACAGATTTTTGCCCCAGATCCCTAAATGGCCCCCTCAAGGATTGAACTCACAACCCTGGGTTTAGCAGGCCAATGCTCAAACCACTGAGCTATCCCTCCCCCGCCATATAACAAAAAATTCCACATGAAAACTACAATTCCATTTGTGTTTGTTAACGGTTCTGCCAACTGCCTTTGGAAAATTTCAGGTGCACTGGAAAATTAGAGTAATCTTCAAGAGCAAAATCTTCCAAAGGACGTGTTAAATGTAATTAATTTAGCACTTTCCTTGTCTAAAGGAATATGCCAGAATCCTCTCAGGGCATCCAGCTTGGAAAATACTGTAGCTCCTTTCCCTTTGGGGAGGAATTCATCCAGCATTGGGAGGACACATTTTTCTCTCATAACTTCTTCATTAAGTTTTTAAAGATCCACAGCCATTCACATTTTTCCTTTATATTATATATATATATATATATATTATAACTGATACGACAGGGGCACACCATGCTATTGGCTCAGATATTTTTCTCTATTATACCAATCTGCTCCATTTTCTTTAACTCAGTTTCCACTTTATGAAGTAATAGGACAGGAATCCTGGGAGGTGTATGTACACTGTATGGCTCAGCATTATTTGTACTGGATTATTTAAGGTTATTTTTACTGGATCTCTCTTCTAAAGTCCAGTCTCACCAAATATTCCACCAAGTTCTTTCACCTTTCTCACTAGGCCCATTCTTCCTGCCACGCTGCAGCTGAGAAGGATGTTGGTCTGTGGTCCTGTGATCACACACAAAGATAAAAGATATGCATTCAGAGTGTATGGCCCATGCAGTTCAGAATATCTCCAGGGCTAGTCAGAGCTGTGTCAGGTGACTTCAGCTCTGGGAGGGGTGGAAGGTGATTTTAAGTCCCTTCTGAGAGGACTGTACTCTAGAAATGGGGATTTTATGGTTTGTTTTTATTTTGTTTTGAGAACCTTTTTCTTCCAGTTTTTTTAAAAGTATGACAGCCAATGCAGAGTCAAAATGCTCGAGAGAATGAATCAACTCTGAGACAGGGATGGAAGACTATTATTTTTCAGGGACAAATTGTATGTCCTTGCTCAGACAAAACTCCAGCTGAAATCAATGGGAGCTTTGCCTCATTAGCCACTTAGTAAAGATGGCATGACTGACTTGTTAGCATCATATTATTTATAACCTGCTAACAAGGAAGGTGACAGAAACAAAGGGTTAAGGAAAACTGGAAGATAAGTTTTATATGAAAGAGAAGAGATGGCAACATATGCTTAATAATATAATTTAAGGAAGGCAGGATCTCAGTTTTGCCAATGTTTGTTTCTTTTCTTCAACTCCTACAGCAACAGTGGTCTCCAAACGAAGAACGGCAAGCAGCTGATGTTTATGTCAGCAGATAACACTTAGCCAGAGTGACTTGACTTGCCTTTTTCTCCTGGTTTCCTAATGTATTTTATAGGAACTTTAGGCACAGTTTCTAGGATCCCTGTAGGATTCTTCTATAAGATTCTGTGAAGTTCTAGGGTCTGTCAATTTATGTTTTACAGTAAGAGACATGTAAAAGAAAAATTTAAATCTCAGATATCTCTGTGTGCAACAGAGAGAGAGGATGCAGCAGAAGGGTGCAAGCTAATCTCTAAAGAAAGGAACCATGCACAGACTTGGCTAGCTTAGTTTATTAAAAGGGCAAATTTAGATGTATTAAGCCAAGTGTTCATTTTGATTTAATTGGATAGTATCTTTATTTTTAATAAATATTGCATTTTCTAAGATTACTGCTGAATGGTTCAGAGAACCCGCAAGAGGTGCTGAGGTGTAAAGAGTCTCTGTAATGTACATATCCCCATCAGTCTCGATGAAGGGACATGGAAAAAGCTGCCCTCTCACTGAGTCATACTGCCATCAGGTTGAAGCATGTGATGCGAACTCAAGGGGAAGCTAAAAAACATATCAGGAAAAGAAGGGTGGCAGGTCACAGCTCCTACCACAGACATGTGTACAATTTACTTGGGGCTCAATTCTGCCATACTTACTCACACTGAATAGTACCTTACTCCATGCTTCCCCCACTGCTTTCGCACAAAGTAAGGTATGCGATTCAGCATGAAGAGTCAGTCCTTTGAGATGTAGCACCTAATCATGAGAGATCTGAGTACTTCTTGTTAGATGGAATTAATGGCAGTTGAGGACACCCTGCAGGAGATGCTCAGTAACACACAGAACTCAACAAAAATATTTTCATAAGAGTCCTCCCTCTCTCATTTTGGGAGTGACAATTTCTGCTCCTCTGGGCCTCCACTAGTGGTTCTCCAGTCCTTCTCCCATATGCTGTATGCAGTGTGAACAGATGGGGCTTCAGGTTGTTATCTGATAAGGTTCTGAGTACCCGAAAGAACCTCTTCAAAAGAGAACATTTAATTAAAAGGACTGCAGTGTAATAACTTCATTAAAGTAAGGCCCAATTCAATTTATTTTCTGCCCCCATTTTGCAATCCAGGAAAAGTAGGTTGATTTTGATCTTAGGTGCAAAACTGTGCAGTCACTTTAGTATCTCAGATATTAAGTGTCTTTACAGATCCAGCCAGCTACCAAAGTCTCAAAAGTCAGAATTTACATAAATATTGGGGAGCCAGTCCAGAAGTACTTACATAAGTAAAACTCCCATTGACTTCACAGGGAGCTTTTCTGAATAAACATTTCAGATTAGGCCCTTTGTATATTGGTTTAATTATACACAGATAATTTCCACTTCTCTAAAACAGCATTCTCCACCAGCTCATTTTCTAATCCATACTCCTCCCCATCCCACCCCACCCCCAACTCTGATATCCTGCTCATAAAGCTTCTAATTACTGGGGATTAGAGAGTGTCAATCTGTGGACCAAGAAAGGAAATGGAAAGGAAGGGAGGAGTGTCTCAGATAATTACACTAGCCAGCATTTGTTAGAGTCAAAGATAGTGCTGGCAGAGAAATGCTGTAAGGAAACATGAAATTACTTTGCAGCCCAACCTTGGAGGGTTGGTGAGTTGCTATATGAAAATCACAGGGAAGACACTCAGGAAAATAAATCATATAATACATTCCAAAGAGGTACTGATTCCTCAGGTCATATCTATGGACTCAGGATTGAGTTACAGAGTCCAAAATGATTAACTCTTTAAAGGAAAACTGCAACTGTTATAGCAGATGAGTAAATCATGAAACAAGGTCATAAGCAATTTCAATAGACTAAACATGAATAATTAGAAATCAGTCAGGAAGCCACCATCTTGAAGGTAGGTTAAGATGAAAAAAAATGTAGCTCACCAGTGAAATGCATGGGCAAGGCATGAGACTAAATGTGTGAAATCCTGACCCAACATTGTCAATGACAAACTGCATCTTCTTTGTCAAACTACTGTACATTAACAGAATGGTCAAGCTGCTGAGAAATAGGAGCTCCTACAGACAGAAGAGATCAGCTTTATTAGTTGTGAAAATAGCGAAGAAGTAGCCTTTTTGAGAATTAATTTCTAAGTTATGTCCTTAGTAGATATCAGTTTAGCTAAGTGACTGATCCTTCTCACAGACAAAACTCCCTAAAACGCGAGGGAGAAGCTGGTTCTGTGAGCTCACAGCAGTGAGAGGTTTTTTCCAACACCAATAACCACATTAAGAAACATGACTGAATCACTCACATCTATGTTTCCCACTGTAACTTCACCACAAACTTAGCTTATTAAACCAGTGGGCAACTCCCAAGAGTGGAAGGAAAAGAAGGTGTCTCAGACTTGTGCAAAAAGCTCCCCACAAGGAAACGGGGTATGGCAATGGTTAGTCAAAAACAATGGATGCATTTCTCAGTTAAACCTCAGTGAAAGGTTTCCTCTGCCCACCTTCTTTTCAGTGAAACAAATAGATTAATTAATAGGTTCAAACATATTTAGTTAATGGCACTACAGAAGAGCTATTCTCATAGTTTAACATCAGGGCCGGCTTTAGGCCGATTCCTCCGGTCCGGGTCTTCAGCAGCATTTTAGCGGTGGGTCCTTCAGTGCCGCGAAAGACGCAGAGCAAGTGAAGGACCCGCCGCCGAAGTGCCACCGAAGACCTGGACTGCCGCTGGGTATCTGAATCTGACCTCGCACTTCCTAAAGCCGGCCCTGGTTAACATGCATAAACTAGCAGCCATCACTATGCTGGGGAGTGAACTAAACATGCCACTAAATGGCCATAAAGATCCCAATTTTTATTACATTGTTTCTGAGGAATGGTAAAATATTGTATCATAATTGCTTATTGATTTTCACACTAAAATTAAAAATAAAAATTAAAAAAAGATTTTCTTTAATGGTAATGGAATCCCAAGTATTGGTAGCAATTTGTTTATAGCCTATCCCATTCATCAATTATCAACTGCAAACAGCCATGGGCTTCTTTTGTTTTGTTTTAAGCCATGGTGGTTTTCAACTACATCAACCAGAACTCCTTTGTAGCCAGTTTCTGGGTTTTTTTTAGTAGACAGTTTCACTAGCTGATGTGGGATTCCCTAATATTTCTTTAAAAAACAACAGATGATTTTATGATGAAGTTTGCCAAATGCTATAGCAATGGATGCCTTAGAAGTACGTGCAGTTATAGTAAAATAATGGCACCTAGGAACAACAATGATCTGAAGAGTCCCACTGAAGGTGTATAGACTAGTCACTAGAAAAGGATACTGGAGGAAAGACTCCTGCATTCTGTACTCAGCATTGCCTGACAAAGTGCTCGATTCAGCTCCAAGTCAGTCAGTAGAACTCGTTCTTTTGACCTTAATGGGAACTGGAGGGGCCCGTCAATACATTACACTGGTTAAGTTACTTTCTCTCTCTCTGTACCTCAGTTTAACCTCCGTAAAATGAGGACAAATACTTGGCTCCTTCCTTTCTGTGAGTATGCTAATTTTAATTAATTCAGATTTATAAGAAAATCAGATGCTAGAAATGGCCACCTCCAATCTCAGGGCACCTGATACTGATATCTATAAAACTGTTTATACTTTGCCCTCACATGAATGCTTTCTGTGCCCAACAGCTGTACTATTTTGCTTTGGAAATAAATCTGTGCTGTTTCAGTAATTTTCTGATTTTACCCAAAACAGGGGTTTGATCAAGGGGATGTTTAATTCTACCTTGGGCTTTCCACGTTCTATATTAGACATGAAAAACTGAGCTAACATTTTCTGTCTTTGCCATGTTTGTAACTGTCACAGAATCTTAGGAGACCCAAAGCTGAGAAAAATAAGACAACCATTGCTTGCAGTTGCATGTTGATAGTGTGCTACAGTGGCAAATAGTAGCAGGCTGGAGTGGTAGAGGGAGAATGTTTCAGAGGTGAAATCAATAGATTAATCACCAGAGTTAGGGATCAGCCTGAGCCTTGGAAGAGCTTTTTCTCTTGGATGTATCAGTCAAGGCCACAAGCAGGGCAGCTAGGGATATCTGTCTATTCTTCCAAGGTGAACAATGTTGCTAGGGAGTTTAATGGGAAGGCAGAGTGAGGGGAAAAAAATAACAGGTGGGGGGGGGAAGATACATCAAAACATTTCAGTCTAGAGTATCAGAGTGTACTGTAGACATAATAAAATTAGCATTAATCCAGTACACACATTGGAAGAGCAGCTTACTCCTGCATGGTCCTTATGATGTCTAACTACAAAATTACCATGTAAGAGAAAAGCAGGTATGAAAAGTAGCCAAGTGGGAACTTCTGAGAGGGGTAAAGAAAAATGTTTTGCTGATGTTTGCTGGCAAAGATAAAGATGCTTGCTTAGCGTTGTGATCCAATTGCTGAAATACAGGACGTTCAGCATGGGTTCAGATACGATAAAAAGACACACAAAAGAAAGTTAGCGGTAAAAGAAAGAAGTCTGGTTGGTTGATTGTGGAAAAGAAGATGGCTGTGTGCACCTGGGTGGAGAAGATACAGGGCAGGGGTGACACAGCTACTCACTAGCCTGTGTTGAACCCTGGATATGTCACACAAGGATCTCAAAATTCTTTAAAAACAATGGGCCAGATCCTCCATTGGTGTAAATCCCCAAATTACACCAGCTGAGAAACTGTCCCATTGATTAGATAATCCTCACCATCCTTGTGAGATTGGTGGCATTATCCCCATTTTACAGCCACATGACCTGATTTTTAAAAGTACTTTGGTGCTCAAAAATGCAGGTCAACAGGCCAGATCCCACTGAAATCAGTGGTAGTTAGGCCCCAGGCACTTGTGAAAATCCCCATAGCCATCTATCTGCATCTCCCTAGGCACACAAATACCTTTATAAATATGAGCTTTGGAAACAGAGGCACAAAAAAGTTAAAGGACTTGCCTCAATCAGTGGCAGAGCAGATAACAGACCCTAGGGTGAAATTCTGGCCCCACTCAAGTCAATGACAAAGCTCTCATTGACATCAGCAGGGTCGGGATTTCATCCAGAAAGCAAATCCTTAGCAGGTTATGAAAGTGAGCTCTTTCAGAGATCGCATCTCCAAAGCTGAAGCAGTTTCCATATACATTTAAAACTCTTCAAATCACAGAGTCATCACCTGACATCAAATGAGATTTTTGCCACGTAGTAGACTGAGCTGAGACCTGACAATGGACCAATAGAGAAGTGAGAACTACCTGATGCATTTGCATAGAAAGAGATGTTCATTGAAAAACACATCCTCTGGTAGAAAGTGGATGCTAGTTTATGGCTCTGTTCCACACCACTCTTTGAGTAGGAAGCAATCCAGGAAGATAAGCATAAAACTTCACCATTGTTACTGAAATGTTGCCAAGTAGAGCCATTAGTGCAAACAGAATAAATTAGTTGAAAGCAAAGCAATTTTTTAAAACAAACTTATTTCTTACTAGCAATTTTTGTTAATATTCTCTAAAGCCCTGACCCTGCACCAAGTGATAGATCATCTTGCCATGCAGAGTCCCACCGACTGTTTACTAAACATGGTCAGTGGTGCAGGATTGAATATGGCTCATACTGCTTCTCAAACCAGGGAAATTTTAAGGGGAAATAATGAAATGTTTCTCTGATTTATTTTTTTAAATATCCACAGCAAGAAGTTATGAGGTGAAATGGATTATTGGGCAGATACAGGTGATGCAGTCAAAAGTGTATAATAAATCCAATGCATCATCTCTCTCTTCAGTGGTGACAGGCTTCAGTAGCCATGTTAGTCTGTACCTAGACTTAATTTCCCCAATACTAATTTCTCCCTACTGATACTCACACCTTCTTGTCAACTGTCTGTAATGAGCCACTCTCTTACCACTTCAAAAGATCCTCCCTTGGTATCCTGCTGTTAGTTGATTCATCTCATTAGATTGACCTCACAATTGGTAAAGCAGCCCCCATCCTTTCATTTATTTATACCTGCTCCTGAATTTTTCACTTCATACATCTGATGAAGTGGGTTCTAGCCCATGAAAGCTTATGCCCAAATAAATTTGTTCGTCTCTAAGGTGCCACAAGGATTCCTCATTTTTTTTCTCTCTCTTCAACATATTGTATGAGTATGACTACCACACCTAGTTGTGTACCACATGTTAGAGAGCATGAAAGAGAGAAAGCATGTATGTGTACATAAGTACGTTGGCATGTAAGACACTATAACATGTACATTACTGTAATTGGTATTGTATTTGTGTCCTGTGTCATGGATCATTGAAATAACATGGAAAAAAGTACCCAGAAAAGGAAAAGGCAAGAAGTAGTAATACCAATAGATCAGGATATTAAATCACAAGATGGAATGATAGACTTAGATGATCAGACCTGAAGAATAGCGCTGTGTATCTCAAAAGCTTGTCTCTGTCCCAAACAGAAGTTGGTCTAATAAAAGATATTACCTCAAACACCTTGTCTCTCCATTATCCTGGGACCAACATGGTTACAACAACATTGCAAACACGACTGGATGATATCAGTGTACCGTCCATTTCTTGATATAATGCAGTGATAACGTACATATTAGAAACTAATTAAGATAATCTAATATCTATATTATGGTCTCATCTACAGGATAAGCAGGTCAGGGTCCCATGGTGTTAGGGGTTGCACAAATGTATTATAAAGGCCAAAGAGTTTACATTTTTGCATTTTGAAAGACAATACATACAAAACCTGGGAATAAGACATACAAGCAACTCACGGTGGGGATTGGAGCCAGGTTAATTCAACTATCAGGATGTACACAATTCTTGGCCAATCAGCAGCAGTGATAACAACCCACCTCCTGCCTAGCTATTAACATAAGGTGGTTTTCTGTATGCATCATAGAAGAGATAACATGGTGGTCTTGTTTTGGTTGATAATACTGGATCAACTTTAGAGGTACTTGATGAGTTTTTACTCAGATGAACTAATGGACTGAGCAAAAAAAAAAAAAAAAAGTCAACAATCTCAATTTTGGCCCTGCTTTGCTGTGTGGATAATCTTGGACATGGAAAGAGGGGAAACAAACTACGTTTTCTAATGGAAAGCTTGTGATATTAGCTTACAGGAGAGCTCATGGCCCTGAAATCATGCAGTGTGATTTTTCAATCCCATGGTACATCTTTAAATACCCAGTGTGAAAGTTTAAAAAATAAAGTAAAATCAGCAGCTGACACAAAAAGGTTCAGAATTCTGGGAAAGTGTACATAGAGCTCAGCCAGGCTAGACTCTTGTGTCACTCACCTCTGCACAGCACTCAACAACCTGGGTCATGCAGCTTACCCTCTAATATTGCAGAGAGCATGAAGTCCAGCCTGTCATTATGCACTGCAAATCTTGTAAGAGTCAGTCTCAAAATCGTCAATCAGTGGGAGCCTCCTGGCTCTTTGGGAAGTTTCAGCAAGAACCTAAAACAGCCGTTAGTCATTTTTAACAGGCTTGTTAATGCAAGTGTGCTGAATGACAAATTTCAGCCTACCCCTCCCCTTGTCTCCTAAAGAAAAGGACAGATGCAGGACAGAAAATCCAGTTAAAGACAACACCTGGTAGGTGATGTCACACCATTGACATCAAGGGAGCTTCACAGTGATGTGGCTGGTTGTCACCCACGGGAATAAAAAAAGCAGTTTGTAGTCATGGAAAAACACTGCAGAGAGAGAGAGTTTGTACAAAACAAAAGAGCAATCTCCCCTCCCCAGCCCCCGCCCCACACACACTCCCCCAGTAACTTGGGTCATCTTCAGATTTCAGCATATTTTGAATTCTTTTCCAAGAAACCACCACATTAAATTGTTCAGCAGCAAAGCAAGGGTGCACCTGCAGTGACAGCTTGCTTTTGCTTTAAAGAAACAGCAAGAGCTCAGAACACACAGTTCCTTTCTGCTTTTAAGCCTTCATGTGCAGGCCTGCTCTAAAAAGTGACTCTGGAAAAATGACATTATGAAATTTCGGGTCTGCTGTTCCACAACTATTTCCATATGAAATGTGGTCTCTTCACAATTAAAAAGGTTCCCCTCCCCACCTAACTGCCAATTATACAAACTTTGATAGCAATCAAAAAGACAACCTGGGCTTGCTCTTTCTATATATCTGTGATGGGTTGGATCACAGAACCCCCCTTGGGACCTGCCACCCAATGTGCCAAGACTACTTCTGCTCCTGCTTTCCCTGCCAGCTTGGGACTCTAGCACCCTGTCTTGCTGAGCCAGACACTCCCATCTGCTCCAACAAAGATCCAAGGTCTGAATTACATGCTCCAAAGCAGCAGGTTTACCTGAAAGCAGCTAACAGAAGTGTTCTTGTCTTTAACACTCAGATGCCCAACTCCCAGTGGGGTCTAAACCCAAATGAATCCATTTTACCCTGTATAAAGCTTATATAGGGTAATTCTCATAAATTGTTCACCCTCTGTAACACTGATAGAGAGATATGCACAGCTGTTTGGCCACCCAGGTATTAACACATACTCTGAGTTAATTAATAAGTAAAAAGTGATTTTACTGAATACAGAAAGTAGGATTTAAGTGGGTCCAAGTAGTAACAGACAGAACAAAGTAAGTCACCAAGCAAAATAAAATAAAATGCACAAATCTACGTCTAATCAAACTGAATACAGATAATCTCACCCTCAGAGATGCTTCAGTAAGTTCTTTCCTCAGACTGGACACCTTCCAGGCCTGGGCACAATTCTTTCCCCTTGGTACAGCTCTTGTTCCAGCTCAGGTGGTAGCTAGGGGATTCTTCATGATGGCTCCTCTCGCTTTGTTCTGTTCCACCCCTTTATATATCTTTTGCATAAGGCGGGAATCCTTTGTCCCTCTCTGGGTTCCCACCCTCTCCTTCTCAACGGAAAGACACTAGGGGCTTGTCTACATCAGAAAGTTGCAGCGCTGGTGAGGGAGTTACAGCGCTGCAACTTAGGAGGTGTACACATCTGCAGGGCACCACCAGCGCTGCAACTCCCTGTTTGCAGCGCTGGCCCTACTCCCGTTTTGTCTCGGGTGTAGAGGATCCAGCGCTGGTGATCCAGCGCTGGTAATCAAGTATAGACACTTACCAGCGCTTTTCTTGACCTCCGTGGAATAAGCAGGTATCCCAGCATACCTGAGGAAGCCTCTGGTAATCAAGCTGGTCTCCTTCCCCGGCTTGCTCTCGCGTTCCCCGAACCCCGAGCAAGCAGGTCTCCTTCCCTGCGGTTTGCAGGGTGGTTCGGGGAACGCGAGAGCAAACCGCAGCGAAGCTGGTCTCCTTTCCCGGTTTGCTCTCTCGTTCCCCGAACCCCGAGCAAGCAGGTCTCCTTCCCTGCGGTTTGCAGGGTGGTTCGGGGAATTTTAGATGTAGACATGGCCTAGGTTAAAGATGGATTCCAGTTCAGGTGACATGATTACATGTCACTGCAAGACTTCAGTGCCCACTTGCCAGCGCACACATATACAGGAAGACTTACAGGTAAAACAGCCATCTGCAGTTAATTGTCCTGGTTAATGGGAGTCATCAAGATTCCAAACCACCATTAATGGCCCACACTTTGCATAATTACAATAGGCCCTCAGAGTTATATTTCATATTTCTAGTTTCAGATACAAGAGTGGTGCATTCATACAAATAGAATGATCACATTCAGTAGATTATAAGTTTTGTAATGAGACCTTACAAGAGACCTTTTGCATGAAGCATATTCCAGTTACATTATATTCACTCATTAGCATATTTTTATAAAACCATATAGACTGCAATGTCACAGTATCCATCACCAGCAAGAGAGACACTTTACTTCGTTCACATGTTCACCCCAGTTAGTGGCACAGCAGTCAGCAAACAGAGTTGTAAACGGGAGTTTCAGTGGGGCTGCTGTTGGAGGAGCAGGTTTTTGTATTTTGTATATTGTATTTTGCAGTTTGTATGTGTGGAGGCTGGTAGGGGCAGGGTGCTGGGAGACAAGCTGAGCCCTGCTTAGGGGGCGGGGCTTCTCTGCTTATCCTATAAAGGCAGCCAGCCAGACAGGCAGTGGCAAGACAGCTGCAGTGGCATAGCAGCCAGCCAACAGAGCTGTAAACAGGGGAGTTTCAGTGGGAGTTTACAGAGGGAGGTTGCGGGGGAGACGTAGAGACCTAGGCAGAGGAACCGACAGGCTAATGAAGGGAGCGGGTGGTGGTCTGCCAGTGTTCTGGTGCCTGTTGGAGGTTTGTTTTGGTTTGTGTTTCCTGGACTAACAGGTTTTAGGTGGGAAGGCTATGATTGATACAGAGGCAGCAGTGAAAGACACAATGAGGATGACTGGTTGTGGAAGCGGCAGCACGTACATGATCCTGGAGGAGGTACCTGAAAAGAGTTTTGTCTGCATGAAGTGCTGCCTCATAGAGCTGATGGAAAAAAAGATCCGAGCACTGGAGATGCAGGTGGAAACTGATTGAGTTTAGAAGGAGGTTCAAGCAGATGATGGAGCAAAAACCATGAAGAGGCTGAAGGGACAAGCTCAGACTTGCAGATGGAAGCAGGACCAAAGAATTGTGAGGGGAGACTGCTGGGTGAGGAAAATGGACGGTGGTAGCATGTGACTAAGAGAACCAGACAGAGGAAAAGACGGGCCAGTGAAGGAGAAAGAGCTCAGGAACAGGTTTGCGGAGTTGGAAAATGAAGAAGGGGCACAGCGGGTGGTTGCTGAAGGTGAGAGGGCAAGGAAAAAGAGAAGAGCAGCTAGTCCTACAGAAAGAGGAGAAGAGTCAATGGAGACAACACCAAATATGAGCCCCAGGAGGATACAGGATGGTTTGAGGAGGATTGCAAGTGTGAATAGGAATCGAGAGGACTTGCAGCCAGTGGGAGCAGGTGATAGACAGCAGAATCACACTGTCACCAGGAAAAGGAAGGTCTATGTGATTGAGGACTCCTTACTGAGAAGAATAGACAGGCCTGTAACTAGAGCTGATCCGGAGAACAGAAGGGTGTGCTGTCTGCCAGGTGCTAAGATACAGGATGGAGACCTGAGGCTGAAAAGGATCCTAACAGGAGTGGGAAAGAATCCGTTGATTGTCCTTCATGTGGGAACAAATGATATGACTAGATTCTCGCTGGAACGTATCAAGGGAGACTATGCCAGACTGGGGAAGAGGCTTAAGGAAATGGAGGCTCAGGTGATCTTCAGTGGGATTTTGTCTGTTCCTAGAGAAGGGCAACAAAGGTGTGACAAGATTATGGTGATCAACAGATGGCTCAGGCAGTGGTGCTATAAGGAGGGCCTTGGTATGTACAGTCACTGGGAAGCATTCAAGGACAGAGGACTGTTCTCTTGGAATGGACTTCACCTGTTCTCTTGGAATGGACTTCACCTGAGTAAGGAGGGAAATACGCTTCTAGCATGGAGGCTGGCACAACTGATTAAGAGAGCTTTAAACTAGAAATCGGGGGAAGATGGTTGGGAGATGTCCAGGTCATCGCCATGCTGGAATTCAACACTGAGAGGGAAGAAAACAAAGTAAGACAGGATACAGCCATGGGCAGAAGAATGGACATAAGGAGGAAGGGTAGTGTAGACACCAGTCTAATAGGTGATACTGGTGGTAGAATGTCTGTGCCTAACCGGGTAAAGAATGTCAGTGAAGCCAAACGGCAAAAATTTAGATGTCTGTACACTAATGCGAGGAGCCTAGGGAACAAAATGAAGGAACTAGAGCTACTGGTGCAGGAAGTGAAACCGGATATTATAGGGATAACAGAAACATGGTGGAATAGTAGTCATGACTGGAGTACAGGTATTGAAGGCTATGTGCTGTTTAGGAAAGACAGAAATAAAGGCAAAGGTGATGGAATAGCATTGTATGTCAATGATGAGGTTAACTGTAAAGAAATAAGAAGTGATGGAATGGATAAGACAGAGTCTGTCTGGGCAAAAATCACATTGGGAAAGAAAGCTACTAGAGCCTCCCCTGAGATAGTGCTTGGGATGTGCTACAGACCGCTGGGATCTGATTTGGATATAGACAGACCTCTTTAATGTTTTTAATGAAGTAAACACTAATGGGAATTGTGTGATCATGGGAGACTGACTTCCCAGATATAGACTGGAGGACAAGGGCTAGCAGTAAGAATAGGGCTCAGATTTTTCTGGATATGATAGCTGATGGATTTCTTTACCATGTAGTTGAAGAACCAACAAGAGGGGATGCCATTTTAGATTTGGTTTTGGTGAGTAGTGAGGACCTCATAGAAGAAAAGGTTGTGGGGGACAACTTTGGTTCAAGTGATCATGAGCTAATTCAGTTCAAACTAGATGGAACAAAAACAGGGACTAGGGTGTTGATTTCAAAAGGGCTAACTTTAAAGAATTAAGGAAATTAGTTAGGGAAGTGGATTGAACTGAAGAACTCGTGGATCTAAAGGCGGAGGAGGCCTGGAATTACTTCAAGTCAAAGCTGCAAAAACTTTCAGAAGCCTGCATCCCAAGAAAGGGGGGGAAAAAATCACAGGCTGGAGTTGTAGACCAAGCTGGAGGAGCAAGCATCTCAGAGAGGTGATTAAGAAAAAGCAGAAAGCCTACAAAGAGTGGAAGATGGGCAGGATTAGCAAGGAAAGCTAACTTATTGAGGTCAGAACATGTAGGGATGAAGTGAGAAAGGCTAAAAGCCATGTAGAGTTGGACCTTGCAAAGGAAATTAAAAGCAATAGTAAAAGGTTCTATAGCCATATAAATAAGAAAACAAAGAAAGAAGAAGTGGGACCGCTAAACACTGAGGATGGAACACAAACAGCTTAATGGGACAAAATTGGAGGGCCCAGATAATCTTCCTCCAAGAATATTAAAGGAACTGGCACATGAAATTGCAAGTCCATTAGCAAGAATTTTTAAAGAATCAGTAAACTCAGGGGTTGTACCATACGACTGGAGAATTGCTAACATAGTTCCTATTTTTAAGAAAGGGAAAAAAAGTAATCCAAGTAACTATAGGCCTGTTAGTTTGACATCTGTCGCATGCAAGGTCTTGTGAAAAATTTTGAAGGAGAAAGTAGTTATGAACATTGAGGTCAATGGTAACTGGGACAAAATACAACATGGTTTTACAAAAGATAGATCGTGCCAAACCAACCTGATCTCCTTCTTTGAGAAGGAAAGAGATTTTCTAGACAAAGGAAATGCAGTGGATCTAATTTATCTCGATTTCAGTTAGGCATTTGACATGGTTCCACATGGGGAATTATTAGTTAAATTGGAAAAGATGGGGATCAATATGAAAACTGAAAGGTGGATAAGGAACTGGTTAAAGGCGAGACTATAACGGGTCATACTGGAAGGTGAACTGTCAGGCTTTAAGGAGGTTACTAGTGGAGTTCCTCAGAGATCAGTTTTGGGGCCAATCTTATTTAACCTTTTTATTAATGACCTTGGCACAAAAAGCAGGAACATGCTAATAAAGTCTGCAGATGATACAAAGCTAGGAGGTATTGCTAACACAGAGAAGGACTGGGATATCATACAGGAAGATCTGGATGACCTTGTATACTGGAGTAATAGTAATAGGACGAAATTTAATAGTGAAAAGTGCAAGATCATGCATTTACATGCATTAACAACAAGAATTTTAGTTATAAATTGGGGACGCATCAGTTGGAAGTAACAGAGGAGGAGAAGGACCTTGGAGTATTGGTTGATCACAGGATGACTGTAAGTCGTCAATGTGATATGGCCATTAAAAAAGCTAATGCAGTTTTAGGATGCATCAAGTGAGGTATTTCCAGCAAACATAAGGAGGTGTTAGTACCGTTATACAAGGCACTGGTGAGACCTCATCTGAAATATTGTGTGCAGTTCTAGTCTCTCATGTTTAAGAAGGATTAATTCAAACTGGAACAGGTTCAGAGACGGGTTACTAGGATGATTCGAGGAATGGAAAACCTGTCTTATGAAAGGAGACTCAAAGAGCTTGGCTTGTTTAGCCTAACCAAAAGAAGGCTGAGGAGGGATATGATGGCTCTTTATAAATATATCAGAGGGATTAATATTAGTGAGGGAGAGGAATTATTTAAGCTCAGTACCAATGTGGACACAAGAACAAATGGATATAAACTGCCCATCAGGAAGTTTCGACTTGAAATTAGATGAAGGTTTCTAACCATCAGAGGAGAGAAGTTCTGGAGCAGCCTTCCAAGGGGAGTAGTGGGGGCAAAAGACACATCTGGCTTTAAGACTAAGCTTGATAAGTTTATGGAGGGATGGTAGGAGGGGACAGCCTAATTTTGGCAATTGATCAAAGATCAGTTGCCAAATTATCAGCAGGTAAGTATGCCCAGTGTTCTGTGATGGGATGGGATCTGAGTTACTACAGAGAATTCTTTCCTGGGTGCTGGCTGGTGAGTCTTGCCCACATCCTCAGGGTTTACTTGATCACCATATTTGGGTTCGGGAAGGAATTTTCCTCCAGGGCAGATTGGCAGAGGTCCTGGAGGTTTTTCGCCTTCCTCTGCAGCATGGGGCATGGGTCACTTGCTGGAGGATTCTCTGCAGCTTGAGGTCTTCAAACCATAATCTGAGGACTTCAGTAACTCAGACATAGGTTAGATGTTTGTTATAGAAGTGGATGGGTGAGATTGTATGGCCTGCATTGTGCAGGAGGTCAGACTACATGATCATAATGGTCCCTTCTGACCTTAAAGTCTATGATTCTATGAAAGGGATATAACTGAGGGCATAATATGCCTTATGTAATTTTCCGTGTGGCCTAACCTTAATTTTGAAATACAACTTTCTGCGGAAAATAATCACACAATTGCATTGCTAATTTCCAGATGCAGTTATCAAATTTGTAAAGACATCAAATACACACACAAAAGCATCTAATTAATCATTTGTGTACAGTCACAGTAAGTGAGAATGAAAATCAGCCCCATTTTTGAACGTGTCTATATACATATATGTCATAGATTCCAAGGCCAGAAGAACCACTCTGATCATCTAGTGTTATCTCCTTAACAATACAGGGCATAGAGCTTCCTGAAAATAATTCCTAGGGAGTATCTTTTAGAAATACAGCCAATTGTGATTTAACAATTGTTGGGGCTGGAGAATCCACCAGGTCCCATGATCAATTATTCCAGCGGTTAATTACCCTCACCATTAAAAATGTATGCCTTATTTCCAGTCTGAATTTGTCTAACTTTAACTTTCAGCTATTGGATCATGCTATATTTTTCTCTGCTAGACTGAAGAGACCATTATCAAGTATTTGAAGGATGATTATATAAAGAATAGTCATGCAAGTTCATTTAAAGAAAGTAGAGGGCAATTAGTTTTAAACAAATAAAGGATATATTACTTTCTGGAATATATATAAACCTCTGAAATGCACTGCTCCAGAACCTAGACACAAACAGCAGACACAAACTACAACCTAACAGAATGACAAGTGTCATGGAGGCCGCAGACAGGCCAGAAACACCAAGATACAGCAGTGGACCCTCCCACTCTCCATGTACCTTTGGGAAGGTTAGTGTCTTACGGTAGAATAGCTTCACTGCCCCAAATGAAGGACTTAACCTCTCAGGCACAGGCACGCCCTTGCTAAAGCAACATGCACATTTATGGTACTTCATACTAATGTTTAATGATAAATAATACCCTTTAAAGCAAACTTCCTGCAAAAGGCTGCACAAAGAGAGAGAGGTGGGATTCAGCAGGGAAGTACATGAATGCATACCATGTGCAGATTTTAAAGTTAAACTTTTAGAGATTTGGGGAAGGAAGGGTTGGTGAAACCATGACATTCTCCAAAAGAAAGCAGTAGGAAAATTGCAGCTTTCTCTGTGGCATATTCAGTGGTAATATCATATTCTTGATAACATGCAGACAAGCCAAGAAAGAGAGTCAAAGACAAACATGAAGAAGTAGAGCATAGTTACTTCAGAGCTAAGCTTCAGAGGTGAAATATTTAGACAGTCAGAAAACCAGTGCCTGTCATTGGAGACTGATGATTGTCCCACCATAAATGAGACAGAAACATACTGGTAAAATGATTAAAGAAACCCAAAACATCCTGTTGACTAACACTTTGCACTTAGGCAAATGTCAAATGTCAAAATGAAAAGGTTCATCAATTTATAATAAATGCCACAAAGACAATGCACTATTGAACACACTATTATAAATAAAACCAATGGAAAACAACAACTAAGGTTAAATTTATTTTGACACCAAGCTTTGCACACCATTTAGCAACACACAACCAGAGACTGGAAATTTTGTCTGGATAATTTTTTAAAAACTGACAGTGAGTTTTCTAACTCAAACAAATGTAAATATCATCCGCCCAATTAATTATATCAAATTTTATTTTTTATATTCAAACTAATTAATACAATGTGCAGTTGTTTGGAAAATCATTGGGAGTTTTAAAAACATTGATCTCATCATAAGTTTATCATTTTGTGAGATTAAAACATTAATCTTCAGTCCGTTAAACCTTTAAATCATAAGCAGCTGTTGTAGATCCAGTTCAAAATGACAGATTCATTAATATATTTTTAAAAATATTCTGTGAACACTAACATATGCTCACAGGAGTAAAGACCTACATGTGTAAAATCTGGAGACGTTAAACATTTCCTGTGCTAAGGAATAAAAATGTGTCTGGAGCATTATGATACTTTGTTGCAGGAGGGGGGAGGGGAGTTAATTTTGAAGAAAGCATTAAGGGTCCAAATCAGCAAAGCACTTAAGCATGTGCTTAAAAGTTAAGCACATGCTTTCATATTTTGCTTAATCAAGACTATTTTTTAAAATCTTTCTGCTTCTATAATATGAGGAAATATTCTCCTTATCTGTTTCAACTACACAAATTTTCAGACAAATTGTTTCATTATATCAAAAGCTAGAAAGGCTTAAATATAGGAGGTCTGGAGTACACTTTAAGTCTTGAGTAGCGCTAGTTGGAAAAAGGTGGGAAATTCTTTACAAAAGAAGTTTGAAAATGTTCCATGAACAAAATCTGTCAAATTTTCAAAAATTTTAACCAGCTCCGACCTGACTCACTACGGTACCCCATAGCCAGCGTAATGTTTACAAAATAGCAATAACTAAATAAAGGCTCTCTTAAAATGTTGAAAGCTTGTTGGGCACATCCTCATCTGGATCTATCCAGGGAAGTGTTACAGTTTGTACCAGCCAAACACCTGCCCTATTTTGAGGAACTACTGGAGCTGGTCAAAATATTTTTAATTAAATTTTTCCATCAAAAATTCCATTTAATCAAAACGTAAATGTTTTGTGGAAACATATCAGTTCTGACAAAAAATGTGTTGGGAAGGTTTCTGGTCCAACATGGGTAGTGGGAGACCCAAACGACCCAATAGCCTGGTATCTAGGGCACTCACCTGGAACATGGGTTCACTCCTGCTCTACCTGATTCAGGGACAAACTTGTATCCCCCACATTCCAGTTGAGCGCCCTAACCACCAGGCTACTGACTATCCCAGGATCCCAGATCCCATTCCCACTTTTTTTTTTAAAGCAAGTCTTGTTTTCATTCTGAATTAGAAAAAAAACCAATTTTAAAAATTGCAAAAATATATTGTGAAACAGAATTGTTATATTCCATTCAGTCCTAGAAACTATGTTGATTAAACATTTTAAGATAAAGCAAAGTTTATAACTAGCTACACTATTAAGAAGCCTAGCCAGCTTTTAAGGAAATTTCTTTTCAGCACAAACTCTGCAAACCATTTCTGGAACTATTCTCTGTTTTTATTTGAAAAATCAGGTAAGTATAAGAATCTCAGTTCAGAAAGGACCATCAGTCTTTTTTCCCTCTATATCTGCTGCTTCTTTTTAAATTTGATACCTAAGTCTGTGTAGATGAGGAAAGAATTTTGTGCACAAATTTTATTTGACATAGTCATGTTGACCAAGCTGTTTTACAATCAGAGATGGGTGAATCCCACAAAATTCAGAGGCTGGGATCCATTTGGGTAAGCAGCCACAAGTGTGGTTTATTCAATATGCTTGGGTCTGCAAATTGAGAAAGAAATTTAGAGAGAGACGACTTAGAGAGTTCCAGTACTACTTTCTTCTAGCTAAACCTCCCTCCTCTCATGGTATCTCATCACTTCCTGTCCCTGAGAGGATGAGGAAGAACAGCGGGACATGAAAGTGGGGAAAAAAAAAATAGGAGGGAGTGTTCAAAGGGCTCCATTTGAATTTGGGTTAAGGATACCAAAATTAGTTCCCATTACAACTGATGACCCAGGACATGATTCAAAACTCACTGAAGTTAATGGAGAGACTCTCATTAAACTTAGTAGGTATTGGATCAAGCTCAAAAGTCCCATTCTCTTTGATTGAACAATATCAGGTCCAAATTTGGTGAGTGGCTGGGTGGTAATGAGTAGTTTTATTTTATCCAAACTGGTTTCTCTCCCTCTGTTTGATACTCTGTTAACTTAGAATAGTGTCATTTGGTAGGTTAAAAAGAAAAACTCTGAACACAATAGCCTTGGTTTTTGGTACCTATGGAAAACAAGAAAAAAAAAGTGTGTTTAGCTGGTAACAATAAAAATGCTTAAAAGTCACAAACATATATGATATAACAACAGTGCAATGTTTCTGTAATAATCTAGGGCTAAACACTGAAAGTGTTGAGTAGTCCCAGCTATCATTGATTTCAGTGGGAGCTTGGCAGGTACTGAACAATGTTCAAGATTTGGCCATCAGGATTTATCCAACTCATCTGGAAAACATTTCACTTGTTTGCAATTATGGCATTTGTCTCTCTGACTTGTAAAGTTTTTTTTTTTTTATATAGCCAACAGGATCTGCTCCTGGTGTGTCCTGAAATACAGATGTCCTTAGGTGCAGACTGTGTTAGTCCAATTTGTCTGGTTCGTGGCTGTTACCTAAATAGCTTTTATTGCATTTCCTCTGTCTTAACAATGGCAATGCAGCTAATAAGTCCAGATGTAGAGAAGCCAGAAAGAGAGTGGTTCATATGGATATCCCAGATTTCAGTTGGGATATATCTGCTTACATCAATGCAGCTATAACAGTTTACGCCAGCTGAGGATCTGGCCCAAAGTGTTCAAAAATTGAACTGTAGAATAAAGCATCTCAATTTATTTTTCATTATTTTCTTCTTCTATTGCATTGTACAGAAGTTTGGCTCAGTTCCTATCTTAATGTAGAAGGAGTAGAATTTTGGACACACCTTTTAGGGGAATGCACTTTCCTCTACAGTCAGAAAGTGCCCTGCTCTGGCCCTCCATTCACTTCCCTCAATCTGTGGGGACACTTGTAAATGAGTACATTTGATATAAAAATGATTGGAAACAAAACAAAACATAGATCCCATTTCATTGTCATTTTTTAAGTCAAGTTTCAGAGCAGTACCACACTAAATGTGTGGAACCAGGACAGGGAAATGAGCCACTGGCTTTGATTTTGCAGGGTTGCCTTGAATTTGGGTCCCAATGCATCCAAACAGGTAGAGTTCAAGGTATTTTGACCTGTTCCTAGACTTGAGTAGAGATGGACGTCAATGGACAACAGATGGTTTGGCTCTGTAAAAACGTACTGGTCAGGCTTTTATTCTGTACCTATGATAGTGGTTTTATGATGGATCTCTTCGCAAACAAACTCTGAGGAAAATCTATTGAGTTTCAATCATTGATTTCAGTGTTCCTCTGCTATGAATTTGAATTGTATTAAGTCAATATTAAATACTAAAATGTTACTACTTGCTCAAAAAGCTATCCGTGAGCAAAAAAGGCATGTTCCCCAGGCTAAGATTCATAAAAAACAATTTTCAGAACATAAATGTATGCATATTACAGCTTTCAGGCCATAATTACAATCTTCCTCTAAATAAAATTAGTAGTCTAACTTTGAGTCAAGAATGCTTCAAAGTCATTTTAAAGAGGGATAAAGTTAGTTATAAAGGCATGTGCCAGATTTCTTGTTTGTTACCATCCTTGTGCAAAGGGCAGAGAATGGCTAATGAAATTTCTGACTGAAGAGATGAATGAATAGCATTAAAGTTGCTACAAGTAATATGGTTTATCATTTCCACTTTCCAAGCCAGTGCGCTTTTATCTTGATTTAGAAAATGTTTTTTATTTTCCTGCCAAAGGAAAAAGGATGGATGATGTTGGCAGGTTGCTTTCAACCAAACACAGCCATGGTTTCCTCTGCATTAAGTTTTAAATGATTTCAATAAATGAAATCAAGATAAACTGAAGACATCACATTAAAAGGAGAGAGAAAGAGAGAGAGGATGAGACTGTGGACTGCTACCTCAAAGCTCTTTAAAATTCAGCTTTAAGGCTGCCCATAGTTAATTTGTCCAATTAACCTCATACATGGCATTGTCCTTTGCTGGTAAGGTAAATGTTCAGCGTCCTTGAAGGAAGCATGAAGACAAACAAACATGGGATATTTAAACAATAAGGCATGACAAGCAGTGGATTTCTAGATGACTAGCACTGCCATTGTTGCTAAGGGGTTGGGTTCCATTCATTTTTCCTTGGCAATGATTAATATAAAGGGTGAGGTGGGGACATTTTTTGCTTTCAAAATCTGCCATTCATGTTCACAAATAATTTTGAGACCCAACAAAACAATTTTTATAAACATTTCTGGGGCCTGAAAAAATGGTATTCAGTTTTCCCGTTACAAAGGAAATGTTTTACACACATCTGAGCAGAATTTGCACTAATAATGTATCTTTTAAATGGCTTATAACTCATTTATTTTAATGCAGGCCGGGCTGAACTTTTAAATACAAGTTCCCTATTGGGGTGCAGTTTTTTTCTCTCCACAAAAATAACTTAAGATCAGTCAAGAAGCTTTTAAAAAATAGAAGAAAATAGAGATGTTAGGAAACTTTTATTCATGTTGATCCTCTTTACCTTGGCTTTACATACATAGCTAGGCTGTGTACACACACACACACACACACACAAGAAATCCTATCATCACTGATTTCAATGGAGCTAGGATTTCACCCACAATAAACTGGTAGTGACTGACCCTCAGTCTGATCTCTCTGGAATAGAACCTTCTGCCCATTTGTGAACTGAAAAAGCTTCTCAAAAGGAAAAAAAGGGATCATTTTATGCCATGGGATATACTCCATCAGCTGTCACGTCTGAATCCAACAGTCATTAGGAATTTTGATGGTAGAGAGATTAAACCACACCCACTTCCCAACTGCTCCTGCTGTTAACCCTATAGGGTTTATGACAATTAAGCAGTTCTAAATTTCCTCCAGGGCAGTGGTACATGTGCTAGCTCATTATATACTTGCAATACGCAAACGAGTACACTGATATATATATATATTATATATGATATGCTATAGTCTAGTGTAACAGATATTTATATAGTCTAGTGTAACAGATATTTATATGTTGTTTAGGCTTATCCAAAAGAAATATCTTTAGAAGTCCCTAAACTGATTTAACCTTGCTCAAACAATATCTTGCAAGAGTGACTAAAACACTAAAATGGTTAAAAGCAAAGAGCTAATACCCTGTAAGATTCAAATTCATCTCAGCAAATTACACAGCAAATGTCTGTGGGGATTTCTAGTCTACACCATGATGTCACACAGCAGCTGTACTGGAGGAGTGCTCTGCTGAAAGGCCACTGACAACAAATGAGAAACATTGGGGAAAATATTCATTCTGACTTGCTTTCTAATCCTCCCTCTCACAGCTGACAGACCTGACACCTCATACAAGTCTGAGAATTAACTGCAGTTATAAAATTAGTGAACAAGAGTCCCATAAAATTTAACAGGCTTTATGTTTAAAAATTCTACTGTTAACTAATTTATAAGCAAGGGAGTCATACAACCTTTTTTTTAAAAGGAGGCTTTTCCAAGAATTAGAATAATGTCCCATTTCAGAAAACTTTTTAAACAAAACAAAGTTTTCTTTGTCTTTTGCTTCAAATTTTCAGGACACAGGTCATCTGTTAAGCAGCTTACGTCCTTAAAAATGCTAGAAAGCAGAAATAATAGACAGATGCTTTTTTGTTTAAAAAAAGCCCTCTCAATACATTTTAAGGTTACCTACATTATGCTTGTATTTCCCAATTCTCAAAAACCACCTTTGCAAACGATCTTAATAGGAGTTCAAGGCAACAGGCCAAGTGGGCATGAGGCCACATAAAATCATCTTGCTGATGCTTGTGGGTATTCTGCTATAGAACAAAAGCTGCTCAAGCTGTGAAATAAATGAGCTTTCATAAACTGCCTGAAAGACATCTCTTAGGTAAGCCAGGGTACAGAAAAGAGGGTGTCATTTAATGAACCATAACAATATGAAAGGTAGAAATGGAAAAAGATATATTAGATCAATCCCCCATCCTCAAAGCAGTTCAGGATTGTTCCCTAGAGTACATTTTCTGACATTTTTCTCAGCAAGTTTTAAGTGTCTCAACCTTAAGGGCTCCCACCACTTCCCTTGGGAGTCGATTTCACAGTCTAATAAAATTCCCTGTCAGGAATCTTTTCTTGATATTTAAGCTATTTTTTTTCTTTTCTCAATATCATCCCATTACTCCTGGTTCTAACCCTATGTTTTTTTGTAAGAAAGAAAAGTTACTCTCCATTCTTGCTGTTTAAATATTTGTAGGCAGTTATGTTCCTAGTTTATTGATATTTGGCCAACTTGTACAAACTCAGGTCTCCTATTCTTTCCTCATAAATCAGTTCCTCCCGTTTCTTAATCATTTCCCTGAAATTTGATTTCATCTTTCTGGTACTGAAGGGCCCAGAATTGAAAAAAAAACAAGAACTGCCCCGAAGTGTACGTATTAGTACTTGATGTATAGTACAGTGTAGTCCTCTCTAAAGCTGAAGATTTGGGCCCCAATCTTGCAGAGACAGATGCACACATTTAACTTAATTTATTCTGAGTTGTCCCATTGACTGCAATAGAACCACTCACAGCATCCCAAGTTAAGCACGTGCTTAAGTCTTGGCAACACCAGGGCCCTGGGAAAGTCCACTCCACATCAAAGACAATGAAATTTCTTTCAGGACTGCTCTTGCTCCTTTGGGTATATCTACACCACAATTAAAAACCTGCAGCTGGCTGTAGGCATTCAGGCTCCTGCAGCAGTCCAAGCTTGATCATCTACACTGCAGTTAAATAGCCCTTTTGCCTGAGCTTTGTGAGCCCAAGTCAGCTGGCACAGGCCAATTGCGTGTGTCTAACTGCAGTGCAGACATGGAGTAAATTTTATGAGTGCATTTTTTTTTAAACACAGTTCACATATTTATACATTTATTATTTACAGGTACGCGTTCAAATACAAGTGATAGTCCAATGCTTTGTTTAATAGCCTAATTCACCTAATAATCTCTGCACTCTGAAGGGGCACCGGCATGAGTATTAGCCATACTGAGACAGCCAAAGGAAGGGTCGGCCTTACTGATTTTTCTAAGTTGCAGAATTATTTGGCTGTGCAGCCTTCACTGGGAATCCTGTTTGGAGCAGCATCCTACATTATAATCTTTCATGCATATTGGTATTTCCAAACTGGAAAATGTAACATCTTCTGGAAAGTGTGCAGTTTTTTTTAAATAGAAAAACAACTTAGACAAAAATCATTCGATAAGTTAATCAGGCATGAGTGAAAGAGAGATTACAGGTGATTATGAAGCTGTTTATCAAGCCTTTTTACCTGCCTTTACCTTGTTTATTTCTGAAAATTCTAAACCACTTAAAATTTCCATGAAAGTTGCTGGATAAGCTTTCAATTCTTAAGCTGTTTTTCCACTGATAATGAATGGGAACGTTGTTTCTAGAGAGTTATGAGCTATTGTGGCACACAGTTTTCACATTGTTTTTCTCATTTCTTCTCAAATGTCCAATGAGGATCTACACAAATGGAGTACTTAAAAAAATTGCATGCATTTATCAAGGTTGCTCAGTAACAGCTACACAGAAGACCAACAGTCACAAATTTGGAATAAGTTTGGACCAGCTGGGATTGGGCAGGAATCTTCTGCCTAAGATAAATTATTGCATAATTCACCAGGTGCATTGTGGGGCTTTGCCTTCCCTTTAAGCATGTATTATAGCCCACTATACAAGCAAGACACTTAACTATTGGTATTCTCCAATAGGAGAATTTCTATGGTTTTGTTTCAGAACTTCAATTTATTTCCCATTTATTTCAAACTAGCCTTAAAATGTAGTTTCATATTGGATGTCAGACTGTAAAAATATATACCGGACATTACTCAAATGTAAATGGGCTTTATTCTTTATAATTGTGAAACAGGTTTTAAATAGTATTTAAAATTAGTAATCTGTTGCTTGAATTTACCTGAAGGCCAAAGAAAGCCACCACCACTGAGTTGATTGTATCTAAAACACCTTCAGGATCAAAAAGCTAGATAGTTTTGTATAGTTCTTGCAATAAAAGGAGAAAAGAACATGTTGGTATTAAGCTAAGAGCTTTTAGACTAGAAAAAGGGGGGGAAACAGATAGCAAATGTTCATGTGTGTGAATAGTTTATTCTTTTCTTTTCTTGCAAATCGGCAAGTGAAAACTTTTTAAAACTGTGACATTTCTATACACAGTTTTAAGACCATGGAATAAGTTAAATATGTCAGTTATAAAGAGTATAGGTTATCATTTACACTGGTTACATTGTTAAACTAGGGTAGGCATCTGTTACATCCATTCTGTGCAGATTTGTAATAAAAAAATCTAAACGCGACCATTAGACATTAAATAAAAAAGTTGTGCTTCATCTCAAAACTGGCCATAGAAATTTGTATAAATTCATGCACTGAAATGTAGCTGTGTAATTCCAAATGACCTGCAAAGGTTTGCTATATATTGTATAATCACTACAATGTACTTGTGTTACACAAAACACAAAATGAAGAGTTAAGTGTAAATTATACTTTATTTAAAACTGTGCAAGGGGCAAGGGAGGGTTGTTTGGTTATGAGGAGAAGGTGAATGGGATTTGGAAAAAGGCTATGATGCCACCAATAGGCTGATGGCAGTCAGCTCTGTGATTCCATCTCAGCAGACCAGAACACAGCCATTTCCTGCTCTGGCTATATACAGCAGAGCGAGAGGGCTCTAGGTAAGTCAGAGGGGATGCTAATTGGCAAAGGAAAGCATTTTGAAAGCTGGCTAAAATAGGGGGCCAAATGTATCTACTTATCTCAGAATCCTGCTAGATTCCTCTCTGCTGCTGGATTTCCAGAGAGCAGCGGACAGTGATGCTTTCATTTAGCTTCTGCTGACAGAGAGACTGAACTCATTCCTTGTGCCCCTCTGTGATGAATGAAGTCAGAAAGAGCACTCCAGATAAATGCCCCAAGAGTGAAGCTTGTGAGATCCAGGAGCAGAGCAGGCCCTTGCCTCTGAAATGCCAATGTACAAGACACATGTCTGATCCTGAATCTGGTGCTTTTAGATTAGTATAGCTGACATCTCACTTTATTCAACCTTTTTCTTTCGACACTCAGTCTATAGGTTGCTATCCACTATTATGGATCACCTAGGGAACTATGGATCACCTAATCACAGCTTCTGTGGAAAGCTGAAAATCAACTGTGCAGGGTATTCTTTGCTTCCTACCCTAAACTGTCATGGAGTGTTGCTGTGCATTGCTAAAAAGCTACTGGCTAGGGCTGTTCAGAAACCATTTCCATATTGTGAAAAACGTTAAGGATTCAAAACTGGTCTTTGGTCCAGAAAACAAAAACAAAAATGTGGGGGGTGGGGAGAGAGACAGAGACTGCAGGACAGCCAATAGCCTGGTGGTTATGCCCCCACCCCCTAGAGATGTAGAAGACCAGGGTTCAAGTTGCTGCTCCAAATCAGATGAGTGAGTTTCTCTCTCTGTTGGAGAGAAACCAGATATTCCATCCTGGACCTCAGCAACCTTCCTGTTGAAACTTTCATCAAAGCCAGCACATTTGCAAAAAGCATTTAGATTTCAACAGGCAACTTTCATTGTAAAATTTTCAACCACTTCTACAACTGGCCACAATTTTTCACTTCATGGGTGGCCGGTACTAGTTTGGGCCTGATCCAAAGCCCACTGAGCTCTGTGGGAGTCTTTCCATTGACTTTAATTGCCATTTAATTAGGCTTACATCCCAGGCTTGTTGGAGAGGGGAGTCATGGGACTTAGTTAATTTATATGACATGCTCTGAAATCCCTGAGTGGAATATACATTACTTACTTACTACTATTATTCACCACACAAGGCAGTATGAAAGCCTGAAAAGGAGAGCAGTATAACAATAGTATCCCAAAAACAATTTACGAGGGTGAGTAACACCACAAGTAGAGGCCCAAATCTGAGTGCCCATACTCTTAATTTCACGTATTTATCCTAATTGGGATCACTTTAATGCTAACATTCAATCTAAAATAAAAGGAAAATTAAATTTTAAAAAACACATTAATGCAATGTTACATTTGTTTAATTAAAATAAAAATAAAAGTCAGAATATGAACATTAAAGTTTCAGGGTTGCACATACTGGTATATAGTATTTTCTAATCCTTTTTGTTGATAAATTAGATTAATATATTACTATGTATATAAAATCTGCACCTAATGTGATCATATTAATACTGCTGATGAAACCTCTGTATTCTCTGATTAATTATTTTTAATTCTGCAATTTAACCAGTGCAGGGTTCAGAGAAGAAATAGAGAGACAAGCAAGTGGTAGATGGGAAACTAAGTCTACATTGACTGTTTGTAACTATCCTGCTCAATGATCCAAAGGAAAGTGAAAAACTCCAATATACCCTTGGATAAATATTCCTTCCTGAACTCAAGTGTGCGCAAACATTCAAGTACGTCTATGAGAAAATACTTTTACATTTAAGTTCATTTTTTTTCTATCCTGAGATACCACTATAACTTCATCCTACACTCACTGAAGTCAGTGTCCACACTCACTGATTGTAAAGGTCCAGGATGTGGGTCTTGTTGTCCAAGTAATGGCCTACTTCCCCCCCTAAAAACCTACTAAGGGGTTAAGAAATTAAGTAGGACTGGACAGCCTTGAAGTCTTCTGTTTTCCCACAAAACATGTCACTCATGTGACCTACTAATGTGCCTCAAGACAGAGATCAGTGCTAATGTTGAGAGAACAGTTTAGTCTGTATGGTCCAGGCAAACCTTGGCAGGTCAACAGTTTCCATTATCAACAATAAGGAGAGCAGATTCTATGGTGTGGATCCCGGGCATTATCAACTGGATGGAGGCTACCAGTTGATTTTATACAGGCTATCAGAGAGCCATTAGATAATAACTTGTACTCTCTACTGAGCTGAATTCGCATCCCACAGTAAGTCCACTCACTCAGATAGCCAGTCATTCAAATCTTTTTACAAAAAATAAAGACTGTTTCCCTGATGTCAGTTTCTCATAATTGGCAAACACCTGTTAGTTTATTCCTGGAATTATCCCTATGTTAAGTACAGTGGGTGGATTTGCTTCTGAGAAATGTGTTTTGATAGGAGTTTAAGATGCATGAGCTAAGATAATAAACACAGAAGTCTCACTTTAAACCATCTTCCAGTTTAATTACTTTAAATAATTGGATTACAACTGTAGTCCATGTTCTAAATCTGATGTGGGCAAACTATGGCCCGCGGGACCATCCTGCCTGGCCCCTGAGTTCCTGTCCCCTCCCCCGCTGTCTCCTCTCCCCCTCAGCCACACCAGAGCACGGGCCACACTCTGCCCTGTCGCTCCCGCTGGGGAACGCAGCTGACTGAGGTCAGGTGTCACGGCTGTGATCTCCTGCTGCTAGTAAGAGGGTGGGGAGCAGGGGGGTTGGGTAGGAGAGCGGGAGTTCTGAGGGGCCTGTCAGGGGGTGGGGATGTGGTTTGGGGTTGGGAGGGCAGTCAGGGGGCAGGGAGCGGGGGGGTTGGATCCCAGGTGGCAGTTAGGGGCAGGGTGGTCTCAGGAGGGGATGGTCAGGGGATGACGAGCGGAGGGCAGTTGGATGGGGGTGGGAGTCCTGGGGGGGACTATCAGGGGGCGGGGGTATGGACAGAGGTCAGGGCAGTGAGGGAACAGGGAGTGGGAGGGGGCTGGATAGGGGCAGGGGTCCTGGGAGGGGGCAGTCAGAAGACAAGGATCAGGTTGGATGGGTGGGGGGGGCAGTCAGGGAGTGGGAAGTGGGAGGGGGCGGATAAGGGGCAGGGCCAGGCTGTTTGCAGAGGCACAGCCTTCCCTACCCGGCCCTCCATACAGTTGCACAACCGCAATGTGGCCCTTGGGCCAAAAAGTTTGCCTACCCCTGTTCTAGACATTTAACCTTTGGACTGCAACTTCCTCATGTGTCTCAGCCATGCGTAGTAAATGGGAGGCTAAATTGTCATTTTCCTGGTTGCTGTGGGGCCACTTGGGGAAGCCATACTACATTCAAGGGTGAAATTAACATTAAGCACTTCTGGTACAGGGGCTGGCTCTGGCCCCCAGAAGGGGCGGCGCCTTGGGCAGAAGGGATGGGGCTGGGGGGGGTCAGCATCCCCCAGCTACCCCATCCACACTGCCTGGTCTGCACCGCCCAGAGCTCCAGTGGCGATTTAAAGGGCCCAGAGCTCTGGCCTCTGCCACAGTAGCAGCGGCTGGAGCCCCGGTAGGGTGACCAGATGTCCCGATTTTATAAGGACAGTCCCAATGTTTGGGTCTTTTTCTTATATAGGCTCCTATTAGCCGCCACTACCTGTCCCAATTTTTCACATTTGCTATCTGGTCACCCTAAGCCCCAGGCCCTTTTAAATCACAGCCCTGCGGCAGCCACTCCTTTTGCCCCCCCCCCCACATCGGCAGCCCAGTGGGGGGGTGGGGAGGGGGGGCAAAAGGGGCAATGACCCAGCAGGGCCGCCGGGGGGTGGAGGGGCACAAAAGGGACAATGACCTTCAAGTGCAGCAGCTTTAACATCAGCTGACTATGGCTGGTACCGGCTTACTTTCATCCAACTACATTCCTGACATTTGTCTGAAATCAGAAGCTGTTTTTCATGATTCCATGCAATATTTCTCAAAGCTAAAACCATAAGAAAGAAGCAGAAGAAAAAACTGAGGAAAAGATGGTCACAAAATCAGATCATCTTACAAAACACAGGACAGCATGTTCTAAATCAACCTAATAGAAATGCATTCTCCTAAGCAGTAAGAAGTCAGATATGTTGAGTGCAATCTTATAAATTAAATATTTACAATGGTCAACAAACATGCCATTCCTCATGCATAGCACTGGATTGGAAAGTAACTAAGAGAGCCTTTCATTTTTTTATGATTATGTGAAACTGGGCCAAATTCATCCTTGGTGAAACTCCATAGACTTCAGCTCCATTGACAATGGAGTTTCACCATGGATGAATTTAATCCAATTTCTTTTAGAGTCCCTCAAGATCCCTCATTTCTCCAAAATATGCTGCTAGGAGGGTGAAGACAAGAAGATATCAGGGTGAGCCAATTGACAGGGTGAGCAAAATGCCCAAGCAGATCCCATTATTCCCATGACTCGGGCCTCAATCTGGAAAGGAGAATCACATGGACACAGAGTTGTCCATACATTTGTTCTTGCAAAATCAAAGCCTCAAAGAGCACAAGTAGATTATTGTGATTCAGCCCTGGATCTTCGGTAAGAGCTGCCATAGCAACCCAAGAAGTTTTTATCTTAATTCTGATGGTACTGGGCCTACACAACTCTATCTGACCATAATTCATTCTCAGAATGAAATTAAATCCATAATTTATTTGGCCCTTAGACTTTTCCAACTGCACACATCAGCTGCTATCCTGGTTTCTCTCCCCACTTTCAAGGATATACTATTATAGGGCATGTCGATCGTGCAGGTATCTTGCAATGCACAGCAAGGACAACAGTGTGGATATTCCAATAAAAAGGCATAGGAGTGTATGCAATGGAGACTGCAAACAAGGACGGATGTAAAAAAACCCACTGTCTGGTGGATTTTAGATACCATAGAAGAGTGGTTTGATTTTTACATCTCAACGATGCTTACCAAACAAGTTCAGTTTAAAGAAAAACCATAAACAGGACTTTCAAAATTATAAACATTTACACTTTAAAGGCCTAGAGATTGAGCCTGTCCATTCAGGACACAGATTACATTTTGAGATGATCCCAGATTTAAGAAATCGAAAGTTTTGAGGAAACCTAGCATTCTAATCTGCTTCAGTTTTGGATAGAGTATGGGCTCCATGTCTTGTTAGCAGCTGGTATCAAGCGGAGTGCCCCAAGGGTCGGTCCCGGGGCCAGTTTTATTCAATAACTTCATTAACGATCTGGAGGATGGCATGGATTGCACCCTCAGCAAGTTTGCAGATGACACTAAACTGGAGGGAGTAGTAGATATGCTGGAGGGTAGGGATAGGATGCAGAGGGACCTAGACAAATTAGAGGATTGGGCCAAAAGAAATCTGATGAGTTTCAACAAGGACAAGTGCCGAGTCCTGCACTTAGGACAGAAGAATCCCATGCACTGCTACAGACAAGGGACCGAGTGGCTAGGCAGCAGTTCTGCAGAAAAGGACCTTCGAGTTACAGTGGATGAGAAGCTGGATATGAGCTGACAGTGTGCCCCTGTTGCCAAGAAAGCTAATGGAATTTTGGGCTGTATAAGTAGGGGCATTGCCAGCAGATCGAGGGACGTGATCATTCTCCTTTATTTGGCATTGGTGAGGTCTCATCTGGAGTACTATGTCCAGTTTTGGGCCCCACACTACAAGGAGGACATGGAAAAATTGGAGAGAGTCCAGCATAGGGCAACAAAAATGATTAGGGGGCTGGAGCACATGACTTATGAGAAGAGGCTGAGGGAACTGGGATTATTTAGTCTGCAGAAGAGAAGAATGAGGGAGGATTTGATAGCTGCTTTCAACTACCTAAAAGAGTGTTCCAAAGAGGATGGATCTAGACTGTTCTCAGTGGTAGCAGATGACAGAACAAGGAGTAATGGTCTCAAGTTGCAGTTGGGGAGGTTTAGTTTGGATATTAGGAAAAAGTCTTTCACTAGGAGGGTGGTGAAGCACTGGAATGGGTTACCTAGGGAGGTGGTGGAATTTCCTTCCTTAGAGGTTTTTAAGGTCAGGCTTGACAAAGCCCTGGCTGGGATTATTTAGTTAAGCAGAGGGTGGGACTAGATGACCTCCTGAGGTCCCTTCCAGTCCTGATATTCTATGATTCTAAATGAATTTTCTTCAAACTTGACTTGTTTTATAAATCTGAGAGACATATCAAACTAACTGTGAAGAGCACTGAGACAGTATACAAATTAAAAGCAAATCTAATTTATTTGACATAGTTTTCCCTTAAGAATTTCTTCATAATGCAACACACACTGACCTGCACAAACAAGCAATCTAACATAGACAGACAAAGCCTCTAAGAACTAATTACATTATTTCTTCTTCAGGCTGAGAAGGAACAAATAAATTGTTACTGTCAATTCTATTTTTAAATATTTGGGAGGCATTCAGTAATGGGGCCTGTATATGCACCAAGATAATTTGTTAATTACTTGTTTTTTATTATATATGAGGTGCAAACCTGGCTCCACTGAATTCAATGGGAAATTTGCTAATAACTTTGATGGAGCCCAAGATTTTACCCATTATATTTAACAGTTTTTAATTAAGTCAAGAGAGACAGGTATGTTAAGTCATAAGAAAACAGAGTCAGAGTTAAGGTTATGAAAATATCTCTACATTTCCTCATTTCTCAGCCTGAACAGTGTTATTGGTACTATTTTTGTACTCACTAAGTAAACAGACATAGTAAGCCATTGTTACAATAATGATTCAAAATATTCTCTTTGATTTACTGTACCTGGCTAATTCCTGGTGAGAAGAAAGAAACATTCATTAGACGATGAGACCAGCAACACAATTATCTCCAAAGCTATAGGCAAAATGATTCACATATTTCAAGGGTTTCAACTAGAGAAATCCTTCAATATTGATTATCTTATACGCAGAGTAGTGGTAGATATGGTCTTCTCCAAGCAGGCACTTATCAATATATCCTGTTGTGCCACCTGTGGAGATGGGGTATTTTCCATCATCTCATGTCCCTCCAGGATCCAAATAACCTCTGTGGATACCAAATATTAAATTAATTCCAACCATCCTGTTTCCAGCTGTCAGAACTGATTTTTTGTTTTTGCAAGACCTGACTGCTATTATAGTGGGACATTTTTTTTAATTAAATATGTGGGCTTGTTTTCAATTCATGGTCAGGGTTTATTATATGCATATTAGTGTATTGTGCAATATTTAGACTGATGGTTAAAGAACCAGAAAAATCCTGTAGATTCTGGAATCCACAGTTTTGTTTGTTTTGTCTGTCTGTGATCTTCCACTGGAACTGAATTCAATTTAAAACTGTATTATAATATTATTATAATAAGCCAAACAGAAAATATGTTTCTCTAATTGAGATGTACCATCTGCTGCTGCAATATCAGCAAAACACATCTCAAGTCATTTGGATATTTGATGTACTTTTTTTTCTGACAAACAACAGAAAGTATGATCATGATTAGAATACAAAGTCATTTATATCTTAGCAATATATTTTCTAAAAATGCATTCAATAAAGCTACTTTTGGTTAAACCAGTTCATATTTTTCAAATAAAATATATGTTGAAAAGATATTGCTCTCTTTATTCATTAATGTTTTCATAAGGCAATCCTAACAAACTGAAATTAACATCAGTCTGTTTGGACTCAGTGGGCTCTCCTAACTCTCGCTAGAGATGGGCTTTCAGCTTAGGAAATGCGTGAGCTGAATATCTGAACAGTGAGGAATCTGCAAGGGTTGAAGAGTGACATCTGAGACAGATTTAGTGTCACTCCAAGCTCAGGCAAATGGAGTTCCCCTTTTCTCACCAACCTGACGGACTCCTACTGCCTGTATGAGTTGGCTGTGGAACAAGTTCTGCCCTTGCTCTGAAACAGTCAGGGATGAGGAGCACTTGTGGCAGCCTAGAGACTAACAAATTTATTCGAGCATAAGCTTTCGTGAGCTAAAACCCACTTCATTGGATGCATGCAGTGGAAAATACAGTAGAAAGATGGAAAAATGGGTGTTGCCATACCAACTATAATGAGAGTAATCAATTATGGTGGGCTATTATCAGCAGGCAGAAAAAAAACTTTTGTTGTGATAATCAGGATGGCCCATTTCCAACAGTTGACAAGAAAGTGTGAGTAACAGTAGAGGAAAAAATTAGCATGAGGAAATAGTTTTTACTTTGTGTAATGACCCATCCACTTCCAGTCTTTATTCAAGCATAATTTAATGGTGCCCAGTTTGCAAATTAATTCCAACTCTGTAGTTTCTCATTGGAATCTGTTTTTGAAGTTTTTTTATTGGAATATTGCGACTTTGAGGTCTGTACTTGAGTGACCAGGGAGGTTGAAGTGTTCTCTGACTGGTTTTTGAATGTTATAATTCTTGACATCTGATTTGTGTCCATTTATTCTTTTGCGTAGAGACTGTCCAGTTTGGCCAATGTACATGGCAGAGGGGTACTGCTGGCACATGATAGCATATATCACATACATCTATCAGTGTGATTCCAGGCCCATCCTGAAGGGCTGGCAACCCTAGTTGAGAGGCAAATAAAAAGTGTTGTAAGGGTTCCCCATCTTTCATCTTCTAGACTTAGTGAAGAGGAAATAGGACTTCAGGGCTTTGATTTTCACCCCTCTTCATCTCTGCCAAAACTGGACTTTAATTTGTTTTTAAAAAATCCACGGTGAAATTTAACATTGCTCTTATTTAAAGATACATATTGAAAACATGAATAAAGCTGGGAGAGGAGGCTTCATTTTTGGCCTTTTAACTTCTTTATATTTCTGGTGATAATAAATACCTAGCTGTTTGTACGGTTGGCTTAGCTGACATGAGCAGGCCCAAGTTAAGACAAGACATGCCTGAACAAGTAACTGCTGAACAAGCCCGAACAAGTAATTGCACAAACAACTAACTATTGTATCAAGTATCAGAGGGTAGCCGTGTTAGTCTGGATCTGTAAAAGCAGGAAAGAATCCTGTGGCACCTTATAGACTAACAGACGTTTTGGAGCATGAGCTTTCGTGGGTGAATACCCACTTCCTCAGATGCATGTAATGGAAATATCCAGGGGCAGGTATATATATGTGTGCTAGCAAGCAAGCTAGAGATAACGAGGTCAGTTCAATCAGGGAGGATGAGGCCCTGTTCTAGCAGTTGAGGTGTGAAAACCAAGAGAGGAGAAACTGGTTCTGTAATTGGCAAGCCATTCACAGTCTTTGTTCAATCCTGAGCTGATGGTGTCAAATTTGCAGATGAACTGAAGCTCAGCAGTTTCTCTTTGAAGTCTGGTCCTGAAGTTTTTTTGCTGCAGGATGGCCACCTTAAGGTCTGCTATAGTGTGGCCAGGGAGGTTGAAGTGCTCTCCTACAGGTTTTTGTATATTGCCATTCCTAATGTCTGATTTGTGTCCATTTATCCTTTTCCGTAGAGACTGTCCAGTTTGGCCGATGTACATAGCAGAGGGGCATTGCTGGCATATGATGGCGTATATTACATTGGTGGATGTGCAGGTGAATGAACCAGTGATGGTGTGGCTGATCTGGTTAGGTCCTGTGATGGTGTCGCTGGTGTAGATATGTGGGCAGAGTTGGCATCGAGGTTTGTTGCATGGATTGGTTCCTGAGCTAGAGTTATTATGGTGTGGTGTGCAGTTACTGGTGAGAATATGTTTCAGGTTGGCAGGTTGTCTGTGGGCAAGGATTGGCCTGCCACCCAAGGCCTGTGAAAGCGTGGGATCATTGTCCAGGATGGGTTGTAGATCCTTGATGATGCGTTGGAGGGGTTTTAGCTGGGGGCTGTATGTGATGGCCAGTGGAGTCCTGTTGGTTTCTCTCTTGGGTTTGTCTTGCAGTAGGAGGCTTCTGGGTACACGTCTGGCTCTGTTGATCTGTTTCCTTATTTCCTCATGCGGGTATTGTAGTTTTGAGAATGCTTGGTGGAGATTTTGTAGGTGTTGGTCTCTGTCTGAGGGGTTAGAGCAGATGCGGTTGTACCTCAGTGCTTGGCTGTAGACAATGGATCGTGTGATGTGCCCGGGATGGAAGCTGGAGGCATGAAGGTAGGCATAGCGGTCGGTGGGTTTTCGATATAGGGTGGTGTTAATGTGACCATCACTTATTTGCACCGTGGTGTCAAGAAAGTGGACCTCCCGTGTAGATTGGTCCAGGCTGAGGTTGATGGTGGGGTGGAAGCTGTTGAAATCATGGTGGAATTTTTCCAGAGTCTCCTTCCCATGGGTCCAGATGATGAAGATGTCATCAATGTAGCGTAGATAGAGAAGGGGTGTGAGTGGACGATCCATTACATGCATCTGAGGAAGTGGGTATTCACCCACGAAAGCTCATGCTCCAAAACGTCTGTTAGTCTATAAGGTGCCACAGGATTCTTTGCTGCTTTTACAGATCCAGACTAACACGGCTACCCTCTGATACTTCAAAAGCTCAGTTTTTCACAAAACAGAATTCTTGTTTTCTGGCTAACCCTACTTGTTAGCTTATTCACTGATGCAGTACCATGGCCAGCAGTTTTCACAGGACTGCCTTTATTTAAAAAAATTATATATGTATTCACACAATCTCAAAGCCTGTTGCCAACACTGATGTGCAGGCTCATCTAAGGTATAACAAAGCTGTTTCACCTTACATTAGGCAAATGCATGGTAGGCCAGGGCAAATGCACAATAGCTTCCAGTTATTGCTTACAAATACCAAAGCATAGCAGAGGCAGCAATTTACTTGAGGACTCATTTCCATTATCAATGAATCATCTCTTTTTTTATTAGATGAGAAATAGGCAGGCATGCCAAGTCCCAGTGCTGTAGCACATTAGAAAAAACTTCTAATAAAGACGTGTACTTAATGGAAAATGTGATGAGAAGCAAGATTTTGTGCATTTATTCTCATGGTTCACTGTTACCTATATCTATATCAGGGTATTGTCCTGGAACCCCTGAGGGTAATATCTGAGTACCTCGCTGGCATAGAAAGGTTCTTAGTTGTTGTTGCTCTGAAATATGGAATCACAGTCTTAAACAGAGGAGGCATTTATTAAAGAAAAAACCTACTAATTACAGCCAAGCAAATAGGCTTCCCCATACAACTTGAGTTCCATATAGGTATCCTTTGTTTACCAGGGATCTCCCTGTCTGGAACTATCTACAGAAACTAAATAAGCTAAATGATGAAGTTCATGTAAACATATGAGCTCTTTTATATATTTCAGTAGCAAATAGAGGTGCCTGCAAAATGAAGATACATTTACAGCTGGTTATGTCCAGTGGCAACTAGGGATGAAGACATCACATTTAATAGCATAGTTTTGCTCACTTTCACAATAAAGATATCCATGCCACCTCAGAGTGGTATCTCATCTGATCTCACAATCTATACACAGGATTGAATATAGTTAATACTTGGATGGGAGACCTCCAGAGAACATGGTGATTTACTGGTGACAGTCATTCATTTGAGTAAGCATTGCACCAATGCCCTTGCATAAGGAGAAAGTGAGCTTTGCTGCTGTAGGTACTGTCTTTGAGATGACACCTAAAGCTTGAAGTCCTTACCACTCAGGGGAGAGTAGTGACTCTTGAATGAGCACATAGCCCCTTAAAAATGAGAGAGACTTCCACTCTTAGCAAAGAGCAATAAAGAGTCCTGTGGCACCTTATAGACTAACAGATGTATTGGAGCATGAGCTTTTGTGGGTGAATGCCCACTTCATCAGATGCATGCTTATGCTCCAATACATCTGTTAATCTATAAGGTGCCACAGGACTTTTTGTTGCTTTTTACAGATCCAGACTAACATGGCTACCCCTCTGATACTCTTAGCAAATTAAGTAGAGTGATCCTAATGTTAGATGACAGCTGGGGATAATAGAAGGTCTGAGTTCAGTCCAGGAATGGTACAAGAAACAGGGAGAACACAACATCCACCAATTGGAGTACTGTGATTCATTGATGTCTTGGAGCACTGTTCCTTCCATGCATAAAAGACCTGTTATGGTCATGACTGTCAGTGTGTGAGATGGTGTTTTTGTAAGTGTACTAGATTAAATGCAGAAGTTGGCATGACCTCATTTTATATGAGTAGGAAGATGGCCTGCATCAGGGGAAGTGACCTTGTGCTCTGGTAAATAGTTCTGCTTGTCTAAGTCTTTTCAATTTGTTCTCAGATTTAGACATAGGTTAATTTCTCAGCTTCTTGGGTTGTAAAGTGTGAGGAAGGGTGTTTCAACTGGAGATATTTATGGAATTCTGACCTCAGCAATGAAACAGCAATGTAATGCCCTGTGGCCTTTCCTGTCAGGACTTGGAATGTGAAGCCATGAATGGCATCTTGCAAGGTCAGGCTATGTTTGTGCTATGTGCCTTCCCACCTTTTCCACTGCTCTCTGGGACCATACAAAAGATAGAAAGAAGGGAGTGGTAAGCCATCCAAATGACTTGGATGTATATATTCATGCCTCACTAATACATGCCTACGTGTTCTATGAGGGGTGCAATCTACCTGGGAAAATCTACAGCACAGTAATGAAATATGATAATCTGATCATGAGTCCACCATTTGATGGAACAGGTGGGGTTTTCAAGATTATCTAGCGTTGGCCAAACTTTGGTTCCATTAAAATAAAATTTGAAAATTCCATTCAACAAGTTCTCCACAATTTCTCAAGAGTTGTTCTCATGAAAGCTGAAATACTTTATTTTCCTCTTTACAGCCGTGACACTGGGCATCATGCTGATGAGACAACATGTGGCCTCTCCCCAGATTATTTTTACTAATTTCTTTGTTGTACTCTTTGGGCATTACAGGTGTTTGGGTGTTTTTGGAAGCCAAGCACTGCCATGTGTTACTGCTATTTGATTTAATAACACACTGCTTCCCATCATTGCTGATGTACTATTATAAAATGTACCAGCTTTTACCTTGCCTGGCTGACTGTTTTCCAAAGTTGCTTGGCTCAGATTATTTCTGGGAATGCTGAGTAAATTGCTGACTAAAGCTCACATGAACCTCATACAGAGAAGTTGTAGTTTCCCTGTTACCAGATAAGTATACATTGCCTCACTAATACATTCTGCCATAATGTGTAGTCATCACAGTTTTTACACCAGTGAGTTTATTGCAACAAGTGTATCCAGTTCCAAATCTTGAAACTCTTGAAGTGGGAGCAAATTCTGCCCCTTTCATGGACATCGAGGGGCTGAAGAGTGATAGAATCAGTGAGATTCTGCTGCATGAGAGCAGTGCTTGAGGGAGCACAAGGCTCCTGCCCTGACCGTTGAAAAACATGGCATGCTCCCAGTGCCCCTAAACAGAGAGGCATTTTGAGGGCAGGGCAGTGTATCCATGTCAACATGGGTTCACCAGCTCTGCCCCTGCTGGAAGGATAGAGGCTGTTAATGGTTTTGGAGGTACCTAGAAGAGGAGGAGTTGTTCTTTCCTTGGACCCCACAGTAATTAGTGGCAGTGACTTCATTGAGACAGATTGTGTGAGTAACAGAGACTTCGTGCTCATAGTGACAGTGCAAGAGCTCACAATCTGCTCATAACTGAAATCAGCAAGAATTTTAGATGAGGCAGAGTTTTAGATCTATTCTGTATGGGTGTGGGGAGACAAGAACAGGGTACTTATCTTAAATGTTGTGTAGATATAGTTAAAAGAATTCTTTAAAGAACACTTACAGTGCTAATAAAAATGACATCACAGAACAGTGATTTATAAAATATTTGCTAGACAGAATTTTTCCTGTATTTTTTTTTTTAAATCAATCCTAGGACTTTGTTTTAAAGTGAAAGCAATGGCACAATTAATGCAAAGACTTCCTTTAACCCTGATCTATCTCATCTCTGTACAAATTAGCATAGATGCCACCCTCCCTACAGGACTCTATGTGATATATGGGTACTCTGTTCCTTGACCTTCCAACTGTGGTGTGCTATGTTGCATAATAAATAGAACAACCTCAACTGAAAAATACAGGACTTCTTTATAACACTCCAAGAGCTCTGTTGTCAAGGGCTATATTTAAAGTAAATATAAATGTGCTGTATTTGCTATTACTGGTCCTTCTTTTGGAGGCCCTGGGAATCTTTTCTCCTTTCTTTCAGGCAGTATGATTTCAGTAGGTATGCCAACTAAGAAAGTAAAGGTGATCACTACAGTGCTTCATTGTATCAATTGATTATCTGGGCAGGTCACAAAGGACTCTGAACAACACCCTGTAATTGACCAGATCTCTTATGGAGGTTGGTGTGTTGAGGATGTTGCTGCCCTCAGCTTTCCCCTATTTGAGTGAACTTTGAAGTGTTCCTTTGAAAAGAAGTGTCCAAAAAAAGTAGCAACCTTCTGCTATACAAATTGCCCGCCAAAACAAATTTCTAATAACCCACATACTGACACTTGATTTCAACTAAAGAAGATTCTACTCTGTGGCTGTAAGAATTCTGTAGCCTTACCAAAAGCATTGAAAGTTCCTCATCAGCCATTTCTTCTGCACAGGCAAGCAGCTCTCATCATTTCTTGAACTCACTCTGTGGTTTCTCTCATAAAAAAAATTACATAACATACTTTAAAATAAACTTCAGGCCACCTTGTCAATGGTATAGAACAATTTAGGATTTTAACCCAGGGTGTAGAGTTCAGCTCACCAGTGGCAACTCATGTTTTATGCATTATCTTGACAACTGCAGATCTTATGGCCTTTGACCTTCATGGGGAAGTCTCATTGACCCTGCAATGGTTTCTATTATTGAATATAGGAGATGAAATTAGTGAAAAGTCACATTTCAGAAGAGCTGGATTCACCAGAAATAGATAGAAGCTGAATAAATTGACTCACCTAGATCAGTTCCTCTAGATTGCAAAGCTAAAATCATTTGAAATGACCAAACAGTTTAGAAAGGTCAGATTTTCATAAATATCTCCAGTTGAAACACCCTTCCTCACACTTCACAATCCAAGAAGCTGAGAAATTAACCAATGTATAGATCTGCGAACAAATTGAAGAGACTTAGAAAAGCAGAACTATCTACCAGAGCACAAGGTCACTTCCCCTGATGTAGGCCATCTTCCTACTCATATAAAATGAAGTTATGCCAATTTCTGCATTTAGACTAGTACACTGGTTTGGTTGCTTGCTGTGTGTTAACCAAATGATTAATTGCACCAAACCCAGCTCCTCAAGTGAGTAACTCTGGGCAGTTAAGCCTGATTCTGATGTAACTTACACAAGTGTAATGCTATTGGTTTCCACAGAGCAACTCCAGATGCACCCTGGTGTGTGAGATAAGAATTTCCCTGTTCACATTATTTATCTGTATCATTTTATGCATACTCTGTGGGCCTTCCAATATGCAGCCCCTTGAAACACAAATTAAATGGTTGTAAAATGGAAGTATGTATTTTGAAACTGCATAACTAGTCTATGAAACTGCATCCAGTCTATGACTGTTCAGGCCTATCCCAGGTGGCAGTAACCCAATCTCCATGGAATTAAAACATTTCAGCTGAGAACCTCAGTGTGGTGAAAAAGTACCTATGTTACACTTTGGTAACAGCTTTGACATTGTGTAGGATCAAATCAGTGGCCTTAAAGACAGAATGAGCTCTCATACTTGATTGCCCTTTATTTGAAGCAGCCATGTTAGTTAATATTATAACGGTAAGGACTTGGACAAGTTTCCCTATGGCGTAGCAATGGATTTAAACATAATCAATTCCTCCCTTTTTCTACCTCACCTCCTCCCTCCCTGGAATAAAATCCCACTGTGAGTAATAAACTGGAGTAATTACATGCTCCAGCTGTATACTTCTCCCCTCCCTCAGTGATCCCAGGTCATGGTGATTTATTTTAAATCAAAATAATTTTGAACTTCCTCTTATCCCCAGCTGTAGAGTCCTACCCTGATTACCAGTTAACAATCTGATTGATCTGAAATAAATAAAATACCTTCCTTCAACAGCTGCAGAGGCTTTTGTGCAAAATTCTATATATGTGTGCTCTTGATCTGTGATAGTCTGTTTTTCTGTGAGATTGGCTGAGTTCTTCTTCCTATCTTAGGTTTTTATGTAGGCTCTAAGTTTTCTATTATGTGTATAACTGTCCCAGCAGCTCATAAAGCAATTTACAGAATAATTAGACATTTGATAGGCTCTAGTAATTGATTTTGCTTTTAGGTTGGTTTGGGCTAGTGGTTAAAACATGGAACTCCTAGGCTGTATTCTTGACTCTGGCATTGACTCATTATGTGACTTAGAGCAAGACGTTTAAGGTAGGGCATCAAACAAAGACTCTTCTGCCACTGGTTTGCTGGGTGAACTTGGGCAAGTCACTTCCCTTTGTTGTGCCTTAGTTTCCTTGCTTGTAAAATAGAGCTTATGATACTGACCTCCTGAAAAGTGCTAGAAAAGAGTGAGGTAGTTTCATTATGTGCCTCTGTTTCCCAATTTTTCAAATAGGAATAATACCTACCTCACAGGGTCATTATAAGCTGAATATTTCTCAACATCTTTGAAGCCCTTGAGTGAAAGGTGTTGTAGAAGTGTAAATTATTAGTTTGTCATTATGGCATATATCATTCTTTATGGCTGGAATTTGAAAAGGTGCCTAGGGGGGTTAGGCACCCAGTCCCCATTAAAATTCAATAGCAATTGGATACCTAGCTCCCATAGGCTCTTTTTGAAGGTCACTGCCTAGGAATTTTCTTATATCAAATTTTATCTAATGCAAGGCATCAAGATGGAAGAAATGGGAGAGAGAGGTCTTTTCTATATAAGCAAAGGTGCATTGGTTTAACTAAAGGTATGATGCCAAACTGATTTAGTTAAATTGGTGAAGTTTTAGATGTGGGTATTCATACATTGGTTTAAACCTACTTGATATGAGTTTAGCTTTCACCTGCTAAATCACGCACACACACACACAGAGAGAGAGAGATGGAAATACTAAATAAGAATAAGAGAGAATCAGCCATGAATTTGTTCTCTCAATGGGCTCCAACTGTTCTCAGCTCTGTCTTTGGGGTTTTTGTGTCATAGAATCATAGAATATCAGGGTTGGAAGGGACCTCAGGAGGTCATCTAGTCCAACCTCCTGCTCAAAGCAGGACCAATCCCCAACTAAATCATCCCATCCCATCCCATCATCATCCTGAACTTAATAATCTCTAAGGAAGGAGATTCCACCACTTCTCTAGTTGTAACCCATTCCAGTGCTTCACCGCCCTCGTAGTAAAAAAGTTTTTCCTAATATCCAACCTAAACCTCCCCCACTGCAACTTGAGACCATTATTCCTTGTTCTGTCATCTGCTACCACTGAGAACAGTTTAGATCCCTCCTCTTTGGATCCCGCTTTCAGGTAGTTGAAAGCAGCTATCAAATCCCCCCCTCATTCTTCTCTTCTGCTGATTAAACAATCCCAGTTTCCCTAGCCTCTCCTCATAAATCACGTGCTCCAGCCCCCTAATCATTTTTGTTGCCCTCCGCTAGACTCCAATTTTTCCACATCCTTCTTGTAGTGTGGGGCCCAAAACTGGACACAGTACTCCAGATGAGGCTTCACCAATGTCAAATAGAGCGGAATGATCAGGTCCCTTGATCTGCTGGTAGTGCCCCTATTTATTCAGCCCAAAATGCCGTTGGCCTCTTGGCAACAAGGGCACATTGTTGACTCATATCCAGCTTTTCATCCACTGTAACCCCTAGGTCCTTTTCTGCAGAACTGTTGCCTAGCTACTCAGTGCATGGGATTCTTCTGTCCTAAGCGCAGGACTCTGCATCAGTGGTTTTATTCCCCCCCCCATTCAGCAATTTGAGAATTCTAAAGCAAATTAGGAGAAGAGCTTACAATAATCATAATTAAACACGAGACAAGATGAGGAGCTCCTTAATTCCCTTGGAATTAGGGAAAAAAATGAAGAAAACAGATTAATTTCCTGAAGATTTTTTTCCATCAATCCACCTAACCTCTGCTAATCTGCCTCCTATTCCCATATGCTGTTCTCCTGCAGCTAGCACATCTGCAGATGTACACTGTTACTGTCAAGTGTTAGAGCTCAGTGCACCTTCAGCTGCTGCATCTACTCTAGCTTGCCCAGCTTAATGATCTCCACCTGCAGAAGGCTAATAATAAGCAGGTTGCCAGAACTTTTCAAGGAAACTGCAGCAAATATCTTAATGCAACTGCCAGTCTACACATGTACTGTAGGAGTGCACTCAATCCCACTCTCTCATAGCCCGAAGCTTAAAAGCACTCTTCTTTGCCAAGGAAGAGGCAGCTATCTTCAATCTGGCATCTGAAAATGACAAAGAGATCTATCAAACAGAATTAGGAGTACAGATCCTTCCTGTTCTGTTTAGCTTTGTAATTCAATATGAGTCAAACCAGAGGCCTGGCCTGGGGAAAGGCACTTCTTCAAATCTAATGAAGTGCCCCAGCTCCATTTTACCATCATACAAACATTAACATATAAACTTCCTATATATAAAACAAGATATAAGGGCATATTGTACACAAAAGGAGAAATTTATCAATGTACTTTGGACTTTTGAGGGTCTGCTTCTAATAGACTGTACTTACTAGGTACGATGATACAGTTTCACAACCAACTTTCTTCTGTTGTTTTCTATCCGCTCCGGAACTCTTAATAGAATTTCTGCCCTATGCTTAGGAATAGTCTTGAAATGTGATTTATTAAGTTTCACAGAGTGTCTCAGGCTGTTCTGGGATGTCTATAATAAAAGGGGCTTCAAAAGTTTATTTAAAGTTTTATTAATTTTTTGGCCTCTTTATATTATTTCACTTATGTCACCCACCCAATCCATCCTATAGCAGCTGAATGTAGCATGTGAAAAGACTGCTCTGAGATTCTGCTTTTCTCTCTTCTTTGATGCGTAGCCTGTTTGTGTAAGAACAATGACTACAGAACTATTCCAATTTTACATCAGCGGAGGGTCTAACCCAGTCTGTCCAGAGGAAGAATTAAAACCCCCCACCTCACCACAGCACATTTTCCTACCACTTCTTGTTCATCACCTGTCTGGAAAATTTGCTGTAATCATTTGTGGTAAAGCAGATTTCAATCTTGGCATGGTCAATATGATTCAGAACAAGCTTATACTAGACATTTGAAACAGTTTCAAGAATCTTTTGAGACTAAAGGACATGTTTTACTAGCAATCTTGCTGGCAAAGAGCACCCCAACAGGTGCTTATCAGATGCTTCCTTAACCAGGCCCCTGAGATAATCATGACAAAGACACTTTTTCTTCTGTCCTAGGTTATTTTACTTGTTGTTGTTGTCCTCCTCCCATCCACCCTTGTTTGTCTGTTGTGTCCTGTCTGACACCTACCTTGTAAGTTCTCTGGCAGGAACTGTCCTTGTCACTGATCTATATAGCCCTGAGCACAATGGACTCTGTTCTATTTGGGTTCCTAGGTGCTTCTAGTAGTAGTAATAATTAATAAATAAATTATTTCCAAGGATGCATCTCAGCTTTTGAAAACTCTGGAATGAGATGGAGTTTATTGTCCAGGGAAGTCTGTTAACTGAGGACAGTTAAAAAAGCAGTCTCTGAAAGCAAGAACTTTTATTTGTTTACATTTCAGGATCCCAAACCTGCAGAAAGCACAAAGACAGAAATAGAGAGGCCCGAGCATAGACTATTTCTTTTCCGGGACACATGCAGAGGGCAAAACTTTCTACCATGGCATGGGTGGCTTGTCTTTTTGTTTGCTACTAAAAGAGATGCAGAAATGGATTCCTTGAAAGAAATCCCCGTAAGTGTTCTCTCAGATAATTTTGCAAATGATCATATAAACCAGCAATCATTTGGCCTAGTGATAGAATAGCTTTTCTGTTTGCTGTTGCACATTCCTCGTATATCCGTCATTTTGTTGTATGCTTCTTCTCCAGAATCAAATAGAGACTCATCCCACAAGTAGATTTGGAAAAAAAACCAAACAAATTTTGGGAAGGCTCAGATTCAGATCCAAACTTTGCAACTGAGGCCCATCTCTACCCAAATGAAGCTCAAGATGCATTAAACGAGGCATATATTCCATTAGTTATTTTAACTTCTGATTGCCAATTTCTAATATTTAAATGGAAATTTCCATTTTGAAAGCCAGACAGTGGACAATAGCAGAAGTAGTAAATAGCAGCATATTAACACATCCATGCAGCGCAGACCTTTCATGTTGATGTTGCTCACCTGGTGGCTGCCTGCAGTAACTTTATTTTCTCTTGTAACGTAAGAACTAGTGAAAAGTCTTGATGCACAACTAAGGTTGTGAATTACCCAATTTCTTTAACTGCTGTTAGAAAGCACAAATTACAGTGAAATATTCTGCATTGTCTGCGTCAGATGTGGGGCAAATTCTGAGACTCTGCCTGCATGCCTATAAGCTTTTTATCTTAGTAATTTTCCAGTAATTCAAGAGCTGGCAGCAGTGTGGAGCTGCAGCAACATAGTACTCTTATCAGTTGAATGACTCCAGCATAGGCAGCAGGCCAGCGAAGGCCAACTGCATTGCGAAAGTGACCTGATTGCTCTCCTGAAGGGGAAACACAAGCCTGCTTTTCCTATACAGATTATTAGCATGTGCTGCTGTGATATACAAAACATTACACATTCTTTCGTATCACTGTCTTACATGCTACATATTCTTGAGACACGTGCCAGGAAGCCATCCAGAAGCTTGGGTGCATTCTGTAATGCACTGAATTTCTGTCGGATTAATTTGCACAGTCCTCCTGACTAGGCCTATCTCTTGTATCTGCCAACCTGTTTCCAGTTTGCAAACCATAAGGGAAAGAGATCTGAACACTGTTTAAGCCTTTTTTAACTTGTGTAAGCCTGTTTTCCTACTGCGAAGGAAATGTTAGTGACAAAGTCATGTCATAGAACTTGCTACTTATGGGTCAGAGTTGATGCTTACTGGCTATATAAATCCCAGAGTAGTTTTAACTGACTAGCACAGAGGGCAGAGCAGGCTACCTGTTGTCCTGCAACCTATCTATCAAGATACCTCACTGCACTGAGAGTTAGGAGATGTGGATTCTGTTCCCAGCGTTTTAAGTCTTTTTTTTTCTGTGTCTCTGTTTCCCCTTACACTTTGTCTTATCTGTCTATTTCAATATAAAGATCTTTGGGGCTGGGGCTGTATGTGCATGTATATACAGCACCTGTCACCTTGAGCCTCAGCCCCAGTTGGGGCCTAGGAGCTTTGTGGTACAAATAATAAATAGTCCTTACAATCTGGGTGGTACTTGGCAGGCCCATCATCCTACTACCTGCTTTTGATGTGCATCTGGGCTAGCTAGGGTGACCAGATGTCCCGATTATAGGGTCTTTTTCTTATATAGGCTCCTATTACCCCCCACCTTCTGTCCTGATTTTTCATACTTGCTGTCTGGTCACCTTAGGGCTAGCTGGACAGCCCTGCTCTTATTTCCTCTGTGGCATTTTCTGAGGAGTGAAATCAGAATGTTTCTCACCAGATCTTTGGTTACTTTCATTTCAGGTTACAGTGATATCAGGAAGGGCACAGGTGCAAAACTGGAAAAAAATATTTATAAAAGCTCATTGAACTTTTCTGACCTTCAGAAAAGTTCATCGGGATTTGGACAAAGATGTAGGTTAGTTCTTCTTTTATCCAAGCCAACTCACTTTTGCCTCTGAGATATCCAGACCCCAGTTTGAAAGAAATATGTTGTTACTTCAGCAGTCTGCTGGTCTCCATCAGTTAACCTAATCAATGCCCTTACCAACGTCATGAGGGAGAATCATTTAAACATCTCCTTGCCTGTAGCAGGTGCCTGAAACCAAGGCTGTACATGGTTTTAATGGAAATTCCAGCTGAAAAGTCATCTGATTTCTACTAGTTTCAATTGGCAATTCAATTGGAACCCAGTGAAGGAGGTCTATTTGTCAGTTGTTTTCTGAGGCTGCAGATCCTCCAGCAAAAATCAACAAAGCCTAATAGAAATCAGTAAAGACCATTAGGAGTAGTCTGATGGATTTTCTAGCGGTGAGAAATATGCAAACATGGCTATATAGGTCTCCACTCTTTCTGAGTCCTGCATCACACACACAATATCCTACTCCTCTAGAGTCCTATTCCTGATTTCTCTCTGTGGTTCTGAGTAGATAATAAATTTCCTTAACTGCCCTCTTCACCTAGAAAGTAGCCTGTTGGCTCCACTCCTGGTTTCCAGTGCCATGTTGATGTTCCATCAGAGGCCGCACATCCAGGGGAAGGGTGGTGCTGCCACACACTGAGTGAGAATTGCAATCATGGATACACAGAAAGAGGTATGCAATGGGGAGAGAAGGTGTGGATGCAGTTGGTTATAGACTGAGAAGCTGGATGTGTCTCATGTGTTACTTTGCACAGGGTCATGCAAAAGCTAGGGCTAGCCTTGAATACAGTACGTTGAAAATACTATTGAAAATGTGGTCCATTAAAAAAATTATCAAACTCATTTCCTAATTGTAGCTCACTTAGCTGCAGGTAATGACATATTCTGGACAAGCAGCATGGCCTAATGGGTAGGGCACAGGAGTGGGTACCAAGAGACCTGGGTTGTATTTGTGGCTCTGCCAGTGACCTGCTGAGTAACCTGGGGCATGTCACTTCACCTCTCTGTGTTCTGTTTCCCCTCCTGTTCTTTGTCTGTCGTGTCTATTTAGACTGTAAACTCTTTGGAGCACGGATTATCTCTTATTAAGTGTTTTTACAGTGTCTAGCACAATGGGACCTCTAGGTGTTGTTGTAATATAAATGCTAAATGACACAAACATAAGGTCATTATGTTAAACAAGCATTAGTAAGTTTGCAAAATCAAGCACCCAAAAGTTAAGAAATGCCAGATGTAAAGTTGCTTATGCAATCTTAATTTGGCCCTCTTACATATATGTATTATGATTAGAACTGGGCAAATAATAAATAATGAAAAGTAAATTCACCAAAAACTGCACCAAAGCTATTCATAAATTCAGGTCAAATTCAGCAAAAGTTTTGGTGGCAAAAATGGGGAGGGTGGAATTTGAAATGTCAAAACATTTTGACATTTTTTAAATGAAATGTTTCAAAATGGCATTTCATTTCAGAAATGTCTATTTGAATAAACAGTCAAAAAGTTTCGTCTGACAATTTTTTTTTCAGTTTTTCATTGCGATATGAAAAACAAAAATCACTTTGGTTTGGAAAGAACCAGATTTTTTGTTTGACCACTAAATCAAAAACTCAGTTATTGGCTCAGTTCTAATTACGATACAGTCTTTAACTGTATAATCACATAGTATTTTTTCCATAGTAGCCTTGCATCATTCAGTGCATGGGGGGGGGAGAGGGTGGAGACAGTGCTTACTTAATGAGCAGCTATTCAATATTTTGTTTTCTCATCATTTTTCAGAATGTGACCCCAGGCCTTATTTACTGTGCGCTATTCAAACCCTGCTCTGAAGACAGAATTATTAATTTCCTCACAGGCTTTTTTTTTCTATTGCGGTCATCACTATAATGTCTGAATGCTTCACAAATCTTAATGAATTAATTTTCACAACACCCCTGTGAGGTCGGAGTGATGTTACCCCCGTTATACAGATGGGGCATTGAGGTATAGAGATTAGGATAAGAAGTTTCCACTAATTTTGGGTGTCCAAACTGAGACAATTGATTTTTCAGGGTACTTAGCATTATATATCCCTTTTTTTATGTTAGAGCAAATCTCCCATTGACTTCAGCTGCAGCTGTCTGGGTGCCAGCATTGACAGGTCAGGAATCATTGAGGGCACAGGAGAGTGAGTCTCCTGGTTCTCTATTCCTGTGCCTGGCCCACAGGTCAGGTGCAACCATTTAGGTGACCTAGGCGATCGCCTAGGGCACTAGGGTTTGGGGGGGGCGGCATTTTCTTTGGCAGCGACTGTGGCGACTGCAGGGGGGGTGCCCAGGGGGGAGGGGGGAGCTGCTGTGTGTGGGGGCGCCTCTGGGTGGGGGCTCGGGGACAGGGAAGGGTGCAAGGTGGAAGTTTCGCCTAGGGCGCGAAACATCCTTGCACCTGACCTCCTGGCCTGGAGGCAGCCAGGAGAAGGCCTTACAGGGTAAGTCTAGCTTTGTCTGTGTAGTCTATGCTCAGTCACTCTGCAGGGATAGCATACATGCAATCTGGTCATATGTAGGATCACTCTGTGGGGATGGTGCATGTGCAGTCAGTTTAGCACCAGGAGCTGTGAAAGGCTCAAGCATGCTGATGGAGGACAGAATCTTGAAGGTTTAGTTGACAATTGAAGTCTCTACTATGTGCACATTGTGATTTTTTCAGAGTCTGATGACAGCTTGAGCAAATTTGGGTGGATTTTCATGTGGATGGCAATAGGTACATCCCTGACAAATGTCAAGTCCCTGCTCCAAGTCATGGCTCTCAAAGACAAGGTTGCCAGAATTTTTTTTTAACATGGGGGAAAATAGTACGTTCTCAGAAACAGCTGAACCATTTTGGCTGAAATTTTCCAAAAACATTAAGACTGAGGCAATCAAACAGCATGGAAAATACCAGCCCAAATGGTTAAGTTATGGCAAAATTATAAACAACTTTGAAAAGGTCTATAGTGGGAAGTGTCAGGCAACCCCAGTAAGGCAAGGCTACCAGCCCTGCCTATAATAGTAACAGATACCTGCATTCAACATCACCTAAACCAATAAAGAATAAGTAGTTCACCATCTTTTCATTACTGATGTGTCTGTACTTTTATTTTAAGACTAGCATTGGAGAAAAGGCTGGTTAGGCTATTAGATTTTTTTTTTCGTAATCAATGGTGCTTTACAAATTGACCATTTTCTGCTGATCAAACAACTGAAAATCTTGTCTTAATACATTTGTAGTACAGTAATTGAAACAGCTGGAAAAAGATCCCCAAAATAATCAAAATATTCTAGTGACTATTCTGCACCCTTTTTGTAGGTATTGAGAGAGAGAAAAAGTAAGATTTGCTTCAAAATCATATGAGCCGGGGGGAGGGAAAGGCTTTAGGTTTTGCTTTTGCACATATACATCCACTGTCAGTTTTATTAAGCAGAATGAGCTTCTTTCACTAGCTGGCAGAAGGGGTTCTGTGTACATTAAGTAGCCCCACATCCTTCCGATCAGAAACCAAGCTCTGGAGCAAGAGCAGTTCACAGCAGTGAATTGGGTGCACTGGGCAAAGAATGCACAAAACACAAATGCATTAAGAGTCTGATCCAGAGAGGTGCTGAGCTCTGCTATGCTATCTTTGGTAGAACATAAGAACGGCCATACTGGGTCAGACCCAAGGTCCATCTAGCCCAGTATCCTGTCTACCGACAGTGGCCAATGCCAGGTGCCCCAGAGGGAGTGAACCTAACAGGTAATGATCAAGTGATCTCTCTCCTGCCATCCATCTCCACCCTCTGACAAACAGAGGCTAGGGACACCATTCCTTACCCCAGGAGTAGGAGTTGTGGATGCTTGTCTTTTTCTGGATGAGGCTTTAGAGGAAGACTGTAGCATCCTAAAAGAAGAAGAGCAATAAAACTCAACCATTGAAGACCCTGAAGACATGCAATGTTAATTTATTCCAAGGAAATGTTTCCATTAAAATGCAGATACTGGGACATAACTGCAGAATGGCAAGCTAACAGTGCAACTATGTAAAATTTCAGTCATTGCAAGAGAATAAACAGGAAGAGACATGCACATATATCTGCTCTACAATGATAATTTGTGCCTAAAGCAATTACTTTTGAATTTTATTAGTAGACTGATTTGTTTTTTCAGTCCTATTGTTGTAGAAGACTCTTACGCAGGAAAGCTGATAAGGGCAATTTGAAAGCAAAAATCAGATTCTTAAGTCATTGATTTAAGATTCCCAGGGAAATGAAAGGAACAACTGTAAAATTATAATAGAATTTTAAATTTAAGTCCCTCCAGTGAATAATCAGTTTGTCAGAAATTATACTTCTTAAATGGAGAACATTGTGGAGAGTTAAAATATTTATTTGGAACTTCTTGTGAAATACAGAGAAACAATGAATAGAGATTTAACAAAGGAAGGCACAGAAAAGAAATGTATACGTATAATGAAAGAATAGAGAGGAAATTTACCATATAAGTCTTCAATCTTGCAAATGCTAATGCATGTGCTTAATTTTAAACACATGACTAGCCTCACTGGTGTCACTCTGGATAAACCTGGATTCTTTCTCTCTCCGTATATCCATACACTATTTACCTTTTAACTAGTTAAATTTGAATTAGTTTATTTAATGTTTTTTAAAAATAAACCAGTAGAAATAGCACCCCTCAGAACCCTTTTTAACTCTAGCAGAAAAAGAAATGAGCAAATAAACAATCAATTAATAGTTATAACCATTAGTGGCAGGTTAAACTTCAACTGCTCTTCAAGATATGGGCTGGGATTTCCCTACTGAAAAGAACCACTAGACTCCTCCTGATGTCCTGTCAAGTCTGTTGTTGCATAAAGTGAAATTCATAAGTAACCATCTTTCAGTTGTGCAGGGCTGTTATTGTTTTTGAAGATACAGGATTTGTACTGTTAAATTTACAGTCTCATATCATTCTTTCCCTTAGGTGGAGCCCAGCCCCCCACTCTCCATGTCCCTGTTAAATAGCAACTAAAAGGAAACCTACATAATGAAAAGGCATAGAGGTCATGAGCTGGTTATGAGGCAATTTAGGCCTCTCCTGCAGGCCTGCTGGGTCAATGGAGATATGAGCCTGCTTTGGATAGGAACAATGAGCTTCTATTGTAAAATAGGAAGCAAAAGAAAACTGATTTAGGACAGTCTACTGCATGAGTGAGACTTAATTGGATTTTATTGGCTGTATACGGCATGCTGTTCCAGGACAGGATGTGTAGGGTTGGCCCTGTCACCACTGAAGTACTATAATTGGGAGATACAATAGCATCCTATTTGAAAATAATATCTGAATAAACATTTACTCAAGCAGGAAATGAGGCTCTAGGAAATATTTTGTTCTAAGCATAGGAGCAACTCACAACTTGATTGTATGATTAGAGAAAGACTTAGGAGGGTTACCTCTTGACCAGCAAGTCAGTTAGGTTTTGTGTTCTTACACATGATAGACAGTTATGGACAGTAGTGGTTACTGCTCTTAAAAATGTATTCTCCTCTTCCTCCTACCCATCCCGCTTTCTCCCTTGTTTTGAGGTTCACTAAGTTGGTATGAACAAACTGGAAAGCACAAAGCAAAGCTCTCTTGAATACCCTGGGAGCTGAGTGAAACTCATAGGGCCTGATTCTCATTTACACAAAGGCCACTTTACTCTGGCAGTGGAAGGAGGCCTTAAAGCAGGAATAAGTTTTTTAATTTCACTCACTTTAAGGGGCCTTTACACTGCCAGAGAGGTATAAACAGAGCTTAGTGTAAACGAGAATTTGCACATAGAATTCTTAGTCTTCCATTTCCTGGGGAGCACCAGCATATGTTGTAGGGTAGGGGGAACTTAATGAACTGGGAAACTTCATGAACTGGGAAACTTCTGGGCAGGAGGCAGAGCCGGCACCAGCCCAGCAAACAGGTGCTTGGGGCAGCCAAAGGGAAGGGGCGGCACGTCGGGCAATTTGGCGGCAGGTCCATCAGTCCCTCTTGGAGGGAAGGACCTGCCGCCGAATTGTGGCCGAAGAAGAAAGCAGGGTGGTGAAGCTGCCACTGACCACGTTTTTTTTTCTTTTTCCCGCCACTTGGGGCAACAAAAACCCTGGAGCCAGCCCTGGCAGGAGATCATTCTTTAGCTCTGTGCTGAAACTCCTGGTGTCTGTGTATTCTAGAACTGGTCAGGAATTTTTCAACAAAACTTTTTTTTTAACTAAAAAATGCTGATTCATTGGAACTGATTAGTCTCCTGGACCTGAAAAATGTTTGGAAATAAAATTGTCAAAATGTGACATTTAAGTCTTTTTGAACTAGAATGTTTCAATTTTTTGAGTCAAAATAACTTTTCATTTTGACATTTTAGTAAACTAAAACTTAAAAAAAGTTAAAGAAAAAAGGTCAGAATGAAAACAAAACTTTTTAAAATAGTTGAAATGTTCAAATGACCTAAATTAAGAGGTTTTCTTTGGTTTGTCTGCAAAAATTTTTGAGACTTTGACTTTTCATCCTAATTTGGAATGGGAAAATTTTTCAGAATCGGAACAAACCCCAAGCATCACTTGATTTCTTTTCTAAACCATAATCTGACCCAGGTTGAGTTCTTACCAGGATCAGGTGGTGTGTTTCCTTGTGCCCTCTGATCTCCAAGTGTGATTAGACACAGAGCTGATATGTCTCCATATACAAACTAACTACTAACCAAAGGTAGTGTGGTGAGAGAGAACCACACTGACTATTGCAGTTGTATGTAAAAGTACTCCTCTGAGGCACATATTTTCAGTACTCCACATGCAAAGAAGGGAAGATGAGCGGTTGATATTTCTAAGGCAGTGGACGGGGGGCAGAGTTAAGAGCAAATGCGTGGATTTTATTTAAGGTTAACTTTCATTTGCTGTCTTTTCAATGGCTTTTTTTTTTTAAATGATTACAGTGTTAAGCTTTTGACTCTTAAGTTACTGTTGTTTACCCCTGTTTTGAGAGAGATTTTTGTCTGTTTTATGATAAAAACATCCAATATGTCACACCCTGAGTTACTGTTTTAAAACCAAAGGATCAATATATTTGCTTTTTTATTAAAATTATCTTAACACAATTACCTGGTAATCCAGGGCCATGGCAGAGTCAGTTAAATCAATGTGAGTCTTTCTGTCGCCTTCAGTGCCTATTGGATCAGGCCCATAGCACCCAGCTTTTTTTTTTAAAAGCTTAAAAATGAATCATGTTAGACTGTGCATTTCTATTCTGAAGCATGTTATAACACCACACCGTACAGTGCATTAATTGCTAACACTTTTGTAAAATCTCCTTTAAAATCTAACTTGTAATGGTCTTCCCAGGGAAGTGGCACACCCGTGCAAAACTCGGACACTTTCATTCTTTTCCACTTTTGAGTTATAGTAATAAGAGAGATGACTAGTTCGCCTGCCAGATATCATCTCACTTATGTAATGAAAATCTATTATTCCCAGTGTCATTGTCGAGCACTACATATTTGTGTCATTCACTACAGCTGTTGTTCTCTACACTAGTGCTGTATGGTACTATTATGAATGCAAGTGCTAGGAATGATATTTTATAGTGGTCTGGTGCCAACATGACTGGTGGTTCCATCTACTCTTCTTGTCCCAGGGTTGAATCCTCTGTTTTTCCTTTTCCCTGTCCTGGCCTCAGTTGCCTTTTCCTTGAATCTGTTTCCATTTCCCCACAAACTGCCCTTTTCTTTCTTGTTTCACAAACCATTTTGGTCCGAGGTTTGTGCAACTGCCCAAGTTTCTCTCTTGTAACAATACCGTAAAACCCATGTGTTTTACCCAGCTAAAATAATAGATAGCAGATGTAACAGACAACATGCCTTTACTGCTGACTTCCTCTTACATATACCATCACTTTATAAGGCTCCTCTCTCCTATGACAGTGACCTTACAGACTAATATACTAGATCTTCCTCGGCACATACTTCATATAGTTCAGTGCTCAACATTATTAACATTTCTGAACTAAACTCCAGTAGTAAGATTTTCCATCAATATATTGGATATCCAAAATGATATGATATCCTTAAAGTCAAGCTTAAAGTGAAGTATCATGTAAATTTTTGGTTTACACCATACATAGGACCTAGTCTCGCTTCCAGTGGAGTTTGTGGCATTTGTGTATGCATGTAAGCAATATGGCCAAAAGATGATTAGTAGTGTAAACCACAATTCAGAATTTTCTGGCCATGGTACATTGACCTGGCTTGTGCCATTGTTAGAATTCTGAGCACCAAAATATCTGAAAATGATCAGTGAAAATACTGTTTTTTCCATTCTCTAACATGAATGGCCAAAACAAATTTTAGCCCATTATTCCCCTGCCAAAAAAAATAAAAATAAAATAAAATATATGTATCTGAGGGCTGATTAGAATAAAAATTGTATCTCAAGGGTAATTTTTGAACTCTTCTAGGGGCCAGATCCAAATCAGTTCTGAGCTTCAGAATTCAGCATCTTCTAATATTGGGCTCTATGAGCTTGCAAATAGATGCTTATAGTTGAAGTGCTTACTCAGCTGCCAACTAACAGCATTGCTAGAATGAGGCAATAATAAAGTCAATCAACTCTGACTTCCACCTCTCTAACTTGTTGAACCACCCTGAGGACTGGACTGATATTATTTAAGCTTCATAGCATATGAATCTTAGGCTGTTGACATGTCATGTGATATGTATGCCAAGACTCATTAATGTTTTAACTTTTCTGCATAGGATGCACTTAGCAACATATAGTTTATCTACACATATTAATCTTTTCTTGTGGGTCAAATGTCATTGGTCTATGGCAGGTAATGAATCATGAATCATGATTTATTACTTGATTTAATGCAGCTTCATAAAGTAAAAAGGAACAGTGATTGTGTAAGCAGCTAATATGACTTGGGATAGCATTATCCCGAGTTGTGATGTCCCAACTGTCCTGAATTTTAATATATTCCCCTTACATCTTCTGTATGGAGACTCCTTTGATCTGTTTCTCATTTAATTAACATCTAAATTCTCTTACAGGTGCAGGATTTGTTTTGATGTGTTCTCTTAATCTTGACCGATATCTAAATAATTGAGGATTGGGTAGGATTGAGCTAATCATTGTACATTCAAACCTATTAGAGTCAATCTGTTTGATTCCCACTGGGGCTGGAATAACCGTTATCTGTGTCAAAATCATCAAGAAGACAATCGTTACTTGTAACTAGAAGCTATGCAATCTTTTCTTTCTTTCCTGGAAACCCATTTCAGAAATGATATTCTGAGGAAGAAGCAGCATGCAATTAATGCTGAGTGCAACGATCAGAGTTGCCAATGATCAGTCAATTTTTGATGATTCTCTGTGGAAGGGCAATAGAAGCTGGCACAAACATATATGGCAAAACAATTTAGAAGAGAATATTTTTCCTTGATATGGTTTAAATTTCCATTCTGTGGGTCTAATTGTGCAATTGTTACATGCACAGAACTCCCATTGATTAAAATGGGAGTTCTGCATAGGTCGGAGGGAGTTCCTTATGTATGACTGGGGGCAGAATTTCATTCCTGGAGTGGCTACAGAATCAGTTCCTATATTAATATGTAAATATGAAACCTGGGTTTGTGGCTTATTCATTGTTAACATGGATGGTTCTGCATATATCTGTATCTCTATATAATATAATTTTAAAAATAGCACAAGTAATCACAAGCAGAACTTGTACATATTCTTGCTTTGAAAAAATTATTTTGTTGAAAAGTATGCTTGATCCAGCAGCACATACATGCAAATTACTAATTGACTTAATGGGAAATTGGCATAATTAAGAACTTCATGTTCCATCCCTTTAGGTCTGATTCCTTCCAAAACAGTTAATTGGAATTGGCTTTGATGGAGGTTAGATTGGGCCATATAATAATACTGTTTAATATAGGAGTTGGAAATGATAAATGTTTTGGACTAGCAGGCAAGAGGGCAATTTAAACTTCTTCATTTTTGTGTCACTGAAAAATATGTGGAAGTGTTAGTAGAGCTATAGTCCTGCCAATAAGGCACTGACAATCAGGAAATAAAGAGTTAAGGTAAAACAGAATTTTTTCTGGGTCATCAACTTGGCTTGAGCCCCATTGGTAGATTCACCCAAATAAATTTTCAAATATTGCTATCCCCAAAAATTTGACGTCACATGATTTTATTTTTCTGGTGCAGGGGATTGTTATCTCTCAGAACTCCACTGTAACAGTGACCTCAAATCTGCAACAGTAACCCCACTCTGAGCCTCCAAGAGGCTCAGCAATTGTCAAGACACTTCAAGTAAAATGGGCTGTTAAACAATAAGCTTGTCTCAACCTTAAGTATAGTTCCCCACAATAGCATTTTGGAGCCCACAGCTAGAATCAGACTTCTTCATGTCACAGTGTTCTTTCCAGCAGATCCTGAGGTCTAGCTGGAATGCCCCCCCTTCCCCTGCTGTTCAGCTTATTCCCATTTATGGGTGTTTACCTATAATCCCTCTTCTGGATGAGTGAAAAGCTCCCTTTTTTTATGCCTTTTTAATAAAAATACTCACACATGCAAAGTAACCAGGTAACTCACCATCTCATTTAAATACACACTTGCTATGTAGTTTATCCATGGAAGCTGGAAAAACAGAAAACATGATTTATGACGTTGTAAAATGGGTCTTTCGCAGCATGACTCAAAGCTGGGGGCTGGGAGGGAGGAGGTTTAGTAAAACAGGCATTTGTATAATAGGGTCTTTTGGTTTGGTTTTTAAATAGTATGCTGATCACTAATGAGTTAATTAGTTAAAGTGGTTTGTCATATGTCTATTGTTGATGCAAATAGAGAGGATTTAAACGTTAGTATTTGATTGACTTTTTATGGGAGAAGTAACTGTGTAATATACACGCCAAACTGTGTATGTGTGTGTGTTGTGTGTGTGATAAATATATATTTATGTATGTATCTATATAAAATTAATATGCACAATAGATTGTATGCAGCTTCCAAATTCAGACACAGACTTCTGCCAGTAACCTTAAACCACATGTGACTAGATCAAATTTATTAACTGATATTGGGTCATTTAGCCTCCATTCTAATTTATTCCTTGTCCATTGCCATGCAGAGACTGCCAAATACTGCATCTCAGACTTTGAATGGTGAGAACATATGTATTACCAGGGACTGCCTGCCAAATCTATTTCATGTAAGGCTTTGGGTTGAATTCAAACTCATGATCTGAAAATGGGGTAAAGTCCATTAGCTTCATCCTTTCCTTTGATGGTCTTTACCTTTTGTATTTTGTTTCCCTAATTTATTAAATGAAATCTGAGGTTCCCAATAATATCACGAGGACAACTTTCTTCATATTCTAACCATTGATAAGGCATCGCCAAGAGTAAAATGGACCTTTTACAGCCTCATACTTCTGGAAGGAAATGAATGAATCTCACTGGAACTACATAAAACAGACTGTCATCCCTACTGCATGTCTTATAAATGTGTGGGATTATTTATTTTGCATTAACTGCTTCTGGTTATTAATGTTCTTCTAAGTGATCTTTGGTTTGTGCAGCAAAAAGCAAATAGAAAAATCTGAAATCTAAATGCTGACAACCAAAACACTGAAAAAGAACAAATAAGAGAGTAGTCACTTATATTTGTATTAACTTTAAAGGCATATACAAGTGGTGGCAGTGAAAATCCCTCCAGCAAATTATATTTATCTTCTCTGGAGGAATAAAATTATAGCATTCTCCTACTTCCTACTCCCCACTCTGGTCTCTATCCCCCCCTCTCCCAATAAAGCTAAAATTTTCAACAATGCTGCAACTACATGGCATTGGACTGGACATTAGAGAATCTGTCCCCAATTCTCCTCCCAGTTATAGCCCCTTTGTACCCCCATTGCTGATGAATTCACCAAAAATCCGCTAGGTAGATTTGTTCTTTATTTCCTGAAGGCCTGAACAGGCAGGCTGGCTTGTAAATATCACATTGGTGCTCCAGATAATTTGGAGAGAATTTAAAGCCCCTGTATTTATTCAGTTCAGGGGAAAAGGAACAGAATAACAATAACCAACCAACCAAAACACACAACATTAACGCCCTGAATAGTTAGCACTTACTAACTAACTCCCTTGCTCCTCACTGACTTCTCTTTTCCTCTTTACCTGAAGTATACAATTTCTCCTTACCCTGATAGGATAACCCACTGCAGCTTGAGATGTTTGTTAATGGTTCTTAGCAGCAGCTGCTGCTGCTGCTGCTTCTCTGATTCATGTCTTTTGGCCCAAACCTGTAAACTGAACCCTGCAGGGAAGATAGAAAAGGAAGCAACCCATGCAGCCTCCCAAGGTACTTGACTGCTGTGCCACAATCACATTACTGAATTAAACTTAAACAAAAATACAAGTCAAGGGTACCTTGCAAAGGAGCCAGAGGTAGTCATGTTAGTCTGTATGAGCAAAAACAACGAGGAATCCTTGCAGCACCTTAGAGACTAACAAATTTATTTGGGCATAAAGTTTGTGGGCTAAAACCCACTTCATCAGATGCATGGAGTGAAGAACACAGAAAGCAGTATAAATATTACAGCACATGAAAAGATGGGAGTTGCCTTACCAAGTGTGGGGGGGGTCTGTCCTAATGAGGCTAATTCAAGGGGGAAGTGGCCTATTCTCAACAGTTGACAAGAATGGGTGAATATCAAAGGAGGAAAATTACTTTTGTAGTGCTAATGAGGCCAATGCAATCAGGGTGGATGTCCGTCCATTTCCAACAATTGACAAGACGTGAGAATCAGCAGAGAGGAAAATTACTTTTTGTAGTGACCCATCAACTCCCAGTCTTTATTCAGGCCTAATTTGATGGTGTCTAGTTTGCAAATTAATTCCAGCCTTGCAGTTTCTCATTGGAGTCAGTTTTTGAAGTATTTTGGTGAAGAATGGCCACTTTAAAGTCTGTTATTGAGTGTCCAGGGAGATTGAAATGTTCTCCTACTGTTTTTTGGATGTTACAATTCTTGATGTCTGATTTGTGTCCATTTATTCTTTTGTGTAGAGACTGTCTGGTTTGGCCAATGTACGTAGCAGAAGGGCATTTCTGGCATGTGATGGCATATATCACATTGGTAGATGTGCAGGTGAATGAGCCCCTGATGGTGTGGCTGTTGTCATTAGGTTCTATGATGGTATCCCTTGAATAGGTATGTGGATGGAGTTGGCAATGGGGTTTGTTACAGGGACTGGTTCGTGGCTTACTGTTTTTGTTGTGTGGTGTGTAGTTGCTGGTGAGTATTTGCTTCAGGCTGGGGGGCTGTCTGTTGCTTACAGACCTACCTTGAGATTTCTCAAAGATGCTGGCCTACGAAGGGGCACTGAGAAGTTGATCCTGTCCACACAGATGATCTTGCTACTCTTATTCTAACAGAGCAGTGGTGCTGCGTTCATCACATCAGGCTAGTGAGATAGAAAAGACAATGCACATGGCTTGTGGGAGAAATATTGTCTGATGGTCAGAGGAGTCAGCTACTGGGATTAATTCCTGGCTCCGGTACTGAGCTTAATGTGTGTCTTTGGGCAAGTCATTTAAGCTTTGATCTCTATGTAGGCTTTGACTTCAGTGAGGCTCCATGTGGGCCAAGAGGTCTATCCATGGAGAGCTCTTTGCATTTGCAGGATCAGGGTCTTCAGCTCTTTGTGTGTCTGTTTACCCATCTGTCTAATTGGAATAATGAGTAACCTGCCTGATAGGAGTGATATTGTATTAATTAATGAATGTAAAGCATTTAAAGATCTTTCGAAGACAGGCAATATGATGAAAAGTGGGTTATTTTTATGATGTTTGTGTCTTTAGTTGGTCCCCTTTCCCATGGGGCTGCTCTGTGTTGGATGGTAAGTGGAAAGTACATAGATATAAACAAAGGCTTCAAGTAGCCTTAATGTTAAAATGAAATCTAAACCTCTGAAGAATAATAAATCATTTTGTTTTCTGATGTAACGGATGCTTTTGGGGGACCAAGTGTATGAATCGGATCACCCATTCTGACATCTTGATTAGAATTCCCATCAAGAACCAATTTTATGTGGACAAAGAATCTGCAAGAGTTGTGACAGCCCTGGTCTATGTTACATCATATATCGAGATAGAAATGCTGATGTATTTGGAAATCTCTCCCAGCCACCTGTGGCATTTCAGTCATCTGTGAGCTTATTACTGTTTCCCTCTTTCTGAAAGCTGGTGATGAAAGTGTACTCAATAGATCTCTTACCAATATCCAGTCTGGTTCCTGTGATCATCTTAAAAGAGTAGAGGAGAATTTCTGACTGGGAAATTAATCTTAGGGTTAATGCAGTCTATCTTATCTCAGATCCCACTGGGAGAATAAGCTTTCTGTAATTCAACTGCAGGTTATCCCTTCTACATGCAGACAAGATGGATGGGGAGGTGGAACTACTCATTTAAAAAAAATGACTGGGGTGGGATGTCTGAAGACAGGAAAGAAATTGATTTCTGTTGGACACATAAGAACCAAAAGCTCTGATGCAATAAATGGGACATTTTCAGAAATGATTGCTTTTTATTTAAAGTAATAGATGGAGGGAAATATGGAGTCCACATTAATGAAAGTGATATAACCACATTGTCAGGGAGTGAATGTAAAACAAGGTTCCGCCTCATCCTCCAGTCATTACATCTGTTAGCTATCTCCTGATTAAATAAAATCTCTTTTAGATTTAGTAACTTTGCTCTGGATATTGTGGCATCACTGTGCATGTAATGGTTTTAATAAATTTCATTTATAGAAACTAAACAGAAAAGCAATCACTGGTGGAGCTGGCTAGGGCTGCAGTATGTTAATTCTTTGGAAATGCATCTGCAGAAAGGCATAAATATTGAGCCTCAGCAAATAGCTTGAAATGATCCAGGGATCTGGAAATGATTCATGTGATTTTTAATGTGAATGTGTAGAGCTATCACACCTGTTCATGAACAATTCTGCTTTCGTTTCCCTTGCGGCATGGTGGGGAGAGGTGATAATTTTTAATTAGGGTAGTCTGCTTTTAGGGGAAGAAAGTTTATAGGAAACTTTAAATCCAAATGCAAGATAGATCTGATTTCCCTGAAACATTCTTAGGAAAAGGAGTCTCAGCATAAAAAGTTTGGAAAGGCTTGCTACCATGTTTTGATTTAACCCTTTAATGAGATGGGGCACCTGCAAACTTGGGGTCCAAATCCAAGCTTCACTGAAATTCAGAGATATTTAACTCAGGGTTCTGGTTTGGGACCTATCATTCTTTTATGCAATATTTGCTGTAAATACATATGTATAGATGAAGAGTGCTATGTGTGTGAGCATGTGGAACAAATATATATATGTGGAGAACGCATGGGGCCAAATTCTCTGTTGTTGTGAATGGCTGCAGGTCCGTCAACTTCAGGGGAGCTGCACCAGTTTACACCAAAGGAGAATGCCAAAATCTAAACTTAAGATCTAAGAAAAAAATCTTTGTAGGCCCCCATTCCAGAGGCACTCCCTGCAATCAGCAACAGAATCAGAAACAGAACTGGGCCTATGTTGTGTACTTCAATAAAGCAACTGTAGCATACACATATCTCAGTATTTCTTTTGGAGGCTTTGAGACCAGCTAAAAGATTTATAGAGGATCGGAAGAGAAACAGTTTTAAATTATACAGATTGTTTTTTAAAAAAAAGGTGCAAAAATCTCCTCTCAGAACTGCACAGTAGATCTTAACTCTCATATTCCCTTCTCTCAACATAAACAAAGCTCCCTTTTCCCATGTCAGCATGAGTGCTGTGTGTGGACGGAGAACAGAATACTTAAACTGTGAGATACTGGGTGAATCTGAGAGGAGAACTCTTCTCTAAAATTGTGTGTGCCCATATACAATGACAAAGTTAATTGTTTTGGAGCCAGTTCTGAAGTCCTTACTCAGTCAAAACTGTGTGTAATGTTGGGTTAGCGTGGAATCATAATGCAGTAATAAAGTGATAAATAATGCATAGTAATGCCATTGGCAGTGATGGTAATGACACAGTAACTTTCATTAACTCCTGTATTGTGGCCTCATTACAGATAATTGCACTGTTTATAACCAATACGTTACTAGCGTGTTCTGGTGAGATGATAGGATTACAATGACAGGGCTGTACTGTATGCAGTGTTGTTGTAGCCATGTCAGTGCCAGGTTATTAGATAGACAAGGTGGATGAGGTAATTTCGTTTATTGGACCAACTTCTGTTGATGAGAGAGACAAGCTTTTGAGCTTACACAGAGTTCTTCAGGTCTGGGAAACTTACTTGTTCACAGTTAAATATAAGGTGGAAGAGATTGTTTAGCAAAAATAGCTAACACATATTTCAAGGGACCGTTCAAGATGAACTATCATAGTTTCAGGGTAACTGCACCTGAATTCTCTCTGAATGGTCCTTCGAAGGGACCCTCTTAAGGTATTTGGCTCCCAGTCATCACCTCTCTTGGGTGAAAATCTGTATCTCACTCCCTCCTGACTGGTGATTTAAGACTGCACAGGTCCCTCACACTGTGATATACCCAGCACTCCAGAGTGCCTAAACAGGCCAGCACCTGTGCTTTGCCTTCTTTCTGGGGCTATGAACAGTGTATTGACAGAAATTACAAGTTACCATGCAGCTTTTTCTAAGCAAGCACATTTATTCTTAAGGTAAAATCATTTAAGAGAAAACATCATAAAAACAATAAACAGATTTAAACACACACTAAACATACCAGGAATCATCCATCAGTCTAATGGAGCCCCGGTCAGCCAAAGTCTTTCCCATCCTTCTTAAAGGGATGAGCTTCCTCTTGGTCAGACGGTCCCTGGATGTTTGCTGGATCAAAGAGAAGGCCCTGAGTCAGTTCAAGCTCATCTTTTTATACCAAAAGCCCTTTTTTTGTCTCTAGAAAAACCATCTTGAACTACTCTATGCAAACCAGTCCAGGCTGTAGTACCTCTCTACAGTTGTTTAGACTCAGTGACTCACCTTTTTAGTTTTTAGTTTCTGGAAGAGCAGTGGTAACCCTCCCCCCATGGAGTAGAACACAGTTATACATAACTATTCAAAAATTTGATACAAGGCCCCCAAATATGCTGCATGGGGTTCCAATATTGGTCACATCTACCATGAGTGTTTATTTCTTGTTAAACTGTGCTGGTGGTCTTCTCTCAGTGGGAACTGTATTCCTTAAATGGGTTCTATTCCTCAGGAATTGTTTTTAATGAGTTGCCTACAATTTTGCTTACTTTATGCATCATGGTTGCAGAAGGAAATGCAATAGGACCTGATACAAAGCCCATTGAAATGAATGGGAATCTTTCTATTGACTTCTGCGAGCTCTGGATCAGCCTGTACAGTAGTAGTGATTGAATAAGTTACCACAAGACAGATATTTTCATGTTGATCTATATATCAAGAGAATTAGCCCTGCGCTTAGGAAGGAAGAATCCCATTCACGACTACAGGCTGGGGACTGACTGGTTAAGCAGCAGTTCTGCAGAAAATGATCTGGGGATTACAGTGGATGAGAAGCTGGATATGAGTCAGAAGTGTGCCTTTGTTGCCAAGAAGGCCAATGGCATATTGGGCTGTATTAGTGGGATCACTGCCAGCAGATTGAGGGAAGTGATTATTCTCCTCTATTTGGCATTGGTGAGGCCATACCTGGAGTATTCGTCCAGTTTTGGCCCCCCCACTACAGACGGAATGTGGACAAAGTGGAGAGATTCCAGCAGAGGGCAGTGAAAATGATTAGGGAGCTCTGGCACATGATTTATGAGGAGAGGCTAAGGGAACTGGGGTTATTTAGTGTGCAGAAGAGAAGAGTTAGAGGGCATTTGATATCAGTCTTCAATTACCTGAAGGGGGGTTCCAAAGAGGATGGAGCTCAGCTGTTCTCAGTGGTGGCAGATGACAGAACAAGAAGCAATGGTGTCAAGCTGCAGCGGAGGAGGTCTAGGTTGGATATTCTGAAACACTATTTCACTAGGAGGGTGATGAAGCACTGGAATGGGTTACCTAGGGAGAAGGTGCAATCTCCTTCCTTAGAGGTTTTTAAGGCCTGGCTTGATAGAGCTTTGGCTGGGCTGATTTAGTTGGTGTTGGTCCTGCTTTGAGCAGGGGATTAGACTAGATGACCTCCTGAGGTCTCTTCCAACCCTGATATTCTATGATTCTTTCTCTGGAAGGAGATAAGAGGAAAACAGTAATAATAGTGGTCTAGATGATCCTCTGTGTGATATTATCCAACATAGGGGAATGGAAACTATGAAAATTCTCTTTGAGTTACCACGGCATTATTCCCTGGAGGACATCGTGATTTCTTCTCCTACCACCATGAAGAATTGGATTGGCCTTCCCAAACTATCAGGCCTGACTGTATATTAGACTACCTGCCCCCTTTGGCCTCATGAAAGAATGGTTACAATGGCAAGAATTCAGCCTGACAGCTGATGCCCTTGTAACCTCCCCCTTGCCCCTTAAATGGGGAGTTGGGTTTATGAAACATGGAGGGGAAATGCCAACTTTAATGCTGCTTCAAAGGCTATTCTTGTTCCTTGTGTTAATCCCATCAAATGGTGTCCGCTCTGAGCCCTCTCCCTCCGAAGTGCTCTGATCAATACCATATCCTCTATCACATCGCATACTAACATTTCTTCCTTTATGACGTGCCATCACCACTATCTGGGTTGACTTCTCTGTCTTTTGCCTTCTGTCTTGATTTGTTGGCCTTTTTACCCACATAGCTGTCAGATTTGCATCTGAGCATGCATTCCCTCCTTTTTTCACTTATTGGTTTTACTTCGACCATGTCACTAACATACACATTCTTCATGTGGTCTTTCTTGCTTATACCACACATCCATCTAATCTTTCGCATTTCAATGGAACAGATAATTTTTTCATGTTTCTTCTTTCTTGCCCAGAACTGAGCACAACACACGAATACTGGATGAACCACCATTTTATAGACTTTCCCTTTTAATCTTACTTGTATCTTCCTGACACATACTACCCTACTTATCTCTCTCCATTTGAGCCAATCATTTATTATCCTAGCTTTTATTTTGCTCTTCATTTTCCTGTATTCTGGAACCCAGATATTGAAACATTTTGTTTTTGGTATTGTCTGCCCATCTTGTTTCAAGGATAATTCCTCAGTGGTCACATTATTGAAACTACCCACCATATACTCTGTTTTTTCTCTGCTTCTTTTGAGCCTTTTGTCTCTCCAACACATCTCTCCATTTATCAAGATCCTCTTCTAAACTGTTTTTCTCCTCACTGAATAGAATGATATCAAAGACTGCCTCAAATGCTCCTATAAGATGTAATTGTCTCAGGTCTGTAAATCCCCTTTAGGTCCCTGAGTGCAGGGAGACTTGGAAAATTCCCTTGGATATGTTCCAGCTTCAGATCATGGAGCAAGATGTGAACAAATACTGAAGATGGGAAAGCAGTTCCCAAGGACAACTACTTTATGGAATCACTTCTGTTATATAAGAACATAAGAATGGCCTTGCTTGGTTGGACCAATGGTCCTTTCAGCCCAGTATCCTGTCTTCCGACAGTGGCCAGTGCCAGGTGCTTTAGAGGGAATGAACAGAACAGGGTAATTATTGAGTGAGCCACCCCCTGTTGTCCAGACCCAGCATCTGGCAGTCAAATGTTTAGAGGCATCCAGATTATGGAACTGCATCCCTGACCATCTTTGCTAATAGCCATTGATGAACCTATAAATATATCTAATTCTTTTTGGGGTTCCAATATTGGTCACATCTACCATGAGAGACTATTTCTTGTTGAACTGCTCTGGGAGTTTTCTTTATACTTTTGGCCTTCACCATAGCCCCTGGCAATGAGTTCCGACAGGGTGACTGTATGTTGCATGAAGAAGTACTTCCTTAGGTTTGTTTAAACCTGCTGCCTATTAATTTCACTGGGTGACCCCTGGTTCATGTGTTATGTTAAGGGAGTAAATAACACCTCCTTATTCACTTTCTCCACACCATTCATGATTTTATATGCTCTATCATATTCCACCCCGTCTTGGTCATCTCTTTTTAAAGATAAGTAGCCCTACTCTTTTTAATGCCTCCTTATATAGAAGCTGTTTCAGACCCCTAATAATTTTTGTTGCCGTCTCTGTACCTTTTCCAATTCTAATATATCTTTTTTGAGTTGAGATGACCAGAAATGTAACAGTATTCAAAATGTGGGCGTACCAGGGATTTATATAGTGGCATTATATTTTCTGTCTTCTTATCTATCCCTTTCCTAATGTTTCCTAACATTTTGTTAGCTTTTTTGACTGACACTGCACATCTAGCAGGAACTAGCCACAATGACTTCAAAATCTCTTTCTTGAGTGGTAACAGCTAATTTAGACCCTATTATTTTGTATATATAGCTGGGATTATGTTTTCCACTGTGCATTACTTTGCACTTATCAACACTGTATTTCATCTGCCATTTTGTTGCCCAGTCACCCAGTTTTGTGAGATCCCTTTGTAATTCTTTGCAGTCAGCTTTTGGACTTGAGTAATCATCTGCAAATTTTGCCACCTTACTGTACCCCTTTTTCCAGATCATTTATGAGTATGTTAAACAGTACTGGTCCAAGTACAGATCCTTGGGTGACCCTCATTTTTTGCCTCTTTCCATTCTGAAGACCGACTGTTTATTCCTTATCTTTGTTCCCTATCTTTTAACCAGTTACTGATTCATGAGTGGACCTTCCATTTTATGCCATGATTGCTTACTTTACTTAAGAGCCTTAGGTATGGGACCTTGACAAAGGCCTTCTGAAAGTCCAACAACAATACATCAACTGGCTCACATGCTTGTTGTCACCCTCAAGTAATTTTAATAGATTGGTGAGGCACCATTTCCCTCTACAAAAACCGTGTGGACTCTTCTCCAACATATTGTGTTTATGTATGTGTCTGATAATTCTGTACTTTACTATAGTTTCAACCAGTGTGCCTGGGACTGAAGTTAGGCTTATCAGCCTGTAATTGCCAGGATGACCTTTGGAGCCTTTCAAAAAAAATTGACGTTACATTAGCTATCCTGTAGTCATGGTACGGAGGCTGATTTAAGCAACAGATTACATACCACAAGTGGTAATCCACAGTTTCATATTTGAGTTCCTTCAGAACTCTTGGATGAATACTATTGGGTCCTGTTGAATTATTACTGTTTAATTTATCAACTTGTTCCAAAACCACTTGTTTTGAACCTCCATTTGGGACAGTTTCTCAGATTTGTCACTGGAAAAGAATGGCTCAGTGTGGCAATCTTTCCCATCCTCTGCAGTGAAGACTCATGCAAAGAATTAATTTAGTTTCTCAGCAATAGCCTTGTCTTCCTTGAGTTCTTCTTTAGAACCTCAACTGTCCAGTGGCCCCACTGATTGTTTTGCAGGTTTCCTGCTTCTGATGTACTTAAAAAGTGTTTGCTGTTAGTTTTTGTGTATTGTGCTAGTTGCTCTTCAATTTCTTTTTTGGCCTGCCTAATTATACTATTACATTTGATTTTCCAGAGTTTATGCTCCTTTCTATTTTCCTCAGTAAGATTTGATTTCCAATTATTAAAGGATGTCTTTTTGCCTCTAACTGGTCCATAGCACAGGGCCACATAAATGGTTTTCCGACCAGATGGTCGTTTGCCAATATGGTGTTGCAGGGAACAAATGAGAGGCTTCATGAGTAGGGTTGCCAGGTGTCTGATTTTTGACGGGAACACCCAGTCTGGCTGTGGCACAGTGGGGCTGTCAGGTTCCCCTGCCTGGCTCCGAGCAGCTCCCGGAAGCGGCAACATGTCTGGTTTCTAGATGGGGGGCCAGCCATGGGGGCTCCGCGTACTGCCCCCGAGTGGCCAGTGGGAGCTGTGGGGGCGGCGCTGGTGGGTGGGGGTAGCAACGTGGCACCTCCCTGGCCATGTCTCCGCCTCGGAGAAAGACATGATTCCACTTCTGGGAGCTGCCTGAAGTAAGCGCTGCCTGGAGCCTGAACTCCTCACCCTTTCCCGCACCCAAACTCCCTCCCTGAGCCCACATCTGCTCTTCCACCCCAACCCCTGCCCCAGACCAGGGTCCCCTTCCACACCTTGAACTCCTCATTTCTGGCCCCACCCTGGAGCCCACACTCCCAGCCCAGAGACCGTACTCCCTCCTTCACCCCAAGCCCCTGCTCCAGCCTCGAGCCCCCTCCTGCACCCCAACCCTCCTCATTCCTGGCCCCACCCTAGAGCTCTCACCCCCTCCTGTACCGCAACCCCCTGTCCTAGCTGTTGAAAGTGAGCAAGGGTGGAGGAGAGTGAATGATGGAGGGAGGGGGAATGGAGTGAGCTGGGGGTGGGGCCTTGCAGAAGGGATGAGGTAAGGGTGGGGCATAGGTGTTCAGTTTTCTGCAACTAAAAAATTGGCAACCCTATGCATAAGCATTGCTAGGAAGAAATGATGAGCTGGAAAGCAGCAATGCAAATCAAGGAGGAGACTGGTGTTGGTTAGGTGATAGCAAATGAGATCTGCTTGTCTTCTGAGGTTGGGTTGGCTGATAGGATGGATTGTTTGACCAGCCCTAGTAGGAATAAATTGCCTAGCACTTCTTAAGAGGTAGGAAGTCTTTCTCTTGACTCCAAACTGAATTTTACTGGTTTACCTACAAAAAGCAAGTATCTTGGAGTAATTCTATAGTTTCAAAGTACTCTTAAAACAATTCCAACATTTACAGCTAAATACCCAGCCATGAACAAAGTAAACACTTAAAAAAAATTGACCTCTCCCGCACAAAATTACAGCTTTCTACTAAAGAGGAAGTGACTTAAGAGAAAATCTCAATATTAGAAGTCCATCCTTCTACCCTATGCTACTAGTAGCTTCATTTCAGGGCCCAAAGGACTCTTCAATTCACCTGGCTGCTCCATGAAGTTTTAATGTGAAAATTAAAGTGAATTTAGTTTGCAACATTTTATCATTATAAAACACCCCAGTTGTAATAAAAATATTAACTTATGGATGGTCCTTATTTAATGGCCCACCTGAAATGTGATTTTTCCCTCTCTTTCTAATCCACAAGAGGTCATAAAGTCCTTGGCCCTTCAATCCAATCTTTAACCAGCTGCTGCACATTCTGCCTTTGTCTGGAGTCCATGAAGAAGCACCTGAGAGCTGATATCAGCCATGGATGACAATCAATAGAGTTTTTCCTACTATAGTTTACTACATGATATGCCCACCCTGCTACCTAAGTGGGCCTGAATCTGCTGTCCTTACTCTCCTGTCTGTATACTTCAGTGGAACTACACTCAGGTGTAACGGCTGCATTTGTATACTCTGAGGGCCCTATTCACTGTTGCTCTTACCTTGCTTAGTAATTTGCAGCAGTGCAAATTGAGTGTAAAAGTGCTGTTCTCATATGAGAGCATTCTACAGGCAAGGCCGGCTCCAGGTTTTTTGCTGCTCCAAGCGCAGAAAAAAAAAAAAGCTGGAGTGCTGCCTCTTGAAAAGTGCTGCCCCAAGCACATGCTTGGAATGCTGGTGCCTAGAGCCGGCCCTGGCTACAGGTACTTGGCATTTGCACAGGTGTAAGTGTCTACACAAAGTGCAGGGCAATGCTGTATGAGGCCTTGCAATGGCAATTTCATACACGTCTGTAGAAAAAGGTAATTAAAATCACCAGAGGGGAAAAGCCTACAAGATGTCTGTCTATAGCAAATTGCAGTGCTTTTCATGCCCAGATGTGAACTGACTTGAATTCAATGTGAAAGCGGAGGGGGATTTTCTCTGACCTTTTCAGCTGTTTAAAATGGAGTTCCACTGTGACAGGGAAGTGCTGCAAAGATTAGCCGTGGCAACGAGATGTGCTTTGCCCATGGGCTGGGTTAATAGGCCAGCGAAGTCGGCCCACTGCCTGTCAAGACAGATTACATGTCAAACATGGCTCTTGGGTGCTATTTATTGCACCTTTTAAACAGCATTTTATGATGTGTTTTCCCTATGTTAATAATACAAAGAGTGACAGTGCTGACCATAAAGTATTTTGTCACTTGGTATCTTTCACTGACAAAGCCAGTAAAAGCTTTGGCTCAAGGATGCTAATTATTTAGGGGACAGGAGGGGGAAATCTACTAGCAAAGCAAAATACCCCATGTTTCTTGGTGTCTTGCTGGATCAGCACTAAAGAAAATGGTCAGTAGCACTTAGCTTTTTTTCTCCTATGATTATCTCCCTTCCCTGTTTTCTCATCTTCTCCTTGTCAGTGTTGTGCAGACATCCTAGCATCATTTCACTGTACTCAAGAGAACTGATAATTGTTCACTCACTCTTAGGAATGGATGGACATCCATGGCTCTGCGCAATGCCAGTTCAGTTCAACACAATAAATTCCTTTGCCCAGATTCTGATCTGCACTAGTGTAAGTACAGCGAAGCTTCACCAAAGTCAATCTATAGCATAGCATAATCATAAAGTCAAATTGAGATTAAAATTTGGTACATGATTTTAATCAGAACTCCATGATACAATCTCTGTTAAATTGAGTTTCACACGATGAAAAAGTACATTACAGTAAACACTTGTTTGCAGCAACACCTTGTAAGACTAATCACTGCTTACAAGCAATATTTCCCTGGGAACACTGTGAATTGTCGACACTCCTCAGAACAGGAACAGTCGCTTAGTAGCAAGATAGCAAAGGGCATTGATATATTGCTACTCACGAGCATCTACTGTATAAGCTTCTTTTTTCCCCCCTTAAGGGGGCTCTGTGATGGGGTGGTCATTTTGTATGGAGGGACTTTGATACCTCCGGAATGGAGGAGTATAGGGACCTGGAGGGCTGAGTCACGAGGGAGCACCCCAAATACCAGAGGAAGAGACACACCACTAGGAGAGGAACTTATAAAAGGGAAGTTGGACCTGCGGAGAGCTAATCCCCAGAGCAACCAGGAGAAGGCACCTTAGCAGTGAGTGGACCCCATGACAGGCTCAGCAAATCATTAACACATCCAGATAAACAATTATTTAAACAAATCATTTAAAAATGAGCAGCTTTAAAACTGAGAATTAAAAATGCATTTTAGTCAGAATAATTGGTTTCCTTCATAAAATGTGTATACATGTCAATTTTATATATTCTTTGGATTTGCTTTAATATGGACAGGACTGCTCCAATCTGTGCTACCGCCACCTTCTAAACCCCGTTGCAATCAGACTGTTCTCACTTTTAAAGAAAATTATAAAACCACCTGCTATCTCCAGTTATTGGTACTCTTTGTTTAGTGGGGTTTATTCCAGTTCCAATTCTAATAGGATTTTTCCCTAGCTACAATTCTTTCCGATGTTATTTTTATTATTTGTGTTACAGAAGCACCTAGAGACTGCAACCAAAGCCTCCTCAAGTATAGACTAAAACCTGCTTTTAATAATTTTTCTTTACAGTGTGCATCAGCCTTTCCTGATGTTAATTGTGGGCTGGCATCATTTCTATATTTAAAATAAATATAGTTTTAACTTGAGCATGTATTTTCACAATCCTTAGAAAGCTGGCACTTTCCTGGTCATCACACAAATGCTTAGGTGGATGTACCCTTTGTTGATATGTGTGTTTTGTATGTATTGTCATGGGGCAAGGCCAGATGGTTACAATAAAGTAGAGAGGAACAGGTATGTTAGCCCCAGGCTAAACACATCCCTGGTACCATGGTAACCAAATGGCAGTTGCTCCAGGTTAATCAAGACACCTGGGGCCAATTAAGATCCTTCTAGAAGGCAGTGGAGATAGCTACATTGATTGGGACACCTGAAGCCAATCAAGGGCTGGCTGGAACTAGTTAAGTCTCCCAGTTAGTCAGTGAGGAGTGCATGTGAGGAGCTGAGAGCAAGAGGTGCAAGGAGCTGAGAGTGAGAGGGTGTGCTGCTGGAGAACTGAGGAGTACAAGCATTATCAGAGACCAGGAGGAAGGTCCTGTGGTGAGGATAAAGGAGGTGTTTGGAGGAGGCTATGGGGAAGTAGCTCAGGGAGTTGTAGCTGTCATGCAGCTGTTGCAGGAGGCACTATAGACAACTGCAACCCACAGGGCCCTGGGCTGGAACCCGGAGTAGAGGGCGGGCCCGGGTTCCCCCCAAACCTCCCAACTCCTGATCAGACGCAAGAGAAGTTGACCCAGACTGTGGGGAAGATTACTGAGGTGAGTAAATCCACCAGTAAGTGCAGGACCCACCAAGGTAGAGGAGGAACTTTGTCACAGTATGTAGTGATGGATGAATCTCAAAAGGTACAGAAGTTAACAGGCTTTCCCAGGAGATATCTGGTGCTTCCAAGTAGGCCGGAGAGCTAGTGAGAGAAGCTTTTTACATGTTACTTCAGTGCACAAATAACAAGAGCAGAGACGCAAGGCAGAGAAAAAGAAAATTAAAGATGAGCAAATAATTCATAACAAATAGCTCATCTGGAGAATTCATCCTCTGCTCAGGTAAGGTGAAATTTACCACTTTATACATAGCCAGAAAAAGGCCACTTCAACACTTATCCCTGTTTTGAGAGCTTCCATGGAATTTGAGTGATATATCAGCCTTGTGCTGCACAAGGACCATTAACTTAATTGTGCTCACATACTGGTCAGAATCGATAAATGATCAGGAAAAGGTTTATTTTAATTTACTGGTATCTTTAGAACTTTCCTCATTTTTTAGTTTTTTGCAAAGAGGCATGTACTTTAATAAGGTATCATACATTTATTTCTACAATGAACTGTGAGGCAAAGCTTTCTACCTGTTCCTGCACTGTCTTTTGCACTGTGTAATGGTATAAAACATTATATTCATTTAATCTAGTGAGGGGAATAACCTGTAATCTGTGCGGGTCCCTGAAGTATGAAACCATTACCACCTTCTGTTGCTTCCATTGCCCAGCTGTAATAACAAAACAGAGTGTTCATTTGATATGTCTAAGCAAGGGGTTGTAGCAAAAGTTTACCCAAATTGAAAAGTAGTATGCTCTTCTGTAGTACCTTTCATCCACGTGGCTCAAAGTAGTTTATGAACATTAATAAAGTTTGCCTCATAACAACTTTAAGAGCTAATTGCTGCTTATTTTTATTTGTGAAACAGCCTAAAGGCCTTAACTGAGACAGGGACATATACATTGTATGTATATGTACTGTATGTACATATACATACAGTAGAACCTCAGAGTTACAAACCCCTCAGGAGTGGAGGTTGTTCATAACTCTGAACAAAACATTATGGGCGTTCTTTGCAAAAGTTGACAACTAAACATTGACTTAATACAACTTTTAAACTTCACTATGCAGAAGAAAATTGTTGCTTTTAACCATCTTAATTTAAATGAAACAAACACAGAAACAGTTTCCTTACCTTGTCAATTTTTTTTCAACTTTCCCTTTATTTCTTTAGTAGTTTACATTTAACACAGCACTGTACTGTACGGTATTTGCATGTGTTTTTTTGTTTTTGTTTTTTGAGTCTCTGCTGCCTGATTGCAAATGTCTGGTTCCAAATGCAGTGTGTGGTTGACAGATCAGTTCATAACTCTGGTGTTCGCAACTCTGAGGTTGTACTGTAGCAGGAGACAGTCCCTGCTTCCAAAAGCCTACAATCTAAATAGACAAGACAGACAAAAAGTAGGCAAAAGGAAGCATTATTATCCTAATTTTACAGATGGTGAACAGAGGTGCAGAGAGCTCTGTAAATATGGGAAACTGAGGTACACAGGGCCTTAACTATAATGAGTGCAATCCAGCCCATTTTTAGTATGTAACATTCTTTACAATATAAATTTAGAAGGGATCTTCCCCTTTCTGTCTCTTTTCTGTGTAAAGTCAATTTCATCCACTCTTTGGTGATATCAGATGCCTAAAACAGGGATGAGCAATTTTTAGAACCGCCCAAACAATAAATGAAAAGACTTTCTGTCATCAGAAAGAGACAGGTGGTGAGAACCTTGATAAATCATTGAAACACAGACAAACATCTGTAATGAGGGAGGAAATTTAGGCGAGGAAAAAATTACGATTTACATTTCTGTCATTTATCTTATGTGAGGATCTTAAAGCACTTACAAATGATAACGAATAATGGCAGACAATACCACTATGGGGTTGATAAATAATTATTTTCAAATCTTCTGTCTCCTGCAATTTTGGCTGTAATGGGATGTCCCAAGTTACCTCTCTTTTCTTTTGTGCCTCTTTGAAACTGAAGATTCTCCAGAATGAGGCAAGTTGCCTTTTGAAAGAAGAGGTGCTTTGAATGCTAACCCTGGTGGAATGCTTAAAAGGGACCAACGACCCCTTATAAATATATTGTCAAAACACAATGTTTAAAAATATACCTTGATCAAATATTAATTTAAATTCCCCCAAAAGTAAGCTCTTCTCTTTCTATTAGAACTGCTCTTCTAGTGAATCTAAATAATAGGAAGCAGAACAGAGAGCACGTGTAATTATGTGAAGTCAGTTTTCAATATCTGAGCAAAGATACTGGGGTCAGTTTTTGCTCGTTAAAAGTGAAAGGTATATTTGGCTCTTGAAACATGGTGGTGTAGACCATAATGCAGACTGTAAACAAAACGTGGACCAAGGTGAGTCAGTTAAAGGACAGTGTCAGATGCTCCTGGCGGGAGAATAGATTACTATTGAAGGGATCAAGCTATAGCTGAATTTGTTTGTCCCTCACTAAAAGATATTTCAGATAGAAATAACCAGTTGCTAGTACACAGAAAAACTGATACAGTAAAAGTGTATGGCCCCTGTGTTAATTGCTCTGTCTGAATTAACAGAGCTGTGTTATTTATTGGAACACAGCAATCAAACCAGCTGCTGACTGTTGCAGAGGGGGGCCCATTTCAATTAACAGGCACTGATCCCAAAGGGACAGTAGGGTGAAATGAGCAATAGATGTACAATGACAATCAGTGAACAGACTGAAGAGGGGAGAGTTGCTCCCTGGCTGCATGTGAAAAAGAGCCAGATAAATTTATGGAGGATAGGTTCATCAATGGCTATTAGCCAGGATGGGCTGGGATGGTGTCCCTAGCCTCTGTTTGCCAGAGGCTGGGAATGGACAATGGGATGGATCCCTTGATTGCCTATTCTGTTCATTTCCTCTGGAGCACCTGGCATTGGCCACTTTTGGAAGAAAGGATACTGGGTTAGATGGACCTTTGGTCTGACCCAGTATGGCCGTTCTTATGTTCTTATTTTCTTATATGGGGAGCTGTGGTGCTCATCAAACATGGTTTTGCCTCTCTTATTGCATAGTTTACCATAATTTCATGTTGGGATGCAGAAAGTGCATTTACTTCGCATAGGCAGCAATTCAATGCAATGGAAAAAAAATCACACTACTTAGTGGCGTCTCAAAAGGATGGGTTGGAAAGAACTACCTGTGACTCCAAATGGTAGAGTATTTTCTGTTCTTTTCAATCGTATCGAGGAAAAGCAGTAAATTAAAGGAACAGTGGAAAGATAAAAATGAGGGCAAAATATTAAAGCCCCTACCCTGTTCTAAGAACCTAAGGCCCTGCACATGGGAATGAAGGATGCTCATGCATATAGTTTCATTATATCATTTTACCAGCTGAGGATCTGGCTCAATGACATCAATGGGATTAGTCATTTGGAGGGCTGGGCCTTTAACAATTAAACTTGGAAGTATTTTCTGACTTTAACTTGCTGTTTGTTTTTTGCCCTTCACTCAGCCCAACAATAAAACTGCACTAGTCAGTTGTATTTTCCGGACCTCATGCTTTAACGATAAGAGTTAATAAACTGCTATGTTTTGGGTTTGTAATTGTTAAAATATTTAAATTAAAGCTATCATTGGGGATTGAATTCAGGACACCAGTGCTAATGCATAAACCTCTGTAGCATGAGCTAACGGACTAAGTTCTTTAGCTGGGAGCAGTCAGATCTTCTGTGAACTGAGCAGAGGAGGAGCCACAACACACACACACACACACACGCTGAATGGTGGGCTACAGTAAAATCGGTTATTGAAATTTGATTTGATAAAATAGTCATTAAACCATTATTTGAAATCTTTATCCAACCCATTGTTCACTGTGGATTTCAGTGGAGCTGTGCTGTTTCATACCAGCTGAGGATCTAGGCCTTAATCTTCACAGCCTATATAAGTATCAGAGGAGTAGCCATGTTAGTCTGTATCAACAAAAACAATGAGAAGTCCGGTGGCATCTGCTAACAAAAACCCCTGAGCATATAATCCATATTATACATTTAATCTGTAGATATGCTGTGATTATAGCAAACTCCTTTATAATCATGGAACTGACAATGAAGAGAACTAAACTGTGTTTCTAGTGTTTATCCAGCTGTTTTCAAGAAGAGATTGTAAGTGTGTGTGTCTGATATGATTGCAGCTTGGGCAGACATACATGTTCTAGCTTTAGTTTACCTAACATGGGTAACAATAGCCGTGAATCTGTCATGGCTCAGGCTTCGTTGTGGGCTAACAACACGAGTATGTACCCAGGGCCCAGGTGGGCTTATACAGCCTGTGCTGAAGCCTGTGCCACTCTGTCTTCACTGCTATTTTTATCCATGCTAGCTAGATTAAAGCTGGCACGAGGATGCCTACCTAAACTGTAGTCGCACCTCTGTGCAGAGTAGGCATCCCCTGAGTGCTATATAATTTCCAAAATTCAGAGTTGTTGGCAACTTTTCTTTTCCAAAACGCCAAGGTTCAAAAGGCTGGTGTTTTTTGTTCGTGATTTTTTTGGTTCCATCTCAACTCAGTAGACTCTAGTACAGGGGACATTTTCAATCTGCTTTGTTAATAAGTAAAATAGCAACAGCTTGTCTGGAATGGGGACAGAGGAAAAGTGGACTGGGGCTCACTCTATTTTAAGCATCAATAGTATTTAGATAATAGTATTCAAATCCCAGCATACATTTCATAATTTGCTTCCATCAAATGTAGCTAGAAAAATGGATGCCAAAAACAGTTTCCTCAAGTATTAGATTGTTCCTGGCAACATTTACTTCTGGGTTATCAGAGTTATTTTATCTGCTTCCTTCCTTTTACGTGTGCTTTCTGTTTCTAGATATGAGCCCTGGCTAAACTCTGTACTTGGTAGAAAATTGAGCTCTGGGTCTGAGCTTTGTATTTTGTCCCTTCTCCTTTAATGAGACAAACCAAAGTCCTGAATCTGAAGGCTCCAGACTTCGAGGAAGCTTGGATTTGAAGCTGAACTTTGCAGCTCAGTCCCATCTCTGCTTCCTCATCCCCCTCCCCAATATTACCTATCTCTCTATTCACATTTCTTTTTCTACAGTTGAAACTTTCTTTCACTCTCCATCAATATAATTTAGTTGACATCCGATAATCAAGTTTGATACCATGGTGGCTAATTTTTGATTGCATGCACACATTACAAGGCGTACAATTTCACTTAGCCCATCTGTGAATCACTAATTCCTCCCCAGATACAATCAGCAAATGCTTGACCTAAAAGCTGTGTCTTACACTATGCTCTGGAAATCAGTAATCTTGGACTCCGGCAGACTTCCAGAGAGAGCAAGTTCCATAAACAGGAAGCCTCTTCTGAAAACTGCCATCAGTCTTCTTCAAGTGACTGTCAGGAGAAGCATCTTAGCTAGCCTCAGCCATTGTGGTGATACAGAGAGAGAGAGAGGCAGACAAGTCTCAAACCAGATAGCATACACTGGATTAAAATTAACCCCTCAAACTTCACCCAGAAGCAGATGGAGCGCTATTGCAGTTCATGGCACACAGGAGTAACACATGCATGCTGACCCACTCCATTAAGCAGCTGGATGAAGCTATGTGTAGTTTCCAAGTGGTGGTGTTCAATCCAGTTGGCTATTCATACTATGTTTATTAGCCTGGAATCTGGGTGCCTTACAAAAGTTAGTCTGCAAAGCCAGTTGATATTTTTGGTTCTCTCCCCTTTTCCCATCCATGTTTCTTCCTTATTGTTTTCCGTCTCTCTCAGCATTCATTCTTAGTTCAGTCATTTTGTTCAGAAGTGGCTGGTATTGTGGAAGCACTCTGAGGAAAACATGTTACATTTGTCCTAAAGACAATAACTTTCTTTGTAGCACAGAGTTCAGAGGCCATGGAATAGCTGCTCTAAAGCTAAGTCCCCTGCTCCAAAGAGTCCTGTCCTTACTGTTTACAGTTCCATTGTTCCTGATTGTAGGTCACAGAGCTCTCAGATGTTGGTGGACTTTGAAATAGCTCAAGGCCAGTCTGTTGAGGGATTTGATGATCTCGGGTTTAATTCTGCTTCATTTACACTAGTGTAATTCAGGAGTAGTTTAACTGAGGTCAGTGGCTTTGCAGCAGGGTAAATGAGAGTGGAATTTGGCCCCTTGAATTTGATTGGGAGTTCTATGGGTAGTCAGTCTAGTATCAGGAACACTCCAAATGCACTTGCATTGACTTTTCTTGTGTTGCAGGCTATCTACTATATTTTGGACCAGTGGAGTTTTTTCAAAGCCCCTATATTTATTCCCAGTTACAGTGCATTGTAAAAGTCAAGCCAGGGTAGTCCCAAATAAAGAGTGCTGTGGTAATCAAACCTGGAGGTGAGAAAGACGTAGATGGCAATGGTGAGAGGAAAGGGTGCAACCTAACAGCAAATCACAGGGCCAAAAGAAAAGGCAGTATGTGAGCTGCTGCTGCTGTTTGGTATTCTAAGAGCATTTTTTTTGCAGGGAGGAGTCCAAATAGCATATTCTCATCCCATCAAATCACAGGTATGTGTAAAACATGTACTCTACATACTGCTTGGACAAGTAAAGCCAAGACAGCAGTAGTCTCTTGTGTACATCGTATCTCTGTATCTAAAGTCTGCACCCTGACTGATATTTTCTCTTCATTAGTTCATAAGGTGCTTGCAGTATTAATTTAGATAAGGACCAATACTCCTATCCAACTTAATTTAAATTGTAAGCTCCTTGGAGCAGGGTCTGTCTTTTTGTTATGTGTTTGTATAGCACCCAGTACGATAGGGTCCTGCTTCATGAATTAAGGCTACTGTAGAACAAATAATTTTATTTTGAATATTAAAAGGAGTTCCATTGTTCTCTGGGTGCGTGTGCGCACACATGTGTGCACACAAGCCTGCGATCAATATGTACGGTTCCTGTAGAGTAGGGAAACACCTGGCAGTGAGGCATGATGAGCAAGTTTGGTCTCAAGAATACCACTTGCTTGTCTTAGAGGCCTACTTTTGTTCATTAAAAGCTTTGTTTCAGTTCAAAGGATTAAGTGTGCATCCATCTTGGCTCTTGTGAATCACTTGAGCCATCAATAAAATAAAACTCCCCAAGGAACTGTAATCCTACAGCTTCCAAAATGTTAGTAAATTTAGGAGTGTGGGGAATTGCCACTCAGCTTTTACAGGATGAAGAAGAGTTTGTTGGGCCCAGTCCCCCTGTAATGTACCTTACTCTATATTGTTTACCACTGTGTTTTCCCCAAGCACTTTAATGTGATAAATTTCATGGGCTTTGCATTTTCATCTATATTTTTTTTTTAAGAGGAGCTTAGCTGTAATTATGAGTCAGTTAAAAGCAAGCTCCTTTGGCAATACAGATGTGTCTGAGTGAGTTTAAATATCAGATGCAGCCTGGAACAGCACGTAGTGGGCTTAAGAGCATCTTTATCAAGGTGTAATTCAATTAGAACTATTTCTTATCAGACTCTGCTTGATTGTATCCTTGCAATTATTGTATCCCTGTGATCAATCAAATCAATGGGTTCAAAAACTGACCACAGTATAATTGAGTTTTAATAATCAAAATATTAAAATTAAGATGGAACAGAATATTAATCTGTTGGAGACTTCTAACAGAATGGGTCAGATTCCCTGCTTGTGTAATGGTCTGCATCTGTGCAGAGTGGGTGTGAAATGCTATCAAATCATTGAGTGTTTTATACCTCTTTGCACTCCCTCTGCACTGGCATAAATGACACCCGAGGTGTAAGGATCCAGCAAAGCACTTATGCTTTTGTCTAACTTAAAGCATGTGACTTGTCCCAGTGAAGTCAATACAAATGTAGACAAGCCAGTGGGACTATTTCTGTGTTTGAAGTCACACAAGTGTTTAAGATCTTTGCTGCTCTGAGACCTAGGGAAGTGGAGAATCAGGCCTTAGGATCTTGGCTGTCTTCTGACATCTTGGAAAATGTCTGTGTTCTAAGGGTTAATCCATCTGTACAAAATTATATTTGCTCAGAATGAATAATTGGGTTCATTTTGATGAGCAAATAAACTACCAATACTTGTGGGGGAAGACGACATTATCAGTTATCTTGTTAAAGGGTAGGAAACGAACTGTTGTTCCGGGAATAGGAATTTTTTATGACAATTCTGCAAATTTGGGTTAATGGTTTAGGGCCAGATTGTTGATCTCTTTACTTAATTTGGAAAGGGTTACTGACCCAAGTAGTCTCACTAACATCATGGGAGTACAGGAATGAATAATTGCTCACCCATGATAGTAAGGAGTTCACAATCTTACCCTTAAGTGCCATCAGGGGTGAAAGTAACTTAAAGGACTTATTGGTACACCGGAGTCCTGAGTGGGGGTGTGGCCTCAACATGAAGAGGCAGGGCCTCAGCCAGAAGAGGTGAGGCATTTCAAGATTTAAAGGCCCTGGGGCTCCAGCTGTGGCTTTAAGGCCCAGGGCCTTTAAATCACCCCGGAGCTACCAGCTGCAGAAGCTGCTGGGAGCTCAGGGGCAAATTGAATGGCCCGGGGCTCCAGCTGTTGCAGAGCTCTGGGCCCTTTAAACCACTGTGGGAGCCTGGCTGCCGGAGCTCCGGCGGGGATTTAAAGGGCATGGGGATCCCCGCAGCGGCCGGAGCACCGGGCCCTTTAAATCCCCACCCGAGCCCGGTTGCCAGAGCTCTGGTGGTGCTTTAAAGGGCTCGAGGCTCCCCAGGGCTCCCCTTTTAAATCAAGACCACAGAAGCCGGTCCAGTCCGGCACGGCATATTGGCTCTTGCTAGTATGCCGTACCAGACCGCAGTGGTTTACTTTCACCTCTGAGTGCCATAGGAAGAAATGAGGTTTATGCATTGAAGCAGCTCTTGTATTGCCCTATAGACACAACTGAATGCCTCTGAAGTTTACTGCATCTCATCTGCCCCTGCTCTGAGTATACACTAAGTCCAGCCTCTTAAGGCAGCTGGGACCCTGGCACTGGTCTCTTTAATTCAAGAAATGCACAGCTCTTTGCCTGGGCCTGATAAGCTATTGAAAGAGAATTGAACATAACACGAAGTGATAAAAGAAAGATGTCAGAGTTCCACAGCAGCATCCTAATTAGAGCTGAGAACACATGGAGAACCTCAGGAATATTTATATAGCAGTGGCTGATCTAGGTATAAATTTCTCCGGAAACACTTACTCACGCTAACTATAGCCTCAATTAATGCAGCACTGCAAGTAACAGTAGTTAGAGTTGCCAACCCCAAGCATGCAAAAAATCATGTTAAGCGTCCAAGAATCATGCATTTGCTTTAAAAAACAATACATCTGAGGTTCCTTTTTTACTTCAGGTTTCTGAGCTTTTAGGTTATACTCATGTCTTATTTGCAAGCTTTTCTCCATAACCACGAGAGCTAAAAACTTCCATTTTTTAAAAGCTATGATTCTTACAAAATAACATGACTCCAGGAACTGGGGCTTTAAATAAACACCAAATCACAAGAGTTAGTAACACTGGTATTTAGGGAAAAAAAACAAAATTTCCAAGCTCCTGGTGACATGTTATTTTGAGAGATGCTTTCATTTAAAAAAAAAACAAGTTTCTAGCCATTATGTTTACGAGGAAATGCTTGAAAATGGGAACTATATATGCTCACAACACACAAGATAATGAAAAAAAACCCCAAATTATTATTTTTAAACCTAATTCATTATTTTGGATGGCCTAATTTATGATTTTTGAACAGTTGGGATTGGTAATGTTGCAGTAACAAAACTAAGGCAAGCAAAAATGGTCTATAAGTATTAGAACTGGTTGGAAATTTTTCAACAGATCATTTTTTCATAGAAAAATGCCAGTTTGGCAAAATTAAAATGGTTAGTGAAACCGGGTTGATCAATTTCCTTATTTGAAAAATGTCAAAATAGAAAATGTTAAAAATTTCAGTGTTTCACTTCAATGTTTTCTAAATGAAATAATCATTTTCCAGTTCACAATAACTTTTAGTTCTTAAATTTAATTAGATTGAAGAAAGGTTAAAAAATGGTATGTAAAATTATGGCAACAAAATGTTTTGATTGAGTCTAAATGAAAACATTCCAGTTTTTAAGTTCAGGAGTATTTTCAAGAGTTCAGTTTTTCATCCCGATTTGATGGGGGGAAGGGAATTGAACTCTTGAAAACATTTGTGGGATGGGAAAACTGTTTCCTGGTTAGTTCAAGTAACTGTACCATCTTGTGTTGTGAGCTTGTTAAAGGTTACAAATTGCTACATGGGCTTGGGTCTTGTCAGTGTGGTAAGATGACACCTTAAAGGAAAACCTGGTGTGGTGGTTCATTCATAGTCAGTATTTTAGCAATGCCCAGTTGAAGCAGCATTAGGGGAGCAATGAACTTCTGTAAGTGCCCCATTTTGGTTGAGAATTAATGAGATTCTGAACTTGTGGACCTTAAAGGTCTTATGACACTATTTGCAAGAGCAGTAGAGTTTGCCCTGATGTACTTTCCATATTTCTGCTTTGGTAGTTCTAGTGTGCTTGCCTAAATTCCCCTGAGTCAGGATCTGCATCTAGCCTGCTTACCTGGCAATGAACGTCCAAGCACTCTAATGACCACAGCTGGGCCCTGGGTTAGTGGCTGATTGGCCAAATCACCTGATTGGTGAGGGGATCAGCAGATCTGCCTTTAAGACCAACAGCAGGGCACTGCCTGCTCAAAGATTCACATGAGGTTGCAATAAGTAACCTGGCTGTGAGCATCAGTTCTGATTTCTGATTCCAGCTCTGACCCTTGGCTCTGGCAGCTGGCTTCTGCTTCTGGTTCTGACTCTTAGTGCTGGTATCTGGCTCTGATTCCTGATGTTTGACTCCAGGCTCTGATTTCTGGCTACCAACTCTGCTGTAACCACTAGGCCTATCCTAATCCCTGTCAACCTGCACTTTCAATTGGAGAGGTTATGCTGCTTCATTTCCTGTCCTAAACAGTTGAATGGTGGTGGTGTATGCTACCGAACAACAGAGGTTTATTTACATATAGAGCTGTGCACATGCTCATTTGTAAAATGTTTCAAAATCCTTTGGGAAAACAAGCACCGTTGACCTGATCCTATGATGTGCTGGGTTCTGTCAACTCTTCTTTCCATGTTGTGGTTGGACACAATTCTAGTCTCTTGAAATCCATGACAAAGCTCTCAAAAGAAACTACTGTCCATTTTTCCAAATACAACAGCAGTTTTCCGTCATGCGTCTTGGGATTTTGAAGTGATCAGTGTGTAAACTGAAGTTAGTGTTTATAGGTGTTTCACTGAAGCAAGTTCCCGAAGTCATAAGTAGTAAATTGTTTAGTAGCTAAAAGCGACCAGGAGATCTAGCTTTTCTGAACAAGCCTGTGGTCTTTCTCCTAATTTTCCCTTTCAAATTACTGGTATTGAGATAGCATGAGACTACTATCATTGTTGATAGAGTAGCTTAAATTATCTGTCTCAGAAAAGCTTTGTAATGCCTCCTGGATTTTTACTTGCAATTTGATATTTGGGGGTTGATGTATTTTTATGATTTCTCTTAGGTTAATTATCCTGATTACCTTTTCCAATTAGTTGAGGAGTAATGACTCATGCGTAATGGATGATTTCTTGATATTCTAATGTAACCTTCTGCCTCTAAGTCTACTTTTTGAACAACAAAATGGGCTGTATTATAAAATACCAACGGAAAGATTACATGCCACTACATCTTAGAAATCTATCAGAGGATGAATGGGTGTATAGCTGATATTACATATACAATAGCTTTACCTATACAGAAAACTGTAAGCTGTGTTAGAATTTTTCTTAGCAGTAGCTTTGCAGCTGCTTTTTAATGTAGGTTACATATCCTATGCACAAAAGTAAGGACATAAGAATTTTAGATGGAAAGAACAAGTGGACCATTTAGTTCATCTCTTGCCACTAGAGCACCAACGATGATCCCTTTTGTAATTCACATGCTGCCAAGAACAAGAACAAATATTCTCCTTTTCTTATTAATGGTGGCGTTTGAACAGACCATTTAAGCTTATGAAGTTTGCACCTCAAGAAGGTGCATAAGGATAGTAGTTCCATTTCCACCTTTCCTGCTTTGTGTTCTGAGTTAATAGGACATTCTCATTGAATTGCCTTGTGGTGGCTGTATCTTGGCAATGGAAAAAAACAACTTAATGTTTCAGTGAAGGCTTAAGCTTTGCAAAGCACTGAAAAGTAGCAGAAATGTTGAATAGTCTTAAAATTGTGGGACCCATCCACCTTTTGATGTTAAATGTGAATTTTTCAGTGACACACTTTAAGATCTCACTTGTGGAATTGTCCTGGTAGCAGTCTCTGTTCCTGCTTAGCCCTTCCCAGTGGTGATGTCTCCAGGTTTCATTAGAATCTACTAAAATCTGAGCATTACCCACTGAGCATGCTCAGATGTGCATCTCCGCCCCCAAATCACCTGCTGTTCAATTGTTTCCCAATTTGTTTCCTCCAGACCAATCAGAGATATTAGTCCTAAATGAGGCCTGTGTTCATAAAAGTATTGAGCTATTTTTCTATGGCCTTGGTTTAAAAAAAGTGTCTAGGATTTTTTTTATGATGTAATTCAGAAATAACTGGAAGGATTTTGAGCATACTTTAAAAAAATCACCCTGGGTTGAACCAAGTATGGGAATTTCAGGTAGAAAGTTTGATTTTTGGCAAATATTGATGATATAAAATGTAATTATGATGGAAACTGTTTTGCACCCATAATTACAGTGCTTGCAGCCAGTGCCCAATGTAAGATTACAGCGCATAGTCAAGATACCCGAGAACAGGATGGATGTTGATTGTTCTTTCCATATAGATCCCACTATTTTCTGTAATACGTCCACAGTACCAAGATACTGTGGTGACAGAATGATGGGAGAATCTGAAAGATGATGCAAACTGAGAATGTTGTCAAATGTGGTGACCATTACGCACTCTGCTGTATTTTGCCCATTCAGAAATGCATTTTCCTGTGAAAATGGTGGTGAATTGATGACACATTAACAAAAATATCCATGAATGAAGATCAAAGTGGCAGCTTGTGTTGTACAGAGTAAAAAAAGATTACGTGAGGTGGGAAGGAGACATTTTCTAAGGATAGTTTTCTCCAATAAGTGTACATCTTTTTTCAAGTCTCCAGAAGGTTTTAATGTAGAGGAAAGCAAACTACAGTCTTGTCTGAAATATACTTGACAGGTTTCCTTTAAGAGGTTTTCCTTTTTTTATTTGTACAAATATATAACCTTTTGGCAGGAATTACTAAAATAATGCCCCAGCATCTGGCGTTGTGAAATCGTAATTCCTAGTGTTAAAAGGTCAGTAATGAGATAACTGCTACATATTGTACCTAAGCTTCATGCTTCAAATTTTTTTAGTGATCTAATTACAGAATTTCATAGCTCACTTCACGGTCACTGCAGAACTTCCTGTTCTTCATAAGTTGAACCATACCTGTGTATGTTTAATAATCCTCCTTCCCTCTCCCCTCATTGGTAGTACCCAACCAGTAATTAAGCTAAAGCGGACCTCTCTAAAGACAAGGGAGTTTTAATATCAGTGATTTTTGATCTGCCCTGTTTACTGATCTCTGGTGTTGGCTGAGGTGAAAGCAAAATGTTTTAATTAAAAAGATTGGCAATGAGTTGGTATAATGCCATAATTTGCACAGGGCCTCTTCTAGAAAATGACTTAACCTCTGCCTCGGTTGCTAAGGCAACTAATGGACATAATTGTAACTGTGCGTGTGTGTGTGAGAGAGCAGAGGGCCTAAAGCTTTTTTAAATAGCTGTGGCATGATGGTACTAAAAGATTAAAATGTTACGTTAGCAGGATGCATCCAAAAGCCTTTCTGTACTTTCATTTTAGGCTATTCAATTTATCTTGTGATATTGCATCTCCACTTCCAAACTTTCAGGATCAGGCTCTAAAACCCTATGACATCCTACTTACTCAAGTTTGTTAATGCACCAAAGTATGTATAATAATCTGTGAGATAATCTGGAAATTGCAACAACTGTTCTGCTGGGACTAAAAGTAATGTGCTCAGTGGAATCTAAGCATAACTTCATATTGAACCAGCAAAGAGTTAAGAATTAGATCATACCTGATAAGGTGTTCTCTATTGCATTTTTAGTCAAAATCCTTGAAAACCACTCTTTTGCCCTCTATTCTTTAAACCTCAATGCATGTAACTCACCTCACCTCACCTCACCAACATGATGCAGTATTTCTTGAAAATTGATAGGTGAAGCCCAAAGAGCACTTTACTTACTCACTCACAACTCCCAGGAATGACACCTATCAGGAATAGACACAATGTTTGATGGTGAGTTTTAAATAGTATTTGAACTCTTTGCTTTGCAGCCTGCATTTTCTTTTTTTCAAGTGGGGCCAAGTGGAGCATTTGATAGGTAATGGTGTTTGAATACACTGAGAGCCTAAGTTCAGAGAACTGGTGGTGTGAATTGCCATGAGTATGATTTACACGCTGAGGGAGAAGAAGGGCAGAGTGGTAGTAAAAGCAACCGAGTGCATGAGATTAAAGTAAGAGCAGCAAAGAGTCCTGTGGCACCTTATAGACTAACAGATGTATTGGAGCATGAGCTTTCGTGGGTGAATACCCACTTTGTCGGATGCATGGAAGTAGAGTAGAGGCCCTTGGCCAGGTATATGTTAGAGAGAGATAATTCAGACCACCAGGTACATCACCTCTCACTTTGGCCCCATTAGTAGGACCCATTTCTAGAGCGTTATGTTGTTGACCTTGTCACATTGGATGATTAAATTGTATTGTCAATACAAACTGCTGTCTCAGGAGTGTAGTCTAGATTTTGGCCAGTGCAACCACATCCATGTTCCTGGGAGTCCACTCAGTTGAAGGCCTCGCCTGTGGTTTATTTTCCCTGGCCCCATTGTCACATGCTTACAATTAAAACTTTATGTATCTTTATTCAAAAAACCCCATAGCCCTGAGGAAAAGGCTACGGCTGGCAGAGGAGATGGGCAGGGGCAGACTGAAGCTGTGGGGGAGGAAGAAAGGAAAAGGGAGGCTCCACTGGGAGGAAACAGCAAGCTCTGTGAAGCGGCAGGGTAGTCTCAGGGGATGGACAAAGGAAGCACCTAGGCATAGCTCACAGGAGCTGCCAGGAGATGATGGGAAGAAAAGGGGGGATTCGCGAAGGGAGCAGCAGAAAGGGAGACACTCAGAGAGAGCACGGCTGCCTGGGACTATTTAAATTAAATGATTTAATTAGTTGATTTAAATCACTTGATTTTTAACCATGATTTGAATTAGCAGACTTTTGAAAAGAAATCATTGGTTTAAATCCAGTTGGGACTTACTAAAATTCATTTGAAAATTTGTGGTGTTGCAGTTTGGGATTTAAATTTTACATTAAGCTAAATTATAAATGGTGGGGTTTTCTTTAATGCCACTACCGGTAAGGTTTCTTATTTGAATTTTACAGAGCTGCTACAGCCAAAATACAAATAAAAATTAAAAATAAGGACCTCATCTTGCAAACACTTAAGCAGGTACATAACTGTATTAGCGTGGATAGTTCCATTGTTTCCTTAGTACTGCTCATGTGCTTACACATGTGCATAAGAGTTTGGAGCATCAACACAGGATGAAAGTAAAGAGCCGGAGAAAATAGGTTACCTTATTTCAATATGTAGTTCTGTGCATAATAAAGGGTTTATCTTGACATTGGTCTGCTCATCAGTAATATTTACAAATTGTATTAAAGCTAATGTTAAAATTATCTAATACAGAAGTTAAAAAAAAAGTTTCTGTGCATATGGGTATAATGTTTAAATTATCCAAAAGTACAAAGTTTGGTTTAAAAAGTCATAGAATACATATAGTCCAATATCCCAAATTAAGGTTAACAAATTTAAATGATGGTTCAAATCTTGTCATCCAGATATTAAGATACATCACTTATAAAAAGTTACACTAAGTGTAGCTTGTGAAAGTAAATATAGTAATGAGTGTAGATTGTCCCCTGATAATTGAGAATTTAGGATAGGTTGTCCCTCAGTAAATATAATCAGAGAAGGGTATAGATAAATTCATGGAAGTTAAGTCCATTAATGGCTATTAGCCAGGATTGGTAAGGAATGGTGTCCCTAGCTTCTGTTTGTCAGAGGGTGGAGATGGATGGCAGGAGAGAGAGAGATACCAGCTCTGTAGGGTAATGAGTGAGTGAGACACAAGCTCCAGCTGGGGACAGCCACAGGAGCATGAATATAAGGGAACCAGACAAGGGAGTTGCGGGGGGGAAGGACACTGATCTCCTTCCCCTCCCTTTTCCTTGTCTCATGGAATGTGCAGGGAATATTATTAGAGGAGCTGGTTGAAATTTTTCCATCAAGGTTTTTTTTCTGGCACAAAACTAGGTTTTCAATGAAATAAAATTTTTGTAGACAGTGTGTGCTTTCTTAAAAACTTGTTAGGTCTCGAAAACCCCACCAATTTTTTTTCAGTTTTCAGCAGTTTTTGGATTAAAATGGTTAGATTTTCAGTTTCTTGATGAAAAGTCAAAATGTTTTCCCCAGGAAAAGCCCCGCCATTGTCCATCCAGCTCTTAGCTATCAGATAGTGGGCCTAAATGGCTTCAGATGCACTAGGATGAAGAGCTGCTCACAATTTCTCCTAATATGGAATAGAATGAGGAGCATACACAGGCCTCTCTTGGTCCTTCTTCTCAATGGAGGGCTGACCCATTTTGGCCCCCAACCCTGGAGTCTGCAGAGTCAGCAACTGGCAGCAATGGACCTGATCCACACCATGCACTTTCTCATTTTCACCTATAAGCACTCGGTAGTTTAGAAATGCCCCCAGCTCTCCTTTTCCAGCTATTCCTACTTTCTGATATTGTTTGAGTTCTAGATCTCATGAACCTCATCTATTTAATATTCTGCTCTGTGAGAATAGTCTCAACATTAGCATTCACTCTGATGGTCTGAAATGCTTCGTCATGCCATATCAAATCCAGTATATCTCATCTTATGTTGCTTAGAGAAACCATTTTGGTGGAGGCTTCTGTTGTTTCTGTCTTTCTTTCTTACTGTCTCCTTGACTATGTTCTTTCCCCATGGAGCTCAATTGTGATTCTGGCTACTCGGGGGGAGTAAGGAACATGAGATATGGGAGTCACCAGATCCTACAGGAGTGGGGAACAGCTGCCACCTAGCTGCTAGTTCTCCCTCCTGTGCTGTTGGATGTGGAGGGGCTGGACATGGGTGGAGGAGTAGGCAGAGCCTTGGCTCAGCTGCCTTGAAACATGCTGGCCAGTACAGCTGAGCCACTGCAGAAGGAAATGCATCAGGAAAAGGGCTGACATACTTTATGGCACCCATGGAGCAACAGGGAGGCAGGGACTGAATTACGATTCTCAGAGCCACAGTTCGAGCCCTGTAATGCTTTTGCTTCTATGCGCTGTCTCTTACTTAGTCTGTATTGTAAGGTGCCAATCCATCCCATAGTTACTGACGGTACCTCAGCTGTGTCACTTCCACCCTCTTTCTCTCCTGTATAAATGTATTTCAGTTTAATATATGAGTTGCTCATCACTGTAGTGTTGAACTCCCTGACCTTTTTCTCTTGTAAGATGGATATTTCAGTGTATGGTTTTCCACAGGTCAAGAAGCACTCTTCATTTAAGGTTTCAGAGTAGTAGCTGTGTTAGTCTGTATCTGCAAAAAGAATAGGAGTACTCTGCGGCATCTTAGAGACTAACAAATTTATTTGAGCATACGTTTTCGTGGCCTACAGCCCACTTCATCGGATGCATGTAGTGGAAAATACAGTCGGAAGATTATACACACAGAGAACATGAAACAATGGCTGTTACCATACACACTCTAACTTCATTTAAGGGTTCCATTTGACACTCAACAAATGTCATGCTTCCTTTTGAGATGATTCTTATAGATAAAAACCCAAATCAACCCAAGAGGTAATCAGCAGTGGAATAGTTAATAAATCACCCATATATACATGAGCATTAGAGAGGAAAGATAACCAATGGTACAAATATATATTCTTATGTTTGTCATGCAAGTAATGACATGCCCCCCTACAAATAAGATGGATAGTACAGGGGAATATGAGATAGGAAGTTGGCAAAAGAGGCTTCTAAATGAAAATGTTTAATGGATTTGAAAAAGAGACAAAGTAGTAATTTGCTGGAGATCAAATAGAAATGAAATCCTAAAATGAAGGGGAAAATCTGAGAAATTAGAATAGGAAAAAAACCCAATATAATACTCTAATTAAACTAGCTGATTTACCATCTATATTCAGTGCAATTATGCAAATGAATGAGTTTTAATGCATGGCTTAATCCTTGTATATTAAAAATTGTAGCAAACCTACTTAAAATGGTATGCTTGCTTGCCTTTATATTACTTTGTTACTATTCAAATCAGTTACCCATACATAAAGCCATAAACAACACTTAACGAGCATATATAAAATATCATTTCCTTTTTATAGTTTTTTTTAAACCAACTATTAAATTACATAGAATGATTCCCAAAACCCTTATTCATGTTGCATAGCACCTTATACTTACACTGAGAGTAGTCTTAAGAAATCAGTGGGGTATAGTAAAGTACAGTGGGCATATTTACAAAGTTCATTCTTTTTGCAGATGTACTACAGATTCCAGTGGTATTTCCTCTTTTTTTTTTTTTTTTTTTTTTTTAAATGGGGAGTACTGCTGGAAGTGGTATATCTTTAAAACCAGAATGACCTGTATAAGTTTGCTGACTATACTATATGAGTAAGGGTTTCAAGATCTGGCCTGTAAAAAGGTTGTCATTTCCCATTACATTTTCCATAGGAGCAGATAGGACAAGCACACACAATACAACCAGTTCGGTGAAGAGGAAGGCGAGGGGGAGAGGAATTTCTTGAAAGCAGCCAACAGAGCAGGGCAAGAATGGCTGAAGCCAATTCATTAAAAATGCAAGCACATATTAACAGGTAATGTTTTGCATAGTCCTGTTTGTTTATAAATCCTGCATCTGGTGTGCTTTTTTTTCTCAACAGAGCAATATTCAAGTGGGTCCATATTCAAGATGATCTTAGTCAAAACTATACAGTTTATTATTATGCTTTTGATTCTTTGTTTATGTCCAGAATATGTTGTTGTTCGTATTAGATGCTGTGCTACTAAGGTTTAATCTGTGTAAGTTTCGAAACTTCATGACTTGATTGTGGTGAAGGCATGAATAAGTTATGCAAGTTGCGGCTGATGTTTGGACCAGACCCACACCGTTATGTGTCCATCGTATAGCCTACAGAAAAGGTATTTTTGAAATGTTTTAAGAGTTTAAAAACAAAAAAGAGAACCAAAAACATTACTGAGAAATTTTTGTATCCTTTCACCTGTATATCTTTAGTTAACACGAGTCCAATTAATCTAATTGCTAAGAGAGAGTCATAATGACACAAGGTATAGCTTTTGCATATCTAAAAGGTCATTATTTTTGAGTCCATTGTCTTGAGATTTTCCAGGGCTAGAAATAAATATATAGGTCCTGTTGGGAAATGGGCAATCTCCTCTCCCTAAGTGGATAAAGCTCCTATTTTTGAGACCATGACATACAGTGTTTGATAGAAAACCTGCTCCATGACTGTACCTTGTCCATCTGAGGCAGGCAGGTGTAAGACTTTAGGAGAAATTACTGATTTGGGAGTAGATGGTAGAAACATCCATTGGACAGATGGTTCTTTTTTGTCTGTCTGTTTTTAAAGATTGCAACTTTCTTAAGATGCTCAAGATTACAACGTGTGTGTGTTTGTGGTGTTTATATATATAAACAGCCAAGTGAAATAGGCTAGTGGTCAAAGAGCAAGCAAGGGATCAAAGTGAATGGTACTTGTATTTATCATTTGGCTTTTAAACTGGTCAAATGGTTATTACCATCATGTGTGGTATCACATACCCATACATGTTAGTGTATATACTATGTACTTTGGTTAATATAAAGTACTTATGAATAGAGAGAATTTTTCATCCAAATCTTTTTCACCTTACAATTCACATTCAGGTTGACTGAAACATTTTGTGAATTCATGTTGAACTTTTCAAATTGTTTTGGTCAAAAAACCGTGAACAATGCAGAAGAAACAATGTTTTTAGTTGAATAAAATGTTTTGTTTGACCCAAGCTGGTTTTTGTTTTTTTTTTTAAATTTTTTGGTTCATTGAAAAATTGAAAAAAAATTCATTTTGGGTCACTCCAAAACAAAATATTTTAATTTTTCAGTGAAGTAAAAAATCAATTATTTGCACAGCTCTACTTCTGAATACATTTATAGGACACCCCCAATCAGGTCATAGTTCTCTGAACAATATTTTACTACTTTAATTACAGATAACACCTAAGATGACTAACTGGAAGAGATGAGGATTTTTTTCTCCTCGTTTGAGTCCTTCGTGCATTTGAGAACACGTTGTGTTTAGTCAGTCAGTTTCCCCTGTTGTTTAGGTGGGTCTTTCGCACAACAGTGAGTAAGAAGCAAACATCATAATGTGATTATGAAACTATGAACGTTGGCAGAACTACACTGGGGCAGGATTAATACCTAAAACTACTTTTAGTTCAATTTATGAATTAAAAAACCCTGAAGCAGTCCAACCTTTTTTTTTAATTTAAAAAAAAAGCACAATAACAGTAAATTGGTGAGCTTTTAAAAAAAAAAAAACCCATTTCCTCCAATTGCAAGTAGAGTTTTTATCCTGAAAAGTGCCAGACTCCATGAAGTGCCCATGGGACTTCAGTGGTGCTATTGATTTTATGTAGAAGATGCTCCGATGCTACCATGACGGGCTGCAGTATAAAACCCTGAGATGGGCTTATGAAATAGTCCCTTTTTTCTAGATGTTGTCTTAGCCATGGACATGTTGTTCATCTAGGGCCTGATTCTGACCCCACTAATGTAAATTGTCAAAACTTCTCTTCTCCTCAGGGAGAGTAGGAGTGCACCAATAGGGTAAACCCCTGCTCACAGTTATGCTAGTGTAAATGGATAGTAACCCTTTTAGCTTTAAAAGGAATGTAGCTCAGGTTTGCACCTGTGCATGAACAGAATTTGGTGCTCCATGCCAAAATTTAAACTCCTTTGGTCAAATACTGCCATCAGATACATCCAAACAACACTGCTGAATGGAGTTCAGGTTGGCTTCATTGAGGCTTTACGTATAGAATATTGAGAAAAGAAACATAGTTATATTTTTTGGAATTCCAGTCAGAAATTATTTAGGATGCTTTTGTCTTGGTCTAGAGGTGCTGCCCTTCTCCTCTACACATACTTCAAGAGACTTGAGAGTTTTAAAGAAATCATAATTAAGCAGACTATGCTTCTCCCTAATTAGTCTATTCATTATTTTTGCCTTATATGTTGCTATTCCTAAATAAAATAACGCCTATGTTTAAGAAAAAGTTCTTGTCAATCGGATACTATTTTTCAAACAAACTGATTAGGGTAACTATATACCAAGAGAGCTGTATTTGCTCAGTGATAGTATATTCTCACGTCCCAAAAAGAGATTATGGTGTCAAAATAGCTTATTTTCAAATACATTTTTGCACTGTTAAAAGGTGTGCTTCACAGCAGATAGCTGTGCTTTACTGTAGTAGAGAGTATACTTATGAAGTTGCATCTAATGACAATTCATCTTTTGTCCACTCCTGGGACAATGTGGAGTCTCGTTGTCAGCTGGAAGTGCTGTGTTCTCCTACAGAAAGCCATTTCCAGTATACCACAGAGTTAATTAAATGTGTGGCAAATGTGAAACAATAAACATTTTGCTGCAACAATCAACTCTGAGGGCACAGGTTGAGATATTTTTGTGCCACGATTATTGTGAATCCGTTCCCTCTTAATTGTAGTTATTGCTAGATATTACTTACTTCTGCCATGAGTGCAGGGGACTGGACTAGATGACCTCTCGAGGTCCCTTCCAGTCCTAAGATTCTATGATTTTATTGTATTAGAATTTTTTCAAATTAAAAATCAAAATACCCCAAAACACTGTTGCATGGTATGGCTGGAAGAGCATAGTTGCCAGATATTAAAAACTCAAAATAGCTCAAACAGTAGTCCTATAATAGGGGACACTGGACCCCTAAATGTAGGGAGCTTTGTTGACATTAATTACAGCAATCAATGAAAATGTATGGAGACAATAGAAACCTACAGCCACTGCTCTAGGAATTTTCTTGTTGGGATAACTGTCAATCATCTTGAACTAGAGGCAGCAACAATAGCATAAAAAAGCCTTGTCTAACTCACAAAGTGGCCGGAGAAGACTACCACCACCTGGCTGCTGATAAAATCAAAGGCTAGTCTGGAAAAACTGCCCAAAATGACAAGAAATGTATGGTTGTGGAAAGACAGCTCTTTGGCTTAGTTCCAGGTGGGAGAGTTGCAGTGTCTGCTGCCGAAGAGATACAGCAGATTAATGTGCCAGACTATCAGGAATACTGTCCATGAATTTTAATTGGCTGGTCATTCTGCTCTACAGCTGGTGTATCCCACAAAAGGAAGTGGTGGAACGACCCACTAGTAAAATGCTTGACACCGAAAGAAGCAATACAGCACTTCTGGAGTCTATAGTAATCACTAGCCAGCCATCATTTATTTTTATTTTATTTTTTTATTTTACATAGGCCTGTTCAAACTTGGAGCTACATAACTTCTGTGTGGTATTCTCTGCTCTACTGTGAGACTATATTGAACATTTTCCCCCACTAAGCTGGGCTGTGCCCAGTTTCACCCCCAACCAATTTTCACACAGTATGGGCTCTATCAGTCTATCAGAGAGCAGCCACCCTGCTGTGATTCTGAGAGCTACATTTCCTCCAGCAGGAGGGTGGCTGAAGGTAGGAGAAGACAAAAGCGGTTTTCCCTGCAAAAGCAGCTGCTATCTATCTGTATGGAAAGAGAGCAGGGCCAGCTGAAGGGAAGGCTGCTCCTCTGTAACCATTCATTCCCAATGCATAGCTGTTAATTAAAACTATGTTCTGCACATAAAATGAGCCCACGTTCTCTATGCTCTGTCACAGGTAGGCAGACCAGTGGGAGGAGTGGCTCTGCAGGGGCAGGATGGCTTGTGGAAAGAGGAGAGAGTGTGCAAGGATAAAGAAGGGTTTCAGGGCCAGTCACACTTGTTGGCAGGCTGACAGGAGACATTGTGAAGGGCAGGTGAGCAGCAGATGAGATACAAAGGAGAGGGGTCTGGAGATAATCATGCAACAGGCCAAGTTTCAGGACAAAGGGCAGCTGGTAGCTAAGTTGCAGATATAGTGGTGGATATGGGGGGTGCAAAGCTAGGAAACCCCCAGATGGTCAGAAGCAGTTGCCTGGGAAGGGAAGACATTGGAGGAAGGCTTCCTCAGGCCAGTAACAGGTGGCAGGGTGTAGGTCCAGAGAAGAACCCACTGGGGCAGAAGCAAAAGTCAAGACCAAGATCGAAAAGAGAAGGACACGGCACCTTGTCTTGCTTATCCCTTCCCTTCCCGTCTCCCTGTGTTTGGGGTGGGGAGCACTGGGAAGCTTCCAAATCTTGGCTGAGGCTAGATGGTTTGATTCCACAAGGAAGAGTGAAGGACATCTCAGTTGCTGCAAAGCAAGCCCATGTGCACTCTTAACCTTCTATGTCTCCTCTCTAAACCCTGGCAGCCATAAATTTTGTGTCCTGCCAGCACCAATCCTGAATGATGACTCTTACCCTGGACCACCTGCCCTCTCATGACAATGATAGTTACTTGCTGCTTGTTACTTGATAGTGAAGAAGCAGTGGACGAGCCAGGCAGTGGAGTGAGAGATGTTTGCCTGTTAAGCAGACTGTAACTAGAACATCTGAGCTCAAGAGGAAGGCCGTGTGTGTGTGTGTGTGTGTGTGTATATATGTTTGTAGTTTGTTAGTCATGAAGGTAAATCCCAGGGAGTAGGTAAATTTGGACCATATTCTAAATGTGCATGCTATGTTAGAAGCAGAGTGGAAACACCATGTACTTACAGATTAACAGAAAGGAATTTTAATAAGATCCGTGGCTAACTCTCTGTTAGACATAGTCCAATAATTGCTTAAATAAAAACAACACTGACCATTCCCAAATCAAAATTTTTTGTTAAATCAATTTAGAAAGGAACACACAATGTAAACCCAAAGTCCTAGTACTTCCAAATTGTAGAGAAAGTTTGACTCTAGATACAGACTTTCACTTTCAGGTCAGCTAGTTGACTTGCACATTTCATCCTCTGGTTCTCCTTTAATTTCCTGGTTGTATGCTGAAGTAGTTCAAGAAGTTTGTTGGTATGTATAGTGGCACTGAAGTCCAAAATATGTAAGTTCAAAATGACCAAGAATTTTAAAAACCATAGGACTGTGCTTTTATTTTAATCCTCTTCCTGGCTCAACTGAATGACTGAACTTGAAACTAAAGGTGAGAAGCTAGCTGCCCTCTAGAAAGTAATTAACATGCTTTGTTATTTTTGTTCCCTATTGTAACTGTAGCCCCTGGAGTCAGTGCATACTGACATAGGGGCATAGCCTTTTGTAATCCTGACACCCCCCACCATCATATGAATGTGTCCAAAGAATCAAGCAGTCTCTTACTGATGCTTCTGTGTGCCACGCCTTTATTACATTTATCTTTTCAGTTGATAAATTAGAGCACTTCAGTAACCATTGGCAGATGTAGTTTCTAGCATGCCTGTCTGAGGCCAGATTTTCAAAGCTAGCTGCATGAAAATAAATGAGCACAATTCCAAATGTTGAACTTTGAGAATCTGCTGCACTGGTGCTTTTGTTAATCCTAAAAGATGAAATGGATTTAATACCTTGGATTACATTTGTACTAATTTTTTGTGATGGTTCAATACATTTTTAAACTTTTTAAAATAAACACAAGAAATAAGCAAAAAGTGGTTTTTGAAGTGCCCTGATTTATGAAATTCAAATGTCTTGTAGAAGAGGGACTTTTATAACTGAAAAGTCTGTTGATAGCTGTCCTCCCATATTAATCAATAGCAGAAAAGAGCATTTCCTAGTCTGTCACAGCTGTAAAGAATGATTTTTTTCAACAAGCCAGTGAATTAATTAATGCTATCTATTCTCCCAGTTCTGACCAAAGGTTGTCAGATTCCCTTAGCCCATATATTGATCTGTAATATAACCTTCCATTTCCTGCTTGTGCTATTAAGTGAAATAAAATTCATAATAAATGCACTCCTGAGCAGCTGTGCACCTATGCAGTGTTGTGGGGTCACCAGAGAAAGTCGCTATACATAGTACTTGAGGAGAACTTCCCTTTATGTGTTGAAGACCTGTGTTGTTTAATTAACATTTTCAATGTGGATGAATAGGAATAATATTTAATATATTAATCAGCCTTAAAACAACTTTCCTTTTTTATGTGCCAAAGCCAAATATAGTATTTGCGTTCATTAGAGTTAAAGTACTTATTAGCTGCCTTAGCGCATTTTTCCAACAATAATAATAATGAAGGGCTTTCAGTAAACTAAAACTCATTAATCTCCTGTCCCTTTTTTTATTTATCTGATGCCAAAAGCAATACATTTTTGCACTCTACAGCAGATTAGAACTCAGCTGTGGATCATGCCTCCTTCCAAAACAAAACCTGCAAAATTATCAATTTCTGCAACTAACATGATCTCTTGTCTCAGAAAGCTGCTGCTTATTGTTAACTGAATGTTTTGTTTATGCAGATATCTGTGGGCAAAGGTTATACATTCTTTCCTTTCTCACTGTTCTATTGTATGGCGGCTGCAGGGACCCAAAATCTGTTACAGTTTGTGCAATTCAGAACCTGTAGTCCTAAAATATAAAACTTACACATTTGCCTAAAGTGAGAGAGAGAGAGAGGTAGATTCTCTCCTGTGTCAGAGCTCTGCCCTGGCTTCATCACCACTTAGAAGTAGGTTCCTTAATGGATCCCACATCAGTGGAGGAGAAGTGTAACAGAGCTCCACCACTCCCTCTCCTGCCCCTGACTGTACCCTTATGCCAGAAAAGGTGGGGTGGGGTGGGGTGGGGCAGAGGCACAGGGCCAGCAGCGGCACAAATATGCCAGAAAGGAATTTCCCTATGCCTAGGAAATTCTCTGCCTGGGTTATATTGTAGTATAATATTACACAGCACAAAGGGGCCATAAATTCTCTTAAAAATTTAGTCCATGGACACAAGACAGAAGACTTTAATCAGCATCATTTCTTCCCCTATGCGGTTTCTGTAGTGCCAGGGCCTTTCAAAAGGAATATGTATCTTTGCCCATATGGTGAGGCAGTATGTCAAATGGAGATGCTTCAAGAACACTATAAACCAACTTATGGACTTTTTACAGTTAATTCTCATTCATCACAAAGTTGAAGTTCTTTGACAGTACTGAACAATATCCCGACTTAAATAGTCAAGGTATGAACATATGATACTTTAGATTTTGCTGAAGCTATTCATTTTGTATTTCTCAACATTACATTCAGACAGTGCACAATTAACTCTAAAACACATTTTTGATGTAAATTATGATGAAAATGAAATGTAATACCATGAAAACAGTATAGTGCTACCACTCCTTGTCCCCTCTCATACTCATTAACTCTACTACCAATAAATATTTTGTCATTCAAATTTAGAAGCCTCCATTTTTTTTTAAAGAATGAATTTGGGGTGTTCATAGGAAAAAGTAATTACTGATTTGTTTTTATCAGGACAATGTCTCTATTTCAAAACTTTATATTAGTGTTTTTAGCTGTGATTTGTTGGTAGGAGTTCTGCATCAAAGTTGTCCATTGACGAGCCAAACTTTGATGCAGAATACCTGTTCAAAATAGAATGGTTCCTTTTTGTACATGATCTTTTTCTTCCATCACCATGGTGCCAAGCCCATCACAATAAGACGCCTATTAGCAAGAGTCTGTGTTCTGTATTCATCATGTCACACAATTCTCTAAGCTGAAAAACAAGTTAGCCAAGTCAAAATCTGTGCTCAAGCATCCTAAGTTCCTTCAGAGTGGTTCTCTGCATAGTGAGCACAATGAGAAACGTCAGAGGCCTCGGAAAGATACTTAACTTGTTCAAGAACAACTCAGCAATTAAGCAAACCATATTTTTGCATAGTCTATCTTCTTGCTTCACCAGAGAGAGTAATTCTGGTCCCATTTCAGATGCTTTGATTCTCTCCTGTAACTGAGCCAACCACTAAAGTGCATTGGATATGCCTTCTTAGAAGGTGTTGAGGAAGACTGAAAACCTCCACTAAATTTTTCAAGATGCAATAAAAATAAAAAGCAAAATATAAAAGCCTGATGTCATTTTATGGAATATTTATACTAGAAAATACCACAAATACTGTGGCAGTTGTTGTACTACATCATGATAATTACTGATTTTATTTTATGACAAGCAAGCAGGATATTCATAGTCCATTTTTGCTTGGTTACATCAATGATTGAGTTTAAATGAGAAATGAATCACAATTTATCCATGGTCATTACTGAGTATTAACATCAGGCCTTCTAAAGATGTTTTTGGTTGTCTCTACCAATATTCCTGTGATGGCAGCAACAGCCACAGATTTAGCAAAAGTAATATCTAGGACTTTTATATCTTCAGTCCAAGAATCTCAGACCTCAGTTTCTTCCACGTGTAGCTGGAAAAGCCCCAGGTGTCTCCACAAGCCTACATCTCAGTATTTTTCTCTGTAGGCTACAGTCTCCCTAGAAAACTACTCAGTGAGCCCTCACTACCCTCCCCTCCCCCCACCCCAAAGCCATCAGATCTCTCTCCCCATGGGTCCTAGTCCTTCCCCAAGAACCCTAATCCATCCCTATAACCTTCTATCCCCTCCAGAAAGCCCCAGGCCCACTCCACAAGCTCTACTCCTCTCTGCCCCCAAGAGGTAGTGTAATTTCTTCGGAGCCCTGTGGCAATGATGTGGGTTGATGAGCCAACATATTGTTTCTATTTTGTTTCTTCCCCCATGCCATTATGGTAGCAGGAGCCCTTAACAGTACACTTCTTAGCTCCTCCCCTGTGTTGATGTGGTCAGTAGGGGAGTAGCTCAGGGCACAGCTCCTTTGATGCTTCCCTTCCACTCTCTCTTTTGAGAACCATTGTTCAGCTGAGACAGGGAGGAGGGGAAGAATGAGAGAGATACTGCAGATGGTTTTCTTAGTGAAGCAGAGGGACAAGACAAATTTGGAAGGGACAAAGTTTGTGGTGTCTAAACTGGTGAATTTGTCCCACCAACTTTCACCACACACGTGCACTGTAATTACATCTGTAACCACCAACACTATTCTAGAGCCTTGTGCTGGAGTCTTCTTCCTGTGTTTTTGCCACCATTTCTAGACGTGAGTGGCTTTTTTACTTACTTTTGTATTTTTAATAGATTTTATTTGGTGGGTCTCTGTGTCGAGTTAGATTTTAACCTCTGAGGTAAATGTGTGTCTGGGTTTGTTTTGTTTGTTCTTATGAACCATGTCTTTTTCCTGTGGGCGTGAGGGGACACCCCTTGTTTGTTTTTCCACATTGTCTTATACTGTCATGATCTTTAAGTATGTGGGGAGAAGGGGCTACTGGTTCTTTGAGCATGCGCCATGGTATGGCACAGTATAACTTCCATTTTCTTTCTTCATCCTAGAGCACTTTAAGCAAATCAGCAATCTAGTTATTGATCTATAAAAGAAAAGGAATTAATACGGCCTACTGTATCCTCTGTAGGTAGGAGTATTTAACAATGAACTCTGCTTAAACTTCATAAAAGCCTCTTCAGCAAATCAGCAGAAAAATATTGATCTTAAAATAAGCATGTGAATTTTAATGGTATTTTGTGTCTCCACTGGAGGACCATTACTTTATTTAGCTAGAGTTCATTCTTTAATTTTATCGTCTTAGTCTGTTGTCCGTAAAGGCTTTTTTCTTTATGTTTAAGCAAGATCTGTAACTGCCCAGTTTTGCTGAGCTTTCCTTTTCACTAGAGCATATTGACTCTTGAGAGCTAGAGAGAAGCTTTTAAGATCATATTGCCATCACCAAAATCTCAGTAACATAACAATGGATTTCTGGTATGTCTGTTAAATGGATAAGTAGGATGCCAAGTGCAATAATTACCTCTCTCTCTACTTTAGCTCACAAATCAATTGATGTTTATTGTGAACCACTATATTCAGAACATACATTTTAATTATATGCACGTTTTTATCTTTAAAACCACATATCTCTCTAGGTTAATCCTACTTCTGTCACAATTGACTGTGTTTGGTAATATGAAACTGCAACTTGGCCACTCTGCAATTTTTCATAATTTTCTCCTTGTTTTTTTCTCATGTTGAAGAAATTTTGAAAAGTTAGAGCTGAAAAAGTGGAGGCGGGGAGGAAGGAAAAAGAAAAAGATGCAAAAGTGAAAGAAAAAAGCTCTTAGACATCACTCATTCCATTGTATTCAGTGTCCCAAAGAAAAGGGGGAGGGGAGGAAATCAAAAATTCAAAACTGTCTACATTTGTTTGGTTTTCAAAAATCAAATTAAAGCATAACTTCAGTTTTGAAACAAATGAACTTTTTGGTTTCATTTCAAAATTTCATTAAAAACCACAACAAAAAAACACATTTCCTGGGGGCGGGGGGAGGAAATCATTTTTGAAGAAAATCTCATTTTTCTTCAGGAAAATATTTTGTCCAAAAAATTTCAAACAGGTCTAACAAATGTAATAGAGGAAACTTAAAATGTCAAGGAAATATGTTGTTGACTCTGGATAACATTGTCTTTAACTTCAATTATCTATTTATTGTATAAATGATTAGTTGAAATGAAAGTACCAATGTTCTTTTAGCTGACATGGTGTACGTAGCTATACAACTATTATGATTTTGCGTCATTCTGAAAAGAGCCTTTAAGTATTCAGAAATCTTTCTGCTGAGGGCAGCTGCCGTGTTGTTTGCAGCTCAGTTGCAGTCTGTTACAAAGGGAAGACACTGTGCTTTTGTGGTGATGCCACTCTTTCTCGTTGTTGTTTTGTTCTTTTTATTTAACCTAAAAGACAAATCATTTAGACTGTACCATGGAGAACAGTAAGAGTGACATTAGACATGGTAACTAGGGGTGTGCATAGACTCATATTTTAAGGCCAGAACGGGCTATCATTCTTTCTGGTCATTTAGTCTGACCTGCTGTGTAGCATAAGCCATAGAACTTCAGTTGGCAATTTCTACATGAAATTCATAACCTATGATTGAGCTAGAGAATATTTTGTAAAAAGATCTCCAATGTTGTTTTGAAAACTCCAGGTGATAAGTCCATCACATCATGGGTAAGTTGTTCCAGTGGTTGACTGCCATTGTTGTTAAAGATGTCCTACCTTAATTCTTGTCTAAATTGCTCAATTCAATTTGCAGTCATTGGATCTTATGTTTTTGTCTGCAACACAAAAATTCCCTCTACTGTCAGAAATCTTCTTCCCATGTGGGTACTTATACACTGATCAAGACACTTCTTAACCTTTCTTGGTTAAGGAAAAGCTACCCTGATGAATATACTATATTGTAGGAAAGCTTAGAATGAGGTGGTTGAACAGCAATAGTGGAGGTACAAGGAGATCTTTTCTTGGAATGGTAAAATAGAAGTAGGTATAACAACCCAGAATGCAGTAGGGCTGGGGAGAGGACTATCCTTGAAGATACTGGAGCTGAGGAAAAGATGGTTGCAGCTCACTGAATTACCCACTTGCTATTCCCCAGAACTCTGGTTAACATTGCATGTTCCTGTGGCAGTGTACTTATGTAGACAGAGGAAGAGTTTGTGAGGTAAAAAACTCAATCATGGTTTAAACTTGATACAAAACACAGTAAGTTTTTTGTTTCCTAATAAAATTTTTGCAGAACTTTAGAAATAACACCTCCTTCAATTTAGGTATTTATTTCAGAGAGCTTGTGAACAGAGCCCAAAGTAGTAGCAATGGTCAACTTTTGTGATTTCACTTTTTTCATTTTATTTGAAATTACCTAGTAATAGCCACTATGTGGAACTTGGTTTGAACTGGCATTGCTGTTTTATACAATGCATACATGAGCCCAGAATATTAGTCCAAGCACATTTTTAATAGTGAAAAGAAATCAAATATTATCCAATAAGTTAAGAGTGAGACCTCAGAGATATTTATGTGAATTGCAGTAATGCCGAGTGACCCTGGCCAGGGATCAGGGCCTCATTTGGCTAGGTACTAAATGCACACACATAAGACAAGTCCTGCTCTAAAGATGACTAGACTACAAGAGTGGCTGACACAAATAAATAGGGGGTGGAATTAAGGACAAACTGTGAAACAATGATCATTCGCTTAATAAGATGTAGTGTCAGCTCAGAAACCTAGCCATTATGGGTGATCTGGTAAGTGTTTTCAGCAAAAAAATAAATAAATATATAAAAAATAGATGCTCCTGGGGAAAATGCACAGACTGGACAATAGACTTGGTACTTTGTTTCTGATAAACATGCTCTTTTTTGGAGAAATTTAAATCTAGGCATGCATACAGCTTTCCTAAGAGAGAAACAAAAATTGTATATATTTAGTTTGCAGCTGTTTCGAGCTGTGCTATCTGTGCAGAGCTTGAGTAGTAGTGTAATTAAATCGGTGTCCATATGCCTTTTTTTCTTAAAAGAAGACAGCAGTTTTATTATTAATACTCCTATTTCAAACCCTTAGAGGTAGCCAATGATGATTAGTTGTTCGCTGACTTGTATGTTTTTTTTTCCCATTGCATGTGGCTTCACTGTCAGTATCTCATCCTTGAGTTTGATTTTTAAGTTTTCTTTGTTTCTACTGATAACCCATTTTAAGAAACATCCACATTTTGAAGGTATATCTTCGGTTTTAATTACAGGGCTGACAATTGCAGATCTTGTGATGCCATGGTAAGTCCGCTTCATTCAAGATTGCTTATTTTAAATGGAGATAATACATGCCAAAAGTAATACTTATAAAGTCCCGGATCCATTACCATGTCCCAAATGGACCAAAGAGAGAAAATCCCACTGATAACATGTAAGGGTGAAGAAGTTCGATCCTCTCTTTAGTCCTTGCCTTTTCTTTGTATTTTGTTCCATATTTGTATTTCATAAAGCTGCACTCCAATCTTATTAAGACAAAAATAGAAGTAGCAGTTGGTTTGGGGTTTAATCCTGATGTTCCTAGTTTATTCAGTTCTCAGTCAAGCAAACTGCCATTTACAGCTGGGCAATTTTTTTTGGGTGAACAGTAAATTCATCAAAAATGCAGTTTTGGAGTAACCAAAACTATTTGTGAATTCAGGTAGAATTTGGTGCCTAGTCTCAGCCAAATTAAAAATTAGGGGGAAAATGCTGAAAAAGCTGAAATGATTCAGTTCAGCATTTTCAATATGAAATGTTTTTGACTTTATTTTCAAACAACATTTGGTTTCTAGAATTAGGCATATTTCTTTTTTAAAAAAACAACTTAAAAGGGTAACCACCTTCTCTCCCTTCTTCCCCCCCGCCCCTGAAAACAAAATTAAACACAAATATATATTTTTAAAAGATCATTTCAGGTTGAATGGAATGTTTCATTTGACCCCAGTTTTCCATTTTGGTGAGAAAAACCAAACCTCCTCAGTTTTGATTCGAAATGAAACATTTTTTTTGTTCAGATTTTTCAGTTCAGCCACTGCACTAAAAAATCAGTTATTTGCTCAGGTCTACTCCAGTTGTCCTAACCCCAAATAAGTGTTAAACCTAAATAAAGTCTGGTGTAGGTCACCCGTAAGGGGCATTTGCACAAACTCACAGATTAGCTCTAAGGTAAAATTTTTCAAAAGTCCTGGAGTGACTTAGGATCCTAAGGGTATGTCTACCTACAAGTGCTACAACAGCAATATCTCAAGTGTAGACACTTACTGCATGGACAATGGGATTTTCTACATTGAGACTGAGGTTGGTGGCTTAATTATGTCTCTCAGGGAGGTTAATTTTTCATCCCCTGAGTTATAAATCTTGGGGTAGACCAGTCTGTAGTCTCTCTGAAAGTCATAGGAGGCTGTGGCAATAGGATTCTGTCACTTTTGTTGATGAGGTTTGGGTTCCTAACTCATTTAGGCACCTTTGAAAATATCACTCCTAGCATAGAGATCTCTTTCACTTGCAGGAGTGGGAAAGGCTTTAAAGGTAAAGGTCTAAGACATTATTTGTACCAAAATAGTCTCAGTATGTAGGTGACTACCAGCAGAAGTTTTCCTTCACCTCTGAGCAAAACCAGGGAGGTATTTTTGAGGAAGCAGAAGAATGGCTGGACATTCACTGGGCTATCGGAGAGCTTCTTTGTGGACTATTAGCCTGGTTGCTTACTGTAAATAATAGCTAGAAATGAAAAATGTCTGGCTGATACAATACTGAGTTCTAGCATTTACCTTTTGCATTTCCCACCCCTTACAGCAGTTGAATTGCAGTCCTGAAACACAATTTGTAGGTCTAGCGAGATGTACTTAAAGGATATGGAAAACGCGGTATGATATTCTCCTGAATGCAAGTAATAGGCATAAACAAATATTGGCCTTGGTTTAGTCGGGATCCCCATGTGTAGTGGCATTAAAATCCTTGTGGGAATACTGGGATGATTGATTGTTATTTGTATTATAGTAGCTCATACAGGATGAGAACTCTGTCATGAGGCATTATATGAACACAGGCCCTCCACTGAAGAGCTTAAAATATAAATAGAGAAGACAAAGGGTGGGAAAAAGAAGTATTATATCCCCGTTTTACAGAAGTGGAACTGAAGCACGGAGAGATGATGTGATTTACCCAAGGTCACACAGAAGGCTTGTTGGTAGACCCTAGAAATTGAGCCCAGAGCTCCCAAGTCCCAGTCTCATGCCTCATCACCAGATCATCTTTCCTCTTTTCTCAACAAACACTTATGCACAGGCGACTGAGGCGTACAAGATCTTTAAAGGAACTTTTGCTCTAGATAATCCTTCAGCTCACTGAGGGAAATGGATGATAATTGATTATGAAATAGCCTCCAAAGCTAATATGTATTTTAAATGGAAAACTATGCCCAAGCTGAATTAAGATGGACTCAGCAAAGGAGTTTCTCAACATTCCTGGCATCTCGACTGGAACTCAATCTGGGTGTTGCTTGAAGTAGGGTCAGCTTGCAAAATTTGGACTGGGTTCTTTCTTTTGTAGTCCAGATATCTCTTAAAGAACAGAACAAAACAAAACAAAACAATCCCTCCCCATAAGAACCCAGAAGTATGAAAAGGAATATCTTTTAAAATGCAGATGGGAAAACAGCCAACAAGGGAAAAAGAAATATTAAAAAGTGCCAAACATGCAGACCTGTCATCCTTTGCCTTAATGGGCACTTACAAATGTGCAAGTTGCAAGAGATGTTCTTCCACAATATGATTGTGGTTATAAAACAAACAGCATGGTCAATAATATGATCTAATCCGATTGAAGAGGTCAGTAAGAAAATTATTACCCACTTTACAACCCATTAACATCAAACCCACATTACAGGAATGTATACGATAGATTAAAAACTTGCTTACTTAAAGCAAGACCCACTAAATAAACTCCATTATGAAATGTTTTGTTTTTTTTACCTTTGAAGCAAAAAAGAATACCCCCCTGGTGACTGGAATGAGGTGGAGAGGGGATGAAAGAGTCTGAACAGGTTGCTGAGGTTAGGTTTTTGATCTCTGTATCTGAGTTGATTATAGTTCATAGATGCCCGGGGGGGGGGGGTCATTGTTCTGATTATTAGCTTTTGTCTTTTGAGTGACAAATTGAGGGGGTTAGAAGAAAGGGAGCAAAAGAAGCTGAAGCTGTTGAATTATGTTACAAGAGGGTCCTATTTTGCATGAGAGGGCCTTTTGGGATCTTAGATGGCATAAAGTATTTTCTGTATCAGGAGAGACCCAATAATCTAGTCTGGTGTTCTGCCTAGGACATTGATTAACAACAGATGCTTCAAATGAAGATATAAATCCCCATAATGGACTTACCCTCCATTGCATAATAGTACAGGTATGTGCCTTTCTGATACCAGTGATCAATTTATGCCCTGTAGCATAAGGACTGAGAGCTCTCATAACTTTATATGAGCCCGTGTAACTGCAGATGCTAATCTTAATTGTATGAATGAAAGAGAAGTTATGGAGGAAGGGAACTCTTACTCATTAGCCTGAATAATATCCTATGGCAGTGAATTCCGTAAGTCGTTTACTGTATAAGAGTAAGAGAAAACTCCATTTTGTTCTTTGGCTGCCCATAATAAGAATGGATTGTTACAGAAATTTACAATCTCTTTGCCACTGTAGCTAAGCTTGGTGGAAAAGGGTGTGAGGGAGTATGGGTGTGGGGAGAAGAGAGATTAGTGGAAATTGAAACAAAGCAGAAAAAGATGCCCAGAACCCTTAGAGCAATACTCATGTATAGTTTATTGGCCTATCTGTTGGATCATAGTATAACATAGAGTATGGTGAAAGGCAGAATAGAAAAGGAGAATCATATTAAGGGGAAAAGGTTAAACTACTTTACATGTGACTTTACTTGTCATTAGGATCCCTAACAATTTATATTATATTTAAGGGGCATTTGAGATGAAAATTTCTCTGACCAAATTACTTAGTCATTGATCCTCTCTTCTTACATCTGGGGCTATTCTATTAAAGGACTGAAGGTTTATTAAAGTGATTGGAACACCTGACTTCTTGCTGAGCACAGTCTGTACAGCAGAATCAAATTACCTTTATTATATATGATCCATTCTGGGTTTGAACCGGAGGCCTTTAAAATAGAAAGGAAGATAAATTAGTGTGTTGTTCCAGCCAATTCTGACAAGTTTCTTTGATTTCAGGTTTGCTTTAATCATTGGATTAAATCAGTGGCTCTGGCTTTTTATGGAATGTTAAAAAGAAGAGTGAGTTGTATCCAATTCTTGAGTAAATTGACATGGACGACCATCATTTTATTGGTGATGGGGGTGGTCTTCTACAACTGTGGACCCATAGATGGGCCATGTAAGTACTATATTTTGCCTCCAGTATCTAAGCACCATCACTGAAACACATAGCTCAGGCATCCTGTAATGGTTTCTTCGGCGTGTCTTCATTGACTCAGCCCTCTGGCCGAGTCTCACATGCTGTTTGTAGGTGGAACAGAACAAACTCCTTCCAGGGTATACAGTTTTTAACTTGTCCTGGCCCTGGTATGGTGCCGTACCCCCAGGATTTCCTCCCTGGAGACATTGTCTTCTTGCTCTATTCCCTGGTTCAGTCCTTGCTCAGTCCCAGCAGCCAGCCAGGAGTGCCGCCTTAGCTCCCCCAGTCTCTACCCTCACTGAGTTGTCTGTGATGTTGCTGCTCTGTCAGCCAGTCAGGAACCTTCCAGATCCAGGCAACAATTGACTGACTCTGTCTCTGCTGCTCCATTTATTAGGGCTCTCCTGCTCCTGCAGTCCCCCTGATTGGCTGCTTCCCCGGCAGCCACTCTAGGCTGCTTGGAGGACATCTCTTTTGCTCCTCTCTGGGGATGGGTGTGGCAGGATGCTGAGGCCTCCAGCAGTGGGGCCTCGCTCACCCCCCTACACATTCTTTGCCCCCCCAAAAGAAGAAAAAAACAGATTAGGCAAGATGTTGAAAAGTCAAGGTCTTCTGTTGTTCCTCTCCTCATCAAAAGTCTGGTTCAGCTTTGCTGATTTGAATGATTTGTGGTGGTGTTTATGAATATATGAGATTTGTCTTTTTCCAGGTCTAGGGCAGTTTTTCTTTCTTTTTTTAAGGAAATGATTAAGGAATGAGTTGGAAAGGAAGTCAACTATTTGTGGAACTTAGAGAGTTAGAACAGCCAAAAATATATGATCTAAAGACAGGATGAACCATTGGAGAGAAACTTAGGAGGTTCAGATGGGTATTATGTAAGCAGGTTACTGGACTAATTGGAGTTGAGTGATGGAGTGATATCTTCTAAGAAATATCTATAGCTCTCTCTACCCCTTTTGATAATGTTCTTAATTAAAATGGTAGTACCTTCAATAAAAAAGATTAACAAGATGTGGCCCAGAAAGAGAGGGGAAAGCCAAGAAAGAATGACTTATAGTGGTACACAACCTCAGAATGTTTGGCAGTTGTTGGATCTTAGGCAAAACAAAATCCCATGGGAATCTCACAAGAACAGCTCTCTCCTGAGAATAGCTCTTCTCTCAATCCTCCAGCAGTTGCACCATGTATACGCTATACTGAGGATGTAGGTGGATGCATGATGGTGAATTTCACCCATATTTAACCAGAGCAGTGCAGGACAATCATTTATCTTTGTATTTTCTAGTGAAAATGTTTTCACCCTATAAAAACAAAAACAAAAAACTCCACCTCTTTTCTTTTCTTTCACAAATAAAATGTCTGGAGACACTGGAGAATGTTTTGCTCTTGTGAACCAGGGCAAGTGGTATTTTCTGTTAATGCTGTGAAATTTTCCATGTGTGTCTGTAGTATATCCTGGAGAAGCCAACTGGGATGCTTCATGACATATCTTAAAAGGACCTTGTGGCGCTGCACATGCTTGCCAAATAGATGCATATTTGCCTCTACATCTGTACTATCATTCTGCATCTCTGCAGAATGCTCTCTAAGGCATTGCTGTCTCGTGTATTTCAATAAACTCTGCTTTTTGTGTATGTGTGTGTATATACTTTAAAATTGCTTTTCATAACCTTGCAGTTGTTTTTCATTTTCTTGGGCCTTGTAGCACCAATGGTTGCCTTGTGGCTACCAGTATTAACATTTTATATTTAATGAACATTTTGTCACATTTAATTTTTTTATTAAAAATCTGGCTTCCTTCTAAGAAATAGTTTTTGCGAGGCAAATTGTAATAGATATAATATGGATCTTGCAAAGTAAAGCACAGTATGCCGCATTGTGTAGTGTCTTTGCATTTAGTCACAGCTAGTTATAGTCCATCTGAGCCCGGGCATCTAGTGAAGTGAGTATCATAACAACAAGCTATTAGCACTTTGCTGCTTCCAGCAAGAATGGCTCACTAATTCAGTTGAGTAAAATATGATGATACTTTTAATGACAATAATCAGATCCTGGAGACTTTTAGAAACAACAATTACCAGACCAGTGGTATCTCATTTCTGCTGCCCAATGGCAAATCTTCTAAGTATGCATAATATTTTGGGAAGCCAGTGTATGTGGTGGTGGTGGAGTGTTTGGGGATCATTTATTTATTGAAACATTTTCTTTTAGTTGGCTGTTATACTCAGTATCCATTTCCCAGCAGAAACAAAATGCAGCACCATTTATGGAGCCCCCAGGAAGGAGAGGAAAGAGAGGGAACTAAATTCTTGATGATTTGATTGGATAGAGTTCTGAGTCACAAATCCCTTTGCTTCAAAATGGAGAGAAACTCATTTGATTTTAAAAGGATTAATCGTCTCCTGAGCATATGAATTCATATGAAAAAACAATTAAAAATAAAGCACTCCTTTAAGTAATCACTTAAATTAATTGCCTGGGATACCCACAGCACCATTGTTAGAAACACAGACAATATTAATATTAAATCTTCAGCAATGTCAGAATCTGAAATACACCTTGCTGATATGACTTCACTCTTTGGAAAAAGCTATTGCTCTGTTGCAAAATCAGTAAAGAAATCTAATAGATGGGGGTAGCAGGTGTGAAGATAACAGAATGATGTAAATGCACTGTAGTATATGCTGTCGTCTTCTGCTTTTGGATGATGATAGTATGTGGGATTTCGTAAGCGAGTGAAAGACAAGACCTGTATGGAGAGGTGGGGGCAAGGAACGAATGGGGGAAGGGAAAGGAGAGAAGTGAGAAATGAGCATCCTGAATTTGTTCAGGATTTCAGAATTCTTATAGTAGGTTTTCACTCCTCTCAAACTTATCAAAACACAAGATTGTTACTTGGACTTTGAATTTTAAGAGGAACTTGAGATGTAAGACTAGTTCTTCAAAAAGTATCAAGTAATTTTGTATTCATTCTTGTTGCTGTTTGTTTTCACACTCTCAAATGTAGTTTCATGTACACTGCCATGTGGTTCTGCAAATGCTTGTGTATGTGCAAAATCAGAGGCTGAGTATAGGTCTTTCTGAAAGCAAGCTTTCTAAGTTTTTGGTTGAAGTAATCATGCTGATCACTGCACTTCCAAAGTTTAACAGTACTGTCAAGTCAAATACTTACTTTATAGATGACATTATAATCTGTACTTCCACTAGGACAGCTCAAATATATACAATATTAATATATATCACATATTTTAAATCCTTGAGCACTGCTGGTCCAAATAATCTAGCATAGTGGGAAATAAAAGCAATCCAAAGAAGTATGAATATAAAATTTAGGAGCACAAATCTCATTGAAAACCAACAGGACTAGTGCTCCTAAATCATCCTAGGCACTTGTAAAAATCCCACCCTCACAAATTTTAGCAGTCACCGGGATGAGGGCAGTTGTATTACATTAGGTGGAATACATGGGCCAAAGGTGTTAACATAACCCAGTCCCTGTCCAACATTAAACAAGGTTTGGGGTTTGGTATACAGAGACCTCAGCCTGCTTAGTGCCATAGCAAACATACCATTAAAAATCCTTTAAACCTTTTATTAAAGATAAAAAGAAGGAAAACAGTCAAAGTATTTGCAAAGAAAAGTATTAAATAAGGCTTTCATTTTAACAGTATAGCTGGTTTCCTTTCCCTTGAGCTGGAAAGAGTTTTTGAAAGGAAAACCCCTTTAGTTTGTCAGTCTCTTAGATGGTATCAAAGATAACAATAGTTTCCTGAATATCTGAAAAGAAAAGATGTTAACTGAGAAGGGCTTGAAGATGATGATGCTATTGTTGTAAAAGTGCGATCTCATTTCATCCCAGGTGCTGTTTGGGATTCAGCTGTAGCTAGTAGAGGTGGTGATGTCATCTATCTGGCCTGGTCTGGGATATCGCTCAGGATCAGGATGACAAAGGCCTGGGGTTGCAGAATATGGTGGGGGTGAAGCTTGCTCCAACAGCCAATTTTTCTCACCAAAGTCTGTTTCTTTAAGGACTTCAAAAGAGTGTATAGAGTGGAATAGCCTATTCCTTCATTATTTTGTCCACTAATTAGGCCTAATATTTGACGCTCCAATTTTGGTTAATTAATTTCCAATCCTACATTTTGCACTTTAATAAATATCTTAACACTGTCCTTGAATTCTATCAGTAGGCCTTTGTCTCCATTTCATACCTTTTCACATCAGCATGTGTTGTTATAGGTTATTGTTTTTGCTGATACAGACTAACATGGCTACCATTCTGAAACCTGTGACATCTTATGAATTTGCCCTGTAAACATGTCCTTAGTGTGATTAAAAACCCCACAGCACTGAGTTTTAGACCCCAGGCCACCTGGGCAGTGTGTATGTTTGGACTGAGGCTGGAGTTCGAGACCTCAAAGCTTGGGCTCCTGCATGAGCCAGAATGTCTACATTGCAGTTTTATAGCCCACGCCCTGTGAGCCCAAGTCAGATGATCCAGGCCATCTGCAGCTATGCCATGGATCTTTTATTGCAGTGTAGATGTACCCTAACCTTTCACAGATGAGTTCATAATCAGGGTAAATTTGTAGGCCCAATTATCACAACAGGACCCAATAGCACTGGCTCTGAACACGCTCTGTCCAAGTTTCTGTATTCAGCACCTGTAATGCCACTCAATCCTGTCTTAGAGCACTACTGCTGTTCCTGTGCTGGGCCTCTGCTGAAGAGAACCACCTGTGTAGTGATTTTATAACGTAGGCAGGCAGCCACAAATGCCTTGACTGGGTTCACCAAAGTAAGGCATTTTTAAACAGACCTTCACATGTAAAAAGCTATTCTCTTAACTCTCAACAGCTCTTAGTCTTAGGCCCAATTAATTTTTAAAAATGGATCAAAGTGGAGTGGTGCAATGTCTGTTGTTGGCATTTCTACCATTCTGTTCACTGTTAGGGAGATGTATCCAATATCTAAAACAAGCAACAGGCAGTCAGGAAGGACTCTTGTAATCTGTCCCCACTGACTTGCAGTATGGCCTTGAGAAAGTCATTTAACTTTCCTATTCTTCATTTGCTGCACCTGATATTTGAAACCTTCGCAAAGCACTATGAGAACCTCAAATGAAAAATGCCATCAAATTGTGGTGGTGATTATAATATCTGATAAAAATTAAGAAGAATTTTTTTATCAAATACTTTTGTTAAAATTCTACATTTTCAGATATTTTAGCTCAGCTCTAATTTTTACACACTGTGATATGAAGGACTGTTGTGAGGGTTAATTTGTTTCTAAAGCCCTTGGAGATCCTGTCATGAACTGAATCAATACTAAAGAGAAATCTGTTTGCAGGGAAACTTTTTAGGTCAGATAAAAGTACAGTTCATGTAAATCAATCCTTAACTGAATGGATGTAACTTGCTCTCTTTAGATGTTCTGTTTGGTTCTCTGAGTTTTGTAATGAGACTTTTAATATAGTTCAATGATTTCAGAGGAGCTATGCTGATTTACGCCAGTGAAGGATTTGGGCTGCAATGTGTATCTCTTTTTTTCTCATACCAGAGTTGTAACATGGAGGATATAGTAGTGGGTTCTGAATGAAACCTATTTCTTTTATTGAGCATATATTTCTGTGTAAACATTTAATGAGTGCAAACTTGTATCATGTCTGCGTGCAAATCATTTAAACAGTGGAAATAAAGTTGCTTTAGGTTCAGGGGAAGGGAGAGGCACGCTTGAGTATAAATGTTTATAACGTACACACATACCATATGTACATCCATTCAGGGAAGGTTATTTGTTAGAGCTGTCATTCTATATGCAATGGTACTTCAGAGCTTGGGAGGTATTCTCATCATTCGTTCCTACTGGAAATGAAAATTATGATGATTTTTTTAAATCCAAAAGTCTGGGATTAAGGGAAGATTTTGAAAGTCACAAATGGTGCTGATGTGCCCAACTCACATTAACTTTCACTGATTGTTAGATGACTCACTGCTTTCTATGCCTGTGGTTCTCAACCAGGGGTATGCATACCTTGGGGTTTACTGAGAGGTCTTCCAGGGGGCACATCAACTCATCTAGATATTTGCCTAGTTTTACAACAGGCTACATAAAAAGCACTAGTAAAGTCAGTACAAACTAAAATTTCATACAGACAATGGTTAGTTTATACTGATCCATATACAGTACACTGAAATGTAAGTACAATATTTATATTCAATAGATATATTTTATAATTATATGGTAAAACTGGGAAAGTAAGCAAGTTTTCAGTAATAGGGTGCTGTGACGCTTGTATTTTTGTCTGATTTTGTAAGCAAGTAGTTTTTAAGTGGGGTGAAAATTGAGGGTACGCAAGACACATTAGACTCCTGAAAGTAGACTGAAAAGGTTGAGTCGTTCTATGCCTTTAAAAATCCCCCCCTTAGGGTATGTCTACACAGCATTGTAAAACCAGGTCTATGGGACCTGGGCTTGTGGACTTGGTGTTTACAATGTGCCCACACTGCATTGTAAACCTGGGTTTACAATTGCTGAATCTAGGTCTCACAGCCATGTGAATGCATCCATACTGTACTATGCAGATCTTCTGACTCTGGTCTGAGGCTTGAGCTATGTCCACACTGGAAAATGTTAGAGTTCAGATCAGATTCACAGTGGAACTCAGACTTTGACATCCTCTTCTTAAGGTCTGAGAACCTGGATCCTGAAGACTTGCTGACCTGAGTCAGACTGGTTTGTGTGGGATGGAAGGGAGGCTTGGGCTCAAATTGGAGTCAGAGCCTGGGCTTTGTGTGCAGTATACATGGACCCTTCGTGTTCTTCTGATTCCCAGAGTCAAGAGTTCTAATACCATAGATGTTTGCCTGGAAGTCCCATCGCAAAGGAAATCTGCATTGAAGGTTGGAAAAAGAAATTGCTGCTCTACCCACGTAATGCTATTGATTTAATCTTCACCATATATTTATCCCCCTTCTGTGACACTTACTTTGTGAATTTTTTCATAGATCTTTAAAAAATTATGCTGCTATATGGCAAGATTTGAATGATAAAAATGGGAACATCTGTTTGCTAATTGGATACCGAAATTATCAGGACATACTCAACAGTATTTAGTCTTGCAAATTGATTCTCTTTTAAATGTAAACTATCTCTAATGGAATGTTCAATGTATTGTGGTCACCTCAGTTTTGACGTGTCACAGGAATTATTGCTAACATCATTGTAAAGGGATTGTTAAAAATGTGTTATAGGATATTCTTAGGAATCACATGCAGAAATTAAAAGGTGAGTTTAAATGCTCTAAGTGGGAGAGATGTTGGGATGAACTTTCAAGAGAAGGTGTTGAGCACCATTGCCGAGTCACTCGACTAGACAAGAAAAAAACCTGTAGAGAACTCCTCATATTGGCACGGAGATGGATTATATGAGCTTCACTAATACATGTTTTTCTTTTAGTAACTTCTGTGGTTCTAATGAACTCTCCTGAGTGCGTTACAGGACTTGGCATTCTCATCTTTCATGAGACAGGTGCAGGATTTCTTAGTCTCCACTTTTAATCTGGGAAAATCACAGTAAATCCCAAACTTCTCTTTTGCTGCTTGGTGACTGCAGTAGGTTAGGAGAGTCAACAGATTTTAATAGAACCTGACAGGCATGAGTCCCCACCTGTTGTACGAAGTATTGGAATTTTCCTTTTGGTGAGAGTTCAGGGTGATCTGTATAGAGGTGCAGAAGAGTTTAAGGGCAACATCTGACAAGCAAACCCAGTGGCACAATAAACTGAAAGCCCAACGGAGGGATATTTTGCATCTTTTGAGTCTCAAGAGAGGCATCCTCTGTATGTCAGAGACAAAAGAGCAGCATTACTGCTGAGCCTGGCAGCAATGGGACATTAAGACCTGGGCATATGGCCAGTGAAGGAAGGGATGCTCTCTTGAGTTAGCTGAAAAGTAGATGATATACAGGCAAGTTCAGAAAACCCTAATTAGTTCAGAATAAGGTTACAAAGGGCTTAATTAGCAGTTAGATTGATTGCAGCCAGGGAACATAAATAAACTGTAGTGGCAAGAGGACTCTGTAAAGAAATGAGAAAGAGAGGCGCTAAACAAAGCAAAGCTTTCCTCTCTCCTCACCTCTTGTCCTGCTTGGCTCATCCCAGGTTCCTTGAATCCCGTGTATATGCAGGTGGAATTTCAAAGTAATGGGCAGATACTTCATTTCCAGTGGATTTGTAACTACTAAGATAAGTTCTTGTGACATGTATGCTGGTAAGGTATAACCTGTTAGCTAGTGCTTGCTTGTGTCTGTACAGCAGGCCACTGGTATTTTGTGGTAACTTATGTTTAGGTAAATCTTACCCTAGCCTTCTGATGTGTGTTTTCCACACAATGAAATCAACTTTATCAATCTCTATGGGGCAGAATCAGCCCCCATTTTATGTAGCTTCTGTAACAAGGCATCTGTTTTAACCACAGCTGCTTATGGCCTTTGGCAGAAGCCCAATTTATATTTTGCTGAATGGGGCCAATTGAAAAGACTAAAATACCATGTGTATGCCATTCTTTTTGCATGTTGAAAATTTATATGTAGCAGCTACCAGAAAATAGAGCATGTGATTTATATAAATACTCAGTACTTTACATTTTACTACTTGTGTTTCAGTGCAATTTCCTGACACTTAAAACAAAATATTACTGATAAACATTAGTAAGCAGAACATGTCTATTTTCTTGCCTGTTAATTCAAAAGTTAACTATTGGAATGGAGAGATAAGAATACCTTCCAGAAAATAAGGAAGGAAATACAGAAGCCAGACTCATCAATCAAGCAGGCTGACTGTTCTAAGACTCAAAATTATGAGATTTTCCCCCCATGATCTGATACTAAATGTAGCTATATATATTAGTTGGGCCTTATACTAATTCATAGGCCTTGACTGCCTTGTAAAAATTTGGTATGCTACCCACCATTTGTAAATTTGGTATACTATTAACCTAACATGTCTGTAATACGTGTCACCTCTACACCTAAAAATGCTTCCCATGGTACAATGACACTCCAACTTCTACCTGGATTGGACTGCCGTTGAGGAAGACTAGGCACTATGCCAGGGGTGGCCAAACTTACTGACCTTCCCAGGTGCATATGATAATCTTCAGAAATTCAAAAGCTGCAAGACATACACAACCTGCCCCCCAAGGTGGTGTCTGCCAGGGCACAGGGCTTCTGCTTCAATGCCTCCCTGTGGGGCTAAAGCCCCGAGACCCCCTTCCTCGCAGGGCAGAAGCTCCTAGCCACACGACTCGACCATGAAGCAGAAGCCCCAAGCTCTCATGCCCCTCCCCAGGGAGGTGGAGAATGGGGGGCGAGGAGCAGTGAGGGGGCTCCATGAGCTGTACTTCAACTGTAAAAGACTCATGTAGCTTATGTGCCTCAGTTTGGCCATGCCTGCACTGTGCCGTTTTCCACTGGTATAGTGCTAGTGTAGATAGTATCACTGGTTCAGTAGCTCAACAGTGCAAATACTTCTTCTACAGTGTTGAGGTAGCCTGTCTAGTCTATTTTGTGCACCTTACCACACATGGGCCATATTTCCTGGAAGCCACTTATTTGTACAAGTAGTGCCACATGCACTGTAGAGCTCATATGCACTCTGTTTTCCCAGCAATCAACTCCTTTGGCAGAAATCTGCTCTCTCAGTTGCTAGCAGGTCTGAGGGAATGCTTTCCTATGAGCTTTCTGCAAGTGGGCCAGAAGGTGGTGATGTGTGGGCATTTGGGAAGAAGAGGAAACTTCGGTTCAGGTGAACTTGGTCACTCCAAATGCTTTATTCTACAACTAGGTGTCCAAGCCCCTGGCTTAGATGTTCTGTTATTTCTAGCGCTATCTCACTGGTGTAATTACCTAAAGTTCAAGTATTTTAGTGCAGATGTATCCAAAATGAAAACCAAATCTATAAAAATGAATGAAACTGAAAAGATCTGATGGTCCGCAGACATGTCAAATGGAAAATAAAATGTACAAGAAAAATGATTAACTTTTGATCTCGTAAGGTTGAATGACTGACTGTTGGTATGATGTGAGGCTTACTGTACGCAATCCTCTTGGGCTCCTGAATTCGGTTAAAGATGAGCTTGATGTGCTAGAAATGGCATGCCTGGCTTTCAGTGTCTTCCTACTGCACATGTTCCCTAGAGTAGTGAGAGAGAGGCTCTGCGATGTATCATATTATCAAAAAACAAATACTAATGTAATAAAATCGCAACTCAATCTAACAAATTTTGTAATGTGATGGAAAGTTGGTAATGTTATACTGTGATTTGCAAGATGCATTGTCATTCCTATTTCAAAGAATATAGATACAAACAGTGGGCTTTCTTAGCTGAACTTACTGATTGTATTGCTTTTAGTGCTCATTCCAAAGAATCCATTTATTTTTACTCTATTTTAAAAAAATGTGAGTGAATATTTGTGCATACCAAGATTAAGTTACTGACAGAACTGAGAGATGAAATTTTGTACATCTTAGCAACAAGCCACAAAGACTTAGGCTGTGTAAGCATCCCTATATTGCCCCTGACCAGTTGCTATAATGTCCTATAAGCACACTGTCCATATTCTTGCTATAAAAACAGATTCTCCAAAGAATCCATCCTGTGTTTTACATGAGAAATCAGGTGTGCTGGGACAGGGAATATCAGCTAGCATCAGGAGGGAGACTGATGAATGCATTGAGTAAATCTGCTTGATCACTAATTTAATATTGAGTCTTAGGTCTTGTCGCCACAGGATCATAAAGGAAAATTTGATCCAAATTAACTAAAGATGTGAATTTGAAGTGGATTAGTTAATGACATTGAGTCCCGGTGTGAACACCCTCATTCAGAATTAAAGTGGCCTTTCAGAATGAGAGTGTTCACACAGATTTAATGCAGTTTAACAACTCCACTTCTAATTCACACCTTTAATTAATTTGAATTGATTTTCCTGGGTGTCTATTTGGTGGATTAAGGCTTGTCTACTCTTAAAATGCTGCAGCGGCATCACTGTAGCACTTCAGTGAAGACACTATCTATACTATGGGAGAGATTCTCCCTTGGGCATAGGTATTTCACCTCCCTGAGAGGCAGTAGCTAAGTCAAGAGGAGCATTCTTCTGTTGATCCTAGTGCTGTCTACTTTAGATATTAGGTCAGTTCAACTGAGTGGCTCAGGGGCAGGGATTTTTCTTACCCATGAGCAATGTATGTGACGTTGCACTCCATATGTTTTATGGAAGTATGCTAATGAGTGTGAATATAATGTAACTGGAATATGCTTTATGCAAAAGGTCTCTTGTAAGGTATTGTGATGGGGTCTACTTACCCCACATTCACCCAGACAGGCTTAAGCCCATATTATTGATAGCGGAAGTCCCGCCTCCCAGGCAGGACTGGGCACGCTCTGGATGCCCTAGCACAGGGATAGGCAACCTATCGCATGCATGCCAAAGGCAGCACATGAGCTGATTTTCAGTGGTGCTCACACTTCTCTAGTCCTGGCCACTGGTCCGGGTGGCTCTGCATTTTAATTTAATTTTAAATGAATCTTTTTAAATATTTTGAAAATCTTGTTTAATTTTCATACAACAATAGTTTAGTTATATATTATAGACTTATAGAAAGAGACCTTCTAAAAATGTTAAAATATATTACTGGCAGGCAAAACCTTAAGTTAGAGTGAACAAATGAAGACTTGGCACATCACTTCTGAAAGGTTGTCGACCCCTGCTCTACACAAGTACTATGGTGGTACCATCTAGACAGGCATGTAGAGGTATGGATTCATTTCACTTCTGTTCCAGTCTGAAGCCAAAGTCTTGCTGCTTTACCACAAAGTGTAAAAGAGCATTTTTAAATTTAATTATTTTTGTTAATAGAACTGGAGTAAATCTCCGTACATACAGACTCATTCTATGTAGCCATCAACAGCTCCACAAAATTGCTTTCCTAGTATATTAGGCATTTCTAATGTGCATAGATACTAGGCACTTAACAATTACCTAGTACACTGGAACCAAATTTAAATAATCGTAGTAATAATAATTATTCCTATCTTAAAATTAGATTAGAAACAATTGCCATACCATTAGTTCCTATGTCATATAGTCATAGCTTCTATTAGGTAAAGAGAGAACTCTAGAGCAGGGATAGGCAACCTATGGCATGTGTGCCAAAGACAGCATGCGAGACAATTTTTAATAGCACGCTGCTGCCTGCTGGGACAAGTGTGCCATTAAAAATCCTGCCCGTCCCCGCCCACTCTTCTTTGCCCTCTGCCCCCTCCCGCGGGGGCAGGGAGCAAGGGGCAGGGGGCAGAAGCTTGGTCCTGCCAGCTCTCCAGCCTCTTCCCACAGTGTGTTGGGTTCCTGTCCCCCCCTCCTCCTCTCTGTCCCTCCCTCCCTGCCAGCTGATGGCCCTTGCGAGGGAGGGTGTCAGGGAGGAGTGGAGTCAGCGTGCTTGCTGCTCCCAGCAGAGGCAGAGAAGAAGTGGGGACAGGGCCTTGGGGAAGGATGGTGGTGGAATAGGGGCATATCCCCTCCAGCCCCCTGCTGTGAGCACCTCATGACCCCAGCCCACACCTCCAGCCCTCTGCCCTGACCCCCGCACACACCCAGCCTGGAGCCCTGCAACCTCGCACACCCCTGAGGCCCATGCCCTGAGCCCTGTGCCCCCCTCACACCCCTGGTCCCTGCCCTGAGCCCTGTACCCGCCTCACACACACCCAGCCCTGAGCTCTGCAGCCCCGCACTCCCACCAGGCCCTCTGCCCTTAGCCCTGTACCCCTCCCACCCCTCTGCTTGACTCCTTCACCCCCCACCCCTCCTCATGACCCCAGCCCTGACTCTGGCACCCCCACACCTACCCAGGCCCCCCACACCCCATTCCCTGACACCTGCATCCCCCTCATATGCCCCCAGCCCTCTGCCCTGACTCTTGCACCACCACCCCACATACCCAGAACCCCGTGCACCCCCCACATCCCTATCCCTACGCTGAGAACCAAACGGGAACTCCTGCACCCGCCCACACATTCCCACCTGCACCCCTTGCACCTGATGGGAGCTGCCCAGGTAAGCGCTCCACACCCAAACCTCCTGCCCCAACCCTGAGCCTCCTCCCTCATTCTAGCTCCTGGCCCAGACCCTACCTGTTCCTTTACCCCCAGCCCTGTGCTCAGTGCACTCCCACCCTCAACTCAGTGCAGAGAGGAAGAGAATGGGCCAGAACCAGGGAGAAGGTAGGTACCCACTGTATGTGGGCAGGGCTGGGACCCCAAACCGGCAGTGGGCTGAGTGGGTCCTGCAGCTGGGATCCCTGCTGGCAGGAGCCGGCGGATGGAACCCCTGAGTGGCAGTGGGCTGAGCCGCTCAGCCCACTGCTGGTCTGGGGTCCCGGCCGCAAGCCCCGCTCAGCTTGCTGCCAGCCTAGGTGAACAGAACCCCCGACCAGCAGCGGGCCAGTGGCATAAGATCAACATATTAATTTATTTTTAAATGAAGCTTCTTAAACATTTTGAAAACCTTGTTTATTTTACAATACAACACTAGCTTAGTTATATAATACATAGACTTATATAGAGAGACCTTCTAAAAAACATGAAAATGTATTACCGGCATGTGAAACCTTAAATTAAAGTGAATAAATGAAGACTCGGCACACCCCTTCTGAAAGGTTGCTGACGTCTGCTCTAGCAGTATAAAGGGAGGATGTATAAAGAGAGCTCATTCTGGTCTGGAGGCTACAGGGGAAGGACATGTCTGGGAAGCTCCTGTGGAGGACTAGCCACAGCCCCTCTTTGTACAGGGAACCAGAGCCTCCCCGGGCCCGCTTGAACTCCTGCAACAGGAGGAGCCACAGGAGGCAACTAGCCCATCAGACTACAGAGAATCCGAAGCCTTATGGAAGCCCTCAATGGAGATACTGGTAGGAAGTGACACAGGGAGGGTGATGGAGTGGTACCTCCTGCCCAGGAAACCTCAGTGTGTTTCAGTAGTCAGTGGCAAATTGCTCTACCAATGTTAGGGCCCTGGGTCAGGGCCTGATGGAGTTGGGTGGTCCCAGGCTCCCCTATAGGGGCTGCCAAACCCATTGGTGGGCACCCCCCACATTGGCCTCTGGCATCTAGGCCACGCTGCCCTGCACCCCAAGGGTGGCTTTACTGAACACCATCTACTAGGCTGCGCTGCCATGATCCTAGGCACCATCACCTGTGTTTTGGAGTTTAGATCCTGACCTGGTCATCTGGAAAGTCAGGGACAGTACTTGTAGACGGTGCGCTTCCACCCTTTACCCCCTGTTTGTGCAATGGGGGGAAGGGTGTAAACTGCCACAGGTATCATTACAAAGCTTATAATCTACTGAGTGTGTTCATCCTATTTGTATGTATGTATCATTCTTGTATCTGAAGCTAGAAATATAAAATATAACTCTGAGGGCCTATTGTAAATATGCAGAGTGTGGGCCATTGATGATGATTTAGAATTTTGATGGCTCCCATTGACTAGGACAATTGGTTGTAAATGTTTCTGTTTACTTGCAAACCTCCTGGGGTACGTGTGGGCCAGCCCTGGAAGAATGAAGAATGAGGTCTTACAGGACATATGACCATGTCATGGGATACTGGAAACCATCTTCAACCTTTTCCATTTAGAAGGAGGGGTGAGGACCCAGAGAGAGAGACAAAAGATTCCCGCCTTGTGCCTAAGCTATAAAAGGGGCTGGAAAGGACAAAGGAGGCTGCTAGTCATGAGAAATTCCCTAGTTACCACCTGAGCTGGAACTAACAAGGACTGTACCAGGGGAAAGGATTGGGCCCAGACTAATCAGGAGTCTAGTCTGTGAAAAAAGCCCATTGGAACATCTCGAGGGTGAGCTATTACCTGTATTAGTTTTTTAATGTATTAGGCTTAGACTTGCATGTTTTGTTTTATTTTGCATGGTGACTTACTTTATTCTGTCTGTTATTACTTGAAACCAGTTAAATCCTACTTTTTATACTTAATAAAATCACTTTTGTTTGTTAATTAACCCAGAGTAAGTGATTAATACCTAGGGGAGCAAACAGCTGTGCATATCTCTGTCAGTGTTATAGAGGGTGGACAATTTGAGTTTACCCTGTATAAGCTTTATACAGAGAAAAACAGATTTATTTGGGGTTTGGATCCCATTGGGAACTGGATATCTGGGTGCTGGAGATAGGTGACCTGCTGAGCGGTTTTTGGTTAAAGTCTGAAGCTCTGGGGGCATGGACCAGACCTGGGTCTGTGTTGCAGCAGGCTAGTGTGTCTGGCTCAACATGGCAGGTTCTGGAGTCCCAAGCTGGCAGGGAAAACAGGCTCAAAGGTAATTCCAGCACGTCAGGTGACAGTCCCAAGGGAGTCTCTGTGACCGAATGCATCACAATGTAATGATACCAACTTAATTTCCTAGTGTAGACCAAGCCCTAGACTTCCAGTAACCTGTGACATGACAAGATCAACCTTCATTTGGAATCATCAGTCTTGCTAGTACAGACAGAATTTTGATCTCCTAATGAAGTTCTGTAACAAATGGATACACCCCTGAAACACACCATTCTGACAGCAGCGTTCATTCTGTCAGGAATGTTAACTTGGTTCTGATTCATTAAGACGTGGCTGTTTTATTCTGCTAGGATGCTTCGAACTAGAGTATGGACTGACTAGTCTGGAGAGAGGAACCCTAAGGGCAGCCAAACCTTGGGGAGATGGTTTGAGCTGAACTTTCTTCTCTCATTATTTTTTGTGTTAATTAACTCAAACTACAGGATGGATGGAAGTGTGTAGACTCTACTTGAAAGTGGATTTGCAAAAGGCACCTGCTTCTCACAGGCACCTATATTTAAAAATAGACCTGCTTAGCAAGATGCAGGTTTTTATGAAAAGAGAAGGTCAGATGTTCCAAGGTAAATGATGGTCTCGAAAATGTGAAATCGAGCTTCCAGTATGCTTTTTTTTTAAAGGGGAAATCTGAATTTTTCATGATGATTTGGCTTTGCAAACAATGGTAGGCTTGACACAGCCTTTTCTAGATCTTTGTACAGGAATAACATTAGTAGAAAGAAAATAACTGATTTGTTCCAAATCAAGTCTGGAAGGTAATGAGTGACCATTTTCTAACTGCGAAAGATGGGTTCATGGCATTAAAAGCCGAAACTATATATTTTAGAAAAACAAGCAAAAAATGAATGAGAGATTTTCTAATTGAGTCCAAGATAAGATTTCTTGATAGGCAATGAATCATGTAGTCGACTAAGGCCCTGAGAGCCCACCACAGTTTCAGTCTCTATCCTCTTGTCATTGTTACTCTGAATTGCCAGGTTCCTCTCTGTAGTGAACACTAGAAAGCAGAATGCTCTTAAAAAGCATCCTCTTCAAGACTTTGCCCCCTTTATGCTTGCACAACAAAAGCTGAAGAGTACATTAAGAATAATGGCAGTAATGTACTGAAGGGAATACTTCCACTGTAAATGGACAATATAGGTTGGATGGAGCCCAGTGCTTAAAAGTATGAACCCTGCTGATTAATCCTCACATTCTTTGTCATCATAACCTATGCACTTTAAAGCCCTGGGTCTCATCAGGGGAGAGAGTAGACATGTGTTGGCTGTTAAGAAACTGACAAGTATCCAGATGGCTATTATCAGCGAATGGACTAATTTCCAGGTATTGGAGGTGGTTTCTAGGAAACAGTGCCAGGGAGAAAGGGAAGTATGTGGGTGCTGGGCAACAAGGCAAGGTCAGGACACTTAACTAGCCCTGTCTTCCCCTCTCTAGTGATAGGAAACCTATTCAGAATCCGTGAGGTCTAACATGGCTTTTTAAAGTATTGTTGGGTTTTGTTTTTGTTTTCATGTTGAATCAGGTGAGTTGCCCCCAACCCCCCAGACTAACGCAGATTTTTTTGTTGATATCTAAATTTAAAATTTAAATAGAGGTTTACATTCTGCTCTCTGAGGCAGGGAATCTGTCTCTGTGTGTGTGTATATAGAGTGCCTAGCACAATGGGCCCTAGGAGCTAACACAATACAAATAATAGTTGTTATTGCAGTATTACCTTTATATTTTTTCTAGGAAAGGTGTCTTTCTATATTTTCTAACACGGATTTGTTTGACTGGAGGGTGTATTTTCACACCCTTACACTGGAGTAGAATCATAGCAACATTCAGTGTATTCTGTTGCAATGTAGAGATCATCCCTTTGAATCCCTAGAATAGAGTTGTCAGTCTATCTCTAGATAAAGATTCATAGTTTCCCAGGGTTTATTTTATGTATTTCAAATACATACTTATAATAAATTAACTGTTTCATTAATGTTTTGGGGAAAATGTGGAGGAAATTTTAATGCTTGGGAAAAATGTTAGACTGACAGAAAAGGTGCTTTTCCGCCGTAAGCTTCCCCCAACACTGTTCCACCAAAGTGCCTCAACCCTACCATGGGAGAATATCTTTAAGCTGGAGAAGAGAGATCATTCTCCATGCGCATTCTATCCTTCACCTGCTGAGATTGCAAATAAACAAGCCTATTAGAACCATTTGTGATGCAGTTACCTGTCCTCTAGGAAATAGAGAACATAAACTTGTTTCTCACAAGTTGCTGGGCAACATAGATGGTGACATTTGGTCATATTATCAATTTGGGCTTGATATGAACTGAGAATCCAGATAAAAGGCTATGTGTCATCTTACCAATCTTCTTAGCTGTCTAATCCACATCAAAATATTTTAACAACATTGGATCTTCTGTATCATTTTGGTAATTCCTCCTTAATGCTATTGTTTAATTATTGCACCATGAGTTATCGTATTGACCATGTAGACTTCAAGGCAGGACAGTACTGCAAGTTAAATGTATGTTTGGCTTTAGGTTACGTCTACACTAGAGAGCTTATTGCTGCTCAGTTGTACTGATGCAGTTGCACCACTGTAAGATCTCTTGTGTAGCCTTTCTATGCCAATGGGAGAGAGCTCTCCCATTGACATAATTAAACTACTCCCAGCAAGTGGCGGTAGCTATGTCAATGGGAGAAGTTCTCCCACCAACATAGCCCTGTGCACACTATTACTTAGGCCAGTGTAACTTATGTTACTCGGGATGTGTTTATTTTTACACCCCTGAGAGACGCAAGTTTTGCCGTCATAAATGGTAGTGTAGACATGACCAAAGCTTTTGGACTTCATACTATAGAAAAAATTCTAAGCATTTTTTCAATGGGTGCATCTTGATGGATTAAACTGGCTCCTGTGTAGCTCCCAAATCTTTAGTGTTTCAGGTTTTCCTCCTTATTAAATGTTTCCTGTAGGTTGAATCTTGTGTCATGCTCAAATTGAGATTGTCTCATCACCCACACAGCTCTCATTTAGCAGACTTTTCTTTCCCTTGATGGATGATGATCCAGTTGTTAAAGCTGTAATTGGTGATGGTAGTAATATATGATAATATTCTCTATCTGCCACTCTGCAGCTATTTTAGTTGGGTGTACCTTACTCGCCTTTTTGGCTTTGCACAAATGGCACATAATTGCAATCTACTACATTTTGGTGGTAATGTCACTTTGCATGATCATAGCTCTCTCCACAGTATCATGAAGCTGAGCAAGGATCTCAGGGGTTTTGCAGGGACTTGGGTCCACCAACTTCATTGTGGCTTTGATGCAGACTTGCTTCAGTATAAAGGATATCCAGAAATATCAGGTGGACTGTAAAATGTGCCTACCCTTAGATACGTCCCTTCTCATTTTAACTGTAATAAATGCTCCCTATCTATTTTTAGTTTAGAATACAAGGAAACATCCTCTCTCCCTCTCAGGATTTTAGTCCAGTTACAAAGGTGAGAATAAGTAAACTGCTCCATCTCCTGTTTTCCCTCCCTCCAGACTCTCATCTGGCACTAATGCTACTATCATAGAGGCAGTATGGCAGTGGTGGCTACAAATACAGTTCTCCTCTTGGTTCAGTAAGGACTTGATCCTGCTCCCATTGACTCCTGTGGTGCAGGATCAGAGCCTAGAAGGGTGTCCATGGATGTAGCTGCTGTTATGCTTGCAATGGATTATTGTTCTCATTAACAAACACTGTTTTTTCAGGATTTTTAGATATGAGCCCTATCTTTTCTCCCACTCCTCCCGCTGGTGATAAGAGGATCTTCTCTCCTCCCCCGTTTTATTTTTATCCCCTTCAATGTCTGTATGAGTTGAGTTCAAATGAATGAGCATTGATGTGGCAATGAACATGTACTGTTTTTTTGCGTTTCCTTATTGGAAATTAGAAATTGTTGACAACCACAGCATGGATACAATGACGTTACAATGCACTTACAGGGTGACCTAGAGAAATTAGATATCTGGACAGAGGAAAAACCTGGGACATTGCAACTGAATCTGGGGAGAAATAATTTGTAACTGACACACACATTCTGCGGGTGGGAAGGGGGGGAAAGGGGAAGGTAGTAAGGAGCATAGGGATTAGCAATACTAAAAGAGACTTAATGGTGGTAGTGGACGAATTAGACATGAGTTTACAATGTAATATGACAGAAAAAGAGTCAGTACCATTTTGGTCTGCATCCACAGAGGTGTCATGGGGCAATATAGAGCTAAGTGGCTCTGACAAAGGAGAGTTCAATTTTGGATCTCTCATTTCCAAGAGATATGGGGTCGGGAAAGGAGGGGAGAGAATGGCTGGAGGGATTGAATTATGAGGAAGGATTAAGAGGTAATGGTGTATACTTGGCCTAAGTGATGGCTATAACTAAGGAAGGTTACTGTACAAATAGGGAGTGTTAATAACAGGAGAAATAGGAATTATTGTGCATGGTACAAAAGGCTGTAAATGAGAGTAATGAGATAGAATTGGCTTAATGCTAGGAGAAACTTCCTGATTTTGGGATGTGTTAGGCTGTGGAATAGCCTGTCAAGGAAAGAGATAGAGTTTCCATTTTCCACAGTGTTTAAAGCTAAACTGGAAAAAAATTAAAAAATAGTTTTGCATTGGCAGGTATATGAACTGGTGACCTCAAAAGCCTTTTCCATCTCTGGTTTCTGTGACTCTATTTTAAATGTAGTGTAAATGCATATTTATAGGCTAGACCATAACAGCCTTTTCATTGCTGCAATGGTCTATTAATGATACACTTTAAAAAAAAATCTCAGTATATAATTATGCAGCAGACCCTAGTGACTCTATAGAACCTCTTACAGAATGCTGAGTCAATGCTTTTAATAATTATCTAAATATATATTTACATGAGAGCTTAAAACCACCAGTGAATATAATGTACATGTTTACTTAGATGTTCCTGTCTTACCTATCGGCTGCTTCTCTGGTCTATTGTGGCTACTTTCTGCTGCTCAACCACACTGCTAAAATGTGTTGATGCCATGGTCCCTTACCTGCTCTTCTCTCCTTTACAGGCTGCTCTTCACCATACTTCTGGTGCTATCACTATTTGTCACCACTATAGGTTCCAGTTGAGGTGGGGCTCCATTAGGCAAGGTACTCTGCAGATTCACAGTGAGAGACAATCCCTCTGCCAGACACTTCATGCTCTCAGTAGAAAGGCCAAACAAAGGGTGGGAAGGGAAACAGAGGCATGGAGAGTTGAAATGATTTGCCCAATATCACACAGGAGGCTGGTGGCAGAGCTGGGAAGAGATTCCAGAGCTCATGGATGCTACTCCAGTGTTCTAACCACTGGACCATGCTGCTCATCTATACTTGCTACCGGACTAATGAGCTCTTTGCGGAGGGCTTTAAGTCAAATTAATACTCCACTGAAACAATCTGTTCCTTGACTCTTGTTTCTAACCTCCCAGCCATGGGATATAGCTGTCCTTGCTGTATACTTTCCTGTGGGTCGCTGTTTGTTTACTGCATTGTAACACAATGTACCTTGGCCTGGGGCTTTGAGAGTTTTGTTAAAGATCTTCTGCCCCTCTTACTAAGAATATCAGGCTTTTGTACAATGTGATGGTGTCACTCAAAACTCCCTGGCAGTCCCCCGGAGGTAACTTGGTAATGAACTGAGCTCAAACTTCAAAAGATTCAGATTCATTTGAGGCACTTTGAACTGACAATGAATAAGTGTGGCGTGTGTCTGTCTGAAATTTTCCCAAAACACATAGCCAACCCCTTACCCCATCACCCCTAACTGGAACAGTGATATGGGAGTTAGACAAGGTACTGACAAGCTGCTTTTGCTTTCCACAAGATTAAATCACAAAGCAAACAGTTTTGTGTTGCTTTTAGTTCTGAAAAAAAAGTCCCTTAAGTGAAAAAGAGAGGATGTGGATAACAGATTGTAATTGCCTCTTTCACAGACTGTACTCTGGTTAAAACAGTGTTTCCTGCTGAATTGCATGAAAGAAAAGAGAGCTTTAAATATTGATGTCTACGTGAAGCTTCCTAAAGTGCTCAGCTATACTTGTCTCACAGTATTTCTTTAACAGCCTTTATTTTCTGCTCTTTTTAGATTGGTTACTGGTGGGTTCCAGCCAGAGATATTGTCCTGTACTGGCCAGAAAGGATAATCCTTGCTATTCTGGAGACAATGTGGCTCTGCCTGACATTCCTGCTTCTGGTACCTGGGTACCCCAAGTAAGTTAGAGTGAATAAGATAATAACATGAAGGCAGCATGTGCACCATGCTGAAGGCTTTTCAATTATAAAAACATGCCCTCATTCTCCCTGCTACCGTATGCCAGGGGGTCTGTGTACACCACCCACCTATGCCAGGGGCTCCATGTGCACCACCATAGACCCTCTTTTCCTCTTCCCCACATTCTTATTTCTTTTCTCTCTGGGAGAGAAGTCATTCAGGGTGTCAATATTTTAAAACTATATTTGGAGGAAGAGTAGAGCTGAGATGTGGGGTATTGTTGTGTTAGGAGGTGTCAATGACTGCCATCAGCCAAGTCTTTGGACCAGGAGTAGGCAACCTATGGCACAAGTGCCGAAGGCGGCACACAAACTGATTTTCAGTGTGGGTCCGGGCCACCAGTCCGGGAGTTCTGCATTTTAATTTAATTTTAAATGAAGCTTCTTAAACATTTTAAAAACCTTATTTACTTTACATACAATAGCTTAGTTATATATTATAGACTTATAAAAAGAGACCTTCTAAAAATATTAAAATGTATTACTGGCACGCGAAACCTTAAATTAGAATGAATAAATGAAGAGTCGGCACACCACTTCTGAAAGGTTGCCAACCCCTGCTTTGGACTACAGACAACTACAGTGGTGGTTGAAGCTGCTGGGTCTGCTAAGCAGATGCCAAAGCCACTGTGTTTCTCTCCATTTCCCTCTTCTGATTTTCACCAAAATCAGTAGATTCAGCACATTGGTGCCTAGGATAGTCCCTGAAATTTTGGAATTGACCAAATGCAGTGATCACAAGTTATTATGTTACAGACTGATAGAGAAATGTTGTTTAATTGAGTATAATATCTCATTTCACTTGGCCAACCAATAAGCAGCCTATAATGCAGAGAGTGAATTGGATGGTAAGGAGAATGGATAATTGTAATGATGATTTTCTCAATTTCAGAGTAGCACAATCAAGTGATAATGTACATGGCAAGGAGAAACATCTGGTGAATGAAAATGTAGAATGACCATTAAAATGGAAAAAAATAAAACAGGTAAATCTGAATCTAAAGGAAGCAAGAGTATATTCAAATTTTAGGAAGATATTTGTGTTAGGAAAGATTCTGCTTTCAGTTAAAAAGGTGCAAGTCTGGAGTAGTTTCACTTAAGAAGAGCTCTGTGTGGCTCGACAGCTTGTTTCTCTCACCAACAGAAGTTGGTCCAATAAAAGATATTATTTCATCCACCTTGTCTCTCTTATGTCGATAGAGTCACTTTAATATACTATGTACTGTATAGAAATTGGCTCTTTGAAAGAACAATCCTTAGCATGAGACTTTTTGTACTTTCTGGTTCTGGTAGAGAGAGAGCAATTATTTGCAATATTATTTATTTTACACACCATTTTTCGTGAAAGACAACATTCCTTCCTTGGATGGAGTCACATTTGCTCCTTACAGATTGTCTCAAGAAACTCTGAAAAGTCAGTTCTAAGTTTTCATGAAATCTTGGGGTGGAGAGGGTTGTGTATCATTTGATTTCATGAAACATTTTTATTGCATATTCAGATCAGATCCTATTGTTAATTTATTCAAAATGGAAAAATGTTGCCTTCCATTATGGAAGTTTTGGACCATAATAATGTACCAAATCCTGCAATTATTACTCAAGTAAACTCCTATTGACTTCAATGGTAGCTTTGCCTGAGTGTGAGGACTGCAGGATTTAGTTTCACAGTAATACGATAATGTGGGTGAGTGAGTGGATGGCTGGGTTTGTTTTGTTTTAACTCTGAAAAGTAACTAAAAACATTATTGTGGGGTTCTGTGTCTGTTGTGCCTCACTGGCTCTGCACGTATATGCTTGATTTGCAACTAGAAAAATAGTTTATCATTTATTAACAGTCCTGTAAATGCAACTGGTGAAAGTCAAGTTGAATACTTGCCTTCCCCTGGCTCATCTAAAGTAAAAGAGAGACTGTACAGGCCAATGTCTGTTCTCATTTACACCTGTGCTGTGGTCATGAGGGCCATATAAAATAAAAATCCATCAAAAACTCTTGGTTACATTCTGCTTGAGGGGAGGGATAGCTCAGTGGTTTGAGCATTAGCCTGCTAAACCCAGGGTTGTGAGTTCAATCCATTTAGGGATCTAGGGCAAAAATCTGTTAGAGACAACAGTACTTGGCCCTGCTGTGAAGGTAGGGGACTGGACTCAATGACCTTTCAAGGTCCCTTCCAGTTCTATGAGATAGGTATATCTCCTTATAATAATAAAATGTTGGTGCAATTAAATTCACAGTAATTCCAGACTTACACATGTGTAACTGAATCTGGCCTATTCTCTTGAGTGAAGTTGTGCAGGTTTGACAAATTATAGACTTTGGCCTTGCAGTTGTAAGTTAGTAAAGAACTGTTGGTGATTCATGAGCCAGAATGAAGTCTAGCTTGCTCACTCTTAACCTTTGTCATCTTTGCAAGGCTAATGGGAATAAAAGTAGTAAAATGTTATTTTTGACACTAAGGTAAAGAGATGTGTTGTTAGTGTCAGCAACTATGACTCTGAATACCCTGGAGGAACAGAGCTGTTGGTAAGAAAGTGCTGTTATCAAAGGGTAGGGTGACCAGATAGCCAATGTGAAAAATCGGGATGGGGGTGGGGGGTAATAAGAGCCTATATAAGACAAAGCCCTGAATATTAGGACTGTCCCTATAAAATCAGGACATCTGGTCACCCAGGGTACTTCTCAGAGTTGACCAGCAATTTAAAAGCTAATGACCACTGCAGAGAGCATTGCATGGGAATTAATGACCAACTACTGGAGTTGACTCAGTTGGTCATTAATGGCCTGGAAAAGTCTCACCTGGAGGTGATTATTGCAATTATAAATCCAGGAAATACAAAAATTCAAAGAAAAACACTAAGATGTTAAGGTGTGAGATAGAGCTGAACCTTGTCATTGACAGTATTCTGTTTCCAATAAATGAATCGCCCACTTCTCTTCCCAGTGAAATCAATACATTTTTCACCATTGACTTCAATGAGAAAAGGATCAGCTTGTATAGATCTAAGAAATTTCTGATCCTTATTCACTAGATGATTGAGAGGTCATGTTAGGAGGCATTCGTCTTAATACACCCTGCACTTCTTGACTCTGAACAAAGTGCTCCTACAAGATTTCCTGCTTGGCCAGAAACAGGAAGTGCCACATTCCTCAAAAGTGAACTTGTATTCAGGTTTCCAGTCCAGTTTTGCAGACATTAATTTAAAAAAAAAAGAAAGAAAAAGAAAAGTAAATGAGCTTTCGATAGGCTCATGAATTTTTGGATACAGTGTAAGCTGACCTGTCAAATCATTGTAGGTTAATCCATTACTTGTTTTTGTAACCTTGGGTTGTCTTCAAAGATCAGTTCCCCTTCAGCCAGGAGTTGCAGTAGTCCCTGCTGCTGCTATGTCCAAACTGCTCTGAGTACAAGGGCCTGTGAATATCCATAGTGCCAAATTCATCAGCCTTGCTCCCACAGGGCAGGGATGTAGAGTGATCCTCACTGAACTAGGCACAAGAATTGGGAGGACAGAAATTCTGTCTACATGCACTACCCCCGTTCTTCTGGTCATGGTAATTCGTACTGCAGTTCAACTCTTAAGTACCTCAGGATATATATCCTTCAAAAGGGCACTTATAAAGATCTGCTACTATATACTACATGTTTTGCAGCTTCATCAGTTAAAATATTCTCGTTGCCTGCAGCAGATTGTGTCTAAGGTATACGTGAGGGTTTGTGATAGAGCTGTGTGAAATGGCTGTATCAGTTTTCATTTGTGAACGCTTGTGACTCTGGTGTAAGGCAAAATGTTACTCCTTCAACAGGCACAGCTTATTTTTTCCTAGCAAGAGCTTGCTTCCCTTGTGGATTGGCCTCAAGTGAAAAAGTGTAACTTTTCACAAAGGAATTATGTTGTTTCTCATAGGGAGAGCACTTTTTCCTAGAAAAATGAGTTTTCCTCCTGTGAGGTTTGAGAGGAGAATAAGACCACCTTGCTCTCAAAAAGGGATTTTTGTGTGTGTTTTTTTTTTTTGCCACTGGGGTGGGTAACCCTTTCTAATACACACTACTTGTACATGGCGACATTTAAAATTTTATGTGTAGATTACAATTATACTGTGCTTATGACAGTTTAAGTCTCTGTGTGTGTGTGTGTGTGTGTGTGTGTGTGTGTGTGTATATATATATATATATATATATATATATGCAAAGACACAACTGAGGGTGTGCGTCTGTAGCTCTTTCTGTCCCTCCTCACCATCAGCAATTCTCACTAACTATTTCAGTGGAATTACAATTGTAATGCCTTATGAACATATTCAGCTTGTTTGGATATCTGTGGCGGTTCCCTAATTGCCTACTCATAGATATGTTGGTAAATAGCAGTGGCAGGCGTTTTTTATATCATTCCTCAATGTAGAAGCTTTACAAAGATGGACATACAGGAGTCACATTATACTCTTGTTGCATACCCCATCTACAGTCCATCACCTGCTGCCATAGGATGGTCTCAAACAAGCACAAGCCTTTATTTATTTGTAATTGTCTCGCCCTCTAGTGGTTGACTTAAAAATGAGGTTCTGAGCTCTAGTATCTAGTATCTCCTCCAGCTCTGCAGTCTTGTGAGTCCTAAGTAGCGTTCTAATATCTGCTCATTGTCCTCTGAACAGACCCGTCTACTTGCTGGCCTGAGCACCTCCATTTCACAACTGCTTTTCTTTTTCTGATAAACTCCTGAAAGGCTTTTATCCTTATAGTCCATAGCCACAAAATTCACATCTGAAGCTGAACTTCCCCAAAATTTTGGGATATCATGACCCAGTGTTCTAGTTCAGGCCCATTTCTAATTAATTTACAACCCTCTGGTGCCCCGCAATGAAAGCAGTGGTCTCTGCTTGTCTGCTTGTAGGGCAAATTCCACAAACACTCTTAAGAGGTTGGACTTTAACTTTCTTGCAACTACAACACAAAGTAGGGAAGGGAATTTGTAACATACAAAGTCACTACAGCCTCTGGTTTAAATTGATTACGAGGAAATGATATGCAGCAGGAAAGAAAACTATAGGTAAAAAGAAGTGTCCTAGGCAGCGAGAGAAGATGAATGCGGTATGTTTCTCCACCTAAGATTTTTCACGGCAGAGTATGATTGTGTAATATCTCACCACGAGGAGGCTAATATAAGGCCATAAATCAAAGAGAACAGATTTTCAAATAATAAAACACTGTTTTCTCGCTGATATATCTATCAGCGAGAAAACAAGTTAGGACACTGAGCTATTGAAAACAAGCTTTAGCACTCGTCTCAGTGTTGATGACAATGACTTATGCATTTTTAGGTCTAATAGGTTTTCTTGGGACAGATGGTAGCCAAACATAAATTCTGCAGATTGGAAGTTTGCACCCTAGACACCTAAACATACAGGTTAATTAAAATGAATATAGAGGTATACAATATTTTCTACAATTTAATTTATATCCATCACTTAAATAGACCTATAACTCAGTTTCTGTTTATATTAACCAGTGTATTGTTAGGTTTCCATACCTGCAAGCAGAGATTTTAAACTTGGAACTGAGATGTCCATTTTGTTGAGGATACAGGAGGTACATCATTTGATGTCCCCGGCTATGTTGGCTTTGCCATGCCAACGCTTGGGAAAAATCTGGGCTTTTGTTTTGTTTTTTCATAGTAAACTGCAAAGATGGTATGTGGAAGACATACATAGAACATGTAGATGCACTAATAAGTTTCTACTTTAACAGTCACTTTTCTGACCATAATTAGGCTTTAAAGCAGTGGTCCCCAACCTTTTTGTGGCCAGTAGCACATTCATGTTTTCAGAAGAGTGTGGTGGGCACCAACAATTTTTCAAGGCTTATTTTGTATTTGTACATTAAATAATATGAAAAACATCATATTTAATATTACATAATATATGAATCCATAAGATAAAAAGGGTAATTTTACATGTAAAAAGGTACTCAACTATTCGGCAATTACTCTTTACATAGTCACATATGGCAATTACCATGTGAATTTGCTATTTTTATCTACCTGTAAGAAAAATTAAGGAGTTTTTACAAAATAAATATCGTAAACAGTTTTCATCTTCTTTATTTTTAAAAAGTAAAATATTGTTGAACTGCTGGGCCAAATATATTTATTATTCTTACTTTAACATAGAATGAAGCTTGCAGGCCTGGAGTTTTCTGTTCCTGGCAGGTGTGGGGCCAGGGCTTCTTTCTGGCTTAAGCCGCAGCCCCGTGCCTGCTGGGGACCAAGAACACCGGTGACTACAGCCCCAGAGAAGCCAGAGAGAAGCCACAGCTCCATGCCTGCAAGGGACAGAGAACGCCAGTGCCTGTAGTCTGCAGGCCTGGAGTTCTCTGTCCCCAGCAGGCACGGGGCCCCAGCTTCTCTCCCCTGCTGGGCACTAGGTAGGCCCGGCGCCTGCCAGGGATAGAGAACACTGGCTCCCGCAGCCTGCAGCCCCGGAGTTCTCTGTCCCTGGAAGGCGCGGGGCCGTGCCTTCTCTCCCCAGCTGGGCAATAGGAGGGCACACATAAATGCCCCGGCAGGTGCCATGGCGCCCACGGGCACTACTTTGGGGACCACTGCTTTAAAGGAATCCAGCAGAGAGACAGCGAAGCTGACTAGTAGAAGGAAAAGAGAGACATAATATTTGGGGGGGGAGGGTTTAGTTATAAAATATCATAATGGATTGAAGTTCCTACGCCTTCAGGGAGAATAATATGAGTACAGGGGAAAAATGAATAGTGAGGTTTTAAGTAGAATTGATGATACTAGCAGGGTGATAGTACATGCAGCTTTCATAACTTCAGTGGAAATTTCCCAGGTGGAGGAAATGCGGATCAGTCCATGAGTCAGATACACAGGTCATGAAGTTCCACCAATACAAAATGGTTAACACACAGAAGTCTATGGAAGTAAGTATTAAATTAATTGCAGGGAGAGAGCTCCAACAAGAAGTATTAAATTTGTTTTAGGTAAGTCTTAATGAGAAGCAGGGATTGTCAAAGAAATTAGGTGCTCAAATTCAATGAATATTAAATGGGAGTTAGATTCTTTTGAAAATCCCTGCCCTTCATTGAAACCAGGACAATCAACTATTCAGTCATACTTCCATCATTTAAAAAAATAATTTTAGGGAAATTGAGACCAAGACAGTTTTGTTTCTTATTTTCAAATGTTAATTAAAGGCAATGAAGAGATGCATCATTTTAGTTAGTTACCTGTTTGTGACCCTCTGGCAGCAAGTGGGAGAGAGACAGACAGACCTTTGGTCAGATGAACCAAATTTAAACAGCACCTCCTGGTGTTAAGTGAGAAGCTGTTTGGGAAACGATTTTTTTTTTTCCAGTTCCTGGAAACTCTTTTTGGATTATTGTTTGAAAACCAAACTTTTTTTGGTTGTCAGCAATAGGAAAAAATATTTTGAACAAACAGCCATACCACTTGCTTCTTCTAACTCCAGTAGGATTTTGATACCTGCTAAGCTTCTAAATGCGTCTGCATATGTATCTCTGGAATTCAGAATTTGAAATACAGAGGGACAGATTTTGTTATCAAGTACATCAGTGTCAGTCCTAAGTAGCACCTTTGAAATCATTGGAATCACTTTATATTTATGCTCTTTTAGGTTGGTGGAGATTAGAATTTGACCCTCTTTCCAAAGGGTTGAATATTATTATTCTCAAAACTTCCCATATAAATTCAAAAATACATGTAGCATGGTGGTCTTATTAATGAAACAGGAAGCAAAATGCTTGGTCGGGTCTGAATGTTTGCTATAGTAGTATTGCTAAAATAAAAATGTAAAATATCTTAAATTAGCAACAATCGCATGTGTGCTGCTAATCAAAAATAGGTGATTATTAGGATAATTGCTCAATTTTGTAAGCAATAATGCCACCTAAAACACAAGGTTCTGAAATGTTCTGGGTGATTAATAGAAAGTTTTCTTATACAAGCTCTGACCTTAGTTTAGACCTAATTGTATCATGCACACAAACTGGAATGTCTTTGTCCAGAGAAAGCAGCAGTGGTCTGGTGGACAAGGTGAGAGAAGGACTGAGGTTCTGTTCTGAACTCTGCTGCTAATGCCCTATAGTATGACAGCATGTCTTTGTGCCTTGGTTTCTTCATTTGTAATTAACTTACTTTCCTTTGCGAAGTGCTTTGAGATCTATGGTGAAAAGGGCTATGTAAGAGTGCTGGGATTCTCTCTAAGACCTTTCCACTTGTTTTATCTGGAATACCTTGTCCTGTTCTGGGCAAACACATCATGTAGTTCTCTGGGATCCAAAAAACTCAGTTCGACTCCAGTTTTAGTCACTTGATTTACTTTATTAGGCAGGTAACAACTCTATGCCCTCACCAGCCAGGGCCAGACACAAGGGATTTAGGTACAGGGTGATACCACAATTCCAAATCATATCTCACACTGCACAGATTCTATCCATCTTCCCTAGCTACTAACATCTATACTTGCATGTAAAGACCAATAGCTTTGCTGGTTGGGTAAAGCAAGCCAATCAGCTCAGGGTGTTTCTGCCTACTTAATTTACTGTAAACATAGTGGTAATAGTTAGTTTAGTTAGTTTTCTTCCTCCCTTATTTACTATCAGCATACAATAGTTAGCAAAGAATCCTGTGGCACCTTATAGACTAACAGACGTTTTGGAGTATGAGCTTTCGTGGGTGAATACCCACTTCCTCAGATGCATGTAATGGAAATATCCAGGGGCAGGTATATATATGTGTGCTAGCAAGCAAGCTAGAGATAACGAGGTCAGTTCAATCAGGGAGGATGAGGCCCTGTTCTAGCAGTTGAGGTGTGAAAACCAAGAGAGGAGAAACTGGTTCTGTAATTGGCAAGCCATTCACAGTCTTTGTTCAATCCTGAGCTGATGGTGTCAAATTTGCAGATGAACTGAAGCTCAGCAGTTTCTCTTTGAAGTCTGGTCCTGAAGTTTTTTTGCTGCAGGATGGCCACCTTAAGGTCTGCTATAGTGTGGCCAGGGAGGTTGAAGTGCTCTCCTACAGGTTTTTGTATATTGCCATTCCTAATGTCTGATTTGTGTCCATTTATCCTTTTCCTTAGAGACTGTCCAGTTTGGCCGATGTACATAGCAGAGGGGCATTGCTGGCATATGATGGCGTATATTACATTGGTGGATGTGCAGGTGAATGAACCAGTGATGGTGTGGCTGATCTGGTTAGGTCCTGTGATGGTGTCGCTGGTGTAGATATGTGGGCAGAGTTGGCATCGAGGTTTGTTGCATGGATTGGTTCCTGAGCTAGAGTTATTATGGTGTGGTGTGCAGTTACTGGTGAGAATATGTTTCAGGTTGGCAGGTTGTCTGTGGGCAAGGATTGGCCTGCCACCCAAGGCCTGTGAAAGTGTGGGATCATTGTCCAGGATGGGTTGTAGATCCTTGATGATGCGTTGGAGGGGTTTTAGCTGGGGGTTTTACTGCAAGACAAACCCAAGAGAGAAACCAACAGGACTCCACTGGCCATCACATACAGCCACACCATCACTGGTTCATTCACCTGCACATCCACCAATGTAATATACGCCATCATATGCCAGCAATGCCCCTCTGCTATGTACATCGGCCAAACTGGACAGTCTCTAAGGAAAAGGATAAATGGACACAAATCAGACATTAGGAATGGCAATATACAAAAACCTGTAGGAGAGCACTTCAACCTCCCTGGCCACACTATAGCAGACCTTAAGGTGGCCATCCTGCAGCAAAAAAACTTCAGGACCAGACTTCAAAGAGAAACTGCTGAGCTTCAGTTCATCTGCAAATTTGACACCATCAGCTCAGGATTGAACAAAGACTGTGAATGGCTTGCCAATTACAGAACCAGTTTCTCCTCTCTTGGTTTTCACACCTCAACTGCTAGAACAGGGCCTCATCCTCCCTGATTGAACTGACCTCGTTATCTCTAGCTTGCTTGCTAGCACACATATATATACCTGCCCCTGGATATTTCCATTACATGCATCTGAGGAAGTGGGTATTCACCCACGAAAGCTCATGCTCCAAAACGTCTGTTAGTCTATAAGGTGCCACAGGATTCTTTTGAGCTTTTGAAATCTGTTTTCATTCCACATCTGATTCAGAGCAGGGCCTCAAACCAGAGTCTCCCACTTCCTAGGCAAGTGCCTTACTCACCAATATATTGGCTTTTCTGGAGAGAATTTCTCTCTCTTTTTCTCAATTGCATCCTGGACTTGAGAAAGCTTCCCAAGGAAAAAAATTTTGGTTTTAATGAATTGGCATTTTCTGACCAAAAAAAGTTTAATCAAAAAATTCCTGACCAGCTCTACTAACAAATAAATTACAATGATCTCCTTTAGTCCATATGCTAGAAGCAATTTTTCATTTGTACAAGAGGAGAGGGTAGATGGTCAAAACAAGTCTTTTCTACCCATAAATTAGGATTCATTGACCCAGTTTTGGATCTTTCATTAATCCATGGGGCAGCTTCTGTTTTTGTCTGTTGTGTTTGAGATACTGGTATTGGAGAGATTGGTGGTGAATTAGGAAAAACAACTTACTATAAGAGAGAGATTAATTCATCTATTCTTAAAAGAAACTGCAAGTGACAACAGAAGAGGGAAAATTCCAATGGTATCTAATGCCACAAGAACATTTTCTGCCAAAATTCTGACATATTATGATGTTAAAAGCATTGCGACTTCAAAACAAACTCTCATTGGCAGATCATCCCTCCTCTTGAACTTCTCCCAACCCCACAGGAGTATTATTCTTCTGCCTATGGAAGCAGTAGCCCTCTACACATTAATCCTTTCATAAGCATCACATACATCACAATTTAAATGGGAGTTGGGTCTGAACAGGGCCAGTGGAAGCATGGCCTTAGTTTTTAGCTCAGGTTTTCAATGCAATAGTCCCATTTTTAAGAAAGCTTTGAATATGGAAATTCCCCCCACCCCCCGTCTAAAAAATGTAAATATTAAGTTGCTTAGCTACAGTTAGAGATGAGTCTGACCACAACTCTCGGGTTGTTGAAAACCCAAACTCAGATCTAAGTTCTGAAGGTGATATTCTAAACACCCTGAAACTTTGGGGGGTTAGAATCTGGATCTGATTTCTATGGTGTGTGCATTTGTTGTAGGAGTTTTCACGCCAACCACTGCTGCTGTGAACCAATACTGGCAATCACATTGTATTAAAAAAAATGTCCTTCAAGATTAAGCATCTGAGCTACAGGGCAGATTGCATCCCTCTAAACTCAATTCCTTCTTCCCTTGATGAATGGCACCAGCTTCTTTGTTTCAGTTTTATATCATTATACTCACCTAGCCAGCTGAGGCCCATTTCAGACCAACTCATAATTGTGATTCATTTTTCTTGTTGAATAGTGAGAAGTACATTATGAACTAAACACAAACTGCAACACATTTTTTAAAAATGACCTAAACATTCAAGTCCCTGTTGTTCTCATTACCTGCTTTCTCCTCTTCCTTCAGACCAATATTTTTATCAAACACGATTTATCACAAGCTGCTCACGTACATTCACAGGTACCTGAAACGTGCAATGTAATATTAATTCCCAATAGCATGTAGTTTTGTATTACCTAGGCAGACAGACCACTGCTGAATAATACATGTAGCGGTACTATGCATATCCAAAATGAGACTCATCATTCCAGTAAAGCTTAGAAGACAGGATCTTTAATCTTAGATTTAGGACTGATTTGCTGAAAAAAACCCTTCCATTTATAACTGTTTATACTGTTTTGCTTTCACATACAATAGATTAAATTTTACTCCATGGTCTGACAGCTTCCCCCCGCCCCCAACATAAATAGCGTCCCGTTATAAAAGTATTATCTTACACCCAGGTTAGCCCCACAAGAAAAAAAATGAATATGCATGTATGCAGGAGGTCATGTCATGAGCCTTTTATTTGTACAAAACTTCTATTTAGCATCTTATATGGATGATCACGTAATAATGTCTATGATACAATTGGTGGGTTGGGTCCTTGGCTGGTGGTGGTGGTGTTCCTAACTGTACTTCCCCTTGTAGACTGTTCTCTTCCCCTCCCCATCCCCCCCCCCCGACCTTCTCCAGTGGCCATTTGGCTAAATTACACTTCTTTGGTTCTTTTCATCTTTCATTGCAAGTCAGTCTCTCTCTCAATCTAATCAATTTTGTTGCTCAAAAGGCTAAAGTATTAAGTTTGAGATAATACTCAAAAGTTCATATGCTTATTCCTGCCTTTTGGATCTGTACCACATAACTGTTTTCCAGATAAACTACGAAAACAGCCTCTCTCATAAGTATTTCATCCTGTACATTTCTACCAATACCAGGTAGTGCAGAGATGCACAAAAATTGAAGTTAAAAACCCAACAACAAAACATTTTCAGAGCTCAAATAGAAGTTTGATTGCAATTCTGTCCTAATTTGGGTCAAAGGCTCAAGTCAATTATTTTATCTGAACTGGTTTGCCCATCTGTGCTTCAGATTTCATTAGGACACATCAGGCCAAATCCAGTTGTGGCATAGCCAGGCAAAACTCCACTGAGTACTTCAATACAAAAATGGTGGGTACTAACAGTGGGGATTCATTTAGCTCCACAAACTCTCCCACTAGCTGAAAGATGACAGTGCTGTCTGCTAGCTGAAGCCAGATGTAGCCGTCTGTTACACAGAAAGACTGAAGAATATTTGAAGATCTCTTGGGGGGGAAATCTTCCTTGGATCTGTAAGCAAATAGCCAATAAACCACTAAAGTCACATAAGCACAGCACATGAGCACAGCATAAATAGATTAACTAGAAGAAAGCTTTTTCCAGATATGCTTAGTCTCCTCCAATATACAGACCTACTGTTGTTTTAATACTGGGGAAGCAGTTGGGATGAAATGAGTTCAGAAACTTTTGTTTCATTAAAATATTTTTTCCTCATCTGCACACCAGATTTTGTAGTTGTGACATCCAGAGTTTTACAAGCAAAGGGATATTTAAGCTGAATATACGGAAAATTATGCTTCACCAATCTACTAGAATTTGAGAGGGGTCAACAAGCATGTGGACAAGGGGATATAGTGTATTTAGATTTTCAGAAAGCCTTTGACAAGGTCCCTCACCAAAGCCTCTTAAGCAAAGTAAGCAGTCATGGGATAAAATGGAAGGTTCTCTTATGGATTGGTCACTGGTTAAAAGATAGGAAACAAAGGGTAGGAATAAATTATCGGTTTTCAGAATCAAGAGGGGTAAATAGTGGTGTCCCTCAGGGGTCTCTACTGGGCCCAGTCCTATTCAACATATTCATAAATGATCGCGAAAAAGGGGTAAACAGTGAGGTGGCAAAACTTGCAGATGATACAAAACTACTCAAGACAGCTAAGTCTCAGGCAGACTGTGAAGAGCTACAAAAGGATCTCTCAAAACTGGGTGACTGGGCAACAAAATGGCAGATGAAATTCAGTATTGATAAGTGCAAAGTAATGCACATTGGAAAACATAATCCCAACTATACGTATAAAATGATGGGGTCTAAATTAGCTGTTAGCACTCAAAAAGGAGGAGATCTTGGGGTCACTGTGGATAGTTCTCTGAAAACATCCACTCAGTGTGCAGCGGCAGTCAAAAAAGCAAACAATGTTGGGAATCACTAAAAACAGGATAGATAAGATAACAGAAAATATCATATTGCCTCTACATAAAGCTATGATACACTCACATCTTGAAAACTGTGTACAGATGTGGTTTACTCATCTCAAAAAAGATACATTGGACTTGAAAAAGGTTCATAAAAGGACAACAAAAATGATTAGGGGTATTGAACGGCTGTTGTATGAGGAGAGATTAACAAGACTGGGACTTTTCAGCTTGGAAAAGAGATGACTAAGGAGGAATATGATAGAGGTCTATAAAATCATGACTGGTGTGGAGAAAGTAAATAAGGAAGTGTTATTTACTCCTTCTCATAACACAAGAACTAGGGGCCACCCAATTAAATTAATAACCAACAGGTTTAAAACAAACAAAAGGAAGTATTTTTTTAAACAACGCACAGTCAACCTGTGGAACTCCTTGCCAAAGGATGCTGTGAAGCCAAGACCATAACAGGGTTTTAAAAAGAACTATATATGTTCATAAAGGATAGGTCCATTAATTACTATTAGCCAGGATGGGTAGGGATGGTATCCCTAGCCTCTGTTTGCTAGAAGCTGGGAATGGGTGACAGGGAATGGATCACTTGATTACCTGGTCTGTTCATTCCCTCTGGGGCACCTGGCATTAGCCACTATCAGAAGACAGGATACTGGGCTGGATGTACCTTTAGTCTGACCCGGTATGGCCTTTCTTTTGTTTTTAACGTGATGAAATTTTCCTCTGGGTGGGATCTATTGCTCTGCAGATCACAATCCCCAAAGAGAAGACAGAAGTTCCATTGCTTGCGTGGTTTAAATGTGGATTATCTATTGTGGGAAGAATTCTCGCACTGGCACAAATGAATTAGATACCTAAACAGATGATAACATAAGAACAGCCATGCTGGGTCAAATCAAAGGTCCATCTAGCCCAGTATCCTGTCTTCCGACAGTGGCCAGTGCTTCAGAGGGAAGCTTCAAGTGCTTCAGAGGGAATGAACAGAATAGGTAACCATCAAGTGATCCATCCCCTGTAGTCCACCTTTAAATTATAGCAATCTATATTAATCTAAACCAGTAACATTGTGTCATTCATTATGCAGATATCTACATCCTATCACATAAATGTACTTATAACAGCTTATGCCACAATGGAAAACTTAGGCCTGTTGATATTATAAATATTGTACCAATTTGGTTTAAAATCAGTTTAATTAATCTTAATTAAATGGTACAAACCCCCAATGTAGATCCATTTAAACCAGATTAACACTTATTTAAATTGGTTTATCTTGTGTTGGTAAATTACTAAATTAAGCTGAATTGATTTAACACTGAGTGAAAATTGGTTTAAGTGCTTCTACATTCAGGGTTTCCACAAGTTTAACTAGATCAGTCTAAAATCAGTTTAGTTAGCCTATTTTTCTAGCATAGCTGCAGTGAAGTGGAGTACACACCCTGCCAAAAATTCACTTTTAAAAAGTCCTGACTGTAAAACAAAAGAGTTGCTTGAACTGAGCAATGCAGACCCTCACACCATAGAAAAAACTGCCTTCAATATAAACTTCTTCAAATCAACAGCACGTATCCCTCTCCATCCCAGCTCTTCAATCCAAACTTTCAACTCACAGATATGAGCACACCCAAACAGAACACATGCAGAACTGAAGACAGTTAATTGTGGGGTATTATCATCACTCTAACCAGAGCAGTTAAAAAGTAACAAACACTATATGCAATAGACAGGTGATGTATTAAAATATCTCCCAAATCCACTCAATACCCTTTATTTGTTTTATGGAATGAAAATAAGGCCCTGGACTATAAACTATAGGACAGACAGGTGTTCCTATTCAAGGGAATTTGCTCATTGACTTCAACAGGTGCACATCATGTAGCTGGAAGTTATACACTTGATGCAGGTAAAATTCTATGACTTGTGTAATGCAACAGGTCTGGCTAGATGATCATAATGGTCCCTTCTGGCCTTAATGTCTATGAAAACATTATAAAGTACTAGACATTACAGCCAACTCTTTGGAATTGAATTTAGTGACAGCTCACCTTCCCTAGTTACAATCCAAGGCACTATTATTACAGCTGCTCTTTTCGGAACAGACCAATTTGTAAGATTTAGGGCCAAATTTTTGGGCGGTGTAAATGGAGAGAATTTGACCCTTATTCTTTGTGCTAAACTTAAAAACAATTGCAGAAGATATGCTTTTTCAAAAATTTCTTTTAATTAACCACCTCAATATACAAGATACTGTGTAAATTCTAGAATTGTATCTATGGAGTTTACTATAAACATCATAAAAATAAGAGTTGCAAAAAATGATTGGGTTATTTAGTAAATATGGTCTGTTGGTTAAAACACAGGACTGAGAGAATCAAAAGATCTTAGTTCTAATTCCTCACTCTACCACTGACTGACTTACTTGGGTAAGCCACTTAATTTCCCTGAGCCTTAGTTTGCAGTCTGTAAAATGGAAAATTATCTATTTTCTTTTCCCCTTCCTTTGGCTGGTCTGTTTAGAGTGTAAGCTCTTCAGAGCAGGGACTGTCTGATACAGTGTGTTTGTAGACTAGGACCCCAATCCCAGATAGGACTTCTAGGTACCACCATACTATTAAAACGACCCTGTTTATATACCCACTACCATTTATCTTTCCTATTTCTACCTACCTTTGCAGATGGGAAAGACAGGGATGCTGTTAACCAGTCTGCATCTGGGATTGTGCTTCCACTTAATGAGCTATAATTATTATATTTCTACTTATACAGAATGATGGTGCTTTTTTAGCGCTGGATGATCAACATGCTAACCAAATCAAACATGTATAGACTAAGAATAACAGATTTAAATTTGGTGAGAAATTTGGTAGTTTTACCCTGAAAAGAGGACAAAATCAACACACAGTCTAATCAATCAAAATAAGGCATTACAAGATAGCCTCATTTTAGCAATTACACCACACAGCGCTCCTCTGCTACTTTCATGTATTTAAAAAGGGGTTTGTATGGTCTGCTGTCCTTGATGGCTCATGTTTGTCCTAGCAATCACATTCTCATTACCAACATTAAGCTGCCATGTGAAAGAACTGCCTCTCTCCTGATGGAAGCACTATCAAGTGAGCCAGGAACATAAATAAGAGCCCCACAGCAGTTTAGTTACTGGACAGGATTGTGCTCTGTTATCAGAATGGAAACATCTTTTACAAGGCTCCGGCTCCCACAACAGAACATCAGCAACTCTCACATGCACCCATCGAGCTGATGATATAAGATCATTTTATCCTATTCACTGGGGAGGGCTGAGTGAGTTAGATGGCCATTGTTATGACCACTCTGGTGCCCACCCAGCCAAGATGCCGCATGATAATCAGGTAACCAAATGATATTTGATAAAGAATGGGTCAGATCCCTTTCATCTGTTAGCAGAAAAATCCTTCTCTAGTTGCTGTAAGGCCAAGGAATACAGTTCTGTTAAATTTCACTATCTAAAAAGTGCATGAAAATGAAATGTATGATAATGAGGATTGTTGTTCTTATTGAACCTACATAATTAAAGACATGAGTGAGGCCCCTTCTGTTGAAACACATGGCAGCACTCCTCTGTACAGCGTAGCCTGGAAAAAGTACACTGTTATAAATAGCAATATTCACTATCAGGCATGTTTTAACTATTGCCAACATTTTCACACTTGGATGCCTAAGTGTGAAAAGGTACCTACATCTATATTTAGGCACCTAAATGAAGGTGGCCTGATTTACAGAGGGTGAATTTATGGGGGATTTTCAAAAGCTTCTAAGGGATTTAAGATCTCAAATCCTGCTGACTTTCAGCCTAACTTTAGAAAAGCACCTGGAATTACACACACAGCACTACTGGTGAGCAGAGATGCAAACCAGTGCAAAACCCCACAACCTTTCCCTAGTGGATATCTGAGATGAAGTCTGCCCATAACCTTCCAACTTACCGTAGAGCAATTCAGAATGCTGTGCTGGCTCTTAGCCACTCATTCTCTCTCAGAGTTTATCCCTTCAACAGTACATTCCACTGCCTAAATTTTCATCCAAGAACCCCAGTGCTTGCTTTAAAATCTAGCCCTGTGCAATCCCAGCTGATGTACAAACTGTGCAAAGGCTTTTCTGAGCTCCCTGAAAGCCACAAATTAGCGTGTGGGAATTCGGCTAAATAACTTTTACTGATATAATACATTCCATGTCTGCCCGTCAGTTAGATTTGGTATTCTTTATTCTTATGCTAAACGGTTGATAGATTTGAAAGCTGCTGCATTTCAACTCAGAGATGTCAGCATATCAGTGGTGGATGAAGGAATTCCTGTGTACGTGTACATTCAAAAACTGACTCTGGATGAAGGCCTTACTACACCTTAAAGGACACACTCACCATTCTTGCTCAATACTAACATAATTCTCTGTGTGTGTGTACAAATATACTGTAGGTATAAGCAATTTTTGGATAGAATATTGGAAAATTGAGCTTTTAAAAAAAAAGCCTGTTATATTATATGCCTGTCATCCTTATGCATGTGTATTCCTGCCCAGAGCATATACATTTGCATGCATATAGAAACATATAGATTAATTGTACTAACAGGAGCAAGGACAGAGAGATGAAATGACTTGTCTAAGGTCATGCAGCAGGTCAGTGTTGTAGGAGCTGGGAACAGAATGTGGGTCCCCAGTGCACTGCACTATGCTGCTTCTCTAACATTATATAATGCTTAATAAGTAAGGCAAGTGTTTGCTGTAAGATGTAGTAAGGCCTTGATCCAGAGTCACTTCTTGAAAACATACTTTAAAAGGAGCAAGGATAGGGGAGCACAGGATGAAGGCCAAATACGAGGATTTTTTTAGGACTGACCACAGAAACAATAAAAAGGGAAAAAGATCCCCAAGCCTTCTTTAGGAAAGCTAAATTTGCAAAAGGAAAAGCACATACCTATAGTGCAAATGCTTCCAGTCTTTGCCAAGAAATTTTCCTACATTTTAAACAAGGGGTCCCAATCCATAGTCCAGTATCCAAATACCAACACATTTTGCAGGTTCAAAGTTAGGAGTCTGTGGCTTATGCACCTTTCTAGTGGGTGTGTGTACTTTAAGCACGGTCATGTGCAATGCAAATCTGTTTCTAAACATGAAGATTCCAAGGTAACATTTGCTAGGGTACAGGACTAATCAGCGTATACCAAAGAGACACAAGCCCTGCAAAAAGAAAACTTACTTGGAGACATAGGATCTGAAGAAATACAGCAGAATCACAGCAGCAAAATCACCAGAAGCAACCAACAGAGCTGGAAGCAAAACCAAATATTAGTTTCATGTGGGTATGGATGTTGCACACCTCCTCCCCCAACCCTTTCACCAGTCAATAGGAAAAAAACCATGCTTGGTCCAAAGTGCCAGCTGCAATCATTTTGAATACATTCTCCGAAAAGGAATTACTAATCCTTAAAAGAAAACCACCACATACTTCTGAAGACAAAAAAACTCATCAATGGACAGATTAATCAGTGTTCCTCTTGAACAAAGTAATACATTATTCCAGACCAACCAACCCACCCCTGTCATAGTAAAGTTGCATGGCAAGCCCTGGAAAGTGAGACAATGCCAAAATAAAGTTACAAATGCTAACTTAACTCTGCCCCTTTGTGCATGTGTATTAAAATACTAGGCCAGATCCTCAGCTAGTATAAATTGTTATAGCTCAGTGGAAAGAAATGGAGCTACAACAATTTACATCGGGTAGGATCTAACTCTCAGCCTCAAATTACATGAACAACAAATTCTCAAATAACAAACACACTATACATGGGGTCCACAGCCACCTTCTGGACCATTATTATTAAAAAAAAATTTATGGTACATGAAATCCCCAATCAACAGCAGGGCCCCATTGTGCTAAGCATTGTACTAAGCATTGTACAAACACAAAACACCCTCCATGCTCCAAAGAAATTATCATCTCATTTATTTTTTTACCTGAGCCCAGCTCCGCTATTCCTTTCTATTGGCTTTATGGATACTTTGGATTTCATTCACGTATAACTTTTTCCTCTTCTCCTCTTTTTGCATAAGCCATATGTAACTATTTCCTGTAGCTGCAGGCTGAGGACAAAGCTGATCAGCTGCAGAATTTTACTGCTGTTGAGCTCAGCCAACAAGCAATATCTGTTCATCAACTGCACTGAAGATACCAGTACAAACAAATGTGTCACTGGACAACTTTCAGCTAAGCTAATAACTCATATGCACGCCTTGCTAGCCAGTGTACCGAAAACTAAGCAATCTGCATCCACAATTTATTTTCCATGATACCCACTGGTAAATGAGACATATCTGGTATATTCAAAGTTTGCAGCACCAAGTGTCATACATTTGCAACTTCAGGGGCTAAGTGGATCTAATTTCTAACGTCAATATATAGTTTGTTACATAAATCATCTCAGAAGCTGTACATTATAATAATAGTGTAATACATTATGGATGTGTGCTTTACATATCAAACTAGTTCCTCTAAAAACATCCAAACCATACACATAATAAAGAAACTTATGAGTGTATGAATTGTGACTCTGCAGGATCTCTGAGCTCAGTCAAATTCTTTTTGCCAAAGTTTTACAAGCTGTGTCTACACAGCAGCTAGGAGATGTAGTTCCCCGCTTGAGCAGAAATAGCAGCATGGAAATGGTGGCCTAGGGAGTGGTTCAGGATTGCTGCCCAGGTAACAACCCCTCCAATATCCTGGTACTAGCTGAAACTACTGCCCAGACACACCGCTGTTATAGTCTGCTAGTTTGAGGAGAGGTAGCACAAGTACATCCACCCAAGGTGGATGAAAAGAAACAATTAATCGAGAGGCAAAGCAGAGCATTTAGTTCTCTCTTCCAATTCTTTTAATTTACATCCCCATTGTACCTGAGTCTTTCACAATCTTTTATGTACTTCTCATGATACCCCTGAGGTAGGGAAGTGTTATTCCTTTTTTGCAGATGAGGAACTAAGGCACTGAAAGATTATATGACTTGCCCAAGGTCTCACAGGAACTCCATAGCAGAGCAGAATTGAATTTGGGTCTCTTGCATCCCAAACTAATGCCTTAACCACTGGACCATCCTTTTCCAGGCAAAACATGGAAAACTCTAGAATAAGGAAGTAGGGAAGGAAAAAAGGTCTAAGTACACAACTTAGTCCTGTAAATAAACAACTAGGGAAATACAACCTAGATGGAGCTAATATAAAGTGGGTGCATAACTGGTTGGAAAACTATTCCCAGAGAGTAGTTACCAATGGTTCACAGTCATGCTGGAAGGGCATAACACTTGGGGTCCCGCAAGGATCGGTTCTGGGTCCGATTCTGTTCAATATCTTCATCAATGATTTAGATAATGGCATAGAGAGTACGATTATAAAGTTTGCAGGTGATACCAAGCTGGGAGGAGTTGCAAGTGCTTTGGAGAATAGGATTAAAATTTTAAATAATCTGGACGAACTAGAGAAATGGTCTGAAGTAAACAGGATGAAATTCAGTAAGGACAAATGTGAAGTACTCCACTTAGGAAGGAACAATCAGTTGCACACATCCAAAATGGGAAATGACTACCTAGGAAGGAGTACTGCAGAAAGGGATTGGGGGGGGGGTCATAGAGGATCACAAGCTAAATATGAGTCAACAGTGTAACACTGTTACTAAAAAAGCAAACATAATTCAGGGATGTATTAGCAGGAGTATTGTAAGCAAGACACGAGAAGTAATTCTTCCACTCTACTCCACACTGATTAGGCCTCAACTGAAGGACTGCGTCCAGTTCTGGGCGCCACATTTTAGGAAAGATGTGAACAATTTGGAGAAAGTCCAGAGAAGAGCAACAAAAATGATTAAAGGTCTAGAAAACATGGCCTGTGAGAGAAGATTGAAAAGATTGGGTTTGTTTAGTCTGGAGAAGAGAAACCTGAGACGGCACATGATAATAGTTTTTAAGTACATAAAAGGTTGTTACAAGGAGGAGGGATAAAAATTGTTCTCCTTAACCTCTGAGGATACAACAAGCAGCAATGGGCTTAAATTGAAGCAAGGGCAGTTTAGGTTGGACATTAGGAAAAACTGTGTCAGAGTAGTTAAGCACTGGAATAAATTGCCTAGAGAGGTTGTGGAATCTCCATCATTGGGATTTTTAAGAGCAGGTTGAACAAACACCTGTCAGAGATGGTCTAGATAACTCTTAGTCCTGCCTTGAGTGCACGGGACTGGACTAGATGACCTCTCGAGGTCTCTTCCAGTTCTATGATTCTATGAAATGTTCCAGGCCATTCCCCTCTGATATAGATGCAACAGGTCAGTCACGGCTACATTTCATTCTATCCTTTGTGACTTCGCATCTGTAACTCGTAAAAAGAATACTGCACTGACCACTATCTGTTTCCCTTCCATTTATTCATTTCAGAGCAGGCGGGCGGGGGGGAGAATAGGAATCTGTCCCATCATAAGCCTTAACCCAAAACCAAACCCATAGCTGAACAATCTATCTATTAAGGTTTGAAAAAAGCTCCATTAGGGTTGTCATCAATTTCCACATGCCTTTTTGCTCCCTAGTTCTGGCTCTGGAAGTGCCAACAATCCCACAGAAAGTCTGTTGTGAAATTCCCAACCCGATTGTGTAGACCCAGTCTATCCAGATAAAGCACCTAAAATGAACCCAAACTGTGAAGCTGTTGAGGCTTATGTTAGCCCAGTTGAAATTCATGGCCTCACCTATTAGCTGATTCTCTCATTTGCTTGGTAGCAGCACAAGGGAATTTCTAAAGCAAAGTATATAAAGGTGGGATAATGAAGAGTAAGATAATAAGACCTCATGATTTAACTAAACACAGCTAGTTATTTGCCACGGGGTGTTCTGATTAATAATAGGGGAGTTTTATTAAACTAGCTATTCTTCACCTTATAAGAACAGTTGCCAGCAACTCTTTGGAAGGCTGTAATTCCAATTCAGTCATGCTATGTGAGAATTTATGGTTAGCCAATATGGTTAATCATGACCAGCTAGACAGACAGTAAGCTTTCAAGTCACTTATGCTGCCTAGTTTATCTCAGATGGGCAGATATCCATGCCTTGATGTGCAACAGTAAGTGTCAGAGCTCACGATAGTCCCCAGACCTCAGCTGTATTCCACAGTCATGCAACAAATTTGGAGAAGCACTTCCACTCACAAGAAAGGCCTTGTTAGAATACGGAAATTTACACTGTTGAGTAACAAAGTTTGCATCCGTGCAACTTAAAGTCACCCAGGTGCAGCGCATCATCACTGGGTGTGGTGTATGTACAGCAGCACTAATGCAAAAAACCCAGTGTGACTAGGAGCACCAGTGTGTACAGACACAGCTTCTTCATGCAGTTCAAGTGGGCAACCATTGCTACAGCTATAGAAAGGACACCAAACACCTGCCTCAAAGCAGGCATGGGCTGCCAGAGCCTTTGATGGCTTTATGCCTAACCCACTTGGATCCTTATTCACCACTATGTTACTTCAGTCTTATATGGATGGTATAAATCCATTGAATGGAGCTAGATACACACAAAAGTGAAGTAAGGCAGTGTGTGAATCAGGCCTTAAAATATAACAAGAGTTATGCCAAAGGTATGGTCAGAAAATTACTGTAGTACAGAACACCTAGAACCTTATTCTCCTTTCATTTGCATTGATGTAAACAGGAGTAACAGTGAAGTCAGCGGAGTTATATCAGTGTAAAAGTGGACTGAGAAAAATCACACATTAGAATGCAACACTGCACACCTCAGTGTTTCCAACTCTTACAATTTTATCATGTGTCTTGTGACATTTAGTGTATTTCTTAAGACCTAGCCTCCTACAGATGGCATTGCATGAGAATCTTACTTTTTTTATGAAAACCTTCTTCACCCTGTAGTTGCAATGCTTGAAAATGTGTGACCAGAAGGCAAAGAAAAAGAATATAATATGTATTATATTTACAACTCATGATTTTTTAAGACTGATTTTTTTGTGGCCCGACTCATGAGTTTTGAACATTTTGGGTTTGCAGTACGGATGCCTTCACCCTCATTACTATCTGACCTGACCTGCTACAATAACAGAGGACTATGCTTTCCTTGCGTTGATTATGAACGCATGACAAAACCATTGTGAGGAAGTATTTCTGTATGGAGTGAGGGCTGGACACGCACTTGTGAAGAAAAAAGTGCTTGAAGCAAAACATTTCAGGAGCTATATGAGCTTGGGGTCTGGCACCGACCCAGGTTCTACTGAGGTCAATGAGCACTCAGCCCGTCCCAGGTTGACACCACCGAAGGACAGCAGAGCTTTGTCCAAAATATTTTTATTTGAAAACACGGATCTTTCCAAGAAATTCTGGGTGTGGGAGGAGTTTAAATTTAGCAATTCAGAAAACACTTACATCAACACATAACTTCATAACCAGGATTAGATTTAAAAAACTTTTCTTGTTTCTTAATTCAAGGTGTTTTGTCCTGGCAGCTAAAGATAGGACATGGCTCTTAATAATTCTCTTTACTGAAAGTGCACCCATTATTCTCCTGAACTAAGAAAAGCATTATCTGAAGTGCTTTTTTATTTGTGCTAAAAGCCCAGGGAGGGCTACAGCGGAGAAGTCCAGGAGATTATTCAACAATGGATTAGCCTTTGTGGTACTTATTAAACATGTCACATCAAAAATACATATTCTGCTCTGACAGCACTATTTGAGAGTCAGTATACTGTTATGCATTGACAACGCTTGTAGAAACTTTGCCCACACAGCAGTCTAGAGCTTCAAAACACTAATTTATATGTAGTTCATCAGTACAATGCACCCAGTTGTTATGGCTAACAATTTGCATTCAGTTACTCACTGTGAATATACTTCTGCAATAAGCATGTGTATCAATTAGGCGTGTGCTTTGTTGGTTTGCACACCTAAACTGGTTTAAAATTAGGTCATTTAGCTGGGCAATTTCATACACTAGCAGTATGATGGCACAGTTTATGTGGTTTACTATAGATAAAAAGCATATTATTCACTGACGTGCCCAACTCATGCCATAGAACATGCAAGACAAAGTCCTTACTGCATTATGGCCAGCTGTATTTTACTGATGGGCTGCATGTAATTTAATGTACAGAAAAAAATGGTGACTTACCTTTGTAACCGTTGTTCTTCGAGATGTGTTGCTCATATCCATTCCAATTAGGTGTGCACATGCCGCGTTCACGATCGTCAGAGAATTTTTACCCTAGCAACACCTGGTGGGTAGGCTGTTGAGCCCCCTGTAGTTCAGCCTTAATGGTGCTGGAGATATACCCCTGCTGATTCAGTGTCCCCTCAGTTCCTTCTTGCCGGCTACTCTGACAGAGGAGAAGGAGGGCAAGTCTGGAATGAATATGTGCAACATGTCTCGAAGAACAGTTACAAAAGTGAGTAACCATTTTTTCTTCTTCGAGTGCTTGCTCATATCGATTCCAATTAGGTGACTACCAAGCCTTACCTAGGCGGTGAGTTCGGAGTGAAACACTGCTGAGTGCAGAACCACTGAACCAAATGCAGTATTGTCTCTAGACTGCTGAACTAATGCGTCATGAGCAGCATAGTTATGTACCGATGACCAAACCGCAGCTCTACAGATCTCGTGAATTGGAACCTGGGCCAGGAAAGCAGCCAATGAGGCTTGAGCCCTCATGGAGAGGGTGGTGAGGCATGGGGTCGGGACACTGGGCAAGTCGTAGCAAGCATGGATACAGGCTATGATCCAAGAGAAGATGCAAGGAGACCGGTAGGACTTTCATCCAGTCGGCCACTGCAATGAAGAGCTGGGTTGTTTTCCTAAACAGCTTCGGACGCTCGATATAGAATGTGAGTGCCCTACGAATGTCCAGAAAGTGCATATGTTGATCCTGCCATGTAGTGTGTGGCTTCAGATGAAAGACCAGGAGGAAAATGTCCTGGTTCACATGAAAAGCTGATACCACCTTGGGGAGAAAGGCAGGGTGGGGACAAAGCTGCACCTTGTCTTTAAGGAAAACTGTATATGGTGGCTCCAAAGTGAGGGATCTGATTTCAGATACGCGTCTCACTGAAATGATGGCTACAAGGAAGGCTGTCTTCCAAGATAGATAAAGGAGTGAGCAGGTGGCTATTGGCTCGAACAGGGGCCCCGTGAGCCTGGAAAGGACCAGGTTAAGGTCCCACATCGAAACCAGTTGTCGCACTTGTGAGTAGAGGTGATCTAAACCCTTCAGAAATCTAATGACCATCAGGTTGGAGAAGACAGAGGAAGCACGTTCTCCTGGATGGAAAGCCGAGATGGCTGCCAGGTGCACCCTGACAGATGATATTGCCAGGCTCTGCTGCTTCAGGGATTGGAGATAGTCTAGGATGAGAGGTATTGACACCTGCAACGGGGGCATCATGCTGCTCGCAACAACAGGAAAAATGCCTCCATTTAGAGAGGTACACAGCTCGAGTCGAGGATTTCCTGCTGCCTAACAGAACCTGCTGCACCGATTGTGAGCAGAGTAACTCTGACAGAGTTAGCCATGCAGCAGCCACACTAAGGTGGAGGGATTGCAGGTCGGGGTGACAGAGTCGTCCGTGGTCCTGCAAGATCAGGTTCAGCCACAGGAGGAATGTGATCGGAGGCTCTAACGACAATTTCAGGAGTGTGGTGTACCAGTGCTGTCTGAGCCATGGTAGGGCGACCAGAATCATGTATGCCTTGTCCCTGCGCAGCTTAAGTAAGACCCTGTGGACCAGTGGGAATGGAGGGAAGGCATAGAACAGCTGGTCTTTCCACAGAAGTAGGAAAGCATCTGGTAGGGAACCCTTAGAGCGCCTCTGGAGAGAATAGAACACTTGGCATTTCTGATTAATGCGCGAGGCAAATAGGTCGACCTGGGGAAACCCCCACCTCAGGAAGATGGAGTGGATGATATCTAATTGGAATCAATATGAGCAAGCACTCGAAGAACATCTTGATTTTCCGATCACTAGGCTGCTATGTGGGTACAATCTGTTTAAAGTTTCTACAGTAGATACCTGTGGGCTAACTAAAATTATGCTATAATAAACTACTAAGGTAATTTCCATGCACAGTTACTCAATATACTTCATAGGCAATTATAACTAACTGTACATGCAATTAAGTGTCTAACTTGTTTAAAAATTAAATTCTACAACCAAACAGCAGGAGTGATGCTATGTCCCACTCACTGGCATACATGCTACTAAATGTTACAAACTCCATTCTCATTTTGCAGTTCAGCAATTTCATTGCCAGTTTGCTTGATGAAATAGAGGACAGTAAAACAAAAAAAAGCTACTGATTCATTTATCTTAGAAGTATGACGATTCAAAACCTGATACCAAATTAATTGTCATATATATAATCAACAGTCTTGTTTAGTTGCTTTCCCCACAATGCCTCATTCTGGGAGGGATGGTCCACAGGAATTGGGTATGTTTTTTCTTTAAAACTCATAAATAATATTAAGGCAAGATTATATCACAGCTGACAACACTATATTTCTGTCTCATTGTTTTCCATTCATTGTTTTATGGACCCAAAGTCCTCTAGGGAGTGACACAAACCTACAAAACATTCCTGTGTGTTAAATTAGGCATTTGTATCCAATTTTGCTTACAGATGAGAAACATCTAGGCATGTAGTCTGAACATTCCCCAGTGACTACATAGGTTTAGAAGCTTAAAAGAACTTTTTTTTTTCCTTTTTTCAACTAAAGTTGGTCTTCAGTCAAAAAATTTCCCTTCAGAGTTACTACTCTCTACTCATGCCATATTTGTTGATTCTATCCCCGTTTGGTCCAATTTCAGACCCCTTGTAGGATGAGGTTAAAATAAAATATATATTAAGATACATTGACCTGGATGTTAGGGCCTGACTTTCCACTGCCCGGCAGCTAGTATGGCCATTTACACTAGTGCAAAGTGAGTGAAAATTGTAGTAATAGCATTTTGCACCCCTACTGTGCTGCTGTAAATGACTGAACTCAAGAGGAGAATCAGGACCCTATTCTTTTTGCAAGATGGAGCATCCCAGCTGATCCTCAGCCACTAAGATTGCTGATTCACCCCATCAATGAAGTCCCATTTCACAGATGTGAAGGAATCCTGTGGAACAACTTAACTGAATCATTTATCATCATAAAACAATGTTGAAGAAACTGAAGGAATAATTTGAACTAATAATACAACTCACTGGCTGCTCAGGAAAAACAAGTAATCATCATTATGGCCAACTCAATTCAAAGTTCTGGTCAATGTGTAACAATGATTAAAAAGCAAACAAAATGTTAGGCTGGATAAGGAATGGTATAGAAAATGGTACTGAAATATCAAGAGTCAATAGAGTGGAAAATTCTTCTTCAGTTGCATATGGTTTCACAGAGTTTGAGTTTTTAGTTGCATTGTAACTCGCACTAATAGACGGCTAATTAACTCAAGTTAACTAACATGATTGCAATATGACATTTGTTCTAGGTCACAAACATCTGCTGAATGAATCCATACCTGGGCTGAGGCTATGTTTACACTTAAAATGCTACAGCTGCAGCACTGCACTGCACCCTTGTGGCACTTCAGTGTAGATGCTATCTACACCAACAAGAGGCATTCTTCTGTTGGCATAGGTAATCCATGTTTCCGAGAGGCAGTAGGTAGGTTGATGGAAGAATTCATCCATCGACATAGCATCGTCTACATCAAGGGTTAGGTTGGCATATTTATGTCCCTCATGGGTGTGGACTTTTCACGCCCCTGAGATGTAGCTATGCTGATTTATGTTTCCAGTGCAGACCAGTCTTGCATCACATTCCAAATTAACCATTTCCTACTCTCTATTCTCTTAGTCAATTTCTAATCCAGACCTAAGCAATCCAGGATGTGGAGGAAATGTTTGTGAAGTGTCTAGGCTAACATTTACAGTCTAATAAATATCTATATTAAGGGGAAAAGGGAAAGATACTAAAAAAAGTTATAAATGTCATTATATAAATCAACAGTACTCACTCATCCAGTGTGCAGGTAACTCAACCTCAAAAAGTAAAAACCATAGAAAGGGGCTCAAAAATGAGCAACAAAAATAATTGCCTTGCCTGTGAAGAGTGATTGAGACTGTTTACAGTACAGAGGAGACAAACAAGAGGAAATATACGGGGTGGGAGATGTAAGATAATGAACGGTAGGGAGAAGATAAACAAGAATCTCTCTCATAGTACAAGAACAAGGAGGCATTCAATTAAACACAGGGCAATAAGTATTGATAAAAGAAAATCCTTTTTCATGAAACTCAGAATTAACCTACAGAACTCACTGACAAAGTGTCAGATGGCAAGAGCTTAACAGGACTGTGACTAGGGCTAGACATTTGTATGGGTAATGAGAACATGCACAGTTATAGCCGATGGGATATTTTAAAAAATACAATAAAAGGATTTCACTGGGCTGGTATTTTGGCTCCATTCTACAGTGCATGGTATTGACAGCATGTACACTCTTTTCTTTCATCATAAACAGCGTGATTAATTGAAAAGAATACTATAGGAATGCCCCTGATTTGTCAAGCTTGTTTATTCCTTTCCTATTTTAAGTACTGGCTAATTTGTAATACTACTTTGTCATAAATGCACCAATGCCCACAGCAATGCCAACAGCAAGAGAACTAACTCCAACAGCACAGAAGCAATCATCGCGTTGCTGACCAGCTTGCTTTGCTATTACTTTTTAAATAAAGGGCTGAACTGTGTAGCCTTGACCCAATCTCTCTCCCCCCCCGCCATCTATAAAACGGGGACTGCAGTTCCCTACTTACCTGTGGTGCTGCTGTAATTCAGACCTCTTATTTCATTCATGTTTGTACAGCCCTTTTCAAATATAAAGTGCTACATAGATGTAAGCAGAGTCAGGATAAGCTCTACCCTGACATCTGGTGGAAAGAATTTCAGAGACTGTATTTGCATAGGCACGCCTACCCTATCCCAGACTGCCGAGCTGTGGGACTGCTTGGTGACAAATGACTTACCCTCAGTTGGGTGGTACTTGCTAGACAAGGGACATGGGTTCCAAAACCCAGTGAATTGAGAGAGGCTAGGGACAGGTATCTGTGCTTGGTGGTGCAGTCGCCTTGTGGAGCCAGAAGCACCATTTCTACCTCCTCCTCTCTCCACTGTGGAACGTCAGAGTTGATTTTTTTATTCCCTCAAGAATCTAAATACAGGTTACTGAGCTGAACTCACTTTGGGCTAATGGTGCACTAGCACTGGGGCTCCCCTACTAAGAGCTGAGATCACTGAGAGTTGAAATCACTAAAGAGCTGAAATTACTGAGCTGAGAGCACTGAGTACTGTGCTAACTAGTGGGGGAGCCTGAAGCTACACTGTGGAACAGAGCAGCTGGTGGAGTGGAGCAGTTTGTGGGGATGGCAGGAGCAGATCACGGGACAGCTGGTGGCAGCGGAGCGGCTGGCAGAGCGGAGTAGCTGTAGGATGGGTGGAGCGGCCCACAGAGTGAAAGGAGCTGAGCAGTTTGCAGGGAGAACTAGAGCAGCTCATGGAGCAGAGCGGCTGGTGGAGCGGAGCAGTTTCTGAGGACGGCTGGAGGAGCAGAGAGGAGCAGCTGGTAAAGTGGAGCAGTTCGTGGAGAAGGCGGAAGCAGAACCCACGGAGAGACAGGGCAGTTGGCCCCGGACCACGTAAGGTGCCCCTTTCTACCCAGGCTGGGGGGAGGGACCTCTACAGATAAACTCTCGAACTCTGGGGTGGCACTGACCAGAGACTTTTGGGTTGTTGGACTTCGGAGTGATTGGACTTAAAACCCTAAGGGGAAAAAGGACAGTGTCAAACGTGCTTGGAGGTGGGTTTTTGTTTATGGTTTGTGTTATAACCCTGTTTGTGGTGTTTCTCCAATGGGATGCCGCATTGATTCCTTCCTTTATTAAAAAGATTTTGCTAAACTCAGACTCCGTGCTTGCGAGAGGGGAAATATTGCCTCCTAGAGGCGCCCAGGGGGGTGTGGTATGTGAGTGACCCAGGTCACTGGGTGGGGGCTCGAGCCGGTTATGCATTGTATTACTGAAACAGAACCCCTGGATACTGAACCCAGCCCTTGTTGCTGCCAACTCAGAGGGGCAGAACGGTTACATTTGGGGGGGCTCGTCCGGGATGCTCGTCTGGGTTACATAAAAATTGTGTTACTATTATTAGCTGCCCTCGTAGCTAAAATGTTGACTGTATGCTGTGCCTCGCACAGATGGGGCCATTATCATTCCTTATGGAAAATCATTTTTTCAATATCAGAATGAATTCTAACTTACCATATAAACCAACCTAGTTCTAGCACCTATCACAATTAACGTCTATGTGCCTCCCAGGTAAATCAGACCTTCCTAGCAAAGTCTCCAGTGGATCTCATCGAGTTGTCTTCTCTTCCTTTCCTTGATTATAGAAAGTTTTGCTTTGGTTATTTATTTATAATAGCGTACACATATATATTTTACGTAGGGTGACCAGATGTTCCGATTTTATAGGGACAGTGCTGATTTTTGGGTCTTTTTCTTATGTAGGATCCTATTACCGCCCAGCGCCGTCCCATTTTTTCACATTTGCTGTCTGATCACCCTAATTTTACAAACTCCAGTTATGGTGAGAAAGCTTTCATAAGCTTGCAAAATTTACACACAGGTTTAACATTAAGCAGGTGAGCAGTTTCAGTGAGGTCAATAGGACTACTCACATGCTTAAGTTAAGCATGTGAACAAGCGTTTGCAGGATGAGGACCCTAAAGAAGAGACATCTCTCAGTTTGTCTTGAAATGAGTCTCACCTCTCCAAGGAGCTTATTCCACAGCCAAACTCCTTTGACTGAGAAGGGCTTATGTTCAGCTCTCACATATGTTTTATCCCAGACAACATAAGCTGCCTTGTCCCACAGGAGCACAGCTGTTTGGGTCAGACCTATTGTGAATTACTGAATTTTTTGACTTGTAAGAGAACACAGTGAAAAAGCAAGGATAGTACATCACCAAATTCACTATATTCAGTTAGTCGATTGAAGATTAGTTTCCATACTGTATATAAAAAAGAAAAGCAGAGCTACTGTATGTTTTAAAGTGACGACTTAAATGGAAAATAAGAAAAGTTTTCTTTCTACAACTTTGCCACCACTTGGTCTTCCTGTCCTATTATCTGCAGATAACTGCCTGATAAAAGGGAAGATGCACATTTGCTGCAGGAACTGCTAGGAATGTGACTCCAGATCAATTAGCACTGGCATTATCATTTCAGGAAGTGATTTATAACCTTGGCCACATTTTGAGCTATCTTTTGCAGAGCCTAAGTTCAGACCTTTTATCCCTCCGTCAACTCAAATTTGTCTGGTTGGGAAGTTACTGGAAAAGACGACTCAACATTAATTTCAATTACAGCGGGATGAAAGCCCATTCATAAATATCGCCTTCGACAGGCTTCATTTCTGCTTCTTCAAGCTGACCTTGAGTAACCACCACACACACAGTCTTCAGAAAGAAAAAGGATTAAGGTTTGGCAACCGTGCTTTCATTCAAAGTGTGGTGGGCCTGGGGAATGAAGAGTTTATGTTTTTTTTTAAATGCTGAGGCAATAAAGAGGCTCCAAATAAGGTTTCATTATGTTAAAGCCGTTTACTGCAAGCAATGTAATCTCCCCAACATCCTTGCGTGTAAGCACTTCTTCAGAAAAGAAAGACTCTCTGAAGGACAAATGTCATTGCTTGTTTTGTGGTACCTCTGCTTAGATTTCTAAAGGACACTGCCAAAGTATTTTCCCAATTACTTTCTATATAAAAGCAGCAGGTTACATTGTATGTTTCCTAACTTTAACAGTGGCCTATTAAATCTTGAGGATGAAAAAAGCAGCCTCAATGGCATCAAGATATAGTTACTATAATAATTTTATTAGATAGCATATTTCTTCGTGAAAATCACAAGAGCTCAGTAAACTACACATACTGTGCGTGTATACATAATTAATATATATACACACAGAGAACAAATGAATGGAATGGAAAGTGAGAACAGTCAGCACACAAGGGGCAGTTTGCTTTGAGAGAAATAAACGTGGTTTAAGGTGCTTATTTGGCCCCCATTACCATAGTATCTGAATGCCTCAATATCTAATATTTTTATCCTCGCAACACTCTTGGAGGTTAGGGAGTGCTATTTCTTTTTTTTTAAAAAGGGAAACTGAGCCAGAGAAACTACATGATTTGCCCAAGATTGGACAGGAAGTCTGTGGCAGAATAGGGAACTGATCCTAGGGTCTCCAGAGCGGCAGGAAAGCACCTTAATTCTTCCTCTTGAATGGGTCCCCATCCAGCTCTCCCTCCCCCCAGTAACTTCTCATGCTATTCCTTCCTCATTCCCCATCCCCTGCCTGCTGTCCCATTAGCACATGGTGACTTTCTGGTCATCTTCACCTGTTTTGAAGGTGACCGCAGCCTCTACCAGGAGATGAAGCCAAGTGCATCTTTCCAAATGGGAAATTATAAAGGGCACCTAGGGCATTCCATTCTGCTGTGCTCTCACTGGTATCGGATGCAGAACAGACTACACAGGGAGTATCCAGACTGGTACCCTGGCTTTGGGTCTATAATGCTCAGCCACTGACAGAACAAGGCTTTAAATGACACATAGACCTAATAATGCCAGGTCACATAACTACCTAACAGTGAGGGGAATGGAAACTCTGGGCCAAGAACACCAAGAGAAATCCCTACCACTGAGAACAAGTGCCACTAAGTTCTAACGTCCACAAAGAGCAGACACCTCAGTTTTTAAGGTCTTATCTGGAAGACACACACACACTGTAGTGTGTGTCGAGGACATGTTAAATTAACAATAATTGAACCCACAATAGAATTTTCAAAAGAACAATGGTTTTCACACAGTCATCTATGGACTACCACAGTGGTCTGGGCAAAACAGTTACTGATAGTTCTTAGAATTAAGCATTTTGATTACAAAGCAAAGGGAGGGAGGGAGGTTACAGAACAGAGAGGTCCAGAAGAGGTTCTCTCTCTCGTTATTGAACACCACTATATAAATCCATCGTATGCTCACATCTGGAATACAGCATCCAGGTCTGGTCACCCCATCCCAAAAAAAGATTATTACAACTGAAAAAGGTACAGAGAAGGGCAACAAAAATGATTGGGGTATGGAACAGCTTCCATATGAGGAGAGATTTAAAAACTGGAACTGTTCAGCTTAGAAAAGAGACAACTAAGGAGAGAGATGATAGAGGTCTATAAAATCATGTATGCAGTGGAGAACATAAATGGGGGAGTATTATTTACTCCTTCATATAACACAAGAACCTAGAATCACCAAATAAAATTAACAGGCAGCAGGCTTAAAACAAATGTATGGACATATTTCTTCACAAAGCGCACAGTCAACCTGTGGAACTCATTGCCAGCAGATGTTGTAAAGGCCAAAAGTATAACTGGGTTCAAAAAAGAATTAGATAAGTTTTTAGAGGATAAGTCCATCAATGGCTATTAGCCAAGATGGTCAGGGAGACAAACCTCATACTCAGGGTGTCCCTGAACCTCTGACTGCCAGCTGAGCTGACTACGACCGAACCACAGAGGATGGATCACTCAATAATTGCCTTGCTCTATTCATTCCCTCAGAAGCACTTGGCACTGGCCACAATTGGAAGATAGGATACTGGGCTAGATGGACCATTGGTCTGACCCAATCTGGCCATTTTTATGTTCTTATAATCTGTTTATACATCAGTAGTTGAAGTCCCTCATTATTATCCTTTTGTTAGATTTTGCTTCCTCTTTGATCTCTCCCAATATAGTGCTCTCAATTTCCTCTTCTTGAGCTGGTGGCTGGTAATGTAGCTCCATTAATATATTTACATTCTTAACGCTTGGAATTAACAACTGTACAGATTCACCCATGCAGTACTTAAAATTTGTATCTCACTACATTCTAGGGACTCCTTTAAATATAGCATCATTCCCCCACCTCTTTGTCCAAATCTGACTTTCCTATATAGTTTATAGCCATGTATTACAGTATCTCATTGATTTTCTACATTCCACATCCTCTTCCTTTGCAAGGCATCCTAGTTCACCTAACTTTTTGCATTTGTATATAGATGGTTTTTATTTTTGACCAGGTGCTTGTTTTTATTTACCTCCTACTGTTTTCACAGTAATTTCCTCTGGTCTTTCCCTATCCCTGCTCTAGGTAAATTGAACATCCTATCCTTTACTGGATTCACAGTATTGTAACCAACATCCTTAACAGATATCGGTCACACTCCTGTTGGCTTTCCCCATCAACTTATTACACATCAGCCACTATACATCTTTCCATCACTGGTGATCTGAGCTGGGTTAGAAGGGGTCACCTCGAGAAAATGACCACTCCCCTGAACCATCCAGCAACCATGAAATAAACATGTTATAAATGGAGCTATAGGGGTAATTCTTCCTCTAATCTAATTTGAAAAAATCTGTGGTGATATATTTTAAATACATGGATTGAGCAGCTTTAATTTATTTGGTTTTGGCTCGGTCATTTCCACTGATGCAATGGATGGTTTTGCTTGATTGCACCCTCAACAGAAAAGATCCAACAGGTAATTCAGACAATATAGCTTTCCTCTTCTCATTTTCCCTAGGCTTGTGTGCGTGCCTTTTCTCTGGAAAAATCTTAGGCCTCCCGAGCAATGCTGGCCCAGATGAAACTTTCTAAAACCAACCATTTGATCAACTGGTATTTCCATCAGAGAAGAGCAGGAACTGTTTCAGCTCTTTTCAAAGCCTCGGTGAAGTTAACAGCAGTCAATGCTACACAGGAATTTATCCAAGAGAAAAAACTCCCAGCATCTAACAGAGGAAACATTTCACAGATGTTAGTCAATTGATTAACTACGCAGTTGCAGTGTAATAGCCCTGTACATGTGACTGGGGAATTGTAACTTGCAGCTCTTCAGCTGTCTGACACTGCTTATTGATTGGAAAAACAGATTGCTGTTCTCGATATTGTAACATAATATTTTAATTACTGCCTTATACAGCATCTGACCTTCAGTCCATTAGCATAAAATTAATCCACACACACGGCTTATCAAAGGCATATGGCCAACAGTGATTTTGGAGTCCAACATCTTAATCCTTCCAGAAGATCAATATGACAATTTATAAAGGGTGTAATAACTACATGTTTTCCCATCTATTCCATGATCTGCATATAACCTTGTACAAAATGGAACAAGCGGTTCTAAAATAAAACTATTTTAACTCAACACCAGCTGTATCTGAAGCAGTTGTATTATCTAAAATGCTGCCTTTTAAAAAGTTTTATACTGCAGCCCATCACCATAACTGGAGTCCCTTCTAATAGAGAAGTCCCGAGTAGGCTTCCTGAAATGACTCCATGATCAAAACTCTGCTTGGGATAGGATTTTGTCTTTGCTTTTTTTAGATTTTATTCATTTACTTTTTTGTTGCTGCTGTATAAGTTGATCTGTTTAAGAATAAATTTTGGGGGAGGTGGGCGTGAGGGGGCTGGGTAGAAAGGGATGTCAATAATTCAAATTCATCATACCCTCACAGATATCTGATTTATCAAAGAACAGATGACCCAAAACAATCCTGAGTATATCCTGGTTTTTACTTTTTATATACATACTGTGGCATTTGACAGTTGTAGCTGCAGTATTGATGTATTTCTATAAACAGACAGATGCTGTGACTCCAATACAATGGGCTCGTTCTGCATTACAAGGAAACTTCACTGTAAAAGTCCAGAGGTATTCAGTAACTGTGGCTGTAAATCCAGTGTGGTTTCCTTCATCTGTGACCTCTAGTTATGCACTGTAGTCTGAGCACAGAACTGTGTTAACCATGACTGCTTCCAGAGTTCAAGGCAGCAGTCAGATCTGAGTGTGAATATATATGACCAAGATGACCCTTTTCCTTTCAGGCAAGTGAAATTCTTTTGATACAAAAGCAAAATGCAGAAGTCAAGCTGACAAACCAGAAAATGGGTTGTTCTAGACAGCACCTAAGCAAATACACAGTTTTTATCCTCAACAATGACAAGCATCAGTTTTCAACTATGGCTCGCTCTGATGAAAGACAGCATCTCTGATATCAGTGTATCACATGGGCAGACCCACAACTGGAACAGCTAGCCTTATCAATATGCTTGAGAACATGACCTGGTTTGTATTATTCCAATGGTCGGGAAATGGGAGGAGCAAGAAGTTGTCATGCATTCTATTTGGTTGATTTTAGCCTGACATCCAAGTGGCAGATTACCACCAGTCGCTCCCTAGCCACTGGAAAATAAAGCTTTTTGGAAAAGGAGAAGCTGGAACCTGTTCCTATACATCTCACTGTAATTCTACATATGGTTTTGTGTTCAGACATATCATTCCTAAAACTGACCTACATATCAGATATACAGGGCATAGTGAACTTCAGATCTCATTCATCCCAAATTCTGAGAAGCAAAACAGAGCCATATCACTGTAGGTGGACAGGCAGATAAGGCACTGTTTAGGTGAGCAGAGTTGGGAGAATTAGCACAACTTTGCGTCCAACCTAATCCTTTAAACACCACAGGATCAAAGCTCTGAACTCAATAACCACCTATGTAGAGAGTGCCAACTGTGAGAAGAAGAAAAATTGAGAGCCTCGGCAAGGTGGAGAAGCAGCACTGCAATTCAGCTGGACCCATCTCTTCATAACTGAGGGAGCTGGCCAGCCATCTTTTGAGACTGCGCTCAGTACCAGGAGAAGACTCCGCAAAGACTGCTGGCCAGCTCCCTCAAAGATTAGAACCCATATTTATCTGAAGGTTCCCCCTCCACAAATCAGGGTTCTGTGGCAGTACTACTTTCTGTACAGAAACCCAAAGGCTTTTCTCAATAAAGGTGCCTTATTAAAAGCAAAAAATCATCTCCCTAGAAAGCATAATCACTTCATAGTTAACATGAAATGCCTGACAACTCCACATGTTGCCTATGGCTGGAAAAGGAAACTTAGCATCACATCAGCAATACTGTGGCTAATATTAAAAGTAGTATGTCATGGAACTGACCTTCATAAAGTGTAAGTTGTACCCAGAAGATAGGATTAAATCTATGGTGACTGATGATTGCATGCTATCACCAAGAGATATGATAGCTGGCATTCCTTAATAATCTATCCTATTTTATTTTCTTCTATGTATAGCTATAAAGGACTCTTGGTGCAATCCTACATCACCTGAACTTGCAGGGTAGAAAACATCTGGAAGGCCATATATTTACTCCTATTCCAATAGAGATATAGTAAAACCAGACCCGGTCCCCTTAATTCCCTGAAAGAGCCAGCTACAGAGAGATAGAGAGACGAGGATTCTTCCTTATCCCTCTCTCTACAGAATAGCATCAGCTTCTCTTCTCCTTACCCTCCTTTTGCTCCACTCACCCACGATTGTTTTGTTTTCTAGTTCTAATCACAATCATGGCTTCAATATGCAAGCATTTCCTGGGGATTAATGAATGGACACAGTTATGGCTTTACAGGTCACCAACTCCTCCCAGATAGTCATTAATCCCCTGGAAATGCCCCCACACTCATAGTTACTGCCTGAATATAACACATCTAAAATGGAACAAACACATTGAATTAAGTAATGTAAATAATGTATAGTGGTTTTATGATGGTCAATACAGCATAACTCAGTCCTGTCAAAATCGGCATTGTGTACAGGTCACATTTAATAACCTGTGAAATAGAAAGTAAAGCCCAGGTAGAGAAGCAAAATTAATATCATGGAACTACAATACTAAAGATATGTTTGGAAATTTAAATACAGACGACCTCTATCAACCGTCAGAGACAACAATGTGACACAGGCATTCTTCCAAAGATTATGCTTCTGGGAATTCAAGCTTATTAACGTGACTCTAAAAAGCTATGACTGTATTGAGTTTAGTAACTGAAAATAAAACCATGATGAGGGATAGGGATTCAGTAATAATTCTTTGACACGGGTTGCAATCTTCTTAGAGCTCCGAAATGGATCTGAGATTGTAACCTTATCTCATTTTCCAGACAATAGATCTCTCTTCAAATGGTCCCACAATCCAAGTCAGCATTTGCATTGACTGAGTACCAAGTCCATGCAGGGGCCAATTTTATGGTAACTACATCATGCTTTAGACAAAAACGGGACTTAAACAGCCCTACCATAAGTCCTCACATTCTCTTCAGTTGCTGGACCACTCTGTGGAAGGTCTAGGGCCTGAAGATCATATATTTAGTCCTCAAGCATCAACAAGGGACCCTGGATATACTTTGCAGATGGCTTGTTAAAATGAAGCAGGAGGGGAGGAGAAAAGAGTGCTGGTGGTGGTTGTCTCACTCCTAATATGACTGTTTGTTACATAGGAAGCTTTTGCATTCCTGTGTGTGACTGAGATGGAAGCTGAGAGAAATCTCTTCTCCAATGGAACTTCTTTGTGTGGTTAGCAGTTTGGTGAGTCCACACTGCCACCACACCTGATACAAAACTGAGTATTTCTGGGTATAAATTATCCATTTGTTTGGCAGATAATCCTACAAAAAACTGATCAATCCTTTCCTTGAACGCAATGCCAGAGCAGAATGTCACAAAAGACCCTCTTTTCTCTGAAAATGTTTCTCTCATTCTCATGTAATGCAGCTCTGGTTGTGCTGGAAAAGCTGCATACTACCATTTATAAGGTGGGACTTAACCCCCTCAGGTGAAAACCAGCAAGGCAGTTTTCAGTACATAATCCCTGGAGGTTAACTAATGCAACCTTTTGGGAAGACAACCAGTGAGCCCAAGCCCTTACTCAAGAAGCAACCATTTGACATTAGTGACTTCACTCCTTAGAATTGCATCTTGACCCTCCACTTCTGGAGAAAGTTATCTAGATCGCAAGATGATAAAGAGATATCATGATGAAAGGTGTGGTTTAAGAACCAAATTAAATAGAAATAATGAATACTTGCAACTCCAAATTAATCAGATTTTACAAATCCCTATCAGTCCCTGGAGGTTTTTCGCCTTCCCCTGCAGCGTGGGGCACGGGTCGCTTGCTGGTGGATTCTCTGCAGCTTGAGGTCTTCAGACCAGTTTTGAGGATTTCAATAACTCTGTCCTGGGTTAGGGGTTGTTATAAAATTGGATGGGTGGGGTTCTGTGGCCTGCCTTGTGCAGGAGGTCAGACTAGATGATCAGATTGGTCCCTTCTGACCTATGAGTCTATGAGTCTGGTTTACAGCCGGGTACAGAAATTACCTCGGATAAAGATTTATTCTGACAATTGACATGCTGATTTTATTAGCTCTATCAGCAACCTTTGATACCACCTGCCATGAGATGGGTTACTCTGCCTGCAGAATCTGGCTCTAGAGACATTAACAATAGTACTAATTCCTCCATTTCCAAGATCTCAGAGGTTAGTGTTACTTGATTTCTCACCTTCCAGAAGCTCTTCTCCTGTGGATTCTTGCAGAGTTCCATGCTGACACCCCTCTTGCTCACCATGTGTGAGAGGCATTCCGTGTTTTGATCAACATTGCTATTGATGATGTTATTCAGCTGTGTCAAGGTTTTTTCCCCACTTTTAACTTTAGGGTACGAAAAATGGGGACCTGCATGAACACTTTTAAGCTTAATTACTAGCTTAAATCTGGTACGCTGCCACCAGCCAGAATTTAATGTCTGACACACTTTCTGTTCCCCCAAAACCTTCCCTGGGAAACCCAGACCCAAACCCCTTGGGTCTTAAAACAAGGAGGAATTAACCATCCCCCTCCTTTCCCCTCCAGACTTTCCCCTCCCTGGGTTGCCTTGAGAGGCTTCACACAGATCCAAACTCCTTGGATCTTAAAACAAGGAGGAATTAACCATCCCCCCTCCTTTCCCCCCACCAAACCCTGGTGAGTTCAGACTCAATCCCTTGGATTTTAAAACAAGGAAAAATCAATCAGGTTCTTAAAAAGAAAGCTTTTAATAAAAGAAATAAAAGGTTAAAATTATCTCTGTAAAATCAGGATGGAAAATGCTTTACAGGGTACTCAGATTCATATAGACCAGAGGGGACCCCCCCCCCCAGCCTGAGATTCAAAGTTACAGCAAACAGAGGTAAAAATCCTTCCAGCAAAAAGACACATTTACAAGTTAAGAAAAGAAACATAAGACCAATCCACCTTGCCTGGCTATTACTTACAATTTTGACACCTGAAAGACTGATTCAGAAAGATTGGGAAATCCTGGGTGTACGTCTGGTCCCTCTTAGCCCCAAGAGCGAACAACGCAAAAAGCACAAACAAAGACTTCCCTCCACCAAGATTTGAAAGTATCTTGTCCCCCTATTGGTCCTCTGGTCAGGTGTCAGCCAGGTTCACTGAGCTTCTTAACCCTTTACAGGTAAAAGATACATTAACCTTTAACCATCTGTTTATGACAAGCTGTTAAGTCTATTTCATCACAACTATGCAGTATAGTCTCCCTAATTTGCCAGTGTTGAGATAGCAGTGGAGAAGAAGTAGAGATGGATGAGATACAGTGAAGACAAGATGGAAATGACACTGGGAGGAATTGGCAGAACTTGTTTCTGTTCTGTCTGCTGAAGGAGTAGTACCTACTGGTCGTCAAAGAGATCTGCAGTGTCAAACTCTTTTTGTATTTCCAATTAGCAGCAGTGGCTTGCATTGCCATTTTAAACCTGTGGCTTTTGTTTTGGATACTGTTCTTTTGATTTTAACCTGATTTCCTCTTTGAGTTCTTAATAAATCTCCTTTTACTACATCCCACATGCTTTTAGACTATGAGAATTTCACAGATGGTCTTAAAGTGTCTAAGAAGAGTAGTGAAAGAAGGGTGTCTGCAGTTTTCTCTGCTGATGATTCTCAATCAAGAGTTTATGGATAGACTAAGGAGCATCCTCTCATCAGGTGTGTTGTGGTCAGACCTGTGACTAATGCTTACAGACCATGGAAAAGAACAAAGTTTAAAAAGCATAAGGTTATATAACCTATTAACCCAATGGCATTAGCATCTACTGCTTTAAGATTGATTCCAGGTTGCACTCCACTTTGGTGAAGGTAACACATTCAAAGTCTTTGGAGTTAAGGAGTCAGCCTCCATAAAAGGTGGGCAAGAAACAATACTAGTGTCAGCTGTATTTTAAACAGAAGGAATGATCTTAGAAGTAACTGAAAAAGAAGAGATGAGAAGTACAAGATAGGAGAAAGAATAAGAGAGGCCCAATCCTACAAACACTTAAGTACATCCATGAGTTTACTCACAGAAGTACCAGCATTTACTAGAGGGACTACGAGTGCACTGAAGAGTTTGCAGGATTGAGGCCTAAGATTATATCAATAAAAAACATGCAAGAAATTTGCTCATCAGAAACTATTACAGGTCAAACACACATAAAACGCTAGTTATGCGACTCTCATACAGCCTGATGCAGCCTTCATGGACTTCAATAGGAGATTGGTTCTTGTGATAATCTCCATAGGTGGACAATTATTACACATCCATACAGGATTAATTAGTAAGAAAATAAACAAGAACCATGAAATCCTACTCTAAATCTTCCTTTCCTTGGAACAGCAACAGGATTCAAAAGAAGGGGAAAAATATTTAAGATATAATTCAATTCTATATTGGTTCTGATGCTGCACCCATCACCATATTATTTGCTTAATGTGCTACTGGAAGATGCTCAATCAGACTAATATCCGTCATGTGTTAAAACCGCGGTGCTGCTCATTTCTAACCTTGTGAATTGTTAGAATTTGAACTTGGATCTGAATATCCCAATCTTCAAAATTAATTAGAGCATAAGAAAGCCCTGACCACCTAGTCCCAAACAGTTCATCCATAGCCCCTAGCATTAGCGATAGCTGCAGTAAAAGCAGGGGGTGGAACAGCATGCTGTAGGATTTATAGTCATGGGAGGCCGGGGGGGGGGAGGAGAATTACAGTTTTGATAAATATTAACTCTGTACCTATAAGCTGAATTCTGTCACAAATATAGCACTCATACCCAGAAAAGCATTTATTTAATTCTACTATATATAAATATATATTGTATCTAATTGTGGGAACTGTAAAAGTATAAATTAATCAAAGGTAAGAATTCAGCCCCAGTTAATTAAAATCCATGGGTCCATGAAAACCACACCATTTCATGAAGTACAGAGTTCACAATAAAAGAATAGTTATTTAATAAATTAATAAAACCCAGAACAAGTCAGTGCCAGATTATTTTTATCAGACACTGTGCATATTAAGGCAACCCATAACTCCAGCTATGTAGGTTAATGAACAATCAAGCTCTGAAAAATATATATTTAAAAAAATGCAGGAAGTTAAACTGCCTGTGGAAATGCACCCACGTGGTAGCAAGCAACAAATTTCATATTGCTATTCACAGCCCATGGTCTCATTTCCTGCAATATGGATTTTTAAACATACACTATACACAAACACACCTGGAGTTACCATATGAAAATAAGTAAATTGCATTTTAATAATACAAATTAAAGTGATGGTACAGAAGATGATCATCCTCTAACATGGTATTACTATACTTAATAGGTAAACTTTACTATATTATTTCATGATGTGTCTCAAATAGAAAGTGATACACTAATTTTTTCAAAGTTGTCAATATTGCATTTTTGGTATTTTTTTTATACTTTCTAAATGATTAGCTTTTAAAAAATTAAGTAATGTCTTCTCCAGAGTGTGTGTCCTGGCAAAATAAAACAATTCTAATAAGTCTAAAAAAATTATATTTGTGTACTTGTATATTACTCGCATGGAGATCATTAATAACTGGTGACATCAAGCTCATAGTTCAAATCTAAGACATTACTGTAATCAAGGGGAAATTACTTTATCATAATTTACCATACCTTTATTGACTAGCATGCCTATTTTCAATAATAACCATTTTGGGTAGGGGAGCAAAACTATTGGTTGTAATGGCTTCTTCACAATGGCTTTCAGGACTCCTTGGTATCCCATAGTTATTTGGTTGGGAAATTTTCTGTGTCATTAGATAGCGGAAAACTTTCAGAACAGGCAAGACTTTGGGAGTTTGTCATTAGGCATGTCTGTGTCATAGACCCCCAAATAATGTGTGATTCCTGATTTTCCAGCACCATACAGCTGCGCTGTCTCACAAATGCTCTCTATGTTTGAAAAGCCTACAACTCTGGCTTTAATCAGTGGAAGCCATCTATTTTTAGCCCCTTAAAATGATAGGGCACCCTAACTTCACATTTTAAAGTGTTAGTTAAAATCCAAATAAGGACTCTAAATTACTCCCTACCATCCAATTCCTTAAATTTGATCTTGTGTGGCTTTTTGAATGTTGAGTGGTTCCCAAAGGATCTATAAGTCTATCTATATATCTATCTTCATAAGTCCTTTCAATGAGAAAATACTAGTGAGATATCCTGGACCCATGGGTAGTTTTGCTATTGACTTCAGTGGGGTTAGGATTTCACCCTTATTAAATTCTACTTACCCACTTTTTCACAGAAGAGAGAAATATGAGTTATTTCATTGTATTTTACCAACGTTGTTGTGGATGGTGAATAAGCAGGTTTTGCAAGACAATTTTGCAGTGCTAGGTTAACTTGAACATGCATGTTTTGTATGCATTAGCATTTGTACCAAGATGCAAGCTCTGCACCCAATTCCAGACTTTCTCAAAGTCCAAAGGTGCTCAGATCCTTGGTTCCGAATCATTTCTAGTGTCAATGCTAAAACTAGTGGGAGTGCAAATGTTTACCTAGATCTAATTGTGCACAGGAATATTGTGAATATTTGTGTTCAGATAAATATATTAAAGGCAGAGAATTAAAAACAAACGTGAAGCAGAACACTCAGAAACCCCGGCTGTCCTGCTTTTTTAATACTTTTCAACCCACAAATTAATGATATAGCAGGTACTGCGATAACACATCTGCCCCATACTCTTTGAGTCATCAATGGAAATCATTCACACTAGTGTTCTGCCTTATTCAATCTCTGTCTTGTGCTGTATGTTTATATATTTAACATCAGGACAATGAGCAAAAACAAAACAAAACCCAGCTCCACATCAAAAATGTTCATTTATCTTCAGACATGTTGATTCTTGTAACATTTTATTTACTTAATCAGCATTTTTCGGGTTTGGGAGAGCAAAAATCTGGCCATTGCTCTTGCATGACACAGGGGTAGAGCTTCCCTCTGGAATTGCCTCTCTCCAATGTACTTTTATAATCTGGTTTCAAATGAGCTTTGGAACACTTCGTTAAGTAAGTGAACTACAATGCAAGGTGAACGGACCAGCCACATTTAAGGGACAGATTGCATGCCACCATCTAAGCTAATAAAATGCTGTAAGTTATTCTAGGTTTCTCTCACACACTCAAAAGATAAACATCTGTTGACATCATTGTCAAGAAACTGGAATTGCCAAACACAAGTGTTCAGACATCACAAATCATGTCCCGCAAAACTCACAAAAATATTTAAATTAATACATTTGGGGTTCCTTGTGTGTGTGTTCTGGTGTCTGAGGCTTTAGGGTTCACATTTTCAAGCTTTTCTGTACAACCCAGAGTACCAGAAACTTACTTTTTCTTTTAAAAGAAAGCTGAGATTCCCAGGTAATGACCTGATTCCAGCAGCTGAGCGCACCAACCTGCCTTTCTTCGATGACAAGCTGTCACTGAACCCTTTTTTATACACAGAACCTGTTAAAGATATATAGATATATATTTTATAGCTGTGAATTAATATAAAAGCTCATTATTGACTCCTTTTTACTTTAGCTTTTAGTTGGTCTGATCGTGTGCTATGTGGGCATATTTGCTAAAAGAAGAATGGCTCCTTCAGTGTAGAAATTGTCAACATCTTTCTCTAGTCCATAAACTAAAGCTTTGTTATTTTTCAGACTAGCTCCCTGCAGTGAAATGCCACACAAATGACAACATTCAATTACATTCAGAATTAATGTACCATGAAAGCACAGTCTTAAAGAGAAGGCTGAGTGAAATCGAACAGTAGGATTGCTGGGTATTTTCACCATATTTTACTGCAAATGATCTCTCATTTTTCCTTCCAGGGAACAGTCCAAGTTGCGTGCAGCTGACAAGCAGCAGCCTCACAAAACAAGTGGCTGCCTTGAAATCTTTAATATAAGAATTAGAGTGGATGAATAATATTCACTAATTTATTTGATAAATTTCCCCCCTATCATTGTCAAATAAATTATTTCTGAATACATTCTCAGTACTCAACCAGCTCTTTCAATTGCTCAGTAATATTCAGATTCATTATTTGTGAAATCTTTTCCTCAAACATCAAATGCATTTTTGTGAACAACATTTTATACGATCTGATCAGATGTACTAATAATTTAGCACATGTTCACACATACATATGAAAATTTCAAATGTGACTAGTGATTCTAGATGCCTCAGCTTTATGATAGGCCACCCAGTATGGAGGCTTTCAGGAAGTTAGTGCACCCATAACCATCATTCACAAATTTGTGGCCATGAAGGCTATCACAATTGTCAATATGCTGCATGCTAAACCAAATCAGAATTTCACTAAGGCACTAGGATCCTTGTTTCAAAAGGACAAGCCTTACCACTGGAGCCAAGAGAAAAACTATTAATTAGCAGTACAGAGTGTGAGTATGACAGCAAGTTGTACCAATTCTGATTCCATCCAAGAGAGAACTCTGTCTAAGTCATGATGTTATTCCTACTGCACACACCTTTCTCAGGTTTCTCCTCTTCATCAGGCAAAGTGACTGAGGTTCTGAGGAACTCTGGGAATGTACATTGCCCTCCACCCTGCATTCTTCGCACCTTCCCTCTCCCCTACCTTGGGCCTTTGGGGAACCGATATTGCCTCTGTTCCCTTCCACAGAAGTTTTAGACTCAATAGCTTTAGTTTAGGAGGAAAAATACTCTAAACATTCGTACGGATGTCTACTTGACACCAATTGTCATTTTGTCCCCTAAAGTAAAAGGAAATTAGTGTTATCAGTGGGGAGCATAACAGACTCAACATTTAAGAGTTCCGGTAAAGTCTTTCAAGCAAGAGCTTGTTCGTCTTACAAAAATTACAGCAAGGCAATGTAATCTGAAATCCAGTGTGGTGAATCAGAGGCCAACTGGTTAAAATAATTGAAAAGGAGCTCAAGTTTTGTTGTTAATTGCATGCTGCAAGGAGACATCTCATTTTGCTGCTTTGCATCAAATCAGTGACAAGATACGTAATATTTACTATCAGTCAGCATTATGAGTATTTAATAAAAAGTCTTCATAATAAAAAGGTTGATGAGTTGAGATGGAATGTTTGCATTAACCCTTTCTTCTTCACATAACAAAATCACAATGCCATAAGAAGCATGTGACAACACCTTCAATCTCTTCAAAGTTTTCTTTTCCCCTCAAGCAATTAACTACTTCAGCACAAGAAAAATGCAGACATAAAAAGTTTAAAAGAAAAATGGTCTTTTCTTGAATGTTTCGCTTAGGTATGAGAGAGAAGTTTGGGTTGGAAGATTATTAAGTATGTTTTTCAACTGGGATTCCTTTAAGGCACTATGGAAACAAAGGAAGATTTCGCTCACAAAAAGCTGAACTAAGGAATTTTCTTTAATCAAGTAAAGTTGTGGTTGAGTGTTTGCATTTAGTTAAGTAAAACTAGTGGACAGGAAAGCTAAATTCCTGTAAAAGCAATTTGGCAAATGGCTTTAGCCCAGGGTTACAGATCTGGTAGAAGGGGAAATGAAAACTAATTGGTTGTTGCCTGATTATATATTTTCACACTTAAAATCTAGGTATATAAGTTGATGTTTGCATCTAGACAGGAAATGTGTTATACAGGTGGATTTATACATGCCATTAAACCATGGAGGGACTTCCTGAGGAAATGGAAAGTAATGGGAAGTCTTCAAAGAAGTCAGGTCCAGTTGTTAGCCTGGAGGTTACAATCAGCTACCAATAATTTCTGGAATAAGAGCAGACTGGCATTACTGTCCACCACTCCACAGACATTGCTAAACACATAAATGGACTATCGCGGCTATTGGGTATAATCATTAGTGATACAGATCTTTAATCTAGAAATTTAAGTTTTACCCCACATTCTCTATATCCTATTCACTCACAGATGATATCGGGAAGAAATAGCACCTATTTGTTGTCATAACTTTAAAATGAAGGGTTTTTTTCCTTTCATGTATATGTACTATACGTTTTCCTGTAAGAAAACACGTACGTATTAGCTGCAATTTCTATCCCTCAAATAAGACTAAGACTCACATTATCATCTCTGGGAGAGCAGGAGCTCAAATTTTAGTACCCTGTTATGTCATCATCCAAATCTTCCACAGATTTTACCAAAGTCCTCCAACAAAAAGAAGGAAGCTGGGGACAGATATTTTGAATGCAAGCAGAAAAAACACTAGAAATAATTCTGCCTCATTGGTGGGTTTTGTTGGACAGAATAAGACCAAGTCTAATGGGCTGTACAAAGCTAAACCCATCAGCAACGCTTTGAAAAAATCCTTTCTATATATTTAATTACCTTAACAGTTACTTAAAAACTTATCTGGATCCCTAATTCCTCCACATGCTGGCATAGACCCAATTTAAAACCTAACCACCCCCAGGTTTGGCTTTGGGATAAGAGTCTGAGGACCAATGATCTTGCAAAATTTCCAACATCTTAGGCAAAAACCTCACAGGACTGGTCACAAGGTTATACCTCTGTCACATCTGAACCCTAACTTATGCTCCCCGTTTGCCCTGTACCCAGGTCCCACCCCTGATCAACACTAATCCAGATCCAAACACCATCTCCTCAGTCCATCTCTAATTTAAAGGGAACACTGACAGGATAGGACAGGTTGTGCATAGAGACTCATTTATTTTCTCCACAGGTTTAGCAACAGTATGGCAGGTACGTTTAGTTATAGCTACCAATGCTTTAAAATGACTATTTTAAAGGAGGAAAGAAATGGAGGAAACCATTTGTCAATGCTGGTAAATCATGTGACTATCCCAAATTACTCTTGGGGGCATTCTGCACCAAAAAAAATGCACAATATTTTATAATTCTGCAAATCTTATTTGTCAAAACAACACTACACAATCACGCCGGTTTCAATCATTTCAGTCATTTATTTCAAAATACCTATCAGCAAGTATGTCTGTAACAATACAGACACACAAAAATCCCCCCAGGAGTAGAGAGTTTAAAAAAGCCCTATGACAACCCAGTCCCTCTTTCTCTGTCCTTCCCCCCCACACCCAGAGCCCAGCTGGGAACCAGACATCCACAACCCCTCCTCCCCAGAGTCCAGCCAAGGGTCCTCCCAGCCCAGATACCTGCCCCCACTCCCTTCCAGAGCCCAGGGATCCAGATGGAGAAATAGCCTGATGCTGGTTCCTGGGCTTGTGTGGTGTTTCCTGTGTGCTGCTGTCTCCTTCCCTCAGGGCATGCAGAAAACTGCAGCTGTCAGGAACCCTCCCTCCCTTTCCTTTCCCCTGGCAATGTCTACTATGTGTGCATGAGGCTCTGCTGGGTCCAGCTAGTGGTGGCCAGCAGCATTGCAGCCCATTTCTGTGGGGGGGGGGGAATTCTGCCCACACAACATTAATTTCTGCAAAATTCCGCACTGTGCAGTGATGCAGAATTCCCTGAGGGTACCAAATTCATGCCAATAAGATGCTTTATATAGTATTATACCCTCCTGTATTTCAAGCATGTGTATGTGTTACTCACAGAGTACACTCAAGCACCTGCAAATCTGATCATTTCCTCAATCTACATTTTGTAGTTTCACATTTTGCAAAGTTTGGTGCATTAGCAAAGACCCCAGTAACAAGAAATTAAAATTGCAATTGACAAGACTAATCAAACAACAATGCTTACTAGTTATAAAGAAGCCAGATTTGATAAGTACACATAACTAAAGCAACAATATTTTTGGACTGCAAAACTAGCTTTGTAATTCAAGCCTCTACTCCATTGGTTTAGTAATGCTGCTAGGGTTAAAATCTCTTTTATCCCCCTTTTTTACCCCCTCCCTTTTTTCTTTTCTTTTCTTTTTTTAAGGCAACCATACCAATTTAGTGAATTATAGACTAAATTATTTCTCCTCAGTTACAGTCACTGGAAGGGAGTCAAAAGCATGACATCTCTAGAGCATGCTCCTCCATTGCCTACCATCCAGCCTTGACCCTACGAAGGCCCCTGTAATACTTGTATATGGATCCTGCCCTGTGTGTACATAGGGACAGGATCCCAGCTGCCAATGGCAGCTGATGAAGCCTAAGAGCATTAATTTATGTGGGTTTCCCTGCTCCACGACTTCGCCCCTGCAGAGGAAGACGCCCATGGGAGTGGACACATTGCCATGAGATCTAGAAAAACCTAAATGCTGTGCAGTGCCTTTGATGGATCTTGAACCTTCTGTCTGTTGCATGAAGGGCCTATCACTCTGGGCCTCTCTCCCATTCAGTTGTGAGCATTTGTCATCCTGGATTAAACCACATTGCTTAAAGCTGGGATATAAAGCAGGCCAAGGTAGAACATTCATCTTTAAATGGAAGACAAGAAAACAGAGCAGTGAGTGAACCCCCAAATTTATTACTAAGGGGAAAGGAGAAAGAGAAGCTTGATCCTAAAGAACTGATCACAAATGGCCAAAATACGAGCACTGGTGCATGTGCCATTAGACAGGATTAACTATGCAAGAAGGTAGCCAGCCTGTATTGTAATTGAAATGGTTGTCTAAGGTAATCAGACAGCAGAAGATTTCAAGTTATTGCCATCATATTTTACTCCATCCTTGGCAAGAAAACTTTGAAGGATACTCATAGATTTTAGTCCAAAGGTTGATACTGTCTTTGGCTACAGTCTAGCAATGAAATGAGGATGGATTTTTGAAAATAAATGTCTGGCATTAAAATGAAAATTAAGCGCCTAAATAGCCACTTTTATAATAAATATAGTTATGTATCCCAGAGTGCCAGCTTGCATACAAACTTTCTGGGACAAGCTTATCCCAGCAATTAGACCAATGCAGTATAATGAGTTACGGCAGGGATGAATTTGGCTCAATCCTTTGCTTAAGTCTCCAGAGCCAGACATTTCATTCATTTATTAAAAGGGATACTATCAAGTAGTTTTGGACCAAAATTTAGCTTTGATTGGGGTGGGAGGAAATTTCTGAACACAGATGTTCATGATACTTTTCAATTAAAAATTACCTGTGTGATGCAAGGCAAAACAAGAGACAAAGTGAAAGTGAATACAAGCAAAAGTGAAACTGACAAGTCTTGTCACTGCTGGTGGAACTGGGAAAATAAAATAACTCTTTTATTTGGCAGCTGAACGGAAAAAAAATTCAAAATTATTTGGGGTCAACCTGAAACAGTTTTTTTGGTTTTTCTCACCAAATCATAAAATCAATAAGAGTTAGTTTCAGGTCAAACTAAACATTTCATTCTGCTGTGGGTCAAAACTATTCATTCTACCCAAAATTACATGTTTTATTTATTTTTTGTGTGGTTTTTTTTACCCATTATAGTTTTGGGTTGGGGGGGTGTAAGTAAATCTTGCTAAATTTCAAAGCAAAATGTTGTTTCAAATGAAAAGTTTAAGTGTTTTGTTTAGAAAATGTCAAACCAAAAAGTGTTAATTTTTTTGGAAAAAAGTCTTTTTGCCAAAACTACTCACCAAATTTGACCCAAATTTAAGAACGGTTTCAGTCAACCTGCAGCTGCATTCTTCAGTGTATTATCTATTCATCAAAATTTTTTGCCTGTTTCTAACTGCTGGCCCAATGATAGACAACAAACAATTAGCAATTGAAGTGATATCAGTTTTTTTGAAATCCTCCTCCTCCCCGTTTCAGTACCGTGGGGTATTACTACTAACAAGTAACAGAGTTAAGGGAACATTTTAAATATATATTTTTTTCTTTGGTGTCGTTTAATTTTATACAACATATCCAAAAACAGAATATTAGAAAGTATCTTCTTATGCCAGTTATGACATATACCAAATACAGGACACTGGTTAAAATAATGAAGTGGGAAATGCAAGCATGCCACACTTCACTTAGCTGCCCAGGGCAACCGACTGTACAATTATCATACAATAGAGTGATTGTAGTTTTACACAGGAGTTAGTTCTGCAGGATTCTGGGAAACCAGGTGAGGCATGTCACTTGACCTTTTATCCACTGCTTTGTTTTACCTGGCTATAAAAGCCTCTGATGAAACTTATCTCACAGGTGTATTGTAAGGTTGCTTTAATTTAAGTGCTGGTTCTCTGATGAGACATGCTTTAGAACTGAAAAGTAAGGTAATCACATAGATACTAGGAGTTAGGCATAAGCCAAAACCCTAGATCTGAGAGCCCAAATGTTTTTGGGATGTTTAGCTCTGTATCTCTGACCTCTGCCTAGTCTACTCTTATAACTCCTCTGCACAGCTTTTCCAATTTGGCAACCTCTTTGAGTGATTTTAGTTTGTACAGCAGTTGGATAAATGTAGTGAAATCACTGAGACTCAGCCCAGTTAATCAGACTCTCAGTTAAAAAGACACTGTCAGAGTTGTCTGTTGGCAGGTGGTAGTTGGGCCAGAACAAGCTCATCAACAGCTGCTTCTAGTTCTCCTTTCCACAGATGTGGGTGGGACCCATTTTATTTCCTCTCTTCATTTTTCTATTCATCATTTTTTTTTATAATGGATGACACACAGCTGTGTCCTAAAAGCCATTGCTCATCTTTGATATCACTAGTGGAAATTGTTATCTCCCACATCCCAGGGCTAGCCTAACATTAACTCAAGCCTCACGCTGCACTGCTACCCCTCTTGTTAAAAAAATCCTGGAGACTGAATTCAAACATATTTGTACATCAACTATCAATTTCTGAAGGGTGCACCCTTATCTTCTATTGAAAGAGAAAGTGGAGATTATGGGGGGAGAAATAAATCATGAGAGACAGTATAACAAAGCATGGCACTTGCCTTGAAATACTTCTGTTTGTGTGTCCTATAAGGGATTCAGTTTAGAGGGGCTCCAGGTCATTTACTAATAGAAGACATCTTGGCGGTTTATACTTAGAGGTTAGAAACAATCAAAAACAGCATTCCAAGCATTCCAATCACCTACATCACATCAGATACAAGGTCCATTGCCCCAAAGTTGAGTGCCCTCAACTCCCAGTGAGTTAGTGTCTCAATCAATGGGCCTTATTGGGCATCCAAGAGCAATTAGAGAGCCAGTACCGATGGCTGTCACACATACTTTTTCTCAAATGCACTTGGCAAGAAGGCTGCAGCCCTTTTCTTTTGTCATGACTTAACCCATACTTTCTCACCTCGTGGTTAAATTGTTGCTTTGCACTGGATTTGGGATTACATCCTTAAAGCAAGCACTCACTACAGCTAACGTGCAGTGGTCTCTATGTTAAACGGAGCTTCACCCAGAGTGCACATTACATCTTTACTCTGTACCAGTCAATTTCCAGGTGAAGTCTGGTGTTGGTCTTTATTAAGAAGTGCTGATTGTGCTATTTCTACATCCTATGTGCTTGTTCCAGGGTTTGAATAATGGACCCAGCCAAAAGCCAGGGCTGATGTTAGGCTTTCTGATCCCTTCCTTTTCTATACTTACAACATTTTTGTTCTCAATTACCCAACAGAAGATAACTGCCTTCCAAAATGTTTCTTTCCTAGTGCACCTCATATCTGGCACTGGACTCTGGAAGGAGTCCCTTCCTCCTAGTGGCTGAGAGGTAGCTGTTCTTTGGCCAGACTCTGTATGGTCTGGAGCTCAACATCAGACAGAGGACAGATGGAAAACCTATTCCCAGCCTTGTTAATATGTACTATGCACTATAATTCCACTTGCTCATACTCTGTTCCAATTGCTTGAGGTGTCTTTAAAAATGCCACTGCTACAGCTAGTTGTTCAGTTTTCAGTGCACTAATTTTGTGTGTTCATCCATTGGGCCTATGGGTGAGAAGGGATGGGAAACATCTGAAAATGTGCAAAGCAGCTTTGGAAAAGGAGACAAAGTGAAAAAACCGAACACACAGGAGGTCTATCACCCTTATACTCTAGTACATTCTTGCCATCTCTATACGGTATCTCCCTAGTAGTCTCTTGGTGGCTTTCACTACTAAGCTCAGTCCTGGACAACTATGTTCCACAACAGCAGCATAAGGAGGCTATCAGTAAACACAAATCAAACAAATTCACCATAAGTGAAGATGTCATGTAGACAGGCAGTGGGGACAGGTGCATAGAACACTGGACTATGACTCAGAAGACCAAAGTTCTATTCTTGGCTCTGCCACTGATCTGCTGGGTGATCTTGAACAAATCATTTCACTCCTCTGTGACTCAGTTTTCCTCTTCTGTAAAATGGAGATGATACTGACCTCCTTTGCAAAGCGCTTTGCGACCTAGTGATGAAAAATACCATATAAGAACTAGGTAATATTATATTATTTGCTTTGTTAGCACAACATGGTATTTAGATTGTTCTAGATTCAATGGAGTGGTAATATTCATAGGACTTCCTGCAAAGAGAAAAAAGTTAAGCTATACTGCTTTTTCACTTGAAATGAATTGCCTCGCAAGCAGGCTTGAATAGGCTTCTTTTTTGTATTTTCACTTAAAGTATTTATTGTGGTGTTTTCATTTATTTTGGGCTTCTCTGCCTAAAGCCTAGAACTGCAATTAAAAAGTGTCTATATTAACCCAATGAACAGCTTATTTATGTTGCATTATTTAATCTCCTGAAATATCACTCAGACGTGCTCTATTCTTTAAGAGTAGGAACCTATTTTACATACTACTATAGAAAAGGTCAAGCAAAGGTTGTGTATGTCTTTTAAGCAAAATGTAGGAAATTGTCCTTTAAAAGTAATATAAGAAGCTGAAAAGTTAATGGAAGCACAACGAACAAAAAGGTTGATTAATAGTAGAATAGACAGAACATACTGAACTTCTAAGGTTTGATCCTTCAAAGCCTAAGAGGCAACTCAAGGTTCCGTAATAACTACTTGATAATTTCTACTGCAAATGTGAATGGAGCTATGTAAACAGGAAAGGTAAGGGGGGGGGGGAGGTGAAATGGATGTTTACCTTCTCATCCCTCTCTCACTAAGCAATCAGCAGATTTAAGTAAAATTGATTCTTTCCAATCATCCCACCCACACACTTTTTGTAGTGTTACTGTAATAAACCCTTCCTAAGTGCTGGGACTGTCTCCTAAGCCCAGTAAAATTACAACTCTAGCAAATTCAAAGGGCCCAGTTAAATGTTGTGGTGTAGATGGGACCTAACTGTGTTCTCATGACTAGATTAGAATACAGATCAGACCAAGGATTTAGCTTAAAATATATATTGATATGATGTATATATATGATATGATATCCAGGTCTCTCGAATCCTAGTCCCTGATATTATGCACTAGTCCTTCCTGCAGTCCTTCTCTTAAAAGAGTCAGTATGTTCCCTTTCCTTATTCTCCCCTCTCCGTTAGTTTTTAATACTACTTTTTTTGTAAGTCTACTCCCAGTTAAGTGTATCCAGCTGGACTATCCAGGCAGGCAGTATTTCTTTTACCAATTCTGTAATCAATTCCCCATATCCGGATGTTACAATACTACTTTGGCTCCTGGTCTAGACGCTCTTCAGCGGTTAATGGTGTCAAGCAGTTGATTTCACTTCTAAGCAATTTAAAGATTTAGTAGCTGATTCATAGTGCCCTTGGGCTTAGGGCAGCCCAGTAGGAATCTCCGGGTTCGTAAAGATGGTAAATCCCGGTGTTCCAGCTCTGTCTCTCTCAGGAATACTTGAGATACTTATTCTCTCTTGCTTCCAAAAGAAAGAGGGTCACTCCCAGTGCACTGACTACTATACTCTGTTCTGCCTTTTATTTTCTCTTATTGCTCATGACATTTAAAGTAAGTAAACAGGGCATTTTCCACTGGGCGTCATTCAGATCCTGTTATTACGGAGTGACCAGTTGTCAGGATGCGACCATGTTTACTTGAGCCGTCACCTAGAAACAACTTATTTTTCCATTTGGAGCTCGGCAGCATTGCAACATGGACAAAGTGTAAGTGTGTCCTGCAAAAGAGCAGTGGCCTGGATTTAATTTCACACACATACTTTCAGCTCCCATGCCCTCACACTGATTTATACTATCTGATTTATACTATACTACCATCGAATTTATTTCTAAGGGCTTCATATTCAGTTCTGCCAGTTTAGACCCAGCTCTCCTGAACTCCTTCATCCTTTAGATTTGCTTCCCATAGGATCTTACCTCCCAGCATTCTGAGTTTGTTAAAGTCTGATTTTTTTTAATCCATTGCCCTTATACTGGTGCTTTTGCTTGTGTAGAGCTTAAAATCTGCGTGTGCACATTGTTATCTCCATAATTAAATGAACGGAGAGGCCAAAATCATTTTAAGATCGCGAGTTGTCTTTAATGTAGTTACTCTTAATTTACACTGGTATAAATAAGGGCAGAATCAGGCCTCATTGTCTATCGCGCCATCATCACTAAAGCCACGTAGAACGCCTCAACACCCTGGTTCCTGACTTTGCTGTGAGAATTAATGACACACATATCAAGTCATAAACCAACACCCATAGCATCTCTAACTGATATTCCATTAAGTGAAGTGTAACATAACTGCTAATTTTCACCTTCTCGTTCGTCCAACCCGAAGCCCGTGGTGGGCAGAGGCCACTGGGAAAAGTTAATTTTAATGACCAACCCTTGTGAAAGAGCATTCTCCCTCACTCTCTTTGGTGATTTAGAGGAGAGCAGGGGGACTTAAATTCAGCAAAACATTGATTTTAACCACCATTATACCTTAATCCTGGTGCCAATTTAATGCACCTTCCAACAGAGACTCTCTTAGGCACTGAATAAGTACAAACATTTGCCCTTTTCATGTTCCTCTCAGTAGCACATCAGACACTGAAAGAAAAAGAAAATCAATAACCCCCACCTCTAAGTGACTTTTGAGACCCTCCTGACCACTCTTACTGAATAAAAGTGACCTCTGAGTACATGCCTGGCTCGATTAAACTGAAGCTTTTCTTATGATCAAAGTATCAGGTCTAGTCTTCCATGCACATACACACACACACTCACCCACATGGGGCAGTTGGATCTTCCTAGCAGACACTATAGGGCATCACTCTAGTCTGGCCAAAACCTCAGTCTCCCTGTGCAAAGCCTCCATTTTATACCTATTCCTATGCCGGGTGAAACAAAGCAATGTATTTTGTGGTTAAGGCTGTGTCTTAATACAGCTTATTGAGGCTTTTCTAGATTCCAATCCTCCCAGCCTTTTTAAAGAATTTCTCATGGTTGCTCTAATATGATTTCTGTGCTGCTGGATGCACCCAGTCATCAGCATCACTGAAAGTGAACTTCCCCAGCAACTGTATTTGGCCTCACTCTTCTTCCGGCCATTTTTCCATTTGTAAAATGTACAAGAGCTCTTTCGAAATAATATATGGATTTGCTATAGAAATTCAGTTAAACACACTGCATGTGTTCGAAAGAGAGGGCTGTGATGCCGGCAGAGCAGGTTCCAGCTCATGCCAAGGCCTCACTGAACACTTACAAAGGCACAGCTGGACATCAGTCTTGCTTACCTGTGTGTTAGCATCATCAAAATAGACATTAGATATTACATTGATAAAAGTGTATTTAGTGGTTAGACTTTATAAAAATGCTTGTGGGATGCTGAATGTACTGATCTTAGTTATCTCTGTAGCCCCGGAATAAAGTTATATTGAGTGTTTGAATTATAAACCTCTGTAATTGTGTAACTCACCCAATAGGAAAGGTAAGTATTAATGAGGAAGAATTAATAAAAGGTAAAGTGCTCCACATGGCCCATTGAAGGCAAATAAGGTATTGTATAGCGACAGAGGCCCTGTTGATTTCATTCTGAACTGCCTCCAGCAAGGAGAGACCTAGGCATGAATTCATCCCATTAGTTTGGATTCTGGAGTGGAGAAGGGATAAAAATCCCTGACAAGAAGAAACAACTTTTTCATGCTGTTTGGATTTTAAGGGCTAAGATTCCTAAACATAAGTAAAGAGATCCTCATGCTACTTGGCATGGGTCGGCCCTGAAAGACATTTTGAATTGGCAGATTCCTACATGCGTCACCTTTTGAATCACAAACATGTGTGTGTGTATACGTTGCTTGCTTTAACCTGTTAATAACTCGCTTATTCCTTTTTCCTAGTTAATATACCTTTAATTAGCTACCAGCAATGTCTTTGGTGAGACATCTAAGGTACAAATTGATCCGAGGTAAGCGCCTCATCTCTTGGGACTGGAAGCACGCTGACTATTTTATGATTTTTGGTATAAGTGACCGTTTATCACATAGTCCAGCTTGCCTGGGTGGCAAGACAGACCTGAGTGTCCAAGGGGACAGTCTATGACTCCATTATAAGATTACTATAGTATTTTGGAAGTTCACATTTGTTACTGGGTTAGTGAAATCTAATTAAGAATACCATCAGTTTGGGGTGTGTGTCATGAGCCACTCCAGACAGCGTGACAAGGGCAATCGCTGAACTCAAAAAAATCCTTCACAGGCCAAGTCCCACCAATGGAATGAGGATTACACCTTCTACCAAGATGTGGCTATTTACATGGCTCAGGTATGCAACACACACCTTGGCTAAGAAGCATCTTATGGCACAAACAAGGCCGTAACATGTGTCGTAAGACTCCTGTTTGATAAATGGATTTGGCCACGTATGTGATTACGCTTTACCATCACTGCTTCATTTGGGCTATGCAAGCACGCAGCCACGCTTTGCAAAGGAGTTTGTTTTGTTCTCGGAACAAGTTGATACTATTAAGCCAGCACATCCAGTCAATATCTAATTTACAGGAGCAGACAAAGCACAGTGGACTGATTGCCAGCTGGGTGGTTGCAGGCAAATAGCACAGAGGAGCATTGTACAAGAGCAGCAGGATAAAAAAATGTAACTCAAAGATCATCTATTTGAAAAACAGATTACTGTTATTTGCTGGTTTGGCTGGACTACTAACAAAATCCATTTACCTAAGACCAAAGACCAAACCGTGACTTCTCACCAGTACTCAACAGATACAATTCCATTCATATTGTGGTTTATACTGCAGCTCATTTAAAGTGATGGTCTCAAAGATATTGTAATTTATGAAAATATTGTCTCAGTAACTTTATTTAAGGCACCCAGCGACTGCTGTGGATTGGGGACCATATAGGTTATCATTTGTTTATAAAAATAATGGTCTATTGACTGTGTAGATTAAGAGATGGATTCAAACTAAGGAAGTTCAGATTTGAGTTTTCGCACAATTCAAGGTAGTTTCTGGACTGGTGTTCAGCATGGGTCTAAAGTCTAAGGTGAATGGTGCTCTCTTAGGTGCAAAGCAGGAAATACAAGTCAAAGTGATATTTTTAAGCATACATTCACCACAGGCCAAAATGGATTCAAGATGGGCTTTGACATATGCCAGAAATGACCTTTGAAAAGATGGTTGAAACTAAGGAAATTTCTGCTTTTCCTAGTCTCCTCCATACATGTTATCAATCTTTCATCTCTAATCCTCCTCTCTCCCCAACCACTTTTCACACCACCCATTTTGCATCCTTCTCTCCACTCATCTTCTCTTCCCCTCACCAGTCCCTGTCCTGAGGGACACAAAAGTCAGTCTATAATAAAATCTAATGCTGACCTGTGACTCCAGTTTCTGATCAATAGATTTCAGCCACTATAAAAAGCTTTTTAAAAGACCCAGCCAATTACTAAGAGAGAGAATGTACAGACTCACTATGAGGCTAGTCCTCTGAAAATTGTCCATATATTGTGGGACAACATAAAAATTAAAGCAATCCAAATGTTAAGGCATCTATGATTTCCTGATGTCCATTGTTATACATTTTGCATACAAAATGTGTAGGGCTTTTTTTATTCTTGCAAGACAATTTCAGATGCCTATGCACTTTGTCTCCCATTCATCAATACCTTCAGTGTGAACCTCATGGCATCAGTAAGACATTTCCATCCCCTGCATTCGCGATCTTGGAGTCTCTTGAGCCAACAAACTGTCAAATTAGTGCCAGCTTGTGACAGCTTTATGATATGAAATCTTGTTCACAAGCAAATGGTGAGACCCCCAGTTTGCTACTGCTGTCAAACTGGAAATGCTTTTTTGTGACTCCCTGATAAGCTTACATCTTGAAAGCAGATCCCAGCAGAAAAAGGAGCAAATCTGCCAACACAAAAAAAACCAAACACACCCTTAATGTAGCGACATTTAACTGTTTCCTCCTTTTACCTACGTAATAGTTCTATTCTAAATTTCTGTTTAGGGATGACAGAATTGGTTTAGATTAATCAAAAAAAACAATCACCCACCATCACCCTTTGCATCAAACAGAACCACACCAGAACCATATATTCAGCTAACCATTATTAAACCCTCAGGCCTTCCATCATTAATCAGTTAGTGACACTGCTAAAAATTACTTTCCTTGGTCTACGCAAACCACAAAGATGTAGTTAGCATCATGTCATCCAACTTGATTCTTCACAACTGAGCAAAGTGGGGTAGTGAAGGTAAACCCAGTTTAGCCAAACTTGTTTGAACAGAAGAAAAGGTTAGTAGACAAAGAAACATTATTAAACCTCAGAGAGAACAAACAATGGAACGCTAAACAAAAGATGATTATATTAGGAAAAAATATTTCTTTAAACTCCAAGCTCTTAGGAACTGGGAATGGGTCTTTCCTATACATCTGTACAGTGCCCTGTGCAACTACTTTGCTATTGTCATATAAATAAAAAATACATTGACTGTTTATAAGTTATTAATGTCCTGAAATAATCACCTTTACATCCCCCTCCAAGTAAAATTATTTGATCTGCTATTAGCTGCTTTAGTTTAATTCCCAATAGGTGGTAGGATTAATATCAGGAAGCAACAACAAGGATTGGAAAACATGACGGAGAGAAATCCTTAAAAAAAGATTGCTATTTTCAATGCACTTCATTGATTATTCAACAAGATACAGACGAATTAAGGGCTCGATTTTGCAAGCTCCCCACAAAGTACTCCAGCTGAAGTCAATGGAAGTATGGCAAATAAGGACAGCAGTAAAAATTAGAGTCAGCTACCACTGAAATAGATTGTTGCTGATGCATATGATCCATGCTCCTCTTCCTACAATCAAATCCCCAAACATTGGGGTATAGCATCGTTACAAAAATTGTGTTTATGGTCACTATTTTTTTCCTATTGCGTGTTCGACTACTATATAATATACTAAAAGTATTATTAGTGAGAGAAATTAAATTTCACTTTAGGAAAACTGTTGGAGTGAATTTGCTGTTCACACATGGTGCCAGAATTAGTCATGATAGAAAGCGCAGACAGAAGTCACAGACAAAAGCAGTGTAAGATTCCTGTGCTGCCCCGTCAATGTGCTTCCACCAGGCTCTGCAGAGACCATGTCTCCATGTAAAAAGGGAAGAAAGGAGTGGGTTAGTCTCCAAACCGACTGATCCCTGGCTTCATAGCTAAGGATGCCAACAGGAGTAGCAGTTAATGGTAGTGGCGATTTTGATGATTTGGCCCTGGTCCAGAGGAGATCATCTCACAACCACCACCCAGACCAGCAAAAAGCCATCAGCTGGTGGTAACATTCAATCACAATAGAGCTCAGTTGCATTGAATCTATCCTTCTAGAATACGATGAGTTGAAAGGTGCTAGCCTGACAGCCTTGGAGACTTAAATCTTTTGGTTTGTTTATAGGCATAACTCCACAGGATCCCTCCTATATTAGGCTGACCTAACCAAGCACAATTAAACAGTCATCTTAACCAGATTATGCTGGGAGTACTGCAGAGTTCTTGGGTTTTGTTTTGTTTTTTTGGAGAGGGGAGGGAAATGAGATGGTTCAGATGTGTTGCTTCTTTGGGGGAAGCATCCCTACCTGTGAAAATTTCTGATCATATCCCTGGAAGAGCTTCCAGAAACAATATTTTTTTTTACTGGAGATGAGCAAAAACTGGAACAGGTTATCTGAACCACACGCACTTTGAGTGCTTGAGATTTCATGAATTAAACCAGGGATGTTCTTGATTGTTATATAAAAAGATAGGATCCAGCTCCTAACTATGGTTGGCATTAAAATACCAGGAACATCCCTGGTTTTGTCCATTTTTGGCAAAAGATAAGATACGGGTTCATTTCTATGGCTAGTCCAACCTTTTGTTGAAATGCTTTAATTAATGAAACCTCAAGCACTCATTCACTGCAATCTCATTTTGAAAATCCATTTTTAAAATGATACACAAGATGCACTAAGAAGTTAATTCAGAATCATGGGTATCTGGAATCCCCCAGCTATTGAATTTTGCCTCTGGTCAAAGTGACCTTGTTGGAAATCGAGCACAGTTTATTTCCCCTAGCAAATCTCCACCCACCCATGCTGGTGAGGATGCTCTTTGTTTTAGTGGATTACTCATCACTAAGGAGAACCAAGAGAACATCACGAGACAGGTGCTTTACTCAGCTTTAAAATATTTTCTCATTTGACCAGTAGTATTGTTTACAGAGGTGTCTGGTGGCCCCTGCTGGTACACATATGCATTAGTAAGTCACATCACTAGCTAAGCAGGAAAGGTGCTGCTCTGATATATGGGTGACCTATGGTACAATCTTATCGGACAACTCTAAGGAAGAGGGATTGAGTATATTAAATAATATACTTCCCAATTCTGAAGATTCCAGAGTTTTTAAAAAGAATCATTACTTTGGATCTGCTGTGATTATTTTAATCAAAAAATGGAAAAATATATTCTTGTTTCAAAAGTATTGTCTAACATAGCTGACATGAAAGGGCCAATAAACATGGAGGTGAAGCATCTGAGACTCATTTCATTTCAGGCCTAGCGTTCATGAAAAACTTGCTTAATATTTTCACCTTCCTCTACTAAGTGCTGTTGAAATGTGGTGGGCTTCGGAGCCCTAGAGAAAAAATTCTGTAGGTGTCCACAGGAATCTAACAACACGAGCAGCCAGAAGGACTGTGCCTGTAGCACAATGCCTGCAGGAAGGGTACTGGGGTCGGGGGGGAGTAGATCAAGCCACACTATTGTTCAGTCCTTACTCTTTCTGGTGATATTGCAAATAAAGGTGTCAATTAGTACAAATTGTGGTAGCTTTTGTCATTTGTCCACTAGAGTTAGACTGGGAGCTGTTTTCACATAGGTTACCAAAACAACTCCAGACATTGGGAGTGATTTACAATGAGGAGCTGGATACAAAGGGCTACAGATGGCATCATCAATCTTGAGCTACTTAGCCCCTCTATTTAGTATTTTCTGTATGCAATTATGATTCTAAACTGCGTGCAGAACAGATTTAGTTTTTCTTGTGGTGCTCACTGAATTCTTACCCTTTGATTTTAAAGAATGAAAGTAAGCATGAATTCAAGTTCAAGGGTGAAATCTCTGCTCCACTGAAGTCAATGGACTTTTTGGCATTGACTTCAGAGGGGCTAGGATTTCATCCAAAATTACGTAAAGCTGCAGTTACTTGATGTGATATTTAAAGTTAAATCCAGACAACCTAGCAAACAGCCCTGCGCGTGCTTAACAGCCACAACATACCAACTATTTCCCTTTTTCCGGTCATGGTCAGACAGTTGAGTTTTGCTGTTTATCCATTAGCAGGTCACAAGTACAGCTTCACTCGAAAGCTAATAAGTCAGGATTGTCTACTGATTTGAGTACCTGGGCCGGGCGGGGGGGGGGGGGGCATTCATAGTAAGACCTGAATAAACCACTTAACTTCTCTGTGTCTAACTTTAGACTTTTTTATTGTTGTTCTTTGTGTTACAATAGTGCCTATAGGACCCGGTCCTCATTGTGCTAGCTACTGTACAAACACGTAGGTAGAGACAGCTCCTTCCCCCTAAAGTTTACAATCTCAATAAACAAAGGGTAAGAGAAGGAACAGAGAGATTAAGTGACTTGCCTAAATCATATAGGAGTTTATTGACAGAGACAGGAAAAGAATCCAGGTCTTGAGTCCAAGTCCAGCATGTATTTACCAGACCGCACTACTTCTCTAATCCAGATGTGAAATAAGGATAATCTTAATCTCATACGGGTTTTGTCATCTTAATATTTGAGAAGTGTTTTGAGATCCTTTGATGAAAGTTGCTGTTATATTCATGAAAAGTGTTATCTTGACAGTCTCTGGCTCAGCTCAAATTACTCGAACCCTATCCAGGTCCCACTAAAGTCAGTGGAAAGACTTCCATTTACTTTCATGGGAAACAAAGCAAGCCCTTGATGTTCGTCCCTTTTACAAAGAGTGCGGCAGGCAATCACATTTCATGTGTCAGCAACAGCACAGTTACTGTCAGTCTTCAAATGAGGTAATAATGAAAAAGCAGAAGGCTGCTATTGTAAACTTGGAAAGAGAGCAGTGAGCACTTTATAAATGCTTCAAACTCCAGTGCTCAAAGAGTTACCGAGAAATGTCAAAGCAGCAAAGAATCCTGTGGCACTTTATATACTAACAGACGTTTTGGAGCATGAGCTTTCGTGGGTGAATACTCACTTCGTCAGATGCAACAACAAGAAATGTCAATAACAAAAGGGGAAAAAAAACTAAGACTGGATTATCGGAACACTTGTAGTTTGGTACCAGCTGAGAAAAATGAAAGTGGTTTCCAAAAGTTTATCATGGTTGCTAGGCTCAATGAAACTTAAGCGCACACATGCACACCCCCTTCAATTCCTAAGAGGAGGTGGATTTCTCTCCTGGATAACTTTGTTCTGTGTGGAAACTAGGTCAGTAAATCCCTAGGAATGTGTCACAGCTGACTGCAGCAGCTCATGTTCCATAATAGAATGTTAATCTCACCTGCCTTTCCTCCACTGCCTCTTCACCTGGCAGAGTCTGAAATGTATAGTTAGGACTCCTGAAGAGCTCGTACATCACTATGTGTCACTGACAGGCTAGTCTCCCTTTTGGAAGTTCAGCAATAAAAAAGTGTGATAGGGTGTACAAACCCACATGCACCAGGAAAAGGGTTAATGGGCTGCCAGGGGCCCCATCAGTGCCACCTCAATCAGGTGAAAGTCTTCAAGGAAGGAACTGTAAAGGGAGAGTGCAACTCAGTTGTGACCTAGACAGCGAGCTAAGTCACCTCAGCCTGGAAGCTAAGTGCTGGAAGCTGGACGGAGCTGTGGAAGACCAAGAGGGAAACAGAGACAGCCCTGCTACACCATGCCACTCCGTACAGGAATGCCCAGAGAAGGTGCACAGCTGCACCATGATTCTAAGTATCTGTTTACCAGCTAGGGTTGATGTTAAGTTTGGCAAAGCTCAGGTAGAACAAGACATGAAAACACTACCTCTACATCAATGAAAAGAACAAAATGAATCTCATTCATCCTCTCTTCATGGAAAGGCATTAAAATTCACATCCATATTAATGCTTCACATTCATTTTCAAAAAGCACTCTTCAGTATTAACAACAGATGCTCCTTACAACTAATCCCTCACACATCCTGTCATTTGTTTTGGCTTTCAAACTTGCTGCTTTTAATGGATTCTTTTTCCAAATAATGTGCATCATCTTAGATGCCGAATCACTGTAACAGATGGAGTCCCCCTCCACCAAAAAAAAACTTCCTTTCTGGTACACCTTTCCAAGCCTGTTGTTTAACTAGGAAATAAAAACTACATTAGAGAACATGTACAATGTGGCAAAGAGCTGCTAGGAGAACACTGAATTGTTTCAGAGAATAAGGAAGGAACATGGACTGGCACCAGAAGATTACAATGTTAGAATGAGACTCAGGAAACCTGGGTTCAATTCCTGAAGTCAGACTTCCTGTGTGATCTTGGGCAAGCCACCTAATCTCCGTATCTCATGTTCCTCACCCATAAAATTGGAATAATCATACTCCTGTCTGTTTAACCAATTCAATTTTAACCTCTAATAGGAGTACATCTATACTTGAGCAGGGACTATGCTTCTCAGCACTGGTAGACTGGAGCTCAAAAACTAAATATAGCACTTAGCTAGGGGTAGCATGGGCATAGGCTCAGGTTAGCTGCTCAAATATTTACCCAGCAGGTCTGGGCAGGTTAGTACTAGGGCATCTCACCTGAGCACTGACCATGCTAGCCCTGGCTATACTGCTAGTTTTAGTGCACTAGCTCAAGTGGCGCTAGTGCACACGTGACTGAGAAGTGCAATCTCAGCTCAGTGTAGGCATATGCTAGGTGTATGCATAGCATATTGTCACTGGGAACCCATCACAGTTGGAGCCTCTAGGTACTCCTGTAATAAAACTAAAGAAGGATCAGTACTTTCAAAAGCAGAAAACATGATCTGCAAGTTACTCTGTCTCTGTTTCATAATTTAGTTGCATTTATAGGTGTGACGGTGCAGGACTCACCCCTGAGGCGCCTCCTTATGGTCTCTCAGGGACTTAGCTTGTCCAGCCTCTGCAGGCTGGTGTCCTGCCGCCGCTGACCCCGTGTCCCTCCCATGACCCCAGTGGCCCTTGTCTTTGGAGTGCTGCCCCTTGGCAATACCCCTGCAGTCTCAGGGTCTCCCCACCCTGGGGAACCCCCCAACCCTCTATCCCCACCTTGCCTCAGTCGTGGGCTACTGCCAGTCACCATCTAGACTGCAGTGTAAAAGCCCCTCATCATAGGCAAGGTGGGGTTGGACCTGCTGCCCCCTGCAACCTCAGTACCTAATTGGCCTTCTACTAGGCCACAGCCTGGGCGGTTTCCAGGCCAGAGCTCCCCAGCATCCTTGGCCTTCCCCCAGCCCCATTCTACTCCAAGTACCTTCTCTCAGCTCCTTGCAGCCAGGTCCTTCCCTCTCAAAGCTAAAGAGAGTCTGTCTATCCTTCTGGCCCATTGCCCTCTTATAAGGGCCAGCTGGGCTCTGATTGCACTGGCTACAGCTGCAGCTGCTTTCCCCATCAGCCCAGCTTTTCTCTGCCACAGCTCTCTCCCAGGCTCCTTTTAACTCCTTCAGGGCAGGAGCGGAGTAACTACCCCACTACATTAGGTAACCAAACTGAGCTTTCACTCACTGAGACCTTATCATCAGGTACCTTACAGAAGACAAGCACTTCAACACAAATGGGTTTTGATTATCAAACACCTCAGGTTGGCTGGCACAGTTTCTACTGTGTAATTTAATGAATGGGGATCATTTCACCGGCTATCTCACACTGACAAGGGCTTGGTTACCTTCCACAACAAGACCATTTTACCCTAATCAGTTGCAAACTGGTCATCACAAAAACTGCAGACATAGCAACAACTTCATACCATACATGGAGTCTATTTTTAAAGTGAAGGCGTAACCAGGAAACCAGATCATGTGTTGATGAACTGTTTGTGTCTGATTAAGATACTACTCAGTTTCCTGTGATAGGCAAAAATAGTTCATCATCAGAGAGCTCACTTCAAGGATCCTTAATAAAATCCAGGGTAAAAGCCTTGTATAAAAGTCAAGAGCTGGAATGTCTATTCACTTGCTATTCTCTCTTGCTCCGTTTGATCCTACATGCTTATAAGAAATTAAATTAGAGCTGATGAAAGTGCCAGATTGATAGCACTAGAAAAAGAAGTCCTCTATCTATCATCAGAACAGTTATAGAATATGCAGTGGAGTGCAAGCTTCCTCAGACACATTCCCTTGTTACCACGCCCCTTATCTGTGTTTTGGAATTACATCCTCTGGGAAAGAAAGAGTATAATCCTTCAGTATTTAGCTTTCCCTATGGAGACTGCCAGTGAGGATGTCAATTTGATGATTTTATGGTGCACAGCTACCAGGAACTAGACTGACATCACTCTCCTCTATGGCCTTGATTCAGCCAAACACTTAAGCATAAAGAAAGTTAAAAAAAAGAAATGGAGACAAAAAGATAACTAAAAGTATGGGAACTTCAACAAAGCTTGATCTAATTACAAGTGAAGGTTCAGACCCTGGGAAGCAATAAATGTGGTGACAAGCAGCATTCAAATGTATCCAGTCTATTCTCTTTCTATTCCCAGTAAGAGTCAATCGCTTCAAAGAAAGACTCACTAGACAAGACATGAACATCAGCATCAGGCATATGTCACGGTCTATGTGTTTTACAATGCCAAGAATCTTCATTACTCCCCCACTCTGAACTTTAGGGTACAGATATGGGGACCTGCATGGACACTTCTAAGCTTAATTACTAGCTTAGATCTGGTAACACTGCCACCATCCAGAAATTTCAGTGTCTGGAACACTTCCTGTCCCCTCAAAACCTTCCCCTCCCTGGGCAGCCTTGAGAGGCTTTTTCACCAAGTTCCTGGTGAACATTGATCTTGGATCTTAAAATAAGGAGAATTTAACCACCACCCCCCTCCTTTCCCCCACCAATTCCTGGTGGTCCGGATCCAATCCCTTGGATCTTAAAACAAGGAAAAATCAATCAGGTTCTTAAAAAGAAAGCTTTAATTAAAGAAAGAAAGGTAAAAATCATCTCTGTAAAATCAGGATGGAAAATACTTTACAGGGTAATCAGATTCATATAGCCCAGAGGAACCCCCTCTAGCCTTAGGTTGAAAGTTACAGCAAACAGAGGTAAAATCCTCTCAGCAAAAAGGAACATTTACAAGTTGAGAAAACAAAAATATGACTAACACGCCTTGCCTGACTGTTACTTACAAGTTTGAAACATGAGAGACTGATTCAGAAAGATTTGGAGAGCCTGGATTGACGTCTGGTCCCTCTTAGTCCCAAGAGCGAACAACCCCCAAAACAAAGAGCACACAGACTTCCCTCCACCAAGATTTGAAAGTATCTTGTCCCCCTATTGGTCCTCTAGTTATGTGTCAGCCAGGTTTACGGAGCTTCTTAACCCTTTACAGGTAAAAGAGACATTAACCCTTAACTATTTGTTTATGACAGCCTAACTTCAATCACACCTGACAGAGTTAGGCCTTGCTGCTTTGATAACTAGCCAGCAGCTGCTCCTTCCCACCTCTAGAGAAGCAGCTTCATATGATCTAGTGGGGAACTGTTTTTAAAAAGGAAAGAACGAGTGAAACCATTTTCACTCCTATAAGGCAAGCACAGCTGAATGCAGGGTGATGGATTTCCACAGCACCCCAGGATTCTAGGTTCCAAGAATCTCTCTTCCCTTCCCTCCAGAACCCTTAGGTAGGTGAGAATAAAAGGTAAGAGGCGCAGTGCACTAATGAAGAAAGGCATCTGGGGCTGCCAAGTTTCCCGATGGCCAGAGTGCAGGCATTGCTCCTGGAAATAAGTGGAAGAACAGTCTGTGAAGGTGCTTTTGTCTCAAATGGCTGAAACAGCTGCTGGGGTAAGGAGGGGCTTTATTTCTCTCCTTCTTGGCCATGCTCAACAGAAAGCGATAGGCTGTGCAGTGTCTGCATGCATGTCATAGTGCAGTATTGTACTGCAGCTCTAAGGCATGAGGCTGGGCAGAAAGGCAGAAATACTTTAGGTTGGTTTGTTTATTTTCTATCCAAAATATGGCAATTTTCCTCAACTTTTCAAAGTGTCAGATCAAGGAAGTGTAAATGAACTGAGGGTCCACAATGGCTTATTTAAAATGACTGGCCATTTCTTGTTATTGAAATAAAAGCCCTGGAGTGGGTCACAGAATGTAAAATCCTGAATCATGTGTCCAAAAGGGGCCAGAATTAAGCTGAATATTTAAGTATCTCAGAGTGATACTCATGTCTTGCTATGCATAACTGAGAATATCACCTAGGAAACTTGTTTTATAGTTGGTGTAACAATTATTTTGCAAAGGAATTTTAAACAATTCTCATATATGTCTTCTTTCAGGAATGTTGGAGGATTTAACCTTTATTAATGACTATGTATTTTGGTTCCTAGACAAGTTAACAGTGTTCCTTTAAAATCAGTAGTTTAAATGGGCACAGGAAAAGGAAGTAGATTCTGGAACTGGAACAATTCCCTCATTTCCATAGTTTCGGGTTCCTGAATTGATGCATTACCATGAAATTTGTGTCATAAGCCTAGTGGAAATTGCCTCAGATGTATCCTGGATGTTATGTTCTGAATGTGATGCATGTATAATGGAGTAAGTTTAGTCTCGTCTGAATTTGCACATATTTTGCACTTCGGGGCCATCATGAATACACTTCTCTGAGGTGTAAAAAGGGTAATTAACAATTGGAACAGCTTACCACGTTATGCAGTAAAATATCCATAAATAAAGACTGGCCATCTTTCTAAAAGACAGGATTTTGTTCAACCACGAATTATTGGGTGAAGTAGTGAAGCTTTAACAACAGTGACGTAATAAATTAGGCAGAGTTGGGGAAAGCCCAAATCATTTGTATAGAATTATTTTACTAGACATGAACATGGAAATACTGTTAAAGCTAAGTGCGAGTTCTGTTTTTCTTTGTAGGTGACACATGTAGGTAGAAAAGAGAAACACTTGGTGAATTCTTGGGGTGTGTTTCCAGATCCTGTCAAAGATAGATTATTGCAGTCAAACAGCAAGAGAGGAAAAACACATCTGCATCGAAGTTTTCTTCTGTGCATTCTCCTTCTACTTCTCTTTGGCAGCAACTCATGAAGTACAGGGTCTTTTGATGAAGATAAAGATATGAGCGACAATGAAAGTGAAACTAATTCCATTTCTTCATCTTCTAAGAAGAATTTTGCTTCATCATATTCTTCAGCATCAGGAACTCCTATTCCTGGAAAGTCTTCAAATGTTCAACAAAGTGGTATTAAGAGGTTTTTGAATAGAATGTCCCATGACCAGACAACAAACTTAACCACACACTTGACAGAGGTATTGATGCCAGCAATTCATCATTTTAGGTAGTAAAAAATCCTGATGCTAGAATTTTTCCATCAATTGTATCCAGTTTACAAACTACCAAGAAGGAGACAGCTTGCAAGAAGTCTTCTGAATGCAGAAGCACATGAAGTGAGAGAGAGAGAGAGAAAAAGAGAGAGAGAGTCGGCATCCTTATTGCACATACTCTTCACGTGTCTCACCTGTCCAATGGATGAAGCAATATTTCCAGTGAGGGTGCAATCAACTTCATGATAATTCCACAACTGAGCATCAACACACAGCCCAATATATTGCTGACTGATATAAAAACAATCAATTGGGCCCACAAACCGTTATTTTGGTTGTGCTGGCTAATATGAAAGCTGCTTGGGTGTTGTTGATAAATAAATATCCATACCGTCTGTGTTATGGATGTGCTGCCCCTCGGATGCAGTTTTTTATAGGTGATGTTGAAAATCTGACAGTTTTCTCATCATGTGTCAGAAGAGAAAAGCATCATCAACTTTTTCAAAAACAAACAAGTGCCAGCAGTCATTTTTCAGTGTCACTTAGTGCAGCACTAAATTTCATGGTGGAAAGTGTTGTGTCCTCCTTGCATTCTAACTACATGGGAAGAAATTCCTTTAACTACATCTTACGCAGAACAAAACTGTTTCATCTGGGGACTCATCCATTCAAAAACCAGAAATAGACAATTTAAGATTAGAGAAGAAAGTGGCATATGTACTGTTGACTCATAATTCATCAGGTGAAGAGAAAGGAGATATTGATAGATTTGATAATGGGAACAGATATATAGATGAAGTGATTATGGCTGATAAAGAAAAAGATAATGAAAAGCAAAATAGTTGAAGAGTTGGCCTCCTGACTTCCTAGCATAAGTACACTTAAAAATGACTTATTTTCTTATAGTTGCTATGTGTTTGGTTTATTTCTGTTTAATGTCTTTTTCTTTTGCAACTTTCACATTTAAACACTGATCTCACATAGCAAAAAAGATAATTATTCTTTCAAGTTTTAGAACTTCATTTCATTGTGTTTCACGTTTTTCTGAGTTAAAATAGCTCAGTTAACAGAACTTGCTTTTGTAATTAGACTAAGTATGCAAGGCTAAAAGACCACAAAAAGTCTTACTCTTTTTTGTTGCTGTTCTAATAAATTTGTGCTTTGAAACATCTGATTTTTTTTTACATTATCTGACAATATTTAACCAATTTTTGACCAGTCGATTGACCGACTATTTTTGAACAGGTCAAATGACTAGCCCTGCATCTGCTTCAACTCTGACCATTAAAAAGGTACTCCACCTCTCCCTCACCAAACACAAACCGATAAATTAAAAGTAACACAATATATCTAGCAGACAGTACTATGAAAATATCTGGGAAAATGACATTATTAAACACAGACATGTGCCAAAAAAAGTAATCATAAGAAATCACATCTTTTGTCTTGACTCCGCAAGTCTGATTAACAGAGACCTACCAAAACATAACAAAGGATTTATTGGTCATCATATTGAATGTATTTGAGTTAAGAGGTTAAACACGGCAGATTCAATACAAACTGGTCACAAATTGCCTCCAGAAAGAAACATGAGGTATGTTAAGATTTTTTGGGGTGTAATGGGAGTCCATCAATCACTTTGCTCTGGTTATAAAATACAACATAGATCCCCAAAGCCTCATAAACCATAGAAAGACAATCATCATTCTCTTTCTTTCTGGTTTCTCATTCTTTCCTCAGCTGGTATTAACCCTGACAACCCGTCTCTTTGTGTTAGCCTCAAGCTGCCTCTCTATTCTCAGTCCACTCTGGTAGAAGGGACTTCTGTTTGTGTGTCTTACATATTGCCAAGTAACATTGCTCGATAAATGTCAAGACTTTCTATAGGTCAGCTTGATACTGGATACATCTTGGCTTCATTCATAAGTGAAGTTAATAGTACAAGAAAAAAAACCTTTTGCTTCATCAGTTTTAAAGCATTTGTTATGGGGAAATGTTTCTGTTGAGTACTCTTCATCAGATGGAGGGACGTAGCATAATTGTAAGGTTCAGTGAGAATGAGTTTAGTTTTTCATGTTTACTTTCTTGCTCTTAAGATTGTCTCTAATAGCGACGTTTCTCTGTTTAAAATAAGTGCTGTGAGATGTCATCTCAGAACTCCCCTAAGTGCAAAAAAAGGAGAAGCCAACTTCCATCTTCCTCTTGAAGTTGCTGTGATGGGGTGGGAGACATAGGGGCATGTGCAATGATGCGTGTCCCAGCAAGCTCCATGGAGTAAAGAGTTTGTTCCTTTTCTTTCCTTTTGCCATCTCAAACTCCCCTCTAGATGTGTTTATGTCACCAAAGAATTTCAAATTGGAGTCTAATAGAATAAAACCCTCCCACAGGAGGGGGTATGCTAATTAAGTAAAACCAGGGTATATATAATCTCTGATGTGTAATGTAATTCTAACATTTGAAACAGACAGGCAAAAATATTTAGGATAAGGGCTGGACAAAGGTAACAGAAGAAAAATATCTGGATAAGGCAGGGAAATGAACCAAGAGAGGAATAAACCTCAATTCAAGTTCATCCCCATGAAATCCTTATGAATCCACTTTTCTGCACATGGGGCCAATCTGAAGTATTGCATCAACCCAGGTGTCCATCACAGTTTTCTTATGTGTGGTATCAGATTTTCTTTCCCACAGTGTAAAGCGCAAAAAACAGGAACTTAATTACCCACCTGCTTGCTGAGAATGCAAGGGAAAACTGTATTGTTATATCAGTACAACATATAGGTACGCTGCATGTTTGAATTTGATGTGAAATGGCTTCAGACACAGAGACACAATAACTCATTAGCAGGATTTTAATCCAGGGAGGACAGCCTCAAGAGCACAGGCAGATGACACTGCTTTCAGACTGCCAGTTCAGCAATGCACTTAAGTACATACTTAAATCCTATTGAAGTACATTGTCTGAAACATATGCTTAGGTGCTTTGCTGAATCAGGGCGTTGGTGCTGACAGTCCTGGGTTTAATGCCTTCTGACTATCTGTGGTGTCTGTATGCAGACAAGGTTCATTACATTTAGATCGGGGTAGGGGAGTAGGGGAGTGTTTAGGTCCATCTTTAACTTAAGGCTCCTAGCACACCTTTTCACAATATAAATAAATACTAATAATAAACCAGGAAAACTATATGCTATCTTATCTCTGCATCCTAAATTCAAAATGTACACAGTTATGTATGGAATAGTTCTGAAATAGGATAAATCCCCTATGTACAAGCCAACATTTTGCTAGCAATTATTGCAATGACACATTCTAAATACAGCTGAAAAACAGGATGAAACAAAAAAAACCCATGACTTAAAGATTTAGTTATCCAACACAAATAAACCAAAAGAGCAACTTTCAATTATTTATATCAGAAGCTTAGCCAGTCAAAGAAATATTTCTCAATAAGATGATATGAAGCTGAGCTGGTGAACTGAAAGTCTAAAACCAAGCAAAATATATTATCTATAGGAAAGCACCAGTCTCCCAGGAATTGGTAAGTTCACTCCTTATAGCCAAACCCTAGTTTTGTCTTTAATAGGACAGCATACATTCTCATCAACATCTACCAATGCATATATGAACTCCTTTCAATACCAGAGGCATTATGGTCACCTGGGTAGGATGCAGGACAGTGAGTCAAGAAACTTGTGATCTTTTCAGAGGTCTACCATGACTTTCTGTGTGACTCTGATGAAGCCTCTTTACATATCTGTCCATCAATTTCTCTACCTCTACAATGAAGGTAATACCTTTATAATAAGCTTTGATGTCAACATTTGACAAGTATTCTATAAACACCGCATATTTTTAGATCAGCTATTATCACTTAGACAAATTGAATCCGTCAGAAACACACAAATATTCACTCACCAACAATGTTGTTCCTGGGTATATTTAAAACCAGTTAAATTATCTAACCACTGAGTTAATCAGAGTCTCATGTCTAGAGTCCAGTGTGAAATACATCATATATATCAAATACAAACATATATACCATCATTCTATTGCATCATAATATTTATGTGGCTGCTAAAAAACAACTAGACCTAAGGGAGTGGTTTCCTCCTCATTAACATACGCACAGGAAATATATTCCCTTCTCTGGGAAGAAATAAAATGGTACTGGGGCTCTTAGAGTCTGAAGGGTTGTGAGTTCAATCCTTGAGGGGGCCACTTAGGGATCTGGGGCAAAAATTGGTCCTGCTAGTGAAGGCAGGGGGCTGGACTCAATGACCTTTCAAGGTCCCTTTCAGTTCTAGGAGATTGGTATATCTCCAATTATTATTACAATTTCAATGATTTCTTGTGGGAACACTTTCAAAATGATTTGTGCCTTTCCTGGCATTCTGCTCATAAATTTTTGATCTCTGGTCCAACAAATGAACTTTGGCTTTTCTAACTAACTTGTAAATTTTCCCTGTTCTTCTCTCCAGAAATGATCCTGAGTAAAATATAAGCAGTGAGTGAATTAAAGGTGATGCAATTCCACCCCTCCATAATGACAGGCATTTGTGAAGATGAAAAGGCATATAGCCCAGGGGGATCTTAAATGCTACTTTCCTGCAGCAATAATAGTTATGGGAATACTCAAATATTGTTTCTCCAGTAAAATTATAACACCTCAAACAGAGAAGATCAAATTTTAAGTTCCTTTCTGAAGTTTGAGAGCGCCATCAATCTGTGCATGATACCAGGGCTGCCGGGGGGGGAGGGGGGGCAAGTGGGCAAATTGCCCCAGGCACGCCCCCACAAGCATATAGTATTCTATAGTATTGCAACTTTTTTTTTTATGTAAGGGGCCCCCGAAATTGCTTTGCCCCAGGTCCCCTGAATCCTCTGGGCGGCCCTGCATGGTACTACGCTGAAACAAATGGGAATGAGGAATGCAGGGCAATAGCAGGATTGAGCTACTAAATGTTCTGAAGCTAAACCCTTCTTGCCCTATTGCATATTGCTTAGGACACAAACAAGGCTCTGCCATCCCTATGTACCCTTGACCATTCTTTGCCTGCCCTCTATTGTTCAGTCCCGTAACTTTTCCCTCTCTCGTAGGGGTCCCAGGCCAGTATATTATGTTAACTGGAGGATGTTTCCTGTTCATGAGATATTAACTATAAACAGGGCTCAACAAACTCCAAGTTAGGTGTTTATAACAAACGCAGAGGTCAACAGCCAAGGAGTTTACTAGTCCAAGGTTCTGTTAATAGTAAAGCTGGCTGGAAAATAGGAGGGGAAACAAATTCTATCATTTCCCTTTCTGTTTTTATTTTTCCTTCCATCTTATTCCCCTGCTCCAGCTTTTCTCTTCTGCCCAGATGAGCTGCAATATACCTGTTCACATTTTGTTTCAAAGCCACACTGAGGCAGCAGGAGAATCCCAATATAAACAAACATATGCCCAAATTCAGAACAGTTATTACAAAGGCTAGCGACCTGCTGACTGGTAAGGGTGGAAGATGAGTCTGAGAGCTAGCACAACTGTTTACTGAAGTACTTTTTTACTTGTATTGCGGTAGTGACTACAGACCCCTAACAGAGATACACTATACTATGCACTGGACACACACACACACACGCCTCAAAGAGTTTATAAACTAAGTCATAGGCATAATATCCTTTGACTTCAAAGGGAGAAGGGAGTGGGCCTGAATGAAAAAAATGAATCCTTTTCCCTTGCCATGGTTTCCATCTATTTCTTTGTTTCCTCCTCTAGCATTTTTAGCTTGTTTTCAGACAGAGGCCGAGGCAAGGGGCTTTGCTGTTGGCAAGCAGCTTGAATATTCTAAATAGAGAAACCAGCCAGAGTAGAGGGATTACAATATCCAATCAGAGGACAGAGTCAGAGCTGATTCATAGAAAAATAATTGAACATTGATTATACATATCAAGTATCAACAAACTCATTGCAAAATAAATGCTAAATGCACAACTCTATTACAGGAGGTAATACTGATGCCAAGAAAATAATAAGTATATAATGTATTCCTATAACATTAGATTATTACAAACCTGCCTTACCCTTCACCAAGTTTTAGAAGATACTTACAATTGCTTTTCATACACACATTTGAAGAAAATAACTCACATACTTACATTTTTGTTACTTTTCTAATTGCATAAAATATTGAAGCAGCCTCTTGTGCCAGGATATTATGTTTCAGGGGTTCTTCTCCTCTAGTACCCCGTGTCATCTATTGTTTTGGTTCTGCAGCAGTCTGCTGCTTCTGTGGCATGGCCTTTCAGTTCAGCCCCCTTCTAGGGTGGCAGAAAAAGTACAAACAGAATAAACCCAAATTCTAGTGCTCTTTACATGCCAGGCCTTCCGCCCCCAACTAGGGGGCATCTGTCTTTGCTTGTAACTTCCCCTCTTGTTGGAGAAGCGGCAGGAGAACCCAGGCCCATCCTCTCCTCTAGGATGAAGCCCAGAGACCCATGGTAGGCAGCAAAGGACCACACCTTCCAATCCCTTGCTGCCTCCCTTGGCTGCTCCTATCTTTTCCCCGTCAGTCAGCATCCCTCACAAGCTGCAGACTCCAATATTCCCGATATGGAGTTCTATCTCCTTGGGTGGTTACTTCCCAACAAACTACTCAAGGCCAGCTTCCTCATGGCCACTGCCAGCCTCTCTGGCAGTGGCTAGATCATATTTCAGAGACAAGTTCTCACTCTCCTTAAGACAGGAGCCTCCTCCTGGAGCTCAGGCTGTAATTCAGACAGTCATTCCATCCTTAACACAGGAGTCCTCCCAGCTCTCCTCCTTAGAGCTGGGGGTGTAATTTAGGCAAGCTGTAAGGCCTTAGCCAGCTTCTCTTTCAGCTGACCCCTTCTCCCCCCCCCCCAGTTAATCCTCAGGTTGGAAGTTCAGCAGGCCTATCTTCTCTTGCTACTGTCTGCCCTGCTATGAGGGAGGAAAAGTATATATATGCTGGTCCCCTTTTCCCAACTCATCTGAAGTTGATTGGGAGAGAGGGGAGCCTGGCCCCCTACAAGACTCCTGTCCCAGGCGCTTAAAGAGACAGTAATGGATTTTCTTCCCAAACACTATTTATCCCTAGGACCGCCTCCTCTCATCCAATGCCTCCCATTTCCTAGGTTCTTGCACATCTCAGACCTCTACCACGACCACACGAGAGGTGGGCTGACTCCCAGGGCCCACCACCTTTAAAGGGATAGATAACTTGGTCACACATCCAAAGTGACAAGGAACACCAGGTTTATTACTCCAAGTGGATTTACACAGACTCCAGAATGTAGCTTTATAACCTTTATTTTGCTTCAATATTCTATTCTATTTTCTTCTACACTATGTTTTGAAAGGTGTATATAAATGTTAGTTATTATGATTTGTGTTTTGTTTAGAACATGTGATAGAAGTCTTTAATTGCAACTTGTAAGATATCATGTAAAAGAACATAAGGATGCTTCAAAGAGGAGTGCTGCCTAAGAGATGGTTGCAAAGCCATAATAAATGATAAAAGGGCTTTTCTTTTACCTTCTTTTGCAAGAAAATCAAATCCTTCAGTATCAAACCACACAAAGTCTACACATGTCCGTATGAAAAATAATTTATTTTATAAACACTTGAAAGTCTTCATTCTTAAAACTCTAAAGCAAAACTTTATTTTTGGGAAATGTTTTGTAGATGATTTGTGTTACTTGAAATTAATGTTTCCCAAAACTTTGACTATCCCTGAAACGTTTAAGAGGACATATGCCTCTTTTGAGATGCTCGATTGCAGTGTTGTTGTAGCCATGGTGGTCCCAGGATATTAGGCAAACCAGGACCCACCAACCCAAAGCAGCACCAGACCCTGCCAGAACAACAGATGCAAAACTCGTAGACATCTCTCCCCTGCTGCAATGATCAAACCCACCACAGCACACCTTTCAAGATCCGTGAGTCCTATACATGCTTAGCACAACATGTGGTATACCTCATCCAGTGCACTAAATAATCCAACAACTACATGAATGAAACTAAACAATCACTACATTCTCAAATGAACCCATGCAGAAAAATGATAAAAGACAAAAACACTATTATCACTTGTGGGTGAACACTTCTCACAAAACAATGACTCCAACAATCACCTCTCAGTTCTCGTCCTGAAAGGAAACCTGCACACCTGGAAAAGATGAGCCTGGGGTCTTAAATTCATAACTTTGCTAGATACTAAAAATCATGGTTTTAATAAAGATTCTGGATCTATGGCTTATCACAACAATCTATAACCCACTAATCCTTTTTGTTCTATGCTTGCAGGGTGTCAGTGGGACAGTTCATCTTGAACGGTCCCTTAGAATATATGTTAAACTAAACTATTTATGCTTTACAATCTGTTCCGCATTGTATTTAGCAGTGATGCTCGGAGTACCTTTCCCAGACCTGAAGAAAAGCTCTGTGTAGCTTGAATACTTGTCTTTTTCACCAACAGAAGTTGGTGCACTAAAACTTAAAAATATTACCTTACCCACTTTGTCTTTTGAGATGTAGATTTGCCAATATTTTGAAACTAAATTCAAATCTTCATGTAATAACTGCCCAATGCCATCGCCATATAAATAGTAAGATGCTTTATGTACAAATATAGCAAGATAATTTGATGCTAATGTAAGAAGTCATCTGAGTATAAAATTATCAATATTAAGTGGACATTAGTTATTTTACAATGCTTAAGCAATTTCTTACCAAACTGAGAAAGACAAGAATCATCTCTCAAAGACTGGTAAGCAGAAAAGTGACTATTTATGTGTAAAGACAAATATTAAATACATTAAAGACAAAGTTGAGAGCTAAAAGACCTTTCTTTATATAGGCAAAAACAAAATTCCAATTCCTATTAAGTCTTGGCTGAACTAAAGGGATATCTCAGAAAATGAATGGAAAAGAAAAAAAAGTTAACATTCTATAATGATCCACTGAGAAATTTCCCACAACAAGGATAAAGGCAATTCATGCCCTGCTACGTATACATTATCAGCTTACATAGTCAGGAGCTGAAAATACCAACAAGACAATCCTATGAAGGTGATGAGCTAATGAATGGATGACAGCAGCTGATATTTAAATCTCGCCAATCCCCTGAAAGAGGTGTGCTTTCCTCCTGCAGTGAAATTATGGAAAGAGCTACATATAAATCTCTGTACGATTTAATTTTAATGACTATTAGGAATCTTAAATTCATTTATCTGTCTCAGGACCACTCTTGGAATACCTTCTTTTAAGTAACTCCTGAACTGTGTAGTTAAGCTGACCTAACCTCTAATGTAGACAGTGCTAGGTCAAAAGAAGAACTCCTCCCATTGGCATAGGTAGTGTCTACACTGAAGTGCTACAGCAATGCAGCTGTGCCATTGTAGCACTTCAAGCGTAGACAAACTCTCAAATACCTTAAGACAGGACTCACTGCTGAGATGAGGAACAACATACTTCAGTTGTAGCAAAGGGCAGGCCTACGCTTAAAACACTGCACTGGCTGCACTGCTGTAGCGCTCAAGTGAAGATGCTTAAACCACCTCCCTGAGAAATGGTAGCTATGGCAATAGGAGAAGCTCTTCTGTCAACAGTGCTGTCTACACAGGGGTTAGGTCAGTATTATTATGTCACTAAGTGGTGTGGATTTTTCACACCCTTGTGCAACTTAGTTATACCAATATAGGTCTGTAGTGTAGACCTGGCTTAAGACAACAGCATTCCCTCCAAGGATAGACCCATTCTTAAAAGCATGATCTCTGCTGAAAACTCTTCTCAGACAAACAGAAGAGGACATAACTGAAGTAATCATTGCTTATGGCTTGTTTGGGTTTTATTTTCTCTCTTCTCTTTAATAATAAAATAGTAATAATGATTATTATTGTGATTATTTTTCTTGGTTTTTCATTGCGGTGTCCTCTAAGGCATAGAAACAATCCCAACAACCCCCTCAGATTCCCCCTTGTATTCTGATTTGGGAAATAATCAAGGGATTCAAACTGTTGCACTGACAGGTCACCAGGACTGTTGTAGCAGTTGCAAAGTGTTGTAAAGTGTCTACCTCTCAATAGCTGTCTCTCTCTTTTCTTGTATTGTAAGAATTCAGCAAGGAAGAGATGCACAAGCTACTGCTTGTTCCACAATATCCAAGAATTGCTCAGGGTGGCATTTCAGCACTGATACAGTGTTCCTCTTCCAGAGGTCTCTTGATAGATTAGTACCCAAGCGATACTGATAAGAATGACTGTAACAGAGGTGACTTAGTGTGTCCTGCTACTACCACCACATTTGGCTGATGAACCAGAAGATCCAGCAGAGCCTGAGTGAAAGGGACCCTCTTAAGGAGTCGTCGTTTTCTGCCCAGAGTTATTTCTCTTCTTCATTCGGTTTGACATTCATGAGGCTGAGCTTTGTTACAGCCTATCAGCCTGTGGGGCAGAGGACTGAGAAACTGAAGCTGTGGCAATAACATGCACACAAATAAAAGAGCAGAAACAAATGAAAAACATGTGTAAAGTTGCAGTGACAAGATGGTTGAGAGTGTGAAGTGAAATGCACACTCGGACACTCAGCCAAACACACAACATACTGTATTATATATGCCCGGAGGAATTTCACACACAAGCCATATTAAAAGAAATTGAAATCCATTTGTTCACATAGTAACATTGACCTGTATCAGCACAAGCCTTCCAATTAAATTAAACTACCAACATAATGTCGACAACTTACGGATGTGACTGTTCACAGGGGCTTCGTCCACAGTGACAGTACAGGAGACCCCAGTAATATTCTGTTCAGCAGGGACAGACTGACCAAATATCAAATACCATCCATGATCCCTATATAATTTCCTTCATCTAAGTGAATATATAAAACAATATAAATCAGATACCATGAACCTAGGTGCAGTAATAAGGACACACAAGTATTAGAAAAGCTATATGTTTTAGCAAAGAATTAAATCTTTGCCAATGCCTTCCCCATTCCTCTCCCTCCCACGTGTGAGTTTATACAGATATTGTTCAGGCAAACATGGCAAACCATTCCACAAGAAGCTGACATATTCAATACTCTAATGAAGGACAAAGATTAGAGTTCACTATCCTCCACCCTTGTCCTGCTGATGAGCGAGAGACACTTTTGCAATTAGAGGTATTAAATTGGGAAGGGAGGAGTTGGGTGAATTTACGAAACTGGCAACAATTTTAACAAATAAATTATTCAGTGAACATTATCAGCAGGGTAATACTTAGCTCTAATAGCCCTCAAACTGCATTATAGTCATTAATTAGTCCTCAAAACACCTCTTGGAAGCATTTTCTCTGTTTTGCTGAGGGGGAACAGAAGCAGAGAGGTCAGGTGAAATTGCCTCAAAGGAACTCTTCCATAACTGGGATTAGGGACTCAGGACTAGCCATTTTGTGGCTAGGCCATAAAACTCATATCTGTTCAGCCTGAGGATTCAGAAAAAAGGACATTTTATATATATCCTGCATATCAGATGAATATTCATTACCTTTGTTAAATAAGTAGTGATAAATGTGCTGATTATCCAAAATTAACACTGACCCAGGCTGAGACATTATCTGATTATAATATGACCATTCAAATCATTGTTGCTACCACTGTTATATAATTGCAACAAATCTTGTACAAAGTGTGTCAAGTAATTGTCAATAGAAAGGGTATGATTTGCTAGTTATAATTATGCTATGTGTATGCATGTATGATTTTGGTATTTTAAGTTATGACTGTTGGCTCTATACCTGTATTTCAAAATGTTTGCTCCTGGGTAGCGCCCACAAGGTAGTTAGCCAGCACATCTCAGAGGGACTATTCAAATTGAGTGGCCCATCAAAAGAACATTTAACTCACAATGGAAGATGCCCTGACTGGACTTTCCTGGGAACGTGCTGTTTCAAGTATAGGTAATGGCTTCTACTGTGACGAAGTAGAATCACGCATGGACATGTGACTTTCACATGTGACTCCAAACTCCATCTTGTCACCTGTGAATTTCCACTAGCTGTGCCAAGGGCTTTGTTTGAAACAATGGGTTTCTCTCCAATGGGAGCATTCGAACCAAGGAACTGAGGACCTTCCAGTGATTTGGAAGCAACCAGGAATTTAAAGAGCCAGCAGTTTATTCCGTCACTGCTACAAGCCTGAACCAGGAACTTTGAAATTGTTGTATGTATTTGATTCCTTTAACCAATTTTAACTCTCACCTTTCTTTCTTTTTATAAATAAACCATTAGATTTTAGATACTAAAGGATTGGCAGCAGCAATGATTATTGGGTAAGATCCGAGTGATATATTGACCTGGCTGTGTGGCTGGTGCCTTGGGATCAGAAGAATCCTTTGTTTGATTAAACTAGTTTTAAGGAACCATTCATCTGTAAGTCTAGAGTTTTGGTGCTGATACGAGGACTGGAATACCTAAGGAAACTGCTTTTCTGACTTCTTGTTAGCCAGTGTGGTGAAACAGAAATTTATTTTCGCTGCTGGTTTGGTATATCTTATGTGGGATTATCCACCAGTTTTGGTGTGTATTTCTCAGCAGTTTGTCCTATTTCTCAGCAGTTTGTCCTGAATTTGGCACTCTCAATTGTGACCCACGGAGGCACAGTTACACAAGCTCCAGCGTGGAATGAGCTTTGGGAACATAAGAACTGCTATGCTCCCAGCTGGCTCTGGAATTGCCCTGGTCTGGTTGGCCTCCAGACAGAAGCTTGGTTTTGTTGCTCCTTCTCATGGACCAGGAGGAGGGCTGGGGTTAGGTTGCTAGATACTGGTACTGTCTGCTGCTTACCCTGGTGTGGGACTGGAATCAAGCTACTAACTATCAACTGAGGATGCTCTGTCCGGGCTGCTGGACCCTAGCTCCAGAGTCTGACTCTTGCTGTTCCTTTTCCCTTGTCTGGCTAGGAGGGCCTGGTTCTTGCCCTAGGCTTACTGATCCCTGGCTAGGGGGCACTCTATCTGTGGTCCTGCCTGCCACGGTGGCCAGAGAGCTATGATTGAAGCATTGCCAGTATGGCTCTAGGCTACATATCTATGGTTAAAGTCCTCAAGCTGAAAGACTCCAGCCTACTAGGGCCCTAATCACCGAGAAATAGTTTAGAGCGTCTCCTCAGATCTCCAATTCTGGAGGTTTAAGCTCCAGGGCAGGGGCTGCACAGAATGCAGCTGAAAGTGGGATGTTCCCAGCCACAAAAGGAGACCTTGCAGGTTTGTACCCTCCTCTCAGTTGCACAGCTGCATTCATCAGAATCATGAGTGAAGAGCATTCACTGATAAACTACCCCTCTAGGAAATGGGCTCTCTACCTGCATGAGAGCAGCACAGGCCATGTTAAATGCCTTACAGCAGTGAGTCTCACAAGTAAATCCCAATACTAGAGTCTCTTTTCACCCTGCCCAGATTCTAGCTGTACCAGAGGAGCTGGTGACAGAGCTTGCAAGGTGGGGGAAGGTTTATCAAAACAACAAGCCCTTTAAAATTAATAATAGAACAACAGAAATCAAATTACCTCACATGCTTTCTTTACTGAACATGTAGCACCAGCTGCAATCAGGAGACTGCCCTTTGATCTCCCAGCCTTTTGCCATTTATAGCCAAACTAAACAAGCACCCAGGACTTAATTATTTATTGTTCCCAGAGTTTTGCTCAAAGAGTGAACAATTGAACACCAGATCTCTGAGAACAGGGGTTGGCACATGCACGTGCGCGCGCACACACACACACACACACACAGTTCCCTACATCTTAATCAGCAAGTCAAAGGGAAAACATTTAAGGGCTGCAGGGATTCACACATTTGGTGCTAAAAATGAAAGCTTTCTAGTAAAGTACTAGATTAAAAAGTACATTAGCATCACCATATTGTCAAGGTGAAGATGAGAAAAGTCATTTTGCAGGAATGATGCAAACGCAAGACGTATAAATGTAAAGCAGAATGGGCTAAATACCTCACTCAAGATATGCTTACGCTACAGCAGCACAGCCATGCTGCAGCTGTGCTACTGAGGCATAGACACTTCCTAAACTGATGGAAGTTTTTTCCATCTACATAGTTAATCCACTTCTCAGAGACGTGGTAGCTAAATTGACAGAAGGGTCCTCCCTCGACCTAGATGCATCACAACCTAACTACAGTGCAGAGTGAAATTTTTCACAGCCCTGAGAGCAGGGGGGGTGCAAGGATGTTCCACACCCTAGGCGAAACTTCCACCTTGTGTCCCCCCTCCCAAAAAGCCTTGTGGCAGCTCTCCGTGCCCCCCTGCCCTGAGGTGCCCCCCCCAGCAGCTTCTCTCCTCCGCTCTGAGGCACACACCCCTTGCGGCAGCTCCCCCCGGCCCAGGGAGCCGCGTGGCAGCTCCCTACTCCAGCTCACCTCTGCTCCGCCTCCTCCCTTAGCACGTCGTCGCCACTCCATTTCTCCCGCCTCCCAGGCTTGCAGTGCCAAACAGCTGTTTGGCGCCGCAAGCCTGGGAGGAAGAGAAGCAGAGCGGGGCAGCATGCTCAGGGGAGGAGGTAGAGCAGAGGTGAGCTGGAGTGGGAGCGGTTTCCCTGTGTGGCTCACCCCCCTTACTTGCTGCAGGCAGACCTCCCAGCGCCCCCCTGCCCCAGGTCCCTCCACCTAAATGCCGGCGATAACTGGGGTCACCAATGGACTTGAAATGCTGCCCCCCAAATGCTAGCATCCTAGGCGACCACCTAGGTCGCCTAATGGTTTGCACTGGCCCTGCCTGAGCAACAGCTAAATCAACATACATTTTAGGTTTAGACCAGGACTTACACTATTTTATAGCTCCCCCACTAGGGCTGAAGATCACAGAGCCACCTTGATCTGAAACAACTGCCATACACATTTGTCAGGCCAAGTATTGAACATCAAACCATCACAAGTAAAAAGAATAGCCTTTTCAACGCTAGATATGCAGGCTGATGGTATGAATCTCTAGGGCCAGACATCTCTTTGGAAAGGCTATTTCCCCAGTGACAGCATATAATGACATATATTGACCTGTCCTCCACCTCAGATTTATTACACTCTGGAGGGCATAAATCTTAATATATGAGCAAAATCGATGCAAGCCTATTACAACACGTACATATTGACTTTGTTAGTAGTTGGCCAAAGTTTCTTCAGAAGAGTCCCATGATCTAGTTAACAGAAAAATTACGAGGCAGACGGTTATACTTAGCTTAACCAAATTAATTGAAAAAGAGTGTTTCCCCTTCCCCTGCCCTAAGGATGTTAGACAGCAATACACAGTGTAGTATAAGCACATATACTGCTACTACATATGGAGACAAACAAATGGCAAGCATAGATTAACTGGGTCTTAAGTTACAGTTCTTCTGTGCAGATTCACATATATGTGCCGTTAGCCGTAAGTACAGTTTTGGTTATTGACGGCTAGATCATCAGCTGGTGCAAATCAGCACAGACCTTGTGAAATTAATGCAACTACGTCAATTTACACCAGCTAAATATCTGGCCCTGAGAGTTTCCCCAACTCAGAGACTGAGCATTAAATTATTTATATATGTAAAACAGAACCTAGTGGTGAATCTAAGCCTATTGTTCTTACAACACCAAATACTGGGGAATTTCATGCCATGAATTAGCCTGTTCCATGGAGCATTCTGCCTGCAAAGACAGCCTCCCACTCTGCCACTCTGCTCTGTACTGTCTTCTTACATGGTCGACGACAGTAAGCTCTTTAAGGCTGGGATTCCTAATTGTCAGACTAATTTTACGCAGCGGACAGCATTATTTAAATCCATGTCATTTTTGTGTTTCCATGCAAACACAATCATACAAAAAGTTACATTAGTAATCTGCCCTAATGAAGGACAAATTTAAAAGTAAAATGCAGAACTCCTGCTTTTTATTTCACTATTTTGTTGTAGCAAAATATTCTGTAAATTGACCCTAATTGCCAGGACATTGTGCATACACATTAAGCATGAAGAAGGAAATATGCTTCTTATAAGCTGATGGTGGTATGTACGTGCACTTTTATTCACATTTTCCTGGTACAACTAAGTATGTTGCAATACGATTGTTCTGTTCATTCAGGTAGCAATCTCAGACACTTTCTGTAGCTGATTTTACATCAGTTAATTCCCACAGCATATGAAACACAGATTGTGCAACATGGACAAAATATTCACCTTGTATTGCAAAAGTAATGAGTTCAAATCCTGAAGGAGATGCAATTTTATTAAAAAATGTGTCCCATCTTTCTTTGCCTCTCAAAATAAAGCACATCAACTAGGCTATAACATTGAATGTATCTATACGATCGAAAAGTGCTCTGTATTTAGGGCCACATTTTAACCACAAAACTACGTCATTAAGAGCATCTTAGAAACAGAAACGAGAGTATTAAAATACATATAATTGCATGTGCAAAATTCCAGTTACAGTTTGATTGAATACTTCTGACAACCTGACTCTTAGCATTTACAAATGCTAGACTCTGTTGCTCCGTGACTTTAAAAAAAAAACCATCAATGGATTTTCAATGACAGATCTGCGGATGCAAAACCCGGACAAAAATATGTTAACAGACTAAAGTTACAGGACAGCAGCAGTCAAATTCCTCCAAAGCAAAATTGCCATCAATTGAAAAACTAAAACAAATTAACAAGGAGGAGGTAACCACAGATTCCAAACCAAACAGAAGATCAGTGAAAATCCTTTCCAGCACAAAAGTGAATGTAAAAACAAACAGATCAAACAAAATCAGCTGCATGTAAACTTGGTAACTGAAGGCAAACATGAGGATTAGAACCATCTACATACTTATCTGGCACAGAGATGGTTAAGTGGATAAGGAGATCATTTGGATGGACATGAAAAATTGAAAGCGACAAATTCGGAACTGATGTCAGGAAACACATTTTAATTGCGGAACTGTCTGCCAGATGTTAACACAGCACTGCGGTCATTCAGAGACCGACCAAAGGGCATTCTGGGGTCATAGGGTATTAGGATGGCAACAAGTTTCCATAGGGCAAGTTACCAGTTTCCACCACTGCTGTCCTGTTCCAAAATAGCCTGTGTCAACTGTGTTGTGCCAGAAATAAAAGACAAGTCCTATCACTTGGGGTTTCTGACATAAGCAGGATAAACTAGAGGCATTCAAAATAAACTGCGTCTGTAGAGCGAGAGGTCACCTTGTCAGTATCAATCTTCTCATCCTGGTGCACATTAGGAGCTACTGCACTGCCCTTTTTACATCCTATGACTGGGAATTGACCTCTGACATTGGTGAATACAATATGGTCATTTAAGGATGTGGTAATTATTGGTAACTGCGCTAACCAAGTTAGTAGCCAGCATATAGGGCTCTGATGCTCTGGTTTGCATTGCCACCTGGTCTTTATTTTAAAAGACTAATTCTTATTTCTTAACTGTGTCCCTTCTTCAAGATTATGTTCATATCTGTTCCTTATTTTTCATTATACTGGACTCCAGTAACAATATACACCTTCTATACAATTCTTTTCACCTGAGAATTTCCAAGCACTTTACAAATTTCAATAAAGCCCCCGGTGGACACAAACTTCTTCAGCTCAGTTTCCTCACAAGATCACAAAAGCAAGTTCCTTCTCAGTCCCTAAATCATAGACATTCTATCCATCAACATTGTTCAAATGCTAAGGGAAAAGACGCCCTAACAGCTTTCTCCTCTTCCAAGTGGAAGGTAGTGCTGGTAGGAAGAGAAGGTATGAACATGTAACCAAGTGTATGTTATATGTGCTCCTCTGTGCCAGCTGCAAGCTAGGGTATCTAGGGCCAGATTTTCAAAGGCATTAGTCACCTAAAGATGCAAACAGGTGCCTAGTAGCATTTTCAAGAGCAAATTTAAAATCCATTGGCATTAGGCACATACATGCTTTGAAAATCCCATTTCACCCCTATTGGCATCTTTAAGCACCTAAATACCTTTGAAAATCTAACTCATAGTCCTTTAGCTTAAGCTGAAGAAGCTTATACATTAGGTCTGGAGATCTCAGGTTGAACCCCCCCTAGAAACATCCAAGATGCTGGTCTTTCTACACCAGGGGTTCTCAAACTGGGGGTTAGGGCCCCTCAGGGGGTCGCAAAGTTATTACATGAGGGGTCCCGAGCTGTCAAACTCCACCCCAAACCCCACTTGCCTCCAGCATTTAAAATAGTGATAAATATATTTAAAAAGTGTGTCTAATTTATAAGGGGGGGGTCACACTCAGAGGCTTGTGATGTGAAAGGGGTTGCCAGTAAAAAAATTTGAGACCCACTGTTATATACATACATACATTCTGCTTAACATAAGAGACGTGGGGCTTCTCTACAGGGGAGCTTGCATTAGTTTAATTAAACTGGTTTAGTTAAATCAGTGCAAACCTCTGTATGGAGGACCCACTTATATTGGTTTAAAACTAGTAATTTATAAGTCGGCCTGTTAGGATTCTTTTTTTTTTATTGGTAAAGGTCAGTAAATGTAAATTTGCCAGTACACACACGAACCCATGGAAAAAAATAATTCCATCAATAACAGAAATTTGCAGATAGGCAAAATGAGAAAAATGCTGCTTGAGAACAGAGATTGATGTGAGGGTATTTACTTTGTATATTTCGACTTTCAGCATTGATAATTCACGTTTTAACAGTTATAAAGCTAACTTTTTGAATCTCAATGTCTGCTGTCATTGTCATAATTATTGTCTGACCGCCGCTCCCTCCCCCAACACACACTTTGCTTAAATTTTTATGAGGCTGTCACACAAACAAATAAAAATGCATAAAACTCAATTTTGTGCAACTGTGAACATTTAAATTGATAAAAATAGAAAAATGCTGAAAAATAAGCACTGATATTAGCCATCAAAATTATTCAAACATAAAAATTGAATTCTGCCTAGCCTATTTATAGGAGAATGCTAAATTTATAATCCAGATTTAAATCAATTTAAAAGCACCCACACACAGTTGCACTGATGTAACTAAATTGGTTTAAATCATCCCTTTAGTAAAAGCGGTGCAACTTTGTATGTAGATCTAAGTTCCTCTCTTGCTTCAGGAATGTCCAAAAAAAAAAAAAGATATGCTGTGTTGTTCTAGCCATGTTGGTCCCAGGATACTAAAGAGACAAGGTGAGTGAGCTAATATATTTTATTGGACCAATTTCTGGCACCAGACCTTGCCAGAACAACAGATGCAAAATCTGTACAAGTATCTCCACTGGTACAATGCTCAACACTCCCACACAGCACACCTTCCAAGACTCCTGGGTCTTACACATGTAGTATACCTCATATAGTGCACTTAAATGCCCAACAACAATTACAAAACAAGACAGTCACTACACTCTTGAATGATCTCACACAGAAATATAATAAAACACAAAAACACCATATTACCTGTGGCTGAACACCCTTCAACAAGCGATCACTCTATATCTGATCTCTCGATCCTCATCCTCCAAGGAAACCTGCACAACACCTTCAAAAGACAAGCCTGGGATCTTAAATTCATAACTTTGCTGGACACTCAAAAAATCATAGACTAAACAGAGAAACAGGATTTATGGTTTATTACAACAATCTATCATCCATTAACCTTACATGCTAGTTTTCCCTCTCCCCTGACTGAAAGGTGCTAACAGGCCACTTCACCTTGAGACATCACTTGAAATGTGTGTTTACTTATGCTAAACAATCTGTTCCACTTTGTATGTAGCTGTGATACTTTGAATACATTTGCCAGACCTGAAGAAGATCTCTGTGTAAGCTTGAGAGCTTGTCTCTCTCACCAATAAAAGTTGGTTCACTGGAAGATATTACCTGCACCCACCTTGTCTCTCTAAGGATTTGTTGTCTACACTGGCACTATGTCAGCAAAACTTTTGTCATTCAGGGGTGTTAAACCCCTCCCCCCGAATGACAAAAGTTTTACCAATGAAAAGCACCGGTGGGAACAGCGCTTTGTCGGCAAGAGTGCTCTCGTGCCAACAAAGCCACTGCCACTCGTGGGGGATGGAAGTTTTTTGCTGGCAGGAGAGGTCTCTCCTGCAGACAAACAGCAGCCATGTCGCTAAAAGCCTTGCAGTGTAGCCATAGCCTAAAACAAAAGACAGTGAAGTGAGCAGAAAGAAAAAGGATGTCCTATCCTCTGGTAGTTCTTTACAAGAGGCTCCTTAACACCACACCTCCACCCACACACACACACACACACACACACACACACACACACACACTTTAAATATAACAGTCCAAAATGTGAAAATACAAACAATACCAGAAAGATGTGGAGTTTTTCAATATTCACCTTGAAACAGTCATTTTCTGACACTTTCTGTGGCAAGTAAACAGGGCTCACGTTAAAACCAAGAGACCTTATAGCAAAGCACATTCTTCTCTAGTCAAAAAAGCAACCAAGCCACTGAAATGGAAAAACAATTCAAAGTAACATAAGAATGGCTCTACCGGGTCAGAACAATGATTCATCTAGCCCAGTAATCTGCCTTCCAACAGTGACCAGTGCCAGATGCTTGTGCAAGAATGAACACAACAGAGCAATTTATCAAGTGATCCATCCTCTGTTGTCCTGTCTCAGTTTCTGGTAGTCAGAGGTTTAGGGACACCCAGAGCATGGGGTTGTGTCCCTGACCATCCTGGCTAATAGCCATCGATGGACCTATCATCCATGAATATATCTAATTCTTTTTTTGAACCCCATTATACTTTTAGCCATTACTATATCACCTAGCAACAAGTTCCACAGGTTGACTATGCACTATGTGAAAAAGCACTTCTTATGTTTGTTTTCAACTATTAATTTCATTGGGTGACCCCTGGTTCTTGTATTATGTGAAGGGCTAAATAATACTTCCTTATTCACTTGCTCCACATCATTCATGATTTTATAGACCTGGATCATATACCCACCCTTACAGTGAATTCACTATTACTGTACTCTGGATTATATGATCGTATTAACTGTGAATGGCCTTCCCAGGAAAGAGTGCTCAGAATGTATTATATCCTTCAGTAAGACACCAGAATACATTGTGTTGTGCCACATTTGCTCCTGACATCAGTGCACATACAAATGAATGAATATATGAATCTGAAAGACTTGTCGCTGATAGGACTAGAAAGAGAACTGCTGATGCTCTGATTTCCTATCCTTGTCACTATGCAGGATGTCATGTCAGTTCAATCAAGCATGCTGTCAGCTTTCCCAGTGAATGGGTTCTCAGGAAATGCACTCGATACCTGCTTATGTGCTGTAAATAAGGCCTACATAGGGCTTCACATGCCCAGGCTGATATTGCATGCTCTGTGTGTTCTCTGTTAAAAACATATGCCACCTCACTCCCTTCAAGTATGTCCAGCTGTTCACAAGAAAAAGCATTTAATTCATAGCACATTTTCTCTAACTCCTCAAAATGTTTCACTGATGAGGTGCATGGTATCGATCAGGCTTTCTGACAGCAAGGAATACTAGAAGATTAGAATATGAATCTGCATTCCGGTTGTACACCCATTATAAGGAATACAAAAAGCTTTGGAAGAACAGAAACAGCATTAGCTGACTGAGTCTTAGCCCTGAAATGCCACCTGCTGATCATTTTTGGAACTGCCAGATGTCTTCACCAGTCACAGAAAAGCCAAGGTGCTCATACTTCCTGGTACAGTAGTTTCTCCTGATCTGAATTCAGCCCTATTGATTTACTAGGCAAGATATATAACACAATCAGTTTAGAGACGAGTTTTTGTAAAAAGAAAAAAAATCAATAGCAGCTTGGGCTATAAAGGGACCTTGGAATTGATTTGAAGATATGTTGGGCCTAAGCCCAAAGCAAGGAGCCCAGTCAACTGAAATCTAATGCTTTTAGAGTTCATTTAAAGATGACCCTGAATGAAATTTTCAGTCGTGAAGGTCTAATCCACTCCATATTATTTATAAATACTCCTAGGGAAAGAACCTCAACACAAAAATCTTCTTGGGGGTTTGGAGATCAGCCTCAAATTCTTAATCAGTCCTTGTATTTTTCTCCATGCTGTTTTTTTTTTTAAAAACACCTTAGATTGTCATTTTCTATTAACTCAGAGAGAATCAATAAGTGATGAAAGGTTCCTTGGCACCTCACAAATGCTTTCCTTTTTTTGCCACTGTCTAATTCATTGAGATTTCCGCCCCAACACCCTAATATTTCCAGTATAATTCCTGATCCATTTTTTTAAACAACTTTTGACCTTCACCCAATGCAGATGTGAAATAGTGTTGCAAGTTCAAGGGCACAAACTCCTGCCTTTAGATTAGACTTCTAAGACATAGCACTGTGTTTCCAAGGTGTACTGAACAAAGGGCAAACACTGTGTGTAGGTTAGATAATGCTATATGTGAATTCACAGTTCATAAGCATTGAGCTGCAGCTTTCTAAAACCAGATTCTATTCCTTCTGCCCATAATGTGGGAGAAGCACACAGGTGAAAGATGAGGGATAGGAGAAGAATAGTGGCCCTCAGTACAGGACTGGCGATAGGTATATAGAGTCTCAGAACAAAGACAAAAAGTGGTGCATCCTGCATCCTTCTTCCCATTTTGCTCTGCAGCCCACTCAGTAACCTATCCTCCTTCTAAAGCAGGCCTGCACAACATGTGGCCCAGGGGCGCATGCTGCCCGCGGAGGCTCACTGTGCAGCCTGCGGGGGGTGAGTAGGCGAGCTGGCGTGTGGGGGGCTGAGGAGGAGAGTGGGTTGGCAGTGGCATAGGAGGTGGCTGAGGCGTGCGTTCAGGCAGTGGCAGGGGGGTGAGTAGGCAAGTGGGCGGGCAGTGGCGGGGGGGCAGGTGAGCCGAGGAGGTGAGCTGCGAGTTGGTGGCTGACCGGTTCTACTGATCTGGTCTGGCTCCCGTCCCCTCTCCAAGGGTTGCAGCTGTCTGGAGGTGCCTGCCTTCCACGGTCACACCTGATGCATTCAACAGGGCAATTGATTACAAATGGGGGGAAGATCTTATTCTACTTCTAGCAAAAAAGACATTTTTCTTTTACCTTAATTATACTACCTTAAGGGCCTGCTATAACATATTAGCAAGGTTCAACACCGTTGTTTTGGTGGGGCGGCACTGGGGAAGAAGGAGGATTTCCGTTGGGCAGGCGGTGCTGGAGGGGGTTGTTTGGGGGGCTGGGAGGGTATTTCAGCGGTGCTGGGGGGGGGTGTTTCCGTGGGGCCGGAACTGTTGTGTTTCGGGGGGACCTGGGCGGCGCTGGTGGGGGGAGGTTTAGCAGGGCCGGGCGGTTTCAGCCCTCAGCTGTTTTCTTTGGAGTAATATGGCCCTTGCCGCTTCATGAGTTGTGCAGGCCAGTTCTAAAGGATGCCTCAGTTTCTGCTCAGTTTGCAGGAGCTCCACAGTGGAGAACAGCAGTTCAGGACTGGTTTATTGATGACAGATCACAATGGATCAAGTGCTAACTGAGGTGCCACCTGATATGTAAAGGCCTAAGCAGCAAACCATTTAGCCTATGCTATGCCTAAGGGCAGGATGGCTGGATGAAAGTCTTCTGCTGACTGGCTAAATTCAAAATCTTTTCCAGGATGAGCAATTTATTTGTTAAAATAATCTGAGCCCATCTGAAAACCCATGTTGGAGCTGGGTCGGGCTGTGCAGACTTGGTATTACAACAGCCATGTAGCTAGGACATTGACATGGGGGGAAGGGGTTGAATGCATGACAAGAGTGGCAGTTGTCCTGGCCTGACACTGAGTGAAAAATGCAATCTCAGTCAGCAGCTTTTTTTTATAAACTTTGTTTTTATGCAATAAGAAAAAATGATATTTGTGATTGTTCAATATAACATTGAAAATATTCAAGTATTCCAAAAATTCAAAGATTCAAAAACAGAAAAAGTAGGGATTTTAACACAAAAGTGCTATGTAACAAAGACTGTCATGAAACCAAAGTTGTAGTCTTCTTAGATAATGGTATGTGAATTCCTCCACAAAGACATCCAGGTTCAGTTCTCATGACAGGAAAATTAGGTTTCTCTTCCTTTCCTGGATCATTCTCATCCAGTGGTGTGAAAAAATTATTTTCAAAACAAGAAAAGGAATTCTCACAAGCTGCAGCTGATGCTCCAAACAAGATTACTATAGACATTTCAAAAATACCATAGGAAAGCCTCCTTTAATTCCTTAGCAGTACCTAGAACTTCTTTAAATTCTTTGCAATTTCTATCAGTGATTTAAACACAGCCTTTTCAACTTTCACTTTCTCAATATCTAATCCAAGCAATTCAATCAAAGCGCACAGTGATTCCAATTTCATGAAGTCTGGAAAGGTAGTGGAATAGATTATTGACAAGTATTTGTATAACTTGGAGTTCTTCTCAGAAAAATCTCCTTTGCGATTCATCACTGGTTTCATTAATCAATTCCTGACAAGTCTGTTTACCACTGATGCTCATTTGGAATTCTGCTAAATCCTCAGTGACTATGGTATCTTGAAATTCTGGGGGAATATCTTAGTTCTTTAGGTGGCTGTCATAACTTTCCTACTCAGATCGGAACCTTAGAGTTCAGAACATGAGAAGCTAGCATGAAACCTCCAAACTTAATTACCAGCTTGGATCTGATATCGCTGCCACCAGCCAGAAAATTCCAGTGTCTGGCTCACTCTGGTCTCCCCAAAACCTTCCCTGGGGAACCCCCAAGACTCAGATGCCCTGAGTCTCACAACAAAGGGAAATAACCCACTTCCCTTCTCCCTCTTTACCTCCTCCCAGATTTCCCCGCCCTCGGTACTCTAGGATATTCCCTGCTTCAAGTCCTTGAAATACAAGTACCGAGAGATCAAATCTCTCTTCCCCCTCACCCAGAAAGTATGCAAAGTCAGGCTTAGTAAATTCAACGCAAAGAGATTTTCTCTTCCCCCCTGTCTTCTTCCTCCCACTAATTCCCTGGTGAGCTGTAGACTCAATCCCCTTGAGCACCCACTAGAAAAAAAACTCCAAAAAGAAAGCTTTATATAAAAAGAAAGAAAAAGACATAAAATGGTCTCTGTATCAAGGTGACAATATACAGGGTCAATTGCTTAAAAGAGAAAATGAATAAACAGCCTTATCCAAAAGAATACAATTTAAAACATTTCAGCAACTACACACATGTAAATACAAAAAAAACAATATAAACCTATTGTCTTACTATCCTTGTACTTATAACTTGGAAACGGAAGATTAGAAAGCCTGGAGATAGAGAGAGCACTCTCAGAGCCGAGAGGGCCACCGAACCAAGACAAAGAACACCCACCCAAAAACTTCCCTCCCTTGACATTTTAAAAATCTTGTTTTCTGATTGGTCCTCTGGTCAGGTGTTTGGTTCCCCTTGTTAACCCTTTACAGGTAAAAGAACATTAACCCTTAGCTATCTGTTTATGACAGTGGCACATGTTAATGTGAGGCTTCATCACATTCATCTTGCAAAACAGGGCGCTTGGATGAAATCTCTGAGAAAATATCTTCAAACGTCTCTTTCTTCTGTTGCAATTCTTCACAAGAGACAGTACTCAATTCAACTCCTTTACCAAGGTGCATTAGTTCCTTTTGAAGGTAACTGTTCACAGGAGCAAAAACTCTCTCTCTCATAAACTCAGCAAAACACAAAAATTTGGATGATTCTGTAATTCCAACATCCCTCTTGCTTCTACAGTCACAGCATCCCTAATTTAATAAAGCATCATGCCCCTAACCTAAACAGTTATAGTGGTACAAAAACAGTGCACAGACCAGGCCTGAGATTTCCTTACAAAAACTTCTCCCAGCTTTCACAACGGTACCGCATGTATTGATGCCGCCTAGGTGATCCAGTATGGAAAAAACAGGACCTAGGCAAACAACAGCAGCAGCAAAAGATGTCCAATTCACTTCCCTGAGGTGATTTCACAATTTAGGCAATAGCTATACTTTAAATGCTGCAGCAGCACTTATTACAATGACAGAAGAGTTTCTCCCATCTCTGGAGGTAATCCACCTCCCTGAGAGACAGCAGCTAGGTCAATGGAAGAATTCTTCAGGCTTAAGGGCTGTCTACATCGGGGGTTAGGTCGGCTTAACTATATCTCTTTAAGTTCCAAGGCTGTGTCTACACTACAGAGACTATGCCACTATGGAATCCCAAAGGGATTTTTCTGTCCGTGTAGGTACACCACCTCCCTGAGCAACGGTAGCTACACCACCAGAGGCATTCTTCTGTCCACATAACTACGTCTACATTGGGAGTTAGGACTCAGCATTACTATGGTAGTCAGGGGTATGTTTTTTTCACACCCCTGACAGAGCTCGGTCAGCTAAGCCTAACACTATTAACCAAGGCCAGTGTAACTACATGAAATCTTATCATCGGCATCGAAGATGGGCTCTTTTTGAAAGCCTGGTCCTGATGCTCACTTGTTCATCTACACTGGAAAGAAATCAGGCATTTTCTTTTGCCTTTCCCCCTTGTAATATTGCCTTATACCTGTATAGCTTATTCCCCTGCCGCTACGAGAATGAGCCATCCTGATATAACTACATCCACAGTGGAAAAGGCTATACCACTTCAACTACACTAGTATAGTTAGAGCTGTACAACTTTTGTGTGTAGACAAGGTCTTAGTGCATGCATACACATGCCATTTAAAGCGGAAAAAGTCCCTATTTTGTGCAAAAACCATGGGAGCGTCTATACTTGCCAATTACTTTTTACGGCTAAACTCAGAAATTTCACCTCAAAAAGAAAACCACCTCCGCAAGAGGCGTACAGCTCTTACCAATGATGTGCAAGTGAAGAAACGTTCTTCCTGGTTACAGAGCTTTTAGTCTCTGCAAGATATCCCACAGTGCCTAGGTGACCACTCTGGTAAGCCGCTCTGCTGCTCTGATGCCATGTAAACAGATATCCACCCCTCCCTCTGTAAAGCCCAGGGAACTTTGAAACTCCCCTTCCTGTTTTCTTGGCAAGTGCTCACTTATCTGGCCAGGTGACAATGCCTGCTTGGATCAATGCTGAGCTACTGGAGCTTATCAGTGTTTGGGGAGAGGAGGCTTTGCAGGGACCCAGGATGCCCTGCGATCACACACCCCCTTCCACAAGACCCATCGTCAAAATGCAGAGAGCTGCACTGTGGGAAAGCTGGCGTAGAGCACTGCTTTCATCAGGGATGAAAGTGCTGCTAATGTAATCACACACTGATGCCTGATGAATTAAGTGAGTACACAAACCAGGGCTTTACTTTCACCGGTGAAATTTACAGTGCAAAAACCCTGCAAATGTAGACATACCCTCAGTCCATGTTCTAAGCAGCAATCTGTTTCAAAGAGTCCTAGCCTGCCACTGGAGTCTGCTCATGGAACTCTAGTATGTGTCTACGCTGCAAGTGAAGATACAGACATACACTGGCTTTAATCTACTTAGCATGGATAAAAACAACAGGAAAGACAATATGGGCCTATCAAGGAACCAGGATATGCACTCGCACTGATGTCCCACACTGAAGCCCATGTGTGCTAGACTAACATGGGTATGCCTACCTGAGTTGCAAGCACACCTTCAATTGCAGCGTAAACGCAGTGCAAAAATGTAGAAAGTTACTTGCAAATCGGTGCAAAAATTGATTCAAAATCCCAAGTGTAGACAAGCCCTAGGTCTGTTGTAGTCTCAAGCACAGTTTCTAACCAAGGGATTACAAATTGGCCCCTGGGATTAACATGGTCTACAACTGCATTTGAACCATTTTCCAACATATTTTAAAAACATGATTTCCTGAGCAAAGAAATAATGGCCTAACAGTGCACTAGATTAGATGACTTAATACTATGACGCCATTGTGGTAGTCTTCCCCCCACCACTCTGTCTTGAGATCTTAATTACAAATGGCACTTCTGAGCCCACTGCCTCTGCATGAAATGCTATGTCCCTCTTTCAGCAATGTCTTGCCCGCACCAGGGGCTTTGTCCTGTTTTCAGGAATGAAGGGTGTATCCAGTCTCACTAGCCTTGTTTTTCCTGCAGAGCCCATTTTTAATTCAGTAAGAATCTACAAACTGAGACTGAAAGTCTTTGGGACAAAGGCCGTCATCTACAGCACTGAGTACAATGTAGCTCCAAGAGGCCCTAGCCCCCACAATGCAAATGGAACAGTGTCCAGTCCTAGTCACCCCATCTCAAAAAGGATACGTGGCATGGGAAAAGGTTCAGAGAAGGGCAACAAAGTTGACCAAGGGAACAGAATGGCTTCCATAAGAGGAGAGACTGAGCTGTTCAGCTAAGAAAAGAGATGACAAGGGGGTGATATGATAGAGGGCTGTAAAATCATGACTGGCGTGGGAGAAGTGCTATTTACCCTTTCATACAATACAAAAACTGTGGGAGGGGGGTCACCCAATGAAAGTAATAGGCAGGCAGGCAGACAGACAAAAGGAAATACTTTTCCACCCAATGCACAACTAACCCGTGGAACTCATTGCTATGGGATGTTGTGATACTCGAAGTACAAATGGGTTACAAAAAAACCTCCATAAGTTCATGGAAGATAAGTCCATTGCTGGCTATTAGCCACGATAGACAGAGACACAAACTCATGCTCAAAGCAACTCTAAACCTACAACTACCAGAAGCTGGAAGTGGAAAATGGGGTGGATTACTCCATAATTTCCCTGTTCAGTATACCCCTGAAGCTCCGGTATGGGCTCTGTCACAGACAGGATACAGGGCAAGATGGACTATGGTCTGACCCAGTATGGCAGCTCTTACATAAACATAATAAATCATTCTTTATTCCCCATTTAGCCAGTCTAATCTTTGAGGAGGCAGGGATGGAAAGTGAAAACAAAAATCAAAGCTAAAAAGAGCTGGCCAGTAACTTTGAAGCTTTTAATTTATTATTTATACTTCAGCAGTGCTGAGATCCCTCAGTCTGAGATCAAGATCCCCTTTACTTAGGGTATATAATTTCCAGCTCAGACACGAGCTAGCTTTGATCGAGCTAGCGTGCTACAAATTCCCATGTGGCAGTGCGGCCGGCAGGACAGGCAAGCCGCCCTGAGTAGAATCCTGCTGGGCATCCTAGGTTATGGCATCAGGTGGCTAACCCATCCTGCTGCCCGCCCTGCCATGGCTGCAGTGCTACTTTTAGCATGCTAGCTCGACCAGTGCTAACGCATGCACATCCACTCGAGCTAGAAATTACACCACTAGCTTAAGTGTAGATATACCCATAGTGACACACACAATCCTTGCCTGTCTAAATAGGCAAGACAGACAAAGGATGCAAACACAAATAGAGGCCTAGAGGGTTGAAATGATTTGCTCAAGGTCATGCAGCAGAGCCAGGATTACAACTCAGATCTCCTGACTCCTAATCCAGTGTCCCGTTCCCAAAACCACACTGCCTCCCTAGTCTCAATCGCAGCACTAACAATAACCCCCTCCTTGAAACGTGTCCACTAAGTTTGTTTTAGTGCAATTCACTGTTACCGCAAGCAGGCCTAGTGGCGTTTGTTTCAGCAACTATGTCAAACAAAGGAAACTTTTCCCCCTCATTCTCTCCATATACATGTGTAGTGATAACAATGCTCAGGAGAACACACAGAGTGACCAGAAAGGGGAGCAGCATTGCAGAATGACTCTTTGAAAGAAGCCCTCCTCCACCCCCATCAAAATGGTTACATCCAGAAGCTGTGCTGTTTCTTGACCATCCTTCTGCACTGCCCCACAACAGCAGCTCTGATGCGTGATAACAATGTAGGCATACATGCAAAGATAAGGTTAACCAGGGGGTTTCTGCACTTTCGCCAGCTCTGCCACTGAATAGCTTGGGTTACGTTATGTAGGTCATTTAACTTTTCTGTGCTTGTTTCCCCTTCTGTAAACACGACTCATAACCACCTATCAAGGTTGCTGTGAGGTATAGGTTATGGATGAAATGCATATTCAAATGCAAAATATCAGTTCTCTGTCACATCAGACATAGGCCACTTCTGAAGGCAGGATTACTGACTCTAAGGACCAATTGTCTTACTCAATCTGGCAAATCATCAGTTCCTGGAGGCTGCTAGTGGCATGAAATTAATAAATGTGCTTAAAGTGCATTAGTATAGGAAGTGCTGATTATGATTAATATCACCAGCCAGCCTTCTGTACATTTCATAGGGGTGTTATGTTAAATTAACCCTTTTCTTATAACAGTGTCAGTGCTTCATTCACTGGAAATTATCTGCATAGATCCTGTTTAAAAATAATAATAAACACCCACAATTTTGGTGTCTTTGCCCTACATTTGCTGCTTTGCACAGTATTTAACACTTCTGTGTTTCAAAAAAGCCTTCAACAATGCAACTGACTCGCTACTGCGTCTAGCCCTGCAGAAAACCGTCTCCCATACAGACAATAGTAGCCTCAAACATGATAACTCTCTTGCCCCCTGCTACCTCAATACACACATACAATGCCTTGATGAGGTGTCAATTTAAAAAGGAGCCAGGGCCATTTCACCTGCCCAACTGACTTGAACAGGGAGTCTGCAGTCACACAATCTTTACCCTGATGCTCAATTCAATGAGATTTTATTAATATGACAAGCTATACAATTGTGAGCCAGCTATGTGTCTGCTTAAAACTTGGAGAATGGAACACCGATTCGTCCAACCTTTACTGTCTGTTAACAGATATGCTGAAGCCCATGTTTTTCCATGTGGATGGAAGTATCCAGCCTGCAGAGATCAGCTCATCAGATTATGTTCTATGGCAGCATATTAAGGAGATGGAGGGAGGTAAGATAATGCAGACACAGAGAAATAACCTCTTTGTTATCTTTTATGCAGCTGATTTGTGTCCCATCTTAAAAAGACAGTAATTTACCATGACTTGAAAATAGCTGAAAGAAGAGTACATGAGTGACCGCTACAGTTCATGGTTATGAACATGAAATTTAATATTTTAAGAATCTCTGATTCAAAATATTTGACAGTCTGGAATTGTTCCAACTGAGCTAACTGACAAGGCTAAAATGAGAGCTATGGTAGGCAGCAAACAGAACATTTGCAGAACAGCAGCAGTGTGTAGATTCTTAGAACACTACCAGCTCCAAACCTGAAGCCCATGTTGTTCCAGGTGGGTGGAAGGATCCAGCATGCACTGACCAACTTATAGGACTAGGACTTTCGGTAGCATCTTAAGGGGAAGGAGGGAGGTAGAAAATATAGACACAAACATACAAAGAAATAATTGGTTATCTTTTTACAAATTAGTTAAACTGCAGGCACATTTCCCTAATTAGCCCTTATGTTTCCTCATCATGATGAATTAGGGGTTTAAAATCCATCCTAGCTCACCACTTGAGAAGATTAAATGGTATGTTTTAGATTTCCAGCAGTAAAAGGTTGGATCACTATCTTACTCCTTCGCAAAGACTTCTGGGATTAATGGGCATCAGTCAATCGGGAGACACATATCCCCTTCTAGCTGAGACCATAACCCTAGAGTATTGATCAAATGTCCACATCCCTTGCACATAATAGAATTTCTCAGTGAACTAATTGTTTTCTCTCCTTTCATCTCTGCAAATGAGGTCAACGGCAAGGGCAAAGAAGAGAGAATTAGCTCTAAGTGTTCTTGGCATCAAAGCTGGCTTGCAAGGGAAGAGAGAGAGTTTTCAGATTTCAGAGAGTATCAGATATGGCTTATAAAGCACTGTGAAGCTTTCAAAAAACTCTAAATCTGGAGTTGCCACGATTAATGGGGTTTGCTTTAATGACTTGAGGATTTATGCTTTCTAAATCTGCTTTTATGAACCTTGGCTATACACGGGCAAGAAGACAGCACTAATTCAATCCATACGTACAATACCACCTGCCTTTCACCTAAGAATCTCAAAGCACTCTACAGATGTTAATGAAACCTCACAAACCACATATAACAGGCAAGTATTAGGGCTCATAACTGTTCCTAGGACCTTAATTTTAACCAGTTGTCTCTTGCCTGTGCAGATAGAACCAAACTGTGTTTTACCTGCGGGCTTAAGCTTGCCCATAAACCATGTTCAAATAAGGCCAACCTGTTATAACATATTTCCCACCACACACACAATAGATTAAACTGGGCAGGTAGGCTCCTAAACCAAGTAAAGGGAGACACCAAGAGATGGGCAAGTACGAGAGTACAGTACAGTTCCTCAAAAAGTTCCTTCCCTAAAATGGTGATTGTTCTCCTAGGTCTGAACTTTCAGCCCTTTCATTTTCACCTAGCACTGCTTATTGGATAAAGGCTACGCCTTGTCTGGCAAGGCTTAACCAAATTGCCCCATATATTCACATAGACTCAGATGTCTGCTCAGGCCAGCTGGCAGCACACTAATAAGATGATTATATGTCCTTGATGGGTAAAATAATCCCTGTGTATTTGAACCCCAGATTGCAAAGATGTATACATGTGCAATAGTCCCATATTCTCATATCCCACAGAGGTAGCTCAAACAGAAGATTTTCCTGTAATTTCATTTATTTATTTCCTTCCCTTCCTTTCTTTTCTTACTTGAGAAAGAGAATAAGAGTAGCCTGTAAGGACAACTACATCCTGCCCAAACTTGATCATTCCTCCTTTTGCCTTTTCTTTCTTCACCTGCCCCTTTCTCTTTCAACTGTACCATTTTTCTCTATACCAGGAGCAGCATTTTGATAGAAGAACAGCAGCCAAAAGCTAACCTGCGTTGGGCAGCTCCTTTAGAGAATAAGCCCCTCCCACAGGAAGGAGGTAAGATAATTGCAATTAGAGCACAGAACTGAACTATGGGATATCAGCACCCAGTGCTGAGTAATTTTTGAAGAGACAGCAGCTGTTTATCATTAACCAGCACAAACTTTCTTCCCCCTCCCTCCCTTCAATTGGTCTCACTGCTGTACAATACCAATTTTATGTAATGAAACCCCCACAATAATTGGCTGTTGAACCATAGCTGTGCTTGGTCTGCTGGTTTAATGCACCAGCCTCCACTGCTCATCTCATCTGATGAAAGCACTCTGAACCCTTACTTTGTTTTGGTGTAGTACATTCATAAATAGTATAGGGGTAATAGAGCACAGTGAAAAATTCCAGCCTTCTAAGCACTTCATTCCAACGTTTTCCACAGGTCTCAGAATAAGCTGGAATTAACTCAAAGTCATGGTGAATTTCATTACAGCCCCAATCAGTTTCTGTGGAATTGAGGCTTTTGTTAAAAGCCTAGCTCCTGCATCTGCTCTGGCAAAATTAGTACCTGTATTTCAGGAACTACTGTCTCCACATCAGGTGCAAGGGTGCCAAGTGACTAGCATAGACTGCAGCCACCAAACCCTGCTCTGAAATTCTGTGACACAGTGGTAAAAACACCAGGGCTCTGTCCGCATCTGATAGCAAATACAGATCCAAATTTTGAGGTCTCTGTGTCGGGGAGGGACCTCTTCTGAAAGTGGCCCAGTGCAGTGACTGGCTGAATCAGAAGCCAATCAGCCTGAAACTATCTCGTTAGAAAAGTGTGATCTTTCCATTCCATGCCTATGGTAAGTGTAAGTTTTATCTACTAAGCTTGCACTGCTGACCTTGTTGTCTATGCCTTAATGACATTGACATTTAAACTGGCATTATTCTATTCCAAAAATTGATGCCTTGTTGAGATGAATGGGGCATTTCATACCTTTCAGAGCTATTGTTTCCTGCCCTGTGTCTGCTGAGTCAGGCAGATAGGGTTACATTGGTTACACTGGATTCACATTTTTAATGAAAAGCTTAGATTCTGAAGTATACTTCAGCAGCAAAGGGGGCATCCTGTGGCAAATTCTATCTCCCCTTCTTTGCTGAAAGAAGAGAGCTCTGTGCTGGGTGGGGTAGAGGGAAAGTGTCTTCAGGTTAACATTAGTTGCAGTAGCAAAGCCATGAACATCCCTTCCATTTTCTTCAATGGGGAGATCTGATCAAAGCCCAAATTAAAGCCAGTTAAACCTATTAGGATTATTTGTGAATCAGACATTGAAAAGTGCTCTCCAGGCTCTGTCATCTCCAGCATGGGCACTGTTTTTTGTTTCTTTTGGGTGTGGTAGGGAAGGCGGCAAGGGAAGACTGGGGATTTCTAACAAACACAACACAACCCAGCACTTTATGGCCTCCACAGCCAGGGCTGGCTCCAGCTTTTTTGTCCCCCCTCAAGTGGCAAAGAGGAAAAAATAAAGATAAAAAAAGCCCTGATCTGCGGCAATTTGGCAGCCGGTTCTTCCCTCCAAGAGGGACTGAGGGACCTGCTGCTGAATTAACACCAAAGATGCGGACTTGCCGCCCCTTTCCATTGGCGCCCCAAGCATTTGCTTCCTGTGCTGGTGCCTGCAGCCGGCCCTGTCCACAGCCATTTCTTCAGGTAACTCCTGGCCCATAGCACCTGCAGAGCAGCTTGGCCAACCTCAAGACATGATGTTTTAACATCATGAGCCAAACATACACAGGTCATAAGATTCTAGACCCCATAAGATTCATGTTCCCTTTCCAAACATGCCCCTGACCACCCCCAAGGCATATCGGTATTGCCAACACTAACACATTTACAGGGAGTGAAGAAATAAGAAAATTCCTGGACCAGAAAGTTTATAGTCTAGAGCAAAACACAGTCATCTCATACTGGGGGCTATCAAATATCCATTAAATTGGGACTATTTTTAATCTCTGTTTAGCTGCATGGGATTCTAACTGGCGACCTATCTATTAGTAATACCTGAGACACCCAATCCCCCATAAGTGCTAATGATGCCCCTTCCAGAATAAGACTTGCTTTCTGGAATCTTCATAACATCAAGTTCTCACTTTCTGGACCTTACACAGGTAAAGGCAGCCACATATTGCTCTCAGTCTCTAACACGCTGTCTAGCGCACCTTATTCTTCAATGGACAGCTGCCATTAACCAAATACAAATAATAATGCAACAGTAAGTCTCATTTTAGTACAATATCCAAATTCACTTCTAAAGATGTTCCAGGATCCTTGCACTAATATATTTACATAGATGTATTTTTTTCCACCCCCACGTCATCACTGACAGGGAACGACCTGGCAGTCTTCAGACTCATAACACAGACCTCTTCCAATTCAGCCACATTACACCTGAAGCCCTCAAAGGCAGGGCAGGATTTCCCTCTTGGGGCCTTGTCTTCCCTGGGAAAAGCATGCATTCTTCAGGGCCTGTTCCAGGGTTTTTGCTGCCCTAAGTGGTGGAAGAAAAATAAAATAAAATTAAATTAAAAAAAAAAAGCTGTGATTTTGCTCGGTGGCAGCTCCACCGCACCACTTTCTTCTTCAGTGGAAATTCGGCAGCAGGTCCTTCCCTCCGAGAGGGATCGAGGGACCCGCCACCCAATTGCTGCCAAAGAGCCTGATATGCCGCCCCTTCCCCTTGACCTGCTGCCCCCAAGCACCTGCTTGCTGAGCTGGTGCCTGAAGCCAGCCCTGCATTCTTAATGCATATTAACTTGAGGTAAAATCTTCACAAAAACAAGAAAGTTCTGTATTGCCAACTTTAAATAGTCTTTAACTCCACCTGCTAATTCGTGGGCAGACTACAAACAGCCTTCTTGCTTGTGAATGACCTACGGAACAAGAATAATTCACAGAAAGTATTCCATGAATAGTTTTAATTAAATTATGATAAAATTGCAAATTATGATTAAATGTCAATTGTTTGTGGACAATTGGTGCACAACAATAACAAAGAGGGAGATTTATCAAATAAATTATATAATGTAGATTAATCCACCAGCTCTTGTCTTTTCCATCTCTAATATCCACTAAGCACATGCCTGCCAAAAAGCTTATCAACTTCTTGCACAACCTTCCTCTATACTGAATGTGCAAGGAATTTAGAACAATCTCTGTTAACAGAGTATGACTCTGTTTCCTACCAATGGTTAGACCATGCATAGAGGTTTATGAGTCCACTACTGCCCTGGGTGCTAATGGACCTGCTTGTTTAGCAGTAGAAACCCCTGCTTTTAAATCCAGCAGTCCTGGATACACTGAACTAGGGTCATTGATACATGAATCTGTGGCCATATCAATTCACTATACAAAAGTCTTCCAGTCAGGAGATAGGGAAAAGCCGAAATAAGAGGGTGTGGCCCAATGTAGTAAGAGCCAAGGCAAAGCCAAAGGGAAAGCACTGTGAGCGCTATCTTGGAGAAGGATTTTGGCTTGTCCAAAAGTTGTGGGTATATTTTTGTTATCTGACTTTTCTAGCCATTTACACACTGAACCACTGTTTCTTCTGCTCTGCCATTTAAGTGATACCACATTTTTGCACCATCCTGTAGCAAGCTACTCCTGTGTACAAGGTTAATTTCAAGCTATTGCCTCATTTTAAGCAACTATTTAACACATTCATCTTCTATGCATTTCTTATAATTGGAATGAGGTGCTCTATTAAGTTTCCTAATAGATTCTGTTTTCAAAACCCAATAATTTAGGGCACAATACATTAAAACAGACAACATGATTAAGCCTGGTGTTTGTGAATATAAAGCTCCATGAACAGTGACCTTTAAAACTAGAGCAAGGCTGGTGATTAAGCTTGGTTCCAGAGAAAGCAATATGCCTAACTGCAATAGGTGCTGTCATCACTATCACCTTCAAAGAATCTTAAAACACAGTACAGTGTAGATGGGAACAAACCATAGCCCTGATTTTTAGAAGTGTAGAACACCTGCAGCTCCCTCAGACTTCATTTGGAGTTGTGGTTGCTCAACCTTTATGAAAACCAGGCCCATGTTTTTAACTGTATCCCCAAAGTATACCAGAATCTTGTCCTAGTTTGGAGACACAGCTAAGACATGTTCAAGTCTACACTATTAGCTGCTGTAAAATTGCTTGCATAGCCAGCCTATCTATGCTGACAGGAGAGAGCGCTGCCATCGACATAAAACCACCTCCATGAGCAGCAGGAGCAATGTTGGTGAGAGAAGCTCTCCCGCCAATATAGCGCTGTGCACACTATCACTTATGCTCAGGGCTGCCGAGAGGTGGGAGACACCAGTACAAATTACCGGGGCCCAGCGGTCCAGAAGGGGGCTCAGGGCCTGGCTTCCCCGGCTCTGTTTAGCTGGTCGACCCCTGCTGGGGGGGCCGGAAAAAAATTTTTCACCAGGGTCCGAACCTGCTCTCAGTGGCCCTGCTTATGCTGGCAAAACTTGTGTCATTCAGGAGGCGTTTCTTTCACAATCCTACATGAAAAAGGTCAACCCATGCTTTAATTACATCAGGAGGGTACTGTGTTTTAACAGTCTTCTAACAAGGTAGTTTCTTCAGGAAACCCCTGAACTGTGCTTAAATACAGCATCCATTAACTAGGTTTGCCCTGCCATGTGGATGGAGCTTTTATTTCATAATTTCTTGTCACTACAGAGTAGCTCTCCCATTTTAAAAACATAATGGGTATAAAATAAAAATCTCCCAAATGCTGGTTGGGACCAGAATTACTCCTCTTGGCTCCAGACTGACATAGCTGGAGGCATCAATACAAATGGATTGCACAGCACATATTTTATTCCAACTCCCAGAGAGTAGTTTTTCCTCAGTGTGAATACGTCATGGTGGTGAGCTGCAGCGACTTGACATTTTTACACTAAGAAAAACAAGGTGGGAGAGATTCTTGAAAAACTCAAATGGCAATTAGCTGCAATTTGTCCACTAGAAAATCAGTCTTGTAGAAGAGAACTTTCATCAGCTGACCTTCTGCTTCCCAGGACATTTAAAAAATGCTACCTCCTCTTATTGTCCTCTCATCTAGCACAGGCCTCTACTGTCTTTTCACCTTCCCATCACTGCTGAGGCAAGAACCTCCCGCCCGTACTGCTACCTTGCTCCTGCTCCTTCCACATCTAGCTCCCTCATTTACTCTCCATCCATTCTCATCTCTCATTCAAAATGATGAATTGCCCAATCCTCTTCATTTTCAGGTTCTCCCTGCTATTATGTTTATTGTAACTTTGTGAGCTGAATCAGCCCTGCTGTAACTCCACTGAAATCCATAGCTGAAGGTGGCAAATATCTTGTGATCATTAGCTCTGTGAAATACTTTGGGTACAGTTTATTATGTATAGCCTCCTTCAGGGAGAGCCGGATTATGTACTGACTTGAAAGATTTGTATGTGGAAAATGTGTAAAGGGAGTGTTGTTTTTAAGTTTGCCTGGGGATTAGGCATGAGCAAAATTGTTTTTGTTATTTGTACCTCCTGTGGCATTCACTGTGTTTACTCAAGTTAAGAACAGCTGCGGACCCTTGTTCTGCCACTTGTAGGAACATTGCTAATGATTCTCTCAGATAACTCTGGCTTTGTTCTAGTATTCTCCCCACTATATACAGTATTACAGAGACATTATTCTTGTGGCAGGGATAGTTCTACTCTGCTTACCTTGTAACAATCTTCGGAGACATGGAGGAAGTGGATTGTTTCAGGTATGTGAGTGTGAAATGTGTTCAGAGCCTGGTCAAGCTTCTGTTCATTACCTAGTGCAGTGCAAAGAGGGGATGTTCACCAAGACAGATCCTACCACACATCCTCCTGGAAACATCTGCAAATACCCTGCCCTATCAGGTATAGTCCATATTTGATAACATGCTAGATTAAGATAGCCAGTTTGTCAAACAGTCCCATAAAAAGGCCATTTTTTTGCTAATTAATTTTGGGCCAAATGTTCTCACCTCTCCTCAAGGGAGCCAAGAGAAGCCTAGACCTGTGGATTCTGACCCATAGGGCATAGAATGGGTTGGGGAGAAACTGTTCCATGATATGCCCCCACCAGCCCATGTGGCAGGTGTTTCACAGCGTTCAGGCTCTGTATTTGAGAAAGGCCAGGCTGGAGCAGGGGGCTGGCTGGGCTTTGCCACCTCCACCCCTCTCAAGTCCAAGGGCAAACCAATGAGAGTGAATGCTGAGTGAGGAGTAACGTGTCTGTGCATCTCCTGCCAGGCTATGACAGCACAGCAGAGGTCAGGGGAGCTAGGCAGCCTGCTAGCGGAAAGTACAGTAGCTAAGGGCGGGTGCAGAGGCACAAAGTCTCCACAGGATCATCTGTGTTCAAATGTCAAACTCTGTGCCCCTTCTGAATAGGAACAAAACCAACCCTTCCCCCCCCCCAACCCCTGGAGAATTTGGAATAAACTCCCCAAGTACAAACCTTGGGCATTCCCCTTCCACTTTGGGGGTTACTCCAGTGTAGCACAAAGCCCTTCATTTCTCCATGCCCAGAGAATGACCAGCAGTTTTGCTCATTTCAGAAAGCTTCCCAGGTGTTCTCACAGAACTGTGCCAAATCACTCATAGCTGCAAATCCACCAGCATCAATCGCACCAGGGACCCATTTAGAATTTAGCCCCACTCTAACATTACAGGATGTTTGAGAACAAGCCACTTCCCCTTCCTATTCCATGGAGAGAAAAACATTTGAATGTGAAAAACAGGCCAAAAAAGTGTATTTGAGGCCATTATTGTTATTAAAAACAAATATTTTCCAGTCTTTCTGAATGAAAACCATGTAGCTGCATGTGACCAAGACTCCGTTCACTTTTGGTACATAAAGTATTAATGCGATCTCCCTGCTGCGCAAAGTCTGTATTATAGCCATTATTTTCCGTGGTCATTTTAATCTATACATTGTGTGTCATGTTATAGGCAGGAATTTATAGAGACCTACCTTAGAGCATCCTAAATCAAAGAACAGGAACAATTAGCAAATGTATTGGAACCTGGCCAGACTCTCTATCATCATAAAAGTGGGGGATACTGGGCCCCCTGAAGTCCAAAACAATGAAAAAAAATCTGCTTTGATGGTTATTTTTGTTTCCCCTCATACAGTTCCAAAATAAAAAGGCTCTACTGGTGATTTCAAAATAGTTTTTTCCCTATTATGGAGGAAGTTACACTTTCATAGTTAAGGTAGAGCTGAGTTTTCCACTCAAAGCAGTTCCACCTTTTTGTTTCACATGGATATAATTTACCCTCCCCAAAAACACATTTAACACACAGATGTTAATCAGTTTAACTTAGTTATTTTTAAACATAGGTCAGTTTAAGAATGATTTATCGCAGGGTAGTTTAAACGAATTTAAGCTAAACTGATTATAAACCAGGGTTTTGTATTGATGTAAAGAGAGACTATACAGCCTTTTGCATCAGTTCAATAAAAAATGATACCTAGTTTTTATGTATTGCTTTTCATCCATAGATCTCAATATGCTTTATAAAAGGTGGAACAAGAGATTGGTCAGTATCATTATGCCTGTTTTACAGATGGGGAAACTGAGGCACAGAGCAGTGACTTGCAGCAGGTCACTCAGCAGGCCAGTGGCAGAGCCAGAAATAAAGCCTGAGTTTCCTGTGTCCCAGTTCAGGTAAATCATACCTTTAGTTAAAGCAGTGCAACTCTAGAAAAAGATGAGCTCTTAGTTGAAATGAATTTTTGAAAATTTACAAGTAATTTAAGAATTAAAAAATTAATAAAAATGGGTCCTTTCAAAAATGTAGCATGCTATGTCAGTCCTTTATATATAATTGAGGTGTATTTAGTTTGTTCATATGGAAGCATCTGTTTAAATTAATGGATTTGCTCGTCTTTTGAATTAGACAATATTTATAGACTGTATAGGAAAAAAAAATAGTATAAGCCTAATGAGAACAAACATTTTGAATTGGCCTGTCACAGAACACGTTTTTCTTACCTGGACCAGTGAGTGCTGAGTGGATCTGACCACAAGGAAAAGCACAACTGCAGTCCCTCTCTTCTCCTTTTTCTTCTTTGGCAAAGGTGCTATCAGCAAACCTCTGCACACTTCAGTGTGTGGTGATCAGAGTTCAGAAACAATTCACAACTTAGTTTTCTTTATTAAAGATAAACAGGGGAACCTACACGCCATGCAGTCAAGGGCTGCACTGGTAACCTGACAGGACCCAAGGGCTACATCTATTTGGCATAAATAAAAGAATGCAGAGTAGTGTGTGGAAGCTACAGATGGCAGCATGCAAACTTGCAGATCAGGATGCATGCACCATCAAACCTGAAGTCTCAATGGGGACTGTTATATGTTGTACAGTGCCTAGAACAATGAGGCTGGGGCCACTAGTGGACATTAATAATGAAAGAACAGTGTGTCACTCCTCCATGCTACAGATGCATACAGTCATGGGCTGCATGGTAAAAATCTGAAGAGCGACTTCTCAACTACTCAGCAGAGAGGATCTGCTTTTATTTGGAAGTGAACCTCATCTTCTCATATCCAGGCACTTTTAATTTCATGTGAAGGAAACAGTTACATTTTCAGAGGTCGGGTTTCCACCTCTCGTGAACAATAGATGCATTAGAACTGCAATACTAAAAGGCCACTTTTCCCCAACATGGTGAGATTAACTAAGAGAATCCTGGAATGTTAAATGCTCTTATGAAAAATCCACAACCACCCCATTCAATACAATGCCTTCATGGAACAATGTGAGCATGAGGGAGCCCTGCTCCTGACTGGGATCTCTGCAGTAATAAAATAAAATAATAATAATAATAATAATAATGAGGAAATTCAGTTTGAGGAAACAAGATCTCATCTCTGAATGAGCTTCCAAAAGATTATAATCCCAAAATGTTGTCATCTGACCACTGCCATCTGGGGGAGGAAGTATCATCATTAGCTTTGTGCCAACAATGGGTTTGGTGTTCTATACGACAAAATGAAAATAGTCCCCTCCATCTTCCCATAAGCTTACAATTTAATGCTTTATTCACATAGCCCAAAAGGTGTTTTTTGGTTCTCAATTGTGTTATTTTAATATGACTGCACCCCGCGCCACCCCCCCTCCTCACATAGGCAGTTTAATATCATCACAACCAATTGAGCTGGTTAGACATGAGCGTTAAGGGTGTTTTCAACAGAGTTATATTAACTTGAGGGTGGGGGGAAGGAAATCACACCGTTTTACTCCCAGGCAGGCAGAGTCCCAAAGTACTTGCACAAGTTGTGGAGTATGCATTCATGGTTCCAGCCACAGTCCAAGTGGACAATGAAGAACTCCCAAATACTGACCAGGGATGGGATACAGGTGAATCATTTTCTCTTTTGAACACTTGGCTTTGAACTACAGCGGAAGGCATATGGGAAGTACTTCTGCGGTGCTTGAGTTCAGGAATGCAAGACCCAGATATATGGAAGTGACTACTTCCATGGCATTTACTATAACACCAAAGCCAAATAATGCACCTGTCCTCTCCAGGATGTGGCTGTTGTAGAGTAGTGAGCTTCCCACCTTTTCACAGTAGCTCTGTTGCAGGGCAGACTTAGGAAAAGACTGAAGGCTTGTGTACATTCAGAACGCTACAGAGGCACAGCTCCACCATTGCAGTGCTTCAAAGCAGACAATACTTATGCCAGTGGGAAGACCTCTCCTGTCCACCTCCCTGAGAGGCAAAAGAAGAATTCTTCCATCAGCCTAGCCGTCGACCTAGTGCTCTCTACGCAGGTACTTGAGTGGCATTGTTAAGACAGTACAAGGGTGTGGTTTTTTCACACCTGTGCCATGTAGCTATGCTGACTTAATTTTCTAGTATAGACCAGGCCTGAGCATTACCAACCTAGAGACAGATTCTGACACCCTTATTCACATTAAGTAGCACCTTGCTCCGTGAGCAGTCCACTGAAACCAAGGTAATCCATTCATAAATGAATGACATTCAATAATTAACATTAAAATAGTTTAATAGTTGCTTGCAGAGCATGCAGTATGGATGTAACTGCACGGAAATACAAAGGGGACAGTTCTCCAGCAGATTTAACTCCCTCTTCCCCCACTCCAAAAAAAAAAGTACATCTTTTATTTATATGCATTTCCAAATGATAAGAGGTCGGTCGTATTAGCATTTTTTTCCCCCTTGTCCTCTCAATAGCAATTTATTCCAAGGCATGGTTTCAGATAGTGTCTTTTGATTTGATGTTTGTAGGTACTGAATAGATAACTATCCTCCAGTTCCATTTGAGATCTGATGAGACCTCTAGAAACTCACTTCTCTCTCTCTCTAGATCCCTTCAAGCTTGACTTCTGCCTCTTTTTCTCCTTCTGTCCCAAAATTCGAAAGAGTTTTTTCTTGGCTTCCTTCTGCTTCTTAAATTTCTCTTCCTCCTCCTTGTGCTTCTTTCTGAGGTAATCTTTAAGGTGCTGACGATGGTTTAATTTGGCCTTCTTTATTTTGTAACTATGCACAGTACTCAAAGCAGTAAGTAGGGCTGATATCTGATTGAAACAGAAAACAAAGAGTTAAATATACAAATAGTTACATTTTGGGTGAGCCACAGAACAGCTCCCAAAAATAAGTACAAATTTAACCCCTGGGAAACCATAAGTTAAAGATAATATTTAATGAACAGTGTCAGGATCAGAGACATTGGGCAACTCACTCACTCCCACCGTGACTCTGTTCCACCTTTGTAAAATGGGGATAATTACCATGCCTAATCATAGGAACATTAAAGGCTTAATTATTATTTATGAAGCTATTTTGAGATCCTTGCATTGAAGGTATTTGAAAAGTGTTGTGCATCATCATTATCATAAGATTATTTAACTTTACAGGAAGGCTAAATTGAGGTTTACATCCTCCCGTTCTTACAAACCTTCTACCTTTCTCCAAATCCTGCATCAATTTCTTGATTTGTGTTCAAAGCATCTCTTTACTATTAATGGATGGCAAACATAAGAGCAAAGAGAAATAGGCAGTTATATAACTAAAACTCCTATATAGTGTGATAACTGCACATCGCTGACCTAAACGTCTTGAGAACACTATGACTAGGACATATGAACACTAGGACTAGGACATACTAGGAGAATTGGGGAGACACATTTTTGCCATACATAATCTACTACAACAATTCCTAGCAACTATTTGCTCTGTAGTCTGCTCAGGACCAATTAAGCACAGAGCTCTGGTATGTACCATATACAGAGATGGAATGATGGCTGGAGGCAAGATATAATCCGAGGAACACATTTTTGGCAATAGCTGCACATTTCAGTGATCCTAAAATTAAACAGTCACACATGATCCAAGCAACACCATCTTAAATGGGAGGTGTTAATTTCACATCAAAACATATTTACCTTCTTTTCATGAGGCTCCCTGATAACAGCTGGTCTCCACTGGTCCTTCGTAGGCTTAGCTTTCTTCTCATGATTCTTAGGCTTGTTCTTAAATGGCAGTGCCTTCTGGAGTGCTTTAGGAATGTGGAGCTTATTGAAATGCTTCTTCTCCCTCACTATTGGCTGAAAAAACAAATTTCACACACGCATAAGAGTCATATTTCTATAACACTTTTCCTGTGCACAGTATTTTACATTTCAAATAAAATTAGTTCTCTTTCTTTCTTGCCGTTGGCTAGGTATGATAGACATAGTATAACGCAGGTGAACCTAAGGCTAAGGTTTTGTCATGGATATTTTTAGTAAAAGTCATGGACAGGTCATGGGCAATAAAGAAAAATTCATGGAAGCCCGTGACCTGTCCCTGACTTTTACTAAAAATATCCATGTTAAAATGGGAAGGGACTGGGCAGTTGAGCGGTGGCTGGGAGCTCCACGGTCCCCACCACCCCCGGGGGCTCAGAGTTCCAGGGTCACCCTGCCATGGTGGTTGGGGTGCAGCTGAGGTCCCTCTGCCCCCACTGTGGTGACCAGGGAGTTGAGAGGTACCCACTGCCCATGATGGCCTGCTGCCTCAGGCAGTGGGGATACCTCACAGCTCCCTTATCACTTATGAGTCTTCAAAAAATCCTATGATGTGGTTTTACGAGATTATGGATATTAGCTTTGCCATCCAGGACAAATGTCTTTGTGGTAATTAAGAAGTCTCCCTATATCAACCTCAATGCCATTTTATCTAGATGTCCCACTGGTTCTCCAGCTTTTCATGGGTCACTTTGTAAATTCTCACTGATCCACCATCCAACTCAACACCTCGATCTCCCACAACTTGATTCTTGCTCTGCAGACTACCCAAAAAGGGCCATGACAACTACTCTGTGAGTGAAGAGATGTACACATACATACACACATGTATATACATTGCACTTAATTTTACACTGATTTTAGGAACAGCGGAGGCCACACACACATATTTTAACTCGCAGATTGCAAGAATATAAAAGATACCTTATAGAGAGAATCTTTCTTTTGCTTCAGTCTGATCCCCAGTTCGTGCCTCAGTTGGCCAGTTGTCTTCATTCCTGTCCAAGTATCTTTCTCACCTGCTGGCTTCAGCAAGGATGTTACTGGGTTATAGAAGGCTGGGATGGAAACAGGATACCAAGTCCGCATAAAGACAATATCTGAAAGGAAAGAACATGATCACATAGCTTTTCACAATGTGGTTTACTGTATCCACACTAAAGGCAAACATCATTTGAATAAGGCAGTCAACTGAATTGCAAACCACACAATAAATTAACTTCTATTTTACAAGAGGAGCACTCCTCTTATTCTCAGTCTCTAGAACATCAGGCAGATCAAGGCATGTATTAATACCTCTGAACTCCTCAAAACCTGCATAGAAGTTACACAAAGAGAAGCATATTCCTGAAGAGTCCCAAGTTGAGTATCACTGTACTAGATATTCCTACCCGATTAAAAAACATATAATGATCTATAGCAAAGGAGGTCACATATAGTCTGTGCCTATCAACAGCAGCATATCCAAATAATTAGTCTTCCCTCTACATGTTTTCAAAACCAAGCAATATGCTGCTATGATTTTCCACTAGCACAAATTCAGTATGGTGTAACTACTATCATATGAGAACAGAGCATAGGGCACAGTGACCTGATGCACATATCATCCGACTGCAGTCAAATAGGGAATCCCCAGCAGATCACTAAAAAATTAAACATCTGCTTTGTAATCACACATCAGACGACAGAAAAGCTTCTCATTAAGAGCTATCAACTCTCCTCTGATTCACAATAAGTGTCCCTTTCTAGCACTCACACCGCTATATACAGCATATGCTTGAGTTCTCTAGGCAAACCGAGTTCTAAGTTCTCCAGAATATAGTTTACAAAACAAACTAACACTGAGGGCAGAAATAGGTCACCTAATAGACCTTCTACATCTGTATTTCCTATTATTCTCAGTGATGGCATCATCGAAAAGAACCAAACATAAGTGATTTTTTTCCAACTCTGTCACACACACATTCATCACCACATCTGATAAATACTCAAAAGATTCTGTTTTCTGAATTCACATTTAGGTTATTAGAGATTCAAGAATACAAATGGTGCTTACATATTCGGGGAAGCAGGAGGAAAGGCATGGGATGAGGATCTCTTATTTGGGGAGTGTTACTCACCACTCATCAGCAGCTTGTCTTCGAATGTTGCCCTGAATGCACCTTCGGGTTTTCTAAGACCCTTTTTGATCTGTCCTCGAATACCACTCACAGTGCGTATGGCCGCCCCTTCAAATTTAGCCACTTCCAATGGAGAATTGAACATTCCCTGTGAAACACAAAGATTATAGACCATTTATTAAAGATGGCATGTTTATTAGGAATAAATTACAATCTTACCACTCTCTATACAGATTTGTGTAGGCTGCAAAAAAACAATAATCACCAAGCAGTTTACCATAAACAGGGAATTGGGATAATAAAATGTACTTAAATTTACACTGACACTGATCACATTAAGAATTTATGATAGTGATTATTTTTTCTTCTAAGATAATCATCTAATTGACATCATATAAATGGAGGTAAAATTTCAGGTTTCCATCTTTGCACCCACCCATCTCAACAATGAACATGTTAGAAAGCATCTTCTCATTTCTCCTTTGAAGATTTGTTTGCCATAACATAACATTTGGCAGGTGTCTTGTAAGGTGTAACTGCCTTAAATTACTGGAGGGGTAGGGGGAGTACCTAATATAATGCAGCATTCTAGGACACGAGTTTCTGCATTTATAAAATACAAGTCAATGGGATTACTCATGGGTGTAAAGTTAAGTTAGTAATTGAGTGCTTTGTTGGACTGGGTGCAAAGCACTCAGCAACTTGCAGGCTCAAGCCCCAAGTCCCCTAACCTGAAGCTTTGTTTCCCTGATTTAGGGTAGCCTGCAGGCTTCATTAAAGCTGTTTGGCTCCTTGGAAACTTAGTCTTACACCACCTCCTCCCCTAGCCAGCTCCACAACCGTACAGGAACTCTTAATTTCTGCAGGAACTCAGCTTCCATCCTGCAGTTTGTAAATGCTATAGGACCAAACCCTGCTGGAGAAGGAACAGACTGGATTAACATTCTGCTAAGATGGCAGGCACTGGGGAAGCCGGCCAATTGATTATCCACACCCCACTTTTATGAAACCCTTTGGAAGACAGTACTGTATTTGGCACAAAGAGTTTACAAGAGTGAGGTTTAGCTAATGGAGGTAGTGATAATAATTTATATTCCCTGCAATGTATTGAATATGCTTTAAATAAAAATTACAAGGCCAAAAACCCTATGCAACATCCCTGACTCAGCAAAATTCCCATTACTTTGAGATTTCTGCCTCAAAAAGACTGAAGAACAGAGCCCGAAGTTGCATTTCCTTCCGACCTTCATTCTAGCAGGATTACAGTACACACACATACCTTAATAAATGATGTGTTTTTGTAAATTTTAAACGGGAAACCAGTCAGCTTTAATTTCTTCACGACTGTTATGGATTTATCTAAATCAAGCACAACTCCTGTGGCAGCTATCCGGAAATCAGGCTGAAATATACAACAGTATGGATGATTGATAGATCATTAAATGTGTATAACAACAATCCTACTGCAGCAACTGAAGATCTCACTTGACAGGTACTATTTCATGACACGTCATAACAAGAGCTCACAGACTTTACAACTTTAGCTGCAGCACTGCAGCATGGCAAACTAAAATCAACTTCATGAAAACTGGTTGAGTTACTGCCAATGTCACTTTCCTAGCACCCATTAATGAGCTATTCAGACTGGCTATTCAAATGAATTTTAAAGTCACCTTTAAGATTTTTTCTCCATTTTCTACTGCACTCTGTTTCTTCCTGAAAAAGAATTTTACACGCACACACATGCAGAACGGCTCAGAGCAAAGGGGCCTTGTTACTGTAATAACCACCATACCTCTCTTGTTGAGATATTATGAAGATATCCTTTAAATATTTAACAAACAAACAGTAAGGCCATATAAAAGAAGACATCTTTCTCTCAGAGCTCTGTTAACAAAACAACCCCTCAGAGTTACTACCTGGCTCGCCAGGGAGCAATCTGAGTTCCTTAATATGTGGTACAAGTGTACATACAATAAAGGCCTACCTACATTTGGAGTGAGGGTTGTGATTCCCACCTCACACAGACTTACTTGCTCAAGCTCTCATGGAGCTAGCATGCTAAAAATAGCAACATAGGCCAGCCGTGCCTAGAACAAACTCGCCTGAACCCCCTGCGAAGTTCCTGTGCTGTCACTCACTGCAGCCACACTATTAATTTTTAGCATGCTAGCTCAACAAGAGCTAACACATGTACATCTGTATGTGCTGGGAATCAAAACTCTAGTTCTAAGTCAGGGGTTCTTGACTAAAACACTGCCAGAAACTGGGAATAAGTGACAGGGGATGGATCGCTTGATGATTTCCTGCTCTGTTCTTTCCCTTGGTGCACCTGGCACTGGCCACTGTCAGAAGACAGGATACTGGGCTATATGGACCTCTGGTCTGACCCAATACGGCTAGTTTTATTTTCTGATGAAGCCATAATTAAAGAAAGCCTCATCATTTATGAGCACTTTTCTTGGACTCTTGTTTTTTGTTCATGACTGCATCACTAGACTCTCTACTGGTGGTTGAAGCAGATACTATGCATAAAAATGAGTTCATTGTGCCTCTTATCACAAAGCAGAAAGAGCAATTCACTGTTAAGACCATGAGGCCAGGACATGTGTGGTGAAACTAGGGCAGACAGAGACAGTGACTTACAATGATTCTTTACCCTTGAATGCCAAAAGGGTGCTCAGAGTGGCATAAAAAGAAGATAAACTCCCTAAGGTAGGGCCCATACAAGCCACTGCCAATTTCCATTTCAGAAAACGCTAGCGCGGGCTCCTACCAGCTTGAGTAGAAAGGATGCTCTGTTGATGAGGCTGCTGCCCACAGATAAGGATTGTCTACATTCAAGTCCCTCAGCTGGATGTTTGCACAGCTGGATGTGCAAATGCCCAAATTGGCATCTGCACAGCCAACTCCACATAGGCAATGTGTCCAGACCTGCTCCACAAATGTCATACCAGGAGGCATCTGATCTACAAAACGGCAGTCCTCTAGTGAAGTGTCTGTGAAACAGGTCCGGACACATTCGGGGGAAGATGACTTCGTCTTGCAGGCTGAAACGGATCCACTGGACCCTGCAAATCCATTTGCTTATGGTGCGACCCACAGCTGGGAATCTGTGCTCTAAGTGTTACACATAGTCTAAACGTACAGACAACCAAAAGCATACTTTAATATAGTATACACATCACCACTGATCAACAACGTTGAAGAGACACCTGTATTATTTCTGGCACATAGGGTTTCAGATCAATCACAGTGCAGGAAAAAACTCTTGTGTCAGGTATGTCACTACCCTTCACTTAATCTGATCTCACTATAATGAGATTATCCTATAACACTTGGAACATAAGACTAGCAGGAGTAGGAGTATATCCCTCCATACAAACCTTTACCAAATGAAGTATCTATCTAGCTTCTTCTCTCTGTCTTCATCCCATGCTCATCATCACCACAATATCTGAGTGCCTTACAAATTTTAAAAGGTCCTCTAAGATCCTGTCATATCCTCGTTTTAGCATAAGTACACTTTCCAATAAAATTCACTGTTTGATACAATGATCTACAGAAAGAGCCAAGTAACATTTTGTGATAATAAACCTACCGTTGTGCCACTGACTGACTGAATTGCCAAAAATCCTGTCCCTTGGGGAGTGATGGGGCCTAGAACCAAAATTGAATAAAACAAATTATTACGTGTTTGGCTAACCAAAAACTGGCTACTGTTTAAAGGTAGTCTCAGAATGATGAAATAATATTAGTATGTTTAGAATGATTTATTTTATATCCCTCACCAAAAAACATAAGACAGGTTAAACTAGCCATTCAACACATTACTCACATAAGTAGTCCCACTTTGAAGTGAATGGAATTACTTGTGTGAGTGAAGTAACTCACATGAGCAAGTGTTTGCAGGACTGTGCCCATAACATGCTCTCTCTTTCTGGACATATAGTCAGCAGCTCCTCCTTAATGCAATATCCCAGCAGGCTGATCAGAATTTGACTGGAGCCCTGCATGAAGGAGTTAGATAGTTCTCTCTTGACCTCCCTTCTCTCTCTTAACTATACTGCGTATTTGCTAATTCTTAGTAGTATTTTATATCCTGTGGGGAATAAACATTTGTTTCTAGTGATTCTTTCTTTCCCAAAGTTATCAGCTGGTTATTTGTATAGGAAATTCCTAATGCCTCCTCTAAGGCTAGGGAGTTTTGCAGTTTACCACATGGTTGTAGATTTGTAAATCTAAGTAATCCTTACCCCAAAACGTTGCTCCACAATGCATATGTTGTGGTGAATACTTAAGAAGCCTATGACGCCCGTTATGATCTTCAATGTAGTACATAGGGATAGTCTGAAATCGCCTCCACCCCAAGGAGAAGATTATAGGGTCCCGTGTTTTAAGTATCTTCTTATACCAACGATGTTTCTTCAGACGTAACTAGTTAAAAGAAAAAAGAGTAACAATATTAAAAGCACAGCATTAGCCCTAATATCAGTGATTACTGAAGCAATTTCCACCCTTCCTAAATGCTTGTTTAACCACCAAATAATTTTTTTTTTTTTTTAAACATGTCTATTCATGATGGTCAGGGTGACTTAAACCAAGATAGCTGGCATTTCATCTATTTAAAAATAGAACACACACACAGATTACATACATATACACACATCTATCTATCCCTTTTCCCAAACCTTTGGTTATAATTTGCCTTATTTAGATTTTGTCTACACTAGCACTTTTGTCAGTAAAACTTTCGTTGGTCGGGGGGGGTGAAAAAGCACCCCACCGAGCAACAAAAGTTTCACTGACAAAAGCATTGGTGTGGACAGCGCTACGTCAACAGGAGATGCTCTCCCACCTACATGGCTACCACTGCCCATCAGAGGTGGTTTAATTATGCCAGCGGAAGAGTTCTCTCCCTCTGGTATAGAGCAACTACACAGGAGACCTTACAGCTGTGCCACTGTAAGGTCTGTAGTATAGACAAAGCCTTAGACTATAGACCCTAGGGAACAGCAAATGTGTTTGCATGAGCTTGTTCAGCAACTAGGACAATGCGGGGAGGAGGCTCTTTGTGCTAATGTAATATAAATACCAAAACAACAACAACACTGGTTTTCCTTCTGACCATCAAACTAGTATTAAAACAGGATAGCAGACAAGTTACAATCTCAAACATTGGACTTTTAAATTAACCATGCTGCAAGCTCTTTCTTTTTTCAGCGTAAGGACCTTCAGATGAAGGATCTATCTCAAATTTTTTTTTAGCTATTAATTACATTTGCCAAATAGGAAATAAAAACAAACAGCAATACCATGCCAACTGAAACACAGCTGTACCACTGTCACAGCACACACAGCCTTGGCTCCATACCTGTACATATCCCACATTTCCTTCGCTGTTGCCTAAACCGCCCAGAATGATTGGATAGTGAGGGTCAAAATTAAGCACAAATTCACATGGGATATTCTCAATCTCTATTCGAACATACATCCCAGGGCGGAAGCCCTCGTACTGAACTCTGGATTCATCATCCTGGTCTTCAAATTCAGCCCGATTAAGCTATGTGAGTAAGATGGAGAGGAAAAGTTTTAACAGGTAGAAAATGGAACATGAAAAATCATGTATGAACAAGGCTTGTGCAAAAGATTTCAGTTTTACTTGAAAAGCAAATTAACACTAATTTATATGGTATCTATCTGGATAGCCCTAATAGTTCTAGTAACTAACTTCAGAGTAACAGATGTCTGCCACCACAAATCCTTTCCTTTGCAGCTCCCTTTAGGAAACAGGGGATCCAGCTTTACATAGGAAAGTCAAACACATCTGGACATATTGCTCTACCTTGAGTACAGTGCCCAGAAGAAACAATTGACTTTCTGGACAGATCCTTAGAATACTGAATTTAGGGTAAAATTTCAATACGTGCCTAAAGTGCTGAAAAAAAGTACCTAAATAACAAAAAGCACTTCAAGGAGAGGAAGGTGATCAGGAATAGTCAACATGGATTCACCAAGGGCAAGTCAAGCCTACCAAACCTGATTGCTTTCTATGACGAGATAACTGGCTCCATGGATATGAGGAAAGCAGTGGACGTAATATATCTTGACATTAGCAAAGCTTTTGATACGGTCTCCCACAGTATTCTTGTCAGCAAGTTAAAAAAGTATGTATTGGATGAATGAACTATAAGGTGGATAGAAAGCTGGCTAGGTTGTCGGGCTCAACAGGTAGCGATCAACGGGTTGATGTCTAGTTGGCAGCCAGCATCAAGCGGAGTGCCCCAGGGGTCTGTCCTGGGGCTGGTTTTGTTCAACATCTTTATGAATGATCTGGATGATGGGATGTTCACAGATGACACTAAGCTGGGGGGAGAAGTAGATATGCTGGAGGGTAGGGCTAGGGTCCAAAGTGACCTATACAAATTGGAGGATTGGGCCAAAATAAACCTGATGAGGTTCAACAAGGACAAGTGCCAAGTCCTGCACTTAGGAAGGAAGAATCCCATGCACTGCTACAGGCTGGGGACCGACTGGCTAAGCGGCAATTCTGCAGAAAAGGACCTGGGGATTACAGTGGATGAGAAGGTGGATATGAGTCAGCAGTGTGCCCTTGTTACCAAGAAGGCTAATGGCATATTGGTCTGCATTAGTAGGAGCACTGACAGCAGATTATTTCCCTCTGTAGGCACTGGTGAGGCCACATCTGGAGTACTGCATCCAGTTTTGGGCCCCCCACTACAGAAAGGATGTGGACAATTGAAGAGAGCCCAGCAGAGGGCAATAAAAATAATCAAGGGGCTGGGGCACATGACTTACGAGGAGAGGCTGAGGGAACTGGGCGTGTATAGCCTGTAGAAGAGAAGAATAAGGGTAGATTTGAAAGCAGCCTTCAACTACCTGAAGGGGGGTTCCAAAGAGGATGGAGCTCAGCTGTTCTCAGTGGAGGCAGATGACAGAACAAGAAGCAATGGTCTCAAGTTGCAGGGGGGAGATCTAGGTTGGATGTTAGGAAACACTATTTTACTAGGAAAGCGGTGAAGCACTGGAATGGGTTACCTAGGGAGGTGGTGGAATCTCCATCCTTGGAGGTTTTTAAGGCCCAGCTTGACAAAGCCCTGGCTGGGATGATTTAGTTGATGCTAGACTAGATGACCTCCTGAGGTCTCTTCCAACCCTAATCTTCTATGATTTTAAATGATCTGGGCACCATAATGAGCAAACCCCACAGGTAAGTGGGGAACAAGACCTGGGAGATGGGTTGGAAACAGGAGGGAGCAGGGGCTATAATGGCAGAGAGGAAGGAGGGTCAGGGCAAAGCTGGGAGGCAAGATCAAACCAGTATCTTAGATGCCTGTATACAAATGCAAGAAGTATGGGTAATAATCAGGAAGAATTGGAAGTGCTAATAAATAAATACAACTATGACATTATTGGCATTACTGAAACTTGGTGGGATAATACACACGACTGGAATGTTGGTGTGGATGGGTATAGTTTGCTCAGGAAGGATAGACAGGGGAAAAAGGGAGGAGGTGTTGCCTTATATATTAAAAATGTACACACTTGGACTGAGGTGGAGATGGACATAGGAGACGGAAGTGTGGAGAGTCTCTGGGTTAGGCTAAAAGGGGTAAAAAACACAGGTGATGTCGTGCTGGGAGTCTACTACAGGCCACCTAATCAGGTGGAAGAGGTGGATGAGGCTTTTTTCAAACAACTAACAAAATCATCCAAAGCCCAAGGTTTGGTGGTGATGGGGGACTTCAACTATCCAGATATATCTTGGGAAAATAACACCGCGGGGCACAGACTATCCAGTAAGTTCCTGGACTGCATTGCAGACAACTTTTTATTTCAGAACGTTGAAAAAGCTACTGGGGGGGAAGCTGTTCTAGACTTGATTTTAACAAATAGGGAGGAACTTGTTGAGAATTTGAAAGTAGAAGGAAGCTTGGGTGAAAGTGATCATGAAATCATAGAATTTGCAATTCTAAGGAAGGGTAGAAGGGAGTACAGCAGAATAGAGACAATGGATTTCAGGAAGGTGGATTTTGGTAAGCTCAGAGAGCTGATAGGTAAGGTCCCATGGGAATTAAGACTGAGGGGAAAAACAACTGAGGAAAGTTGGCAGTTTTTCAAAGGGACACTATTAAGGGCCCAAAAGCAAGTTATTCCGATGGTTAGGAAAGATAGAAAATGTGGCAAAAGACCACCTTGGCTTACCCTTGAGATCTTGCGTGACCTTCAAAATAAAAAGGCATCATATAAAAAATGGAAACTAGGTCAAATCACGAAGGATAAATATAGGCAAATAACACAGGAATGCAGAGGCAAGATTAGAAAAGCAAAGGCACAAAATGAACTCAAACTAGCTATGGGAATAAAGGGAAACAAGAAGACTTTTTATCAATACATTAGAAGCAAGAGGAAGACCAAGGGTAGGCCCACTGCTCAATGAGGAGGGGGAAACAGTAACGGGAGACTTGGAAATGGCAGAGATGCTTAATGACTTCTTTGTTTCAGTCTTCACTGAGAAGTCTGAAGGAATGTCTAGTATAGTGAATGCTTACGGGAAGAGGGTAGGTTTAGAAAAGAAAATAAAAAAAGAGCAAGTAAAAAATCACTTAGAAAAGTTAGATGTCTGCAAGTCACCAGGGCCCGATGAAATGCATGCTAGAATACTCAAGGAGTTAATAGAAGAGGTATCTGAGCCTCTAGCTATTATCTTTGGGAAATCATGGGAGACGGGGGAGATTCCAGAAGACTGGAAGGGGGCAAATATAGTGCCCGTCTATAAAAAGGGAAATAAAAACAACCCAGGAAACTACAGACCAGTTAGTTTAACTTCTGTGCCAGGGAAGATAATGGAGCAGGTAATCAAAGAAATCATCTGCAAACACTTGGAAGGTGGTAAGGTGATAGGGAATAGCCAGCATGGATTTGTAAAGAACAAATCGTGTCAAACTAATCTGATAGCGTTCTTTGATAGGATAACGAGCCTTGTGGATAAGGGAGAAGCTGTGGATGTGATATACCTAGACTTTAGTAAGGCATTTGATACAGTCTCGCATGATATTCTTATAGATAAACTAGGAAAGTACAATTTAGATGGGGCTACTATAAGGTGGGTGCATAACTGGCTGGATAACCGTACTCAGAGAGTAGTTGTTAATGGCTCCCAATCCTGCTGGAAAGGTATAACAAGTGGGGTTCCGCAGGGGTCTGTTTTGGGACCGGTTCTGTTCAATATCTTCATCAACGATTTAGATGTTGGCATAGAAAGTACGCTTATTAAGTTTGCGGACGATACCAAACTGGGAGGGATTGCAACTGCTTTGGAGGACAGGGTCAAAATTCAAAATGATCTGGACAAATTGGAGAAATGGTCTGAGGTAAACAGGATGAAGTTCAATAAAGATAAATGCAAAGTGCTCCACCTAGGAAGGAACAATCAGTTTCACACATACAGAATGGGAAGAGACTGTCTAGGAAGGAGTATGGCAGAAAGAGATCTAGGGGTCATAGTAGACCACAAGCTTAATATGAGTCAACAGTGTGATACTGTTGCAAAAAAAGCAAACATGATTCTGGGATGCATTAACAGGTGTGTTGTAAACAAGACACGAGAAGTCATTCTTCCGCTTTACTCTGCGCTGGTTAGGCCTCAACTGGAATATTGTGTCCAGTTCTGGGCACAGCATTTCAAGAAAGATGTGGAGAAATTGGAGAGGGTCCAGAGAAGAGCAACAAGAATGATTAAAGGTCTTGAGAACATGACCTATGAAGGAAGGCTGAAGGAATTGGGTTTGTTTAGTTTGGAAAAGAGAAGACTGAGAGGGGACATGATAGCAGTTTTCAGGTATCTAAAAGGGTGTCATCAGGAGGAGGGAGGAAACTTGTTCACCTTAGCCTCCAATGGTAGAACAAGAAGCAATGGGCTTAAACTGCAGCAAGGGAGATTTAGGTTGGACATTAGGAAAAAGTTTCTAACTGTCAGGGTAGTTAAACACTGGAATAGACTGCCTAGGAAAGTTGTGGAAAGTTGTGGAATCTCCATCTCTGGAGATATTTAAGAGTAGGTTAGATAAATGTCTATTAGGGATGGTCTAGACAGTATTTGGTCCTGCCATGAGGGCAGGGGACTGGACTCGATGACCTCTCGAGGTCCCTTCCAGTCCTAGAGTCTATGAGTCTATAATCAGTTCTGAAAATGGAATGTGAGCTCCTAAATCATCTAAGCATTTGTGCCCTAGAGGAGGGCCTGTCTTTATCTGTGAGATTCAATGTGTACCTAAGATTCTATATAATTAACAGAAGATCCTTGAAACAGGAGGGTTCTTTCCCTCTGTTTTTGTACTGCTAGGAATATCTATATTTTGCTATGCCCTATTTTGCTATGCTGATTGTTCTGGATGCTGTTTGTGCAGATGTTGGAGTCTAACACATAGAATAAATCCTGTGGTTCAAGTACATTTCTGATGTCTTTGGATTTCTCCAATATACTTGGATCTCTCGCTCTCTCTCTGGCCTGTGTTGGCAATACACTGCTTGAGGATCACTATAATACATGTTTCCCTAACAGGCCTTAAGGGCAGGAGCTCTAAATTGGCTCATTCTTTTACTGGAAGAGGTTTGTTTACATTTTAAGTGTTCTTATGCAAGCACATTAGAACACAAGGTCTAGTTGTTTGGTACTTATGTCAGAGACTAATGCAAACTGGTACAGCTGAGTTAATGGCTAATCTGAGCAAGACTTTGTTAGATAAGAAGATGGTGTGCACTGTGGGTCTCTCCTTTTTTTTTAAAATAACCTTACACTATGATATAAATCAGCAAGGTTCTTCAAAAAGATGTCAGTGCAATACAAAAAGCTACTGTATGTTAAAAACTACATTCAGTGTTTCATTTAACAACTTAACACTGCAGCAGAGTTACCAGCTCAAATTGTGTCTCAAATGTCTTTGAAAATTCTCATCACACAACTGGAACAGGGGTTCTCACATTTTTCAAGTGTGGTATACATTCTGATGTATATTTTGCCTTGTGGACACCTACTTACTTGCTTGTGATGCCTTAATATTCATATGGCAACCACAGCAATTGTTTAAAAGAATAAGTAATTATTAGCTAAGTATTTTTGTATTTGTAACTGTAATCAGTGCAATAAAGATCTGATCTCTTTAAAGGTAAATCACAGACTACACTTGCTTTAAATTTAATATCCCCTTCCCAGATGATATTTCTTTCCATTGAAAACACCTACTATGTGACCAGCTAGCTCTCTGCAAACCGTCATTAAGTACTCCACAGACCACAGCTTGGGAACCCCTACACAGCTAACATTTACATGGTAGCTTTAGGCAAGTGCCACATTTTAGTAGCAATAATGACTCAATAAGTCAATTAAAAGGAAGAGCTTCAAAAGACTTAGTATTTTGTTTTTTTTTAAAATGGTAATGGAATCAAACTATTCACCCATTAAAAACATCCCTCTAAATGTATGAGGTTTTGCACATAAATGCTCAAAAGCTATCAGTGGTTGCTGAATCTAAGGACTTGTCTACACTGGCACTTTACAGCACTGCAACTTTCTCTCTCAGGGTGTGAAAAAACACTCTCCTGAGCGATGCAAGTTTCAGCGCTGTAAAATGCCAGTGTAGACAGTGCACCAGCACTGGGAGCCGAGCTTAAAGTCACTCAAGAAAAGTCACCAGCGCTGGGAGCTATTCCCCTGCTGGAGGTAGTTTTTTCAGAGCACTGGGAGAGCTCTCTCCCAGTGCCAAGTTAAAGCAGTTGCCAGTGAAGACGTGCCCTAAGAGTCCCCCAGAGAAAGTGTGTGTGGTACTTAAGAAGCTTCATAGTCAGATAAATAGCTAAGTTGACAGCTTGTACTTGAGTTTGTTTCTGCATTTCCTCTTTGAGATCATCGAAGTATGTGGCATCCCCTTCATCATATTCAGCATCAAACATCTCCTTCAATTTGCGTTTCTTGTCCATGCGCTTGTTCTTCTCCTCTTCCTCTTCTGCTTTGGGTTCTTTTCCTTCTTTATCTTCTTTCTCTCCTTCACTTCCAGCCTAGCAAGAAAGAGAAGTTTATCAAACAGCTTTTGAAAAGTCAGTTCACAAAATTCCTAGTCTGACCAACATTTTATATATTACACCTACAGAACATGACCAAGGAACAACAGGGCATGTTCTATACAACAGGCAGCACAGCTGCAGTGCTGCAGCTATACCGCTGTAGCACCATAGCATAGATGTTTCCTACGCTGACGGAAGATGGTTTTCCATCAATGTAGGTCATCTACCTCCCTAAGCGGTGGTAGCTAAATCGAAAGAAGAGTTCTTGCATTGACCTTAACTGAATCTACAACGGTGGCTAGGTCACACACACCCGTGTGCCAAAGGTAGGTCAATCTAAATTTCAAGTGTAGACCACGGTCTATTTAATAATGCAAACGGTCAAACACAGCTTTTCATCCTAAAAAGATACTATTTAATAATAAATCCACCATATGGAGAAGAACGTCTTCAAGAAGAAATAGAAATGTGTTTCCATAGTCTCATTCCTTTTGTCCTCATCAGAAAGCTTTTCAAACCAATATTAAAATAAATGGTATTTTTATTGCTATGGATTGCATTTCTAATATATGCCAAGAGTGCTTAAAGCTTGGAATTAATATAATTTATCATGCTTAAATTAAAATAAACATATTAATAAAAAAGAATGTGTATGAGTGACCCAGGACTTGAATAACACACGAGTGTTGCCCATCAGGAGTGAGGTACTGTACCAGAGATGATGGACTGGGGGAAGTTTGGACATGAATAACACCTAGTTCAAGATGCTACCGTTAGCAATAATTTCACAAGTAAGCAAAGAAATCTTGAAGTCACTCAAGTAAAAAAAATAATAATAATAAAAATCTAAAATTTGCAATATTTTCTATATCTTCATCATTTGAGCTAAATAAATTTGGTCACTATTACTACAGATTAGCTCATGATTCCATTGTCAACCGAATTCATGTATTCTTCCAGGACACTGAAAGCACCGATACTTGAACCTCATAACTTTTTATTTCCTGGTTTTCAGAGGTCTAGGGATAGGTACATTTAATGCTCTGGAAGGGTACAAGGCACTGCCAGTGAACCTTAATTCTCCACTAACAATGTTTTGGGGCAGTGAATTTTCCTTGTTTTTTTTAAGTAGGTGGTGATAAGGAAAGGACCATGATTGTGGGGGTGGGAAGGGCACAAGGCGGCTTCCTTGGAACCTTACTCCCACTCAGATACCAGCTGTGCCTGTCTCCTGTCCCTTTCAGTAGGACTGGAGAAGCCATGGGAAAAAGAGAGAAAATGGTGACTGATGGGCTATGAAGAGCACGTCTACCAGCAGGAGGCAGCAAAACAGAGTGCAGGGAGCCCCAAACTCTTCTTCAGAGGGAAGGGGCTCTGCACAATCCTCAGCAACATTGGTGGAAGAGGTATGAAATGGTTCAGTCATCTCAGTGGGATGTTCTCAAATCTATAAGAACACCCCATGAAGATGAACAGAGGCTGATATAATAGTTCTTAGTGCTCCTGTCACAGACTGACCCATTCATCTTATAGTACCTTCTCCATCCCCCTCTCTCAAAGTCTTTCTCAGTTCCTGTTGTGGAATAGCAATTTCCTAGACAATTTTACTTTGGAGGTAAGTTTTAGAAAAATTTCATTACTGCAGTCAGCTCTTTATCTGAAATCAATTCTGAGCAGATGATACCAGTTTGGGAAGGATCAGAGCCATAGTTTGAGGCCCAAGTGTGTACAGAAAAAATTATAAGAACCGTAATAGTTTCATGTCATGCATTCTTTAAGGGAGCTGTATCTCAGAAACCCCTTGTTCAAATAACCTCAAATTAGAACCACTAATCCTACCCTGGACACACCATGAGGCACAGTAATTTGCAAATAAGTACACAGAATTCAGAGTATTTAGAAAAATCACATTTTAAACAATAAAATAGTCTGATTGTTACCCATCGTGGAGCTATTGCCTCACTATAACAGCAAGGTGCATTTCCCAGTATCTCTCTCTACATTGCTCAACAAAGACCTACTTAGGCAGTTTTAAACAGAAGGATGAAATTAAGCAAAGAACAAATTAGACTGAATATCAGAAAATTATATATATAAAAACAGTGAGATCTATGAGACAGTGGAATTGTCCCTCCAGAGAAATGGTGGAAGCCCATTGTTTGAAGTCACCAGAGAATATACTCCAGGGAACAATCCTGTACCAGTCAGGGTTAGGTGGGCCAAATAGAAATTGGAAGGGGAAAATAAACCAACAACAAAACAAAACAAAAAAATCACACACACTGATTCCATGAAAGATCAAACACTGGGTGAAATTCATCCGCCTGGGGCTAGCACAAGGCCTCATCACCAATTAGGTGCTAAATTAGCCCTCAAAAAAGGGCTTTCTGTAAAAAGGTGAATGTCACCAATACAAAGGTACATTCTATATTACTATGCCTTGCAAAATTAGAAAGCCCTAATGATGACAAAGTTAAAAGCAACATAGCACTAACATAAAAACAAATATTTCCCCATCATTATTAGGAGACCAAAGTTTAGAACCATGCCCTTTCCCCTAAAATGTATAGTGCACAATACTTATCTCAAAGCATGCAGGCCTGATCTACCCTAGAAAATTAAGTCAGCTCAACTACGTCATTCAGGGGTGTGAAAAATCCACACCTCTGACTGGAGTAATTAAGCCGACCTGACCCCAGTGTAGATAGTGCTAGATCAACAGAAGAATTACCTATACGGACAGGAGATCCCCTCCCGTTGGTGTAGGTAGCGTCTACACTGAAGCGCTGCAGTGGCAGAGCTGTGCCTCTGGAGCATTTCAAGTGTAGACAAGCCCATAGACTAGGTATATTACATAGCAGCATTTAACACTACAGCATAAATTCACTTTGACATCTTTTGTCTGTGATCACGCTGATCTTCCATTTGTTTTCCGCTATTTTATGAGACTACTTAGGAAAAGATTACATGAAAATACATGGTATTAGCAGTCAGGATCATGTTTGATTTGTACCATCCATCACTCACAAACTTGATTTTTCAGATCTGGCAAGTTGATTAAGCCTGCCCTCTACTGTTAACTATGGTTAATTGATTTCTGCTCACCCACAATTATGAGCTCCATGTAAAGAATAACATAGTTTATTTGATCCCCTGAAATTAAAGGCACATCTGATCCTAACGAAAATAAAAGAAAAAAAGACTGTGTCTATTTCATTCCAGTCCCTCAGATACCAAAATGTACTCTTCATTACAGCAGCCTTGTTTCTACTGATTTACGAGCGACTTTCCAGTTGGGCTACGAAGCTGAAGAATGTTCTAAACAGAACAACCCACTATGCAGAGAAACACACATTAAATGCGAGCAGTTGATGAACAATCAAGCTAGAGATCATACCTCATCTCCTTCTGCTGCTGGTTTTCCTTTGTGCACAGCCCCTGTTTCAAGGTCTTCAAAATCACCATACAGTTCTTCTGTAAATAAGGCAGCCAAGATATCCATAAGTTAGCAACATCTTTGCACTGGTCTGTAACACTTCTAAGTCCTTTGTTATTTTGTGCATATTTATTTCTCACTAATACTTCATATTTTGGCTGCTGTACACATTTATCACATTTTCTTCCCACCACTTTTCCACATTCTGTAGAAAGCGAGCAGCAGCCCAGCTTTTCAGTAGCTCTTCCTTTTTTCTCTCGGAAATGCACCATCAGCAACCTTCTTCACACATCTCCAGCTCCTCAAAATTCAAGTGAAGTTCTGGTAAAGCCCACAGGCCTTGCCTCCCTGCATCTTTCAAAGTGAATGCCACAGAATTGGAAAGAGTGAAACAGTTCTTAATTCTGAAAGCACCCTATTAACAAAGTGTTTAATATCTGCTTAAACACTGCCCGCTAAGTTATCAGCAGAGCAACTTGAGCCTCCAGCTTCCATCAGGATGTGGAGGCAGAGACTGCAGGGAGAATAAAAATCTAAAATGGATCCAGTAATTTCAAAAAGGTTTTAAAAAAATGGAAGTTTGCTCTACAAAAGTTATCAAACAGTTTGCTTCGGAGATAATATAATCATATTTGAAATTAAAAACAGTCTCTCCATAAATTATCCAACACTAAAATCTCAACTTTTCAGCAAGGCAAAGAGATATGACTTACTTTCTGCAAACAGGATTTCTGTTCATTTCAATCCCATCTGTTCAAAAGGAATAGCTAAGCTCACCTACAAAACTGAAAGCCAATTATCTCTAAGTGTAAGCCAACCAGCCTTGAGTGGGGATTCTATTTTCTATTCTATATGATAGATAGATTCTATATTCAAAGAGTGTAAACTTTTTCCTATCTCAGTCTCCTATTTCTCTCCTATTTGTGCACAGATTGATACCAGCTACAGTAATAAAATCAGTTAATGATTGCATAATGCTTCAAATATGTAAAACAGGTAAGATAACTTCGCAAAGGTGTTACTAATGTAAAATGTTTTTAAATATATAAAGAGTTTTGGGTTAAACATTAAGTTACAGCATTCACTAGAAGTTCTTCCTCCGTTACTCATATTCTAAGAGCATCAAACGTACCATCGTCCTTCAGCAGTTTTGCTGCATCTTTATCTGCTTCCCATTTCCCTGTTACAAAGCAGTCTCGAATACTGTTCATAACCTGTAAAACGAAAGCGTTACTTGTACACTTCTCATGACTACAAAGCACTTCAACAGCTGACACACTTCGTCTGTAATACTTGTTCTGGCTTAGAGAGATGGCTTGCTCTCTGCCCATTTGCTATCTCTGTGGTGGGCAAACTATAGCCCAAGGGCCGCATCCAGCCCTTCAGACATTTTAATCTGGCCCCTGAGCTCCCACCGGGTAGGGGGGGTCCGGGCCTTGCCCTGCTCTGGCAGGGGGCTTGCGCTGCTCTGTGGCTCTGCGTGGCTTCTGGAAACAGCGGCATGTCCCCCATCCAGATCCTACACTAGGAGCATCCAGGGGGCTCTGCACACTGCCTCTGCCCCAAGCACCGCCCCTGCAGCTCCCATTGGCCTCAGTTCCCAGCCGATGGGAGCTGCAGGGGCGGTGCCTGCAGAAGGTGCAGCACACAGAGCCACCTAGCCCGCCGCTGCATAGGAGCCGGAGGGGGGACATGCTTCTGCTTCTGGGAATTGCTTGTGGTTAGTGCTGCCTGGAGCCTGCACCCCAGACCCCCTCCCATACCCCAACCCTGATCCCCCTCCCACACTCTGAACCCCTCGGTTCCAGCCTAGACTACCCTCCTGTACCCCCAACCCCTCATACTCAGCCCCACCCCAGAGCCCGCACCCCAGTCAGAGCCCTCATCCCCTCCTACACTCCAACCCTCCCAATTTCGTGAGCATTCATGGCCTGCCATACCATTTCCATATCCAGCTGTGGCCCTCGAGCCAAAAAGTTTTCCCACCCCTGTGCTATCCACATCGTAACACAACTACCAAAACTGTCTTACTGGCAACCTCCACACAGAGGTGGAGGAGACTGAATTAACCTCTCCCTATCCCCAGAAATCATCCTGCCAGAAAAAGGCAAAAGCTCATTATGGTGAGTCAGCACAGAAGTTCACAGTGATAATGCCTCTGGGGTAACCATTTAGTGAATAAATAAGATGACATCAGTCATCACAGCAATCCATCCAGCGCCTTTCACTAGCATTAAGTTTACTTACTTTAACTTTCCCTTCCTATTTAAAAGCAAAAAAACCTAAGGTGCTATTTGTGTGTAAATGTCTCTAGTGAGGATAAAGAGGAGATGAGAATTTCTAAAGAAGACACATAGGCAGAACTGTCTGTAATTCATATGGGTTAGCTTCATGTCTCCATGTCATATCAGCAGATCCTTATTAGGGAAATTCAAGACTGGTGTAAGTGGATACATACTGGATGTTCTCCTAAGAATACAGAATGTAAGAGCTGTCTTTCCAAAAGCAGTACCTCATCTAAATCCCAATCCTGTGGGGTTTCCACTGGAAATTTGGAGCAGTCAAGGGCATTAGCCTTTTGTTTGGATTCTTTGTCAGGACGGCTGACATGGAACAGCCCTCCAAGCTCTTCATCAGCATCATCTTCTTCGTCGGCATCCTCAGCCACTAAATAAAACGCCATAGTTAAAAGCATAATCTGCAAATTATATGTATTTATTAGATTAATCAAAAACTTCTCTTGCTCCATACGTCTTGGAATTTCTGATGTAGTTTGAGGAAAGAGGAATTAAATCATAAAAGGGGTATATTATTAAGCAGACCAGTGTTCCAGCTTGTATTAAGAAAGCAGAAAAAAGAATACATTGTTTGATTCCCTTATAGAGAAAGCAGCAGCAGGTGAATTATTCTGTATTGAGATTAGAACCCAAAGGAAGGTCTTTAGTTGGAGAGCTAATTAGACGGGACATGACTGTGGGAAAAATATATTCCACATGTAACATTTCACATACTTCAACAGAAAAATCAAGTGCCTTGTGAATGACTGGATTTATCTGAAAAATCTGTTCTTCAGTTAAGCAATTGTGATGTCTTTGTTCAACACCATATGTAACACAAAATTAACAAAACAAAACAAAACCCAACCTATTAGAAAAAGGCTATTTCTCCAAAACCAAATCCCATTTGTTTTGTACCAGTCTGCAAACTGCTAATACTGGGTTTGTGAATTTATTGGTAATTTCTTAGGGCACTATACTGCAAATCTTAGTATGCAGAACTTCCAGTAACATCAACAGGAGTTGTAAATGTTGACTGGCCAGACTCTTGCTTGGAAATGTATCAGTTTATGTATTAAACAGAGTGCATACATCATGTAAAAGACAGCTTTATCTTCACTTTAAACTAACTGCCAGTTCTTGACAAATTACCATCATTATCTTCAAAAACACACTTTATAACAGACATCATAAATTTAACTTCATTCATATTCTGAATGAACACGTTCCTCACCTTTCAAGGAAGGCTTGGTTAATTTTAGACAAAATTCACTGAGGACAGCAAAAAATCTCACCTGACTAGATAGATCACAAATAACCAGTTACCAATATAGGTGGTACATTCACAACATCTACTACTAGATTTTTTTTTTATTTTTAAAAAGCTGAGCTTAAACGTTTTGGGAAAATACTATATACCAAAGGAAACTTAATGCTCTTTCTATCCATCTGGAAAAATATTGCTGTATCTTAAAAAGGAAGGACCCAACAAATATATGTTTAGCAAGCCTCTGGATGGGTACTAGGTCAAATTGGCCTAAGATATGTTTAATTAGGAGAATAAAATTCTCTTTCTTGGGGGTATATAGGAAAACTAAATGTGAACTGTTAACAATATGGAGAGTTAAATCCATTATTTCCTCATGCACCCATGGAAGAGTAGACTCTAAAGGCTATGGCTAACTAATATGGCTATGATTAAAAGGCTATACAGGGATCAGAGCAATAGCATCATGATGCTGGGAGAGAAACTTACACTTATACACATGGGATTTTTACCTGTTCCATAAACAAGTTTGCGAAGGTTGGGAGCCGACTGTTGTTGTCTCAGAAAAGCCTCGGCTGCCTTTTGGGTAAGGTCTTCCTTCCACTTAAGTGCACCTGAAAGCAGGGGGGGAGGAGAACACTGTAAATTCCTTCCTCCACTGGCAATGTATTAGACTAAGGGACCATCTGCACTAGGAAGAAAACTTAAATAGGGAGTCAATTACAATATACTTAAAATTGGTAGATAGGATCAGGACTTTAGCCTCGTTATGTGACACAGATATACATGGTTGGCTCTGATTGTTCATCCTGTATTGTAACATGCTCCTGTGATTTGATTTGTGATTAGGAACCATCTACACTGCAAAACCAACCAAATCACAGGAGCGTTTTGCAGGGTAGATGGTTCCTAACTTTTGAAGGAATAAAAGGGTAAAAGAAAGATTAAGACCAGAACCTGCAGACTAAACTAGACTATTTTCATCATCATAAGTTCACCACTGACACTGATTACATCTGTTAATAAAATCACTGAAAGGTGGTTTACCTTTTCCAAATACAATACAGAAGTTTCACTTTTTTGAAAACTTATCACAGTAAAGATAACAATTTTGTATGTCTTTAGGGCCTTTGATCAGAGAACTCTATAAAAGCTGGGTATTATCAATTTTACTACCTGGGAAACTGAGGCTTAAGCAGACAATCAATGGCTTACAAAGCACTATAACCTAGGTTTCCTGAGATGCTGTTTCCTGCTCTAGCTACTGGACGGACAACACTGCTTCCCAAGGGGAAGAAGAAAAAAAAAAAAAAAGACACTGCCTCCAGCAATGAACATGATGTCAAATGCACAGTAAAGGAAAATGAGAAATTGAAAATTTACCTGCTGTGTCTGCAGAGAAGTCATTTTCTTCTCCATACTCCTCTTCCTCTTTCAGTAGATTTTCAATATCATCACCACCATCCTCATCTTCTACAACCTTCGATTCAGCCCATTCAACGCCATCTACATTCTTCTCTGGAGCACTCTGAATCCCTTTCCTATCTGACTCTTCAGCTTCTGAGTCATCATTCAATCCTTCCTCTTCCTCCTCTTCCAGGGAGGAGCCTTCAGCCTCAGATTCAGATGCCTCTTCAGCTGTACAGTTTCCAGAATCTGTAGTGGGAACCACTTTTTTACCCAAGCGGTGATCTAGGTTATGATTCTCTCTTCGTTCTTTATCTTCCCTGCCTAATTCACAGGGTGCGAATTTACTTATTTGTCTGCTCGAAGATTCAGAATCACTGTCTGAACTTTCCTTTTCATTACTTTCTTCTTTATCTCCATGGTCTTCTGCCTCTTCCTTGCTTTCATCGAGGTCAGTTTCCCCTTCTTCCCCTGAACTCATCTCAAGATCATCATCACTATCAGCAAATGCTGGCAGTTCCCCGGCAGCTTCTTCTGTAGTCTCCTCTCTTTTCATACGCTTGGCACTCCTCAGATCTAGCTCTTGCCCTGGCATCTCTTTGTCACTTTCGCCCTCATCATCACCATCCCCATCTTCACTTCCATCCATCTCGTCCTCAGACATTTCTTCATCTTGACCCTCTTCTTCATCACTTGCTCCATTATCATTTTCTTCTTCAAACACTGCCTTCCGACGTACTCTCCCAGTCTTCAAATCAATTTGTTTCTCTTCTTTTGGCATCACAAATCTGCTTTCCCAATGGAGAACAAGATAAAAAAAATGCAGTTGGCTTTAATTAAACATCTGATGTCACAAACAAATACTGAAGAACATTTTGGTGGTGTGACATCAACAGCAGAAGCATGGCTGCCTGTGCCACTGAAGCAAGTAGCAACACTGTCTGACTTAAAGAAATCTCTTAGTTCAAGAAGCCTCATTGTGGTAATGTCGCAACTAAATTAGTGATTCTTCACTGTTGTCCACTAGTTTAGACTGAGTGCCTGCACTAAAGTTGTTTGTTTGTTTTTACTGAAGATTACTATTGCCATGCTCCCAGGACCCTCACAAAAACCAAAAATGTATCACATGTTGCTATGCCAGTGAAATTTTTTTTTTTTTTTAAAGGAAGGAAAAGTATATTGTGTTCAATGCTGATGGAGTCTCAATCCTTTCTAACTTGGGGATAAATGCTGTTTTATACGGAGAAATAAATGACAAAAAAAACCTATTGTTTTATGCAATGCTGTTGTAGCCATGTCTGTCCCAGGATATTAGACAGACAAGGTAGGTGAGGTAATAGCTTTGATTGGACTAACTTCTGTTGGTGAGAGACGCTTTAAAGTTTAGGCAGTCTACCCTACACACTTTATTCTTGGGGGAAATCTGCATCAAAGAATTAAAAATTCTGTGCACAATATTTTAAAATTCTGCATATTTTATTTGTCAAAATACCACAATATAATCACACTAGTGTCAATTATTTTGGCAATTTATTTCAAAATATCTGTCAGCAACTATATCTGTAACAATATAGACAACAAAAAAAGATTTAGGAAATGTTGCACGGCTGAGGCGCCTGCATTCAGCCCCAGAAAAAAAGTAAGCATTTGATGAAAATCACAATGGAAAAACAATTAAATTCTACAGGAAACATTAATTCTGTGCAAATTCTGCACTGGGGAGTGGCACAGAATTCCAGCAGGAGTAACACTTACTTTGGTGTAATGTCGTCACTCAGGAGTGTGAAAAATCCACAACCCTGAGTAACCTAGTTATACTAACCTTACACTTACACACACACACACCGGAAGAGACTCTCTCACTGACATAACTTCCACCTCTCGCAGCTCTCAGATAGCACTCTGCTGTCGGCTTAGAGTGTCTTCATCAAAGCGCTACTTCGGTGCAGCTGCACCGATGCAGCATTTGTAGTGTAGACCTGCCCTTATACAGAGTTGGTCTAATTAAATCACTCAAGGGTGTGAATTATTCACACCCCTAAGCGACATAAATTTTACCAAAGTAATTTTGTAGTGTAGACCAGGGCTCAGAGTGTCACAACTAAAGACAAGATGGAACAGATTATTTAGCATAAGTACACCTCTACCCTGATATAACGCTGTCCTCAGGAGCCAAAAAATCTTACCGAGTTATAGGTGAAACTGTGTTATATTAAACTTGCTTTGATCTGCTGGAGCATGTGGCCCTTCCCCTCCTACCCCCCCGTAGTGCTGCTTTACCACGTTATATCTGAATTCGTGTTATATCAGGTCGCGTTATATCGGGCTAGGAGGTGTAGTTAACACATTTCAAGGGACTATTCAAGGTGAACACTCTTCCAGTTATAGAAAGAAAAGGGGGAAGGATCTACTGGGGGGAGGGGAGGGAGAAGAGAGGGAGAGTACAGGGTAGCAGGTTATAGATTGTTGTAAGAAGCCTTAAAATCCACTATGTCTATTCAGTCCATGAGTTTTAGAGTCTAGCAAGACACTAAAAATCCAAGATCATCATCAGAAGCAAGCTCCCCTTAGACCAGGATACAACTCAAAGCGGCACCAGACCCTGCCAGAACAATAGATGCAAAACCTGCAAACTTATTTCCATTGCTACAATGATCAACACCACGCACAACACACTTTTCAAGATCCCTGGGCCTACACATGCCTATCACAACATGTGATGTACCTCATCCAGTGAATTAAATGCCCCAATAGCAACTGTGTCAGGGTGAAACCAGACAATTACTATGGGCTGGTCTACGCTAGGGGGGGGAATTGATCTAAGATACGCAACTTCAGCTACGTGAATAGCGTAGCTGAAGTCGAAGTATCTTAGATCGAGTTACCTACCGTCCTCACAGCGCAGGATCGACGTCCGCGGCTCCCTCTGTCGACTCCGCTACCGCCGTTCGCCGTTGGTGGAGTTCCGGAGTTGACAGGAGCTTGTTCGGGAATCGATATATCGCGTCTCATCTAGACGCGATATATCAATCCCCGAGAAATCTATTGCTACCCGCCAATATGGCGGGTAGTGAAGACATAGCCTATGCTTTTAAATGATCTCACACAGGAAAATGGTGAAAGACAAAAATACTACATCACCTGTGAACACTCTATCTGACCTATCAGTCACAACACTTTCAAAAGGTGAGTCTGGGAGCATAACTTTGCTAGACACTAAACATCTCGGATTGAAGAGAGACACTGGATGTATGGCTTTTTACAATAATCTGCAACCCACTAGCAATACCCTATATTGCTGCTTTTCCTCCTTCCTTTCCTCCCTACCAGAAGAGTGATAACAGGCCACTTCTTCTTGAACAGTCCCTTGAAATGTGTGTTAAACTACTTCCCCTACACAATCTGTTCTACCTTATATTTAGCTGTGACACTCTGAGCCCTGGGTCTCTACTCCACCCCTGAGTAGTGTAGTTAAACTGACCTAAGTGCCGCTATGGATAGCGCTATGTCGGTGGGAGAGCTTCTCCCATCGGCACAGTGCGTCTTCACTAGACACAATGTAGCTGTACGTGTAGACATGCCCTAAGCCAACAGGAGAAGCTCTCTCATCGGCTTAGAATGTCTTCATTAAAGCACTAAAGTGGCACAGCTGCACCAATGCAGCATTTTAAGTGTAGATCTGCCCAGAGTACGTTTCCCAGACCTTGCTTGCAAGTTTGTCTCTCCCACCAACAGAAGTTGGTCAAACAACATATCACCTCTCCCACCTTATCTCCAAAAAGAGAACAAAAAAAAAACTGATCACACACATCACAAACATGTATCAGTCATTTGCAGCTATGTAGAAACTGCATCCTCAAAACTTCATTCAAAGAAAACAGAGGTACTAAAGGATATCTTTATGAAATGTTAAGACTTTTTTTTTTAAAACAGGATCAAGACTTTTTCCCTTAATCTTCTCAGAAACAGCTTAGCTGTTTAAGCAAAAGTTTAAAATAACTAAATTAAATAATAATAATAATAATAATAATAATAATAATAAATCGAAGATGGACATCCAGCATGGAAAATTTCAGGCTCAACAGAAAACAGTCTTATAATGGGAAGTGGTAAGCAATCTATCTGTAGGGTGGTATTACTGATTTCTTCTATAATTATACTCCTGCAGCAAATTCTGAACAGCACTTTGAAGTCTGCAATCCCAGAGTCGCTCACACAAAGACCAATGATATTTACAACGATGATCACTTATCTTCCAGGAGAAAACACACTAACCAGAGAAAGTGCAAATAAAGCTTGGATTTATTTCCCTCTTAAGACCTGACAAAAGAAGAACCTTGTACTGATTATTCCATTCTGAAAAGTTAATACATAATGGATAATCGTAATTTACTGTGCCCAAAAATAGAAATGTCCAAGAAAAAAAGAAAAACTAGATGTCTAAAGGTGAAAGCAAATATACCCCTGTCCTACAATTATTTCTCCTACAAACATCCATGTCCACATCCTAAAGCATCCTTACTCCCACAACCACCTATTTTTTAGCTGAGGTTGAATTATGTTTTCCATGTTTAGGGGAGGACTGCTACAGAAAAGAGTAGGTAACTCTGCAACAGTGCTTTTTAACTCAGAAGACAAGTTCAAACCCTGATAAAATCACTACTGAAAATAAGTGTGATTATCTCATCTTAATCCGGTTCTAATGGAAGTGTGGGAACAGAGTCATGAAGTTTAAACAGGTCTGCTTTAAGTTGCAGAGCTCCATACTCCTGTTTCTCTTCTACAATAAACCTCTCCCAAACTCTTTCTGTGCATTTGCCATGCGAGCAAGCCACACCCTTTAATATCAGCCCACTGAAACAGCTATTAACTAAGCTACACAAGTGGCAAAAGCTGTTGCCTGTGTTATGCCTCTTCTAGTCAAGTTGTTCTGTCTCCCACTGTTTGGTAGCATTTAAAACTTACTCTTGGTTTTCCACATCTTCTGAACCTAATGGTTTGGAGTCCATGAAAAGAGACACTTTGCTTGAAGCCATCTTAACATCGATGGTGGAATGTGTGGAGATGAGGCTCTGGACTAGTTCATGATTTGGTCTCACTTCTTCCTGACAAACCAAAATATTTTTTTCTGTTTAACAGATCAATTATGCAAATGTCTATTGAACAATCAGCAAATTGTTAAAACTGCCTAAAAATGGGCAACAGGAACAGACTCAATATTAAAACCAGGCAAATTACAGAGATGGGCTCCTTACCAGTATGTAACAAACATATTGTACATTTAATATTATTTTAACTCATGCACCATAATATTTGAAATGGTCTGAGTACAAGACAGAGAAAAAGTTCAAGCTCTGCCTCGGAGAGCACAACTTCCTTGGATGAAATACAACCACTCTCCCTCAATTTCCTCACCTGCAAACCAAGACTAAATACATGGGCCCTGCTCTCAGGGATGGCATGACACTTAGCTCATTACTTTTCAGATACTTTCCAAGCATTAACTATGTAAGTATTTATTATTAATTACTTCCGTAGTTGTTTTCCACAGCTTTTTAGAGAGGGAAATTGGGAAAAAAACAAACTATTTTCTTTCTCAATCACTGTAGAAAGAAAGGTTGTTAAATAAGATATTTAAGGATAAGGTTATGTTTGCATATCATTTGGGTAGATGATGTTTCTTTAAAAACAAAAAAATTATCAAAACCAAACAAACAGTTTCCAAGCACTGTTGCTTTGCCTCTTTATCTCTTTAGGCAGAAACTATATTCTACTGGAGAACAGAAAACTCAAACAGACTTTCTCCTTACCTTTTCATCTTGAGGAGCATGACTTCGACCAAGGTCAATATAAACAGCATCTTTGTCATACACTACACCTCCAACTCCTGACAGTGGGGCATAAATAAGTTTATCCTTTTCATTTAAGGAACGCTTCTTCTGCTGTTCAGGAAGTGCACAGGGGTCTGGCAGGAAACTCACATCACACACAGTAAAGTCCCCTACACCTGGGGTGAGGGACAAGGAAGAAAAGGATTTTGACAAAGCTCTGATTTAAAAAAAAAACAAAACACAGGTACAATAATTCACTATAAAGAGGTAAAGGGGCTTTATTGTGGCATGCAGTGATTTAACATCAATGGTACACTGCATAGATAAACCACATGCAATACTTTGAAGAACTACCACTAAGTCTGGAAAACATTCTACAAGTTAACCAGCTAGTGAACTATGTATCACTGGCAACACACTCCTTTAAATATACACTTGCCTTCATTACTAACATCATCTCAGCATTGTTAAAAAGAAAAGAACTTAGTGATTTAAGTTATTAATTAGTATTTATTACACTACATAATACTTTTCATTTTAAATAAGCCTAACTTACTTTTCACTATTGACACCACCTTTTCTACATTTCAATCACCCTAGAGATCTACACTGATCAATTTCATTTTTGGGTTTTCGATGCTAGTACATTGTTATTGTGTTTAGATTTAACACTGCAAGAAGATTTCTCAATTAAAAATTTTACAAAATATTAATATTAAAATATTAACTACAGCATGGTGATCTTTTACAGATGTAAACTATCCCTTTAACAGCAATAGCATTACAAGCTATTAATCAGCAAAATAATAAGAATTTTAAGAGATTGGATATATTACCTGGCATGTGAATTTGGCTTTGGTTTTTTAGACAGGCCCCTCTTAAGTAGCCATAAATTGACACCTTTCTGTCACACTTTGGATTGACTCGAACATGTTCTGGGTTTGTCAAGTCTTCCATTCTAGGGAATATCAGAAGAGATATTAGAAATATATTTCTCTCAACTATCATTTTCCATAAAGAAAGTACTGAAGCAAACTGTTGCACTTGCTACATTAAAATATTATTGTGGTTTATTTAAATAAAAAAAGTTAAACATTGTATAATCTAATTATTTAAAATTTTCAGTGTTTGATAATAGGAACAGAATAAGACACGCAGTCATGTTAAAGTTATTTTTTTAAAAATGATTCTTATGTGTTGAATATTTTAGACAATTTTATTTTTAAATATATAACATTTCATCCAATGTTACCCTCTGAAAGATTAAATGTGTGTTCATTTGGGGCATATCTCCTTTCTCTGGAGGCAAAAAGGGAAAACAGCTGAGTCCATTTCATTTTTGTCTACAGTCACTTTCTAGCCAATTTCACTTTTAGGCTCTCATGTACAATAATGTTAAGCAAACACCTAAAACTGGAATTGAAGATTTAGAGAATATTTTTTTTTCTTTTCCCCAAATGTGCTCTGTGCATTTCAGAGAACTTTGTGTATCATCTTTCTAAGTACTTCTCTGACCACATAACTTGAGCATTGCCCCTGTATTTAAAAGCAAAAAAACCAAAATGTCTGTTTTTTATTTCTTTCCCAAATTGAAAGAAAAATAATCTGATCGGTTCATAGGTATTTTTCCCCACTCATTTATGCATGAATAGGACTTCGAAAGAATAAAGGTTGTTAGTTTTTTTTATTGATTTTGGTTAATCTCTTCCAAGGGCAAGCTAGGTCCAGATCCTCTGAAGTTGAGTCTTCAGACCTCACAAGCTTCCCCGCCCCATTTTGGTAGACAGATTCATTGTTCCAATGGAACCTAGCTGCTGTGTGAGATCATGGACACAAAATGAGAGACAATGTCTCAGGTGGCTACAGCCAATCCCATGGAGAGCTTTGAAATTCAGGACAGAGAGCTTGAAGTAGACTCCATATTCAATGGGGAGCCATTCCAGTGATTAGAGATCAGAGTGATATGTTCACTGTCTGCTGCTAAGCTATTGGGATGCCGTGCTTTCAGAGAAGTTCAACATAATCAAGCAGCAATTTTGTTTAAATGTTTTATGGACAGTGTTCAAGTATCCTGTAACATTCTAAATACACATTTGGTGCCTCATCCTACAAGTCTGTGAACAAATCAAACTTACACTGAAGTCACCAGGCAAGTTTACCACTGACTTAAGTGGCCTCAGCTCCACGGAAGTCAGACTGCAAATTATTATAAACTAATTTTTTAGATCAGTGGGGCTGCATTCATTTTGGTCAACAAATACAATGCACCAGCTGCCACAGTAACGGATAACTCCATAAAAATTCTACCTAGACATTAAATTGGTCATTTGCATGCCCAACAGTTACATAACTGTGCTATTAAAATATCTTTTTTCAGAAGTGTACAGGAACAGAATTATACCATTCCCTCATACTGACATGAGTGGAGCTGCGTAGCTAAACTCACATGCACAGGATTGAAAATACATCTCTTACACCACTGATTTCCCCTCATTTACGTCAGTAATAAAAAAAATTAAACTTTAACTTAACCATTATCAAATCTCTGGCACGCTCTCAACGGACTGGCTGTTCCATTCTTATAAAAACAGAACATGGGGGTTGGAGTGCAGAGGACAGAGAATTGAGAAAAAAAGAAAAACCACGTACCTGTCTGCTAGGACATATGGGTGAGACGTCTGCCATGTAAGTGGACGGAATTTCATAACAGAGATAAAGCGTCCCAGATTATGAATTTCCTGCTTTGGGTACTCTCCGTATACCATCCCAGAGAGATAAAACAGTTTGGCACCCTAAATTAAATTAATATTAAAAGTTTAACAAAAGATTTACCCCAATTTAATACCCCAGTTCAATTTCTACCTCGTTAAAACTAAAGCAAGAGACTCCATTCAACAAGTTACAATTGCCTCCAACAGATTTGAGTTAATTTCTGTTAATTATCTCCCCTTCATCAAGGCAAAAAATTATCTGCAACAATTTGGCACCAGGTGCGCAAGGCTCACAACAGCAGCAAAGACTTGCTTTTGCATCTGTTAAAAGACAGATGTATGTTTCACAAAAACCATACCCTTTTTCTTCTTTTAGCAGCAGGCACAATACAAATACAGAAGCTACACAACATTAGCATTGCTAGGCACCACATTAAAGTCTGAAAAGCAACACCATCTGCCTTTTATGAACCTAGGTTTTTGACTCTGCAACTCCTTATCCACATCATTCCTACATCTAGTGCTGTAACAGATCTATTGTTTGGTGGCAGAGCTCAATTACACAAGTTAATTTTCAAGAAAGAGAAAGAAAGATTGTATAGTCTGAGTCTCAATACTAAATGCTACACTAGCAGTCTTCTCTTTCAGTAACATTTGTGAACAAACAAATGCAAATCACAGAATATCAGGATTGAAAGGGACCTCAGGAGGTCATCTAGTCCAACCCCCTGCTCAAAGCAGGACCCAAGCCCCAGACAGATTTTTGCCCCAGATCCCTAAATGGCCCCCTCAAGGACTGAACTCACAACCCTGGGTTTAGCAGGCCAATGCTCAAACCACTGAGCTATTCCTCCTCTGTATTTAAACACTTGAATATTTTTCCCACCCCTAAATCAATTTCCACAGAGTTCAAACATTTTTGAAAAATAACTGGTTGGTATTATACCGGATACACTTCTGTCCAGAATCTGTGTTTTAATCTCTTTTTGGTTTTCTTTAACTGTTTGTTGTTCTTGAAACTATCCAGGTGGGTAAGGACACCCATGATTTTGGGAAAGCCATGTACTTGGCAGATGTTCAAGAACTCAAACGTTTCCATCTCAAATCCAAAGCTGGCATCAATGAGCATAAGAACCTGAAAGTGAATGAAAACAATTTACTCTGGTGCTGTTGAAATGTCCTCATTAGCATCTTTGACTAATTTAATAGTCATGCTTTTAAACAGGATCCATCTTTTCATCCAATCTGTGTTGACTGAGTCAGGCAGTCTTCTCAAGGATTTTTACACAACCTAGAGACAACTGTGACCTTTTAAATTAAAATTTGTGTCTTAAGCCCTTCTTACTTTAGAAAAGGCTAAGAAATCAAATTCCCTCTCCTACATCTATATACATTTCTTCATTTTGCTTCCCTCTCTCCAGGAAAATTATAGGACCAAAAAAAAAAAAAAAAAAAAAAGCCACCCACAGACAAGAGTCAGAACAAAAGTCTCCATCTGCACAATCACCACCTCCCTTCCTCCCCCGCCCGCCACTCAAAAAAAGTAACGAGGGACAGATCCTTATTTAGTTAAGAAGCCTCTTACTGCTCAAACAATAATGAGGCTCCTTGAAGAGTAAGATAATACTGAACAGGAATAAAAGAGTATCGGAATCTGGCCCTCCTAAACTAACAAACTTTGTCCCCTCTTAAAACATGCAAGATTGAGCTTTTATCAATATTTGCAGGAATGTCTGATTAAATGAGTAAAGATAAAGGCCCTGACTGTTTTGGGTATCTGAAAAATGCAACCAAAGATTAGGTTACTCTCAGAGACTACTGCTTTAATGCCTTAAGGGACTAGGGCATCTAAGATCATAAACAGATCTTTGGTACAAGTGAGATAAACAAACTTCCTTCATATGTTGCAATTACTGTAATGTGTCATTGAGAGATGATAACCAAGCAGAACATTGACATAGGATAACCGTCTCCTGTAGTCACATTAACATGAGGCAAAGCCAGTTAGCTCCTCAACAACAAGGAGCCTACAGCCTTGTCTACATTAAAGGGAAAAGTCGATCTAAGCTACGCAATTTGAGTTACATGAATAGCGTAACTCAAATTGACGTAGGTTACATCTACTTACCATGGAGTCCACACTATGTGACATCGACGGGAGACACTCTCCCGTCGACTCCGCTTACTCTTCTCGATCAGGTGGAGTATAGGAGTCGAGGGGAGAGCGATCGGCGGCCAATTTAGCAGGTCTTCAGTAGACCCGCTAAATCATAAGTGTAGACAAGCCCTAAGATGCAAAGGGATTCATGACTTATGGCTCCGTCAGTAATTAAATCCTCCTAACCTTGTGACAATCAAACCGCTATAATGCTTCACACCATCACACACATTCATAACTTCAGGCACACATCATATCTATTATTTATGTTTCAAAGGCATCTCATTGTCTCAAAGAACATGTGTACAGTAGAAAACTACTGAGATTAGCTGGTCAATTTCAGCAAAGGCCAAAAATAACCCCACAAATCAATTATCTGCAAAAATATATTCCATATCCACCAGCTCAGCCAAAAAATCTGAGTAGACAAGTCAGCTTTGCACCCTGTCCTGAAGATCAACAGACTCAGATATGCGAGACCAAAGATGGAGGTAAATTACAGAACTGAGGCTCTCATCTGAAAACACTCTGACTGCAGCACTCAGACCTTCAAATCCAAAATTCACCAGCTAGAATGCATCAGAATGATGTAGCAGTATTTTTCCATTTCCACACATTAGTGAACAATCTGATCATTGAAGAATTATTTCTTCTATTAGAATTCTTTGAGGGGGTCAAACAAACACGTGGACATGGGTGATCCAGTGGATATAGCATATTTAGCCTTTCAGAAACTTTTGACAAGGTCCCTTACCAAAGGCTCTTAAGCAAATTAAGCAGACATGGGATAAGAGACAGAGATCAGTAACTGGTTAAAAAACAGGAAACCAAGGATAGGACTAAATGTTCAGTTTTCAGAAGGGAGAGAGATAAATAGTGGTGTCCCCCAGAGGTCTGTACTCGGACAAGTGTTGTTCAACATATTCATAAATGATAAGGGACAAACAGTGAGTTAGCAAAACTGGACAGTGAGGTGACGATACACAATTACTCAAGATAGTTAAGTCCAAAATAGACTGCAATGAATTACAAAGGGATCTCCAAAACTGGGTGACTGGGCAACAAAAAGGCAGATGAAATTCAAAGTAGATAAATGCAAAGTAACGCAAATTGGAAAACAATCAACTATATATACAAAATGATGGAGTCTAAATTAGCTGTTACAACTCAAGAAAGCGATATTGGAGTCAATGTGGATAGTTCACTGAAAACATCCATTCAATATGCAGCAGCAGTCAAAAGAAGCTAACAGAATGTTAGGAACCTTCGGAAAGGGCTAGATCAGACAGAAAATAATATAATGCCTCTATAAATCCATGATACACCCATATCTTGAATAGCACATACAGATCTGGTCACCCCATCTCAAAAAAAAAAAAAAAAAGATTGGAATTAGAAAATGTACAAAGAAGGGCAACAGAAATTATGCGGGTATGGAACAGCTTCCACATAAAGAGAGATTAAAAAGTACTTCACACAACACAGTCAACCTGAGTAACTCTCTGCCAGGGGATGTTGTGAAGGCCAAAACTATAATAGGGTTCAAAAAAGAACTAGATAAGTTCATGGTGGATAGGTCTATCAATGTAACACCATCCTCCGAGTGTCCTTAGCCTCTGTTTACCAGAAGCTGGAAGTAGATGATGGGATGGATCACTTGATGATCGCTTGGTCTGTTGATTCCCTCTAAAGCACATGGCACTGGGCTACATGGACTATTGGTCTGACCCACTACAGCCATTCTTATGTTCTTATGTTCTAACAAACCATTTCAAATATCAACAGAGATGAACTGGAATTTATTTAGCATAAAGTTGCTGTTCCATTTTGGTTTATTAAGAGATTTTTCATTAAGATTCACAAGTACAATGGGCAACACAGGGTCACGTAAACATTCAAAAGCAGTTTCCCTCCTTTTACATCTGGTCTAGTTCCAGTGACTGATCCAGGAAATTAGGGCTTTTCGTGAACCTTCCTGCTCCCACTGAAGTCAAAGGGAGTTTTACCAGTGACTGCAATGGGAGTAAAGATCAGGCCAATGATCTGTAGGTGTGATCTAGGCAAAGGTATTATTTCCACAATTGCTGACTTACCAAATCTGCAACTTTAGCCAGATCAATCATTGTGTTTATGTCACATCCACATTCAATAATGGTTAGCCTACGCCTTTTACCTGTGAAGAAAACGCACATTTAAGGAAAAACCAAAGTGAACCAACTAAAGATATTGTATCTTAACCTCAATAGTCTCAGCTGTTTCATCAATCCTGCTACAATAGTGTGCTGATACAGTTGACTTCCCTAATTAGCCATGCTTACATATTGGAATGCTACTCAGATGTATTTATTGTTAGTGATCACACCAAGTAATGCCACCTTTGATAGATAAATTTATTCCCCTATAAAAAATATCCAACAGAAGAGCAGCCAGGGAGATTAAACGCACAGAGACAGAAGAATTTTAAATTCCTGTTGGCTTTGTGTTGATTTATTGTGCAGCTGTTCTGGATTACAGGTTGCTGTCCCCTAACAGAGAGGATGGACTAGATTAGCCAACATTTTCTTCCCAGTTCAAACTTCTTAAACTCCTAATGATTGTGGGGAGGGGTGGGGGGGAAGATGACCCTGGGAGCACTCCTTGGTTCTTCTGGTTGGCTGATATTACCCATTTTATAAGAAGCATTTTTCAGTTGCTTGTAACTTCTGCCAAACTTTAACCACTTGGGCTGAAATTTTCCATGATTATTCAATATCATCCACAGTGGTAAATCACAGTAATTCATAATGACAATCAACAGTCATTTAGCCAGGAAAAAAAGTGAGAATGGCTCTCTAGTCTGGTGATTAAGGCACTCCCCTGGGATGTGGGAGATCCAAGTTCTAAGTCCATGCTCCAATGACTAATTATTTATAAAAAAGTAAAACAGGAGAGGTGAGGGACACCTGCCACAGAATATCCCACAACCTAGTGGTCAGGGTACTGTCCTGCAATATAGGAGACCCAAGTTCAAATGTTCAGGAAAGTCATCTGACCATGCCCGAGGCAGGCACTTGTAATCTGGTTCTGACAAATTCAGATTAGGTTGCAAGGTTCTATTATGACAGTCTGTTACATGATCATGTACTATTTTTTCCACAAGCCTTCTGTCTCACAGGGTCCACAGGCTAGTCCTGTTCTAAAGATGGAGCAAGACTAAGTAATGAAGATGAGAGTTATCTATAGGTAAGGCTACATTTTAGTCATGGGTATTTTTAGTGAAAGTCATGGACAGGTCATGGGCTGTAAACAAAAATTCATGGACCTGTGACCTGTCCATGACTTTTACTAAAAATACCCACCCCAACTAAAACTTGGGTGGGAAGCCATTGGTTCTTTTTGATGGGAGAGATCCAGGGTGCCACTGGTGCTGGGTGATGTGACCTAGGACCCTGCTGGTGATGAAGGTGGGGGAGGGAGCCTTGGCAGGGCCAGCAGGCAGGCCCTCCTACACAGCTCTGTGTCTCTGCAGCTCCTACATGGTGGAGGCAGGGGCCAGGACAGGAGCTCCACTGCTTCCGCCAAAAGCACTGGCTGCCACAATTCCCACTGGCTGGGAACCGCAGCCAGGGAGACCTGCAGGGGCAGGGCCTGTGGGTGCAGGCAGCGTACGGGGCAGAGGGCCCCCCATTGGCCCCTCCGCCACCTAGAAGCTGCAAGGGAGCCCCATCCCCACACTCCCCAACCCCTAGCCCCCTCCCACACACCCAACTGCTGCTGCTGGCCCAGGGGCTGCCAGGCTCACGCAGCCCCTGAGCCAGCACCAGCCACTGCAAAAGTCACAGAACCTGTGACCTCCGTGACAGACTCACAACCTTATCTATAGGAACCCTGTTTCATTTTTAAAGAAAGCAGGTGTGTATTGATTTTGACGGAGATTACAAAGAAAGGATAAAGTTTAAGGCAGTTGAATTCTGCCCCAGAGAACTGGGTTCTATCCCCACTTCCACCAGAGTTCCTATGCAATGCTAATCAAGCCACTTAAACCAAACTATTCACAAATAGTCATTAATTGTGTGTTCCTTACTTTAGGGGGCCTGACTGGAGACTAGGAGTTCCGCACTTGCAGAAGTGTGGAGAACTCAGCTGCAACTGAAGACAATGGGTTTAGGATTTTATATGTTTAAAGCACAAAGTACTTCAAAAAATTAGGTCACTCAAATTTCAAATTGGGCACCCAAAATCAAGAGACACTTTTGACCTTAATCTGTGCCGCAGACGATACCACCTTGCTCCCCTCACCTCACACGGGTGTTGTGAAAATAAACTCAGTAATATTTGTGAAAGCTTCAGATACCCTCGTGATGAGTGCCACAGAAATGTCCATGAAGAAATTAAATATTCTGTCTTCAGAACAGGATTTGAATAGCATGTAGTAAATAAGGCCTGGTACCACACATTGAACGAGAAGAAAACAAAATACTGATTAACTGATCATTAACTGAGAACCATCTGTGTGCTGAATGAAATGGGATCCTGTGGAAAAATTAGTATATGATCATATAATTAAAGACTGTATCATAATTAATATGCACAAAGGTTGGATAACTTTAAATATGGCATTGCCTAACCTTTGGATGCTTGATTTTGCAACTTTAATTATATTATCGTAAGTTTTTGTATGTGTAATGTATAGATGAAATTTGTTAAAAATTTATGACAAGGAAAGTATCTTATTTCTTAAGGCACAATCTGTTAGGAAATATTTACCTGCTGTTTTAACAAATAATATTTAAAATTACTGCCATTGAAAAATGAGAAAAATATTTGCTTACTTGGCTTATGTATCACATCACTTTGTGACTAGTTTGTCAATTTCTTACATTTGCTTGTGTTTTTCCACACAGAAATAGAGACAAATGTTTTAAAAAGAAAACGGAAAGTGTGATTATAAACTACAAAAATGAGTAACGGGAGTGGTGCCTTAAATGACTTAATTCATTCTTTTAAAAAATATTTTCAAATTTAGTTTCCTTAGATTATTGTATCAATATATACTGCCTGTTTGCAATACTTTAAATATGTGAGGTCACAACAAAATGTATTGTGTGTGTGAGAACATGCACATGTGCTAAGATCAAGTCACCCTTCTGTTTATCACTATTTATCCAAATCCTACACATTGTGTATCAAACAGCAGTTTGTTTCTTCTTTTTTTTCCTCACCTGATACAATCGTTACAGGACCTCGTATTTCAATCAGTTTTTGCCTCGTGAAGTTCCTAATCAGACATTTTATTAAAGTGCTCTTCCCAACTTTTGGAGGGCCAACTACAACCACCGCCACAGGAGGAGGCTCTAAAGGAGTTCGGTCAACTACCGGAATATGATGTTTTTTTGTCTTCAAATCCTGAGTCCTATTTATGAAGAAATTCATAAAAAAGTTTAATGTGAAGTTATAAAAAAGCAAGAACACTTATTTTAAGGTGCTAAGTGTTTCAGAGACTCATTCACAGAGGTGTAATCGTTAAGGACTCAGCTATTCACATAGACTAAGGAGCTAAACAGATTTTCCTATAATGCAGACAAACACAGTAGTGCAGCATGATAGACCCAGTTAGGCCCACACTATTGCTCCATTTATAACAGAGAATAAATATATTGCTGTGTGGATGTGGTAAAACCATGTTAGCTGTATGAGCACGTCAGAGCCTAATTCACAAAACACAGTTCTGTCAGCACCTAAAAATGAGTTTACTGGGGAAAACAAAACAAAAAATCCATCATGCTCTAAAAGACTCCATACCTGTGGAAGGTTCTGGCCATCCGCACAGCAGACTGGACCGCAAAGGCCTTTGGGTTTCTCTTCCGAGCATCCTCATCATCTCCGAGTCCTAGATCATTCAGATGACGTTTCCTTTTTTTGTCAGCCTTTGGCCCACTGTGCTTCTTATGGTGCTTCTTCCTGTCCTTTTCCTCCATCTCTTTTGTCAGGGATCACCTGTCACCAGCGTCAAATGGATTGCTTTTGCCAATGATACAAACCACAGCTGGCATATGGGAAAAAACACTTATTATGCAACATACACAAAAAAGAGAAGCAGCATTATTTATATACCCGTTTTTCACCTAAGACATAAAAGGCTGAATTTTCCTCTAGGAGGGGCATGCCTATCTAAAGAAAGGAAACTCAAGTGAGTTCTGACAGATGAAGCTGCCACTTGAATATTTCTTTGATTATTGTTGAAGAGGGCCTTGTTCATGGAAGGCTCATCATCTCCACAGAGATCTATGGATGAGGATGGTATACATTGATTTTGGGAGAAGTGGGGTTGCCCAGCATTAATTTATCTTTGGATGGACAGCAGTAGCAGTTTTATTTAGGAGTGACTCAAGACTCATTACTTTATATTGAGCAACATTATTCAAGTGGGGGGGGGGAACTACACTAATTGAGGGCAGAATTCAATAAGTGGGAGACCAGGCAGGAAATGGTGAGACTCAAGGCATGGGGCACAGTTCAGTCTGGGAAGTAGGTTAGTTCTCGGACTAAGTGATGTTGGATATATGTTTCAGATCTTCCACATGCGGTTCAAGGGACAAAGTATTTTCAGCAGGAAGACTTCAGCTATGGAACTCTTTTCATTAAGCTGAGAATACCCCTAACAGTTTTCAGGCCCTACATTGTCAATAAGGCATCCCCTGCGAAACAGCATCCTACTAAGACAACTGAGAAACAGAGAGGAAATGATCAAAATACACAAAGCAAGAAGAATTGTCTATTAAGGCCAGTGCTTAGCTACCATGAAAATACATGCCTTTGAAAAAAAAATCCAGACAGATTTCATTAGATAACCAGACTCCTAGTCTTGTATTTTAACCACAAGATCATCAGTGCCCTATAATCAGCATGAATTGTGAAGTGTATCAGGAATAAAGATTTCTTTAGGCAGCTTCAACTTCCTGGATAACATAAAAAGTTACAACCATTGGGCTTGATTAAAACGATTAACTAAACATCAGGGCTTTGGAACCCTGCTCCAGCTCCGCTAGAGTTCCAGGCAAAAACCTGCAGCTCCACTGCTCCGGAGCTGCTCCGCTCCAAAGCCCTGCTAAACAGCAGTAGTAGCACTCTCTCATTCCAGACATACAGCAAATGTTTAACTTTATTTCTACTAGTCCATATGTTGCAAAATACTGCTGCCAATCCTACAGTTAGTATTGCAATAGTCACTGATATTTAACATTATGACGTTTAACATTTAGGCCCCAATCCTACAACGTGACCTGCAGGGACTCGAGTCTGCTGGGGTAGCCTCCGATACAAGCTCGATGCCTCTCTGCCACTGGAGAGTCCCAACCCAGACAACAAGGCCCCACGTGGGCACAAAGGTTCACTGAGGAGCGGGGCTGTCTGGGAGACCAGCCCACCCACGCAGAATCAGCGTGGTGCTGTAAGAGACCCCGCAGCGACTCCCGCGCGGGCAGGGGAGCATGGCGCAAGACGGGGCCGGCCAGGGCTGACAGCGGAGGAGCTGGAGCCTGAGGGTCACGACAGGGGCCCCGCTCTCAGCCACAGACCGACAGCTCCCTCCCCTCCCCTCCCCCTAGTTTGAGGCAGGTTTCTTCACACATAGGAAAAAATAAGCGAGGGGGTCAGGTGGGGTCAGACCCAAATCCCCGCCCATGGGGGGGGCAGATCCTCACATCCCCCTTCCCCACAGCCGGACGATTAGCCCCTGATTTCCCTCGGAGCAGGATCCGGCCTCGGACACGACGGGGCAGCCCGCCCCAGCTACCCGCCCGCCGGAGCAGGGAGACTCGCAGCCCGGCCACCCCCCGCGCGGAGGGGCTCAGCAAGTAGCGCTCCCACCTACCCCCGCCGCTCCGGGGCCTCCAGCAATCCGCATGGGCGCCGCGGACGGAAGTGCGTCCTACCCAACTGCTCCCGCCCGGAAACAGCGGGGAGGGGCGAATATTGCGGTGACACCAGGCAAGGAGCGGAGAGAGGCGCCCCCTGCCGGAGCTAGGCGAGGAGCTGACCCCGCTCCCTCCCCCCCCGCGGGGGCGTGGCCACAGCCTGCGCTGGGAGCCGGGACCCTGGCCCGGGACAGCGCCCCGGTGCTAGTGTTTCACCATCGGCTCCCTGGCGCCGCTTCTGGCAGCTGGGCCATGGGCTGGTCACGCCGGGATCCGCGGCAGCCAGGGCGTTTGGGATGCGGCCCCTGAGCCTGCTCAGCTCCCTTGTAGGTTGTGGCTGCGTGCACGGCTCCAAGAAACCAGAGGTGAAGCCGCCTAGGCGGGGGTGCTGAGCGCCCGCGGTTAACACACCGGCAAAATATAGAATTGGTTGTATGGTTGTTTCCTAGTTTCTTTCCTTTTTAGCACGGCTGCTATTGTAACGGGACTAACACTGTCACAGCACAGTAGCTGGACATTTTCAGACAAAACGTGACTTGTAAGTTGACGCGTAAAAAGGGCACGTGGCAAATCTTGTTCATGTTATGTTCTGAGATTCAACAGTTAAGGCCCTCGTGCTGCAAATAATTATGCACCTGCTTAACTTTATGCAATGTTAATAGTCCCACTGAGGTAATCAGGGCTGTTCACGGGGCGGGGAGAGGGAAGGGGAAGCAGGTGTTTAAGTTTTCAGGAATGGGACTTAAATTTTAAGGGACCTGTAAACAAAATGTATTTTCATTTAAATATGGGCTGAAGATTCCCAGAGAGAATGTTTAGTACTTTCACGATAGCTGTTAAAAGTGAGACAGAGCTGTCAGAAAAGTGATTTTGTAAAAATGGTATGATTTTCCATATTTATTCTCTTAGTAAATCTATGTCAGAGTTCCTTGGCCAAAAGTCAAAAGATTTTTTTTTGAGCTGAAAGTCCTGCAAACTTCGCTTCAGATTTGGTGATAAAGCTGTAATTTTGGTGTCAAATGTGAAAATTGTGCGATCAGTTAAGTTGACAGTTTTGTTAATGTTACTTGAAGCACCACTGAACCCAGCTTTCTTCTGTATTAAATCTGCAGGACTAGCAGGGAAGACTCATAGAAAAAGTATGGTGTAAGATAGTGGTGTTTCTCTGTAGTCTGATTATAGCACCATTTTAATGACACTGTGAAGTGCTACATTTTCTATTATAGTAGAACAAGGAAAAGTTTAAAGCCCCATTTCTCTCCAGTTACATACTATTTATGTGATATGCCCAGTAATTCCCTTCCCACCTTTCGTCTGCCCTGTCTATTTAGGCCCCAATCCTGCAGACATTTGCATGCATGCTTAATTTTTACAATTCTGAGTAGTCCTATTGAAATCAATGGGAATAAAGTTAAGTACATGCTTGTTTGTGGAATCAAGGCCTTACCTGTAAGCTCCTCAGATACAGCACCCAGCATAATGGGCTCCTTGGTCTCAGTTGGGGACACTAGATACTAGTGAAATACAAATAAATTAAATAATTAGAAACTGCCAATTTATATCTAGATCCTGCAGACATTTGTGTTTGCGTGAGTCAGCCCCGAGGAATCTTTTCTGTGTTTCTGCAAATAAATATGAAAGATCTGCCTGATCTCCCCCCCACCTTATTTTTAAATAATCCTTGCTACAAACGTAACTATATATTGTTTACATTTCCAAGGAGTATAGAAAATCTTTTTTTATTAATGAAAACCAGCAGGGTTTTTTTAAAACTATACACTGAAATAATTGTCATATAGGGGCAAAATCCAACATACCTTAGATACATAGACTCATAGACTCTAGGACTGGAAGGGACCTCGAGAGGTCATTGAGTCCAGTCCCCTGCCCTCATGGCAGGACCAAATACTGTCTAGACCATCCCTAATAGACATTTATCTAACCTACTCTTAAATATCTCCAGAGATGGAGATTCCACAACTTCCCTAGGTAATCTATTCCAGTGTTTAACTACCCTGACAGTTAGGAACTTTTTCCTAATGTCCAACCTAAATTTCCCTTGCTGCAGTTTAAGCCCATTGCTTCTTGTTCTATCATTGGAGGCTAAGGTGAACAAGTTTTCTCCCTCCTCCTGATGACACCCTTTTAGATACCTGAAAAATACATGATAGCAAGATGTGGCATCTGATTTCAAATATCTTGGGAGCAGTAACAAATAGTTGTTTATCAGAGATCTGAACGTTCACACCATACTTAAGCAAATTTTCTATAGACGTTAATAAGGAATTTGCAAGAGTAACGGGTGCAGGCTGGGGCCCTGATTTATTAAATGGAGACAGCTGTTCTTTGAAGTAATTTGCAACAAAAAAAAATGCAGGAATGGCCTTATGCCAAACAATACAGGAAGCAAAGCTGCCAAAAAGGGGTTCAGGCCATGAATTTATTTTCTCTGTGATGCTGCTACCAGAAGGAGTGAGCAAGAGGTTGGTTGTGTCCCTCTGGTCCTGCTACTAAAGATTAGAGTGGGTGGCTTGTGTTAGAGATTGCATGGGAGAAGGGTCCTCAAGCTTCCAGTTGGTTTCACTGTGGTTTCCGACAAGACAAGAATATATGTTGAAGGTGGAAAATGAGGGACTGAATGGCTCAGAGATTTGACAACAGGTTACAGAATCTTTTCCTTTAATTTACCAGTTTGAATCCATGCCAAGTTAGTAAGTGAAAAACTTCTGTTACCATTTAATTCTTTTTCAATGACCTATGTGAACTGAAGAAGAGCTCTGTGTGGCTCAAAAGCTTGTCTCTCTCACCAACGGAAGTTGGTCCAATAAAAGATATTACCCATCTCTCTATGTGAAATAAGTCAGTCTCAATCAAGCTTCCAGTAGACAAGACATTCACTACACCAAAACCACTACTACAAATGGCATTAACTGGCATCTTTCTTGGCAGTCTCAGAATCTACCCACTCTTATTTTGAGCTAGTCCCTGAAGAGCAGAGCTCTGACACTTTGACAGTGCCTGTGTTGCATCTGCTCTGTAAATAATAGCCATATGACTTTGGTCTCCAAAGGTCTGAGTTCTGCAAGCAGTAAATGTAATTCAATAAAATCTTCTAAAAAGAGATTGTGGAGAGTCTTTAAAATAGCATTATAAGAAAGGAAAGAGTTGGTATTGAACAAGTCTGGGCAGATTTCCTTATCATGAAATTCATGCTAGACATGACAGTTTAAGATAAATGCAATTTGCAACAAAGGGAGAGGACAAATAATTCACACTAGATTGTCAGATCATTTGGATAGAGCACTGAAGTGTGCCATGGATATTTGCTACTAACTGTTGTGTGTGTGGAAAAACATGTATTCTGTTTGGCCTTGAGATAATGCATGCCTGTGAGAAGTAACCACAAACTCTGCTTTCATATTTAAACTACAGGACTGATCAATGAGAAGAGAGCAATTCCCCATATACACTATATATGCAGAACACAAGCCCTGCAGCCCCCTATTACTGCACCAATCACGAAGGGATACTAAATGGGAGCAGCATATGTTTCTCCAAGAGAAAAAAGACTAGTGTAGCTACCTCACATTGGCCATAGAGCAGTTCTGCAGGCTCTACATATCTGTCTGAGGCGTAGAGGCAGCTGGAAGATCACAAAGTAAATAACCAGCTGCCACAAGAAACCAGGGTACTCTCTGTGTACTGTCACACACGCCCTCAACTATACCATCTCCATTATAGAGCAGGGCTGGTGCACAATGCTGCTTAGGCTTCTATCCATCAATCTCCTACTCAGTCAGTGGCCATTTTCAGCTGGTACTTTGTGCTGAATTTGACCTAAATGTGTAGTGTAGACTAGGACTAAGGTTCCTCTCTTGAAGTCATTACTAAGCAAAAAACTGAAACTAATGGGAGCTCAGCCCCAGGAGCCCTTACCCATAGCTGTAATGAACCTGATGAGTTTTGGAAACACCGCACACAACATGTGCTACTTCTCTCAAATTAAAAAATTTGGATGCTGTTGTGTTTTCGAAAATGATTTGAAAGGTCTAGAAAACATGACCTCTGAAGGAAGATTGAAAAAAATTGGATTTGTTTAGTCTGGAAAAGAGAAGACAGAGGGGACATATCCGTCTATGTACTTGAAACTTATGAGGGAGCGGGGAGAATGTTGTTCTTAACCTCCAAGGATAAGACAAGCAGCCAGGGAGGTTTAGGTTGAACATTAAGAAAAACTTCCTAATTCTCAGGGTTGTTAAGCACTGGAATAAAATTGCTTAGGGAGGTTGTGGAATCTCCATCATTGGAGATTTTTAAGAGCTGGTTAGACAGACACCTGTCAGGGGTGGTCTAGATCAGGGGTCAGCCACCTACAGCCCGCAAGCCAATTTTGAGTGGCATGCTGTTGCCTGCCACAGTCCCAGCTCCACCAGCTCTCCCGCCCACCACTCTCCCTTGTGGGGGCAGGAGGCAGAAACTTGGTCCTGCTGCAGTCAAGCTTCCCCCCTCCCCCACGTTTTGCCCCAGCATGCTGCTTTCCTGCCCCTCCTCTTCCCTATGCTGATCAGCTGATGGCCCTTGGGAGGGGCAAGAATGGCAGCATGCTTGGTGCTCTGTAGAGGAGACAAAGAAGAGGTGGGAATGGGGCCTTGGAGAAGGAAGTGGAACAGGGTATATCCCTTCCAGCCCCCTCCTCCTGAGCAGCTCATGGCAGGGGTCTGGAAGGGATATGCCCACACCCACACACCCTTCTGCCCTGCACCACCACACATCCCCAGCCCTCTGCCCTAACCCCTGAACCCCCCCTCCACACACACAGCTTTCTGCCCTAAACCCTTCACCCCTCTGCCCAACCCCCAAACCATCACACACCCTGCCCTGACCCCTCCCACACAGCCCCAGTCTTCTGCCCTGCACCCCAACCCCTGCCCTGAACACCCTAACACCTAGCCTTCTGCCCTACATCCCCACTGCCGACTCCTGAACCCCCCACCCCTCCAGCCTTCTGCCCTGCACCCCCACAGCCCCCATCCCTCTGCCCTGACCCCCCCCCACACACAGCCCTCTGCTCTGACCCCTGGCCCCCCCCCCCAAGGTCTGGGATCCCAGCTGCTGGCCCCTTGCCAGCCTAGGTGAACAGAACCCCAGACTGGCAGCGAGCCGAGCAGACTGGTGGCGTAAGATCAGCATTTTAATTTTAAATGAAACTTCTTAAACATTTTGAAGACCTTGTTTATTTTATATAAAAAAGTTTAGTTATATATTTATAGAAAGAGACCTTCTGAAAATGTTAAGATGGATTACTGGCATGCAAGACTTTAATTAGAGTGAATAAATGAAGATTCAGTACACCACTTCTGAAAGGTTGCAGACCCCTGGTCTAGATAATACTTAGTCCCCCCAAGAGGGAAGGGGACTGGACTAGATGACCTCTTGGGGTCCCTTCCACTATGATAAGGTGGCCATAAGGGGATGCAGCCTCAGTCTCTCAATCCCACATTGAGCCAGTACCAAGAGTCTGTTAATAGCTATTCAGAAGGTGTTACAAAATTATTGGGGACATAGGGTCAGATTCAGTAAGTTGCCCCACTTAACCCCCATAATGGTTACAAATGGAAGGGACACGGCTCCGGACACAATTACTCTTACCTGCAGTATTGTAGCCCTGTTGGGAGAGGCACAGCACATAAGCTGGTCTAATAAAATATATTACCTCATCCATCTTGTCTCTCTAAATGTACTCTTATAATTATGTTCTAGTGGAACCTTTAGCTTTTTTTTTTTTTTTTTTTTAAAAAGACAAAAAGATACCTTTAAGAGCAGAAGTACAATTTCCCCTTGACATTTGTTTCATTGAACAAAACTGAAAACTTGGAGAAAAATTCCTGCATCTGAAGATTTAAATCTGGTCATTCACCCTGCTGCATAGAAGTGTCTTGAAGACACATTCCCGCCCCCACCAAGAGCCACTTTTAAAAAGAAAACAGGCACAGTTTTCAGAAAGGCCAAGTACCCCACAGCTGCTCTGACTTCATCTGGAGTTCTGGGTGCTCACTCTAAAAGTCATGGCAAAGATCTCCAGAGTGGTTTTTATGAGCTAAGACTGTCCACTTCTCTAGAATCAGCTATGGGGGTGGGGGGGGGGGGGGGAAGGTTACATTCCAGGTGTTGTGGAACTACTGAAGTTCTGCAGTACAGGGATGAAGTAGAGGCTGGTTCGGGGAGTCCACACAGAAAGCACGAGTTATATCCTGGCCCTGTTCAAGTCAATGGCAAAAAAACTTCCATTGACTTCAAAGGAGCCATGTTGTCAAGAGCTCAGCTCCAGTGCTATGTGAATTCAGTATCATCATCCTTCAGATCAGCCTCAGGACTACTATAAAAGTGGCTTTAAATCTGTTCAGACAGATTTGAGAGGATTCTTTTCCACTTCTAATCTGACAGAAACCACCTTGTGCCATACCAGGCTACTTAAATAATTAGGGGATAGAAATTTAGCCATTAGACCTCAATTAACCTTTCACCACATATTTAAGTGTGAGTAGTCTATTGCAAGCAGTAGGACTGAAAGTCGTTTTAACTCTTTAGCATCAAAACATGTGTCCCAATCCAGCACAATTTTTAGAATATGCTGGAAGGAGGTTTTCCCCCAGAAAATCAGGCAATCAAAGTGACAAACAAATAAGCATTACTGAATACATTTTAGAAACCAAGTTTACTGAGGCAATTCAGTCATAAAAATCAGTACAGATCAATTTCATAATAAATATAATACTTAGCACTCACATGGTGCTTTGTGTGCAAAACGCTTATGGATATTAGCCTACTGTTCTGTGTAAAACCCCAATGAGGTAGTTAAGTATTATTTCCATTTTAACTATAGGGATGATGAAGGCAGAGAGGCTAAGTGATTTGTCCAACCCACAGATGGAATCATTGTAAAAGCCAGGACTACAGCTCTGGACTTGTTAGTTCTCAATCCATATGCAAGCCACTGGACTACCTCTCTGTAGCTACATCAATGTAAAAAAAACACCACACACACACACAACTTATATTTGTCTTATTTTACAGAATGAACAATTAAATTGATTTTAAATGTTGACTTCAAACTTTAAGAATTTTTTTAAAAGAATCCACAGCCATTTTTTGAGCATTATACAAATATTTATGAAAATGACATTAAGACATCCTGGTCACACTCCTGCAACTGCATGAGCTTTGGCAGAACCCCACTGAGTTCATTGACTTCAATCAAACCTCATGCAAAAACAGAGGAATGCCCATTCAGTAGCCTCCAGGCACTTTGAGCTCTAGGCACAGTTTCTTAAAGGTCTTTTGGTGCCTAACACTCATTGATGTCCAAGATCAATGGGAATTAAGCACCTAAATACCTTTGAGGAGCTGGATCCCAGTCTCTTCAGGATCAAGCCCTACAGTATAGTATTAAAAGTGCAACTCAAAAGGATGCTTTCCTTCAAGTCCTGTTACAGCCCACTTAAAATCAGGATATTGTTAATCCTTTTTTTTTTTAAGAAGATGAGGACTATAAGAAAGAAATGGTAAAGATTTTGAAAAAACCCTTTCTTATGGCAGAATTCACACAATTCAGTTAGAAAACCACCAATTTGCATAAAACATTGCCTTTTAAGGACTACATATTTTGTTCATTAAAAAAGTACATTAAGTACTGCTGAAAGAGGGAATACTAGCAACTTTAACTAAAGGCACATATCAAGTAGGAAAAATAGCACCCCACCTCCCTGCCATTTCGACTTCAGTTTTCATTTAAAAAAAGCTATTTGCTTGTGTGTGTGTCCTGTGTTAGCTTTCAGTGAAAGAAATTGAGTATACTGAATAGAAAGTGAATTTTAAACATGAGTAGTCACATCAGATATGTAGTACATTCTTCCCCATGAGGAAACAGACAATCCCCTAAAACTTTTCCTATAACCCCATACCTCCAGTCAAAGCTAACCAACACAGTTTGACTACCAGAGAGTAAATAAATACTCAGTGAACTGTCTGTGACAGGTAAAGTTATCTGGTAGCTAATTATAAACTAATACAGGATCACTGCAAGCAACTTGTTGACAATGCTCAAACAGAAAACACCCAGTGATGAAGTTATTCACTCATTTCTAGCAGCCACCTTCCAACTTCTACAGGCCTGCATCTCCCTCCCTCCCTGTACTGACTCCCACAGAGCTCTCATAACAAACCCTAAACACACTGGCCAGCAACACTTCTCAGCCTCTTCCCTCTTTCACCCTGACAATCATGCAAATTTATAAAGTGTGAACATATCCACCAAGTTCATTTTCAGGTATGACCTAAGTGGCAGCTTGAACTCTGGTCACCAGAGGTGAAGGGGTAACTTCTACTACTACTACTTTGCTCTACATTTTGTTCACTTTCAAATGACAAATCTAGACCAGTACCTATGACTTCATTTCTCGTGTATGACCAATGAGGATCAAATTCATCTATCATTTCTTTCAGTTGTTGCCCAAACAAAGGTACCAGAGGAGTCGTCATCCTCTGAGATGTTACCTGACAGTTTGAAAATGTTGAAGGGAGAAGAGTAATGCTAGAAGAAACAGGTGAATCAATGTTACACTCAGCCTGAGCAGGCTCCATTTTCACTTGTGGATCTCCATCAGGACCTAAAACTGGACTCTTACTAAAATGAGAAGAGCTTGCCTTGGCATACGAACACTCCTCACTGATCACTCCTTGGCTAGAGTTTAAATAGTTGACAGTGACAGGCATCCTGTATATGTTTTCTTTGGCTGCTTGATATTGAGGACCTTGACCACACTGCTGCCCCCCGAGTTTTAAAGGGGAAGTGGCCTGGAATAGATTTGTATCTGAGTAGTAGTTTTCAGGAAAAGATATCTGATAGTATGGATGTTGCTGTAGTGGCTGCACAGGGTGCTGAATCTGGGAAGGACTCCCCATGGATCCTAAACTGAATTGGTTTTCTCTTGACGTGTAAGCAGAGTTTAAATGAGTTGATGGGGTCTGGATTTGGGTCCCTGTTCTAAAAGTGCTGTCCAAGCTCTTGAAATGACTATCTAACCTAGGAAGTTGTTGCTCTGAATACTGCATGGGCTGACTATGAATATTTTGGTTCCCTCCTGGCAGACATGGCTGTAGATTCAGTTGACTCTGACCAGATGCAAGACTCTGTGCGATTCTTGGCCTGTCTGGAAGATTGACACTGAAGTGGGTCAGCTTTTTGTTGCCATAATTAAGTTTGGGAAAGGTGGGGGCTTCAGTCTTCTTTTGGTTCAGCTGCCTGGCTCTTCTGTTTTGAAACCAAACCTGGGAGGAAATTAACAGAAAGTAAGAAGCCATGATCCTTCTTGTGAGAGGGGCCTTTGCAGGTGAATTTATTGATATAACCCTCCTCCCACACACACAAAATCTACAAGGTCAAATTCTCCTCAGTTATACCAGTGTAAGTCTGGAGTGCATGCACTGCTTCAGTGGAGTTCAAAGTATGCAAGAGTGTGGAATTTGGCCCCAGTTTGCCCCCCTCCTCCCCGTTTTCCAGTTTAGAGTTGGTTTCTTTTTAACTATTTGAATTGCCAAGTATTTATGTCCCTCTTACTCCGAAATATTTTGCTAAGGAAAAACTATAGCACCCTTTAGGAGGGCAGAAGCCCCATTCAGTTCCCATAAAAGTCAATGAAAGGCCCTCATTCATTTAGTGAGAGTTTCATCAGGTTCTTGCCAGCTGTTTGAAGAATTTGCAACTAAGTCACTACTGGGAGTGGCTGAAATGAGCGAATCTTGAGGAAGGATTCAGTTGTAATTTAACTTGTCAAAGTTTCAAGAGTTAAAAACAATTCTTGTTGACTACCAGTTTTAAACAAAATTCAAACCTTACTTTGTTTGCTTTTTCCACCCAGTTGGAATATAGGGGTTTGGCCCTGTTACTTGGCAAATAATAGGCCCCACCCATGATCCAATTGAACCCCTCTGCCCTCAATGGGAATAGCAGAGATCAATCAGGCCTCAATGTTTCTATTTCCCCTGTCCTTGTAAGGAACTAAACTCAGGTTTTTTTGTTTTAATTTATTTACAGTCCAGATTCAAGTTATAGCTCCCCAGTAAGGGCCAGATTGTGCTCCCCCTTATGTTGACAAGGGCCTGCTCTCCCCAGTAGTCTAACTCAGTAGTCCTCAACCTTTCCAGACTACTGTACCCCTTTCAGGAGTCCGATTTGTGTTGTGTACCTCAAGTTTCACCTAACTTAAAAACTAGTTGCTTACAAGAAGTGTGTCACAGCATACTAGTGCTGTAAAGTTGCTTACTTTCTCTTATCATACAATTATAAAAAATTCAAATATAAATATTGTACTTATAGTTAAATGTATAGTTTATAGAGAAGTCATTGTATGAAATTTTAGTTTGTATTGACTTGGCTGGTGCTTTTTACACAGTCTGTTGTAAAACTAGGCAATACCTAGCTGAGTTGATGTACCCCACAGAAGATGTTTGTGTACACCTGGTTGAGAACCACTGGTCTAACTGATGTCTGTGGAATTATTTGCCTGACTGAGGGCTCAGTTTGAATAGCGACTCCACAACTGGACTCTAAATCAAAGCTTTGTTGTTAATTTTGCTGCATCTCGAATGGCCCCACAGTTATGGGAATAAGATTTGGGAGCAAAAGGCTGCTTGGGGTTGTGTACAACAAGGGGTTTTGGAGACACTACAGTAATTTTTTTTAAGCATACAAACATTTCCAGTGAGTGGTGGCAGGTATTCCTCCCCCTGCTAAGTACTGGAATCTGGAGATCAGTTCTTGGCAGATTGTAGTAATTTCAAGGAAGGTCAGGCTGGAGCCCCTTGCCCTCTCTTCGGTTTCAAATCCCATGGAAATGAATGCAGATTCGGGCCACAACGGGAGTGGGACCTTCGTGACAGCGGTTACAGTCGCGGGAGGGAACAGATCTCCGAATTTCCCCAACAGCTAGTTGCAGGGTCGGGCCCCAGAATGCACCAAAGTCATTAACTCAGGAGAGGAGCGAAGAAACGGGACATGAGAAGAAGGGGCTGGGGGGGCTCTCCAGACCGCTCAAGCCTCAGCTCATCTGGGAGGACAGCAGCGCCTTGCTCTTGCTAGATTCCCCAGTATCCTTTTACACGCCACAACCGAACGCGTGGTCTGCCGCTACCGGCCAGCTGAAGAATTCTAGTCCCTGGACCAGTCACAAAGAAAAGGGAAGCACGGAGAGGGCAAGCACCATTTCACGGGGCGCCTCCCTAAACGCCCAACCAGCAAAAGGGAAAAACGTGTATTCCAGGTATTCCCCTTGGGAAAACGTGCCCCAGTCTTTAAACCACCACCACCCGACCACACACAGCCTCCAATACCAGTTTCCTTGGAGCCAGTATAGCGGGATCTGGATCCGACGTTACAAAAGCCATGTCATCATGTCACTGTGGCAGTGGCGTTCACAACAAGCCGGCACTCCGGGAGCCGTACGCCCAGTGGCAGAAGAACCCTACTATGGACCGACGGGATAGTCTTAATTGTCCGAGGGCCAGGATTTTGCTCTGAGCTCCGCCAGAGCAAAAATATAGGGGCCTTGCTTGTTGTGAACGTTCCCCGCAAAGAGTGCCAGGGCCCGTCCTTGGGACAGAGGCAATCCAGGGGCACCTGAAAGTTAGCTCTTGGGTCTGTTTACAGAGTGGCATGACATCGGCGATCCGAAGAGCCTAGTTAACCAGCAAAAGGGGTGTTGAGCAGACGTTCTAACAAAATGCCCCAAAGCTCTTACCTGAATCCTAGACTCGGGTATCTCCGTCAGGCTGGACAGTCTCTCCCGCACGGTGATGCCAGGGTAGGGATCCTTTTCAAAAGTCTAACCAAGAGGTCCAGCTGGGCTTTGCTAACGTGGTCCGTTTCCTCTGCCTCCTTCTTTCGGCGTATTGGAAAGAACAGGCATTGCGTGACTTGTTTGTCTTTGGGTAGACCAAGAACAGGAGGTGTTTGAGAAATAAAGTATTAAAAACTGTTCACAAAACACACAGCGGCTATAAAAAAAAAAAAAAAAAAAAAAAAAAAAAACCATCGAACTTTTCCCGCTAGTAGACGAAGAGAAAAAATCTAACGAATTGGCCCCCATATGCCGCGTTTTCTCGATTTGAGCCTAGCTCTTTGAAAGTAGCAAAAAAAAAAAAAAAAACAAAAAAACACTCAACGATTTTACAATCTTGACTCAGCCAAAACTAAATTTAAAGTAAGGTTTGTCGGAAGGACTTAAGAAGGAGCACTGGATGATCTTCAACTATAAACTACTTCGTTATAGAAACAAAAGTGTTGAAGTTAACAAGAGATAGGATCCACACAGCTGCAAACCAATAACATCCACACTTGGGCCACCCATTTAATTTTAATCAAACTTTGGGGAAATTTCTGATATCATAATTACCTGTAAGGCTGTTTTTCACTTTGGCAGGTTCCATCTTTGGGCTAGGAGCTTGCTAATCTGCAAAAATTGTCACCGTTGTTTTTTAAATCTTCCCTCCGGGAGACCGATAAGGCCCCACCCGTTTTAATTTAGCTGCAGGCTTCTCGTTTGAGTAACACTGGATCCTTTACTTTATAGTCCCCTTCACCTCAGCAGTTAGCAACCCTCCCCCTGACTCTGCTGCATCCAATGAGGACAAAGTGCTTTTATCATGTCCTATTTTGTTACCGATTTAAAAAGAAAACTGAGCTGTAGGTTTTTGTTGGGCTGGTCTTTTTTTTTAAGTTTAAGTCTGACTCAGAAAGGTGTCCCACACCTCTATTGTAATCAAATCACCAAAATACCACACAATAGCTCTTGTCCCCTGAGAGCAGCCAAAGTGTCTCTGACTGGAGCTTTTATAAAGTCAGTGCTGGCAACGGGGAAAAGTTTCCCAAACGGTCAAGGGTACAGTTTCTCCCTCTTATGTAACATTTTATGGGGCAGAGAAATAAGGCCTTGTAGCTTCTCCAAACAAATTCCCCTTGCTTCCAGATTCTAGGTGAGCAGAGCAGGTCTCCTGCTCCAACCGAACTGGCATTGTTTGTTTCTGCAAAATCCAGGTCTCCCTTAAACCTTTGTACAGCTCTAATTTGATGATGGGCCTCCTGGCTGCGGATTTATTCCTTTAGAACAAAAACAGCCTATCGTCCTTACTCTAGAAAAACTCACAGTGTTGTCTTCTGATTAAGCACTGCCCTATGAGCCCAAAAATGGGATATCTGTTTCATCTGTTTATGGCCAAATCCTGCTCATACTCCTCATTCAACCAAGTGGCCTGCGTCTGAAACGCCATGAGTAGTTTAAAGGAAGTCAAGGGATGGTTCCTATTAGTAAGGGTTACAGAACTGGGCCTAAGGTGGGATATACAATCATGACTGAAGTATTAACTCAAAAGAGAGATCAGAATTATTTAAAATGGTTAATGATAATATATATATGAATTAACAAGGAGCACTAATATGAAATTCAACATTGGGTTATATAGTAGGAAAATAATTATTACTGCAGCAGTGGGGGTCAATTAGTTTGTGTAATAATTTGTCATAGAGGCCACTGAAGGCATCACAGGGAAGGTTTCAAGAGTAACAACATAATTATTGTATATGACTTTTGTTACAAACTGTCGCCAAACATTTTGCAAAGTCTGGGGTCTGTTTCTGCTTACGTTGAAGCCAACGGGTACAGATTTGAGGTCCTTAAGCTGTATACACAGAGCTCACATCACCTACCACTGAAGTGCAACCACCTCTGGGTCACAACACAACAACTTAAACACACAGCAATACAATAGCAGTTTAGAAAAGAAGGCAAATACACTATCCAATAGAATCTGCATATACGATAGTGTAGAAAAAACGTGTGGATTTTGCATAGACAACAATTCTGCACTAATGGAATGGACCGATCCCCTCCATTATCCTCTCCTTAGCCCCATCCCTGTCCTGCGTGATTTTTGTGTTTGTTTTCTTTTAACTTATCACTTCCATAACTTGGGCGGTTATGGCACACATCAATCCCATGCAATCTTCTTCATGCAAGACATCTTCAATCACCAACTCTCTGGACTGTCTGGAAGACTTACCTTTCCATTCAAATGATAAATACATACATTTTAGGTACGCCTCAGATTGGTGAAACACAGCAATAATCTCCCAAACTTTGCCCACAAGCCACACTCTCCCCATGTGAGACTGTACTCATGAAATCTTGTGCAGATGTTTAAAATATGATCATCTGTGTTCTTGCTTTGGCTCCCCCTTACTCGGATGTAGATATGCCGTGGGGCAGGTCTGGCTTAAGGCAGCTCCCAGTCACGTGAGGATGTCTGAATAGAAACTTTCACTTTTAAGTTATGTTTCTAGCCATCATAGCTGTCAAGAAATGCTTGACAATGTGATCTCAGCATAGCTGGCCTGATCTATATGGGGACTTAGTTTGGCTTAACTATGCTGCTCACGGGTGTGGATTTTTCACACTCTTGAGTGATGTAGTCATGCTAACCTAATTTATTAGTATAGACCAGGCCTACATATCTGCTGCTTTGGAAGAGGGGAAGGGGATTCCTTGTCTACAGTTGGGCTTAGCAACAAAACTGGTGCAGTTACTAGCCATTAACTGAGGATGACTCAGAGCAAGAGAAGGCCTTGGTTAGCACACCATCCAGATGAATAGGGCGGTTCACACTTCCTGGAGCTATTGTTTTAGACACATTGTCAAGCAGACTCTTTACACTTCCATGTTTCCAAGATTTTCTTTGCAATGCTAATGGCCAGAGATTTAAGTTTTATTTAAAAAACAAAAAAGTGAGATCCCAGAAAGCAAGATGGTAGTTTCAAAGGTCCCTCTCCTCCCTCTCCCACCCCTGCAAAAACACCACAATGGGCCACCACTGATCCAATGTGACCTGGCCTAAAATGAGCCCTGATTTCAGGTATCTGGGACTAAACCAGGGTCCCACTGAAAACTATGGTAGTTTTGCCGTTGATTTCAGAGAGGCCAGTTCTGCTGGTATAAAGGGGCCTAAGAGAGGGCAGAACAGACAAGAAATACACAGAAAATATTTACAGCACAGGGGCTGCATAGGCTTAGCGACATGCTGGGTGGCAGCAACAATAACAAGGAACAGATTAAAAATGTTTATTAAAGCTAATGTTAAAAAATTATATAATACATACATTGAGAAAAGATTGCCTGTACATCTGGATATAGTGCTTAGGTTATCCACAAATACAAAGTTTGCTTTTTAAAGTCATAAGATACATATAGCGCATAATCAACAATAACCCACATTTAGGTGAATGACTTTAAGAATAGAGTTTAGATATTTAGCATCCATCAGGTACACTACTCATGAAAAAAGTTATACAGAGAGTTGGTGGCGGAAAGCAAAATATATCATAGTACTGTACAGAACAGCCCATTGGCAGCTGTGGGGACACTGAGGGGAGATGGCTCTGCATCTGCTCTAATTTATGCCATGGGCTGCATGAGCCATCAGAAGAGCTCTGATTCTGGGAGGTGCAAAGGAGAGTCCTGAGCTGTAGAGCACAGAATGTCTCTGAGCACCACACTCTGTATACATAACAATATGTAAAAGCCCACAAAAACAGATATTCCACTGCCCACACGTCTCTCCCTGGGGGGGAGGACAAGCAAACAAATAACAAACATGTGTCTGATGTTAGTAAGCAGAAACTTCCATTGCATCCAGTAGGGAGTTGTGTTCAAAATCAGTGGTACAAACTTTGCCCTCAGACATTTACACATCATAAAGAGCGGCTCATCTCATGCTTGCTTATCTGAAACACCTCGTTATCTTGGTGTAAAATTTTGCAGCCCATTATTTACTAATCAACACCACTTTGATTCTGGGCTTGACACCAATGCAGAGAGCAATAGAAGGGACAGCTTATGCCACTGAAATAAAATGTCAAAGGACGTCCTGAAGTGTTCCAAAAGATTTCACATTCAAATGTATTACAACAATGTAGTCTAATATAATGTTTGTAATGGGGTCACTTCTATTCTATATAGGTTCTTATGGCACACTCATTACCATAGTATCTCAGTGCCTTCAAGAAATACATTAAGCAGCTTTACTAACATCTGACATTGTTTGTTTGCTTGTCCTCCCTCCAGGGAGAAAAGTGTGGGCAGGGGAATGTCTTATTTTAATAGTTCCCCCCCTTTTTTTGTTATGTATATATGTCAGAGAAGGGCATGACATGTTGGAGAAGTTCACCTTCTTCTTGGAGTGAAAGGTAGTGAGCTTTGTTAGGATCCTTAGTTCCTGGTGAGTTCATTCAGAGTCTTGAGCAACCACGGTGGAAGATCTGCCTATTGCACATACGAGTTTTACCTTAGTGTAGTTTAGAGAGGGCCATTGTGTCCAAGAAGCGTTCTGTTCCTGCTTCTGAAGTGAATTTTCCAACATCAGATAATTTACAGAGCAGCTCAGACTTCCCCCTTATCCATGTCAATAAGAACAGATCACATAAAAAATGTACAGCCCTAAAATTTCAATGTTGTGCTAATTCTGCTCCCTCTGAAGGAGTTGTACAATTGATTTCAATGCACACAGAATTCAGGCAAAATCTCATCCTTAACTGTTATATTTACTGAACCCTTAAAATCCCCCTTTCTACTGCTAGTAAGTCCCTGAAACAGGCTCTGGTCAGCCCTGAAATAGTTATCTAAGAGTGCTGTTTGAAAAACAGCTGGCCTTTTTCTCTTCCCTGCCTGCTGCTGAGTACCTAGGCTCCCAAAATCATGTGCTGATGTCCAAAGCACAGTTTTCTTAAAAATCTGGATTTCCTGGTGAAAGAAAGAAAGAAAGAAAGAAAGAAAGAAGAAAGAAGAAAGAACATGACCTGGAACTGATGCAGTGCCTGAGTCTGCAGGCAGCCTGAAACAATAGGTCTGAGATGTGTAGCCTACACCATTCATCTCTATGGGTCAGTAACTCTGAAACTCTCTGCTTTGATGAGAAAGGATGCTGCCACCATCTCAGTAGAGGACTGTCTGCCACTGGACAATTATGGCTCTCCTGGGGCAGGCGTCCCAATACACATCCCTCTTTTGGGACAGATCCCACCTGAAGACAAGGAGCAATGGCCTGGGGATCGGAGATGTTCAGCCTTCTCAACGAGGAGGGAGGGTGACCACTCAGCAGTCCAGCAGATGGCTCCAGGTGGGTAGGGCCCCAGCACAAGAGAGCACCTCAGTGCAGGGTTGGGGTAGGGCCATGAAAGGGGCTCCAACTCGGATGTACCCGCAGTTCAGGATTGTCAAATCCAGCACTGCCTTCAGTTGTCTTCCATGCAACACCTTTTACCTGAAAGTGAAACCCTCTCTTGGGCACCAACCAACCTCCTTCCCAAGAAAAACTTTGTCTATCAAGCTTTCCCCCGAAATATCCTCCCCAGGTGCAGATTGGTCCTCCCCCTATATATTCTGGTCCATATTGCATGTGTTTCAATGGCAGCTAAGTCCTACACACAGAAGCAGTTCCACTGAAGCCAGTGGGTCTGGTACAGCCACACTGTATCTGGTCACTAACTTCTGAAATCCCCAGTATGGGCAAGTGCTTAATTTGCATTGCTTTATTGTAATCTTTTCCCCACATCTCCCCTCTCCTTATCACAGATTTTCTGTAGCCATAGATCTTACAACATGATCAATCAACACTTTCAACTCAGACTTACTTCAATGGCACGAGGGCCCTCAGCAGCACCTTACAATAGAAGGCTGCAAGTGTTGTAGGACTTTCTTTGATTTCTGTAAAATACCACACCCTCACATAATGCTATAGAAATACTAAGGAAGACAACAGCATAGTTTCCCAAACCTGATTACAAATCTTCAGGCCTATGAAGAGAAGTAAACTCAGCCTCAAGGCTTTTTCCACAGGAACTGGAGACAAATGGTCTGGAGTCTCCTCTCCTCCCTGTCCCCAGAGCAGAAGCCCTACCTTTATTTTCACTGTTGTTTTCACCCTTCTTAAAAGCAAGATACTCTACGCCTGCTGGAACATGTTACCCATCCATCTTACTCGCCAATGGCCTCTGTTGCTAAGCCCATGTTGTTGTTTTTCCTCACCTCACCCTGCCTTCTCTCCATGATTCATGTAAGACCCACTGAGAAAATGCATTATATTAGAAAAACGTGTTAGTGAACATGATTTTGACCTTCAAGGGCATCATGCTTAAAATGTGCTAGCTGGTTGCAGTAAACTCTAGCATCCATCTCTCAGTGGTCAGAAACTTTTCCTCTTTCGCAAAAATACTCTACAGTGTCCAACACCATGCTTTTAAAATCTGGACAGTCTCCAATGCATTAAACATCTTGCCTTAAGGGTTAAGAGCCAGCAAAAAGGAGGGGAGCTAGGTAGCAAGCCAGCATTTAGAAAATGAAGATGACTAGGAAGTCATTTAGGGGATACAAATGGTACAGGTAACCAGGCTAGTGATTAGAGCAAGAAATGGCAGTCAGGAAGCTCACCAGTAGTTTTATCACTCACTCTCTTTACCATTTGATTGTTTCATGACTCACTCATTGCACAACGCTGGGCAAGCAACTTCATCTTGCATCGAGGAAGTGGTTATTCACCCACGAAAGCTCATGCTCCAATACGTCTGTTAGTCTATAAGGTGACACAGGAGTCTTTGCAACTTCATCTTGATGTACCATATATCTGGGTGTAATTTATCTTTGTAAAGAGCTTGGTGAGTGTCAGATGAAAGTTGTTTTGTAAATAAAGTTGTGTGTGTATATAAAATTGCTTGTTACTATTTTGCTTTTTTTTTATTTTAAACTATGCAATGCATTAAAAAACAATAACAGGATAGACTCAGGGTATGTGTACACTTCAAGCTGGCAGTGAAATTTCCAGCTCAGGTAGATGTGCGTGAGTTAGGCTGGATTAAGCTTGTGCACAAAAAATAGAAGTGTAGTGCAGTCGGGGCCACCCTGCTATTTTTAGCATGCTAGCTCCATCAAAGCTAAGGTGTGTAGATCTACCCAGGATGGAAATTACAGCTCCAGCTTGAAGCGTAATCAAACCCTAAGTCTATTCTTAGAGAGAGAAACACAAAATGTAGTCACTAGAAGTGCATTGGCAGCACTAACCAGGTTTCCATCATACATCAGTAAATCCCAGTTGCAAACCATTTTTAAAATCCTGCCTATACTGCAAACTGGAACTATGTTGTAGCCAGTTCTCCTAAGTCATTCTGCTGTAAGCAAGGGCTTAATAATTAATAGAACATGCAAATATCAGAGGCAATGAATTGTGATTGTGATTCTTTGTGTTTATCTTTCTTTTCCTTTCCCTTTTCCTTTTCATAAAAAGCCCATGATGATAATTGCATGTCTAGTCAGTGAGATGGTATACAGAATATATTAAGCATATGGGACTTTGGCACAAATTAAAAGCCAAATGCTGCTCTCCTCTGTACATACTCAATTTCTTTTTAAATCAATGGGATTTCTACACTTATATACTTAATGGAAGAATTTTATCCTAAATGTTTGTAAAGATGACATATGACTGAGGCTGATATAGCTAATGAGATCCAAGCCATGAATTGTGCCCCTACAATCATTGTTCAAAATATGATCTCAAACAACTAGTTAAATTTTCCAGCACATTTCAATACATTAATAATTTATGTATGAGAAGTATATAGCTATCATTCTCATTCTACAAAGAACTTCCATACACTGCAAAAAAAAAGATGTGTTTTTAACTTGGATTAGCTATCTTGGTTAAATAGAAGTGAACACATGGCAATTACCCATGATTACAGTCAGAATAGACAGTTGGAGTTCAACCCTCAAGATCTCCTGTAGACTTTAGCTTGACTTGCTAACCTGAATTCAAAACTGAATTGCCATATAGTCATTGCTATTTTAACCCAAATTTGCTAACTCAAATTAGTTAGCTAACCTGAGTTAAGAACACACCTTTTTTGCAGTGTAGACATACCCACAAATTGAGGGGAGAAAACACTCTTTAGTTTTTCTATTTATTTCTGTGTAATGTATTTCTCAATACATTTGAAAATTTGACCACTTGTTTAATTGCTTAAATATAGATTTAGGAAGGTAACATTGGGCTTCTATTGTTGAAAATCTTGGCCATTATATAATATTTTAAATCTTTGTGAAGTTAAGAAGGATAGTGTTTTTGCTTAGTTTGTGTCTCATCTTAGAATTTAAAAGCAACAGTGATCATTTTAAACCAACAATTAATTCAAAGAAAAAAATATTTTTTAAGAGGAATGAGATTGTGAGGGAGGTTATTTTTAAAAAACGCATAGTAAATTAGTTTAATAGTAAGGAAATACTTGCAGCACTCTCATTACAGCCTTGTTTGTTATTTAACTCTGAGTAGTAGAAATCTTTTGTTAAGTCCATCTCCTTACAGAATTTACACTGAATAAATACATATTCTGTCTCATCTACACTAACCTTTCAACTCAGTTCAAAGTTGGCTGCAGCTAAATAATTTCCTAACATGGGGCCCAATCCTGCAACCCCAGATTAGCCCAAACGATGTTTCAAAATTCTGTAGATGGAATCAAACGCCTAAAACCTAAATTTCTTCTTCCTTTCCACCCCTAACCATTCCCTCCCAAAAGGAAAAAAAAGGACAAAAAAGAAACCCTGTCTCTTGCTATCTAGTCTCTGGCATCTATCAAGACCACAAAATACAAGTGACAGACTGCCTGACAAATAGCTTTTGTTCCCAGATAGTCCTAAAACCATGTCTCTAACTTGGAAGAAAAACAAATTTTGCACTGTACTAGAAACAACACACATGGCTTTAGCATTTAAAATCTGAAAGACTAATTTAATGTTGTAAACAATGTGTGAAATGAGCAGCAGAAATGTAGAAGCAGCATTGCTCCGTCTACTTTAACTGCCTTTCAGCAGGACAAACCCATCAATCAGCTTTTAAACCTGGGCCTGGTCTAAACTTAAAATTTAGGTCAACCAAGCTATGTTGCTTGGGTTGTGAAAAATCCACGCCACTGAGCAACATAGTTATGTCAGCCTAACCCCAGTGTAGGTGCACCCAGGTGTATGGAAGAATGCTTTGGTCAGAGTCCACCTGGCTACTGTCACTAGGGGAAGTGGCAGAAAAAAAATCTTTTTTCTGGTGTAAACTTGTCTACAGTATGGGGTTGTGCTGACATACCTACAGTACCGTAGCTATGCCAGTATAGTCACCGTAGTGTAGATATGGACTCAGTGGCTGTGAAAACTGGTACCTGCACTGTGAGACCTGCAACCTCAGTGGCCTCTCAATGGAAGCAGGTTTTAGAGTGGGTGTTCTGTCTTTGTAGTTTTGTTCAGGGTGAGATATACTCTGTATTGATCTTGCCAAATGATCCATGTCAGCCTTAAATTTCATCTACTTTCATAAATATGAACTGCAGATTAAATGTTACTGAAGAATAGAAAGATAAAACAGTTACTGTGCATTATATAGCAATGGAGACACATTTCCCACCCTCTCCAGTCTCTAAAGATTGCTTTCTCCTTTAATTTTCTAAGGCCAACACATATTCACCTATGTCTTCACTGCCAAAAAAGGTGATTTTTTTAACGGGATGACTAAAACACAATAGCGATCTTCCTGTAAAAACCTAGTGGAGAAAGGCACATATCTTTTTGTGGTAGTTCAGTTCAGTTTTATATTCAGGCAAGGTCAACACTATATCCATAATTGACATCACATAGCTGCATCGCCATAAGAACTACTGAGGCTGATCTCTGCTAGAATTCACAGTGGGGTAGCTAACTCGCTTTAATTATCCCACTGTAAAAAACACATCTTTCTTGCCAGCAAAGACAGCCTTAGAACAATCTTTTGGAGAGAATTCAAGGATCCTCCACCTCCTAACTGTAGAAGAGAACTTCAACAAAGGGCAGCCTGCCACAGGGCACACTCCATTCCCTAGTTGATATCTGGAAGTGGAAGGGATAGTGGAAGGGCTCTCCAGCTGGAGAAGACATTCCCCATTTTTGTCAGCTATCATTCTTACAGCTGATTTTCTTCCATGGACTATGTTAGATAATAGCAACAGCTAATACAAGTTGTTTTCCTACATGTACAACTGTGGGCCTGGCTACACTCAAAACTCCAAAGTGCTCCCGTGGTAGCACTTTGAAGTGCGAGTGTGGTCTCTCCCAGCGCTGCAGGTACTCCACCTCCCCGTGGGGATTAGCTTACAGCGCACTCCCAGCGCTGGGGCACTGTTTACACTGGCACTTTGCAGCACTGTAACTTGCTGCGCTCAGGGGGGTGTTTTTTTCACACCCCTGAGCGAGAAAGTTGCAGCGCTGTAAAGCGCCAGTGTAGCCAAGGCCACAGTTTGCAGTAAGAGCACACAGTATTTCACACACTTCATCTAGTATTAAGCCAATTACAGTGGTGAGGGGGGAAGTAAATCAAATGATTATTTAGTAAACTGATCAAATACCCAGTGATGAGCTGCCAAAATCTTAACAACCGATCCCCTACCAGGTCTTTGGCGGCACTTCAGCAGTGGGTCCTTCAGTGCAGCGGAAGACTTGGAGCGAGTGAAGGACCTGCCATAGAAGTGCCACCGAAGACTTGGAGTGCCATCCAGTAAGTGCAAGCACCACATGTTTTTTTCATGTTTTTTTTTAGTCATCCCTGCCAGGGCCCCATTGAAATTGGGCCCCTCATTTCCTAAAGCTGGCCCTGCACATTGGGGTTACAATATTGTATCGAGGGCCGGGTAGGGAAGACTGTGCCTCCCAAAACAGCCTGTCCCCTTCATCCGACCCCCACCCACATCCTGCCCCCGACTGCCCCCCCTCAGAACCCACAACCCATCAACCCCCCCATTCCTTGTCCCCTGACCACCCCCTCCTGAGACCCCCCACCATAACTACCCCCCAGAACCCCAACCCCTACCTAACTCGCCCCGCTCCCTGTCCCCTGACTGCCCCGACCCCATCCACCAACACCCAGACAGACGCCTGGAACTCCCACGCCTACACAACCCCCCCCCATTCCCTGTCCCCTGACTGTCCCCCCCAACCGCTCCCTGTCCCTTATCCAACCCCTCCTCCCAGCCCCAGCCTGGCCCGGCCCCCTTACCATGCTGCTCAGGGCAGTGTGTACGGATGCCCGGGGCGGCCCGCTGGAACTCGTAGCCGCCCCCCCTCCATCTTGCCACTCAAAGCAGCAGGAGCTGCAGAGCTGCCCAGAGCGCTGGCGCCGGTGGCTCAGCACGCTGCAGCAATGCGAGGGAAGAAGCAGGGGAAGGGCCAGGGGAGCCTCTCCAGCTGGGAGCTCAGGCAGGCCGGAGACAGGACAGTCCTGCCGGCCAGATGTGGCCCGCAGACCGGAGTTGTTTGCCCACTCACCCCTTTAACAGCCGGTTCTACGCCGGCTTCTAAATTTAACAACCGGTTCTTGTGAACCAGTGGGAACCGGCCCCAGCTCACCACTAAATCCTCTAAATTTCAGAGTCACTTCTAAAGAGATCTGAATGCAGTTTCAGGTTTCTTCCAGACAGCCACCAGCAGAAAGATTTAGCTAAACTGGAGGAAATAAAGAGAAGGGAAGCAAAAATAATTAAAGGACTGGGTGAATTGATTTATGAGGCAATTAAAGGAGCTAATGATGACCCTAGTTTTGCAAAGGTCTTTAAGGACTATCTTATTTGAAAACCCAGAGCTTCAGGTAAACCACTGCCATCTCTATATTGTTTTTAAAATCTGGATTAGAAAGGAGTAGCTAAGTGGCTGCTTGTAAGATTGTGGTTAGCTGTATTGCTAGACTAAGGGATGGCTAAAGTGGTAATCCTATACCACGTATTTGAAGGATATAAATCCCAAGAATGGACCCATCTCATTCCCCTCTTGTGGAGAAACCTGTGGTAGGAGGCTATGTGGGAGGAAACTTCAATGAGGATTCCCTGACATCTGCTGGTGCTGTGGATTTGCATCTCTCCTCCATCATTAAACAGGCTTTGGGACTCACTCCTGCAAACCCGGTAATCCACAGGAGGCCTGGCTAAACCCTAGCAGTCCCACCCCACTTCTCTGGTAAAACAGCCCCTTTGGAGTCACACAACCAGGGACTTCGCCAGCTGTGGTTGCCCTACAGAAAAGATATAGCTTGCTGCATTAACTTGTTTTCAGAATTTCTGCAGTGCCAGGGGTGGGGTGGAACAATGTGTTTGCCTATCTCTGCTTTCTCCTCTTGCATGGACCCAAGACAAGTGAAGCACCCGGGGAAAGGGGGGCAGGGGGCAAGTGTGTCCATGATGGGGGTGACTAAGGTGAAGATCTCTCTGACAGTGGATCAGAATGTGGAGAGGAGGCCATGAAGAGGAACTGCGTAGGACGGTACAAAGGGAATAACTAAGATTAATGGGGTAAAATTAAGAAAGGGAAAAATACTGAATAATGGGGAAAGCTCCGGGTAGTGAGATCTATCACACTGTAGAATAATCTAATACTAGATTTCTCCCATCTCTAATCCCATGATGTAATCAAATGCAAATTCTCTTTGTAAGGAAAGGTGGTACTATGAATTCAATGGAAACTATAGTCTCTACATCTGTTGTGAAGACAACATGGGGCCTGAATTCCTACCTCAAACTCAAAGACCTGCACAAATACAGATTTGAGGTCAGAATCTGTGACATGGTCCTAGCCCTATTAGGAGATTATTAATTGTAATGTCCTCAGTAATCATTATTATTTACATGTTCAGAGAACTGTACCAAGTTTATATAATTAATACACAGAGCACTCCTTCGACTGTCCTTATTTCACAAAGGGGGAAACTGAGGTGTGGAAATTAAGTCCCAGATCCAGAAAGGTATTTAGGTTTCTAACTTTCATGGAAATCAGTCGAAGTTAGAAGCCTAAGTATATCTATGGATCCAGGCCGAGGTGACTTGCCCGGAGTGAAAGCCAGCCTATCTGCTTACCACTACTTGCTCATTACCCTGGGCCACAATGCCTACTTCAAATCAGATTCACTCTGCAATTAGTGACAGGTTTCAGAGTAGCAGCCGTGTTAGTCTGTATCCACAAAAAGAACAGGAGTACTTGTGGCACCTTCGAGACTAACAAATTTATTTGACCATAAACTTTCGTGGGCTACAGCCCACTTCATCAGATGCATAGAGATGGATTTCCTCTCCATATGGCTAAATTCAGTGCCTTGCATAGTCTATGCATCTGATGAAGTGGAATGTAGCCCACGAAAATTTATGCTCAAATAAATTTGTTAGTCTTTAAGGTACCACAAGTACTCTTGTTCTTTCACTCTACAGTTAATTATCCCAAAAGTGCATTTGTGTTTCATTTAAAAAAATCACCTACAAAATCCAGCCCAGTGGTCTAACAGCAGCACTAGTTCTTGAATTCCCAAGCTAGCAGGAAGACATGCGGCTCTAACCCCAGAAGCCAGCATGATACCATGCTGCATCTGCTCAAAGCTCAAGCTGACACAGGTCTTCCCTAGGGAGCTACATGGAACCCAGGTGAAAGGGGAGAGAGAACAGCAACAAGAAGCTGTTGATGGAGGGGAGGAGCACAATGTGGGATTCACAGGGAATAACCCTCCCCATTAAAAACCACCTGCCTGAGCAAGTCTGAGTATGCAAGTAGACAGACCCTTTGTAGAAAACCTGCCTTTGTTAGCAAAGATTTAAGATACCCTCACCCTCACCCGACCTGGGGCACCAGTTCAGATTTGGGGAGGGGGAAACTTTAAGCATGATTCCGGGGGCCAAGTAGGAATCTGAAATCTCTAGTTTTTTGGCAGATAATTTAATAATTAGCTGACAGGAACACTGTCGCTAATTCCTATATAAAAGAAAGAAAATTAAATAAATATTAGACCCACTCAGCTCTAATACTAACATGTTCTGACATCTTGTTACAAGTCACTTAAGGGACACTGGTTAGGTTTACAATTTTAATGTATATTCTTACTTTGTTACTAACTCTGTTGAGAGAGAGAGAAAGAGATATCCCATCAGGACTCCTGGGTTCTGGGAGGGGAGTGGGGTCTAGTGGGTTACAGTGAGGAGTCAGATACTTCTGGGTTATATACAAGAACATAAGAACAGCCATACTGGGTCAGATCAATGGTCCATCTAGCCCAATATCCCAACAGTGGTCAATACCAGGTGCTTCAGAGGGAATGGACAGACAGGCAATCAGCAAGTGATTCATCCCCGTCACCCACTCTCAGCTTCTGGCAAACAGAGGATAGGGACACTTCAGAGCATGATCATAGAATCATTAACGTTGGAAGGGACCTCAGGAGATCATCTAGTCCAACCCCTTGCTCAATGCAGGACTAATCCCCACTTCCCTAAATGGCCCTCTCAAGGATTGAACTCACAACCCTGTTGCACCCCTGCCCATCCTGGCTAATAGCCATTGATGGACCTATCCTCCATTAACTTATCCAGTTCTTTTTTGAACCCTATTATAGTTTTGGCCTTCAAAACATCCCTGGCAATGAGTTCCATGGGTTTACTGTGAAGAAAAACTTTTTTTTATTTTAAATCTGCTGCCTATTAATTTCTTTGGGTGATGCCTAGTTCTTGTGTCATGTGAAGGAGTAAATAACATTTCCTTATTCAATTTTTCCACACCATTAATGATTGTATAGACTTTATCATATCTCTGTTAGTTGTCTCTTTTCCAAGCTGAAAAATCCCAGTCTTATTAATCTCTCTTCATACTGAAGCTGTTCCATTCCCCAATCATTTCTGTTGCCCTTGTCTGTATGTTATCCAGTTCTAATATATCTTTTTAGAGATGGGGTGACAAGATCTGCATGCAGTATTCAAGATGTGGGCGTACCATGGATTTATATAGAGGCCATGATATTTTGTTTTACTATCTATCCTTTTCCTAATGATTCCCAACATCGTTAGCTTTTTTGATTGCCATGACACAGTGAGTGGATGTTTTCAGAGAACTATCCAGAATAACTCCAAGATCTCTTTCTTGACAGGTAGAAGCTAATTTAGACTCCATCATTTTGTATATATACTTGGGATTGTATTTTGCCATGTGCATTACTTGGCATTTATCAACAATGAATTTCATCTATTCTGGTGCCCAGTCAGCCAGTTTTCTGAGGTCCCTTTGTAACTCTTCACAGTCTGCTTCGGACTTAACTAGCTTGAATAATTTTGCAAATTTAGCCACCTCACTTTATTCTTTCTCCTCCCCCAGATCATTTCTGAACATGTTGAACAGTACTGGTCCCAGTACAGACCCTCCCACAGGACGCCACTATTTAGTATTCATGGCGCTGCATTCTGAGAACTGATCTAGTCTCACCCTTTGTTTTCTATCTTTCAACTGGAGTGCCTGCCAATGCTTTCAGGATCATCTATGGAGCTTTAACTTAACGACAGGCCCTTTGGTACTTTAATCACCATGCCTCTGTTTATAAACAAACTCCCCCACCCAAGGGCTAAAGCTGGCAGCAGCCCAGAACTCACCCTGGGCGGCCCTTAAGAGCCTGCCTGCGGCCAGGGTACGTGCTCCAAGCAGCCCTCCGCCATGAAATTGGGGCGGGGGAAGGAGGAGCCCCGCTCCCTCCACCTGGCGCCCCCATGCATGCCACTCTCTAGTGAGAGAGCTCTGGGGCGCCCCAATGCGCTCAGCGTAGCCCCCTCCAGCGAGCCCCGGGAGCTCGAATGCACCCAGCACGTCCCCGTCCCGCTGGGACGCCAAGCAGCCAACGGCCCCGCAGCAGAGCTGAGCTGTCAGCGCCAGAGGGGAGGGGCTTCTGGCAGCTTCTCCTCCCTCCCCAGCAGGGACGTTCGAGCTCAGGCCTGCTCGTCCCAGTCCCCCCGGCGGGAATGGTTCGGTCCGGGTGCAATAATTCCTTCTCCTCTCTTCACCTCGGCGACAGTGACGGCGCTCGGCCCCGCCGCCGTGGGGCGATGCTGTGAGCGGCGCTCGAGCCCAGCGCCAACATGGAGGCGCCCCCCCGGCATCCTGGCGGCTATTTCCGGCGTGCCAGCCCCTTCTGGATGGGCGTCATCGCCGTCTCCATCGGCTACTTCGCTGTGAGTAGCCGGGCAGCCCGCGCTGGGAGGGGTGCTGGGGTCAGGGCCAGGGTGAATGGGTGTGGGGGGGCGGGATGAGGCTGGGGTGTGGAATAGAGGGCGGATAGGGTGCGTGTGGCAGGCGGTAGGGGAGTGATGGGGGCAGGGTGTGCGCATCCGAGGGGCGGTCAGGTCTCGGGTGGGGGATTGTTGTGGGAGTTCAGTGAGTGAGGTGGTTTCTTGCATTTATGAGGTGAGGAAAATGAAAACAGCACCATAAGGGCAGTTGTTTTAGGGGTAGCTATTTTCCCCCACCCCACCTGGTTTGTTTATGCAAGTGTGAGATAACGCCCCCTTCTCTAAGAGGTGACAGTAGAAACAAACTTTGCCAGGAGATGCTGAAGGTGGTAACGATACTATAGATCTGCCATTCATCTACATCTCCTACACAAGGCTTTTCTAGAGTAGGGATTTTTGCATTTCTATAAAAAAAATGCCACTCTTGCAAAGAGCAGAGCATCTTCTCCTGATACTAGCACTGCAGTGTTCCTGTGCGCACACAGCTCCTGCTACCCTGAGAGCTGAACGTGCTTAGAGTACATTCAATTGGCATAGTGTCAAACACCAGTGACCGTGGGAGGCTTGTGTACAGTAGCCTTCTGTCCAGTTCTAATAGTAGGATAGCTAAACCCATATTACCAACAGTTGGAATTAAAATAAAATAAAATTGCAGAGAGGCAACTGGCTAGATTTTGTACAGAAAAAGAGGTTCATTCTAACTGAGGAATGAAAGACACAGCTTGTGCACCAAGGAGGAGCACGTCCATCAAAGCTTTTTAAAATAAGGGCAATTTCACTGAATTCTGAAGTGAGTGGGGATGCAACAGGGAGTTTGAAGATGCACTTGTCATCTTTAAACATAGGAGAAAGTGAAGCATTACACTCATAATGAAAATTTGAATAGGCAGAAGGGGAAGATAGGTTTCCAGTACTTTTGAATTTAAACATAGTGGAAGCTGAGGCAGAAGTGTATATTGGTGAAAAACACTTCTTAATGGCAGTAGAGACTGAAAGTTACACTTGACCAATCAGTAAATTGCATGAAAAAAGTGGTGGTGGGTTGAGTTTCATTGAGACAACTGCAAGTACCATTATGTTTTGGACTTTTGGTGGCATTCAGCAAAGGGCTAGTCTAGACTTGCAATGTTAAAGCACTGCACTTGCTTAACGTGGCTTGTGTAATCACGACAGAGTGCTGGGAGAGAGCTCTGCCAGCCCTCTTTAAAACACCCCCCAGCTCTATGTATGTCCCGGCGGTGGGACACTGTCTACACTGGCGCTTTACAGCGCTGAAACTTGCTGCACTCAGGGGTGTGTTTTTTCACACCCCTGATAGAGAAAGTTGCAGCATTGTAAAGTGCTGGTATAAACAAGCCCAAAGAGACTAAAGATTATATGGGCACAGTGACTAAACCAGTCTCATCTTTAAAAATGGACATGGATGTTAGTTGAAACAGTAGCCAAAGATTACTATGAAAACGAGAGGGAAAGTTCAGTTTGTGTACTTGACAGCCATTTATGTCCTGCGTGAGACAATTCCTGCTGCCACCAATAGTAATCTTCCTTTTGTTTGTATGAGTCTTTCCCAAAGCAACAAACATGAGAGAATTATTTTAAAAAGATAGGGTATGTCTATGCTACCCGCCGAATCAGCGGGTAGCTTTTGATGTAATCGGGGATCCATTTATCAAAAGTCTGGTCTGGACATGATAAATTGATCTGCGAATTGATGCCGGTACTCCACCTCGGCAGGAGGAGTAAGCGGAGTTGACAGGGGAACCGCTGTGAGGACAGCTAGGTAAGTCAAACTAAGATACTTCAACTTCAGCTATGCAAATAGCGTAGTTGAAGTTGCATATCTTAGTTCGAACCCCCACCCCCCACTAGTGTAGCCCAGGCTTAAGATTACCAAAATCAGCAGGAGTGGTTCAGGAAAATACCCTTGAACCACTTCTTGAAATTAGTAGATTTCAAATTGGCCGTGTCGATTTAAAAACTCACTTCTGTCCCATCACTGCACAACTTTAGTCCCTGCCTGCATCTTTTACCTTCCTATCCTACCCTCACCCTTCCCCAGTCTTTCCCCCCACTTGATTGCTCTCTGTTCCTTCTATTCTGACCCCATCTCTCTACCTTCCAGTTCCTCCTCAAAACATTTCTGGGGTGGGTGAAGTATTGCACATGCACGACTCAAGCATTGTGCAAGTGCTGACATGCTGGTCACCAGCCAAAGCGATTATGCTTTTCCTCCCTTCTCCCACACCCTGAGTGTCTAATCAGCATTTATTGGCAAGTTAGATTTTGAATTTTTCATACTACAGACAATTTATCTTGCCTGTCAAACATCATGCATAGTTCCTGGCTGTTAAGTTTCATTTGGTGCATTTACCACTCATCTCTTTCATTTCCTCTGCCCCTACATCTGGTGTAACTAGCACAAGAAATGCAGTCAGAAGCCTGTTTTGCTTGGATCCTCCAGCCTGCAAGCACCTCTTTTGTTGCAGTCATCTTAGAGTGCTAGTAACCTGCCTGTTAAGGATGGGGGGAGAAATGGGCAAAGATGAGAAAGTAGTACACATTTGAAATCAGCATATATAAGAGTCTAGTTTGATAGCAAGCAAATTTGAGGAGGGATGTGAGGAATCAAATTTAAAGGCTCAAGCTTAATGTTTTCTCCTTAAAGTAAGAATCTGGGGATTACTAAAGGGTATGTTTCTCTTTAGTGGGCAGTCTTTTTACCTTCAACAATACCCTACGAGAATCTGGGACAACTTGGCCATTTTACTAAATATTTAGTGGACAAGCACCCCAAACTGCTATATAACGGGTAAGTTTGATTTGGAAAGCTCATGTTTTTGCTGCTTACATTGTTCTGTTTCCCCATCTCTACCCCCTACTTAAGATTCCATAATTTAACTTGATAGTGTGTTACATTTTAATGACTTGTGTTTCACCTCAGTGGAGGTAGGGATAGTAAAAGGCTAGGTGAGAAACTTGTCAAGGCCAGTCCCTGAGATCCAGAAGCTGAATTGGGAATTTGCAGTCTTTAGGGTGACAAGAACATATCTGTCAAATAATTCTTGGCAACAGTTAAGTTTACAAGGACTCTTATTAACTTTTCTCAAATGCTTCTGCTACCCTGGAAGCATCCCTAAATGGCTGTACAGACACTGCAGGCTGTTTCCAGAGTTCCTCCTTTTCCCCTAAATGCTGCAACTTCTTAGTCTCAGCTTACATTGAAGGGCCTTTGTTAAAGGTGTTACAATTTATAGTGTAGACAGGACCAAAGTTTTTTGGGGGGTTACTGAACGCTTATGGCTTTATGCCCTTTAAGCTTGTCTGTATATGGAGTTTTTCAGAAAGCTTTTTCAATCAGCTGTTCCTGAGTAACTATGTGTGGTTATTCCAGAGTAAGTGTCCACACATGGAGTTATTCAGGAACAACTAGATAGAAAGAGCTCTTTCTGAAGAACTATGTTTAGATAAGCCTTTATTGCAGCCAGATCTCATGACTTGGGTGTAGAGAGGACCTTAGACTGTTTAGGACATTCCAGCTTCACTTTTTGTTCCTTTCACCATGCACCGAATCAGGACTCAATCTCATTGTGATTTCCGATCACCAGAGGAACTTGGAACACTTAGGCTTTGGCTACGCTTCCCAGTTACAGCATAATAAAACCTCCCAGAGCGCTGTACCTCACTCCCCATCCACACTGTCAAGGCACGTACAGTGCTATGTCTCCATGGCTACAGCACTGCTGGTACTCCACCTTCCCGAGAGGAATAACAGCTGTTGCGTATTGACCGAGACACTGCTGCTCCAGTGTAAACGGGAAGTAATGTTATTACGTACTGATTGACCTCCGGAAACTCCCCATAATCCTTTTAACTGAAGCGTCCTCTCTTGTTTTGTTGTGAACTCTGGAGGAGGAAGTGCCTTTTCAAAGCGCAGTTTCTGGGGGCTGCTTATCAAAAAACAATCACCACTACTGTTTGCTTTGAATGAGTGAGAAGCAGGCGAGGGGGCTCTATTTGGAGTACCAACAGCTAATGTTTGCATGAAGAAAGAGGCGGTGGGGGGGGGGGGTTGGGGTCCCTTTCGGCAAGAGGCTGCTTATCTGGTCTATGAGAAAAAAAGAAACCGCTGCTGTGTGCTTTGAGTGAGAGAGAGGGGGTCTGAACTTACAAGACAGCATGCTGACACGCTCAGCACTCCAAAAACCCACTCTTCCCCCCCAGCACTCCCTGTCACACTGCACCCAACCCACCCCATTTGAAAAGCATGTTGCAGCCACTTGAATGCTGGGATAACTGCCCATAATGCACCACTCCCAATGCAGCTGAAAATGCTGTAGATGTGGCCATGACAGTGCACTTTCAGTGTGGACAGACTGCAACTCTTTCCCTACTCAGCTGTACGAAGGTGAGTTTAACTCACAGCGCTGTACAACTGCAAGTGTAGCCATATACTTAGTATCTAGATAAGTTACTCAGTGTACCTTGGCTGTTGCTTCAGATGCAAGATTGGTATCCACAGCTCTGAACTGGAACAAGGCTACACATTAAAATTGGTGGTGAACAAATACTACAAGTTCAGAAAAGCCTGCATCTGGGCACCAATATACAAAAGGGCAATTTACAAGAGCATATCAATATAGACAAATGATTTCAGAGACTTGTTTTTAGAAGGGCTTTGTTAAAAGCTTCAAATGGCCCCATCATTACTCTACTTTGAAGACTCATTTGAAAAGCTAGTCTTTTCTTAAATGCCAAATTAGGCATATATTTAATCTCTTCATACCATCCTTTTATAAACTAAAACTAATAAAACTTCTAGTAATTATAAATCCAATGAAAAGCTGACTATTTGACTTCTCTGGTACTTAGATTGCACCTCTAAGTACAAGGCTAAATTTTGTAGTGAGGCAAGCTTGTATTGACTTCACTGAAAGTTGAGCCTGATACTGTACTACAGGATTTGACTCAATAACTGCTATTTTACAAACATACCATGAAAAGTTTTGGATGAATATCAGGTGTCGTAAACAGATGGTTAAGGGTTAATGTCTCTTTCACCTGTAAAGGGTTAACTAGCAGTAAACCTGGAACATCTGACCAGAGGACCAATCAGGAGACAAGATACTTTCAAGTCTCGGTGGAGGGAAGCCTTTGTTTGTGCTTTTGGGGTTTTTTCTTTGTTCTCTGGGTTCTGAGAGGGACCAGACATGTATACAGACTCTCCAATTTTCTGAAACAGCCTCTCCTGTTCAATTTAGTAAGTACCAGTTAGAAAGGCAGTTTAGTCTTTTGATTGTTTTCTTTATTTGCTGGAAGGATTGTATCTCTGCTTGCTGCAACGTGTACTTGTGCTGGGGGGAGGATTCACTCTAGTGTCTATAAGCTGAAAGACCCTGTAACATTTTCCATCTTGATTTTAGAGAAAATTTTTTACCTTTCTCTCTCTCTCTTTTTATTAAGAGTTTTTTCTTTTTATGAACCTGATTGTGTTTTTTTTTATTCTTGTGTGAGACCCAAGGGGAGGGAGTCTGCACTCACCAGGGAATTGGGGGAGAAAGGAGAGAATGGGGAGGAAAAGCCTGATTTCTCTCTGTGTTAGGATTACTGTCTCTCTCTCGGGGAGAGAGTCTGGGAGGGGGAGAGAAAGGGGGGAAGGTGAATTTCCTCTCTATTTTAAGATTCAAGGAGTTGAATCACAGGGATCTCCCAGCGTTACCCAGAGAGGGGAGAATCTGGGAGGAAGAAAGGAGAGGAATGGCTTATTTCCCTTTGTTTTGAGATCCAAGGGCTTTGGGGACCAGAAAGTGCCCCAAAATACTATATTTTTGGGTGGTGGCAGCTCTACCATTTCTAAGCTAGTAATTAAGCTTAGGGGGGTTCATGCAGGTACCCCACCTTTTGGATGCTAAGGTTCAGAGTGGGGAATCATACCTTGACACCAGGTGCTTTAGGTGATGCACTGTACTTGAACTTCATAGCTTGTCCTTAGAGTACAGTTAAGAGACTCTGCCTCTTTCAAATACGCCCTTTAAATTAAAAATTTGTTGTCCTCTAGAAAAAGCAGAAAGTTAACTTGTCGGTTTCTTAAATATCATCTTTTCATCTTTTGCTTTATGGTTACACTGTGGTCCTAATTTTCAACAACATTAAAACTAATGTGTGTGCTTATCGTATCTTACCAGGTTTTGGCTTGCCTGGGGAATTCATATAGCTGAAGCATTGTACAGTATCAAGTTATGCAAGTAAGTTGTGTGGGTTTTTTTTTTTTTAAATTCCCCTCTATCTATAATGTAGGGCAGGACTTGAGGACTTTCCAGCCCTACATTTCTGTGATTCTATAAAATAACTTCTCAGCATCTTTGTAATCAGAGCTGATACATCTTGTGAAAAATATGAGTGTGGGGTTGGCAGGACTGGGCTGCCACCTAGTGGATTTTTGTGAAGTAGAAAATGTGTATAAAGGAATTCTGGAATATAAGAATTCTGTTTGTATCAGTCAGTGTCCAGAAGTCGAGCCCTATTCAAACGAAGATGTATATGGCTCAGGAGTAAAAGATTGTGAAGGCTCCACAGTCAGAGTAATCGTTCATATGTTTACTCTGAACCCCATGTTGATCAGCAATACTTTTGAAACTTAATAAAAAAAAAAGTCAGTTGAAAGTATTATGTAGCTCTTCTGCTAACTCTTAAAGTTGCAGCCTTGCTTACATCTCGGCTCATGTGTAGAGGGAATGGGAAAACAGTCTCATGCAGTGTTCTGGAAACCTACACATGCTCTTCTTCCACTTGTCACAGGCTGTTTGGCACTCCTTATTCAGACAAAACTTCAAAGTAAATAGTGCTTTGTTTTGTCCATGTAATAATTGCTTAATAGGGCCCTCAGATTATTTGTATGGGGGGGGGGAGTTGTCCTCAGTTGATTTAATTAAAAATGGGAACATGAAGTGATGCCTATTTGCAGTTATATAACTTCCCAGTTTTAAAAGACAGAAAGGTCAGACTTCTCTCTGTTAAAAATACCTCAGATCGTGCACACATTTACAAGAGTGTATGCCTGATGTTAGACATAGTAGGTATGACAACCCCTTTCTAGGTTTTGTACCCTACAGGAAGCACTTAAGTTTATGCAGCATTATTAAAATGTGAAGTACTATGAATAGGAAGAAATAAAGACTGCTTACTTAACACCTTGTTTCTTATAAGCCTCTGTCCAGGCAGCTGCTGTTAATATCATTCCAATGATACTAACATCCACTTTCCAGTAGTACTTGTAGACATTACTAAGGAGACAGGAAATGAAATCTAACAATTAAATCTTATTGAGGGTAGAAAGTATTTACTTGCCTAGATTAGGTATACACACACTTTTTGCAAGAGTGTAATCTTGCATAAGCAAGTTGCAGTATTTGAAAAACTGTCAATGCAGAAAAAAGTCAGGAACACTAAAACCCTGTTTAGACTACAAGAGTCTAGAGCTAGTGTGCTTTAAACACTGCCTTTCTTTACAGTAGGTACTAAAAACAGGTTCATCTGTATTAGCTAACACAATTGCTATCTGCTCATCTAGACAGGGCTCAACAGTATAAACAGGGTTAGGATATTTTAGCTTAAATTCGGAGAGGGAGCACCAAGTAAGTTGAGGCAGTGTGTATAGTTAAAGCTTCCTGTATTACACATGTTAAATGAGAGCTTCAGTCTAGCCCATCAGCTATTTTTATACCTCCAATAATGAGCTTTTCATTTAGTTCCTGACCAGTTTGTCAGGAGCTTTTGTGGCATTATCTGCTTATCTTTTCCCCAATATAAGGAAGGGCAGGAAAAAGTTAGAGTTTCACATTTTGTGGGATTGTTTTTTAATGAATCTAAACGCACTCCCAGTCTTAGTCTACAGTGACTTAAAGCATATGCTAGATCTCTTGATACTATTCGCCATATGCTCTTGGAAATGGCTGCAGCACGGGAAGAAGCCATTCTTCTGATGGTTTCACCAGTAAAAGTTATGATTTCCAAAGCAATAGCACTTGATGAGGGAAGGAGAGGGTTGGAGGCTTGTTTCTAACTAGCAGGTGTGCTGCCATCAGTAGTATCTTTTTTCCTCCTTTCTGCACTATGGAGAAATGGCAAAATAGTTAGCCAACCCTGCACCTGTTGAGGTCACAGATCTTTTAATGAACATTCAAGTGGTTAAGTTAAATTAGTGTTAAATGTGCTGCTTATGTTCATTTTGTTTGAATTTACCTTGGAAATGTATAGTCAGTACAAAAGTTGCAAACTGTATTAGTTTACACTTGAGTAGTTTTCTCAACTATCTTTAATCTCAATGTATCTGGGTTAGTATTATTCCTACACTGTGATGTATTGTTCTTGGGATTGCTAACCATCACTGTGCAGCTCATTTCTTTAACTGATAAAGTCGTCTGAAATCATGACATCAAGCATTTTAGGTCATTAGTCTGTTTAGCAAATAGTGTTCCACATGCAAATCTGCTGTTCCATACGAAAAAAGTTTCACATTGTTTAAGAAACATGATCCTTGTTATTGCTGCTAAGTCTCATCTGTTCACATTCTTAACTCATCCCTGCCCCTGAAATTCCTGCTTCATAAGACAGCAAAAAAGGAAGTCTGTGTGTAACTTTAATTTGCTGTCTATTCTTCAGGCTACCACTGTGACTGAAAAGCTCTTTCCATAGTGAAAATACATTAATAAACTCTGTATTGTGTAGGGATTTGCTTAGCATACTGTATTTGACTTCATGATTACTTTATACTAGTAATGCCAAATGTCTCTCATCCCCATGCTTATTTTGCACTTCAGTATATATAGGCTGTACATAATGTTAACATTGACAGTATCGATAACTTGAGTTAATATGTCAGAAACGTGTCTAGTGATCATATCATGGTTAACAAGTCTTCATTAGTGGTACAGAGGACTGTGTTAAATGGAGTGTAAAAGTTGAGCCTCATTACTAAACATTCCTCACATCAAGGTTCTTTGAGCTGTAAACATCAATCAGTATGATCAGTGGCATGTTAGATCCATTTCACAGTTCACTTTTATGGAGAGTATATATATAGTATGTTAAATAAAATCTAACTTTGTTTTACTGCAGGACCAAAGGCATCACTGACAGCTCTGTTCAACGTCGATGGTTCATCCAAACCTTCCTCTTTGGTATAGCTTCTCTCTCTCACCTGCTAGCCTACAAACCTCCGCATAAGAAGCAGAGATAAGGGATTGGGAAAGAGGCGAATAAGGCTAATATTTCAACCTTCTTCTCACAAAGTGGATCCACCCTATGTGTTTAGTTGCCGTGAATGATCTAACAGGCATTTCCTGTTATGTGAGCCAGTGCACTCGTACCAAGGCAGTCCTGTGATATCACGGCTATTATTAAATGCCTGGTTTGAAATACAGGCTCACTTGATAGTTCAAGAAATTAGGATGGGAACATGGAGCATCTCACTTTGTGCTTGCAAAATTCAGTCCAGAATGGGTCAGGGACCAGCTATCACTGCCCCCAGTTGGTTGTTTAATGGCCTATATCTAAGGCTAAGATTTTGTCATGGAGGTTGCAGAAGTCACAGGTGCAAGGGGGCCAAAGATGACTCGTGGGAGGGACACAAAGGGGGCGCCAGCTAAAGGGGAGGACATATCCTCCCCATGTGACTCCTCACCGCCCCTAGCCCGGAGTCTCTGAGCTCTCCTCATCCCACATTACCTGGGGGGGCGGGCTCTGTACTCCCGCTGCACCAGCTCTTCCTGGCAGCCAGGCTCCAGAGCTGTTCCCGGATGCTGCCTGGTACAACACAGCAGCTGCCTGAGAGCCTGGCAGCCTCCCACCTGGGCTTGGCTTCTGGAACAGCAGCTGAGCTAGTTGGAACCCCCGCCCCAGACCTCTCAGAATTGGCTCCTGTCCCCAAAAGCTGAGCCTGGACTGGGGGCAGCCTGCTGCTGCAGCCAGGTGCTCTCGCAGTCAGCCGCTACATTGCGCCAGGCCGCGTAGCTGGAAGAGGAGAGGTTCTGGCCCACCTCTTCCCTTCTGGCTCTGGTCTGGGCTGGCTGCTGGGGGCACTTGACCCTGCTAGAGGAGCACTAGGCCCTCCATTCTCCTACCACGAGTCACCCCTTCAGGGGGTCCCCCATGACTTCCAGCCATAGAGCTCCCAGTCGGCCCGGAGATCCTGGAGCTCTGAGCCATAGGCGATAGGGGTCCCTGGAGTGCCGAGCTGGGCACTCTGCAGCTGTCCCATTGCTGTGGGAGGTGGGAGACACCGGAGCCCCAGCAATGATGCATTCTGGACCCTTTTCCCTACCCATTTTGTTACGGATATTTTTAGTACAAGTCAGGGACAGGTCACAGGCAATAAACAAAAATTCACAGAAGCACGTGACCTGTCCCTGACTTGTACTAAAAATATCCGTGACACAATCTTAACCTTACCTATATTCTATGTTCAGTTGCTTCTTAGAAAAGGACAATTCCTCTCCACTCCCACCGAATGAAAACCCCACCGCACTTGTTGGCAATAGGCATTAAGACAGAAACACTTTTTTTTGGTAGGTGTTTTTCTTCCACATCAGCAGAGAGACACTTTACTTATGTAGTGTAGAGAAGTCTCTGCCTGTTCAAGTTTAGAACTGTTTTCAATAAACAAGTCTCAGCAATATTTTTGGTTAAAATTCCACCTACATGTTTTTATCTTGTTCAGTCTTCCCATATCAGAGGAAAATGTCCCTAAGATTGCAGGAACACTAACAAGTGGCTACATTATACAGGATGACGCGCACTGATCTGAGCCAGAATATGTAGTGAAACAATTAACTCTGTTAATTTAAGGTGACGGAGAATTTGATGTTACCTTGCCTTGAGTCTCACACGGTGGGAACTTGTCTTTTTGAATGGTGAATTTAGTTTATGGAAGTCAGTGACCAAATATAACTTGAGAGAGAGGAGAGACTAAGTGCAGCTATTTTCTGAATGACTGATTAACAATACATGTAGAAGGTTAATTAGAAGGATTCCTAGACATAACATTTTTATCTCAAAACATAAGTCTTTTATATCTACTGTTACTGTATAGATTAACTTTTCAACTAGATGTTAATGCACTGGTCCAAGAGACTCTGTATTACGCAGTTCCCCAAATGTAAGTAGTAAAATTCTGCTTCATCTTTCTTAGACCACCTCTAATAAGCAGTCAATTTGTCTGTGGTTTGACAGCATTCACGGTACTGTACACTGTTGTATCTGTCTATTGTTGGTTTTCAGGAGGATTAAGAGATTGTAACCATCTTTCCCCCAAATACTTTGAATATAGTAGCTCAGGTATTTTAAGTGGTCGTGCTCCTTTGGAGCAATGTTAAAACATGGCAGAACACGTTTTCAAAGTATTACTTTGAAGTAATAACCTATGATTCATATGATTCATCCTATGATTCATAGCTAAAACTTATTTAGTCATGGGAATCTGCACTTCCAGCAACCTCAGTGACTGAGCCCTGTGCCTGTGGGGGTACATCCTGGTTTCCTGGGCACCTGAGGAGACCCCACTGGAGCTACTAGCCACTGCGCAGCAGCATGTTTCAGGCAGTATATAGACCGCAGATCCCCATTTTGTCATGGATATTTTAGTAGAAGTCCGGATAGGTCACAGTTCCATGAATTTTCTATTTAGCCGTTGACCTGTCTGACTTCTACTAAAAATAGCCGTGACAAAAATCTTAGCCTTATCATAGCCCCTATGGTTCTAGGCGCCTTTTGGGAAGGAGGGGAGAGACCTGAGGTTCTTACATAAATGGAGAGAGCAGCTGCCAGCCCGTTTGCTGCAGTAGTGGAGTCACCTTGAGTAATCTTAAATACCTTAGGCAGTGCCTATGTCTGCTTGTGAACCAAGGCTGGCAGATCTCAGTGCTGGCACTGCCCTTTTAAGCAGCTAGTAAAGGGGTGCAGAAGCTTCATTCAAGCACTAGAGCACAGGGGGTTAACTTCTTGACAAATTCTGCTTTAAGTGTAAAGGTAAGAGGCAGTTTAACAACAGTCCTGTGCTGTTAAGTGTAAGAGCATCTAGGAGGGTAGAGTGTCACTGGTATTAAAGAACAGGGGATGAGCACAAGCTTTGCTTCATTCATTAATCGGCCTGCCCCTTTAGAAACTCCAATCCTTGAAACCTAAATAAAGAATAGAAAGATAAAGCTGCCTTGAGACTTTACTTTTGTGAACTGGCAAAGTAGGTTAACCAGATGAACAATAAAAAAACAAATACCTGATACTTAGTGAAAATACTCACTGTGAACCACAGCTGTCTGAAATGCCCATTTGACATATACTTTTATAACATTATACACACACAAGATTTCTGCACACTTTCCAAAGAGTAAATCCACAAGATGCCTGAGAACTAGTTATTAGACTGAAAGACAAATTACCACTCTCTAAAGCTACAGTTAATCATGATAGAACTGGGAATAGAACACAGGAATCTTAACTCTTAAGTTCCCTGTTCTAGCCACAGGTCAATATTCCTTATTCTCTCCATTTCTAAAAATGTACACAGTAGTCCAGCATACTGTGTAAATATCTTATTTTCTTGAGTTTCAAGGAAGATTATTTTAGGGTATGTCTACACTATGGGATTATTCCGATTTTACAGAAACTTTAAAACATTGTATAAAGTCGAGTGCACGCGGCCACACTAAGCATTAATTCGGTGGTGTGCGTCCATGTACCGAGACTAGCGTGGATTTCTGGAGTGTTGCACTGTGGGTAGCTATCCCAGAGTTCCTGCAGTCTCCCCTGCCCCCCTGTCATATAACCTGGTCCCAGATTTGGACCTTAGTGTCCAAATATGGGGGTTAGCATGAAAACCTCCAAGCTTAGTTACCAGCTTGGGACCTGGTACTGCTGCCACCACCCAAAAAATTAGTGTTTGGGGCATTCTGGTCCCCCCGAAACCCTTCCCTGGGGACCCCAAGACCCAAGCCCTTGAGTCTCAAACCAAGGGAAATAAATATTTTCCCTTCCCCCCTCCAGGTGCTCCTGGAGAAATACACAGAGCAACCTCGTGAATCTAAGCAGAGGGAGTCCACCCTCGGTAATTCCAGTCCTGGAAACAAAAGCACTTTCCTCTTCACCAGAGGGAATGCAAAGTCAGACTAAATCTAACACACACAGACCTCCCCCTGATTTCTTCCTCCCACCAATTCCCTGGTGAGCTGCAGACCCAATTCCCTGAAGTTCCCACTAAAGAAAACTCCAACAGGTCTTAAAAAGAAAGCTTTATATAAAAAGAAAGAAAAAATACATACAAATGGTCTCTCTGTATTAAGGTGACAAATACAGGGTCAATTGCTTAAAAGAATATTGAATAAACAGCCTTATTCAAAAAGAATACAATTCAAAGCACTCCAGCAACTATAAACATGTAAATACAAAAGAAAAACCTACTTTGTACTTACAACTTGGAAACAGAAGATTAGAAAGCAGGAAATAGAAAAATCCTTCTCTAGCTGAGAGAGATTCAGGCAGAAGACAAAAAAACAAAGGACACACACAACAAACCCTCCACCCAGATTTGAAAAGTCTTGTTTCCTGATTGGTCCTCTGGTCAGGTGGTTCAGAGTACTTCTTTCCAGGTGAAAGAGACGTTAACCCTTAGCTATCTGTTATGACCCCCCCCATTCGAATTGTGGGTTGAGATCACAATGCATGATGGGACAGTGTCGCAGGTGATCTGGCTAAATGTTGTCACTTAATCCTTCCTCGTGAAAGCAACGTCAGACAATCATTTCGTGCCCTTTTTCCCTGGCAGACGCCATAGCATGGCAACCATGGATCCGTTTAGCTTTTTTTCCCCCACTGTCCCCCTATGTGTATTGGATGCTGTGACAGATGCGGTACTGCAGTGCTACACACCACCATTCATTTGCCTTTGCAGGGTAGCTGAGACAGGTACCAGCCCTATTGCACTGTCTGCCAGGACTGAATCTCCAGGAGACAAAGCTTAAAGAAGGGAAGGACCGGGAGTCATTCCCATTTTTGCCCTGGCGCCCCCGGCCGACCTCACTGAGGCCAGTCAAAAGCACTCACGGGATGATGACGAGGACGGCTATCAGTCATATTGTACCGTACCATCTGCCATGGGGGAGGAGAGAGGAGGGCATGCTGCTGTTTAGCGCTGCAGCACCCCGCCTACCAGCAGCATCCAGTAGACATACGGTGACATTGAAAAGAGGCGAGAAACAATTTTTTTCCCTTTTCTTGGGGGGGGGGAAGGGTAACTTGACAACATATACCCTGAATCACTGACAATGTTTTTGACCCTTCAGGCATTGGGAGCTCAGCCAAAAATGCAAATGCTTTTCAGAGACTGCAGGAACTGTGGGATAGCTCGAGTCCTCAGTCCCTGCTCCCTCCTCCCTCCATGAGTGTCCATTTGATTCTTTGGCTTTCTGTTACGCTTGTCATGCAGCACTGTGTTGAGTCTCTGCTGTGGCCTCTGTCTATCATAGCTTGGAGATTTTTTCAAATGCTATGGTATTTTGTCTTCTGGAACAAAGCTTTGATAGAACAGATTTGTCTACCCATACAGCAATCAGATCCAGTATCTCCCGTACGGTCCATGCTGGAGCTCTTTTTGGATTTGGGACTGCATGGCCACGTGTGCTGATCAGCGATCCACGCTAGGCAAGCAGGAAATGAAATTCAAAAATTCACGGGGCTTTTCCTGTCTACTTGGCCAGCGCATCTAAGTTCAGATGGCTGTCCAGAGCAGTCACAATGATGCCCTGTGGGATATTAAGAGCCCTTTATATTGAAATAAAGAGCTTTGTTGTGTGGACAGGTGCAGGGTTAATTTGGTTTAAGGCTCCTAAATTCAGTATAAACACATAGTGTAGACCAGGCCTCAGTTTAAACAATCTTGTGGGTCTGTTAAAACTTGTTAAAGTATTTATGAGCCATAAAAGAATGGCAGGCAGGGAATTGTCTGCCCATCCTGCATAGTGTTGCTGTCATGAGGATATGAGAGAGATAAGTCCTGCCTCAGGCAATTAAACTCCTGCTGCACTATGGTAAAGGCTCACTGGCAACATGTAGGGATATTCAACACTGCATAATTAGTTAAAGTATCCCATAACTATAGATAAAAATACCAAGTGAAGCCGGCATCATTACAAATCCATTCAACTACGAGCTTAAAGCACTCGCAGTGCTGTAGCAGAGGTGTGTCAGCAAGGTTGTCACAATAAGGCAGTGAAGAAGGAAGCTACATTGGGAGTAGTTTGCCCCTTCCAAGAAACCTGAGAAGTAAAGAAAGGGACACAGAGCACCTCATCACGGGGACCATCTCCTATTGCTAAGAAAAAGGTTTAAAATACAAGAAGGAGAAAATTGACTAGGAAGAGAAATGGAGAGATAAACAGAGTTAGGCCCAGGATAGAGACAAGAGGATGGCTCTTTCCTGAGGACAAAACAATGTTATGAAGGGTCTTGAATACTTTAGGTCAATATTTAAACAGCACAGACCAATGGCTCATCAGCAGGACCTCTTCATTGTTTTCAAAACACCATGTGCATGCACACACAGTGCCATACAAATAATTTGGATATGGTTTTCAAAAATGGCAGGTACTTAGGATACTGGGACTTACCCTGTTTCTCCATATAGTACAGACTAATCTCTCACAACTAACTATATCCCAGTATTAAGGGTTGCCCCCTGGGTCTTTTCAGCAAGATATGGCTGCCAGTCCAAGGGGCAAGCCTTCATTTTATTGTTATAATTCTTTTGTTTCTTCAAAGTTCAGCATTGCTAATATATATATACCTTTACCCCACAGTTGAAATGAACAATCAATCACTTATAGTTCTATTGATACTCAGATTCTGAACAGAAGTCCTGATTCTTAGTTTATCCCTGCACTTGGGGCAGGAACTCCCCAATGCAAACCCTGTATTCTATGACAGCTGGTGAACTTTGCAGCCTCTGATGTAGGTTGCAGTTTAGTTAGTTACTGCTCTAACTTAGTGCCCTCTGTCCATGCCTCCTCACCACCTACAACACCCCGTACACCAGTGGGGGTAGGCATTGGGCAGAATGGAGCCCTTGAGCCAGCTTCTCATGAGCTTGAGGTCTTCAGCACAGAGTGGCATAAAGGTGGCTTGGTGTTACTGCAAATCAAATCCACAGCTTATGCTCATTACAGCTTTTGGCTACCAGTCACAGTGACGTGGGCATGGTCCCAAGTGCAGCTCTGCACAGCTATCTTTGTAGTGCTGGGAGCTAGGATACAACCTATTAGGAAGGGCTGGTGGATTTATCCTTTCAAAGGAAAGAAATAAACAGGCAAGAGAAATCTCACCACAGAATAAGAAAACTACTGTGAAAAATATATTCAGGTGATAACTAGCTAAGCCAGTGGTTCTCAAACTTTTGTACTGGTAACCACTTTCACGTAGCAAGTCTCTGAGTGTGACGTCCCCTTCCCCTTACGAATTAAAAACACTTAAATATATTTAACACCATTATAATGCTGGAGGCAAAGCGTGGTTTAGGGTGGAGGCTGACAGCTCGTGACCCTCCATGTAATAACCTTGCTACCCCCTGAGGGGTCCCAACCCCCCGTTTGAGAACCCCCGAGCTAAACCATCTTTGGTAATGGGTTTTGTTTTGTTTTTAAAAGAAAGATTTTAATATTTTTAGAGGACATTAGCCAGATATTTTCATGATTTAAAAAATATTCTCTCCCCATTCCATTGCACACGCACAGCACTTTGGGTTGGTGCCATTGATTTTGTTTTAATGGGAAAAAGAGCCTTGAAACATTTGTTGTTTTAAAAATTACAAATAGTTTACATGACTCATGAACTTTTCAGATTAACAAGAGGGTGGTAGTGAAGATATACGATGGATATTTGGATCTACCAATAGTGTCCTGCAAGTTTTCCACCAATATAAATACACCCCAGTATTAATTTATTCACAAAATATTTTTTAAAAATATAAGTGATAGCAGACCTGATTCGAAACCCATTAAATCATGGTAAAACTCCCACGGAGTTTAAGAGGCTTTAGATTAAGCCCAGTTTCCATTTTTTCTGGGCTAATTAAGCCCCATAAAAGCTAGGAAGAAAGAGTCACAATTATACAGGCTATGATCTCTGAAAGTCAATTTTTCCAAGGGGTATTGTAGCACAATAATGACAAAAACAATAGTTTGTTTTATACAAGTGAATTCCAGTAATCCAAAATGGCATGGATATTTATCGCATACCCAACTGAGTAGTCGGATAAACAAAAGTGCTATTTTTAGGTGTAGTTTCACATCACTTCTCAGCCTTATCACAAAGATGAAGTATAAATGCAGTTTCACTGATATGAGGAGGAAACTGAATAATGCTGATTCTTAGTATTTATACTTTCTTAAAAAGATTAAAATTCAACTTTAGTAAGTTTTTGTTGCCATTCTGCAAACCTGCTGTTGAAACTGTAACAGCCTTTCAAATAGAAAGCCACTGATTGATTAATGCCAACAGGCACTAAGAGGCTAATTGACAAGCTAGTACAAATTCAATACATGGGGGACACATTGTCATTTGTTAACTAAGCTGTAGGGATAATTGAAATTCAGATATTCACTAGCATAGCACTTTCCCCCTCCATAAATTTCAAATCCCTTTACAAAAGAGGATGTAATCATTCCTATTTTACAGGTGGGGAAACTGAGGCATGGAACAGTGACAAGATTTGCTTAAGGTCACACAGCTGAGTGGCAGAGCAGGCGATAGACCTCAGGTCTCCTGGGTTCCAAATCTGTGTCCTAACCAATGGAAATATACTCACTGAATTGTGCATTTTGCAAATTAAACTAATGTCATAAACAGATGGTTAAGGGTTAATGTCTTTTACCTGTAAAGGGTTAAGAAGCTCAGTGAACCTGGCTGATACCTGACCAGAGGACCAATAGGGGGACAAGATACTTTCAAATCTTGGTGGAGGGAAGTCTTTGTTAGTGCTTTTTGTTTTGTTCGTTGTTCGCTCTCGGGACTGGGAGGGACAAGACGTACACCCAGGCTTTCCCAATCTCTCTGAATCAGTCTTTCATGTCTCAAGATAGTAAGTAATAGCCAAGCAAGGCGGATTAGTCTTATGTTTGTTTCCTCAACTTGTAAATGGTGTTTTGCTGGAGGATTTTTACCTCTGTTTGCTGTAACTTTGAATCTCAGGCTGGGCGGGGGGTTCCTCTAGTCTATATGAATCCGAGTACCCTGTAAAGCATTTTCCATCCTGATTTTACAGAGATAGCTTTTAATTAAAGAAAGAAAAGGTAAAAATTTTCCTTTTTAAGAACCTGATTGATTTTTCCTTGTTTTAAGAACCAAGGGAATTGGCCCTGAACTCACCAGGGACTGGTGGGGGAAGAAGGAGGTTAATTCCTCCTTGTTTTAAGATCCAAGGAGTTTGGATCTGTATAAGCCTCTCAAGGCAACCCAGGGAGGGGAAAGTCTGGGGGGGAAAGGAGGGGGATGGTTAATTTCTCCTTGTTTTAAGACCCAAGGGGTTTGGGTCTTGGGTTCCCCAGGAAAGGTTTTGGGGGAACAGAAAGTGTGCCAGGCACTAACTTCTGGCTGGTGGCAGCGTACCAGATTTAAGCTAGTAATTAAGCTTAAAAGTGATCATGCAGGTCCCCACTTCTTGAACTCTAAAGTTCAAAGTGGGGAAAAAGCCTTGACAACTAAAGTACCTGAAAGTGTTTTTAAAGCAGTCCTTTTAAAAATAGGATTAAATGAAGACTTTCTTTCATCTGCACAAGGTCTCACACTTCTTACCACATACAGACTAGAGAATTACAAAGAGAAATCTCACAATTGAATTCAGCTCAGCTTCACCCAAGTTGTGGAGGAGGTCACTGAAAAGAAGAAAAGCTTTATTTTCAAACCCATTTGACACTGAAGTATACGGAGAAATCCTGCTTGCCATCTGGGCTTTCAGTACGCAAAATGCAAAGAGTTGTGTTAATGAAACAGAACCAATATAAAATCTCTTGGGGACAGATGCCAAGAGACTCAGAGATGACTTTGTCTCAGCAGTGTCCTGTTTTGTGTAAGCAGGCCAGACTAAGAAGGGTTAGTCAGTCTGGCCTGCACCAGAGATGAGCAGAAATTAGTGATGTAAGTACTTATTACTCACAAACCGCTCTGCATGCTGGGTTTGTTCAGTAATCAAATTCTCTTAGAATTAAAACAGCAGGCACAGAAACTTTCCAGCTCTTAAAAGTAACGTTCACTTCCTAGTAGCTTTATGCTCAAAATTGCCATACACTCCCACAAAATATATCCCCACAGCCAGGTCAATGTGCTCAGTAAACAGCTGCTTACATGGCTAGGTTGTAATGCCTTATTTAACTGAATGAGTTTTGTTGTCAAGCTAGTTTGAGAAATAGGATGCCATAATCAGAATCCTGGGAAAGAGGAAAGCTCAGGCGGCTTCCTCTGGACCTTTCTTATAAGGTCAGCTAAACATAGATGCAGTAAGAAGCATGCCATCTGCTTCTAGGAGACTTCCTGATGCCTAAAAGATATGATTGAACCTTGAAAACATTCCTGAATAGCTTCTTGATAGAGACACTAGATCATACCAGATTTTGTCTCTTTTAGGGCCTCATCTAAATCCTATGAAAGACAGCAGGAGTCTTTCTATGACTCTATGAGGCTTTGGATCAGTCCCTGAGGGTTCATTCTGTCTTTAGGGACATTGTATGTGTCTTGTGGTTGATGAATAAGGTCCTGATTGATTAATGACATAGCCCTCATTGATTTTCCAGAGCACATCACCAGTTCAACCATTCCTTAATGCCCAGGTAACAATGGAGCCTAGGAAGCTTACCTAAGAACTCTGTGATTTGCTAAGGAAGAGTCTGAAGCTGTCAGCAGCTGTTTAATATATTAGAGCACAATTCAGTGAATATGTATGGTGGGAAAAGTTCCACAAATATTCCTAAACTACATTTTAAACTCTTACTCTATGACATTTAACTTAGAACCATGCAACCACACTTATTTTCCAGTCAGCATGAGATGAGCTCCAGCTTGACTACATCTACCAGAATAATGTTCCAATTGATTTTGGATTTGATCTGTCTTTCTTGTTTTTCTCCTTCTTGCCTTCTCTGCTTATTTTAAAATTTTGGATTTTCTTCCTTCTGGGTTCATGGCTAACATTCAGCACTGTGATATGTAAGCAATGCTTTACTTCCTCTAAATTGCAGTATGTTTATTCATCTTCTGTTTACATGTAGGATTATTAGCTGTAGTTAAATTATTTGTCAACTAGTGGTATATCAACACGAACTTGGGCAAAGTTTTATTTTTAAAAAGAGGGTGTTGATCTAATGATAATCTCTTACATCACAAAAGTAAGAACTGTAATCAAACAACATGGTATGTAATGGGAATCAAAGCTTCACAATAATTTTATAAAATAAGACAATTTTTAGGCTGGTCCTTCACTATAACACTTTTCCAAAAATGTTCTCCATTTGGGTAAAATGCTGATCTCACCAAAGTAAGGAGCAATAATCACATTTGCTTTAGTATGATCAGGATTTGGCTTTCTAGGCCTGATCCTCAGCTGGTGTAAAAGTTTCACAGAAATCAGTAGAAGCCACACCAGATGAGGATCTGGTCTATTTGGATGTAGCTTGCTAACACCCACAACTCTGGCACTATCCCAGTCATAATTTCAAGAGTGAAATGTCTTTACTGGTTAACTCCCACTGATATTAGCTCAACAGATACAAAGATATTTCAACATTTATGTTTTCTCTTGCAAATAGAAGTGGCCTTAAATAACACAGATTGAGTGCCTCTTGTGTTTGTCATGCTGTTGTACACGGGGCTGCTTAATGATAGCCTCAGCATATGATCCGTGTCCTGCTAGTTTAGCCTGTTTTATCAGTATTATGGGTTTTTTTCCGGTCTGGAGGTCCAGCCCCAGACAAGGCCTGTGTAAACAACACAAATGATTATTTTCTTCCTTCTTTTCACAAATTGAAATGAAGATGAATAAAAAAAACTGAGTTCATTTACCATCCTTATGCAAAATATAAAGTGGTTTGCATAGCTGTATAAAGGACTGAACTATGCAGCTCACTTGAGAATACTGCATCTTCAAATAGAGATTTCATTTGACTGAAATGTAGTCTTGAGCCAAATTCTACTGTGGAGGTGTGGCCTTCCCACAAGCCATAAGATCTTATTAGCAAAGAGAAGAGAAACCTCTTTTTTGGGAAAGAGATCTGGTTATTCATTAACAGGCCAATGCAAAATGAAGTCCTTTCCTAGGGACCCCTCAAGTTCCTCATGTAAACACATTTAACAATAATTATATAAGCACTCTAAAAGTACATACCTTTTGGATATTCCTGCAGGCAGTGAAGGAACAGTCCTCTTACCAACAGCCTGAGACCTTAGAGACAACCCTCTTTGAGCTGCAGGTGTAGTTGATTTAACCTCTTCTTCTGAGGGAACTTCCCTAGTCCTGGCTTCCCTCCATCACTAGGGAAACTTGGATGCAGCTGTGCTATGACCATAAGGTCATAAGATCTCTTTTGGATCTTGAAGACTCTGTACTAACTCTGACCAGGAACAATTTGCATATGCAGCTCTCTGTTGTCTGCAAAGGCAGAGCAAACACTGAATACATCAAGCAGTAGAGAAAGTGCTTTTATCTCCAGAGTATGGCTGGGAGGTATGTACAGCTGGAGGGGGGTGGCAAGGAAAGAAGTGAGCAGTGGTGCAGCAGAAGATGGAATGGTAGGCTTTGTAAGACTGAGCCTGAGTTAGAGGTCAGAGTTCTTGTGGAGCAGGTTGACAGGAAAGTGAAGGGTTGCAATTAGAGATCTCTGTATGTGTGGGGAAGAGATAGGGAATCAACTGATTGGGGAAGGAGAGAATTGATGGATTGGGGTTACAGTCATCCTAGATGGAGCCAGAGGCTGGGTTGATGGGAAAAGTGGGCTACTCCTCAGCAGATGGTCTGGGAAACAATTTATTTGGGAGCAGAGGATGGACAGGGATGATTAATTATTTGGAGATGTTTTTGAGATTAGGAAGGAAGAGACAGATGAATTGGGTACTTGAACAAGTGGAGCTGGGTGAGGCAAAGGACAGATGGAAACAAATGCTGGATGGATCGACAGCAGTGAGGCAAAACAAATGAGAAATGGAGAGAGGAGGCAAAAGAGCTGCAAATCCCAACAAGGGCTGAGCGTAAGACAGCAGAGGTTAAGGATGCCTTGGGAAATAACAGACTATGGGAGCAAGAAGACAGAACAGAAAAGGGAATAGAGAGCAGAAGGGGAGCCATGGAAATTAGCTTACATTATATGGAAGGGAGAGGCAAAGAAGTGCGGGGGCGGGGGGAAGAGTGAATGCAGGGATGTGTTAAACAGAAGAAAGAAGGATAAGAGAGACATAAATCAGGGAAGGTGGAGCTTTAGAGCACAGGGAAAACATCAATCTGCAGGAAAAACAGACCCAAGGAAGAGAGGCATAGGAGGAACAAAGGTCACACGAAGAAAGACCAAACCAGGAAAACCCAATAAATTTGACATCTGTTTTGACTGATTAATAGAAAGCACTGTGCCAAAATTTGACATATGGCCAGTCTTTTACTTGCATGTTATGAGAAGGGCATGGTAGGACAGATTACCTTTGGAAACCAGGCATGGGAGCCTAGCTTTCCCATGTGCAGTAAGAGGATAAGCTGGCTTTGGTGACAAGAAATGGATAATTTTTACATTTGATTTTTGTCCAGTTGTGTCTAATGACAGTGACATGGGGCTTTTAAAGCCTGTGCTTTTTAACTGTATGTTTCTTGGCATTTAATAGACCATGATTTGCCCTGGCAAGTTTGCTAGACATCAAAATAAAAAGAGTGGGGCAGGTCTTCTAAAAATGCAGAAAATTGCACTTCATATTTCAGAGTTGCAGCCCGCCTGAGTGCCCGGTGTAAATGTACACTGCCTGCCACCCGCCACAGCCTCTTCGTTTTGGTTTACTCACCATGTGCTACAGTAAGGAAATTGTATGCACACTGTAAGTCTGAACATGAACCTCACCCGCTCAGACAACCTGGAGGGCTCTGTAGGGTGCAGCATGGGTTGCTGTGACTCACTTTAATAGATTGCTGTGGCCTGATCAGAGTCAGTGATCAAGCAGTCACCAAAAGCTTCAGTAAGATGTCTAACGATGGAAAGAAACTGAATATCCAGTCAGGTCACCTTAAAGACCTAGCTACAGAGTGGTGGGTGGTGGTGCTCAATACTTTTGGGATTTGCCATGATGATGATAATGTGGCTGGATTAGGATGGGAGTGCGAACTGAGAGGTGAATGCTGTCAATAGCCCCGGACACTTTTCAGAATACTCCATTAGCTCTGAAACATTGGCTTCTTTTACAGTATTCTGGCAGCAAAAAGTTATCACACAATGGCTCCCTGGGTAGACATGTTCACGCCCTAGCCTGCCTTTTAGAATGGGCACCAGTGGGCTTTTGCCAGCTGTTCCAGCACTAGAACAACTCTCTTGTCCTGTAGGACAGCAGGTCTTATGTGAGCCATTTTGCTCTGTCAGGCTGGGACCAGCTCCCTGTACTGAAAGTCAAAAAATGGCTTTGCTCTCCACAGATTTCAATTAACAGGCAGTCGTGAGAGCCACAAGTTATTTCTCCAGTGGGTGCAGTTAGTCCCAGCCCCAGTCTGGACACCCTGCAAGTCAGTTTGTTAATGTAGATAGACACAAGGCTCTTCATTCCATGTCATTTGCAGCTACTACCTCAGACTGTTGGCAAACGCTTCTATCCTATTCCCTTCCAAGCTACCAGAGAACTGGGGGAGACTGCAGCACCCCTGAGGTGATGGAAAACAGCTACTGTGCCCCATGGAACAGTGCATTATAGTATTTGCCAATGAAAGCCTAGAACAATGGTCCCCAGTGCGGTGCCTGTGGGTGCCACAGCGCCCACCAGGGCATTTGTGTGCGCCCGCCTAGTGCCCAGCAGGGGAGAGAAGCCACGGCCCCGTGCCTGCCAGGGACAGAGAACTCCGGGGCTGCAGGCGCCGAAGTTCTCTGTCCCTGGCAGGCGAGGGGCCATGGCTTCTCTCTGGCTTCTCCGGGGCTGCAGGCTGCGGGCGCAGTTCTCGGTCCCTGGCAAGCGCGGGGCCGTGGCTTCTCTCCAGCTTCTCCAGGGCTGCAGACTGCCGGCACTGGTGTTCTCAATCCCTGGCAGGCGTGGGACCACGGCTTAAGCTGGAGAGAAGCCACAGCCAGTGTTCTCTGTCCCCAGCAGGCACGAGCCCACCTAGTGCACAGCAGGGGAGAAAAGCTGGGGCCCCATGCCTGCTGGGGACAGAGTACTCTGGGGCTGCAGCCACCTGTGTTCTCTGTCCTCCTGGCTTCTCTCTGCACTGCCCAGAACTGGTGCCAAAAACAAAAAAAATGCTCCAACTCTGCAGAATGGACGGAATGCCGCCCCATAGCATGTGCTGCCCCAGGCATGTGCTTGCTCCACTGGTGCCTGGAGCCGGCCCTGCATGTGAGTAATTGTTGGCGTCCGCCGCACTCTTCTGAAAACATGAATGTGCTACGCCACAAAAAAGTTGGGACCACTGGCCTAAAACATTTGATTTAAAGAGGGCCTTTAAACACCTGCTATCCTTGGGGCTGAGAGCGCCTTGAGCTAGCTGCCAGGAGTGTCTCAGAACCCCCTTTTTAAAAAGCACAGACTAAAGTGATAGGTCTGGCTGGGCCTATGTGATTGTAGTGATTCAGTTCCATGTGACCACAAACTGAACTGCAGTACTGCTGACCATGCTGCAGCCAGGAGTCACACAGGTGTGCAGAGCCCCATGGGCTAAAATAGGATGCCAGCAACAAGGTTTTGTCTGTCCTTGCAGGCATGAATGAACCAGATTAAAATGTAGTAATTTCAGCCACAACCATCTTTAAACACATGTGCTGGAAGTATTTTGTAATTCAGGTTCTAGGAATTGTGCCCCCCCAGATTCAGAATAGCACTTTCTCCTCCTTAGGGATTGTACATCCAGGCCTCATTTCAAACATCAGCCCTCTTTCGCTGCTGCTGCCTTAAAAAAGTTTAATTGCAGGGGGTTTGGGTGTGTGTGGGGGTAGTATGGTTCATAAGTTATTAAAATGGCTTTTATTTGTGGTTGGTAGCTTATTAAAATAGCTTAAAGACATTTATTCAAATATAACGTGCACACACACCCAAAAACACAACAAAACAACCATTTGAGCAGAAACCAAATATAGAACAATTCTGCCTCAAATGTGGCTTGTAATGGAAACTGGCTGTGCAAATATTAATTGAGCCTGAATGCTTCTAGCTGGCAGATGATATATAAATGAGGTTGACTCACTTGCCACACAAATCAGTAGCAGAGCCAAGAGTCCAACCCAGGAGTCATACGGTTTCTGTGCTAACCACTGGACTTCATCCTTTACTCTGCGTAACGTGGTAGAATTTAGTAGACATATTCATTTACAGCACAGCTAATTTACTAAGCGCATTTTGGAATAGGCCATACAATTACTGTTACTCTCTCTGTAACATTCTTCTCCCTTTAACAGAAATAGAAACATATGTCTGCTCACTAGTGGCACTTCTGCTCTCAATTAAAGCTAGCCCCAAATGAGGCAAGTATGGGGTGGTTGTGGGTTTTTTGTTAAATGTCTCTCTGACACTTTGCTTTCTTCTCACAACTTATTTTAAAAAGAGGTTCTTTAAAAAGGAATAGCCTAGACAACAAGAAAGCCATTCAAGGAGGCACAATGCCATTAGTTTGGGAAAGTGAACTATTTATGTAACCCAGAGGTGGGCTTCTTTGGTGGTTAACCATTGGAAGGAGTGATTAAGTCCCTTTTCAAGAAATAAGTCTTTGCTGGCAGGGAGAACATCCTTTCAGACAAATTTGAGATCCAAAGCACTGCTAGGAAGGCTAGACAGCCTGGATCTTTGTACACAGCTCCCCTTGCTCTCTCCCCACCCAGGACTAGCCTTCTATAAATATGGGCCGCGTACTTGCCTTGATGCCCAATGGCACTCTCACTCATGTCAATGAGTTACCTTTGTTCAGATCACAAGCAAGCATATTGTTTTCTCCTGCATATCATCAATGTAAAAAACCCAGGTGATGGGCCTGGGAAGGCGCCAATGAAATTATCTCTTGAAGTGCAAACATGGAATCATGCTGTTATTTTAATTAATTGATCCAGATTTGCTACTTTCACTGACAAAATCTGAAATGAAGATAATTTTTGATCCAGGTTACACTTAAATCAAGACTGGCTACTGGTGTGTATAACACTTATGTCATCAGTTCATCCCCTCTGGAGGACAGGAGTTAAAACCTTATCTCATGTGCCTGGAGACACTTCCTCCCCATAGCATAGACCTCTGAAGACCAGAAATCTGAGGGGAAGATTCCACCACACCCTGTCCCACAAGGTGGGAACTAGGTGTGCATGCAAGAAGAATGTTTGGGGAGGAAGGACCTGGCAAAGAGCACTTTGAGGCCTAGTGATGGTAAGAAGGCCATTAATAAGCTTCAGTTTCAAGGCTGGGCCGCCCAGAGGATTCAGGAGGCCTAGGGCAAAGCAGGGGAGCTGTGGTGCTTGTACTCACCTGGCAGTGGTCCAGGTCTTCGGCAGCACTGAAGGGCCCCCCGGTGCCAAAGTGCTGCCAAAGATCTGGAGCGACTGAAGGGCCCCCCGCCACTGAAGACCCGGACTGCCACCGGTCCAGGGCTCAAGGGGCATTTCGGCAGCGGGGGCCCTTCAGTCACTCCATGTCTTAGTCAGCACTGAAGGGCCCCCTGCCGCCGAAATGCCACCGAAGACCCAGCCCACTGCCAGGCCAGGGCTCACAGGGCCCCTGTGGGGCCCAGGGCAAATTGCCCCATTTACATCCCCCCACCCCCCGGGTGGCCCTGTTTCATGGAAAAGATGCCAAACACAAACTTTCAAATCCAGCAATCAGGTTTGATTTTAAGGGCTATCTTGCCAACAAGAAGGGCCAGAAACCTTTGGTTTAGCTGCTTGGGGTGAAAGCTGAGAGTAGCACTTACTTCTAAATGGTTTAACCAGGGCCTAGAGTCTTCTGCCATAGGATATAAGCAATGTTCATCCATGTGAATGAGAGTCAGTCCTATCCTGTGCCAAGAGAAGACTACTCCTGAAAGATAGGCTTGGTCAGGAATGGAGCTACTGGAGTTAAAAAGATTCCAAGTTTAACAGTGAATGGCTCTAAAGTTAACCACCTGGCTTTTCTAAGAACATGTACAGACACTAGTTACCATGTGACAAAATTCACTCAGATGAGGACGGCCAGCCTAGGCCCTCTGCTGCATTTATCTTCAGAGGATTGCAGAGTGATGCAACAGTACTGCTACTTGCAAAGCAACCTTGCATCTCCAGTGTGCTGTGAATGGGGTCTTTGTGCTAAGTCAACATGGAGGGTGGCACTGCAGATGAGGCCATTTATCCAAATCCAGTGGCCCAATCACTCTGTGCAAATGGTAGAAGAGTCCCTTATGTCCATTCCATAGGCCTGAGAAGCAACCCTGTCCCAGCTCTGTGTTTGGGGATGGGGTTAGATGTCCCATCCCTACCATAGTTCACTCACAGGGCTTCTGCAAATGGGCTTTAGGTGGATGAAGCGAATTTCATGTCACCCATTGAGGACAACTGAGCAAAACCAGTCTTCAATTCCTGATCCAAGGGGGGTTGGAACTAACAAACTGTTTAGTACTGACAGCACATCAGAGGGTAAAGAGTCTTTCACTACTGAGATGACATGTTGTGATTTTAACTAAAAAAAAAGTAAATATTAGTCTGATGGAATGTTTGCTTGTTTTTACAATTTGTGAAACTAACAAATTTTAATATGTTTTAACCAAAGTTCCTGTAGGGTACTTAAAACAATGCATACTAAATATACTCCTTTAAATGAAAATTTAATATGTTAGACATTGCCTTGACAATCCCATTGTATTTCAGAATACAAAAACAACAACTGGTTGCACAGACAGCTTATTATCCTCTCCTGTTGCATACACTGATTTAAGTATTCAGAATGACTTTTACCTATGTACATATTTCATCTTAGCTTTAAAAACCAACTGACCTGCAGTGAAAAAGCACTGTAGTAGCATGGAAATCAACTCTGGTAATCATTTCTTTAACAGATAAGGAAAACTATCAGGATAGCAAAACTATGAGAAACATGTTAATTAGTCAGTATAACAAGATAAAACCACACCCATGTTATGTGTGACCTACATTCAATAACTTGTTGACACTTGTAGACAATACTTAGGCCTGGTCTACACTATGATTTTAGGTCGAATTTAGCAGCATTACTTCGATTTAAGCCTGGACCCGTCCACACGACAAAGCCCTTTTTTTTTTTTGACTTAAAGGGCTCTTTAAAATTGATTTATTTACTCCACCTCCAACAAGAGGATTAGTGCTGAAATCAGCCTTGCCGGGTTGAATTTGGGGTAGTGTGGACGCAATTTGATGGTATTGGTCTCCGGGAGATATCCCAGAGTGCTCCATTGTGACCGCTCTGGATAGCGCTCTCAACTCAGATGCACTGGCGAGGTAGACAGGAAGAGGCCCGTGAACTTTTTAATCTCAATTCTTGTTTGGCCAGTGTGGCAAGATGCAGGTGAGTGCAGATCTCATCAGCAGAGGTGACCATGATGAAGTCCCAGGATCGCAAAACAGCTTCAGCATGGACCGAATGGGAGGTATGGGATCTACTCGCCATATGGGGAGACAAATCCATGTTAGCTGAACTCCAGTCCAGTAAACGAAATGCCAAAACATTAGAGAAAATCTCAAAGGGTATGAAGGACAGAGGCCATAACAGGGACGCAAAGCAGTGCTGCATGAAAATTAAGGCAGTAAGACAAGCCTACCAAAGAAACAGAGAGCCAAACGGCCGCTCCGGATCAGAGCCACAAACATGCCACGCTGCATGCCATGCTAGGGGGTGCAGCCACCACTACCCCAACCCTGTGCTTTGACTCCATCAATGTAGAATCATGCAACACAGAAACGGGTTTTGGGGACGAGGAAGATGACGAAGAGATTGAAGATAGCTCACAGCAAGGAAGTGGAGAAACCGGTTTCCCCAACAGCCAAGATATGTTTCTCACCCTGGACCTGCAGCCAGTAACCCCTGAACCCACCCAAGGCATGCGCCCAGACCCTGAAGGCACAGAAGGGACTTCTGGTGAGTGTACCTTTGTAAATATTACACTTCGTTTAAAAAGTAAGCATGTTTAATGATTAATTTGCCCTGGCATTCGCGGCCCGTACTGCTAGTGGAAAAGTCTGTTAATGTGTATGGGGATGGAGCGGAAATCCTCCAGGGACATCTCCATAAACGTCTTCTCAATGTACTCCCAAAGCCTTTGCAAAAAGTTTCTGGGGAGGGGAGCCTTATTCCGTCTGCCATGGTAGGACACTTTACCCCCCCAGGCCAGTAACACATACATCTATTAGTCTAGAAGGTGCCACAGGACTTTTTGCTGCTTTTTACAGATCCAGACTAACACGGCTACCCCTCTGATACTTGACACATAGTCTGGAATCACTGCATAACAAAGCATGGCAGCTTATGGTCCCAATGTTTGATGGCATTCAAACAATATCCATTCTTTATCTTGCTGTGTTATCCTCAGGACAGTGATATCATTCATGATCACCTGATTGAAATAGGGTGCTTTTATTAAGGGGACATTCAGAGGTACCAGTTCCTGCTCAGCTGTGGCTGAACAGAAATGTTCCCCACTGTCAGTCATGTGGTGGGGGGTGGGGTGATGTGTGAGTGATCTCACGCACCAAAACAGCAGGCCCTCAATACAAGAGGCAAAATGCGACCTTTTAACGAAAGCACACGTGCTGTGTAATGTGAACAGCAAGATTTAATATGAAAGTGTACGCATTGTTCTCTAAAATGTGTCTTTTTAACTACCACTCTCCCTTTTCTTCAACCAGCTGCAAATGTTTCTCCTTCACAGAGGCTAGCGAAGATTAGAAGGTGAAAAAAAATGCGGGATGAAATGTCCTCTGAGCTCCTGCTGTCCTCCCACACTGACAGAGGATAGCAGAATGCATGGAGGCAGACAACGTCAGAGTGTAGGAAAGCATAATATGAATGCGAGGAGAGGTGGTGGGCTGAAGATGATAGGTGGCATCAGCTTGCTAACAGAAGGCAAGAGTCGATGCTCAGGCTGCTGCAAGATCAAACTCATATGCTCCAGCTTATGGTTGAGCTGCAGGAAAGGCAGCAGAAGCAAAGACCGCCATTACAGGCCCTGTGTAACCAACAACCCTTCTCCCCAAGTTCCATAGCCTCCTCATCCAGATGCCCAAGAACGCGGTGGGAGAGCCTCCGGCCACCCAGCCACTCCACTGCAGAAGGATTGCCCAGGCAACAGAAGGCTGGCCTTCAATAAGTTTTAAAGTGCAGTTTGGCCTTGTCCTTCCCTCCTCCCTCACCACTCCCAGGCTACCTTGGCAGTTATCCCCCTATTTGTGTGATGAATTAATAAAGAATGCATGAATGTGAAGCAACAATGACTTTATTGCCTCTGCAAGCGGTGATCGAAGGGGGGAGGGGAGGGTGGCTAGCTTACAGGGAAGTAGAATGAACCGGGGGGTAGGGGGTTATCATCAAGGAGAAACAAATAGAACTTTCACACCATAGCCTGGCCAGTCATGAAACTGGGTTTTCAAAGCTTCTCTGATGCGCATTATGCCCTCCTGTGCTCTTCTAACCACCCTGGTGTCTGGCTGCACAGAATCAGCAGCCAGGCGATTTGCCTCAACCTCCCAACCTGCCATAAATGTCTCCCCCTTACTCTTACAGATATTGTGGCATGCACAGCAAGCAGTAATGACAATGGGGATATTGGTTTCGCTGAGGTCTATCCGAGTCAGTAAACAGTGCCAGCGTGCTTTTAAACATCCAAATGCACATTCTACCACCATTCTGCACTTGCTGAGCTTATAGCTGAACAGCTCCTGCCTACTGTCCAGGCTGCCTGTGTATGGCTTCATGAGCCATGGCATTACAGGGTAGGCTGGGTCCCCAAGGATAACTATAGGCATTTCAACATCCCCAATGGTTATTTTCTGGTCTGGGAAGAAAGTCCCTTCCTGCAACTTTTGAAACAGACCAGAGTTCCTGAAGACGCTGCACTGAAAAGTACCCTTTTTGGTTTATGTACTCGCTGGCTTGGTGCTCCTGTGCCAAGATAGGGATATGGGTTCTATCACCCCACCACACAGTTAGGGAATCCCACTGAAGCAAAGTCATCAACTATGACCTGCACATTTCCCAGATCCATTATCCTTGATATTAGCAGATCTTTTATTGTGTGGGCTGCTTGGATCACAGCAACCCCCACAGTAGATTTGCCTACTCCAAATTGATGCCTAACTGATCGGTAACTGTCTGGCATTGCAACCTTCCACAGGGCTATCACCACTCGCTTGTGAACTGTGAAGGCTGCTCTCACCTTGGTATTCTGGTGCTTCGGGGCAGGGGAAAGCAAGTCACAAAGTTCCATGAAAGTGCTCTTACGCAGGTGAAAATTTTGCAGCCACTGGGAATCGTACCAGACCTGCAACACTATACTGTCCCATCAGTCTGTCCTTGTTTCCTGGGCCCAGAATTGGCGTTCCACAGCATGAACCTGCCCCATTAACACCATGATGTGCACACTGCTGGGGCCCATACTTTGTGAGAAGTCTATGTCCATGTCTCTGTCCTCATCACTCTCGTCACCCCGCTGCCATCACCTCCTTGCCTGGCTTTGTTTGGCAGGTTCTGGTTCTGCATATACTGCAGGATAATGCCCATGGTGTTTACAGTGCTCATAATTGCTGTGGTGATCTGAGCGGGCTCCATGATTCCAGTGCTTTGGCGTCTGGGCTGAAAAAAGGCGCAAAATGATTGTCTGCTCTGACGGAGGGAGGGGCAACTGACAACATGGCTTACAGGGAATTAAAATCCACAAAGGGGGTGGCTTTGCATCAAACAGGACAAACAAACAACTGACACACAGAATGGCCCCCTCAAAGATAGAACTCAAAACCCTGGGTTTAGCAGGCTATTGATTTTACGGAGGGAGGAAGGGAAGGAGGAACAAATGAATACAAAACAAATTGGGCCTATTTCTTGTTTTGATCCATTCCATCTATCTTTTACATCTTAGGCTGGCAGCAGACGGTGCAGTACAAGTGCTAGCCATCATCATCTCCTGGGTGCTCAGCAGAAGATGGGAATGACCTGGCTGAGTCACTCTCATCTCTGCCCAGGTGCCCCTGACTGACCTCACCGAGGTTGGCTAAAAGAGCACCCAGGAGTACGACAATGATGGCTACCGATCATAATAGACCATTGCCAAAAGGCAATGAGCTGCTGCTGAGTAGCAATGCAGTCCCATGTCTGCCAGCACCCAGGAGACTTACAATGTCAGTCAGCTGTGTGAGCTCCATGCTTGCCATGGTATGGCATCTGCACAGGTAACCCAGGAAAAAACGTGCAAAATTATTGTCTGCCATTGTTTTCATGGAGGCAGGAGCGGAGGGAGGGGCCTGACAACATGTACCCAGAATCACCTGTGACACTGTTTTTGCCCCATCAGGCATTGGGGTCTCAACCCAGAATTCCAATGGGCAGCAGAGACTGCAGGAACTGTAGGATAGCTACCCACAGTGCAATGCTCCTGAAGTCGGTGCTAGCCTCGGTACTGTGGACGCAGTCCATCGACTTAATGCACTTAGAGCAGTTTTTGTGGGGACACAATCGACTGTATAAAAACGATTTCTGAAAAACTAACTTCTATAAATTCAACCTAATTTCGTAGTGTAGACATACCCTTAGACAATTTTATTTTACTTGCAGCCTTCTTCTGGAAGGCTGAGCATCTGCAATACCTATTGACTTCTATTGGAGTTAAGGGTGCTCAGCACCCCTAAAAATCAGGCCCATGGTGTCTCAGGTTGGCCATCCACACATTCAGACACACAGAATCAGTGGTTGCTACTGAAAATTTTGGTTGTAGGGTCAAATTCTCTGCTCAGATATAAACATGCAACTTCCACTGAAATCAAGAGGAGTTTTGCCAGTCTCACTGAGGTGAAGTTAGACTCTTATTTACGTTTTACATCCCATGAGCCAAATTCTAGATGCACACAGACTCTTCAGCTCCAAGGAAGTCATATGGAGGCATCTGCCAAGGACAGAAACGGCCTAATGCTGTCTCTTAAAATGGTTTGAAGTCTTGGGACCAGGGAATATGAGCTGTAGTTGATAGTTTGAGATTTACAGGATGATGAATTCAACTGTGTAAGAGCACTCAGTTGCCATCTGGTATTTCTACAACCAGCAAAAGACAGCAACACTCTGGGGTATGTCAGTAATTTTTAATTTCATGCAAATAAATATGGTTCTAGAAAAATAACAGAACACTGAACTTTCTTATCAAACTCGAGGGGGGAGATCCTCACACCTAGTCTCCCCTCTTTTAGACTGGAATAAAAGAGCCAAGCACATAAGGGAGCCCTAAAAGTCCTATGTTGACCCAGCACAGACACTGCAAAAACAGCTCCACGTCCGCTCTCCAAGGAGTGCCGACACAGCCCTAGAATAGAGCGCTTACAGGGGGACGGGCACAGCATTGTAGAAATTCTGGGCAGTGCTGTATTCCATAGGACAACCCTGGTTAGGCGGCTGTACTTACACAGGTCTCAAAGCTGTCATTATGCGGTCAGTTTCCAGCTCACAGACTAGCCCACAATCATGAGGGGCAGAGATAGCGGTAAGTCACCAGAGCCTTCTCCCCCCAGGATGCGAGTTCGTGCCGCACCTCTAAGAGAACAGCACAGACTTTTACACCCATAACAGTGTGTGGGGGTAGTGTATGGGCAAAGCACAATGCTCTTCAAACAACTAGATGGGGATAAAAATGTCAGGTCATGTGAGCCATATTTTAATTGTAATATAGAAAGGTATATGGTCATTACAGGGCTCCTATTACTCCCTATTCTTCAGCCCCTGCAAACAAAATTGGCTTATAGTGTATAAGTCCTGGGCATCTAAAGAGGGGGGAATGCCCAGTAACTTCAGGGGGCTTTGGATTAGGCCCTAATATGGCACAAACACAAAAGGTCTATTTTGCCTATTTAAGTCCTAACTGGAGCACTGGAGGCAAATGTGCCCACATTGGACTATTGGGTTCATTCTATTTAATTTTAACCAATGGAATGATTTTGGTTGAAGCCATATAGCTCAGCTTGAACTTGAAACCCATCCAGCTAGAGAGGCAACTGGAATACTTAGGCTCAGCAATAGACTCCAGCTTTTGCTAACTAAGTCTCTCCTCATCTCATGGTGCTCATTTATTAATAGCTCTCTGGTTGATGGTTATGTACCATTGGTAATCAAGGACATTCAGTTCAATGCGTTCCTTCTTAATTGCATTAGGATTTGCTTAAGACTTGTGCTTCCTCTTCTCCTGGAACAGCCTTTGCTTATATATGAGCTAGTTAATAACTCTTAATGTTATACTTAATCTGTCACGTGAGCTGGATAGATTCTGTTTGAGCAGATTAAGATGATCATTTGACTTCTAAGCACAAAATTCAAGTGCAGAGGTTATGGAGGGGGAAAATAGACTCTCCTAGGTGAAACAACATTTATATATTGTTTGTTGTGGTAAATTCCCATAGGATAGAAGAAACCCTTGTTCCTGTTTGATGCGGGTCTAATCACATTAAAACAGCCTTTATAATCACAACATTTTAGAAGCCACATCCATACAACATGATCATCTTCCATAGGAAAATGCAAACTGGTGTTTTCCTTTTCAACAAAGTCTCTTAATGTGTGTTATTAGCCTTTCTCCTTCTTTCCTCCCGCCCCTGAAAGTGAAGGTATTTTGTGCAGACATAATTCACCTGTACAACTGCCAAGGCAGACTCAGCAGATGAAGTGCTGCCTCTGGCTGGGAAAACATAAAGTGAGCATAGTAGTAAGATGTGAAAGCCAGCAGAAGGAGGATGCATTGCTTACTAAAGCAGCGGGCACCAAAATCTGAAGAGCAAATAAGAGAGCTGCATTATGAACTAAAGAAAAATGTCCTCTTGCTATTTACTTATTGAACACGCCAGGATTCTACATCCCAGTCCAAATCCAAACAGCCACTTGATAACTTAGTAATGAATTCCAACACAAGCAGAGGCTATCAAGCTCTCCTGTAGCTAATCTAATGCTTCAAGTTCTACTTGATTTCAAAAGGAAGTCACTTTATTGCGAGCAAATCAATAAATCAATTGATTCTGTAGCTATTTGCTAACTGTTCAGTTTGGAAAGATTATGCATATTTTGTTATGGGTGCCCTCAAGTTTAGCTTTCCATAATGTGTTGGTTAAAGACCTCAGCATTTTCCATTGCACTTTGCTCATCACCGTTCCGTCCACATCATTGTCGGGTAGCGTTCCAGGAGAGCATTTCTGAGATGAGCCGTGTGGATTTTGTCTCTAGTCTCTATAATGCAGGTGACCTGGAAAAGAATTAGGAACATTCTTGAACTGATGACAACATTCTCAGACCACAAGTGGTATTTCCAACTAAGCCATAAAATGCATTCATAAAGGCTAGATGATCAATCTAAGTTAAAAGCTTCTGGACCTTGCACCCTATCTTATAGCAATGCTATAGCTTTCTCCAGTCCTCAGAAACAGAATGCTGAAGTCCTCCCTTGGTCCCACCTGTCTCCCCAACCCATCTCCCCTTTACCTCCCAAAATTTTTGACTACAGGCTACTCCACAGGCATTGACCTTCCTCTCTTCTGACTCTGCCCTTTCCAGTAACTGCCATGAAATCACCCATTACCACCTTCTGGATGAATCTCTTTTCTGTTCTCATTCCCATGATTTGCCTATCAACTTGGCTTCTTCCTCGCTCCTCTTCGATGCTTACTTCTCTAAGTTTCCATGATTCTGTACTATCATGGCTCCTTCACTGTCTCCACTGGACACCCCTTCTCCTCTCTTCTGCTTTTGTCAGCATCCTTTAGGGATCTATCCTCTACCCAATATTCTCTCTACACTACCTTGAGTGACTTCACCTGCTTACATGGTTTGTTACCATGTCTCCAGTCCTCCACTCAGTCCTACATCTCTTGGTATCTCTGCTGGACATTCTGCTACTAATTCAAATTAACATGGCTAAACCAAACTCCACATTTTCCCTCCCACTCTCCCCCCCCACTTCCACCCCTATTTTCCCAGTCACCCAAGCTCACAACCTCAGTGTCATTTTCAACTCCCATCTCACTCATCTTTTCCAGCCATCACATCTATCCTGTCCCGAGATCCTGTCAATCCGTACAAGCATCCTGAAATCTTCGCTCCAGTTTAATACTGATTTAATTCCACCTCCCTCTAAACTGTGGTGAAGGGAGGCTTGCTGGGAAACTGAAATCACAAACCATCAATATAGTTCATTCTTTATGGCCCATGCTGTCATGAAGAGCACCAACTACCTTTTACAATGTACTGTATAGAACTAGCTTGCAAGATGCTGCACAACACTGTGCAATTTAACCTAATGGAGAAGTCCTCTCACTGGCACATAGCAGTTTAGGAAGAACAAATCTCTCTGCTATTCCAGAAGAGATGTGGTAATATATGTTACATTTTGGATGTGGCCATTTTAGAGGACCTTCAGGGTGTATGATTATTCTCAGTCACCAGTGACTATGCAAAAAGTACAGCTTTTATATTACAGCTATAAGAAATAGATACTTTCAAGGATGCAGGGAGAATAAAAACATATCTTTCAGCCTATCATCTGAAAAATGCTCACAGTGAAATTCAGAAATCAGGACCCTTGAGCATTTCATACTTCCCCAGCATAAAGTTTAAAATAACAAATAAAACACTGAAAAAGCCATTGATGGTGAAACCACTCCAAAACCCAGCAATAGTCTGTGCCAAGTGGCCCTGAGCTCATTTTATTGATTATGGTTTCCCACTAACGAACAGGACTAGGATTATTTTGAAAGAAGTTCTGTGCCTGCCAGACTATGAGCACATGGTCCCTTCTTGCCATGGAATCTATGAAAAGCCATGAAATGAACCCACAACTATGTGCCTCAGTCGGAAGATGCTTTATTATTTTCCTCTTTAGAACATACAACAGCCTACAAGTAACTGGAGATGGAGGGTTTTTTTAGGAGCAGCGTTTTTCAAACTGGGGTCCATAAGGGCAATCCAGGGGGTCACAGCCCCGCTGATCAACTCCTCCCCCGTCCCTCCCAGCACCTGTGGCAGATGGGAGCAACAGGGTGACTTACAGTTTGCTGCCAGAAAAGCAGAGAGAGAGTGATTGGCAAAGTAGCATCTATAGTCTATTATTATTATGAGCTTCCACGTTGGGCTGAATTAATTCCTGTGAAGTTGGATGGACAGAAAACTAAATGGACTCAGGGACACTAGAAGAAGTGCTGCTAGAACCCTCTGTGGCTAAACTGCCATCAGTGTAGACCTTCTACTCCTGGTGCTCTGATGAGTTTGCCAGTCCTGTCGGTTTGTGTTGTGGTTTTTGTGAGGAGGACAGTGTTCACAAGAAACCAGAGGAGGCCAAACTATTTTTTTCCCCTTCCTGGAGCCAAGCAGGATTCTGATCATCCATATGCTGACAAGCTATGGATCTGTAGCAAAGCCTTGAGTAGTCCGGAGTTAAAAATTACATTTTCCTTCAGCATTGTATCACTTCAATGTTGTTTACTTGCTGCCTTTTTGCTCCAGTACATGGTCTATGAGACTCATGACATATCTATTTGGGAGAAATATGCACCTAGATGAGAGGAGTATTACGGATGTGCATGGAATAGATTTCACTCTCAGTAGTGTCTTCTGTATCATAAAAGTTTAACTATAACATTGTTTTCCTTGGGTAAGTGGGATCATACACAGCCTGTTAATTACAGCCACATTTTATAAGTACATAAATCCAGTGTCAATTGAAGCAGAATGGACTGGTGGGGACATCTGTGCCTCTAGTTAGTGGAATTCACCACATGCATTGGATATTGTTAAGTCATCCCTGCGCCAAGGTCTACTCTTGTGCCGGGTCGTATCTTCTTCCAAGTGGGAGAATTGTGTGTGCAGGCAGTGCTTGGCTTGAAGGTTTTCTTTTATACACTTTGCTGCTCTTGTTGTGTATTGGAGAAGGCGGGTTAGAGAAATGGGCACGGAAGAGGGAATGTGGGAGGTTCATGAGCATCCTTAGTTCCTGCGGCAGTTTGTTCCTTGTCTTGGACCAGCTCCTCAGAACATCATGTTTCCCACACAGAGAGCTTTACCCTCATGGCACATTCCATGTGCCCAAGAAGCCAAGTTGGTGACCACCAACCCATCTTAGAGTGTTAGGCTGTTTCTGAATATGCCAAGCCCTGGCCATCGAGCATCGTGATGGTAAAGAACAAGATCTGAGCCTGACTCAATCAATTCTCCCGCTAGACCTCCCCTCTCGCACCCTTCAGCACATGCTTAGGCTTACTGGCAAACGGCGTATCCCCACCACTGTAAAATCACATCCCTCTGAACACTGACCCACCTTCTTTCCCTGACTGATCCATGAAGCACTACCCGACGGAAAGCCACAGCCCCTCTAAAGTTCTGCACCCGCTGACTGATTTCCGTCATGCCAAGGAAGAGAGTCTGCTCCTCAATTGCTAGGAGATTGGAGAGGAGGAGGAGAAGGAGGAAGCAGCAACTCACCCAAGAAACTGCTCAATGTTGGATACGAGGAAATAGTTGGGAGGAGAGAAACTCAGGACTAGATTGCAATGCTTAGTAGCTTGTGCCACAAATAGTCCACTGACTTCCACAGGGCTACTCTTGGTGGACAGCAGTATTCAGCCTAAGGGGATCTGAATCTAGCCCTTAGTGAGTTAGACTGATTTAGAAAAGGAGCCTGTGAAAAGCAACCACCAGCTTGATCAGGGAAGCAGTACTTTGCCCTCTGACTAGAGAATCTTCCAAAGCACAGACACACCCACCTCCACCCAGTCTATAAGCCCACAGTAATGCAGGCCCATTTCTCCCCTGGGTCGGACCCAGACTTAGCTTGCTATTACTGATTGTCCATCGTTCGTCAATGTCAACCCAAACAGGAGGGGATTGCTAGATTTTTAAATGATTGGTAAGAGTATATTTGTATATATTTAGAACCTGTAAGATGTTCCCAAACTGCATCAAGTGTGAAGCAGGTCATGCCAGTATGTTAGCACCCGAAGAGATCAAACGCATTCCTTTGGAAACTAGGTGGATATTTGCCTTGTTTAATCATTTCAACAGCTCACCCCACCATATCAAAAATGGAGCAATCAAATCAGTTGGAGGAAGCATGTTAATAGTTTCCACTCACTGACGTTACTACAAATTTTGCTGCCTACACAATCATGAGGCTTTAAGATTTTGCATATTTCTTACTGTAGTTCTATGTTGTCACGGACCATTCTCTTCTGCCCTGAATCTCCTTCCCCAAGGTGCCACTGAATTTTATAGACCCACAGACACACACCTTACTGTCCAATGTAGAACCTAGGCTAGGAACAGTGGGGAAAACATTCCCTTCTCCCTCTCTGAGTCCCAAAGTGGTCACCTGGACCCAGCTCCTCAAAAGCATCTAGGCACCTAACTCTGAAATACCCCAGAAGGGAGAGGGACTAGGATTTTCAGCTCTCAGAAGAGATCTGTGGCCCTCGTGCATAGAAGGGAAGGAACGGCAGAGAGGGGTCTGAGGAATGGGATAGTCTTTCAGGTCTAAAATCCATGTTTGCAACAAACTCACAAAAAATAGCTCACTACCATCCTCTATAAACAAATTCTGTAAACACGAGGTGAACATAAAGAAAAAATACCTTCAGGGAATTGCCCGTTCCTAGTTGTTTCTAACCTGCCAAAGACTATTAACAGGTGAAAAATCTTGTTTTTCAAAACTACCAACTTCAACATGACCTGGCTCTTGGTGACGCTGCTGTTGCTGCCAGATCAATGATCTGTAATCTACTGCAAGACAAAAATCTCACTAGTACAGACCATCTAAATCAGAGGTGCAAATCAGAAGATGTTCTTGCACATTCTAAAAAACACAAGCAGCCAATCCCATTGCATAGGTCATCTCGTCAAGTAATTGCTGAACCTCATGAAGCCACATCATCATCAGCAAAAGAGTAAGGAGATTTGTTGTCCCCCTTTTCAATCCTGCTTATTTTCTTCAGCACAATCACATTGAAAAAAGGTAAATCCTTGTGGGATTGGGGATTTAAGCGCATGTTTAGAGTGCTTTGCTGAAGCAGGAGCAACACAGGAAGAAAAGAAATACAAAGTATGTGCAATGTGGGTGAATTAATGTTGCTATGAAAACCTAACTTTTACTTTTTGACTTCTGAGAATTTACAGTTAGAACCTTAAAACAAAAGTTTTGGCGTTGAGTGCTACAAAGGAAAAAAATCCAGAACTACTAAATTTGAGGATTAACTTTAATGCATTGGATTAAAAAAAACCCTCAAAACATTTTGGGATATTTTGGTCTGGATCCCAACTTTGCAGCTCAGGTTTTATCTCTAATTGTATCACAAACGTATTCCAGCCCCTTCCAGTACTGTTAAAAATCATCATCAGGATCATTCAGTTTGTGAAACGCTTTGACCTTTAGATTAGATAGGCATCCAAATCTTGTTGCAGTACAACTGAGAGTATACTGGAATGGAAAGCCTATGAGAATAGATCATGTTTAAAAGCAGACATGAGCAATGGCACACTTTTTTTGGTCAGAGAGTATATTTGGTTTCAATATTCTGATGCACTAGCCCCATAGAAAAGGTTGCAATAGACACAAAAACTCTTGTAGCATTTTCTGCCAAGAAACTAGGAAAGATGATCTAGTACAACTTATTTGGCAACATAAATAAGTGGTAAGCACTATTTCATGAAAAGCTAATTGAGAAACCTCGAGTTCCAAGAGCAGCAAAATCCAGCTTTCAGTTTAAAAAATATAAAACAAAAATAGGAGGGGCTTTAAAGATGACTCCATATTGTCCAATTGAAGAGTAAAAAATTTCAAAAGTACCTAAGGCTCCTAGAGCTCAGATCAAACGTATCCCATTGATTTCAGTCACGTCATTCAATTGTGTGTGACAGTGAATAATGATTGAGGCAAGGAATGAGTAAGAATGACTCTACAGCCTGGTGGTGAGAGGACTCATCTAGGATGTGGAATACCTGCAGTCAAGTCCCTGCTCCAATAACTCTTTTTTTATACAAAGTGGAATAGCTTCAACAGAAGAGATTGAGATGCATAGAATGGAACACATAGGCAGAAGATATTTATACATACAGAGAACATGAAAAAAAGTGAAAGTATACATACTTTCACCTTTTCATGTTCTCTGTATGCATCTGAAGAAGTGAGCTGTAGCCCACAAAAGCTTATGCTGAAATAAATTTGTTAGTCTCTAAAGTGCCACAACTACTCCTGTTCTTTTTGCGGATATAGACTAACATGACTGCTACTCTGAAAGAAGAGATTGAGACTATCCCATAGCCCCGGGGCTAGGGCGCTTTCCTGATATGTAGGAGATTCCTTTTCAAAAACAATTTTCCCCATCAAGCAAAGGGGAAAAACTGAACTCTCGTCTGCCACATCCCCATAACCACTAGGATAAAAAATAATAATGAAGAGAGTGGCACTGTTAACACCACATTCTCTGGCCATTTGTGCCCTTTAAAAATACCCAGAACAAAACCTTCAGGTCAAATTAATGTGTTGATCAGAAATGGAATTTTTTCAATTGGCCAACATTTTCAGTTCATCTAGAACAGACTCTTTCATTGATTTATTTTTCAGAACTGCCAGCAAGCCAAAAACAGGAAAATTAGTGCAGAACTGAGGTCCCACCTCTGATCAAAGATTCCATAACACTTGGCCTAAGAATAGCAGTGTTAGCTATACAGGGGGTCTTGGCCCAATTCAAGTTTGGGTAGAAACATTCAAACTACATAGACTCCTCCTGAAAGTTCAGCTGGATGCTCTTGCTCATCAATTCCAGTCCAGAAATGTTATATACAATGTAGCTCTGCAGTACCAATAGCTTCAGTATTTCACCCAGAACTGTCTGCATTTCAGTGGTAGGAGAAGCTACTCGTGGATTATTTATATGCCTGTTAAGAACACAGTGATTAAGTTGCCCTATGACACACAGTACTACTGATTATCTAACATCCTACTTCCAAAGTCTATATTTTCTGCTGGGTGGCATTACAATGCCTTATCAATCCACATGATTATGTGAAGATATATGAAGGCAGAAGAGTCCTAACTTCTCTATAATTACAATTACAGCCAAGTTTGTGAGAGGACAGTACTGCTGAAGTGACAAACTGCATTCCCCCCCTTACCTTAATAGTGAAGAGATCAGATATCACAAACATGTGTTCTTGTTTGATGTCCAGCATCCTAGAACAAATCAAGAATAAATTAAAGAGCAGGGCAAATCCTTGTCATTGCTCAAACACTTACAGAAAGCATTTGACAATAAAATTCATGCAGGTATCACTGGAAGAAAGAAGGGTGATGTACTTCAAACCTTATTCATATGAAATAAAATATGGTGTCATAGCCAAAGGCGGGTTCACATCCCTAAAATGCTTTTAGTCCTGTAGCACTCTGGCCCTTCCACGACATCTGCTGCACCACTGTCATCCTATTACCATTGCACTTAAATCAATGGATTGTTAGCACATATCTGGGAAATTTATAGCAGCATCAAATGGATATGCACAGTGGACCAAAGTGCAAGAGCTGGATGGGAGCAACCAGGAAGAGAGATAATATGCTAAAATTAGACAGCAGTGAAAGACCTTGTAGAATTTAACCCTGAGAGATTTTCCAATTGAATTCTCTATTGCATTTCTCCTTTCATTTCCTAAGTACTCCCCCACGGAGTCACTTGGCCTGCAATTTTGTTAGCACTTCACCAATAGATATGCCTCTGCTTTACAACTATGTATTTTATTTATAGGGTTAAGGGCCAAACTTAGCTTTGTATGTGTGCACAGGACTTGCATTTACATCAGAAGGCAGGATTTGCCCCGTACTCTATACTGTTTCATGCTTTGAGAAGCATTTAATATAGAGATTAAAAATGACTAGGAGGGGAAACTAGCACCGTATGGCTCAGAAAGCAAATTCAGATTGTTTTAATAAAAGTAGAGGCCTGGCAATGACTAGAAGCAATGAAATTCTACATTTCAACATTGATGAGCCACCCAGAGCTGGATAGTTGTAGATGTATTATGGAGGGCACATACCAATGTTCCGCCTGTGACAGGGAAAGGTTTTTGACAGAGGCTACAACAGTGCTATATACATAGATTCCCTGGGTTACTTTAGTCATTTGTGTAAACCACTGGATTACTCCCTTTGCCTTCAGCTGTCACTTATAAGCATGCAATAGTCTTTAAAAACACTGAGTCCACTGTGCTATTTTCTCAACAATGTAATACCGGCTATAAATACAGGATTCTGAATTACCTAACTTCCTCCCGAGTCAGTATCTCTAGTAGCTTTGAAATAGCTCCTGGACAATCAGAGAGAAGGAGGGAAAATTTGCAGACTCTGCTGTCAAGGGTCAGGGCACGATCTATGCACTGCCTCATCAAAGGTAGCTCCAAGTTACCACTGCATACAGTGATTGCAACTCTGAAAGACAAGAGCAAACAGGGACTATTTCCTTCTTGTTTATGCAAAGACATTCCTGTAGAATTGTCATACTAGAGAGTAATGCAGATATTTCAGTAACTGTATTGATACAGTATGCAATATCCACTTTGCCTTTATGCTGCAGCTGCCCTCTCCTATTACTTTTCAGATGGCGTATGCTTCCATATTACCACATGCCACGATCACCTCAGCTCTCACTAGCTAAAGGCAGAGTCCGGTCAGTACTTGGACGAGGGACCTCACAAGAGAAAAAACACGATCCAGGAAGTGGTGTTGACAATGTAGTAGATGTTCTTCCCTTGGAGCCTATACTGGCCAAACAGGGTGTTGTAAATGCTGTCTGCTGCTGGAGGATGGGCTGCATTTCTTTGGTGTGAGAGATGCCATGTACACGCCTTCCAATGTATTGCGAGATGCTTCCAGATGAAGGCATCATATAAGTGTACATTCATTATATCCCTGCCTTGGAGGGGAGCTCGCTCAGTAAACTCTCATCTGGAGTTTTTTCCACCAGTGACGTTCCAAGAGGTGCTCCTTTTCCTGCTCTGTCTAAAGAAAGGAGCCAATGCTCATAGAGGACATGGGAGTAAAAATATCTGTGCTGTGTCAACATTAGCACTGCCACTGTTATAAGCAGTGGAGTTGCATTGGTGTAAGACCAAGACAGCAAGAGGGTGCTGAATATGCTCAGTGGGGATATATTTATTTCCATCATATTTTGTTTTCTCCTCATTCAATGGCAGTCCCAGGTCCTATTTACTGCACACTATTCAAACCCTTCTCTCAAGGCAGATTACCAATTTCCCCATGGGGGGTTTCTATGGTGCTCATCACTATGGTATCACACATCAAGCAGCAGCTCATAATAAATACCAATACTCACATTCATTTGAAATCTTCTCACTGCTTTTCAAAGGTCCATAGAGCCTGTAGTGTACCCTGAGCATCTATCAGTCCAGAGCTGGGAGGGCATTCCAGAGCCCCCAGGACCCTTATGAGAACACACTGTCGGCCACACCCTCTCTATTATATCAGTGCCTCTGTTGATCAGACCTGTGGCAGTGTCATAGGGAGAGAGGTGGTCTCTCAGGCTACCTCTTCCTATGAGCTAAGGTGTGATTTCCCTGCTCACATACACATCCTCACACTATTTCTCATCAGCGAGCATGAGTATAAAATACAGTGTGGCCACAGTAGTGCAGGGTAGCTTCTGTGGAAGCATGCTGAGCTGTGCTGAGTAGGTACTCACTCGTTTGAGGCAGGCTTCTACTGGGCATGGCTCAGCTGTGCCTCTGCTGCCACTACCCCTGCTATTGCACACCTACCCATGCCAGCTCAATGAGAACTGGCACAAGTACATCTACATGAGCAGGGAAATCACACCCCTACCTTGTAGCATAGTTGTAGCTTGTGAGCTCGTCCTGGGCTAGTTAAGTCTTTAGAGGCCTTAATGTTGTTTCAGTTTAGAGTTCTGTTTAGTAAAATACTGGGATGATGATTTGTACTGAAGTAGTGCCTAGGAGCCCCAGATGTGGTCCAGGGCCTTATTGTGCTTGGCACTGTTCAAAAAAGGGAAGGCCTCTGCCCTAAAGAGCTCTTTGCATCTAAGGAACAACAAAGAGCGCAAGGTACAACGAGCCAGTACTGGTACTTGTGATAAGCAGTGGTCTCAACACACTAGTTGCCTGACCATTGTCCAGTATTTTCTGTAGGCAATTGTGGGACTGAATATCCAGACTCCCCAGATCTCATCAAAATACCAACTGATGTTGTCAAGTAAAATGATCAATAACTATTAAGAGACCCTCATCTAGCATCGCAAAGAGGTATTAAGCCCAGCTCAGTGGAACTGCCCCTCTGAGAGTCACTGTCAGGGACTTCAGTAACAGTGAAAAAGCCAATTCAACATTTGGGTGATGTGTTCAAGGTGCTATATAAAGGCGGGAGGGATAGCTCAGTGGTTTGAGCATTGGCCTGCTTAAACCCAGGGTTGTGAGTTCAATCCTTGAGGTAGCCATTTGGGGATTGGTCCTGCTTGAGCAGGGGTTGGACTAGATGATCTCTTGAGGTCCCTTCCAACTCTAATAATCTATGATTACATCTCATCATAATTCTGCAGACTGACCACACAGAGGTTAAGGGCCAGATCCTCAATCATATTGAAGCACCTACCTCTATTGAAATCTAAGTGATTTGTTTGAAGTCACACATTAGTCTATGGCACTGCTAAAGAAACAGAACTCAGGTCTCCTCACTCCCAAGTCCAGGCTTCTTCTCTTTCACTACAGTCTCACTCTATTGAGTTATTGCACTCATCTTTTCTAGGCGCTAACTCCGTAATTTAATTGCCAGTATAGTACAAGTATGCTAGTCTGCTTCACTCAGCCGATAATTCTCTTGTTGAGCCTACAAAGTGACCAGAGACAGACGTTTGTCCAGGAGGAGATCCCACACAATGAAAACCAAAACTGAAATAATCCACACACATTACGGGCTCCGCCATGAGCTTGGGCTCAGCCCTGCAAGGTGTTGAACATCCTGACCCAGATCCAGGCAGCATTACACACATGCTCATTTTTTAAAACACATGTCGAATCTCACTGATTGACATTGGGGCCAGAGTGCTCAACATCTTGTAGGATTGAACCCTTTGGATCAATTTGTTTCACTGCATTGATTGTTACGGACAGAGGTGAAAGTGGGCCGCGTCGGGCTGGCATACTGTAAGAAATGGCCATTGGAATGGGCCCGTATGCAGCCAACTGTGCTTTAATGTTGCCTGCCCCTTTTGCCTCCCCCCCAGGCTGTGGGAGGTGGCAAAAGGGGAGTGTGCCCCAGGGCCCAGTGATTTAAAAGTGCCTGGGGCTCCCAGCTGCTGGCATCACAGCAGTGGCCAGAGCCCCAGGCCCTTTAAATCACTGCTGGAGCCCTGGGTGGTGCAGGCCCGGCATGCTGAAGGGCTGGCTGGAGGATGCTGACCCCCAGCCCTGTCCCTTCCACCTGAGGCCCCTCCTCTTGTGCGGGCCTGGAGCCAGGCCCCTGTACTGGTAAGACTTTTAAGTTACTTTTGCCCCTGGTTACGGGAGAATTTCAGCTGAAGGTCTGGCCCTCTTTCCCTCTCTATGTCAGCAAGTTATCCCTAGTGCAGCGTCCAACTGACAGTAGTGGGTGCCTCAACATTCAGAATACAGGAGAATAAGAGACCCCTTTGTGTCTGAGAAGTAGAGTGTGCACTCACTCTCTCTCATGTGACTTCCTTGGTAATCTCTGGTTTGCAATAGCTGGTTTATAGATGCCGTACCTTTTACTCTTTAACTCTGGCAGCTTCCCAGCAATTAAGGCTGCAAGTCCAATAGCCCCTTCCGCATCCACCATGGCTCTCTCAAACTCCAGCAACTGCAGCATGGAAATTAGAATGTCCTCTTCCCTGAAGGCAAAAGGAACTATGTCAAAACTGAATGAAATACAGAGTGAATTTAAAAGAATTAATGGGACAAGACAAGATATTTATGTATTAAGGGATTCCTTTGGTCCTTGGTGGGTTTATTTAGGACTATAGCATTATGGGAAACTGTACTGCTAGCTGTGAAAATAGGTCTTGACCACATGCTGTTTTTGCAAGAGTAGAGGCTTTAGCCTCAGCATTCTGGCTAAATACCCGGTTGGATATGTACATCCCACCTACCTAAATTGCTCCTGCTGTTTGACTTGGGTAAGTTGTTTTCCACTGGCTGTCCTGCACTGTTGTATAGAATTGCTGTATGTTGTTAAAGGGCTGTTCCCACACCATGAAGGTGACCAAATTTAATTAATGGGTGAAGTCCTTACGCACATGCAGTAACCCTTTTGTTACCCTGGGACCAAACATGTCAATAAGAATTGTAAGATAGGGCTTGTTTATATTTGGATAAAAGGTTTATGTGTACACGCGCATTTTGCCATTTTCCCACCAATATTCTCTTTCTGTGTTATTCATAATTATTCATGAATTCGTTAACACCCAAATCTTGGCCTTCAGATTATTATTAATATTTGCAATTTATGGTATGTTACCTATATACAAAAGTCACTTGGCATTGTTTCTGTTGGGTGATTATATAACCCTCACAGAATTGTGAATTTTACAGTAGATATACAATTCAAAAGTCACCTGAGCGTCATGTTCAATTTTTGTCAATAATCACACTGCTAAATTTGGAGGGCTTGAACGTTCATAGAAAATGAACATAAATGGTTCAGGGACATGGCTGAATCTTGATTATCTTAAACATGCAGGAATAATTTTCCCCACTATTCATCCAGTTGTCACTAAGAGAACCTGCACTAGCTCAAGGTAGATGGTGCAAGCATAGTAGCCCCGAAAAAGGCATAGGGGTTGATCCCAACTGGCCAGTTTACCCCAGTTATGGATCTGGCTTACATTTCTTCCATGGGTTGATCATATATTAGGGTAAATAGCACTGCATCATCATCTAAACGTCAGCTACAATTCCATACAGTCATCCAACAATGCCTGTTATCTGGAAGAGCCTCCCTTTATTTCACTACCTGTCTCTCCCCATTCTAAATCTCACCTGAAAAACACTTCTCTCCTTTGCTTCTGTGTCTAGATATATATTTTAAAATGGGAAAGAGGTAACTGCGTAAATATTATTTATGACCCTGAAAGTACTTGGGATACAGTTGGTATGAAATACAGCTGAAGACCATACAGTCAAATGAATGCCAAAGCAGATGGGAAAGTAAATGCTACTTAGTCAGAGATTATCTCCCCATTTAAGAGCTATAGAAAAATCAATAGAAAAACTGTTCCTGACTTCAAAGAGTTCACTCAGGACCTCAGAGCTTGATCCTGCAGTCCCAAGCAGTTGAAACTTTCACTGAAAAATCGATAAGCCATGGAATTCAATGGAAGTCAGGATTGATCAGGCCCTCAGGGAGGAGCCTATATAGCCCCTCTCTAACGTACAACAGTATTTCATTTTACAAATACCCATTCAAGTCAACATCATTCACTACATTGTCCTTCTTCACCTACCTCACGGTAACAACCTTGTTACAAGCTTCCCAGTCAACTGCAAAGAATTGGTACCAAAGCAAGGTCCACTCACATCTGCAGATTTAAGCAACATATCAAAAGTGAAGCTGGCTATTTAGTCATGTCCAAACTTGCCTAGAGCCCTGGGCTTTTTTTTTCCCCCGGAAATAAAATAAACACAGCACATTGCCATTATGCAGTTTTAAAAATATATTAATTTCCTGTTATTTATGTATTCAGATAGAAGTAGTTTGACAACATGAGACACATAAGAGGCCCAAGGCCTGCCAAGTTCCATTGACTCCAATGACCCAGTGATTATGTGGTTCTCAATGTGCAACAGCACTGAATTACATAATATGGGAGTTGAAAGGGACATCAAGTTTGTGAGGCATAGTGGCTAAGTGGGGTGGTTAAAAAATGAGAGTATAGAATAGGAGGGATTATTAACAATAGTAAGAAGTTTGGTTTTGTTATCTCTAGTTCAATTAAGTGGAGGAATATCCACAAGTTGATATGAGATTGTGTGTGGGGTGGGAGGGAGAGATTGTTAAGAAGGAAGTGGAGATTTTCATGCTCACGCAGCTGTATTTTCAGAGGTGTTGACCTCTAATGCTCATTGAGCTTCATGCAGGAGATGCTCTTGAAAAAAAATCAGCTAAAACAGGGGGTTTGTTTAAATATGCAGGTTTCTCTGAAAATTAAATGACAAAACCCCAAAACTAGGAACCCCGTTTCCAAATGCTGCTGCCTTGTTGTTTTATACATCTAAGTAAATAATCACTGTATTCTGCCCACCCTTATGTGATTAATGTCTTACTTTGCAAGCTATTCCATTGATTTCAGTGTAATAAGGTACTACTAGTTGTGATACAACTGGCAAAATATGGCCCTAAATAAATACATTTATGTCCCTAGTGTTCTTGTGTGTATCAAAATGTGGATCTGGAAGTCTTATTATTGCATCCATGTTGTAAAGTCCAGCTCTGTGGTTTGCTATTAGCAGCATTTATTAAACCACGACACTTCAAATGAGACATTTCACTTCAGTTAGACTTGATGTGGATCAATTGGAAAAGAAGATTCACAGATTGTAGAAATCCATAACAACATTTATTGTCTGATTTCATACTTTTACCTCTATAAAACTGATGGTTGCTACAGGCCTGGTCTTCAGTAGGATGGCCTATCTTTATGATTGTTGTAACACAGGAAACTCTCCAATTCAACACCCTGGGAAAGGAGGAAAAAATCTTTAACTACTACTATGCAGATCAAGTTACAACAGGAACTACCAACACCAAGAAAACCAATTCTATAAGAAGTGTGGGCAAAGTTTGTTATCATGATTAGCAACCATTATGAACCCCTTTTGCCAATTAAATTTAGCTGCTCCCTCGTACTAAAGATAAATTTGGGCCTTTACCAAACAGATGGTTTAGGTTTTCTAAAGAAAAAAAGGGGGAGGGGGAATGGGAATTGGTTAAAAATAAAAGTGAACAGAAATGTTTGCATGAATTTCAAAAGGATCAAACCGTTTCCCTACATGGGGACCCAAAACATAGAAACATTTACTGGTACAAAACAAAGAGAAATTGACTAGTCTAATCCTACTGACACGAGATGGCGGACGAGTTATAACTTTGCTTTTAGTTGAATATTCACCATTTGTTATATTACAAAAACCTTTCAGTCGTCTAGGGCATTATTTTAACTGGATAAGGTGATATGTTGATTTTAATTTATGATTTTACCTTGACAGTGATCCTGCTATGATTTCTCAGTCACTAAACTCTTCCAATAGATCAGATTAAATCTCTCATCACTTTTGGCATTAGAGAATAAGCTCATAAAAGGAGTCTGAATTGTTCCTTTAACTTGTCACCTGATCATAAAAGATTCCTTTTAAACAACATCAAGTTCTACTGTAACGGGAGCAAGCAATAATAAAAAAAATGTATTTTTAATCCAACAGTTCCTTGTGTCATAGAAAGAAAGGACAATTAAATCATTGGACTATTACATCTCTCCCTAAGAATAAAACACACTGGCACCAGTTATCTTAACCAACAGCATCACCTCATTTTCTGCAGGCTTTACATCAAAATAGGAAAAAATAAGATACATACAAAACCAGGGTGAATTTCACCCTGATGCACAGGGAGAGCACAAGGCCCACGTGCCACTTAAGTCCTCAAAATAGGTCTTAAGTAGGGCTTAAGCCTTTTGTCCAGGGATGGGGAACATGGAATAGCATCAATATTATCATACATTTCCAGCCTTGAGTACTATGGTCCTCTGGAGATTTCGGTCTCATCAATGATTCATACCAGTTTCCATTATATTCAGTATAGGTTTGTTTTCCCTTGGGCCAAGTTCAGAGTTCTATATCCAGGTAAATGCCCAAGATTGAGTAAAAAATGACCAAAGACCTCAAGTCTTATTCCATGTTTTTAATATATAAAATCTAATTTATCATGAATAATCATCACCACGACCAATATGCAGAGATGGACTAGAGCCTAAAAATTGGCTCTTGATTCCAATTTCTTAAAATTCAGAGGTGTTTGCATTTAAGTTTAGTTGGTGTCCATCTTTAGGAACCCTCCAGGTAGTATTTTTAGAGCTATTATACATTTGTGGTGGCTAAAGTCATTCGACCTTGCAATGTCAAGCAACCTTGCATCATCCAGAAATATGTTGTCCGCTGTATCCCACCACTTACAATTTCAACAGCTGCTAGCTGAAATTTCTACACTAAGAGCCAGAAGGGGTTATTCTGTGGATAATTTGGGATGAATGTTTTATTTTATGACAAATTTTCACATAATACCACAGAGACCTCAGTTTTAACCTGAATAAATTGCTCCTTCCAGGAGGAAAGATTAAGTAATCTCCATTCTATTTTGGGGATCTATCTAGTTGAAGATCTTTCAAATAAGACTTCTACAGTGTCCAAAAACTTGGAGGGCAACTAAAGACTTTTAATAAGATCACACAGGTTTCAAACAAGCTAATAAACACTCTTAAAACCATTAAACAGCCCCAAACAGGTCAGTAAAAACTTTAGATGGGAGAGTTTGGTCTTATTTGCTTTAAAAAAAAGGGTTCCTACATAGTTAACAAAACCCAAACAATTAAAAACAAGAAACAAAGCAGGCTGCCCAAATTCTAAAATAGAGTTCTCATGGAGGATGACCATGGGAACCAATAACCTTGGACTATAGTGTACACAGACTCATTCCCAGTACTTTAGTAGAATACAGAACCTTTCTGAAGCCTGAGAAATCGGAGGATAAGTCTCTCAAAATACACAATTGAAAGGTGAAAACAACTTACAATTACAGCAATGTGTGGGTTGAGATGTTGAGGGCAGCAGCTGATCCTGCTAGCAATCCACAGTGGCCTCCTGCAGGAAAAATCACTGCATCCAGCTTTGGCACTTGTTCATATATCTCCAATCCCATGGTACCCAGCCCTGACAGGTATATAGCACTGTCCTCCCTAGGGGAAAAAGAAAAAAAACAAGTCATTGCAGAGCTGGGACTTGTTAGCAGTTCACTATTGTGAAGCTATAGTTTATCAGGAAAACTGCATATCGATATACATAGTGTTAGAATTTGCAGGAGGCATTGCAAATACTTCCTGCTACGGATCAGATCCTCACATACATTGCAGCTATAGATATTGCTGCAATGAACCGTAGCAATCCTGACATTTTCTAAAACAACATTACATTGAAAGGCAACATGGAGCAAAATAATCCCATGAGAAGAAACAGATGCAAGTTCAGCAGTTTCAGCCAGGTCAGCAAATGTTCAAGATCTCTAAGCCACTTTACTGTGTGCAATCCATCTGAGTGTGACAGGGCTACTGGAGTTCATCCAGGTGAGTCAGGATTAAAGTGACAAGTAGTGCTTTGCTCGACGAATAGCTGAACTTTCTGCCCCTAGAAAGCCTATCCTGCTAGCTCTCAGTGACTATAGTATGATCAGGTGAATTCTCCATTGGCATTGCTGTCAAGGAGAGGACTTCCGTTTCTGTTGCTATCACTTCCTTAAGCTGCGTGAGTTCTAATATCCTCCAGTCAAAACTGTAAGCAGTGAGAAGGAATCTAGTGTAGGTGTAGCGATCTCTGTTCTCTTGAGTGTGATTTAGTGCACAATAGTGGGAATTTACAGGAAAGGGAAGCACTGTGTTTACGTAGTCACATAGATACAGACCAGATCAGTGGAGCACAAAACTTTCCACAATCCAGGGCCAAAATCTGATACCTTAACACCCCTTGGAAGACCTCCATGAAGGATAAGAGGAGGATTTAGTCTGCCTAAGTATTCATTGGAAAAACACTTACAGCTACAGGGAGTTTAATGAACATATTAAGAGTTCACACAGCCAGCAAGGTACAACATAAGACTGTTGTAACTTCAGAGCTGGATGGTTCTAAATCAGCCAGCTCTCCAAGTTACAACAGGTTTTTAATTAAACCTGCAGAATGACAAATTAATCAGAAACTGTGCCTGTTCAGTACTTGTGTGCATTCTACATACTCTGACATCAATAAACCAAGCAGAGTTACTGTACCAGTGATTTCATTTTTTATATTCTACCAACATATTCATCCCTTAATTTTATCTCTAGTGCAAGTGGCTGTGTTTAATTATTTGTATCATAGTAACACCTAGAGGCCTCAACAGAGCTCAGGGCCCCAGTGTGCTTGCTGCTTTACCTACACAGAGAAAGACAGTCCCCTGTCCTGAACAATTTACAATATTAATTGACAAGACGGATGGTTGGAGGGAGAGGAATCATATTATCTCAGTTTTACAGATGAGGCAGAGTGAGATTAACCCACTTACTCAATGTCACACATGAAGTCTGTGGAGGAGCTGGGAACTGAACGCCAATCCAGGGCCATAACCTTCCAATCTCCCTTCCCCTTTATATAGGATAATTTTACAAGTAAAGCAAAATCAAAATATCATCTGCGCTTTGAAAAATTCGACTGGGCTATTAGAACACTTTTCTCCCCAACCAAGAATTTTTTTTTTTTTTTTAAAGTTACCCTTGCAATCTACATGTTGAAGTTCATGAGGACTTGCAAAGATGAATGTTGCTCTGGAAGATTCAATGTATATATACTGCTGCTTTAAAAATGCAAAGCTGTATCAAATGCCAGACTGCCTTTCATATGGCATGATTGACATTCCGGTTAGCAGCTTGGACAGGCATTTTAGACAGTCATACGTTCCTTGCTAACATTTAGAAAGGACTCCAATCCAAGCCTCCTACATTAATGTTTAACACTTTCATTTGTGATGAAACTAATTCATTAGGGTTTTTTTTTTTTACTTTTATATGCTTAGATATAAAGGGAAATATGAGCAGCACTTTCACTTCCCTCTTTATACATAAACAGTAATTTAATAGAACATAAATCCCATATTTGTATTCTAAAATTAGCACTTGTGTTGTAAAACTAGCTATTTGATGAGTGTCTATTTACTTCCAAAATGTAGGATTCAAATGCCCTATTAGATGCCAGGGTTTGAAGACAGGCTCCCCACCTCAAGCATGCCATTATAATTTTTGCAGGGCATAGTTTTGTACGTGTCCTTCAAAACTTCCGAGGCCAGATCCTCAGGGGTATTTCGGCTCCTAATTTAGATGGATTTCCTTGTGCAGACATAGCTCTAGAAATATTTAACCCGGTGTAGTACTAGAATCATAGATTATCAGGGTTGGAAGGGACCTAGGAGGTCATGTAGTCCAAACCCCTGCTCAAAAGGGGGACGAAGTCCCAGACAAATTTTTGCCCCAGATCCCTAAAGGGCCCTCTCAAGGATTGAACTCACAGCCCTGGGTTTGGCAGGCCAATGCGCAAACCACTGAGCTATCCCAATCTCAGAAAGCACAGCAGATCTCAAGTGACTTGAGGTCCCATCTGGTCAGTACTTGGCTGTAGAGTTAAATAAGAAAACCCAGGACACTCACGGAAGGAATGTTTGCAATTCTTTGCCCTCCAATCCACAAATGAATCCATGCTTCAGCACTGTTCTGGAGTCACTGTGCTACTGTATGTGCTTTCTTTCAGGAGAAATGTAAAGTTTATGTCCTGAAGACTTGTGGCTATTAAAGATTCGTGCCACTAGTACGGCATTAATGTGGACATCATGACTGAATTCCAACTTGGGTAATTACGTACTGCTACCTAGAATTTCACAGGCAGTTATGAATATGAAGTTTTGCTTCCCCACCTAAAGTCTCATGTTAGTTTTACTGACACAGAATAGCACTTCATTTGTGCTGTGAAGGTGGAATAGTAGTGAGCTTGACACCAACACTTCCAGCTGAGAGAGTTAGTATTTGTCAACAAGGATCATAACTTAGAGGATGATAAGATGGTATCCATAGCAGAGGAGGAAGGATAGTTTGTTGGTTATGTCACTGGACAGAGACTTTGGAGATCTGAGTACCTACATAATTGCCTGTCACAGCCACAGTTGTGACCAGTGTAGACATTTGAGCTAGAGTCCTCTTGGTTAAGTGGAAGGAAACTACTTGCAGGAGACCCCTCACCTTTGAGATTTACTTGATCCTAGTCTACTAAGGTCCAGGTATGTTAGCCTCCTTGTCACACTTTTCATATTTTTTCAGTGAAGTGTGTGGGTGATAGTGTATAGCTAGTGTGTGATGAGTACATCCACATGAATGGATTTAATGGGATTATAACTGCTATTTGGAAAGGCATTAATTTGATTTTTAACAGTTTGGGCTCAGAGCATCAGGCACTTCAAGTGGGTTACAAATCCAAACTAGAAGAATCAAATCTTGAGGTTGGTGGGGAGGGTTGAGGTTTAAATTTGGGTATTTTTGCACAACTGCCAACCAAAAAACACTTCCAAATGTTATAAAACAGATTACAAAACCCTTAAACAAATACTCCTGGTTCTCTGTACATAGCCTAACTTTCCAAAACACAAGTTACTCCACAGAAAATCATTTGGTCTATTATGAAAAACTGGGACAGGTAGGGTTGAAACTCCTGACACAGGAGCTCAAGAGTATGAGAAGTAGGGACTTCTCCTGTGAGTGTCCATTATTCAGGAATGCTGTTCAAATCTACACCCAAAAGAGAATGAGTCAGACATCCCTTTAGGGCACGGCTCTGTGTTTTCTTTTTAGTTTTGGGGTCTGAGTGATGTTTGTATGTGGAATTAGGTTTCTGATCAAAGAGTAAGAGACCAGGTGTCTTTGCTTTATTATAGTTGAGTTTTGAATTAACCAAAGTGGTTAAAAGCCACCTGGTGGAAGCATCTATACATTGTAACTGATATTTATAGTAATCAATTATAATTGCAACTGCTATAAAAATTCTCACAAGCACAACCTGTTAACAGCAGAGATATTTCAACCTGGGAAGATGCTTGTCTCAAAGTTGCCAGATTTATAAACCAAGTGAGACCATGATGTAAAAAACAAGAACAAACACACACAAACAACAAAAAAAACCCATCAACCTTAGTTGTTATACATGATATTATGTTCCAATGAAACAAAAACTTCTCATTGGTAAAAGTGGCATCCAGTCAGAACAAGTCAAAATCAGTGAGAACTGGAGGGAAATGGATGAGTGGGGATTTAATACCCAAGGCTGTGATTTTCAAAGGAACCGAAGGACGTTTTAAATTCATTGTGGTTTGGGTCACTTAACTCCCTTAGAGTTCTTGGAAAGACTATATATTCCATCCCGAGTTCATATACGGAACTCCTGCTGCTCTAATTAACTCCGGTTTACAGCGAGTGAAGTATTGTCCACTGAAAAGCTGGGATTTTCAGTGAATCTGTTCCAAAAATCAAACTAGAGATGGATGAACCAATTAGGAAAGACTGAAGAACCCTTTGTTCTATCTATTTTACCATGTTCATTCTAAACAGTAACTCCTTACATTTTTTTTGCATATATTCTCCCATTTTAAACCAATGTCCCCTAGATCTGGCCTTTCCAATGCCCTCAAACAGATAATCATGCCTAATTTTATAATAATCCTTAGCTAGTTTAATACTTAAGTCATGTCACCTCTTAATCACCTTCTCTCAAGGCAGAGTCCCAGTTTTGTCAATCATTCCTCATATGCAAGACTCTCCATTCCATTAATCTCTCCTTGCCTTACACTGTATGCTGTCCATCGTAACTACATTTTTCTTCAAGAAAGAGACCAAAATTGAACACTACTTCATAAAATATCAGCACAGTATGCTTAGACTTATATAATATGCCCCTTGACACAAGCCAATATTTTATTAGTCTTCTACACTGGTGCACACTAGACTGAGAATTTAACAGATAGGTCTAGCAAGATATCTAGATTTTTTTCCTCTTCCATATTAACTAATTCAATGCCATGTATATGGCACTTAGGTTTGTTTATCAAAACTCATTCCTTTGCTCTTAGGCACATTAGATTTCATATTTCAGCTCTGACCCCATATACCCAACCAAGATCTTTCTGTAAAGATACATCCTTCTGACTTTTAACCATTCCCCCTCTTACATTATTACCTACATGTTATGGTCCCTAGTGGGGAAGTTTCTTCCTAATGCATGTCAGACAGTAGTTAGCAGGAGATATTTTATTATTATTATTATTTTATAAAGAGAAGTGTCTTCACCCAAGCAATGATTCAAGCTAACATGGCCACTGCTCTGCATCTACCTTCACATTACAAGGTACAAGACCTGGAGTTCTACCTGCACAAGCTCGTTAGGGCTGCAGCTCCTGCCTCAACCTGCTCAGTAAGAAGCAGAGGGGTAAAGGGCATTTTTGTTAGTCATCTCCTGCCCAGATTTCATTGGTTGGCATCTATAGCCAACCTGTTGCTGTTCGTGTCTCATACTTAAAACTCTCTTCTTCTTTTGTCTGTTGTGGCAGAAGTTTCTCCATGGAGTGTGCAATACAGGACCTGTTGCTGACTTGTTGCTAATAGCTCCTGCTGACTAGTTAACAAATTCTTGTCTCTGGCATCTCCTTGGCCTGATACCCAAGTAACTAGTTGCTCCTTTTCCTGGAATGGATGGCAGGCTATGGTTAGAAGGCTTCTTCGCCTTGGCCTATTGCTCCCTTGTTACTGCTCCCAGACCACTAGTGGTTCCCTGGTTACTCTGGTGCCTGGCCCCTATGGCCACAGACAGATGGCTACAACATTGTCCAGCAGCTCTCTGGCCATAGGTCTGAGTCTTTATCCATGAGAAGGCTGACAGATCATACTAGAAGATGCATCCTATGGTTAGTGTCCTCCAGGCTATGTCTCTATAGACAGAGGTGCAGCCCCATGAGCTCTTGCAGCTTTCCAACTTGTAAGAGTGAAGCTTCTAGTGAGGAGCAGTGTAAAAAGTGGCCAAAAAGAGGAGTCACCTGGCCAGTCTGGGAGATTTATCAGGTTTCAACTATGCCGAGAAACCACTTAGGTTTCCCACCATTTCTAAGGACTGCTCCCATGATGAAGGATTTGCAGGATGGTGCTTTAATAGGAACTGTTCCAGCATTTTAATATTAAATGGTTAGATTAGCATGACCATATACATACCATCCATCTAAAATATTTCTACAAGGCAGGAGGAGGAAAATAGGGGGTGAAACATCACTTCAAGTTTTGCTTTGAACCAGTACAAAAGCTCAACGCAAATTCCAACCAAAGCCATCAAATTTGCCTCATTTGGAGAGGAAACCATACAAGAGTGCCAGTGATCATGGGCTCACCAGAAAAATGAAAAATGTCAGTCCAGACTCTCAGGAAGTCTGTCCCAGTTCCTAGAAAATTCAGTGAAACTTTTGGTGAGCAAGGGTCAAGAGTTGCAGTTGTAATAAAATACAACACCAATGGGTTTTGCTGAGCTGAAGATTCTGAACAATTATCTGATAAAATTTACTTACTCTTCGAGGTATAGATAGCCATTCTCTTGGGCCAGCCTCCTTGCATGGATCTGGGAATCCTTGGCTGTAGTGCCATAGGAGATCACCAAGGCACCATACTCACGGCACATTTTCACTCTGGCTAGTGAAGTGCTGGTAGACATGATGACAAATACTGGAATGCGGAGTTCTGAGGCATGGTATGCTACTGCCATGGAAAAGTTACTGTCAGAAGCCACTATCACACCTTTTTTCTGCTGCTCCTGCAAAACACATTTGCTTCTAGATCACACAGTATCACAGTAAATGGCAGCTTAGTCACATAAGCATGCGAAGATTAATGGTGGATGATTTCAACTGTTCTGTGTTATAGCCTTTTTAAAGTCTTCTTCCCCAGTGTTACATTATCAAGGTATGGCACAGATATACAGTATATGCACCTCTACGTGATCTAATCGCTTAAAATATAGGAATCAGGAACGTTTGAGTTTGAATCCCAGCTCTAACATTCACTGGGCCCAATCCTTCTCCCATTGAAATCACAGCCAAACTCAGAGTGATTTTAATAGATACACAATCAGGTCCCCATCTCTGCCCTAGAGAAAATTTCTTGACCTTTCTGCCTCACTTTCCCCCTCTGTCACATAATGATGCAGAGTGGCTATAAAAATCAATACTTCTAAAGTGCCTTATCCAAGCTAAATATTATTTCTTTTACAGATAGGTAACACATCTTATATAACAAGGGGGATAAAACCAGTATTCAGACTGCTGGAATTCTCTCCAAAACCATTCACTAATCCAGGTTCTTCTCTCAGAATCCACACACAATTTAGGATTTCAACTTTTTTTTTGTCAGTTTAGTAGTACATAATATGCATCAGGATCAAACACCAGGAATAAGCTCTAAAATCTACATGCTACAAACTTTTCCTTCAATTATTCCCATAAAATGTCATTAAAAAAATCCTGTTGATCTGTCAAAAGACAGAAGTACAATATTTTAATTAATTTATTCATAGGCATTTCTAGGCTGCTCAACCCAGCAGTATTTGAATACTTAAATGAGGAAATAGAGCAAGCCAGGGAGGATTTATAGATAATAGGGTCACCTTTAATTTTTCAGCATGAAGTTGCACATAGATTCAAAATGTTTAAATTTGTTGTTGTTCTTTATAGGCTTGGATAATTTGTCATACCTGCTGCAGAGATGTTAGCAGGTAAAGGACACCTCGCTCCTTTACAGATCCTGTATACTGAAGGAACTCTTTCTTTAGATAGATATCCATTCCATATTGCTTTGAAAGTCTAGAATACTAAAACACAGGAAAATGATTATTATGTTGCTGTGGTATTTTACATGCCTACATTCCAAGACAGGTCTTTCACTTGTTTTACTGCAGCACAATCATTAGTCAGTTCCAGCAAAATAGAAGTATTACATATTCCAGTAAGAAAGAATACATGATGGTCTGGTATAATTTCCAAGATTCTTGGAAGTTATGTAGATCATGCCAAACAACTGTCCATAAAACATTTACACTGCACCATTACGTATCTGTATATGCACATATTTTACAGCAAAAGATAATTCAGGTATTTTTAGAGTAATACTTAAAAAAAGTTTATAAGTTTTATTTTTGACTTCCTTTCTTGTATGGAGCCACCTTACCTGAATACCACATGTGCATCATTTCTCACATGGATATGGATACCACTTACAAGTCTGCATTTTTTTTAATATTACTTTATTATATACATCGCTACATGAACAAAACCATTTCACTTGCCACCAAAACGCAATTCTCTGGTACGAATGTGACTGTTATATAAATAGCATACAACTTTATGAAACAAACAGGCACTTGATTTCCACTGACTTAAGATGAGCGTAAGGACTATGGTTTGCAGGATCAGGCCCTAATTTAGGATAGTGAATGAAGAGGGGTTGTGTTATTTTAAATGTACAGCTGGACGATATATATTAAAACTCTCTGTATGTACATATAGCAATGCATCATACCATATTTAATTATGACAACTTTTTGGTATTGTTGGACTTTTAAAGTGCAATGCATTTTATAGAAAACAGAAATAGACCTATATTTTCAATTCAGTTAAGCTATTTTCAGGTGCTTAACTAACTCAGGCTACATCTGCACTATGTGTAAGAGACATTTTAACTAGCAGGCCACCCTTTTCAAATTTCTCCTTACAGTCTTCCATAAGGCCTAAGTATACTACAACTATTATATTCCTCATAGTAACAATAGCTGTCTATTCCCAGATCTGCCCCCAATCTGCTGTATGCCTAGGGTTGCCAACCCTCCAGGTTAATTCCTGTAGACTCCAGAACAAGAGATTAATCTTTAATTAAAGATTACATCATTTGATGAAACCTGCAGGAATGTCCAGTCAGAATTGGCAACCGTTTGTGCAGTGAGGCCCTATTCTCAGCTAGGGCCTTCAGTTGCTACTGTAACACAATAGCATGCACATCAAGAATCAAAGCAATCACACGAATTTATTGCTACATCCCTTTACATCTGCATGCACACCAACTTTGAAAGTTGGTATCTTAATGGAAGATGTTGCAATTGACTGGAGAGATGTTGAAGCATGTTATATTCTATCATTCATATCATATTATGCTTAAAAAGTCTCAACAATTTCTCTCGGGGCCTGAGGTAGAAAATATAGCTCTAATGACCTCGCCACAAGTAGTGCTTTGGAGAAGACATTCATTGGTGTATAACATGATGGGTTTGCCTTTTTCAATTTGGCCCAGAAAATGCGTTTAAAACACATTGCACGCAATTAGATGGCCCTTGGGATTGGTAATAAAATGCAGAACCTTTCACTTTTGTATTGCTGGCTCCAGTCTATCCAATGCTAGCAATGATCAAGTCACTGCCACCTGGAGGCTGACAGATGAGTTGGGAGCAGGGGGAGTGGTCTCATTACAAGTTCATGCACCAGTACACTTCCTTGTGCACAGGTATCCACGTCACGAGGAATACTATCACACTGGCCATGTTTGTGGAGAGGCAAAGGATGAGGGAAGACTCCAATTTACAGATGATCTCACTAGGTGACGGCAGTCTCTTGATAGCATAGTGAAGCTTGCACTACAGTCACTTATGCTAAATCTGTCTGGTTCCTCATAGCTTCACATCCTTTTGGAGTCTGAGTAGGGTGACCATATTTCCATAAGGAAAAATGGGATACCGTATGGGGCTGGCCTGAGCCACTCACCTGAGCCCCCTCCCCATGCAGGGCTAGCCAGAGCTGCTCGTCCGGCACGGGGCTTGTGTCGCTGCTTGCCCAGCTCCTGCCTACCCCCAACCTGAGCCCTGCCCCTGCCCCCGCAAGGGGCCAGCATCACTGCTTGCCAGAGCCCTGCCTAGCCCTGGCCCAAGCCCTGCCTAGCCCTGGCCCAAGCCCTGCCTCCCCACCCTGCGTGGGGCTAGCATCGCTGCTCCCCACCACACCCCACTTTGACAGAAGTGGGCATTTGTCCCATTTGCTCTTGCCAACTGATCAAAAAGGGACTTTCCCAGCCAAAATGGAACATATGGTCACCCTAAGTCTGAGCAGTAGTATTTTACACAGAAGTAAATGATTGTGTGAGGTGCATGGAAGTGAGGGCCCAGGCTATCAGTGTGCAAAGAGTCAGTGCGGCATTTCTGCTCCCCACATTTAAAATAGAACTTGCCATTTAATATAGTCTTCTACACTTTTACCTTATTAGTCACTGGTGCCTTTTTCATTCTTTTTTCTGTCCTAATCCCCATCAGATATGCTCATATCTGGACTTTATAAAGAATGGTGCTTACATAAAACCTGTAGCTTGCCAGAACTTTTAAAGCATGTGTGTTCTGTGGATTCCTGTGACTTAAGATGTATTTTGGAGAGGTTATATTAAGCAAAATAAATGTTAAAAGCCACAGAAATTTTTATAGATAGCCAAAATCAGAGAGGAAATGGTAAATTATTTACGTTACATATCCAGCACAGAAAAAAGTTCACTCAGTTCTGCTTTTCTTTCCTTAATGCAGTTTTAATCTGAGAAATACCAACTCAAGTCGTTGAGCATAATGAAAAACTTACAGAATCTATACACCCAACTCACTGGTTCCAATACTGATGCTTATTTACTCTTCCTGCAATATTCACTGCACATAAACAGAAACTTGGTGTGTCAGCACCAATGTTCAGTTAGGCACAGAATCTAAGTGGCACAGTCAGGGAAAATGGAATAGAGCTCTGAGCAGTACAGATAGGGAATACAATGCAAATCAACCAGTTTGCCTCTACTTTACACCATTCCAGCTAATATGATCTACCCAGTTGTTTGTACCTCTGCAGGGATAATGTCTCCCTCACATCCACTGAGCCTATTCAGGGCCATCCTTAAGATTTATGGGGCCCTATGCCCGAAGGCAGCCTGAGCTCACAGCCTGGGGAGGGGCGGGGAGGGGGCGCGGAGAGGGACGAGGCAGCAAAGGATAGTGAGCCGCCCGGCCCACCTCACGGCGGCAGAGAGTCACAGCTCCCTGCCGAAATCCCTGTACCCTCTCCCTCACGCAGAATGTGCGGCACAGGCACATTCAGCTCCGTGAATACAGCCCCTGCCTAAGGAGGCTGCAGCACATGCTGGGTGTATGGGAGCCGACCTGCTCTTACCTGCTGTCACGGGCGGGGGGTGAAGCTGCTGCTTGGGGAGATTAGCTTCCCAGCCCACCTCTTCTGCCTGTGGCCCTGCCCATACTCCACCCCTGCTCTGTTCCAGACCCTGCCCCTACTCTAACCAGGCCCCACTGTCTATCTCCTCTCTTCCCTCCCACACCCTGATCACTCCCTTCCAGCCAAAGCTCTGAACTCAAATGAAACAAATGACATTTGGGGGGAGGGGTGAGAGAACCAAACCACCACTCTTCTGCAATTTCTTTCTAAAAAAAAATGGAGCATGTTTTCCACTGAATGCCAGAAGGTGAAGACTGGACATGCAGAAGGTACCTTATTAAAACCACTAAATTTGGGAATTAAAAATGTCAGTCTTAGGTTTTTTGATATACCCTGAAGTTTGTCAGAGATTTATTTGCAAAAACTTTGTAGTAAGGGCAAGTCAGCTGTCCTGCTGAATACAACATTAAACATATGGAATACATGAGGCAGCTCTTCTCTGTTTTACATTTTCTTAATCAATATTTCTAAGCTGATTTTGTATTTTAAATGTACTCTTAAGCCTTCATAAAGTAATAATTCCAGATTAGCACATTTAACTCACTGAAACGAAGACATTTTAAATTAATCAGCTACAAAGATTTAGTGTGTCATAACAATGTTCATCACTTTTAGAAAAAGGGAACACCAATTTACCTTGTGCAATCTCCATAACAGACGTTTATGAAATTTCATCAAACTTTAAAAAAATATGTTTCCAAAACTTTTAGACATAACAAAGGATTTTATATCTTACTAAGGTACTGATTTTGCTGGAGGGTTCTCTTAAAGCTAGTTCATCAAATAATCAGAAGTAAAGAAAGGGAAACTCGTTTGTCCAGCTATCTAGCAGAAAAGGCGTGTCCTCCCGTTAAGGGCTCTCTTCAACAGGTGAGGGGTGAAGGGAGAAAGGCTTGATAGAAAGGAAGGGAAGACTTTGGAAGCAAGTTTTTTGTACTATAGTAATTAAAATTAAAATGTGTATTTTAGATAAGAGTGGTCCTTTGAAGAATTATTTAAAAACCATATGTCTGAAGATCCAAGCATTTAAGGTGAAGATAAATACCCAGATTGTGCATCTAAAAATGTATACAAGGATTTTTAAGAGATGTGATTTTATCATCTTCAGCAACACTGAATGAAATATTTTAAAGCAAATTTTAAACTAAGGTCCTGTAGACTACTTGTTCTGAGTAATATAACAGCCGTGTACAACGGTTTTTGACAGTAAATTCAGAAACTGACAGTATATACCTGGGGGCTGGCATATGCGTCTTAAATGGCTTTATTACCACCTTGAATGGCTCTTTAATGGTTTTAAATGTGGTGATAATAGTTCTAGCAGCGGGAACGCTTTTTCATTTTTAAGTTACTAGATCCCCTCCAGAGGAAGACTCATCAGGCTGCAGCAGCTAGCTGTGGGAGCCTGCAGGAAGGCTCAGAACAGAGAAAAGAAGAGATGGGAGGGTGGACATTAAGACCCGGGGTGCATTAAATTTTCAGGTGCCCTATCCAGCTGCGTATGCCTAAGGATGGCCCTGAGCCTATTCCACTGCCCACTTGCGTATAAAGTGTTAGGAAATCTTAGCTATGGGCAGCACGCCACTGCTCTGTCTAAAACAGACACACAAGATAGGACACAAGGGAGACTCAAAGAAAGATGGTGGCTTAAAAAAAAAGTCTCTGTTTTAAAAACACATCTATTTTTCCTACTATCTTTCTCTCGCCCTTGAGGCAGTGTGGAATGGTTAGAGAGAAAAGTAAGGGGCTGGATTATGTTCTCTCCTGTTATTTTAGTTGTTAGTTGGACAGTGGAAATAGTGAAGAAAGACCTGATTCTTACTTTGTTGTGGCTTAAATATCTGAGGAAAAAATCCAGCCAAAGACAGAAAACACATGAAAAACAGATAGCTAGTAAACCTGAGCTATGTGTGCTTATTCAAGTTACCTAGGTAGCAAGATATTTGGCTCCTAAAGACCAATATACACAAGCCATGGAAAAGGCATATGCATCTTGTGCTCCATACTTTCCCTGCTCGCTGCATGCTACTTACAGAATTTAACTCTGGATGTTTAGAATCATGTTTGTTTTACAGATCCCATGATGTTCAGTCCCCATTTGGATTGTTGTCTCCAACATAGTGCATGCTGGGTTATTACGCTGGAGCCATCACCTCAACCCCAGAACACGGACTTTTGCTCCAGCAATATAAAGCACTTATCTAACCCATTATAAAGGATGCAGGCAAAGTTTTACATAATTTCCATTAGGATATTGGTTCTTAATTTTATTTTTTAAGTGGATTACACAGTCATCTACCACCAAATTTAAATCTGAGGCCCGGCTGGAAAACGTCTGCCTCTTGTGAAGTGAAGGATTTTTATGCTGCAAGTGCTGCCATAGCTTTCAGTATAACTGTTGAAAGGGACACAACCAATACACAGTTTACTGCTACATAAGCAAGAAGATACAGTACTTGTGGCAAGTGGTTTTAACTGGGTGCATAATGCAGGAATATTGTTCATTCTACAGGTCACTGTAACCAATTGAGAATTTAGAATAGTGAAAAAACAGAAGAAAAAATGTAACATTGTTTGAAAGGATTATCATCCTATAGAGACGCATCTGCTGCTATTAATGCACATTCCTGGTCATTCTGACTAACTCCCATAAGACAAGAGAGATTCAGAGAAAAAAGCATTGTAAATACCATACCATGCAGGGGGTTTTCTGGACACCACTCTGGATTTTGAAAGCTGCAGCACTAATATCTTCAAATCGAATCAGCTTATTAGAGGTTGGCTGGCTGCTTCTACTGTTTGGCTGAGTGACTGGGTCAAGGGCATCTCTGAGCAAGTCCTCATTACGGCTCATGATCTTCATTTCCCAAGTCTTCACATCACAATTCAGGTAATCCTCCTCCCCAAAATCTTTCAGTCTCTCGGGGTTGATGGATGTTGGCCGCTGTCCAACATGGCCATTTCTAATCGGCCCCTCTTACAGCAACAACGTTCACAAGGGTGTTGGGGCATCTTGTTTTTTCACATTCCGGTCACTCCTAAGGAAGAATGAAATAATCTTGTTATAAAGCAATAACAGTCTGAATGATTAAAAGATTGACACCTACTGTTTAAGAAGGACACCATGCCTCGTCTTCTCTTTCACTTGCATGCCTCAGACAGATACATTAATTTATTAATGGACCACATGTTCCATGTGCATAGTGAGTTCACGCAGCTAGCCAGCTGGCACAGTGGCAGCAGATAACTGGGTACATGAACAAACCAAGGAATTATCATTCCCTTGCTAATAAGGATGTACTGTGCACCATATGGAGCTAGATTTTCATGAGTGCTCAGCACCAATAGCTCTAATTTGTTCAAAGGTTGCTGAAAAACTCTGGCCCTATGTTCACAGAACTACTGAAGTCTGGAAAAAGACAAAATGTCTGTGACACAGCACTCCTTTAAAGCTAATAATAGCAGTAGCAGGTGTGATTATATCATATGCATCAGGTGGCTGCTTCTCTGCTCTTAGATACTTGTAAAGTACACTGTTAGCAGCCATTACCTGGCATGTGATGGGGATGGGCTGACTGCAGCAAGGGCTAATAATTATGTCCTGCCACGAAGATAAAGGACGATTGCTCCTATGCCCCAATTGAAAACATTCTGTACCTGGATAACACACTTGAAAAGTGAGGAGAAATAAAAGGAATTCATCCTTTGGGGCTGTCATAAACAGATAGCTAAGGGTTAATGTCTCTTTCACCTGAAAAAAAAAGTAACCTGAAGCACCTGACCAGAGGACCAATCAGGAAACCAGACTTTTTTAGGTCTGGGTGGAGGGAAGTGTGTGTCTGAGTTCTTTGTCTTGAATCTGTCCCTCTCGGCTATGGGAAGGATTTTTCTATTTCCTGCTTTCTAATCTTCTGTTTCCAAGTTGTGAGTACAAGGATAGGTTTGTTTTTTTGTATTTACATGTATGTAGTTGGAGTGTTTTGAATTGTATTCTTTTTGAATAAGGCTGTTTATTCATATTCCTTTTAAGCAATTGACCCTGTATTTGTCACCTTAATACAGAGAGACCATTTTTATGTATTTTTCTTTTTACATAAAGCTTTCTTTTTAAGACCTGTTGGAGTTTTTCTTTAGTGGGGAACTCCAGGGAATTGAGTCTGTGCTCACCAGGGAATTGGTGGGAGGAAGAAGTCAGGGGAAATCTGTGTGTGTTAGATTTACTAGCCTGACTTTGCATTCCCTCTGGGTGAGGGAGGAAGAGAGATTAGCTCTCGGTACTTCTGTTTCCAAGGCTGGAAACGGGGAGGGTGGAATCCCTCTGTTTAGACTCACGGAGCTTGTTTCTGTGTATCTCTCCAGGAACACCTGGAGGGGGGAAGGGAAAAGATTTCCCTTTGTTGTGAGACTCAAGGGATTTGGGTCTTGGGGTCCCCAGGGAAGGTTTGGGGGGACCAGAGTGCCCCAAAACACTCTAATTTTTTGGGTGGTGGCAGTTTTACCAGGTCCAAGCTGGTAACTAAGCTTGGAGGTTTTCATGCTAACCCCCATATTTTGGACGCTAAGGTCCAAATCTGGGACTAGGTTATGATAGGGGCCTATCGGGGGTGGGGGAGGGAAGGATGACAACTTAAAAAATGCTAACACCATACACAGGCATAGGTTGTGCCAGTGGATCTCCAGTCTCTTCTTAGTTTCTCTGAGAGATATGCACATAATGCACAAGTGTAGCTACCTGAATTCATTCATGCCTTATTTTTTAAAAAAAAAAAGTAAATTAGCAAGTCATCAAATCAGTCTGACAAGCAGTTAACCAAGCCACCAAACAACCTATGCCCCATGTGTAGAGCCAAATTCAGCATTCATTTTCACCAGTAATACCCACTGATTTCAAAGAGTTTCATGGCAGAATCTGACTTAGTCCAGGATAGGAACTATACTTTATTACTAATGTTAAAATAAAACCCTCACTTAAAAATATGAAGGAGAAAAAGTATACATTTAAAAAAAAATAATATTAATTGCCTAGGTACCAGTGATCATGATCTCACTACATTTATTTTGTGCAAAGAGAATATGGCAATCAATCAATAATGGGCCATTTTTCCAAAAGTTAAAGCAATTGTCAGCCTAACTGACCAAGAACATAAATTTTAAAAGTGGGAAGTTTTAACAAAAATTAATGAATGTCCAAAACCCACAATTCTGCAGACATATATAAAATAAGGTTATACTGGGCAAAAAGTTATCCTAGTTAAAAGATGTGGAAATGGCAATAAAATGAATAATTTCTATATTAAGAGGGGAATTAAACAGCAATGAATAAGTGAAAAAATATAGGCAACTGATAAGGGAAGTCAAAAGAATACGTGAAATATCGGTGGCCAATAGGTTTAAGAATAATAAAGGTGCATGTTTTAAACATTAGGGAATACACCCAAACTTAGGTCAGGTATAGGTCCCATTGCTAGATACAGATGGTATAACTGTAAATACTACTGTAGAAAAGGCAGAAATGTTTAATAAATATTTCTGTTCTGCATTTGGAACAAAGCAGAAGGCTATATCCATCCTATATGATGCTGGGGATGGAATAGAAAGGAAGCTGTAAAGCAGCATCTGCTAAAATTAAACATTTTCAAATCAACTGGCCTGAATAACTTACACCCAAGAGTTTAAAGGATTTAGCAGAGCTCTAACCACTAATATAATGTGTAACAAGCCTTGAAAAACCAAATTCCAAGGATTGCCAACAGTTTCAACACATCAATCCCAGGTACAATAATGCAATGGTTAATTTGAGACCATCAACAAAGACTTGGAGGCTAAAATTAAAATTAATGACTGTTGGCATAGTGTCATGGAAAGTAGATCAGGTATGACAAAAATATTTGTGGGTAAAGTTTACAGTTAAAGATTGGTGGGGAAGTAAATAATAAGAGGAAGGTTACTGTTTGTAAAGTAATCTGAACTGCCTGGTTAAATGGTCACAATCCAACAAATGCTTTTTAATACAACCAAATGCAAGGTAATACAGCTGTGAACACAGAATGCAAAACTATGCCTATAGTGACTTAGGGGGGCTCATTGTAGATAATCGCCTCAGCATGAGCTCTCAGTGCAATGCTGTGGCAAAATGGCCAAATATAAAAAGTGGTATATCAAGTCGAAAGTGATCTCACTTCTGTACACAGCATTGGTAAGACTGATGCTCAACTACATCATCCCTTCTGAAGCCTACTATCAAGAAGGATGTGGAAATATTAGAAAGAGTTCAAGGGAGGACTCCAAACGTTATCAGGGGCTAGAAAAATGTGAGGCTTAAGGAGCTGAATCTAAAAGTTTATCAAAAAGAAAGTTGAGAGGTGACTCGATCACTGTGTATACATATTTATCCTCTCTTCTTGGATTTTTTTTTTTAAGTGGAATAAGACTAGCATTCCAAATCATCATCCTTAAAGTTATTTGTTGGAGATTATAATGTGTGGTCCTGTGCATGAATGCTCATGTACTGCAGTCTCTCTGAACAGATAAGGCCGAACTTCCAAAAACCTCTTGGAATTTAGGAAGCGACTTTAGAGGGAAAGAGACATAAAACAGAACAGCACAATTGGAAAGATAAGGGATAACTCCCTCTCTCATACTTCTTGCTCATACTTCTGTGGTTTAAAAGAAAAAAAACCTAATAAAAGCCAAACTTTGTACTGTAATAGCTCAGTGTCACTCTAATACGAAACATATATATTTTCCAATACAAGATTTTAGCATCCTTGCCAACATCATCTATGAGCTGTGGTTATTTTCTATGGTCCTGGAAGATTCCCAAGTGATTTAGGAGGCCATTCATCCATGGAAATGGTGATTGGAATGGCTCTTTAATTTTACATTTTTGATCACCATGGGGCTGCCCATTCCAAATCACTTTCAACAAGACCTGGTGCATTTAGAAGGAAATGTTCCCTGGACAAATCCTCACTTTTCCAGAGCTGCAAACCCCTGTGCTGAAGAACTGCCATCAGTGTTCCTACATGGACTCCTGAAGCATGTCAGAGGCTCTACTTCCCAATACATTCTTGTTTGTTCCACTACGTGTCTTGGAAGAGGAATGTTTAGGACAGCTAAGAAAAGGTTTTTGTTATTTTGGATGCAGTCCTGTATTAGCCTCATCAATTGTTTTGCAAATGTATCCTTCTAAGAGTATTTTTGTGAGAGAGAAGGAGAGAAGACTATTTCCCACAAAAACTTTCCTGTCTCTTCAAATTCCTCATTAGAAAAAGCAACATTATTCCATCACTATTCTAAGCTAGATTAGATAAAACATCTGTGTCTTGAACAAGGTCTGTATTCCCAGGCTTCTAGTTTAGCTGGGTTGAAGTTTGTGTTTTAAAGATTCTTCTCAGGAACACATCTGAAAATTGCCACACTCTCAGAGCACAGACTGTGGTTTTAAATTAAACTCTTTCATCCATTAGCCTATAGCTAATGGATTTCTACAGTTAAGTTATTTTGGAGTTGGGAGTTTGTTCCCTTGCATGGTGTCTAGCACAACACATTAGGACCAAAATGGCTCCTACAGGAGTTGTTACAACATATTGCAAGATTCCATGACCTAAATAGGCCTAATGCAATCACGATCTAACAGACTAACATCTCAGTTCAGCAGTTCATTGACTGGCCAAAACAAAACATTTTCTATAACCCAGTAGACCATAACTACTCTAAAGGACAAGGACAAGAACAAGAACACACATGCTCATAACAACTTCCCTAAATGCACAGTTGCCTAGTTCAGAAATTAGTAGAAACACATCAGGTTTCTACATGGATGATGAGTAAAAAGGGTAAGTTACTAGGTAGATACAGAAATAGGTAGTTTATTTTCAGGTTCAAAAGGACAGATTGATTTGTAAGAAAGATACAGATACTAGACCTCATATTTTTCTATTGATATTAAAAAAACCAACACTCTATTAATTAGCATAGACTGATGTAGATAGGCTGTGACATGATACTCCCATCATGCATTCAAGCCATCAAATGTTTTTCTCTATAAGAGGCCAAATGACAGACTGGGGGTTTTGGCCTTATTCCTGGGTTTCCTTGTTTTGGCCCAGGAAAGGGGTGAAGAGAGGTGGAAGGGGGAATAAATCAGACTCCTAGACTTCATCTAGTCTATAGTTTGATGGCGACAGGAACGCTGGGCCAAATTGCCTCCTGGCATAACTCCATTAACGCTCAGCAATTACTCCAGCTTACTTTGTCCATGTGAGAGCTTCCACTGCTACTATGTTACCAGTGGGAAATTCTTGCTAAAGAGGTTAGCAGCCACATCATCAAGGATACAGCTTCAAGTTATTGTTAAGTGTGATTGTCTTGTATGATTTATCTGTCTCAGACAATTAATTTTTTCCCTATAAAACCCATCTGGATGTGCCATCTACCTACTGAGAGCTCATGATCTGTAGAAGTCAACAGCCAATTTGAAGGTTTGCAAATCCACCAACAGGTAACTAATTGCCATGCCTGCATTTATCTTCCTGAAGGCAGTTTGGTTACTTTGCTTAACTTGCTTCTTCACGTGTTTCTTTAGCAGAGAGATTACAGTTAATGCATGTATAAAAACATGCGAACAACAGTCTGGGCAATGAAAAGTAGAAGCATGACTTGTCATGCACCATAACAGTAAGTGGAATATGATTTAGTGATCAGATCTAGAGCTTAGCAAATAATTGATTTTTCACTTCAGTGGCCCAGCCAGAAAACCAAAAAAAATAGTGGTTTGTGTTTAATTGAAACCAAATGGTTTTGTTTTTCCTTGACAAAACACAAAAAACTGAAAAAAAAAATTTTCAGGTCAAATGCAACATTTCAAATGTCAATTAAAAATGGTTTCAAAAATCAAAATGTAAATTTTAAGTGATATTTCAAAATGAAATATTAGTTCAAGTCAACATTTAGTTTAAAAAATGTCATTTTGAATTAACATTTTGAACACATCTAGAAAAAAAAAGTCAACATTTTCATAACAAAGCAGTTGTGACTTTTCCAAAATTTTTGTTTTCAAGGTATTTTTTGGCCAGACTATTCCAAATTCAGGTTAAATTCTCAAATAGTTTCAGTGCCTTGCAAAAATCTCTCTCTCAGTGAATTTGTTATTCTTTGGGGAGAGGGGAAATGTGCCCAGCTCATAAATATATTTCTCTCACAATAAAATCATAGCTATTTCCAAATGAATCAGCTGTGCTTTTCAATAGATTCTCCTAGAAAAGCTCGTGAATGAGCTTCTTTATTCCATGTGACTTTCTAGCACACACATTAAACAAATATCAGCTATCCAAGTTTTATTGCATGCATATAATTTATGCCATTTCACCTTCAGTGTGGTAGTAAATCAAAACACATGCAAACATGGCTTATAAACCTACTTTTCTGTGAACAGTTGCTCAGCATAGCTGTGGGGGAGGGGAGAAAAAAAAAAAAAATCCATATGAAGACATTCCAAAGAGAATGAAGGAACTGTAGGAAATTATTTACTTATACAGACAGACAGTCTTACCGAATACAGTCTCAATGCAGCGGCATGGTCATTGGTTTTGAAATATGCTCTTAAAATGAGAAAAAGCTTGGAATAAGTTTTGTCTTTTGGTTTGTCTGCTTTCAAAACTCTCAGCATTGTAAATTAAGTGAAGTGGCATTTGGGGGAAAAAATTCTGCACACTTTATTTGAACCACAAAGTTGCCTTTTTTGTTTCAAGGAGGAAAGAAATACACACTTATAGTTATCTTGCAGTAGCTCGTCAACTGGCTAAACTCCACACTCAGATGCAACATAACTGCTAAGTGAAACCAATGGGCATTGGACACATATCAGAGGACAAAATCTGATCCATTTGTCAGTCTTTCCATCTACTGCGAAATGAGTATTTATGGGCAGAGACGACAGAAATATGGACATCCATACAAGAAGTCACTATACTGCTTATATTAGCCGTAAGATGATGCAGGAATGTAGCAATGGCTGGATGTTAAATACCAGAGCCTCACAGCCTTCCCACTACTCTCAAAAAAACTTCAATTTAAAAGATAAAATCTTTAGGATAGCTTGAGAACATTCTAACTGGACATTTGTAACTTTGATCCATGCTGATACAGCCAATTTCACTAATTCTTCACATTGGGCTTTAAAATAGGTTGTACTACTTCTGGAATACTCACTTAGTAAAGAATAGGTATACTATCATGATGCTACATTGATAGGTCAAATTTCAAGACCAAAATGCCAAATTTCAGGAAATTTTAAGATGACTTTATATAGCAAACCTCCACTCCTAGAAGAAATAATTTGTATTTTGCTGTTCAAATAAGCAAATCTTGTGAATTCTGACAGCTGGTACTACCTGAGTAAATAGTAATTAATTGCACAAGATTTGTGATGCCAGGGGGCGGTCAAAGCCAAGTACTACTTATTAAAAGATAGAAGGATACCTGTTGCTCTTGTAAATAGATTTTACTTACTTGTGTAAGTACTGTTTAAACAAAGATGATTGCAATGTTTTCTGAAGAGCGTTACTCAAATCAACATGCTCAATAAATCCCCATGACATCAGAAGCTGGAAGATTTAAATGACTTGCACGCCCTGTCCCTTTGAAAATTAATAGGCTGACAATCTAGTGGAAAGTGATTAAAATGACTGTCTATTTCAGCCTTTTTTATATTACGGTGTGGTGTTGTGTGTGTGAAACACAAGTATTTGGTATCTAGTTTCATGTAAGATATTATCGACCCTAGCACAGGTTTTTAAGAAAATTGGTTCTATCCATATCTAAGATTATACTTCATTTACTGTTTCTTATGTGGTCATTAGACTACTGGAAAACATGCTGGCTTATTTAGAGATTATAACTACCCATAGTTCACCAGAATTTTTGCTATCATTGCATAATAAGTAAAAGATATTCAGTGGAAATAGTTGCAGTATATATAATGTAACTGTGAACACATTAACAAGCCTTTATTTATACAGGCTGTCACAGAACATTTCCTGCCTAAGTTATAGAATTATCAACAGCATGGAAACAATATTGGAAAGGTGATATATTTTATTTCAGTTATAAGACAACAGGTCAAATTCTGACCTTAGTTACACTAACGGGACCAGTTCGATTTTATTGTGTTTCACTAGTATAATTAAAAGAAAGGATTTGATTCAATGGGCCAAATCCAGCCTTGTGCAAGTAAGTGAAACTCCACTGATGTTAATAGAATTGCACCTACTTGTGTGAGCCAAATTAGATTCACTGGACAAGGCTTTCCTAACTTAGGCACCTAACTTCAGGCACTTGAGTGTGCTAAGGTCAATGAGAGTGGAGGTGCTTACTTTAGATACCCAAGTTATGCATGTTTTGGGCAGTGAATCGAATGTGGCCCCCCAGATAAGCAGGTGCAATTCCACTGGTAACAACCATTCCACAATGCTAGACAAAAGGCCATTCTTCCCCTAAGTGCAATGACTGAATATTTAGTCTCCTTGTGTGTACAAAAGATGGTGTTATGCAAGTGTTATCTGTAAACAAGAGATACCTCCAAGTCCATTAAAAACTATCAAGCTTTCCATTTTATTATAGGGTGCCTGCTTCACCAACTACCACTCAGCCACGAAGAAACTCCTGAACATGCTAGAGGACACAGCCACCCCAGCCCTGTCTAATTTCTGACCACCAAACCAGACAAACAAACACTGTCCCACTCTAGAGCGCTGTAGAATGTAGCCAGCTGGGAGTAGGAAGACACCACTTTGAGAATGGTTCTGTGATGATGCCTGCTGTATGGCAGTGATTCCTCTCGAACATCTGTGCCCAAGTCCCATGCTTTGAATGGGCAAAGAATGCTTCTGCTCTTTTCCCCCCTTTGCTATGACATTGATGACAGATTACAAGACCCTGGTTCTGAGACTGGATAGCCAGGAATGCCTATGAAACCCCTACTCAGGTGCCTATACTCTGATTAATTAGGTCAAGAGGGAAAATAAGCTGACTGGGACTGCAGTGAAAGAGGGAGGTATTGCTAAGACACACAGAGTACTCCCCAATCCCTATGTCCTGCCCATGGCTTCAAGGAACTGTGGGTGGTCTATTGAGCGTGAAATTCACGGTTTTGTGGGGTTTGCTGGCAAGTTAGAATACGGGCAAAACAAGCTTCTCATGGATGAGTTGATCTAAGTGACCAACAGAATTTGGATCTACAAGTTAAGTTTCAACTCTACTACAGTCACTAAAAGACAATATGGGGCTATTCAGGGAGATGTTAGAAGAGTAGCTGTGTGTGTTTATTTCTGTATGATCCAAAACTCCTCTGCATATGTCACAGGGGACAAGGGATTATTATGCATCAACACCGTTCTGATAACCCCCAATTTATTTTAACGAACATCAAATCTGGGTTTAAAAAAAAAAAAAAAAAGAGCCAGATCCTTTTATAATCAATAGACCCATTTGTAGTTTGCATTCAGATAAGGGCAGTCAGATCTCATGCTTCTAGGTCTCAATGACTTCCAAGGATGGAAAGATTCTACCCCTGTAAAACATTACTCAGCTGAGGTCTGACCTCTAAGATACTAACTGAACACATCTCCTTAAAATGCTAAGCACCCCTAGCACTTCTCAGGAGTGGCTCAGCAGTTTACAGGAGCCAGCCTTTGTGACACGTGCACAGAAGTCCCTGGGCGATGCTCTGGAACTGCTCCCCACAACACCAGTCAGGACTTTGGGGAGCCTCCTCTCCCTTGGAGCAGACTGTTTTTCAGGGCAAGAAGCTCACATGTCTTCACCTCCTGGGTCTCTCCTTGGAGCATTCAGCATCCTCTGCCCCTTCGTGCGCTTCCCACAGCAAGCCCGCCCCAGCGGTGTCCTGGGGAAGCCACAGGCTCGTGCACCCCTACTTTGCTGTCAGACGTGACTCTCAGCCAGCCAGTTAAAACAGAGGTTTATTAGCATGACAGGAACATGGTCTAAAACAGAGCTTGTAGGTGCAGGCGAACGGGACCCTCAGCTGTGTCCATCTGGTGGGCAGCAAGCCAGACCCCCACGTCTGCACTTCACTCCTCATCCCAGCCAGCTCCAGACTGCCAATCCCCTCCAGCCCTCCTTCTCTGCTCAGTTCCTTTCCCGGGCCAGGAGGTCACCTGATCTCTTTGTCTCTAACACCTTCAGTTGGCACCTTTGCAGAGAAGGGGCCAGGCCACCAGTTGCTAGGAGACAGAGTGGCCAGGCATTTAGGTGCACTGGCCCTTTGCTCTATAGCAATCACACACCCTTATTCCACCACCTAGATACTTAAGAACTGCACAGGGGACACTGAGGCACCAACACAACATTCAGAGAAAACATTAAGAACATTCCCAGTTCGCCACACACGCATTAACAGATTTTTTTTAAAACTTCCTCTGAATCAGGTGTGGGCCACTACACTTGATGGACTAGAAGTCTGATTGACCAAGAAAAATACTGTAGACTAATCCTCCAGTCAATGGTAGTTTTGGACTAAGGACTGCAGATTAATAGATTTTAAGGCCAGAAGGAATCATTATGGCTTACTAGTCTGACCCTCCTGCACAGACCATAACCTTTCAGCCAGTAATTTCTGCATCAAGAGTATAACTCGTGGTTCATTCAGTCCTATGTTCTGAAGTGCATTGAGAACAAAGATTAATGGGAAAACACATCAATACTTGCATATTTGTATGTTATAAAAAGCATCATCACCACCAGCAGCAATTATAAAGGCACCACTCGGAGTGGAACAAGTGCATTCTACATGGCTTGGACCTGCGGTCCAATGGGTTTTCCCCTAGTACAGGGAGCACATACCTCGGGACCCCCTGCAGCACTCTATCCGTAATGGCTGATTAGAAAACCCTTTGTCAGTTTTATTTCAGTAGCACTTAGAGACTCCCAAGGCTGTGGCACCCCACTGTGCTAGGCACTGTACTAGCACACAGTAAGAAATGGTCCTTGCCCCCCAGGCACTGACAATTTAAGGGTGGGTTTTTTCTAAAGTTGCCCAGGTATTTAGGCACCCAACTCCCACAGAAAGTCATTTGGACTTCTGCCCCTAAAACCCTCCAGCACTTTGGAAAGCCTCCCCTGAATAAACAAGACAGACCAAGGAAGAATTATAATCACTGTACAGACTTGAAATCAGGGCACAGAGAGATTTAAGCAACTTGCCTAAGATCATGCAGGAAGTCTGTGTCTGAGGTGGGAACAGAACCCAGATTTCCCAAGTCCCAGTCCCAGGCCTTAGCCATTCATAACCATGCCTTAATGATAAGCCTACCTCTCTACAGACTAAATGTACTGGGTGATGGAGCCAATACATCACAACCAGAGAGTTTAGATGGAGTTTGTTTCAGTTAAAATAAACTAATTGAATAACCAAGCCGGGAAATGGTTTGGACACTATACATACAGCAGGCACATTTGTCTCCGTTCCTCATGTGCAATGTTCTACAATTAATAGATGTAAAGCTCAGGCCCGATTATGTCTGCAGCCCAGCAGTCAAGCTGAAATATCAAGTTCTATGTATTTTCTCTCTCTCTCTCTCTCTCTGTGTATAGCATTAGCTTCACTAATTCAGCATCATCCTAGGCAGAGCCAAGTCAAACCCTTTATATGGCTTCAGCCTGACCAGCAGTCATGTCTGAACAGTCACTGTGACCTCAGACCAAACAAAAGCCACTGCTTAAAGCTGGCAGTATTATCCCCTTAACAATCTGACATCTCCTTCATATGGGAATTAGAAATGTGGAGGCACAATGAGTTTAAATGGCTACACTTTGTGTGGTTCATTTCCTGTGATGCTAATGCTAGAATAATTCCACAAAGTCCCCTTGAATGGACGGAGCTTCTTCCTTAAGAAAGTCAAATGAACAATATTTACTTCAGGGCTGGCTGCATCTGTTACGAAAGAGAAGGATCAAAGCTAAAACAGTGTAAACATTTTTATAATTTAAAAAAAAACATAAATGTAGAGTTCTGAGTTTATTAACCAAATGAGAAGTTTTCTATTGTCATTTCTTACATGAAAGCTAAACAGCACAGATGAGAAGGGTGGTCTTGTGTTAGAGGCACCGGACTCAACTCTGGAGATCTAGATTCTATTCTGGACTCTGCTGAAAATGTCTTACATGACCTTGGAGAAGTCACTTTCTCTCTTTCTGACTCAGCTCCTCATTCGTAAAAATGGGATGATAATACTTCACCTGTCTGTCTTGTCTGTATAGGTAGAAATGCTCGAGTGTGCTTAACTTTGAGGACATTGCTATCAGTACGGCTACTGAATATTTAGCACAAATGTAAGGATTTGCAGGATCAGAGCCTTGGAGTGTAAGATAATTGGGGCAGGGAACGTTCATACCTGTCTGTACCTACCACAACTGGCCATTGATCTCAACTGGGGACTCCACACACTATTGTAATACAATAATTAACAGTAGACCATGATCAACAAAAAGACATCTAACATGCCATTAACACCAACATTCCAGAAATACACAAGTAAACGACCCACAAGACAGTTCATTTTCAGTATTTCATTGACCACTTCAGGCCTTTTTCCATCAGGATATATTTATAGAAGGTAAAATCTTGAGTCCCATAGATAATTCAATTCAGTCTTCACCTGTAGTGGTGAGACAAGTTCATTCCCAGCGCTGCTCCACTGATTCCAATACAGTGACCCCAGCAATCACTTTGGCCCCGAGAGCTTTAGAAAATATTGAATAACTACAATCACTTTTGTTTTTCTAGGAACTGGGAAAGGAAAGGAAAACAAAAAGCATTACCTATAAAGCAGAGCAACAAAATACACAAAGAGGTGAAGCACAACTCCAACTATACACCATAAGGAGGCAGAAGGGATCCAGGGGAAGTGATGTCCACGGCTCCAGCCCCAGGTACAGCCCTGGAACTGTCCATCACTCGTAAGGAGCAATCTAGTTCTAAGTCACAGAGTAATATTCTCCAACCTTTGCCCAGAAAGGATCATAGTCTTCCTCTTCCCTGGAGCATTCCCTGGGAGTTCTGTTCTTAAACTTTGGAGTAGAGAAACTGTGCCCGCAAACTTCATAGCAATCCCAGCGTAGCCAAAGCAGTGAGACCCCAGGCAACTGGACTTCACTTGCCTTTGGAATGTACCGCCCTGTCCAGCTGGAGGGATGTGTGCTCTTTGTAGGTGACTTGCTGTAAGCAGTCCTCTCCAACGGCTAGACAGGGCAAAAGAAATGACCTGCTGCTGCTATTTACAACGAGATTATTTCCCAGGCCAGCCTGTCCCTGTCAATTTGAGGTCAGAGGGCCTGGATTATACTAGGTGAACATTCAGTGTTGGCCGAACACACAAAGCTTTAGATACTTAGATTACAGAGCATGATCTAGGTTTGTATAACTGGCCGTGAAGTTAGCAACATTGACTTCTGCAGAGACAGAAGCCACAAGGACAGGCTTTTGCACTCTCGTGAGGGGGTCATAATGGTTTATGAACTCACAATGGGGAATTTTACTGACACTGGGGTTTTATACTACTTAACCCACAGCCTAGGAAGCAGAGTTTTAGCATGCTGGATCCTTGGAAGTCTGGAATAGGAGCCCTGAATTCAGCAGTGTCAGCAGCAGAGTTGCATGGAGTGATGGGCAGCTTTGCTCAGGGTCTTCAAAGTAGGATAAAGTCTATACATCTATTCAGGGAAAGTAGGAAGACTAACCTTTGGGGTCTAGAGGCAGAAGACTGTGGTGACAGTCTCTGAGGTCAGTTCTGGCCCCTCGGTATATGGGTGCTTTTAAAGGAGTATTACTAAAATCAGTGACAGAGGTACAGAGCTGCAAGACTTCATGTTTATTGGTGGGAGGGAAAGATACGTCAGGGACAGGGAATTTCACTTCTTTCCCAACGACAGAGCATAAGATTTAGACTGCTGGGAACCCTACATTACTGCAACTTTTAATTGTACCACCACAGCCTCAGTCATTTTTTTCTCCTCCCCACCACAAAAGGCCTGTAGGCATTCACCCCCTCATCCGTACTCTCCAAGCAGTGACACAGTTGCTGCACTCTCTCAACTCTCCATACTTCCCCCACTTCCAGTTCTCCACTCATCAGCTGTTTCGGGTGGAGAGGTGGCTTGGCTGGGAACCATGAGAGGCCATGCTACACGTGGTCTCACTCAGCAGAGTGCCATGGGCGCAGGAACACCATGTTCAGTCAGTGGCTACAGTCAGAGCCCTCAGCCTTGTACATGTCAGCTAAGCCCAGGGCCAGTTTTATTAAAGTGAGTGGACTTTCAAGGAGTCATCAGCTGCTTTACCTGGAGAACATTGGAAGAGTAGGGGTGGAGTAGATAAAGATTCGCACTGCTCCTATGATATAACCAGTGTACTCTTATTTCAAATGCTCTGAGAAGGATCCTATTATTATTACCAGCATATTATGAAGCACTCCTAACTAAATGCCACATGGCTTCAATTAAAGACAAAAACATTTCCCAAGGCACAGGGAGCCTTGCTGCTTTCAGAGCGAGATGGGGAAACCTGCGCTGAATGCTAGGGGGTAAAGGGGAGAGAGAAACAAGGGGACCATATATTTCAGGTATAACAAACGCTGTGAATGCCCCAGGCTGGCTGGCACCGCCAGGTTGAAAAACTGTTGTAGATGCTTGAAGACTGCTGTCACTTTTTTTAACAAGATGGTGCGAGCAAAAGTACTACCAATTTTCCATTCTTTCACCTCTCACAAACCCGCTTCTCAGGAATTTATTTTTACTCTTTTAATACATGGGGAAGCTGAGGCACAGAGAGGACTGACCCCGAGTCACAGAGTGAGTCAGTGGCAGAGCTATGGAACAGAACCCATGAAGCCAACTTCTGCCAATGACCACAATTTTTAGATTTGTACAGCACCTAGCACAAGGCATCCATGTTGGGACCATTGAAGCCATACTTACTATTGTTTGTATTATGGTAACAGGCAATCCTTAGAACTATTTTGCCTAGCAGCTGCCAGCCAGTTTACCAAGTTGAGGCTATTCTGGGGAGAAACACTCAAAACTAACTGCCATCCTGCAAAGACACACTCCAACTGCTGGGAGAAGACACTTCCACAGTAAGGTTCAAGTCCATGTCAAAAGTCCATATCCCAGACTGAAAGCCTTGCCAATTAAGTTTAGGCTGGAAATGCTGACAGCTGTATCTCAGAAGGTGCTGCATTACCATAATTGCTCTAAGTTAACAGCCATTTTCCGAGCTGCTATTTCCTTAATGAGAGATAAATGGTTAAACATGCCTTATTATTAGAGGTCTCTTCCTCTCATTCTTGCCTGTCAGATTTCATTGTCACTGAAAGCTTCTTATGCTCTGCTGTCTTGCACTGCCCAGACCCATGCTGGCCCTGCTTACACACTATACCCCACGTGCACTCTCACCTGCCTTGCTTTCTCCTCTTTTGAAGCAACCGGATTTTATCACCCTTTGTGGGCACCAATTTTATTTTGAATGTCTATAGTTATTTCCCAGACCTTGACCACTCTCTCTCACTTAAACCCTCTTCATAGCTAGGCAGCCTTCATCTAGGAAGTTAATCTGGTCTTTCCCTCTCCCTAACACCCCTCTCCAGGAAATTCTATTTCCTTCCTTTTTGCTACTGCTATTATTGGAAGGAGTCAGATTATCATGGTGCACTTCCCATTGCTGTCCAAAGACCCAAAACATCCAAGCCTGTCTCCAGTACTGAGTATTAAACCCTAGAGTTGCTAATGAGGCACACTATTCCCTTTTTTCTTTACGGAGACCAAGGGACCTGTCTCAGACTCAGTGCACCTTTGACTTAACATTAAAAAGGTCATACATATCCATATAAAGATACCTCAAAATAATTTATCTAATGCACATCAAGATTTAACAGAGGTGATCAAAAAATTTTAATTCAGAAACTGGAATTGTATAAAAATGATTCCCCCCCCCCAAGAAAATATTATTGTTGATTGTTTTCCAGTTTCTCTTAACAGGTAAAAACAATTTCCAAAGAGATTTGCACACGCATGCACAAACACACACACAGACGCTTTCTTACTCCCCCTCACCCCCCAATAGTTGGTAATGGTAAGAATGTGTGACAACAGCCGTAACGAATTGAAAGTGTTACTTTCTGTCTCTTAACACTTTCAGACAAAGCCATAATTTTCACCTTTCAGAGCAATGCTTCCGAAAGTTTAACAAGTATCAGAGGGGTAGCCGTGTTTGCTGCTTTTACAGATCCAGACTGAAGAATCCTGTGGCACCTTATAAACTAACAGATGTTTTGGAGCATGAGCTTTCATGGGTGAATACCCACTTCGTCAGATGCACATCTGACGAAGTGGGTATTCACCCACGAAAGCTCATGCTCCAAAACATCCGTTAGTCTATAAGGTGCCACAGGATTCTTTGGAACATTTAACAGTATTTCCTCACACAGTAAGAAAGTGTGTGTGGATACTTTCCAACCCTTTTCAAAATTTCCTATGGGAAAATTTCAACAGGGTTTTTTTCCTGCAAATAATTTCATGTGGAAAAAAATCATGGTTTTCCATCAAGCTCTAAAATTAAGGGCTTGCCTACACTGCCCAACAGTTTGGATTACAGGGCTGTGAATGGCAACACACACCAAAGTGTGGCACTGTAACTCCCACGTCTGGACATGAACTAAAAATTTCCTAGTTTGCATTAATGTAGTTCTGTTTGAAGAGGACGAAGTTAACATGACCACACTGTCCGCATAAGGCAGTAACAGTGCAGGACGTGAGCGTGCACTGCTATTCACATCCCAGTAGTCTGAACAGTGGGGCAGTGCAGGCGTAGTCTAAGAGACCCCTCCTGTGGGACTTAATTTTAGTAAATTCTGAAGCACCTAAAACCAGAGCATCTAGACACTAGTTAAGGGATTAAAAGATGGCCCAAAACCCAAATTGCAGATGAAGCAATGAACATCTCACTCTAACAGATATAACCAAAACCTAGAGTCACATCGCTGTAGAACTCCAGTGATTCCAATTCAGATAGCCCTCTGGTTTAGGGAGTTTGAATTCAGCCCAGTACAGAGATAGAATGAGCTTCAAACTTTTGATCAAAACTCAGATCCAGGAGGTTGGTGCCATCTTTAACTACAAATTTTATGTCTGATCTGCAGCAATTAATTAGTGAGAGCAGAAGAAGAGCTTGAAATGGCCTATTCACAATGAAAAATGAAATTAGTTCATGCTCCTATACCAACACTTTGCTACAAATATTCCTAGCCCTGATTCAGCAAAGCATTTAAACAAATGTTTAACTTTAAGCACATACTTTGCTTCATAGGGATGGTCTGGTTTTAAGCACATACTTGCTGCTTTGCCAAATCGGGGCCTAAATCCAGTACAAAACTATATTATTTGAACTGTGTTAACTAAGCAACAACATAAGCAACAATGACATGGTAGTTTTAACAGTCTTATTCCTCAGTATTTCATTGTCTTTTCAGGCCTCCCCTCCTTCCACTCCCTCCGGCAAAGCCTTGTAATTGCTAGAGACACTTTACTTGATCATTCAGACCAGCATAAACATAGCAAAGAAACCCTGAGTTTAGCCCCACAGCTGGTCAAGTGGACACTGACAGTTGAAGTCATCACAGTGGGGTCACCACACTAGCTCTCACACTGCCACCAAATGCAACTGTCAGCTGTGAAGAGAACATCAGTCCACTGGGAGCCGCAGTGAAACATTTCATACAGGCCACCAAACAACTTTTTGATCACTACTGGCCAGCGACAGATTCGAACTAATGACCTAGAAGTGAAAGATTCTCTATCCCATTAGCAATCCTCTCAATGAGCCATCCAATTCCCTGTAAATCCCTTTTTCCAATATTAGTCCCAGTAAGTCAGTTGTTTGCAAGCTTTAGTAACTATCATGGGTGCCTTGTTCCCAGCTTGTTTCTGCAGCAAGCAGCATACTTACGCTTCTACAGTACACCATCTATTTTAAGGATGATCCAGATAACCCTTCACATGTAACCTCACCATCTGCCTCGTGGATATGAATTACCAGACGTCCCACAATTAGCTCTTGCATAGCACTGGGTAAAGTACATTGTGTTAGGTTCAGTCCTTTTGAACCAGTTCTGAAACTGGAAAAGAGCACATCCTTCAGGATATGCCATCTCACTAACCTCTTATCAGCAAGTATCAGAGGGTAGCCGTGTTAGTCTGGATCTGTAAAAGCAGCAAAGAATCCTGTGGCACCTTATAGACTAACAGACGTTTTGGAGCATGAGCTTTCGTGGGTGAATACCCACTTCCTCAGATGCATGTAATGGAAATATCCAGGGGCAGGTATAGCAAGCTAGAGATAACGAGGTCAGTTCAATCAGGGAGGATGAGGCCCTGTTCTAGCAGTTGAGGTGTGAAAACCAAGAGAGGAGAAACTGGTTCTGTAATTGGCAAGGTTTTTGTATATTGCCATTCCTAATGTCTGATTTGTGTCCATTTATCCTTTTCCGTAGAGACTGTCCAGTTTGGCCGATGTACATAGCAGAGGGGCATTGCTGGCATATGATGGCGTATATTACATTGGTGGATGTGCAGGTGAATGAACCAGTGATGGTGTGGCTGATCTGGTTAGGTCCTGTGATGGTGTCGCTGGTGTAGATATGTGGGCAGAGTTGGCATCGAGGTTTGTTGCATGGATTGGTTCCTGAGCTAGAGTTATTATGGTGTGGTGTGCAGTTACTGGTGAGAATATGTTTCAGGTTGGCAGGTTGTCTGTGGGCAAGGATTGGCCTGCCACCCAAGGCCTGTGAAAGTGTGGGATCATTGTCCAGGATGGGTTGTAGATCCTTGATGATGCGTTGGAGGGGTTTTAGCTGGGGGCTGTATGTGATGGCCAGTGGAGTCCTGTTGGTTTCTCTACATACACATTAGGAATGGCAATATACAAAAACCTGTAGGAGAGCACTTCAACCTCCCTGGCCACACTATAGCAGACCTTAAGGTGGCCATCCTGCAGCAAAAAAACTTCAGGACCAAACTTCAAAGAGAAACTGCTGAGCTTCAGTTCATCTGCAAATTTGACACCATCAGCTCAGGATTGAACAAAGACTGTGAATGGCTTGCCAATTACAGAACCAGTTTCTCCTCTCTTGGTTTTCACACCTCAACTGCTAGAACAGGGCCTCATCCTCCCTGATTGAACTGACCTCGTTATCTCTAGCTTGCTTGCTAGCACACATATATATACCTGCCCCTGGATATTTCCATTACATGCATCTGAGGAAGTGGGTATTCACCCACGAAAGCTCATGCTCCAAAACGTCTGTTAGTCTATAAGGTGCCACAGGATTCTTTGCTGCTCTTATCAGCAGAGTGCATAGGGAAGTCACCTAACTATTTGGGGAGTGATCTGTGCATGTATTTAAAGAACAGTAACCTAACTTCCTTGTCAGCTTGCTACAATGATTTTGGATGAGTTTCATCTTATTGTTCATTATCTCCAGGGATCAACTGAATAACCTTCCCCAAGATGATGCAGCAGGCTGAAATGAGTGGGAACAGAAACAGCTTTCCTATGCCATGTAAAGTGGAGAGGGGCGCAGGGAGAAAAAACCAATTCAAAGAAAAAATATCTGTTGGTGTACAACTCTGGAATGGAGTCGGAAACTTTTCTGCAAGACACTTACTGTGTGGGATACAGACACAGGCCATGTTCGTTTATAATTCAGATACATGTGCAGAAGTTAGGTGTCTAAATATGAATTTTGGAAGCTATGTAAGTGATCTAATTTTCACAAAGGCCAAGTACCTTCACATGCCTAGGCCAGTATGCGCTAGTCCAGTGATACTCAGATCTCAGTGCTTCAGGAGCCAAATGTTGATTCCTAATTATCCAAAAGAGCCACAGTCGTGTGAATTCATTATTTCATTTACAATAGTGCTATATATTCATATTTAAAACAGTATGATAGGGGAAATATTTAATTTTTATATCTTATTCTCACAGCAAAATGACTGACCAAATAGCATTATTTTATCAATTACAATTGATTAACAGAGTAAAAGCATGCTGACTGGTTAATAATTAAATCACACAGTATTTTAATATCATGGGCTGCAAAGAGCTACTGGAAACACATTCAAGAGCCATTTGAGGCTTGTAAGCCTCAGTCTGAGTATCACTGCTCCAGACCTTCCTGCAATTCAGAGACAAAAATAGGTGGCGTGCACTCTTTACACAAAAACAAACAATGTGAAGGAACCACAGGCACAGTGGGGACCAAATGGCTGTGTTTATTCACTTTTTACAGCACACTAAGCTTCGCTATGTTCTCTGGTCATGTTCTGCTAGACTCCACCAGAATAGACTGTGACGGTTACCAGAGGGCTCACACACTATTTACAGGGCCACCCGGGGAGGGAGGGAGCAAGTGGGGCAATTTGCCCCAGGCCCCGAGCCCCGGCCCAGCAGCAGTCTGGATTTTCAGCAGCATTTCAACGGCGGGGGAGCCCTTCAGTGCTGCCGAAGACACGGAGCAACCGAAGGGCCCCCCGCCGCAGAAATGCCGCCGAAGACCCGGACCGCCGCCGGGTGAGTACAAGCACCGCAGCTTCCCCGCTTTGCCCCAGGCCCCCTGAATCCTCTGGGCAGCCCTGACCATTTAAAAGGATAATACCCAACTTCTATATTTATTGTTGTGCACTAAAGCATCTCTAACTGCCAAGACGCATGTATCCAATGCAAAATGAGGGCAAAAAAAAATTACTTACACAGGCAACTGATTGCTGTGGGATTCATTTCTTCAGCATAAGTATATTTTTCTTTTTTTAGTTTCATGCTTCATTTCTGATTTAAACCATATTCAACAATGAAAATGAAACAACTCCCAGTTTGATGGAAGGAAGGTAACTTTGGGACTAAAATGAGGGTGCCAGAAAGTAGTGCACCAAAATGACCTGTGGTTTAATGCCATAAATGAGGCTTATGCTACCACACCAGTCTTTAAATGTATCATTCCCCTTTTACAGGCACTAGCGTCCCTTGCTGACACCAGCATTGTCCCTCAGATGAGTGGTAGCAGATGTCTGGGGCCTTGCAGGTTGGCTTCCCAGTTCAGAAGAAATCAGTAGCTCAGATCCTATGTTTAGTTTGCACTATTTACATGACAGAGGTGGTCAAATCATAGAATCTCAGAGTTGGAAGGGACCTCAGGAGATCATCTAGTCCAACCCCCTGCTCAAAGCAGGACCAATCCCCAGACAGATTTTTGCCCCAATCCCTAAATGGCCCCCTCAAGGATTGAACTGACAACCCTGGGTTTAGCAGGCCAATGCTCAAATCACTGAGCTATCCCTCCTCCCCATCATGCAGGACAACCCCATTTTTCAGAAATCACATCCCAAAATTAATGTCCAGTTACTAGGAATTAACTCGGATCTCTGATTAGAGTAAATTCTTGGGGCAAGCTCTGATGCAGCCTCACAGCTCCTTCTCCAAGGACCCTTTCCCTACCCCTACACACAAACTTGCAAAACAAAAACTAGCAATAACACAGCTTGTGTGCCAAGATGGCACTTTTGATTGCTTGCACACTAAGAAAGAACTCAGAAGAAAACTATGTAATAGCACCACTGAGGGACACCTGCCAGAACAGCATAATAAAGACCAATCAAACCAAAATAGACAGGAAGAATGAGCATCAGGAAAGGAACAAGAATAAACAGATGACTGTGGTTTTCCCCGTTTGTAATTCACGTACAGAATTATTGTCTCCCGATACTGTAGAGTGATCTGCCATTACAGATTAGGTAATTGGGCCATCCTCCCCATCCCACCCTCCGACTCTGATCATGACCTGAAGGTGCTGCTCACATGGTCCAAAAAGAGTACCAAGATGTGATCTTGAGTCTGTTCAGACTTACACCCTTACCTGCAGACACTTATGCACTGTGAGTAGTCTCATTGATTTCAGTGGAACTACTCACGGCTTCTAAACTTAAGCACTTGCTTAAGTCTTTGCAAAATTAGGGTCTAAGCCCTCAGACCTGCAATTGCATCCGTGCAGGAAGAACCCCATGCAGGGCCCCTGAGGTTTTCCAGATTACTTCTTGGAGGGGGAAGTGGACTCTTCCGACCACTTTCTGGTCTTTTTCCTCTAAACAGCTGTGAATGGAAGTGACACATTCCATAACTCACAAGGCTCAAGAATTACTATCATTTTCTATTAACTGCCCTTCTATTGGTTTCCCCATCTGTGTAATGAGGATAATGATACTGACCTCCTTTGTAAGGCACTTTGAAATCCATAGATATCAAACTGTTATACAAGAGCTAGGTTTTAAAAATGACCAATACCTAATACCTCAATTAAAATTTAAAATTCATTTTGTGTACAATGTATGTATATCTACAAATGTAGCCAAAGAGCTAAAATTCTAATAAAGCCTGAGAGCAGACACATGTAGGTTATTCTAGAATTGCTCAGAGTAGCTAGCATTCCTTATGGTGTTTAGTTATTTGATGTGTTGTGTTGATAAGAGCTCAAAAAGCCTTCAAAGCAGCCATGCATCATAAATGATGTGACAATAGAAACTATGAATGATTGTGCACTTTGCTGAACGCAAATAAATGTTTCAGCTCAGTGTTAGACAATACATCAGGGCGGATTTGGAAATGGAACACTAAACTCTTTGTTTTCCAGTCAGCACTAGTAGTCTCAAGGTAAAGTACTTAATGGTTCAAAGTCTCTTACCGTGTCCTAGAGACTCTCATTGATCTAAATCCTCCTTCCTGATGTGTCTGATTAAAACACTTAGCTTTGGATCACAGTTCAAACTGTGCTTAAAATCAACTCGATTGGCCCAGTGCCAGGTAGGCCTCATTTTCTGTTGGTGCAGTTGTGGCAACACTGAAATCAACCAAACGTCTGAATTGTGTGTGTGTGGGGGGGGGGAGAACAGCTGTGCAAAATGTATGTCTATTTGGCACATAGGCCAACAACAATAATGAAGGGACCCTGACAAAAATGTACACAAACAGGAAATAAACCTAAGAATAGGTAACCTATAAGTACCAGAATCAGACTAAGAAATGCGTGAGATCAGGTAAGTAGACTATCTATGCAAGTTTCTGGATCATGGCTCTTGAGTTCAGAGGGAAAAAAAAAGTTTACCTGGGTCTTTCAATCTCATTGCTACCCATTACCCACCTTGCTTTTTGGTTGGTCTGCTCCCTATAGTCATTCCCACTCATGAGTTAACTTAGTCTGGGATCAGATCCTGCGGCCTTTGTGCAGTCAGATCTCCTGCTAACTTCATAAAGGCTGAAAGATCAGGCCCCTTATACTGACTATTTTGAGGAAGGAAGTATGGTGCCCACACTCCCCTCCAATCTTTTTACAATATCCAGTTACCCACATGGGGCAGAACATTTCTACTGCTTAGTCTACCTTTTAAAAAAAAAAAAAAGAAAAAAAAAGAAAGCAGCAAACTTTGGGCCATTGCTTCTTGTCTTACCATCTTTTGAGGTGGAAAAGAGTTTCCTTCCTTAGTTGAGAGAGAGAATATTCCTTCTTTTAAATTATTCATAGGCTTATTACAATTCATATCACCTCCGCTTCTCCCATCCTGACTCTTCATTTCTTGAGTATAATCAATTAGCTCCCCGGTTCTCTCCTGTGTATTCTATCTTCCAATCTGTATAATATTTAGTGCTCTGTGAATTCTCTGTATCAGCTTTCCTCAATGCAATGTTAGCAAGTGGCCTTAGAAGTGCATGAGCTTTCTAAGCAAGCATCAAATATTTTTTAAGAGGTCATAATAAAGTTATGAATGCCCTTGAATTACTATTTGGGTCACAGCAGTGTCCATATATATTAATGCAAAATAACTACTGATAAATAAGTGAAGTCACAATAAATAGGTCTGTGTGTACACCTTCCACTGAATTCCAGTGGGGGGTTCTACATTTAAGAACCACAAAATTAGCCACGAAGGACCATGTGAGGCACAATTATACATTTAACTTCGTTTTGGCAAAATGCCGCCACACAAATATTTTGTCAGCGTATGTACAAAACTAGTGTTATCGTAAAACTATAATTGATGTACCAAAATTTCACATTATAAGCAGCATCTAGTATTCTAAATAATGCAGAGCTTCACATGAAAGCCCTCACTTTATTTCACTTCCTGAATCTTGGTCATTATTTGTTCATTTCAGTTTCAGCATTTATTGGAATCACCACTGTGTCCCTGGTGTAACTATCTATACTTGAAACTGTACGAACTGGTGTATATTTCTGTAAGGATTAGTGCATCTTAAGAAATACATGGTCTTTTTTAGAAAGGAACCTCAAGAGAAAAAGACGGAGGGAGGATCATAATTCAGATTATGCATCTGGCTCCAGACAACATCAATCAAAGCCTTGGCTCCTGTTAATTTAGATCTTTTATTAGGTAGTTTAGAGTCTGTTAAGTTTTTTTTATGCTGTGGACCACATTCATGGCTATCTGCATTTCTTTTCATGATCACAAACCATCTGTGTGGCAAATGCAGCAATTGTTTCCAAGAAATAAAGTCTTTGGGAAAGTATTTAAGATGCCTTTTCATGTAGGTTTATAGCTGGAAATAAGGAGAAGCCAGTACTAGATGATCAGCCAGCTCTCATTTGACAATTTTAGGCTTATTCTATATGCCAATGCTGGTCAGGAGCCCTTATGTGATTAACTATGTAACTAAGAAAATATCAGACACTCACATTCTCTGCTCAGTAAAGTTATGAACTGAAGTTCCCAGGCTTGTCTTTTGAAGGCGTTGTGCAGATTTCCTTTGAGTACAAAAGGCTGAGAGGTCAGATATGAAGTTACCACTTTGTGAAAATTTCCCACTTCACTTTACATGGTGTTCTACAGCACACTTGAAGCCCCTACCTGTACTTAATCGGTCGTACCTTGCATTTAGGTTGGACATTCTGGTTACCTTCCCCAGACCTGCATAAGAGCTCTGCGAAGCTCCTAAGCTGGTCTCTCTCCCTAAGAGAAGTTGATCCAACAAAAGATATTACCTCACCCACCTTGTCTCTCTCACATCCTGTAATCGCCACAGCTACAACAATATGGCTAACATTTCTCCTAAAACCTATTTTAAAGGATTCATGGCTTGCTTCTGCTATATGCCACCTGAAACATGACAACATGTGCTCGCTGTATGTTATCAGAAGATGGGTAAAAAATTAACCTCTTTTCTGCTAGTTCCTGCCTGTTAAAAATGCCACTGGAACATTACAGGTAACATAGCAGGAATATGGGGTGCATTGGAGGTGTCTTTTATTCATTATGCACATTTTCATTGAAATGGCTCGTTTGGTCCCTCCCTTTGACAAAGCATTCCCTTTTCTGAATCAGTCTGTGACCTCCTGTAGCTACGGAAAAGGGAGCATAGGCCAATGGTTACAGCCCAATTTAGGAATCAGATTCAGATTCTAATCCCAACTCTACCTCTGACCTGCTGAATGGTCTTGGATAAGTTTGCTTGATATCCTGCACCTCAGTTTCCCCACTTGTTAAGTGTTACCTGTGGTTGTGAGGCTTAATACACTCAGGCACCAAGTCACTCATGGCAACTGCTACAAAAATGCAAAGTAATACAGTGCTCAGCCTCATTAGTATTTGACAACACGACTTCCCTTTCTCCACAGCAAGAGAAGCTGAACTTGCTGTATGCAAGTCCTCCAGCCACCTAAGCCTCTCTCTGCAATCAATTTCTCATGCTTGTGATGAAAAAGGTTCTTCCTCCACTTTCAGTTGTTTTCCACTTTGACAAGTGCAATTTATAAAGCTAACCTGCCAAAGACCCTAGCAATCTAATCCTGATCTCTGGGTTACTCAAATAATTTCCTGACTAGTTTTTCTGCAGTATGATATGCCATGGATCCATTTTACCATTTGGTAACCCTGGTATACTCCACGTTAGTGGTGGGTCGCACTCGTGTATGATCTAAAGTTGCATAATACAGAAAGTGTGTAACAAATGGGTGCAGTATATCTAATAGAAAATATTCTGTATGTTTAGGAAGCAGTATGCTTAGAATAGAGGACTGGAGCGCACAAATTCTACTTCTCCTTCAGTCATTTAGACCTTAGTTAAGTCAATTTCTCCAGACCTAAAATTTACCCCTCTCTGAAGTAGGTATAACTAATATTCACGGATACAGATATTTCACAGGGGTGTTCTGCGTCCTAACGAGGCTTCATAAAGAGCTGAGATCCTCAGTACGAGGCTGGTTAAAAATGCAAAGTGACGATATTATTAAATTGTTTTTCACTTGAACCCCCTATTTTCCTGTCAGTTTCCTGGCCCACCTAGTTGATAACTCACAAAACTCTGAAGCAACTGCTGCACACAGCTTGGAGTCATCATTAGATTTTTAGCCAGTTTTGGCAAATACACTAAGCTAGATTGCATTGGCACCAAGACGACCTAGGAGCAACATTTCCGATTACTGACTCACTGCTGGCTTTCAACACAGTACAAAATGTATTGTTCTGAAGGGGACTGGCTCCAAAGAGGTCTGCTATATTATCCTAAGTTCTCTCTCTTTCTCCCTGTGACAGTATGTGTGTATACCGTGATGCATGCAGTTATTCTCAGCAATACATTATGTAACCATTTAGTTTTTTGCTTTTTTCCACAGTGTCAGCTGTTGGTGTAGTCACGGTGGTCCCAGGCTATTAGAAACAAGGTGGGTGAGATGTTAGCTTTTATTGGACTAACTTCTGTTGGCAAGAGAGAAGTTTTTGAGCTTACACTGAGCTCTTCTTCAGATTCAAAGAGCTCTGTAAGCATGAAATCTTGTCTCCTTCACCAACGAAAGTTGGCTCAGCAAAAAAGATATTGCTTCACCCACTCTGTCATCTACAGAGTTGTACTTCAGTGTCAGAAAATAAGAGCACTTTACTGAAACAATGTAAAGCTTCATGCTCAAAGTACAGACAGACAATGACACTAGTTCAGTTCAACTGCTATATTGCTGCTTATGACAGTGATACTGTCTAGCACGATGTAATGTGAAGGCATTCACAACACAGGCTGTAGCCCACAGAATCTTGCAATGTTGATCAAAGGCAGGGTGACCAGACAGCAAATGTGAAAAATTGGGACAGGAGGTGGAAGATAATAGGGGCCTATATAAGAAAAAGACCCAAAAATCTCTATAAAATTGGGACATCTGGTCACCCTAATAAAAGGTGCTCTGATGTATAATACGTCTTCAGTGAAGACTGCAAGTCCTAGGATGCCACACTCCTGCTGCTTAGAGAACATGTGTATGGCTGCCAACATGACCCTGGATTAGGCAAATACTGACCGTCCCTTCTGTGAATTGTAATCTGTGTCTTTTTATTCACTCTTTTTCTCTGCAATTAGACTAGAAGTTTTCTCATCTTTTCAGAGGATCTGAACAGTTTTCCCATTCATGTTCATTTCTTAAAGTAAGGATAAAAATAAAGCACTTGCTTATATTTCTGTGCTTTGTACCTGGGGATTTCCCACTCTCTTTTATTGGCCTATTATATATACTTTCATACAGAAATTAGCAGACAAGAAGAACAGTTTGTTTGACATTCTAAATGTTAAGGTGAGTTTAGTGCTGGTGAAATCTCTGGTCTTTGGACCTTCACTTATTCCCAGAACAGGTTACAGCAGCAGCAATGCAAACTTCCCACACAAAGATCAGCCATTGGGCTGCAATGGTGCCCTGGAGGGACCCACCCGTGCAGGCAAAAGATCAGTTTAGTTTCCATGTCTATTCAACCCTCAATCTCTTGCCTGCAGATGCCAACAAAGTGGGACAGGTGTCCAGTGAGACCTATCTGGCGCACACTGGAATGGATCCAGAACAACCCCCCTTGTTTTACATACAAACAGCTTTGATAACTTCTGGTCACTACCAGCCAATCACCATTAGCTAAGTTTAGATGGGGAAGGTGAGACAATTCTCAGGGTACCTGTAGGCATGTCTCCTTGGTTTGAACAGCAAAATGATCTCCTAGTGATGAAGTGTCTTTTCTCCATATCTGCTCAGGAGAAAGCTCATTGTACTTCACCCTCTTCTCTCTAATGAAGGATGCTTTTCTTTCCCTAGACGATGCCACAACACTTCTGTTCCTGGGGTGATTTCCCTTTGAAGCCAGTCACTACATCTCCTTCCCTGGTCATAGGGGACTCCACATCAGACAAAATCCTTGCCCAGGATATGCCCAACCCTAGCTTCAGTCAGCCCTTTTACAAGAGATCAGACCCAGGAATGCTACTGATGTTTCTCTCATTACAGCACAAATCTGCCTACAGACTTCCCCTCTTTATTTCATTCCTCCTCCCTACAACTCAGCAATATCATTGAGCATTTACTTACTTCTTTTATCAGTATTGGACTTGTTCAAGTGAAAGAGAGAGAAAAAAGTTTATGAAAACATCATTGGCCAGTGGTATGTTGGGAACATCTCAACAGCTGGATTTTGTACAAACCCATATTCACATGATCTAATTAGTTTCTCGTGTTATGCCATTGCCAAAATGAATACACTGGAGAATGCTTTCTCCGATGGTAATTAGTAGCTTACTTTCCAGAGAACTGGGTCTGTAACATTGTTTCCTCTGTTCCAAAAACTTCCTTCCACTCTTCTGTTGAAGAATTTACTTAATCAGCTTAGTCATGCATGTGCTGTGCTTTTTTATCTAGCAAGTCACTTTGCTGCTAGTTATGTGCTCTTTGCCTGTATTTTTGTTCTAAGATCTAGATCCATAAAGAAACTTCAGTGCTAGCCAGTTTTAGGGACAACTGCAATCCACAAAATCCCTGCTTGGTGGCCACCTAACCCTGCAGACACCTAAACTCAAAGTGCCTAAATTTCTGCCGCTGGGCATCCACACTGCTGCCTCACTTCTAGCTCCCAGATGCCTCTCTTATGTCTAAGACTCCGCACGAGTCTCAAGCCAGGTGTAGATAGGTGTTCCTCCCTGCCCTTGCCAGTGGGGCCTGATCCGGAGCATGCCTAACTCCTCACATAATGGCCAGGGAGGAGGTGGTGGCAGCAGCCTCCCTTATAAGCATTAGCCCAGTTGTTAGGTTACTCATACAGGGTGTAGCAGATGCTAGTTCAATTCCCTCACACACACATACTGATGAAGAAAATGGATTTGAAGAGGAGTTTCCCACCTCTTGGGGAGTGCCCTAACCACCAGATTATAAAGTCACTATAATACAAAGTGGAACAGCTTCAACAAGAGAGAGAGAGAGAGAGAGACCACCTATCAATATTGTATATTCAGCTGCTCGGTCCCAAGAATTGACCTCAAATACAGCAAATGAGAGAGACCAAACTCTCTGCTGTCTACAACAGCATCTTTCAAACAAAACGAAAAGCAGCATTTCTTTAAAGAGTAAAAATGTGTGCATGCTAAGAAAGAGCATTTGTAAGATTATGTACAACAGCACCATCTGGCTTGTATCACATCCAAGTGGGGTAGATTAAAGTGGGCTAGGGAATTTCTAGTGGAAGGCAGCAGGATCCACACAGATTTCCCTTGTGCACTGCAGGTGAGCATGGAGTAGATTCAGGGCCAGTACAAGGATATTTTGCGCCCTAGGTGAAACTTCCACCTGGTGCCTCTCCTCCCCAAAATTGTGCCTCAGACAATTTTTCCTCTATCTGCCATGAGACTGCATCAGCTGAAAATGAAAAACAAATTTTTATTCCTATCAGCTTTTTCCTGTTCACTATTAAAAGTAAAGGATAGTTAGTAAGTGACATGTATTCTCTATGAGTCACTATTTGAATTTCATCAACTGTTTGACCTAGAACATTAAGAAATCAAGATGATCTTTCCTTAAAATTAAGCAATGTTGATTGTAATTGGAAATACACCCTTTTTAGTCTCATATACGTCCTTCCTTCATTCTTTCATATCAAAATCTACTACATTTTATTCTACCTTTAGAATATCCAATTATTATTAAAATTAGAATGGTGGATACTCCATCAAACAACAACTCGACAAGCAGATGAGCTTGTCCAGTCCGGTGAGCTGAGGAGCGTCACTTTTCCTTGCGCAGCAAAAGTCTCCACCGCCACGAGAGACCTCTGGCGGATGGGACCCAGGGAGGCTCCCTGCTGGGTTTGCGGAAAGGAAAGCCCTCTGCCCCTGGACCTCCAGTGCCATGAAACAAGGCAAAATGCCCTGGGCCCTGGCTGATATGCTGGGGCTGGGGAGGGCTCAGCTGGGGGTCCGAGGTTCTGGTGCCAACTTGCAGCCACTTTGCTCGAGCATCAAGCAGGAGGAAAGAGGAACATGGCCTTCCCCAAGGTGCCCTCAGAGAGAGCCGGGGGAGGGACTTGAAGGCCAAAAGGACCCAATCTTGATGCTGGCAGACCCTTATTTTTTGGAGGGGGCACATCCCTGCTAGAACCCACCTGCACCCGGGTCCCTCCCTCCCTCCCCTCCAGTGTTCCAAGTGTCACCTACCTAGGAGCAGCCCAGTGAAGCACCAGGACTGGCCCATGGTGGTATCCAGCCTGCTTCCTTCCCACATGCCTGCCGAGGAGGAATGCAGCCCACTGGCTGGCCGGGGCAGATCACTGGCTTGGATTGTTAGTGCAGCAGGATCCTGCAGGAAAGCCACAGAGCCATGTGGGACTAGGAGGAGCCCTTACAAGTTCATCTGCCTTGGTGGAGCCAGGGGGGAGGGAGGTGTCAGCCCCAGCACAGGCTGCTCCAGAGATTTTTTGCTGTTCTGCCTTCATGCAGCCCACCAGGAGAAAGAGTGGGGCAAGGGGGCTCATTAACCATCCCCCTGTGTGTGTGTGTGTGTGTGTGTGTGTGTGTGTGTGTGTGTGTGTGTGTGTGTGTGTGTGTGTGTGTGTGTGAGAGAGAGAGATCCGAGAGGCTCACACTCGGCCCCCGCTTTGCAGGAATGCCTGCGCTGCTGAGCGCCCCCTCCCACCCACGCCCTGTGCTGTTGATAGTTTTAATGGAGCTTGGCACCCACAGGTTCAAGCTGCCAGAAGAGGTGGAGACTTCCTCATCCTAACCTCTTAAAAAAATTGGGGGCACTGCTTTTTGGCACCCTCAAATCTTGGCAAACCTGGCAGCCACCTAGTGGTTACACCGCCCCTGAGTAGATTTAAACCTCATCTTGCTCCAAACTAAGTGTTCATGAAGACAAGTTGTTAGGGTCAAATCTGTTTTATTGACAGAGACAAGCATTTACTATCATTAGCCCTGAAAGGTTGATACAGCCACAGAATGAAGCAGCTGGATTCTAGTCTGCCTCATATATCAAGGAAAACAAAGATTCTGCAGTTGGAATTCAGTTATTAGTGGGGATGACTTAAGAGGCAGCAGGGGGACACATGGATTTCACCAATCCCAGTGGAGCTGGTAGGGATTATTTTTAATCCCTTTGGACTGTAAACTAACCAAGGTTGATATGGAGGCTGAATAAAGATTGAATCCCATGAGGTCATGTATAAAAGCTGACTTTAAGCAATTTTATTTTCAAATAACTTGATTGTAACTTTACTAGGAATGTGTCAAACAGAACATACAAAAACCTGTTTAATTTAGCAGGTGTTTTCAATAAAGGGGGCCCTGTTGATCCTGGATAGCAGCCTTTAAAAGACAAGTACATTAGCTCACCAATATATAGCATCTGACCCTTTAGATTTGATTGTTTGAGAAAAGACAAGTCCTGTTCAGCTATCACATGAAGAAAATCAATTTATGGAGACATCTTAGTTGGGCTTCTTGATATCAGTCTCATGAGTGTCTGTCTGAAGCTAGATTATACCCAATAAGACACACTGAAGCTCCACTGTCCATTCTATCTCACAAAGTGTGAAGTGGGGGGGTCTTAATATGACCAAATTGTAGGATTTGCCAGCCATTTTTCTAGCTCTGGGGTGCTTAAACATTTCCATAGTGCAGACCAGACCTTATTGAATAGGTTGTAGTGTGCATCATCCTCTGTCATTAGCCATCGCATGGTTCCTCCCCGTCCACAATGACCATATCAACTGACTGCTATGTTGCAGTCACTTAACATTTTGGCAGTGCATACAATTTCTGCCATGGAAAACCATTCTTACAGTCAAAATTTTTAGCTGCCTTTGATGAAATAAGCATTTTGTCCTTTAAAAACAATCACACTGTTGTCATAACTCTCCTACTCAGATCTGAACCTTAGAGTTCAGAACATGAGAAGAGAGCATGAAACCTCCAAACTTAATTACCAGCTTGGATCGGATATCGCTGCCACCAGCCAGAATTCCAGTGTCTGGCTCACTCTTGTCTCCCCAAAACCTTCCCTGGGGAACCCCCAAGACTCAGATGCCCTGAGTCTCACCACAGAGGGAAATAACCCACTTCCCTTCTCCCTCTTCCCCTCCAGGTGTTCCCTCCCTGGGTTCTGGAGAGATATACAGATTCAAGCTCCATGAATCTAAAAAAAGGGATTCCACCCTCTTTACTCCTCCCAGATTTTCCCACGCCCTGGGTACTCTAGGAGATTCCCCTGCTTCAAGTCCTTGAAACACAAGTACCAAGAGATCTAATCTCTCTCCGCTCTCACCCAGAGGATATGCAAAGTCAGGCTTAGTAAATCTAACACAAAAAGATTTTCCCCCTCCCTTCATTTCTTAGCCTTAACCAGTGAAAAAACACTCAAACAGGTCTTAAAAGAAAGCTTTATAAAAAGAAAGACATAAAATGGTCTTTGTATCAAGATGACAATATACAGGGTCAATTGCTTAAAATAAAAAATGAACAAACAGCCTTATCCAAAAAGAATACAATTTAACACATTCTAGCAACTACAACATGTAAATACAAAAAACAATATAAACCTATTGTCTTATATCCCTTGGAAACAGAAGATTAGAAAGCCTGGAGATAGAAAGATCACTCTCAGAGCCGAGAGGGTCACCAGAACCAAGACAAAGAACAAAGAACTCACACCCCACAACTTCCCTCCACCAGATTTGAAAAAGTCTTGTTTCCTGATTGGTCCTTGGTCAGGTGTTCAGGTCACTGTTTGTTAACTCTTTTATAGGTGAAAGAGACATTAACCCTTAGCTATCTGTTCATGACAACTGTTTACTTTTGTCATTCATTTCATCTCTCCTTCCCCTGGGCTCTATTTTTGGAAATAATGAGGAACAGATGTAGTACAGGGCCCAGATGGGTTTCACGAGGCACTCCAGCAAATGGGGGAGACTGCTAAGGTTGTTGGCTATGTTTCGTGATCAAAGACAAAACTGCAAAACTAAGATGAGGCCACCCATGACCTCCACATCTCTTTGAATACTGAAGCTGTCAAAGCAGTCTCCAGCTTTTGCTATTTGGGTTCTATACTCACCAGTTCCTCCAGCTCTCACATGGAGGTTCTCCACTGGATTGGATGACAGCGTTTGCCATGGGTCATCTACAACGAATATGGAATCACCTCAGCATGACGAGCATATTCAGGATCTGTTCAAGCTGAATCCTGTCCGTACTGCTATACAGCTGCAAAACGTGGACATTGTGCTGCTCAGACTGGGCAGTGCTGGAAGCTTGACACACAAAATGCTAATGTCATATCAGGCATAAAGTGGAATGACTTCATTTACAATGCAGATGTTTATGGTCGCTCCAGTCAACTGACTACTGGGGCCATTGTCCGCAGACAGCTTCTAACAAACACATCCAGAAAGTGTAAGAATGCCCCAAGACATTCCGGCGAACACTGTTCTCCAACTCTGGTAACATCCAGAATAAAATTCCACCAACCAAGGGGTGGAGCTAGCCCAGAGGCAAACCCCCTATTATATGGGTGCATCAAGTGTGTTCCAACATTGGACTTTCAGCCTGTCAAGCCCTTGTAGCCACACAGGAACAGACCAAATGGCTAACAATCGCTACTGTCAACCAGGGGGGGAGGGATAGCTCAGGGGTTTGAGCATTGGCCTACTAAACCCAGGGTTGTGAGTTCAATCCCTGAGGGGGCCATTAAGGGAACTGGGGTAAAAATCTGGGAATTGGTCCTGCTTGGAGCAGGGGGTTGGACTAGATGACCTCCTGAGGTCCCTTCTAACCCTAATAGTCTATGATTCGGCTAAGCACTGAAGAAGGAGGAAGAGATGTACCTCTGTGTGACCAGTCAGCTCTCCAAAGACCACCAGCAAGTTCTCCATAGACTACAAACCAGTTTGGAAATCTTTATTTTCTCTTTTAAAAGAAAAAGGGTACTTAATCTGCTAAGCAACATTTTGATTCTTTTGGATTGCTCCCCCCTACAAAAGCAACTTGGGACAGGACCTGAGCCAGTGTAAATTGCCATCGCTCCACAAATTTCAGCAGGAGGATGAGCTGCTCCAAGAAGTTCTTCAGGCCCATCTGATTTCCTAAAAGACTTAACACTTCATAAAGTCAGCTGTCAAATTCAGTTTGTCCCTTGAACCAGACTGCAGCATGGAAGTGTTAACGTGCAGAAACACCAGCGAGAAGGGAGAATCAGAACAGCTGCCTACTATAACCACACCACCTTTGGCTATTCTGACCAGTGCTATTTACAGGCAGCACGCAATGAATACTTAAAGGCACATTGTATAGCGTTGCCATATGAAATTGGGTAGCATCCCTTTATACAGTTTGGAAACCATCTACAAGCCGCTGTCTTCTACTGAAGCCATCGAAACAGCAGCAAAGCAGCAGTGTACATAAGTAGCTTAGTTTTGTATATTGTATATAGCTAATAAATACAAATACAGTGTTCTGGAATCCAACTGTGCCAGTGTCTTCGCTGTCTATGCAATGTCAAGACAACACCTTCCGAATAGACTCGCTTTCATTCTGCTAACAATCCATGTGGCAAAGTGCTGGTTCTGAAGTTTCCAGCAGCTGAATTTCATTTTCCTTTATTGTATGATAATGTCATTAGCTCTGAGAGTTCACATAAGAGGCATAGGAGAGTAGTTGTCAACAAGATACAACAGTATTGTCAGCCTCAAGCCTTAAACACACACACACCACAAGGCAGGTCTCCAAAAACCATGAGATTGGCTTAAATGTGCGATTCTTAAAATAAAATTTGTTTTTTTTATTTGCTCTCTATTTTTTGAGCATTTAGGGCAGTGTGCATCAAGGTGCACTCCTTCCCCATCCAGCACACTGACTGTTACAATAGTATTGCCACAGAAGCATAGGTACTAGAAGAATGCTCCAGTCTCACAACAACGCTTTGCTAGTTTTAGTGTTTTTCTAGTCCATCTGATAACCTGAGGTTCCCCCCTTCTTCATTAGGGACTGTTGGAATTGCAGAGAGTTTTGCAAGAGAAAATGGACATCAGGGTTTATTTACCATTTTATCACCTGTGGTTTATTTCAGTTCTGCAAAACTGATCTCTCCCAGGTGTAGAACAGTTTGTGAAACCCACTTTTAGGAAATTCTGAGCATTAATGCTATCATTAAGCGCCAAACCATCATTCCATTGGGATGTCTCCAGAGGCCTGCTCTCCTGCCCAAGCATAACTAATTTCTTGAAAAATGGAACTACATTCATTGGTGAAGCACATGTAAAACCAACCACTATCACATTACTCTCAAAGCAAAGTAACATTCTCACCACCACAAGCACATCTCAAACATAACTGGGCACATTCAAGAGAAACCCAAGAATTTGTGAACAGAGAAGGTATTTATCAGAGCTGAGTGGGAATTGGAGTTCCCATTCTGTGGAAAATGTTGAAAAAAAGTTTTGGAATGGGAACCAAAAATCCAAATTGTGACATTGTTTGTGAAACAGAATTCCATTCCAGAAAATTCAGGGCAGTTAGGGAACCAGTCAGCCTGCCCATCTACCAGCTGGCTGGAAGGAAGCAGCAGCAGGCTGACCAGTCAGCCAGCCTGCCTACCTAGTCTCCAAGAAGAGTTTTGACGGAGTCACCACATTCTTATGGGAGATTTCAATTCCATAAAATCAAGAATTTTCAAGGAAAAAATTTTCTCATCAGAAAATGCTGTTTTTAGCAGTTCTGGTATTTAGGAAAAACCTTTGAAAGCAAGTATATTCCAAGCAAAACTAGAGGCTCTGTTCTTAACTTACATTTTTGTACTGAGAAGATGATTGTATCATGCATTAAATTCAGGCACTACTTGGTAATCTCATCCTGGAAGGGAACAGGACAGAGAGGAAAGACCCCAAGTGTTTCGTGAAAACACAGTTATGAAACTTGCTTTTTGCAGGCTCTGTCTGACAGAACGGCTGAACTAACCTCTTGGTCCATTTTGTAAAAGTCAGACATTCTGACTGTGAAAGACATGCTGCTGCTTTTGTCCCCCACATTCAGATGAGACACTAAGGATTTGGATCCAAGTTAGGCCTCTGTTAACATTTCTGCTCAGGTCAAAAGATCCACAAAGATCATCCTGAAAAGCATCCAAGAAAAATACTAACTCTGCAGGCTCAGTAAGACAACAGGATTTTCAGTGGGTCCCACCCAGAACAGATGTCATATTATTACAGCCACTCTTTGTTGAAGTGGCTTTTGTAATTCCCTCCTCGCCTTGTGTTCATTTTCCTTCAACAAAGGATAATGCTTTACTTGTACATATCCACTTTATCAAAAAATCTCAAAGCACTTTACAAACATTAAGTAAGCTACACTGTCCTGTGAGGTAAAGTAGTATCTTGTTTCCGCTTTGCAGTTGCTCAAAGTTACACAGGAATTCTGTGGCAGAGTCCAGATTAGAGCCCAGCTGAACCCAAACCATAGTCCCATATACTAATCACTTGCCCAACCAATACAGACTAGCCCCATTAGACAAAAATATGTTTGGTAACAGTTAGTTGTAATCCTGTTAAAAGATAAACAAGTCTTGAAGACAAGCCTTCCTTGGCACAGAAATTTTCATGCATGACAGTATCAAAGACGAATATCGTGATTTAGGTTAGGATTTAAAATGGGTGCAAAACTGAAAATTCTATGCAGTGAGCCCCAGATTAGGTCCAACAGTACTTTTAAGACATTAGGCAGAAACAACAACTACTAATAGAGGCGGTGTTGGCAAGAGCACTGGTCCAGGATTCAGAAAACCTAGGGTCTATTCCTGATTCTACCACCAGCCTAGCGGGTGATTTGGGCAAGTGTTTCCCTCTGTGCCTCAGTTCTCTGAAAATGAGTATGATAGTAACGTTCTTTGAGATCTATGGATGAAAAGCCCTACACAAGAGCTAGTATTATTACCACTCTAATCCAATACTATTTAATCCAGTAGAATTTTCAACTGTCTGAAAGAGACTTAGCCACTAGCCAATATCTTTAAAAAGAAAGAATTTGTACTGCCAGGGAGATTTGTGGATTTAAAAACATAAAACCGGTTAGATCATATGCTGAAAGCCATTATGTTCTTAAAATATTCACCCTCAGTATCCCACCCTAGACTGACTCTGAAGGCGGAATAATAACTGCACACACTCACTTCGTCTCAGGATCCCAGGCAGAGCAACCCCCCCTTTTTTGTGCCCGTTTGCCTATAATCAGGATTCGAAGCTCTTCAGCACATTCCATTATGCCTCAATATAAATAAATACAAAAGTTAAAAGTTTGGAAAGCTTGGACTGCAGCCAGCTTCTTGGTTAATGGACCCTTTGTGGAGTTTGAAGGGTGTTTTTAAAACAGAGGAAGGAAAGATCAGTTTAAGAATCTTGGCTCAGCCTTGGAGTATTTCCTCCCAGAGCTCTGGCTAAACCTCAGCACAAAAGCCTGGACTAGGAGACTATGTAACGGAGGAGGGACTCCTGCATGCTCCCTCCTCTTGGACCAGGAGAGAGATCCCCAGACAGAGCTTGGAGGCTTTGAAACCATGCTTTTCATTTGGGCTTGGCTTTATGTAGTGCTTCAGGAGCAAGCTTTTTCAGGTAAGTGATTCCAAGCTTGAAAGGAACAGACTGTAGGATAACTAACTTCTTGAGTGAAGGGCTTGCATGGGGAAAAAAAGTAGATAAATTTATTTGTATAGTGCTGAAATCAAGTCAACAAGGATTTTATGTGAAGATGACATACGTAGTGTTTGTAAGCACTATATAGGAGAGGTTCATATTTGTGCTATTTAAAATGCATGTGAGCATTACAGTTTAGTTAGAAATGTTACAGGATAGGAGATGTTTCATCACTCATGAAACATACCATCACTGAGCTGTGCAGAAATTTAGACCCACATCACAGGCTGCTTCTAATGTCCTGATGTTTATAATTATAGCTGTGGCAGTCTTAAAATAATAATGTACAGTATAAAATCATCTTGATAATGCCGCATGGGCACTGGGAGATCAATGTCCCAGGAGATCAGAAAGACGTTTCCTTAGAGGGGAGGAAAATCTACTTTTAAAATTTTCCATTAGTAACAACAAATTCTGTTTCTGGTGCTTTTGCATTATTGACTTTTACCTGTTCCTGAGCTGTCTAAGCACATAACTCTAAGCATGCTGAAACCACGGTGATGATGAGCCTAAAATAAGCATGTAGACAGAAAGCACACTGGTATCTATGTTTAATTTTTATTAGTAGTACATCTAGCTCTGGGCTACCCTCTAACAAAATTGCAGCTGCTTTTCTGGTGAGCACTGAAATCTGTTCTCAAGCAACATTTCCATTTGGCTGGTTCAATGATTTATAGTCCCCATGTAACCACAAACCTTGCATTGCCAAATGTTTGTTTTATGTGTTTTTTAATAACTAGAACCGATCATTATTTACCCTTTCCTATTACCTCTTCACAACACGTAACTTTTTGGATTTTATGACAAGGTAGCAAGTTTTCTTTACAACCAAAACAGTTTCTGAAAAACCAGTGGTACCTTTCCCCTCCCAAACCTAGGCCAACCTTTGCTGTTATTGTACAAGCCTACATCTTTCAGGGATTATGCCAGTTTTCAGCCTAGAATGGGGCACTAATTTTCCTTCACTTTATAGGAGCTCATTACCCTTTCCTGCATTATTGTGGCTTTCAAGTAGGACTAGCTGCAAAACAGTGTTTGTGTTTCATGAAAGATTCTGAAATGTAGAAATTTGTTTTCATTCTGATCTAAACAAACATGAGCGAGACTGTCCCAATAGCCAAGAGACCAGGAACGGCTCTAGGGATTTTGCTGTCCCAAGCACGGCAGGCAGGCTGCTTCCGGCGGTTTGCCTGCGGAAGGTTCGCTGGTCCCGTGGCTTTGGCGGGTCCTCTGAAGCGCGGGACCCAGCGGACCCTCTGCAGGCAAACCGCCGAAGGCAGCCTGCCTGCTGCCCTATGGCACCGGCCAAGCGCGCCCCCGTGGCCTGCCACCCCAAGCACACGCTTGGCATACTGGGGCCTGGAGCCGCCCCTGCAATAGACCAGGGTATTGATTGGGAGCAGTGGCTTGAACCTGGGCCTTATACATCCGAACCGAGTACCCTAGTCATCAGGTTATGGGTATTCTGGGCCCTCTCTCCCCTGCCCCAACCTGAGAAAGTTTTCTCTGAACTAATACACCTCCAAAAATTGGCATTTTCCACCAAAATCATGCATCTCTGAAAAATTCTCAACCTGCTCTACTGACAAGTAGCTTGAAGACAACTAGTGGTGGCATGGAGTCTCCTAGATTAACACACATATGCTCCCTACATAACAGCTGTCCTTTGCTATGGTTTGCTGGGCTATCGATGGGTTCTGCTGCTGCTGCTAAGGTGTGTTAGGCAGTCTGGTGCACTGCAATGGCTGCCTCCTCTGAACAACTAGTTCATTCAACTCATTCAAGTACTCCAGCATGATACCCCAGGCTGGGCAGCTCTTTAAGGTGCTCAGTAGGCTGTTCTGAACTCAGTGCTGAATGACCTTAGATCAGCAACCAGACCTGGATGATCAGCATGCCTGAGTATTTGAGAGAGAAAAAACTGCTTCAGATCAGTCTATTCCTGCCAAGATTGGCTGCATGCATCTTACAATTGCACAGTGATGTGCTTTGAATCCAGGAGTCTACATTCCACTGAACACATTTCTCAGCTGGAGAAGCAAATCCATACTTAAGATTTTAAGAGCGTTTCCACTGCAAGCTAGATTTTTGTCCTCTATCCCTCATGTCATAAATCAGTTGAGTTAGTTCACATTCCCCTGTCATGGACATTTAATCTCCATATGCAACTCCAGAAGTGCCGATACACAGCCTTCAACATATGCAGGGGTAACCTTTGGATGGGCTAGAGTTTACTTCACTGCCCTTTTCCTAGTGCCTAAAAAAAACCCAATTCCCATAGCAAAGCACATGGAGACCCCGAATTCAGTCACTGAGGATTTTCAGCAGTGAATGCATAAGGTCAACAAAATCAACTCAAAAAAAAATTCAAGTTGCAACTCTACATAATCTTATCATGGTAAAGCAGCATAAATAACTTAAGTTTTACAACATAACATAGCTACTTTATAATCCACATATATTAGCTTCACAGTTATAAACAAATTAAATCTAAATAGGTCAGTCTCCACAGAAATGGAGTGAGAACTAACTCAGAGTTCCCAAAAGCAAAGGTTGAGTGCACTCAAGTCTGAGCTAGTCTTATCACCAAAATCTGTACAGTCTGCTGAGTCTAAAGCACTGTAACAACAACATCTTCTTTCCTCTTGCTTGTCAAAGCCTCCAGCTGAAATCCATGCAGACTCTTCCTCTGCTGAAATCACTCAGTTAGCTAATCAGCTAATTAACCAACCAACCACTTGCTTTAAGTAGGTAGATAAAAGACCCCTGCAGCAAAACCCTTCAGAGTTAGGGGGAAAACAGCCTGCTTTCTGCTCTGGATTCAGCTTCTCCCAGCCCACACAGGGCACATGGCCTTTTGTAAAGCAGCTGTCATGACTGCTTGCCCTCATGGAGTCTGAGTAGAGCTACAGGGAACTTATTGAGCATACCAAAACTACCACACCCAATTCCAGAAACTTCTAATTGTGCATCTGCCTAGCAACAATGAACCAGACAACTCATTCCTACCTCCATAGATCTCTTTAAGATCTATCTTCCTATTAAGCACCTAGGTTACATGGACATTGTTATCTGGGAGCTCTAATGGGAGAGGGAAAAGGAAGGTTGGTACAATAGAGGGGATGTGTGTCGGGATACAGGGAGGACTCTGAGCAGAATAAGATCATAAGTACAGGGTCGGTGCTACCATTAAGGCGAACTAGGTGGTTGCCTAGGGTGCCAAGATTGGGGCACCAAAAGCTGGTTCCCCCAATTTTTTTTTTTTTTTTAAAAACACAGCAGTTCCTCCCCAGGCACACAGTCACTGCTCCACTTCTCCTACCTCCCAGGCTTGCAGTGCCAATCAGCTGTTTGGCGCTGCAAGCCTGGGAGGAGAATTAGAGCAGGGGCAGCATGTTCATGGAGGACACAGAGCAGAGGCGAGCTGGGGTGGGGAGGTGACACACGGCCCCCAGGCCAGAGGAGTGGGGAGCTGCCACAAGGGTGCCTCAGGGTGGGGGGGGAGCTGCCACAGGGCTCCCCACCTCAACTCACCTCTGCTCTGCCTCCTCCCCAAGCACGCCGCCCCCGCTCTAATTCTCCTGCCTCCCAGGAACCAAACTGCTGTGCCAAACTGCGGTGCCAAACTGCTGTGGGTGGGGAGATACTGCACGGCTCCCCAGAGGGTGTGGGGGGGGGGAAGTTGCCGCGGGGCGGAAAGCTGCTGCAGGGCTCGGGACGGGGGGGACAAGGTGGAAGTTTCACCTAGGATGCAAAACTTCCTTGCACTGGCCCTGCATAAGTACATGCTGGGTCAGACCAATGTTCCATGTAGCCCAGTATCCTGTCTTCCAACAGTGGCCAATGCCACATGCTTCAAAGGGAACGAACAGAACAGATAATCAAGTGATCCATCCCGTCACCCACTCCCAGCTTCTGGCAAAAAGGGGTAGGGGACACTTCAGGGTAGGGCCTGCCCATCCTGGCTAATTCCCATTGATGGACCTATCCTCCATAAACTTATCTAGTTCTTTTTTGAACCTTGTTATAGTCTTGGCCTTCACAACATTCCCTGACAAAGCATTCCACAGATTTACTGTGCATTGTGTGACGAATCAGAGGTCTGAAGAAGGGATCCAAGTAGGATTGGGCTTTTACCACATTTAATAAACCCTTCAAATTCCATGTTCCAGGACTTTACATTCTATTAAGTGAAGTTTAGTTTATTATTAAATTCTGTGGTGTTTTATAATCTTAACTCCCAAGAAAGCCAGGGGTCAGGTGGAATTTATAAACCCTGTGCTGTTCAGCTGTATTTATAACTGTAGTTGATCTGCTCTGGCTGCAGGAAGCATTGGGTTTAAATGTTGGAATCTTGTACATTGAAGATATACAAGGCCCTCCTTAACTAGCGAAATTGCAATATTAGGCTTCCACTGCATTTTTGCAAGTGGATGGCGGACAGTGGAAAAATCACCAAAGTAATAGCGGACTTCATTACTGCAAATAAGGTCTATTATACTTTTCCACAGCTTGTCTGCAACTCAGCTGTCAAAATATTGCAATCATCCTGCAATTCAAGTAAAGCCTTAAATATACCATATTTACACCACATGGGAGATGGAACAATAGGAAAATGTAATCTATCTACAGCAGGCTCCCAGGAGTAGCTTTGTCAGGGGAAAAAAAACACGAAACACACACAAACACACACCTTTGCCCCAGACAAAGGTTGCAAAAACATCAATTACTTCCACTGTACTGTCCTATTTCCAGTACAAGCTACCTACTCACACAACAGCCCATACAAACTACATTCAGTATGGAGCTGACAAGCTAGCCCCAGGAGCCTTCTGGCATGGGAGGCTACAACAGCTTTCACTCTCCTATTTACTAGATACAAATTAAGAGAGATGCCTCCTTAAGCGGAGACACAATTCTGTCTCTTTATCTACTGTAAGAAAGATTGGGTATAAAACAAACCTAGTTAAGCAACTGCTTAATGGAGTACGTGTACCACCTTCTTGGGGTTCTTTAAATTCAATTAACACAAGAACAGGATTCAAGAGATCAATTTAGTATTATACATCCTTAACAGCAGCAACTAATAATGATAATATATGATATAAGAAGTCAAGAAGTGGTATTGGACTATGATTTGGCTATATCCACAATAGAAAAATAATTTCTTATATTCAGTCACTATACTGGTGACTTCTTTTAGATTTTATGACTAATGGTTGCTCATAACAGGGCCTCACTTGTGTCAATTGGTTATCAGCTCTGGTGTTGCTAACACAACAGAGGAAAAACAAATCAAAGCTAGATCATAAAACAATTGGGTCAGTTACTCACATGCCAATTCACCAAAGTTTCCCTCCCAATGGATCTATGGCAGTCAATCCTTGTTACCCGTTTCCTAATTAACAATATTAGTCCTAGGACCTGACTTACACTCCTACAGATGGAGCGCAGTTCAAAAAGCTTGCACTCTTGGTCTCATTTTATGTCTACATACACCTAGGACTTGAAAGGCTGTGTGAAGCCATTGACTATGATAGAACAGTATGTGTGTGTCTATAATCCTAATTAACAGTACCTTATTCAGTTTTAAAGTTACTTTACAGCAATCTTGATTGGAACCAGTTACAAAACAAGACACCCTGTAACTCTGTGACAATCTTTAGAACATATACAGGAGCATATACATTTCCTTACTAATTAGGTACTCTGTTTCAGGAACTGATCAATTAACTGATTTGGGTCATCACTCAAGAAAAAGTCTGTATATTACTTTAGATTACTGATCTTTGTTCAGTCATCAGTTTTCAGCTCCATTATTGTATCAGGTGGATTGAGGGATGGACACAAGTACCATCTTTTCCCAGTGCGCTAGCAGGAAACCTTTATTGCTGAAAAATGGGAAGACAGTTGAATGTGCCTCTCCAAGACGGGCACTTGATGTCACCAGGAGTGCTCCAAGCCCTGGACCCCAGTCTTCTCTCTTCAAGTTGTCTTAGGCTTTCTGGAAGCAATGTGCCAAAGGAGAAAGGTAGTTTTATCCTATTTCTGCTGAGTGGCGCAACTTGGTTCCTTTTCTTAGAGGTGCAGACATGGGCAAATCAGATGGTTACTCACACTTCTTCCAAAGATTCAAAATCTCCAACCAAAATGTAAGTCTTCCTCTCTCACCATCCAATCAGGAAACAAGACATCAGACATCCACCCCATCTTAATGTTTTGTAGCAGCACCCATCACTCCAATGACTGAGTGCCTCAAAATATCAGATTAGTCTTCTAAAAACTCTAGTGTATAGTAGCACAAGTGCCATTACATGCTGCTTATTTTCCTTCCAGATGAAGTCATCCATACACTGCTATTCACTGACAATGGTCTTGTAAAAGTGCCAGATGCAATCTCCAAAACAAAAAATATATGTATAACAAATAAAATAAAGGGGCACATCTCCAAGGCTCTAGGCACCCATCCCATAATTTACACAACCAAATAAAGTTAATCCATTTGCAGGAGCACTAAACTCCCCTCCCCTTTCATAAATCTGCTTTCCTCCAAAAGCTCTGCAGCAGTTTGCACAAGTAGATTGGCAGCATGGCCTGGAGGTCAATAGTCTTGGGCTATTTTGGATGCATGTTCCAGAATCCAGGGCAGAAGACCTGTCACACAGAACGTTGTACCACCTGCCCCCTCTCTTAAAATCACTTGTCATACAGAACAAGAAAAAGGTTAGTCTCTCAAGTACCAACATCCTTGGGTTTGTCTACACAGTAGATTAATGCACTCTATGGGGTGTGTGATTTCTAAAGCACACTAAAGTGTTGCACATTCATTAGTTTGCATAGACCCTGCTGGTAAGCACTAAAGGTTCTCCTTTGCACTTTAATATAGAACCATTTCAAACAGCACCATGTTAAAGCACACCAGCAGGGTCTGCAAGGACCAGTTAGTGTGCAAACAATTAGCGTACTTGCAAAACCACACCTCCGTAGAGTGCATTACCTCATTATGTAGGCAAGCCCCTAAGACATTTAGGGCTTTATAGACCAAAGCCAACAGCTTACACTGAACCAGGAACAGGCAAGCAGCCAGTGCAGATCATGGCGCACCAGTGACACATACTATCACTGAAGCATGGGCCACTGCATTCTGTATCAGTATAAATCTCCAGATAGAAGCAAGTAGTTGCCCCAGGTAGAGTGAATGACAGTAATTCCACCATGGGGTGACAAAGGCATGGATCACAACAGCAAGATCTGCATCCAGATTAAATTGTTGCAGTCTCCTGGACAGGTGCAGATAGAAGCAGCAGGGTCCAGGATATTTTTGCTGATTTTGCCACCAAACAAAATACTTCAAGGCACCAAACAATGTTGCACCACACATGCACACAAATGGCAGAAACAATGCCAACAAGGAAAACTAAGGGCTGGTTTTGTAGTGTGCCTATTTCTTATGTTGTCTTTATCTGTTTTATTAACTCCTCTGGATACCCAATGCATCGGAATTCCTTGTCTTGGTACTTCTCTTTTTCAAAGGAAAGGTGTTTAGCATTTATAGCAGGTACTGCATCAATAGCCCTGGAGCCTGAAGTCCTAGAAATTATTTTAAAACTTTTTACAGTTAATGGGTAAATTCTTCCTCTCCAGTCTGCACTGCAGACCTTTATCTGTACTTTGGGTCACTTTTGCATATTCTACACTTGCTCTTTATAGAATTTGCAACAATGTTCTGCACTGTGAGTTGGAGGAGAATCAAGGTGCATTTGTGCAGATATGCAAATCCTTGCAGCTACCTCTGGAATGGAGCATAGAAGACTATTCACAATATACCATAAACTCAAAACAATCTTTGCATGTAACTTATTACACCACTGAGCCTCATCAATATAAATTCCTAAAATCCAATAGCTGAACGTTGTATCTTAACTGGAGGTTGGGGGTGTGCGGATAGTAGCAGACCCAGTTAGCAATACAATGAGTTCATCCAGTACCTCTAACCCTGGAAATGTGAGCATAATTGAGACTTGGAATTCATGGAAGCTGAGTGATGCCCCTAGGTAAGGCCCTAACCAGCACTGATCCACATCACAAAAAATCACCATATATAGTCTACCAAGTTAAGCATGGCAAACGGGCTCAGGGCAGGGCAGGGCAGGGCAGAGCAGGATCAACTATCTGAAGCTTGCAGTGGGCCTATTTTACACTAAACCTCCAGCTAACCACATCAGTCCCGTTTTCATAAAGTGCATAATTTGCTGGGATAACAAGTTATTTAAAGTGGAGCACAACACTGTATTTAGATATGGAATAATTTAAGCAGGGAAGGGCAAAGTCCTTGGGAGGTCAGGGCTTCTAGAAACCTCTCAGACTGTTGTTTCGGTTAACCATGAACTTTTCGTAAACCCACTCTAACCTCCCCACAACCCCATGGGACACAGTCAGTCATTAAGAGACACACTTGTGCTATGTATCAGGATTAGAAGGTGTCATAACCTTAGTCCCAGATTTGGACCTTAGCGTCCAAAATATGGGGGTTAGCATGAAAACCTCCAAGCTTAGTTACCAGCTTGGACCTGGTACTTGTTGCCACCACCCAAAAAATTAGAGTGTTTTGGGGCACTCTGGTCCCCCTGAAAAACCTTCCCTGGGACCCCCAAGACCCAAATCCCTTGAGTCTCACAACAAAGGGAAATAATCCTTTTTCCCTTCCTCCCTCCAGGTGCTCCTGGAGAGATACACAGACACAAGCTCTGTGAAACTACACAGAGTGACTCCCCCTCTCTGTTCCCAGTCCTGGAAACAAAAAGTACTTTCCTCTTCACCCAGAGGGAATGCAAATCAGGTTAGCAAATCCAACCACACACAGATCTCCCCCTGATTTCTTCCTCCCACCAATTCCCTGGTGAGTACAGACTCAATTTTCCTGAAATTTCCCAGTAAAGAAAACTTCAACAGGTCTTAAAGAAAGCTTTATATAAAAAGAAAGAAAAATACATACAAATGGTCTCTCTGTATTAAGGTGACACAATACAGGGTCAATTGCTTAAAAGAATATTGAATAAACAGCCTTATTCAAAAAGAATACAAATCAAAGCACTCCAGCACTTATATTCATGCAAATACCAAAGAAAAGAAACCATATAACTACTATCTGATCTCTTTGTCCTTACACTTAGAAACAGAAGATTAGAAAACAGAACTACTTCTCCAAAGCTCAGAGAAAGCAGGCAGACAGAAAACAAAGACTTAGACACAAACTTCCCTCCACCCAGAGTTGAAAAAATCCGGTTTCCTGATTGGTCCTCTGGTCAGGTGCTTCAGGTGAAAGAGACATTAACCCTTAGCTATCTGTTTATGACAGAAGGATCCTTATATTCAGTTGTACACCTCCTCCCCCAACACACACAGCTGTTATCTGCATCAGTTACACCCTTCCTCTCCCCTGATATATTATTCTCCCCTTCACCTTTTGGATATTGTCAAGCTCTCATACTTGCAATCTGGTTCCTGTTTTAGTCTCACTTGTCTATCATTTAGCTTGCAGTCTTCTCTCTCTTTGATTTGTTCCCTCCCCTCACCCCCATCCCCACACATACTTGCTTGAGCAGATCACAAACCCAGTAACATTTCAAAGCCTCCAGGGTGATGAAATGAAGTATAGCGAGTGTTGCAGATTCATCAATTTGAAGGTCAGAATGGACAATTATGATCATTTAGCCTGACCTTTACAGGCCACAGAATCCCACCTAGTAATTTCTGCAGCAAGCCCATAACTTCCGTTGAGCTATAGCACATTTTTAGAAAGCTATCTGGTTTTCATGTAAAGACTACAAGTAATAGAGAATCCACCACATCCCTAGGTAAATTGTTCTAATCGTTATTTACTCTCACTTTTTAAACAAATTTATTTCTAGTCTGAATTGGTCTAGCTTCAGCTTACAACCACTGGACCATATTATGCCTTCTTCTAGGCTGAAGTGCAAGTTACTGTCAGAAATTTTTTCATCAGGTAGCTACTTGGAGGCTGAGTTTGCTTATCCCTAATACTAAATCAAGTTAATGAAGTTTGAGTTTTTTGCGAAATAAATAAAATTATCTAAAGCTTTCCACTTATTGGCAGGGGAATGATAAGTGACCTCTGTAAATTGGGAATTGATCCTGTGCAAATAGGCACACATTTAATGGAAGGCACGTTTGGAAGATAATCACTACTTGGATCAGAGGGGGTTCTATATGTCATATTTTTATTGGAGTCAATGACATTACTAATCTTAATCACTTCATCCCCAGTGCGATTTTTCTTATGTGCACAGCGTCACTCCACCTTGGCTACAGTCCAACAGTACAACTGTCTGTTATATTTTAAGATAAGCAGAATTTTCTCTAGTTTGACATACATATATCTGATTATTAAAGGATTAAATGTTGATTCAAGTGTCCTGTTATATAGCTTGGCTAAATCTACACCTGGGTGTGGGCAGCTGTTGTGCAAACTTCCCTTCCCACTAGTCTTCTGCAAACAAATAATCAGTCTTGACCTGTAACACTGTCATAGGCCTCTATGTCCTTATTCTAACACAAGCACATTCTCAGGACTAAACTAGGAAGATCTTTTACTTGTGAGTTGAACCAATAACATGACATCCTAATGGAACACTGATCTTGGGAGTAACACAGGGTTTGTCCTGCCTGCAAAGCCAACTCATGATATAACTTTAGTGTTGTCCTTAACTTGAGTCCCATCCATGCACAAAAACCCATGTGTGGTGCTTTTAACTCAAATTGGCCCAAGTGTCGGTGGTAAAGACTAAGCTCAGATTAGAACAACTCATCAGTGCTAACATGACCCTCTGCAGTGTGGAGACAAGCTATCTCCACATGAGTGGTGGTACTCCTTCAATGCCTTCCCACAATTCCCTTCATCTGCCAAGAAAGGACAAACTGTCTCTCACAGTTCAGTGGAAAAAAAATTCATAGAGCAGCTCAACTTACTGCCATGCAAAGAACCATGGGACATGTCCCCAGAAGCCTTAGGGCCACTCGTTGGCGAGTGCAGTGCCAGTGGGACACAGGAGCTCGAATGTTACAGTATTTCAGTGTGTGGCTGTTCTCCCCAGAGCAAGGTTAACTCCAAAGGAATAGCTTGAGTGTAGATAACGAGTCAACTCTGCAGTGAAGACGTACCCACAGAGGGGTGCAAGTAGATTTTTTTTTGTTTGTTTAGTTTGCTATGTCACAGCCAGCTTTTGAAAGCAATTACAGGAAATTACTGTTACAACTGGGATTAGACTGGCCCATATGCATATCTATAGCTGAGAGTGCTTCCCTACATGTCATCAAGCAAAGAGTTTCAGCTGATGAGCCATGTTATGTCTAAAATCACTATGTAACCCAGTATCAAAATGTACACATCATTTACTGGTACAGCATGGCAAACATTCAACCCATTACTGAAAGTTATGGGCCTGATTATCTGTCACCGTGTGTTGTCATTTACACCAGTTCAGTTCTCATCCAGCTATAGTAACAGTGGGACTGCTAGTGTAGACAAGGGACATGTGGCTGCTGGCTTTTCAGCAACCACATCACCCAAACCTGGTGCTTCATGTTGGCAACCACCTGGAGCTCTGTCTACATCACTTGTTTGTAGGGTGGCCAGACAGCAAGTGTGAAAAATAGGGATGGGGGGGCGGGGAAAATAGGAGCCTATATACAAAAGAAAGGACCTAAAAATCAGGACATCTGGTCACCCTACTTGTTTCCATCAGTGGTAGCAATAACCAGCAGTGGTAACACTGGAGACACTGGAAAAAACAAGAGCTGGGGGCTGATAATTTTAACAGCATATGGAAGCTATCTGCAGACAATGACAGAGTGCAACTGTTTGTAAGGGGAGGAAGGAGCCCAAGGTGGGTCAGGTATAACAGCAGCCATGGCCCTAAAAACCTCACTAAGGTTTGCACTGTTATTTCACATTAGCCTTTTGGCTAAGCTCAAATGAATTGACAGTTAATTACTGTAACTATCCCCTATTAAAAGACTAAGTTCTGTCCTCTAGGGATGGAAAAGAGCTACTAGACCAGAATCCATCCCAAATTACTCCATCTCTTTCCTACATTTCCATGGAAGCTTTTTGGTAAATCTCTGAATCAACTGCTAACGATTTCCTGGTCCCTCTATAGTTACAGGCTGTACCACAAGGAATTTAAAGTTACTCAACTCATTGGCATAGACAAGTCAGTACAGAGATTTTAATCAAGAGAAAAGGAATAGGGGAAAAAGGACTGCATAGTGCATGTAGCAGCCTTTTAAAAGTTTCCAACTGCATATTCAATGGTCATGGAAACTGTAACTCTTGATAGCACATGAATGTAGTTTCCTGTTACTGCAAAAAGACTAAGTTCTCTGAAAAATAAGCCTCCTTAATAGTTAAGCTATTTCACAGAGTTGTAAAAAAACATTTGAATATTAAGATGTCGACCTCCAGAGTGAGTAGTTTGGGTTTTAAAGAGTCTACTTAGTATTTCGCTTGCAAGAAACAGACTGTATCCCAGGGGTCTTGGCCTTTGAGAAGAGAGAAATTTGGCCCCAAACTACTGATTTTTCCTCCAGATTGAAACATTATTGCAAAACATCTAGTCTGCTAAGTAAATACAACTGCTTGGAAGACAAGATCATTACCTCAAAGTTCCGTCTCGGAGAATTGCCTGACAACCAGAAGTCAATCATACATATATACAAACACCCCTAAATTTCCAAGAGTGACTAGTGATTGAGTGCCTAATTTGAAACATTGTCCCACCCTCTGAAAACCAGGCCGCTTTAAGCTATCAAATTGAGCAACCCTCGAAAAATTCACGTTATTTTTGAAAATGTAGTTATCTATGTAATAGTGTATAAAAATCTATGTATTGCAGTACAAAGAGCAGTTGGCCTTCAAGTGTTCTTTATTATAAACTGCCTATCAAGATTCTACTCTGGGAGAGTGTGTAGATTCTACTGCACTTCTAAATCCGAGTTTTCCCACATGACTCTTCTGAAATAGCAGAGCATGTGCATGGGAACACCAGAATTGTTAAGGTGTACTTTGGCTACATGGGTATGATTTGTAGCTGCTGACTTATTCTTGACTTAGCTCTTGTTAATTTATTATAGTTGCACTCTCCCCCACCCACAGCTTATTCCTGAAACAAACTCCATAAAAAACACACTAAAGGAGTCCGAGTTTCAGAACCACCTTTAGATATAATTCTTACCCAGCTATCTTGAGACAGTCTTTGTATTACACTCTGTGAGTGTCCTCTTGATCTCCCAATGAGAGATCATCCTGGCCCCATCCAGTGCACACCTGTTTAGAGTAGCACTCAGGTCAAGCAGCATTATGTTGAGGTGCTGCCTACAGAATAGAATCTCATTGGCACCCAGACAGACAAGGCAAAGTAAAGACAAAAGCTGGTTCTTTGAAGAAGGCCTAATTGTATCATCCCTGCTTCTAACTCCCATTTTGCCACAACGTAGTCAGCAGTATTCTCCATGGCTGCTACATCAGGGCCAAGATGAAAGGAAATCTAGTTGTTCCAGGCACTGCAGACTGTTGGAGGAGTTAGAGAAGCAGAGAGAACCCCAAGGTCACAGTCAATGTCCAGCAGCACAAGTAGTTACCTTTCCATTCATGCCAATAGAGCCCTGTGTTTTCTATAAGCTACATGAACATTATGATCCTTATAATGAGAGGAGGCTGCATTGGCTAAACACTAACTTCCTTGCATTCTGTTTCCATAAAGTGAATAAACTCAAATGAATCTGACGCAAGTTAAAGCTGACCAAAGGCTACTTTAACAAATGTACACTACAGTGCTGGGTCTCTACTCAAACCTTCCCATATCCTCCTGATCCAGCCACCTACCATTAGATTATCCCAGTAATCAACACTAAAGAGAATAATATTCCATTGTGGGATTTTTACATGAGGGTGCATTTGCTGTACTAAGCTCAGAGCAAAAAGAAATCAGTGTACATCAGAGGCTATTATAGATGGCAACATTCTTTTCCATTTGCATGAATTATGTGAATACCACACATTTTACTTTTACAGCATTTACCCATTGTGATTAAACCTGGGGAAGTTCTCAACAAGCTGAATTAGAAACTGTTTCCTTCATATCTGACCCACCACTATGCTCTGTTAATAAGTCAGCTTTGCTGATGAGAACACTGCATATATGAGAATCAGACATGTAACTTTTGACAAGAATAGCAGCAGGCAAGGTACACATGCAATTCTCCTTGACCTAGGTCTTCTAGACAGGAAAGGCTGCAATTTGCCATGCTGCTGAATCAGATCAGGCTTAAACTGTAAACATTGGAGCTGGAGAGAGATTTTATTATCCTCTCTCAGTAGAATGGAGCTTAGCCCATTATGATAATCTTACATAACTGTCAAGCTCTAAGTGCATATGACAAATTACTGTTCCATAATTGATTTATGCAGTCAATTCTTATAGCCAGACTCTGATTTTACTTTTAGTTAAGATAGCATAAAAGTGTTTCCAGAACATCAATAGTAGCAACAAAATATTGATGACTGTAGTGTTCTATATCCATTTGCAGAATAGTTAGTATCTATGAACAAGCCAAATTCCAGCAGTCCTTGCTGAGAGTTAAATTGGCACATTACTTTAGTAGGATTCAGTCCCAGCAGCACCACCTATTGGTGAATTCACTGAAACAAACCAAAATCTACCTTCAAAGAGAAGAATGGAAATGGTCTTTATTTAAGCATTGACTAGCCCATTTTAAAGTAAAGACTAGATCACATTCTAGATTAGAAAAAATTAATCTAGTGTGACAAAGTTCCTCCTCTACCTTGGTGGGTCCTGCGCTTATTGGCAGATTTGCTCACCTCAGCGATCTTCCCCTCTAGTGGAACCCACAGTCTGGGTCAACTCCTCCTGTGTCTGATCAGGAGTTGGGAGGTTTGGGGGGAACCCGGGCCCGCCCTCTACTCCAGGTTCCAGCCCAGGGCCCTGTGGTTTGCAACTGTCTATAGTCCCTCTTGTAACAGCTACATGACAGCTACAGCTCCCTGGGCTACTTCCCCATGGCCTACTCCAAACACCTTCTTTATCCTCACCACAGGACCTTCCTCCTGATATCTGATAACACTTATACTCCTTAATCCTCCAGCAGCACACCCTCTCACTCTCAGCTCCTTGCACCTCTTACTCCCAGCTCCTCACATGCCCACCACAAACTGAAGTGAACTCCTTTTTAAACCCAGGTGCCCTGATTAGCCTGCCTTGATTGGCTGCAGGTGTTCTAATCAGCCTGTCTGCCTTAACTGGTTCTAGCAGGCTCCTGGTTACTCTAGTGCAGCCCTTGCTCTGGTCACTCAGGGAACAGAAAACTACTTATCCAGTGACCAGTATATTTGCCCTCTACCAAACTCCTGTACCCCACTGGTCTGGGTCTGTCACATAAGCTTCAGAAAATTTCTTCTATCAGTGACACTGCAGCCTAGTGGATGTGGGGATGCAGTAAATGTGATAGATCTGGATTCTAGTAAAGCTTTTTGACACAGGCCTACATGACATTTTTATAAGCAAAACTAGGGAAATGGATGAAATTCCTATCAAATGGGTGCACAATTAGTTGAAAGACTGTACTCAGAAGTTATTAATGTTTCACTTTCCACCTGGGAGAGAGTGAGTATCTAGTCGAGTCTTGCCTGGGTTCAGTCCTGAGTCTGGTATTATTCAATATTTTCATTAATGACTTTGACAATGACATGGTGAGTATGCTTATAAAATGTGCATATTACACTAAGCTTGGAAAGGTTGCAAGCAGTTGAGAGTACAGGATTAGAATCAACATGATCTTGACAAATTGGAGAATTGGTCTGAAATCAACTAGATGAATTTCAGTAAAGACAAGTGCAAAGTACTTCACTTAGGAAGAAGAAAAGTCAAATACACCACTACAGAATGGAGAATAACTTTTAGGCAGTAGCAGTGCTGAAGAGGATCTCAGGGTTATAGAGGATCACAAGCTGAATGAGTAAACAATGTGATGCAGCTGAAAAACAAATCAACAAACAAAAAAAAAAAAGAGCCATTATCATTCTGCAGTGGGTTAACAGAGGTGTCATATGGAAGACATGGGAGGTAATTGCCCCACTCTACTCCACACTGGTGAAGCCTCAGCTGGAGAATGTGTCCAGTTCTGGGCATCACACTTTAGGAAACATGTGGACTAATTAAGGAGAGTCCAGAGGGGAGCAATAAAAATGATAAAAGATTCATGACCTATGAGGAAAGGTTAAAAAACTGGGCGTGTTTAGTCTCGAGAAAAGACAACAGGGGAGATCAGGAAACAGTCTTCAAACATGTTAAGGGTGGTATTTATAAAGAGAACAGAATCGTTTTTGTTCTACTTTCACTGGACCTGGAGAAGTAACGGGCTTAATCTGCCGCACGGGAGATTTAGGTTAGTTATTAGGAAAAGCTCTAACTGTGGAGGTCATTAAGCTCTGGAGTAGGGTTCCCAGGGAGGTTATGGAATCCCCATCACTGAAGGATTTTAAAAGACAGGTTGAACAAACACCTTTCAGGGATGATCTAGGTTTATTTGGTCCTGCCACAGCACAGGGGGCTGGACTCGCTGGCCTCTTGAGGTCACTTCTAGCCCTACACTTCTAAGATTCTGTTCAAGTGACAACTTTTAGTTTAACTATAAAGTGGCTAAGAGCCACAATAACTGTACTTAAGAAATGCAATAGAATTTTCAGCAGCTAATATATAATTTTATACCCATTTTCCCTCCCCACAGCTTGTAGTAGAGCAGGGGGGAAGGCAATGGAAAAGGTGGTAAGCCAAGAATCACTTCTCAGACTAATTTAGTTAAAGTTAACTTGGACAAGGTAAAGTAGGTCTAAGCTAGATGGTGAGTGAGATCACTGACATTTTGACTAAAGCTCTGAGTTGGAAGAAGTGTGTATTTGAAATACAATATTCAAATTGCCCTCTCTCAGTAAGCATGACAGTAACTCCTCGCTTAATATTGTAGTTACGTTCCTGAAAAATGTGACTAAGTGAAACCATGTTAAGCGAATCAATTTCCCCATAAGAATTAATGTAAATGGGGAGGTTAGGTTCCAGGGAAATTTCTCTCACTGGAAAAAAGACTAGATTATATATACAGACGCTCCCTGACTTATGCAAGCATTCCATTCCGGAACAACTTGCGTAACTCAAATTTTGTTTAACTCGGAAATGTATACCTGACCATTACACAAAAAACACCCTCTTATTTCTGGCTTAGGGAACTTTTTCCGTAAGTGCAGATTTGCGTAACCCGGGGGGCATCTGTACACACACACACACACACACACCCCCACACACACATAAATTTTAAACAAAATTTAATACTGTACACAGCTACGACGATTGTGAAGCTTGACTGAAGTGGTGAAGCCGAAGGGTGGGCTATTTCCCGGGGAATGCCTTACTGCTAGACGATGAACTAGCATTCGGCTGAGCCCTCAAGGGTTAACACGTTATAGAGTGTGAGGCTACATTAACAAGGCAGCACAAGTGGAGGGAGGGGAGACAGCATGGCAGACAGAGACAGTGATGCAGATTGCCCTTTAAGTACGCTGTCCCCACTCTAAGTACATTGCCTTTTTAAGTAGGTCAGCAAGTTGATACAGCAGCTGCTGGCAGCATGCTCCCTTCGTCCTGAGGTCTGTTGTGTCCCCCTAAGCTCTATAGAGATGGGGTAAGCAGAGACAGGAGCAGGGGGAGGGGGACACCTGACATTAGCCCCCCCACCTCCTGCCTCCCCCCACCCCCCAACTACACAGCAACCAGGAGGCTTCCAGGAGCAGCTTTAAGATAGAGGGCAGAAGCAGCACATAGCAGTGGGGGGAGGGACAGCTGAACTGCTGGTAATTGATAGCCTGCTGGGCTTCTGCCCTACAAGGAATTTAGGGGAGCAGGGAGCTGATGGGGGTCTGCCAGTCCACCCTGGTTCCAAGTCCCCACCAGTGAGCTGCAACAGGCTGCTCTTTCTGCAATCAGTGGACAAAGCAGGCGGCTGCCAAACAATGTTATAAGGGAGCATTGTGCAACTTTAAATAAGCATGTTCTCTAATTGATCAACAACGAAACAACATTAACTGGGACAACTTTAGGCCATGTCTACATCTAAAATTTTGCAGCGCTGGTTGTTAGAGCTGTATTAGTACAGCTGTATAGGGCCAGCGCTGCAGAGTGTCCACACTTACAGCTAGCAGCGCTGCAAGTGCTGTTAGATGTGGCCACAATGCAGCGCTGTTGGGAGTGATGCATTGTGGGCGGCTATCCCACAGAGCACCTCGTCCCACAGCGGCGCTGGGGCTTGTGGGAAGGGGAAGGAAGTGTGATTGTCTTTCCACTTCCTGTTCCAACGGCCAGCGTTGCTTTGGTACACATGCGGAGCACTGTGGCAGCATTGTGACTCTACAGTGCTTTTTCTGCATTATCTTTCAAGAATGGATCCTCAGCTACTGAATACCTTACTAATGACTATTGCCAGCACATCTCGCCTGGCTGTGGAGCTATTCCTTCAGCTGCTAAATGTGAGTGAGAGTGACATTGAGGAGTCAGACGATGATAGTGAATCGCATCAATGTGCAGACAGTACATTGCTAGTGGCAGTAACAGATGTGCTCTGCTCCGTGGACCGGCGCGTTTGGGCTCGGGAAACCAGCACTGACTGGTGGGATCACATCGTCCTGCAATCATGGGATGACGAGCAGTGGCTGCAGAACTTTCGTATGAGGAAAGCCACTTTCATGGCACTTTGTGATGATCTCGCCCCCATCCTGCGGCGCATGAACACGAGATTTAGAGATGCCCTTTCTGTGGAGAAGCGGGTGGCTATTGCAATCTGGAAGCTGGCAACTCCAGACTGTTTCCGATTGGTGGCGAACCAGTTCGGAGTGGGAAAGTCCACCGTTGGAATGGTGCTGATGCAAGTTTGCAGGGCCATTAATCGCACCCTGCTAAGAAGAACCGTGACTCTTGGGAACGTGCAGGACATTGTACATGGCTTTGCAGAAATGGGGTTCCCTAACTGTGGAGGGGCAATAGATGGGACGCATATTCCTATTCTGTCACCACCCCACCTGGCATCAGAGTATGTTAATCGCAAGGGGTACTTCTCCATGGTTCTGCAAGCGCTTGTGGATCACTGTGGGCATTTCACTGACATTTACTCTGGATGGCCTGGAAAGGTGCACGATGCACGCATATTTAGGAACAGTGCCCTGTTCAGGAGGCTTAGGGCTGGGACCTTTTTCCCAGATCACAAGATAACAGTAGGGGATGTGGAAATGCCCATTGTGATTCTGGGAGACCCCGCTTACCCATTAATGCCATGGCGCATGAAACCATATACAGGGAAGCTTGACAGGAGCAAGGAACGGTTCAACTACAGGTTGAGCCGGTGTAGAATGACTGTGGAGCGTGCTTTTGGCCGTTTGAAAGCTCACTGGCGCAGTCTCTATGGGAAGCTAGATTTGATGGAAAGCAGCATAACCGCTGTTATAGCCGCGTGCTGCACCCTCCATAATATTTGTGAAGGGAAGGGTGAAAGGTTCAGTGAGGAATGGACCTCCGAGGTTAGATGCTTGGAGAATGAGTTTGCTCAGCCAGAGAGCAGGGCTAATAGGGAGGCACAGGAAAGGGCTTCAAGGATTAGGGATGCTATAAGGGAGCAATTTGATGCTGAGAGCCAGCAGTAATGTTTGATGCATGTGTTGTGCTTTGCTTTACCTTGCTGTGTATAATTTAGCATTTCTAGCACCAATTAAACGTATTGAAAGAAATACAAACCAAAACCTTTTATTTGTCATACAGTAAAAAACATGCAAGGGGGTATGGGTGGTTCACAGTACATTCAGAGGTTTTACTATATCCTATTTTACTCAATTGTCACTGTCTGATGCAAGTCACCATTACTTTGCTGCAGAATGGTGGGGGTGGAGTGCACTGGGTAAGAATTATAGATATCTTGGTTAGTAGGTGATCTTATAGGTGTTGGGGGCAGCTGGTGATAATAAGGAACTGGCTGCTGCAGAAAGCTGTTTTGAGGATACACAGGGGGACAAGGAAGAGTGCTTTGGGAAGGCTGTGGGTTATCACGGTATATATTTGTCTGCATGGCTACAAGAGACTCAAAAGATTTGGTTTGGCGAGACCGGAGGCTCATCATCTGCCTGGCTATTTTTTTGGCAGACAATTCCTGTCTCCTGCTTTCTCTCTGCCTCCATTCATGTACAGTATTTCTCCATTCCTCAGTCTTCCTACTTTCCCTGTTGTAGTGGTTCAGAACGGTCTTGATCAATTCCTCTTTTGATTTCCTAGGACTGAGCCTCAAGTTCTGTAATCTACGTGAGGCCGGTGATACAGCTGCATTACTCGAGTTCCCTAGAAAAAATAGAGATAGAGACATGTAATACACAGGGGCATCATTGTTTATTATCAAATTTTGAAGGACATTTGAAACTTTAGGTAGCATCCCTCTCACATACCTCACATAACACTGTAGAGGTCAAGAAAGCTAAATCATGTTGAGCAATGGGGTGAGTACTTTTGCTAAAATTTCTCCCATGTTAGTGGGATGCCTTGGTTCCTGCTTGGAAGGGGTGCTGGGGGAAGAACAGAGCACACCGCAGGGCAGGGTGCCTGCTTGGACTGCTGGCTGGGGGAAGAACAGAGCACACCGCGGGGATGAGTGCCTGCTTGGAAAGGGGGCTGGGGGAAGAACAGAGCACACCGCGGGGCAGGGTGCCTGCTTGGACTGCTGGCTGGGGGAAGAACAGAGCACACCGCGGGGCAGAGTGCCTGCTTGGACTGGTGGCTGGGGGAAGAACAGAGCACACCGCGGGGCAGGGTGCCTGCTTGGACTGCTGGCTGGGGGAATAACAGAGCACACCGCGGGGCAGGGTGCCTGCTTGGACTGCTGGCTGGGGGAAGAACAGAGCACACCGCGGGGCAGGGTGCCTGCTTGGAAGGGGGGCTGGGGGAAGAACAGAGCACACCGCAGGGCAGGGTGCCTGCTTGGACTGCTGGCTGGGGAAACAGTAGAGCACACCGCGGGGAAGGGTGCCTGCTTGGAAGGGGGGCTGGGGGAAGAACAGAGCACACCGCAGGGTAGGTTGCCTGCTTGGACTGATGGCTGCAGGAAACAGCAGATCACACCGCGTGGATGCCTACGTGCTGGGAAGGGCGGGGGGGGGTTTGGGGGAGGGGAAACAGAGCGCCTTGGGCTGGGGAGCCGTGAATCTAGCTCCCTGCCCTCAATTATCCCTAAACTATCCACAGGCTTTCGTAATGCCAGACATATCACTGCTGCGTGTTACCAAGGAAGAGTGGGAGGGTCTTCTACAGGAATGAGGATACCGCCCTGGCCCCTATGCAGCTTGCCTGTGTGCAGCCATGGTCCCCCCACCCCTCGCTGCACAGTGGATCGGACGAGTTAGCCTGACCGGGACAGGGACCACGGTGGCTCTCCCTATAAACTTGAGAAAGCACATTGCCCAAGCTCTAGCTGCAACTTTTCAAGAGATTACTCAGGCAGATTACACAGATGTCATAGATCACATCAGTGGGCTATTCCACGTTTAGGCATGTATGCAGGCAGCCATAACGAAAATCCTCCTCTCCCAAAACATTGCAATCTACTTACCACGAGCACGATCCTCAGCTTCCTCATCAACGTCTGCTTCCAGCTGCTGCGACTGGCTAGTCTCCTCAGGGCTGGAGAAGAGCTCCTGGCTGCCTGTGTCCTGAGACTCCGGGGTGTCTCCCTCCATGCCAGTAGCATCACTGTATTCATCCTCTACACCATCCCCCACTTCTCCCTGCTCTGAACTCTCCATCGTGCTCCTAGGATTCACGGTGGGGTCACACCCAAGTATGGCATCCAGCTCCTTGTAAAACCTGCAGGTTGTGGGGCCAGCTCCTGAGCGTCGGTTTCCCTCACGGGCTTTGCAGTATGCACTCCTCAGCTCCTTAATTTTGACTCTGCATTGCAAGGCGTCCCGTTCGTGGCCCCTTCTCATCATGGACTGCGATATCTGACCATAGGTATCATAGTTTCTCCTTCTGGAGCGCAGCTGTGTTTGAACAGCCTCATCTCCCCACACACTAATTAGATCCTGCAGCTCTGCATTGGTCCATGCTGGGGCTCGTTTGGTGCGTGGAGGCATGGTCACTGAATGATTGATTAATTGCACTCCACGCCTGGCTGAGCAAACAGGAAGGTGATTTTTGAAATTTCCCGGGGCATTTAAAGGAGGGGTCAGGTGAGCACAGGGCAGAGGAGTTTTCTTGATTACCAGAGAGGTATCCTCAGGTATGCTGGGATACCTGCTTATTCCACAGAGGTCAAGAAAAGCGCTGGTAAGTGTCTACACTTGATTACCAGCGCTGGATCACCAGCGCTGGATCCTCTACACCCGAGACAAAACGGGAGTACGGCCAGCGCTGCAAACAGGGAGTTGCAGCGCTGGTGGTGCCCTGCAGATGTGTACACCTCCTAAGTTGCAGCGCTGTAACTCCCTCACCAGCGCTGCAACTTTCTGATGTAGACAAGCCCTTAGAGACTAACATTTATTTCAGCATGATCTTTCGTGAGCTATAGCTCACTTCTTCGGATGCATAGAATGGAACACACAGACAGGAGATATTTATACATACAGAGAACATGAAAAGGTGGAAGTACGCATACCAACAGGAAGGGTCTAATCAATTGAGATGAGCTATCATCAGCAGGAGAAAAAAACTTTTGAAGTGATAATTAGGTTGACCCATAGAAGGTGTAAGGAGAACTTAACATAGGGAAATAGATTCAATTAGTGTAATGACCCAACCATTCCCAGTCTCTGTTTAGGCCTGAGTTAATTGTATCTAATTTGCATATTAATTCGAGTTCAGCAGTCTCTCTTTGGAGTCTGTTTTGGAAGTTTTTCTGTTGCAAAATTGCCACCTTCAAGTCTGTCGCTGAGTGGTTAGAGAGGTTGAAGTGTTCTCCCACTGGTTTTTGAATGTTATGATTCCTGATGTCAGATTTGTGTCCATTTATTCTTTTGCGTAGAGACTGTCTGGTTTGGCCAATGTACTATGGGTCAACTTAATTATCACTTCAAAAGTTTTTTTTTCCTCCTGCTGATGATAGCTCATCTCAATTGATTAGACTCTTCCTGCTGGTATGCATACTTCCACCTTTTCATGTTCTCTGTATGTATAAATATCTCCTGTCTATGTGTTCCATTCTACGCACCCAAAGAAGTGAGCTGTAGCTCACGAAAGTTCATGCTGAAATAAATTTGTTAGTCTCTAAGGTGCCACAAGTACTCCTGTTCTTTTTGCAGATACAGACTAACACAGCCTCTACTCTGGAACCTGGGACAACTTTAAGTGAGGAGTTACTGAACTCTATATTGTGGAGCAAGACGATAGGCAGAATAGGCTAGTGGATAGGGCACTAGATTAGGAGCCCAATGATTCCCATCCCAGTTCTTCCTGTGACCTTGAATGAGTCATTTCACCTCGCAAGTTCTTATCTTTCCCCTCCCAGCCTTTACCCGTCTCGTCTTTTTGGGTTGCAGCTCTACAGGCTGGGCCTGTAGGCTCAGCTGACATAAGAAATAATAAAATCTCTTCATTCAACTATAGGAAAGTTACTCAGAGCAACTTTGGCAAACTTTTCTTCTGATTGTACAAACATGGTTTCTAGGAAAGCCTATTGCGAAGAGAAGGTAAATGATAGTGGGGGGAGAGACTAGGGGTGTTCATAGAGATTTTAGCTGTTGTGGGGAATGGAGGCTGCATGAGTCGTAGGGAAGAACTTAAACATAAGCTATGACTCACATTGATCAGGACACACAGGAAAATGAAGACCGACATATGGATGATTTAAGCAGCAAGCTTAACTATTAATTTAACAGTGAAGAAGGGCCCTCTCTGCCCCAGCTCTTTCACATCAGGCATTTAAGTGGGTCCAGTGCAGCTTTACAGGAAACTTACCATATAATACAAGGGTAGTCAATGAGTGGACCCCAGGCCAAATCTGGACCACCAGATGCTTTTGAATGGACCCCAGAATCTTTTTATTTACTTATTTTCTTCTCAGGAGACTGGACTTTGACTATGGCTTGACCAAGAAATCTGGACTATGACAAAGTAATTGACTACCTAATATAACCCATAACTCCTTCTCCCCTGTGAAGAGGGACAAAGGGTCCCTAAAGAAGGACTTGTCAACAAGTCTTCAAGACTTGAATTTGCTCATATGCCTATGGTCTGCCAGTGAGATCCCAGGTCTTATTTTTGGGAGCTAGCACCCCTCCCCCTTCCCCCGCTGTATGGCTTCAGTTGAGCCATGTAGATATTCTTCTTCTTCTACATTTTGGCCACCCTCTACCTTTCTCTCAGCCTTGTGGGCTGGTGCCAGCAGTAGCCACCAGATATAAGGGCTGAGCCAATTCCCATAGGTATTGACAGAAAAAACTCCCAATTACTTCCATGAGTGTTAGATCAGGCCCTTTTAAAATAGCAGAATGTGTCACTGTTATAAGATCTTTCTCCACTACTTCTTTAGTGTGTGTCAGTCATCTTTTAATAGAAGCGTCTTAAAATTAACTCATAATTATTTGTTTAGAATCACAAAGTTTAAAGCCAGAAGGAACGCCTAGATCATTTACTCTGATCTCCTGCATAGCACCAATGCCATCCAGCATTCACACACTCAATCCAACAACGGAAATGAAACCAAAGGAAATGAGACCCACATTGCTCTGGGTTCTGTACAAACACAGAGACAATCCCATCCCAAAGACCTTAAAAGGCTAAATAGATAAACTGTGTGCGGTGAATTAATTTACTCACAGCAGATCAGGAAATAGAACACCCGTCTGTGGCTCACACCCTTTTCCACAGGACTGTCCTTTCACATTCAGCATTCCCAGCTGAAATGCTTGTGTCTTTGGAGGTACCATTAGTTATTAAAAAAAAATTTAAGAACTCTTTAGGATTTTACACGAATGCTTACAAAACCCTAATGCAGCAGCACATAGACACAAAAGAATTATTAAAGGGAAATCATGAGATGGCTACATTAATGAATGAATGCTGACAGACTAACCCATACCCAGGGTCCTCTCAGAGGCTACAGACAAGAAAATGAAAAGTGCACTAATATGAAGTGAAAGGAGCTCATTAGTTCCCTCAATCAAGTCCCTGAGTAAATTAGGAGGAAGAATAATGCAAACAAACAGCACTACTAAGCAGATAAACAAAGATTAACAACATTATAAACAGCTCCACAGACACACCATTTGTCAACAAAACATCATTTGTACATGTCTTGATTATTTCTCCTCCCTGCTGTGAAACTAGAGCAACAGACTTGTTCAATGGCAACAGGCATCACCAAACAGATTGTATCCCTTTCAAGCAACATAAGCAAACAGGCACGTCCTTCCAGTCCAGGGTACACCACTTTCCTTAGAGAAAGGCTGGTATAGAGTCATGTGGAAGTACAGCTGCACCTCCTTGACCATCAGGATATACATTAGTAGAGATACAGCAATGTTATGGAAAGCATAGAATATGCATACAACAAGGGCTACATGGCACAGAAGAAAATCAATGGTCTCAAAAAGCATACAGCTTGATCGCAATAACCCCAGTGTGTGTACCACAACGTAATACCCCAGGGCCTGGCTTAGAGGGCTTAGTCATCAGGACCACAGGTTCAAAAATCCTATGTTGGTGTTTCATTGCATTCTCTTTAACATCCCAAGAGCCCTTCAGTCATTAGAACTCCAAGCTGAGCTGCCTGATGGAAAGTTATCACATCACTGTAATTGTTTCCACAGCTGCTGCAGATCCTGTCAGCGTACCACCTGGAAGTTCAGGGAGAAGCAACTGGTGCAATGAACACAACACAATCCATAGGCAATTAGATGCAATTGAAGAGGTAAGAACTGCTGCCACCTGGCCCCAAACCTTAGTCCCAATAGGCTGACCAAAAAGGTGGAGCAAAAGGCCACATTTTCAGGCAGTTTTCCCTTCCAGATTCAGTTTAGCCAGACCTTCCAGATGGGGCAAGGGCTCTTGCACTATCTGCAAAAGAACTAAATGCTTAAAGGCAAGAGATAAAATCTTGATGCCTCTGAAGTCAATAGGAATTTTGCCACTGATTTCAGAAGAGCCAGGATTTCACCCAAGGACATCTGTAAATAGCTATTCCAGAGCTTCCATGGAGATTAGGCTAGACCTGAGAGAAAAGGGAAGGGACATATCTTTCCATGTAGTTGTTTAGTTCTATGTTAAATCAATTTACACAATTCTTATATCCCTCCCAGGCTCAACTCAGTTCTTGTCAGCCTTCACCACAGCACCAATTCCTTGGGCTATTTCCTCCTGGGAATCCAAGCACAACAGAAATCACAATGAGCTTCCATCCCACCTGGGCTGCAGCTAATTTAAATCAAGTCTCTCTTCTGCCTTACCAGAGCACTGACACACAAGATTTTTGCCTCACAGAAAACCTCCAGGACCAGACTACATCTCCCCTGGAACAGATGAAGTCACTCACCACTTCTTCCTCTCCCTGGTCCTCTTCAGGAACACTGGCCCCCAGGGCTGCCTTCCTGGAGCCTGGCCTTTGTTTCAGGGCTCACTTCAGGAACTTGCCACGCCCCTGTAGCTCTTTCTGATAGACCCACCTTTGCTGGCTTCATCCATTCTTAAAAAAATCCTACACCCTGCATAGGTGTGGCAAGGCAGGGTATGGCTAATTGAACAGGGCTAGCCATGGTTAAGGATCATATTGACTTATTACATTCAACCCTCGATTAACTACTTACTAAGACTTCACTCATTCACCCTTTATAAACTGTTTCTAAAATTACCTTCAACATACCAACCCCAGCTTCTTAGTGCTTCATAATATAGGCTGCAAATAGAATTTCTTTGAATATTGGATTGTCCCAGGATAGGACTAGTCCACCCTACGCCTTCAAACCCAGAAAGTTTCCACTCTCAACCCCCACCCTCTCATCCCCATTCTTCCCAAAATGTCTTCGGAGAAGATTGCTTGTGCAGCATGGTCGGAAGATTAACAAACCCATTTCCTATTTCCAAGTGCTAGACTGGAGAAAAGCCTATGGCAAAAGGGTCTGTGTCCACATCAGTGTTGATGGCTGAGGTGTCAAATTTATGACTGGGTTTATATTGGAGCTCACAGCACTGATATTTAAATTACTCCTAGTGCCCATCCAAAGCTGTCACATCATATCAGGGAGCGGCAACCTTTAGCACACAGCTCCCCAGGGTAAGCACCCTGGTGAGCTGGGTCGGTTTGTTTACCTGCCATGTCTGCAGGTTAGGCTGATCACGATTCCCACTGGCTGCAGTTCACTGCTCCAGGCCAATGGGGGCATGGGAAGCGACAGCCAGGACATCCTTTGGCCCTTGCTGCTTCCCACAGTCCCCATTGGCCTGGAGCAGCGAACCGCATCCAGTGGGAGTCGTGATCAGCCAAACCTGTGGACACGGCAGGTAAACAAACCAGCCCGGCTCACCAGGGTGCTTACCCTGGGGAGCTGTGTGCTAAAGGTTGCAAATACCTGCATCAGATCACTATTAGTTGTGTGAGAACATTAACACCAGTTCCTTGCAGACTTCATGGCTGAAGAAGGCTGGGCTATTGCAGAGGCTTAAAATCCAAATAAAGGAAGTGAATGGATTTCTAGTCAAGTCTGGCCCTTTATTTGTCTTGTTATAGTGTAGGAAGCACTTGCAATACACAATTTATGTTCAGCACCAAGTGTTTTCAATGAGCACATAGGGTGGCACCTAATCTGTCTTTTCTCGGTTCTTAACAGGCAATCGCTCCACTAAGCATCTCTGACCTAGCTTTTCCATTGGTTGTGTTTTCCTGGGTGTGCTGCTGGCTCAAACAAACACATCCTTTCTAACTCCCCCTCCAAAAGCCAACATTATGGATAGCTCAGTTTATTGAGTTGCTACATATGTAAAAAACAAAAATTCAATGAAAATTCCATCTCTCATGGCCACCAGAGGCCAGTATGACACAAAAGTTATTAAATCAATAGGCAGTTCAACTGACTGGATGAGTACAGGACTTAAACACAGTTTAATGTCCTGTACTCAGCTAATGTCCTGAGCCTCAGTTAGTTGTTTTACCAACAGGCTTGATAGTCTTTCCCCTCCATCCTATCCTGACTTCCCTGCCTCTATTTTTATTAGCAGGTAGAGAAAACAGTTGAGTATCTAGAGTCAGAAGTGAAGACATTACTGAAGGACATCAGTGAAACAGCATGGAGTGCCCCAATCGCTCCTGGAACCCCCCTTGTGGACATTTTTGATGGTCTGTATCTCCTAGGGATAGTATGTAGTAAGGTCAACAATAATTTTTGTTACACTACACCCAAGTATATGATTTTTTTCCCCCAGTTGTAGCCCCACATATAGTCTTTTGAAAAATCACTGGAGAGACTACATTTTTGATAGCCTGAGTTTACTTTTGAAATGAAGAGCTTGAACACCAAATGCATGCATGTATGACAAGCATCTGCAAACCAGCAGGCCCAGAGAGGTGAAGTAACTTCCATGAGGTCACACTTCTATACAAAGTATCGGGGGTAGCAGTGTTAGTATGTATCCACTCCATGCATCTGAAGAAGTTTTTTACCCACAAAACCTTATGCCCAAATAAATCTGTTAGTCTTTAAGGTGCCACCTGACTCCTTATTACTTCTATACAAAATCTTTTATTGCATTCATCACCTTAGTAGCTGAGCACCTGCCAGTCATGCATTAAGTGAAGTGACTAATAACGGTCACATGGGGTTTGTTCTCTCTCCCATTTGCTCTTCAAAGGAAAAAAAACCTGTGCGTGAAATATTGGGTTTTGTTTTGGTGAATGTTTTGGTTATTTAATGTACACACAGCTGGGTGTTTTGAGAAGGCAGGTGGCAGAAATATGCCTTGCAAGCATTGGCACATGGAGCCTGAGGTTTATGATGGACCTTGGTTCATGAGAGAGTTCATTCCAGTGCCTCAGCCCCCCTGAGAAATCTGTCTCCAGGTCAGCATCAAGAGCTGGGTTTAGGACCAAGGGCTCCTGCATCCCAGTCCTGTGCCTATTCATTAGACCTTGCTGCCTCTCCATTAACCGCAGTTACTAGTCAGTAATTAATGCTCTCCCCTACATTAACTAGAATTTTTTCCAAAAATGAAAAAGTTTGAGGGACTATAGAATGGAAGTCAGAATTAGGAAAGAAGATAGAGTTATGTATATTTTACAAGGCATAGTATACACTATTGTGGGGGGAGAGAAGAAATTGTTGAATGGTCCAAGAATTGTGGAGAGATTACAGGGGTCTCCCCTCTGTGACCCAATGAATCAGTAGAGCCTCTCATATACTTAAAGCCAGTCTCTTATTTATTCTTTAAAGTGTCAAAAAAACTCACACACATGAAGTATCTATTTGGCCTTCATAGCACCAAAAATAATATCAAATCTTCTTCCCACAGATTCCAGCTGAACACCAGGACAATGGAAGAGAACAGAATTTAATAATATTCCAAAGCATGGCTGTCTTAGACAGTTGCACTTTGTAGCTTTAATAAACCTTGTAGGATTTCTATAGATTGAAGAGGGATGAAGAACACTGAGAAGTCAATTACTTTGCATTTGTGCTTTGTAATAAAAAGAATTGCTTTTCAGATATTGTTTTAAAGCTGTATCTTACAAGCAATCCAGACCCCACACTTGACATTTGGAAGGTAGAATTTTCAAAGATGCCTTGATATCAGCAGTTTTGAAAATTTCAGCCTGATCCTCTCTTATCACCTGGGCCAGATCACACCTGACAAGCTCAACTACCACAATCTCAAAGTCCAGGAAGCAGCTGCTACTCTTTTCTATCTAAGAATGCAGCTCTTGTCACCAGTGTGTACTGGTGTACTGGTGATGACATGTATTCACCTGTGGTTTCCTTTCAGAATTTTCTTAACACGCTGCTAGGCTGTCTGGCAGAACAGACAGAACAAGGGGTGTTCTGACTTGGGATATAAGCACATCCCTATCTTTGCCTGAATAGCTGAAGCCAGAATGTTGGACACATTGTTACCGCCTAAACTGGAAGTGTGGTCACATTATAAGAGCGTCACACTGCTTCCCTCGGCCTTTTTGTGGTGAGAACCAAATCTGGAGCTGAACTCATTCCAAGGCCAAAGATGGAGGCATTCACAGCAAATAAAAATCTAAAGGCCGAAGGCCAAGGAGCTTATTAGGTAAAGGTAAATTTATTCTGAGAAAGGTTTTACTAGGCAAAGGTTAAGACTAATTGAGCTGTAAAACCACAGTAGGCAAAACAGGTTTTAAAAAAAGTTTGAAGTCACTTGCCTCCTGTCCCATCCCTAGGACTCAGCCAGACTCCTCTCCCCAGAATAACACCAACAGGTATTTGCTTACATTTTGTTTCAAACCTGAATTTGGAAGGCCTAGGTTTCTCCCAGTGTAAACAATGTAATTTATCCTAGGAACAGGCGCCTGCCTGAGTTTTAGTAGACAAGAGTGGAAGGAATGAAATCAGTTAACAGGGCTTTGCATTTTTCCTAAATCTGTCTCTTTCACAGCTCCAGCTCACCTCCTACTCTCTTGAAAATTTTGACATTTACCTTCTTTGGGCGTGACAAAATCAAGAGGCATTCACGTTGTGGCAAAAGGTCTGAAAATTCAGCGTTTTCAGGAGCCAATCATAGAAGAGATGAGTCAGAGTAGAGAGATTGGCATATTTGGTACATGCCTACTGAGAAAAAACAGAGCAGTGATTAAACAAGTCAAACACCCACATCTAATCAGCGTGCCGGAAATTGCACAAGTAAAGAAACACAGAATAGCTAAGCACAATTAGCAAGGCACTGTCATTGGCTAAGACAGTTCTGTTTGTGGATAATCCTTAATCAGTTCCAGCGGAATGTTTCCATCTAAGTCCCAAGTAACATGGTTTAACTGAGTCACAACACAAAAAATGTAGGATGATATTAAGAACAAATGGAAGCTGTTCTGGGTAGTTTAAAAGATATGGCTTTAATTTTACAATCCTCTTTTAGATATATGCATTGCTTTTAAGGCACAATCCAAAAACCTTAACTGGAGAGGCTGAATTGGTATTGATACTACATTATTGTGATACTTGCAGTGATGCATAAAAAGCAGAGCAGGTCTTCCTGAAAAAAAGTTATTTAGTAAAACTTCTTTAAAAAAACAATATAATTAGATGCAAAACAGACTGAAGGCGGTTCTATTCATGCACACAAAACCACGGTGTGGTACAAATGCAAGAAAATTGGCATGTGAAAAAAGAGACTCATACAATGTCCATAGAAAAAGCATCCAAAACAAAAAACAAAGTCCCCAACCCCCCACCACACACACACCACAACCACCTTTAAATCAACAAGAGTGATTTTTTTTTTTAACCAGGAAACAAAATTAGTGTAGCTAAGGATGCAAGCAGAAATAATAATCCATTATTCATTAACTAGAAAGTGACTTAAAAAATCCTGAGCAGTTTCTACAATCGCTAGATTTTCTTGTGTTTATTATACATTTTTGGATGGAAAGGGGAAGATACGGAGTGTTAGTTTTACACATACATAGTAGTTTTAGGAAAACAATTCACTGCCTGTTTGGTTTTCTGGAAAACAAAAAGAAACGAAACCCAACATGGATATTTTAACACGATAACAGAAAAGCAGCTGCTTTTTAAAAAGCTGAAAGCTCCACTTAGTCATTTCCACCACACAACTTGAGCAGGATTTTCCGGTAGTCTCCTGAAGTATCACCCTAGCAACAAATCCAAAGGGAAAAAGTTAGGAAAAGAAAGCCATCCAATTGTTACACTTCTTTTTTGTAAGGGAGGTGAGAGAAGATGCACTATACAGATCCCAACAGTCAGAATGGCTAAAACTGGATTGAGGGTAGTCTTTAATAAAAAGGAGCCTTCATTATTCTAGACTCCACATTTGAATTCCAGATCCCAGGGCTAATAAAGAGTTGTCCCCAATCACTGTACAAGTCCACAGTAGGATCTTCAGGATTTATCTAGTAAAAACCCTTCAAGAACATATATTTCTTCAGAAGACTGTCCCGGACTCCTAAATACTGTGCTATGTTCTTATGTCATGGAGGACACACCAACTTGTCCTCCAGTATTCAAATTCACCTAATTTTCGAGCAGCAGCATAAAAGCAATCTCCCCTTAAAAAGCCACAACAATGTGCTAGGGAAATGTGATGGAAACTGGAAAATGGGGCCCATATTTTCTTTCCTTCTGACCTTCCATCCTGCTGTGTTACGGGAACATGCAATGAGAATGATGTCCTTATATAGTGTCCTACTAGACACCAGTATGGCTGAAATTGGTGACTTCACACTAATGACTCTAGCAGAATGATTTCTCACTCCTAAACACATCTATTGCATTCTATGGCATAGTTTAAAAAAAGAAAAAACAAACAAAGCTTCCATTTACGCCCAAACCAAATGAGAAACCAAAGAGAGTGTGTGTATGAGAGGGAAGTGAAAAAGTTACAAGACATCTTGCAGCTAACAAATATCTCATCACAAATGCCATACTGATGGAAATTCACCAATGGTTCCTTAGGAGCAGAGGCATGCCAGCTACAATCATTTTAAATATCCGTTTCTGAATGACAATATGTGATAGCTAGACTGGTGCTGTAAAAGGGCTCTCAGTTTTTCTGTCCAAGAATATTGTGTACTCGCTAAAGCCATGCTACAATCTGGTTTTGGACATGTCTGCTAACTGCTCTGTGTGGATTAACAGTGTCACAGTAGTTCTCAGCTGAGTTTGGAAGTTGATTCAATACACCAGGACAAATCCTAAAAATTTAATAATTTTAATAAATCGGATCTATGCCATGGTCAATTGAAGGAGAGGGCTGCTCTGCATTAACAAGGGGAATATGCATTAGGAACCTGATCCTGTTTGCATAGAAATCAATGGAAGTTACCACTTTTACTTCAAAGGAAACAGAATGGGGCCATATATATAACAACTACTTTTTAATTCACATCCATGGTGTCCTGAATAATCAGAGTCTAATAAACTGAATCATCATGGGTTCATATCTTTGAACCACAAACTCTGTATAAACTGATTAGGGCTGGCGATTGCTGCTGCCTGATAAAAGAGCTGATATTACACACAACCACACACCCCTTCCCAGCAGACAGGATGTCCAATTTTTGGGCTTTAGTCTACATTCTAGTAATTTTAGTGCAAACGCATCTCCACCCAAAGACAGACTTGTAGTCAGCATTTGCTAAGGGTTGGGGACAGTAGTCCTCTCCCTGTCATCCATAGCCCGGTTACAGAGTTGCTGCTCAGGCAGTCAGTCTCTATGGCTGCCATTACAGCCCGTTACACTCCAGCAGAGGCTGGGGACCCAGCACATCTCCTCTGCAAGTGAGGTTGGTGCCAGTGAATCTGTGGAGAAGCTGATCCTTTGCCCTCTCTCCCCAAACCCACATTCCACTGCTGCCATGGAGAGTAGACAGAAGCCACCAGTATGGCCTCTTCCCAGTCTCCTTCTCACACAACTTTTCCATGGCACTTTGGCCCTCCATGCATGAAGAGAGAAGCAGGGAGCATACATTCAATTATTCAGTGTCGGGAGTGGGGTTTTATGGTACATACAGGAATCAACGGTAGGAGAAAAATAATAAAAAAAAAGTCTTACTGTGATGTCCGCGTACAGGGATTTGCCATACATCCGTTTGTATTCAGTGCGTATATCCAGCAAGTCAACCTCGCTGCGCGACACCATAATTCGAATCAGAGTCCTATCTTTTGTTCCTGCTCCCTGTGAAGAAACCAGTGAAGAGCATGAATACAATCAGCTTGCAAATTCTAGACAATTCAACACAAACTGGAGAGTCCAAGGGCCAATCCTTCCCCATGTTATGCCAGGGCAACCCCACCAAAGTCAATAGGATTGAAACAGAGTAACACAGGGCAGAATTTAACCTACAGTGGTTTAGTGAATGAAGCATGTGCTAACAGGACATTATCACTTTCAGTTCCTTGCACAAAGAGCAACCAAAGAGGATGATGAATTTCCACCCCATTCCACACATTCCCATCATTGTCAACCCTTCCTTGTCTCAGTCTTTTTCATAAATATATGCACTGAGTTGCATTTCTGAGGGGATCCCAGTTTTAGACTCATGCTCTGGCTCCAAGAACAAGAAACAGAAGCAAAATACATTTGTAGGAAGGTCAAGGTGTGAAGGCCAGGGATTTGCATTACCACTGTTATTAGTTTAACTTCCATGTCTCGACTTGAATGAGGCTTAAGCATACACTTAAGTGCTTTGCTGAACTGAGCTTTCATAAACAGACAGCAGGTTATGATCATGTACATTTCTTTAATAAATCCCCTACTGAAGGCCAGATTCCATCAGCCTTACTCCTGGGTGAGCAATACCTCACTCCTGGAGTAATTCCATGAAAACATATGTACAGCTTATCGAAAAAAGGTGCTTTTCAACATGAACAAGGTGGCAAGATATGGACATTAGTAAGTACAGTAGTGCCTATCCTAATACAGACAGCACACCCCAAGCTCTTCACATCATTTACATCCCAACTGGGATGATTTTCACCCTCTCAGCTGAATTAGCTTTATTCCGTGCTCGCACAATAAGTGATCAAATATTTGTTCAGTCAAAAACTCTCAACACATTTGACCCATTACTAATGAAGTTATGTTTTATCAGTACCAAGGCACTTATGCAATTATATAAAAACACAGTGATGCACAGAGAGATCACACACAGCCACAGAGACCTACCTTCATGGCTTTATGGAGTCTTTCTGCAAAGAAAGCTGGTGTATTTTTCATGCACTTAACTGCAGAAGAAATTGTAGTAACAGGTTAGTTACTCACAGCTAAATAAAAATCATTGTACTTTATTGGACTTGCTCTGAATCAGGTATGTACCTCTCTCTCTCTCTCGATACACACACACACACACACACACACACACACACACACACACACGACACTGTTCCTGCTCACTTGAGTTAGTCACTGAAATTAACTTTTAATTTGCAAGGCAAAGTTTCTAACTTTGCATCAGACTGGTAGTAGTTGTAGTGTCCAAGAAACCTCAGTACTTCCTTGCTAAAATTGAATCTTTCGGTCAATGGAGTGAATCTAGTTATGGGACTGAGGCAGGGGAACAACATCAGGAAGACTGGTGAAGACCTAAAGTGGAGAAGTTCTAGTGCAAATTTTCTGCAAGGTGGATTCAATTTCTTGTCCTAAAAGTTCAAGGGAGTGGTTATGCTGGTCAGATGAGTCCCATTCTCTCAACTTTCCAGCCTCTTGCTGTATAATCAAAAATACTTGTAATTTCCTTCAAATACTTGACAGTTGGTTTCCCTCCAGCTGCCAAGTCTGGGATTTTTAGACAGAAAAATAACCAACAGGGATTTAGTACACTGCATGGCACAGCATTAATTCCAGGTGACTTAGACAACTTAACAGCCATTGTAGCATATGCAGAAAGAGGTGGCAGTTTAACAGCTACATGGCCACAAAGAATTTGTATTTTAACAATTCTGAAAACTATAGTCAGCGTAAAATTTGATAAGCTACCAAACTATATTAGCAGTTCAACTTACAGTTGTTGACTGTGGGGAAGATTTTCAAGGGTAGGAGTATAAAATTTAACTTCTAAATCCATTTAGGAGCCTAAATCAGTGGGGTGACTTTCTAAAGTTGCTGAGCACCCAGCACCTTCCACTGACTTCAGCTGATTTAGGAGTCTAAATTGGGATTCTAGTTTTGAGTCTAGCAGCTGCCTTCACTGGAAGCCTCACCCTTCACTTCCAGGCAAGTTATTTGTTCTTTGTTTTAGTAACCGCACATAGGTTCACAAGGACTTTTGAAAATCTTGGCATCCCCATGGAAGTGAAATCTAGCTTGAACTGGCTTTCCATAAATCATTAGAAAGGTAAAAAAGCATATTAAAAATATACCAACAAAAATCCCACCCATCATTTCAACAGAATGAACATCTACAAACTGATCCCATATTTGATATGAACAGTCAGTCACACAGTGTACAACAAACAATGCGGTAACCACACCACACATCTGTCTCATTAGGACAGTTCATAGGGAATTACAAAAGCATGAAAAGCAACCAACTAAGATCAGGGTAAAACGTAAGGAGCAAATCTGAAAAAGAGTGTTTCATAGCAATGCACACTTTGTATAGAAAAATGTAGGTTTCTTGGTTTTTAATTGAAATGTAGATGAAAGACAGCAGTCTACATATACACACAACTGCCAAGGATGTGCACAATTCACTTCAAAACAGAGGATGACAAAACATGAAATGTATGTTTTCCGATTACCATAATCGGCTAAAACAATCCACTTGCCCTGCACGATATTTTGAGTCTATTATTGTAAATTACCATCTGTACAGTCCAGAAAGCTTTAGAGAAAGCAAAACCAAAAGGAAACAAATATTTACAATTAGACTTTTGCAGACTAGGTGCAAAGAACAAATCATTCCCGGGAAAAGGCCGATTTATACAATAAAACCAGGATGATTTCAAAATGTGTTACAAAATGATCAAACATTAATGTTACGAAGGTCACATTAAAAAGGGTTATTGCTTTGCTTGCAAACTAGAGTCCGAGTCCTGTACATGGATGCACATATCTGGCCCCTTGCACTCTTGCAAAGTCCCACCCAAGTCAGTGAGACTCCATGTGAGGAAAGGGCACTCCTAAAAGGATCAGACTGTAGGATCCAAGCTGTGACAACAGAGTTTCTCTGCTGTGGTAAATGGGCGCCTTTTCAAATACATTATCCTCAGTCCTAAGTACGATGCCAAAGGGGTATCGGTTTTACTGTGGTAATATGTACCTAATTTGCCATTATTTCTATTCTGTAGGTCTGACTTTTTAATGTTAGGATATGATTATTCTGGTATGAATTTATCAATCATGGGAAAAGAAAGAAATAAGTCCCATTGAGGGCTTCAAAAAGTCATTGGAATGACAATCTGTCCAAGCAGAGAAATATAAGCACAGTTAACTATGAGAGTAATCAGTCCTAAAACTGCATTTCAAAAACGTTAATTATTAGTAAAGGATGGTTACACAGACATAGTGTACATGAACTAGGGAGTGAAAAATAAAAGACATTTACATAAAATTCAACATTTTGAAAAGTTTTGTTTGGAAATTGCATAAAATGAACCTGCTACTTTATCCAAAGGCAGCCAAATGGCCTGTTCTTCCTCCTGTTGCAGTTAGCTGTAGTTTTGCTATTGATTTCAGCAACAGCAGGATCAGGGCTCACATTTTTATTGTCATGTGCCTGTTCTAGTCACTGTTAAACCATATTAACCAGTTACTTGTTAATGTAATTAAGAAGAAGAAGAAAAATAATTTTGTGGGAGGCAGCACTCAAGTGTCAGACCAACGCAGTTATTTAGAGGAGGTAATTTGAAACAGGTGTGTCAGTAAATTAGCCTTAATAATGTGTATTACAGAGAGGACACACAGCAACTCTAAACTGGTAAAGCTTGACCCAGCTGAGCTGCTGCTTAAGGAATTGGGACCTAATCCAAAGCCCACTGAAGTTAACCACCTGGTTTTCAAAAGGCACTCAACATGCACCATTCTTGTTGACTTCAATGGAAAGTGCTCAGTACTTCTGAAAATGAGGTCAACTATGCTTAATAATTACCTCTCCTCTGTCTAACAAATTCTAATTTTAAGTCCAGAGGCTGCCTTCAGTGGAAGCCTCACCCCTCCTTTCCAGGTAAGTTATTTGTCACATTTTATTAACTGCAGACAGGTTCACTAGAAGGCTCAACAAAAATATAAAAAACTGGAAATACAGGTCAGGTTTCCTTTGCGGAAAAAAAAACAACCCCAAACATCTCCAGGTAGAACGAGCAGTGCAAACACTGCAGCGATTCCTGCTGCTATGTCATTGCTGCAACAGCTTCTATATGCTGAAACAGGGGGAAGGGATAGCTCAGTGGTTTGAGCATTGGCCTGCTAAACCCAGGGTTGTGAGCTCAATCCTTGAGGGGGCCATTTAGGGAACTAGGGTAAAAATCTGGGGATTGGTCCTGCTTTGAGCAGGGTGTTGTACTAGATGATCTCCTGAAGTCCCTTCTAACCCTGATATTCTATGAAAAAGAGAGACATACCTACTGCCACCATGCCACTTTCAAGGTCCCCAGACATCTCACGAGATATGCTCTTCTCGATATCACGGTTACACATCCGCTGGTACTCACTGAAAACTGGGGGAGTGGAGAAAAAAAAAAGCTTTTAGCAGCCAGTCTTGTAAGATGGGCATTGATTCATGCCTATATTTGTCAGCTTCCTCTGAAGTTGCACTATGCTAACAGAGCCTTTACCATAGCATATGGTGATGGTGGTTCAAATGCTTTTCAGGCCTAGTTTGCCAGTTTTCAAAATAAATAGTGGAAGTTCATCCTTCATGCCCGGCAAGACTTCCCCACACTTAGTACTCCATTTAGAAGCCATGTATTTATAATCTACTCCTTCTCTTCATGGTAACTGGGAGAGGTGGATGTGAATAAATAGGAAATGCCTTCCTCATATCTCCCTGTCTTGATTTCTGCTTCTTCAAGGAGATAGGAGTCATAGTCCTGCTATTGGCAACAACCTTTTAGAACCCAGCAGCATGAACAGAAAAGGGGTCTGTGGTAGAGAGGCCTTTTTTATATATACACACACAAAAATCAAATAAATCAATCTTTAAAAAGATTTAGAACATACCTCTAAATATAAACTTTTAAAAAAAAACCTTTAAATTCCAACAGGATTTAAAAAAAAACAAAAAAACAAAACCACAAAGCCACCATCCTAACGATCAGGCAGCCTAGCTAGCGCAAATAGAGGCTGTGGTTGAGGGGATTACTTCTCCATCTTGGCCTCTTTGAGACTGTCAAATCATACAGCAAATTTCTGGTCACTGCCAACCTGGGCTGGCTTCGAACTAGCAACCCCACAGTTAAGGTCAGGAGCCTAATTCATTTAGGCTCCTTTGAAAATCTCAGCATAAAGACTTTATAGCTTAGTCACAGTTCCCTGAGGTTAAGCCATTCATTTTTAAAACTTTGAGAACAGACTGGAAGGTGACCTTTAAGACCATCGTACAGTAACAGCTACTCTGTTAATCCAGGATCACAAGGAGGACCAGGGATGGAAAACAAAAAAAAAAAAAAAACGCATCCTCTTCTACTCTGTCTCCCTGGGGCACTTCTAAGCCACAGTTCTTAGCCATGCTGAGCACGTTGTTACAGAGATCCAAAGGAAAAATGAAGACTAGGGTCTATATGCAGACTCTCTCTCTCTGTACCATGAGCAAGATTTAGAGCTGAGAGACTGCAGACCGTGACCATTATGAAACTTCAGTTGTGGGGGAGGAGGACAGAAAAATGCCAACCAAAATCTTCTACAGCTGCACACTGACATTCTGAACTATTACGGCTGTGTCTGCACTAGACGTGTTCCCTAAAATTTCCCTCTGCTGTAGCTCCACAAGTGGTAGCAATGGTGGGGGCACTAGTGCAGAGCAGTCTTTAACCACCATGTTGTCTAGCCCTTAAAAAGCACCTTGTCTACACAATAGTTTCATGCCCCACTGCTAACACCAGTGGAGCTGCACTGAGTAGCAATGGTGAGACTGCTTAGGAATGATAAAAGAAAAGAATAGAGAAGACCCATGTTGAGATCAGAGCACTATAGCACTGGATATAGAGGAAACTAATTGGGCATGGCACTAGATTAAAAGGATGAGATTCAGACCTTTTCCTTTCTCATGCCATCCCAGAGTCCCAATACCCAGCATTTAAAAACAGTGCTAACTGTAGAACAATTAGAGACTCCATAAGAGCTACTGATATGACTGTAACGAGGAATATGTGGGACTGCCATGCGGGTATGTGGATGTAAAAATCATGTAGAGCTCCCTAATTTCTTCTTAAGGCACACATTCAGACAAAAGATGAGCCTCTATAATAGTTTCACCTTTAGGAGAGATATGTGCCTACATTTTTTACTGTTAACACACACACACAGCAGGATAAGCTAAAAGCAACATTTATGTGTGTAATCTAAGCTCCTTAGGAGACATTTATATAGCAAGTTAAGACACCATTACCTGCTCTGAGATGAGCTCTGCTCCTGGTACACAGAATGGCATTGAACTTGGACTCGTCAGTCCCTAGACGGTTCTCTCCAGCAGCATACAGCTCCTAAACACAAAAAGGAATCCACACTTCATTAATTAGCTTCCCAGTCTGGTGGCTTTTAGACCTGCCTTCTAGGCACTTATGCACGTCCCCTCCTCTAAACACGGACAACTTGGTCTGGACATTGTTGGAAAATAGGAACAAGTAACAAGTGACATGAGTGGCACTAGCTTGAGCCATTATGCACATTATGAGCCTTATTTGCACCCAGAATTGCCAGTGAAAGACGCACAGATGTTTAACTACAAGAGATCCGGAGTATCCACTTTAAGGGGAAACCCCTGGGAAAAAAAAAAAAAGGTTGGTCACATGGGATGAGAGTAATTCTTGCCAGTGATAAGGTTCAGTTCTAGTTTTTATCCTAAAATATTCCCAGACACTATCGTAGTTCCTCAAAATTCTCATTTTTTTCTTAAGATGAAATTCACCATGAAGAAAGCTAATTTTATTACTATTTATATCACACTAGGGCACTAAATATGCCAGGCATGGTACAGACCCAGAGAAAGACAGTCCTTGGCACAAAGATCTTATTCTCCCCCTTCCCCAGATAGTAAGTGGCTACATGCTATGACAAGGAAACATTTCATTAGGATCCGAGTGTCTCCCTGCTGAACAAATCCTGAACTAATAGGCTTTGAGGAGCAGTAGTTGGGAAGGGGAAGTTTTCCTCTGCTCCAAACATGTATTGTACTTAAAAACACTGGTCTTCAGCCTGTGGCTGCTTCAGATACTTCCCTCCCACCCACAACACAAGGGCTTTGGCCAACGGATCCACAAATTTACAGAATCAGAGCCAGATCAAAAGTCCATTGAAATCAATGAGAGTCTTTTCCCATTGTCTTCAGTGGGCTTTGGATGAGGCCTTCCATGAGACACACTCTACTCCTGGGGGAATTCTGCACAACTGTGCAGAATTTATGTCCCCCAACAGATTTCTTTGCTTCCCCTCAGAAAAATGACTTTGACAGGGGAGCAAAGAGAAGCCACAAGCATGGTCATGAAACCCTCCCCAGCAGCATGTTTCAGGTGCCATGGGCAGCCAGCGGAGAGGTAAATCACTGTAGGGCAGGGGGTGGGACTAGGGAAGACCCAGCTGGTAGATCCTACTCGGCACCAGGCTCAGCTGCTAGTCCCGGCTGGGCTGGGGAGGATAGGACTTCCTCTTCCCATGCTGGCACCCAGGGCTGTGTCAGACCCACCCCCAGATTTCTCCTCCAGCTGTAGGAAACTCTACAAACTTCCCCTCCCCACACTTCCTGTGCCCATCACTCCTCCGCTGCAGGGGGAGGGGTCACTGTACAGGGAACTACTCCCTCCCCATCTGCCTAACCCCCATGCATCCAGACCCCCTCATATAGAGACCCTCCCACCAAGCCTTGCTCCCTCGCCCCCAGAACCCCTCCCCCGCAACCAACAAGCCCCACTCCCACTGTACCTGGACCACCCCGATAAGTCACCCACATCTGGATCCCCACCCTACCACACCCCAATCAACTGCACCTGGATCCCAACCCCACTGGGCCTCACTCCCGCTGCATCTCAACCCCTCCCCAAGCCCCTCACATCCCTCTGCTGAGCTATATCCCCCCCTTACACCCAGACTCCCCCCGCTGAGCCCCAACCACCGTCAACTGGACCCCCCTTCAGAGTCCCATTACTGATGGACTCAGAACTCCCCAACAAGACGCTGTGCATCCAGATCCCACACTGAGCCACCCACACCCAGATTGCCCCACACAGAACTCTCTCAACCTACACCTGTATCTCCTGACACTAAGCCCCTCCACACTTGGATCCTGCCTTGCTTAGCCTGCCTGTCCACACCTGGTGCCCCTGGCATAGAAGAGCAGGGCACTGGGGTGTTTCTGGGGCAGGCCCAGTCCTTGCGCTGTGTCAGGGTTGGGTGCAGCCTCACCGCTGAGTCCTTGTCCCGGGTGGGAGCTGCACAGTGATCTTCTATCTCTGTGCAGCCAGTGGCCTGTGCTCCCCAATGCCATGCTGGAGCCTCCCCATTTATTTGACAAATACAATTTGAAGAATTTTAAAATATGTGCAGAATTTTTCTTTTTTGGTGCAGAATTCTCTCAGGAGTAACACTCTTTCACCTTTCCCATCTCATTCCTCAAAATCCACTCACTGGGACATAAGGGGAATCTCACAGAACACAATTCCACAACACAAAAGGGCTGTGTTACCCTAGCTCAGGATCTCCATTTCCAGCCTCCTGCAGCAGAAACACACAGTTCTATTGCTCTATCAAGTTCGTCCACAATGCAATTAGACATCCATAACTGGCTAAGGAGCTGTTTAATTGCAGTGTAGATCAGGGGTAGGCAACCTATGGCATGCGTGCCGAAGGCGGCATGTGAGCTCATTTTCAGTGGCACTCACACTGCCTGGGTCCTGGCCACTGCTCGGGGGGGGGGGGCTCTGCATTTTAAATTAATTTTAAATGAAGCTTCTTAAACATTTTAAAAACCTTATTTACTTTACATACAACAATAGTTTAGTTATATATTATAAACGTATAGAAAGAGACCTTCTAAAAACGTTAAAATGTATTACTGGCACACAAAACCTTAGAGTGAATAAATGAAGACTCAGCACAGCACTTCTGAAAGGTTGCTGACCTCTGGTGTAGATGTTCAAGCTCTCACCCCTGTGAGGGCCGTAGAGTCTGGACTCCAGCATGAGCCTAAACATTTTCACTGCAATTAAACAGCCCCATAGCCCGGTCATTGTGAGCCTGAGTCAACTGGCACGGGTCAGCTGTGGGTGTCTAACTGCAATGTAGAGATAACCTCAGGATCCTTCGGGGGTCCTTCTTGGGCTGAAACATTGGCCTTGGGCCAATAAAACATGCTTTGTAATCAGAATAAAATAGTCAAGGGTATGCATTGCAAGGAGGTGAGACTTTTAGGTACCAATGTTGCCATGTCATTTTACAAGAATAATAAAACAGTTTGACTTTATTTCCATAACCTGATGCCAGGAGGATGGGGCACACACACAGAGGTATACAGAAAACACTGTTCAACTCAACCTTTTTCTTTTTCTTAGTGCAATGGCTCACCCAGCAGTATTTGGTAGCAAACCACCAGATAAACATGAACCTGACAATTCCTGCTTGCCAGCATCAGTAAGTAGAACCATGTTTAGAGGTACCCACATTCTCATGGGGATCTCCAAAGCAATTTCTATCCTCAGCCACAGACATCATTTGATATTGTTTTGTAGAAATGGGGAAGGGCGGGGGAGGGGCAGCAAGCCACTGAAGTTATTAAAAACCAACCTAAATGAATCAACAATCTTTGAACAGTTATTTTTACAAGTAATTTTTTTAAAGAGAGTCAAAAGAAAATATTTGTACAAAAAGTAGTAACAACATTTTGAAAGAGAATATCTACAAATAAATCTCTCAGTTCAATGTGCCCAGTTTGAGTAGACCAAATCCTATTGGATTTAATAGGAATTGGGCTACTAAATTCCCACATACTGAGATGAGATATACACTTGTACACAAGGAAGCATCTCTTACTAACCTGAACATCCCTTTGGACAAGCGACATGTCTACATTTGTACTTTCATCTCTGTTTCCCTGAAAGAATTACAAATAGTAGCGATTAATATACACACTTTTCAGTTAATAAAACAGTCCCTTCCACTCAAGCTCTCACACACCCAGAAACAGCCAGTAAGCCTTTACACTTTAATATTTATTACCTGGGACAAACAACCATTTTTGCTTTGTTACTATGGGGATTTTGATTCTGAAGGTACAAGAAACTGCAGACCTTTTCACCCTGGGGGAAATACAATTCCTATTCATAGAAGTAACAGATAAAAATATAGGATTCACATGTAATCAAGTAAAGAAAAACATAGTTGTGCACAAGTAATAGCATTCACCTGAATTCAGGAAAATGTTTGCCTTACTGTTGCAAGCATAAGGACATTGGAAAGAATGACATTGTTACCATCTTCATTTATCCAAAACCCACCAGAAAACACTATGAACCAATTTGTACTTAAATGGATGTCAGCCCAAACATTAAGGCAACACAATTTATTGTGTTTACCTAAACCTAAGCAAAGCAAACACTGTCCTCCATCATAATCCTATATCCTAAATCAGGGGTCTCAAACACACGGCCCGCTGATTATTTCCTGCATCCGCCAAGCTCCCCATACCTGCTGTCCTCCCTCTCCCACCAGCACGCCGTGCCTCTGCTCCTCTGCCTACCTCCAGGCACTTCCCGCCACCATACAGCTGTTTGGTGGCGCTTAGTGCTTTCCAGGAGGGAGAAGCGAGGAGCCACAGTCTGAGGGGAGGAGGCGGAGAAGAGGAGGGGCAGGGGCAGGGGCAGGGATTTGGGGAAGGGGTTGGAATAGAAGCAGGGAGGGGCCTCATGGAAGGGGTGGAGTGGGGGCGGGGCTGGGGGTAGCGGAGGGGGCGTGTGTCAGTGATGCGGCCCTCGGGCCAATGTACTAGTCCTCATGTGGTCCTCATGGTCATTTGAGTTTGAGACCCCTGTGCTACATACAACCTTGGACTGTTCATTTATATTATCAAGAGGGAAACCTAGATTCTAGACTAGACTATATCTACTGTTATTCCATTTAACAGACAGACATTACATTATAAAATGTTTTTCAGAATAATTATTGGGTAGAATATCCTGCTAATCTTTGTACAAGAACAGGGAATTAAAATAAATCCATGAAGAAGGGGACATGAGGATTTATGTATAGCAGTTACAGGATATCAATATTATCGTATTTTTCCCCCCTCCTTTCACTCATCTCTGAAGACCCAGCAGCACTAACACAGACAATCATTTTCCTGACTGGGCATCAGTTTCTGAAATCACACACTGATTTCACGTTTTGCATGAGTGAAGTTTGAAGTACTTGCCCCTTTTATCACTGCAAATAGGTAAGTAGAAACCAGTATTAGAAAAAACAGGAAACAAATTTCAAAAATTTCTTGCTCTATTTTGCATCAAAATTGAAAAAAGCCCGGGTCATGTGTGCTGGTGTGCATGTGCGCAACAATAAAATTACTTTCCAAACAAGTTTAGTTTAAGTGCTTTGCTTCTTTATTTGAATGCAGGTTATGTGATTCCTGAAGAAACAGTGAACTGTGTTAGCCACAACTGAGTTCAAAACTAAGGCCCCAGGTTCTGCAAACACTTATGAACATGTTCCACTGCAGACCTTCAATACAATTGTCATGTGGTTTAAAAATTAAGTTGTGTGTCCCTACTACATATTACCCTTTCTTATAAGACACGACACGACACGACACGACACGACACGACACGACACGACACGACACGACACGACACGACACGACACGACACAGGAGAAAGTGGACAAATAAATATTTAGAATCTTAAGGCCTGGCCACATGATAATTTTAAGTCTTTTCTATCCTTTTATTCTCTTCTTAGCCAGAATAATTCAACCTGCATTGCTAAAGGACTTTCACCATCTTATACTACATGGCACAGTAAGGACCATGTATTCAAGAGTTTCTTACAGAAAACAGCACACTTCAATTTTAGAGGCTAAAAATACAAGAGAGCAGATTCTCAGCAGCTGTAAATTGGCACAGTTCCACTGATGCCAATGAGGGATGCCAGTTTATATCAGATGAAGAGCTGGATATGCATCTCTCTCTCTCACCCTACTATGTCCACTAATTTTCAGGAAGGATTGTACAGAAGTATTATTTGAGTGTTGAAGTACCTGGGAAAGTGAGATTAAAAGCCTCTGGAAGTGTCCAGATGTGTCACTCCGTATAGCTTCCTCCAGAGTTTTCTTAAATTCTGCAAGACCAAAAGTCATTGTGCATATCTGCTCATTTTATAAGTGTTTGTACACAATTTTACTACAAATCTGTGATTACAGACTCCAATGCCTGGCAGAGGCCTCTGATTTTTTTCCATTACTGTTATGAAAATGTACTCTGAGGGATGATCTAAAAAGGTACAGTTACTGGGACTATGTCAAGCCTAACCTGTTTTGTAGGTCCTGCTGATTTCTCGAATGTGCTCATTACTGCGAGAAGACATTATTTCAATGAGACAGGCTTCATCTGTGCCAGCACCCTATATGCAAAGAGGAGAGAAAAACAATACACATACATATCTTGGACACTCAGTTTTTTGGTATGATAGTACATCCCATTATCTCCAGAATTAAAACTAGGCAATTCAGAAGTCATTATTTTGTGTAAGAAATATTCCAGCTAAATAGTTTATACGTTGTTCATAATACAAACTTCCAGAACACAAACACACATTAAACAGGCTCTTTTTTCCCTGAGAAAACACAAGAACCATGTTAATGGCATTAATTAAGTACTTACAAAGTATTTTTAAGTGATATTATCATTTATATCTGATTTTATACAGCCAATTTTACACAGTTAATATTTCTTATAATAACAATACTTGAGAAAGACTGATTTAATCTAATTCTGTTTCTGAGGGCAACTAATGTTATTAACTGTTGTTTCAACCCCCTGGCTACTTTGCTTATACCATGCAACTGAACCTTGGTGCTATGATTCAGGGATTTACATGTTTATTGCAGCTCATTTTTGTAAGGTTATCAAAAAAGTTCAAGAATTAATATGTTTAAAAATGGAACTATCTTGAGAAAACTATCTTGCAAGAAAACAGACTTGCAAAACAGTCTGGAAAGTTTCAATAATAATGAATACCCATCATTTCTATAATTCTCTGCATCATTTAAAGCATTCTATGTGAAGTCCTAGGTGAGATAGGAAAATATATCCCTGTTTTACTGATGGGGGAAGCCAAGACCGAAGTTACAGCCAAAGTTTTCGCCCAATAATTTTTGGTGCCCAAGTGACATATCTAAGGACCTGATTTTCAGAGGCACTGGGCACCCCAACCCAAAGGAAATCGATGAGACCTGTGGGTGTTCAGCATCTCTGATAATCAGGCCCATCATGCCTCAACCTGGGCATCCAAGAAAGAAAATCTCAAATTAGCAGCTAATCTGGAAAATTTTGGTCTAAATAACTTGCCTCGACCCACACTGCATGTTAGTGGCAGAATCAGGATTAGAACTCAGTTCCTGAGTCTCACCAACACAGATCCTCTGCATAATATTGTTTCTCTTTAAACAAATCAAAAAAAAGAACCTCAAATCTATTTCATAGTTACACTTTGTAGTTATCTATTTGAAAGGTGGGCATAAACAATCATTTAAGAGAGAATCCAAAGACAAGTTTATGGGGGAATTTAAGCACCCAACATGATTAACAAAAGCTACATAATCTTAAAGGCTTAATTTCCCTAAACAAACCTTTATAGCTTCCTTTATTTCACAAACATCATACATGACAGGTGTCTTCAGCATTGCCAAGATTGTCTTCTCAAAGTTGCCTGACAGTTCAGATTTAAGATCTTTGATCAAATCCTGATTGGAAAAAATATTTTTTTTAAAAGGCTCAGAATCAGAGATATTGACAAATACTAGCACTAGATTCTTGCAGCTTACTGGGACTTTTTCACATTTAGGAATAAGTAGCACATACACAATATAAAATTGTTCCACTTAACAGTACTAATGATAACTCGCAACAACTTTAAAAAAAAAAATTTAAATGTCGTATACCGAACAAAGGGTCAAAATGAACAGTTAGCAAAGAGGACTGCCGCCTTGCAACCAAACTGGATTACAGACCGGAGGTCAGGGAGGGTGGAGCCATATTTGCTAGGGCAATGGTGGCTGCCCACCAATATCAGCATTCCTTTATGAGGGATATCAACATTGGTTAATTCTCAGTGTTTTTTTCAAGCACTGGGACTGGTTGGCCCATTGACAAAAGGCATGGCAGCAGGTGGTAGCTGGCTCTTAATGGTCTGCTGTAAAATACTTGCCTTTCCATAAGCTGTTTTGAATGACAGGATGATTTTCTGCCTTTGCTTGTTTGAGCGACTTCCAAGGCAATCTATAATCGCCTGCTCATCAGTTCCTGTGAACACAAACGGTGCATAACATATGACATTTTAACGCTATCACATTCTATTAGGGTCTGATCTCGCTCCTACTTATGTCAGTAGCTAAATTTTTTACTTTCTTGACTTTACTAGGAGCTGAATTGAACCCTTACTGCACAGCATCCCCAACGTATCAGATGGGACATTACATCAAATATTCTAGTTATAGGCTATGATTGTCAAATTAATTCCAGCACTAATCTCAACGGCAAATACAACAGAAAGAAACACACCAGACTCATAATACTGGTTATTCTTGTGGTCTCTCCCAGTTGATTATCTCAGATTAAGGTTTAGTTTGTTACAGGAAAGATAATAGTTCTGGAACTATTCCACTCTTCGCAAGTGTAACAATGAAGAATGGCAGTGGTGGAGCAATGCTGCAATACCGCTTTCAACAGAAACTAAGCCCATCAACTACTCACCAAATCCTTTCATAGCTTTTCTCAAGACTTCTGCATCCCGCAGGGGGTCAAATCCTGGTGCATCAGTGATTGTGCCTCGGTTTCCAGACTAAGTCATGCCAATAAAAAGGATAACTGTTAGATACTGGATTAGCTATATAGCTCAGTGGTTTGTGCATTTGCCTACTAAACCCAGGGTTGTGAGTTCAATCCTTGAGGAGACCACTTAGGGATCTAGGGCAAAATCAGTACTTGGTCCTGCTAGTGAAGACAGGGGGCTCGATGACCTTTTGGGGTCCCTTCCAGCTCTATGAGATAGCTAGAAAACTGGATTTCACATTATTACTAACTTGCCCCAGTCACAGCCCATGTCAGAGAAGAAATGAAGAAAATTACAATGGAATTTAAATGGTTTACTCATTTTATATTCAAACTATATGGACATGTGGAAAAGAAAATGCCTCACAGCGTCTCGTTAATTAAGGTTTCATAAAGTGGTATAGGCAAACGGAAATATTTTGTTACGAAAGGCAGATTCCATAAAAGGATTTAAAACTCGCCTTAAGAATTTCATTTAGGATATTTTACTAAAATGAGATTTAACATCACCCAGTCTGTATTTATACTGTTGCGAGCTGAATAAGACTTGCTCTCTCTGTCCAAATCTCCTCCTTTGTATTTTATTGGGATTAGTTTGCTTCTGATCCACACAAAGGAAACATGCAGCAATTAAAGATTAAACACACTGAAATGAATCTTACTGTTCCAGGTGTGATTGTGGGCATCACAGACCCTGAATAAGGTGGCATAGAGGGATTCACAGCTGGACCTGATGGATAACTTGGCATTGGCTGTTGCCCAGGCAGTGGCACTGGCTGTTGCCCAGGCAGTGGCATGGGTTGCTGTCCTGGGTAGGTCATTGGCTGCTGCCCCGGTGGTGGCATGTGGCTGCCTGGGTATCCTGGATAAGCTGGCATTCCTGCTGGTGGATTTCCTCCAGGTGGGGGGTACATTCCGTAAGAGGCTTGCTGTCCTGACGGAGGTTGCCCAAAGCCCCCAGGAGGGACAGGAGGATAGCCTCCAGGTGCAGGAGGATATATGCTTTGTGGTACATTGGCACCTCCAAAGGTTCCTGACAAATTAGAAGCCTGCAATAACAGACAATTAAAGTAATATAGATTAAGATGGATAAGGTGTTGACTGTCAACTGTATAGTTGGCACTGTTAAAATAAAAAAACAAACAAACAAACAAACCAGTAGAGTCTCTCCTCCTCCCAGTCAGGAAAGGAAAGGGACTGACCAGCAACCATGGAGAAAATGAACCGCACTCCATGCATACCTCCTATTGTCTCTTAAGTTTCTCTACCTCGGCCATCAGAACTACAGTCTCATAACCACAGCCTCCAGCATTATAGACCACATGCTCATACAAGCAGCATGCCACCCTTACAGTTAAAAAGGTGATCAGATTAACACCAACACCAAAAAGCCAAACAAGGAACAGGTCAATTATTTCTCTGATCATGGTTGTCTTACTGTATCAGCTGGGATTTGCTCTCAGATACTGTGAGTAAAACGCATTTGCCCTCCTCCCTGGGTTATTTTATGTGGCAGACAGATGTGCTAGTATCTTATAATTCATAATAGCCTCTGCAGCAAACTTGGGCAACTAGGTAGAATCCCACAGAACCATCCTTCAGTGATCGCATCATGCTCTTGCAAAGTACTCCTTTTCCAATAGCATAAATGAGACTAGAACAGGATGGTTCTAGTCAGCTTCATGCTGCTGGTGATGCTAATTACACTACTGAGAACATGCTGCTAATTTCAATCTGTAGATACCAAATATCTACAAAAAATAAAACACTCAGGAATGCACTTTGTGGTGCAAATGTTCACAATTTGCCCAAGTCTGTTGTATCAACAGAGAGACCAGCTGGGTGAGGTAATATCTTTTATTGGGCCAACTTCTGTTGGGGAGAGAGAAGCTTTGAGCCACACAGAGCTTTTCTTCAGGTCTGGGGAAGGTACTGCCAGCCTCCCAGCAAAATGCAAGGTGAAACAGATTGTTTAGCATAAGTAGTTTGCACATTAGGGACCATTCAAGATAGAGCGGCTCCTTAATACCTCTGGAGTCTTAGGACAAAAAAGAGGGGTTTGTGAATTACAGATTTTTGTAATAAGTCATAAATCCGGTGGCTCCTTCCAGTCCACAATTTTTAGAGTCTGGCAGAGTAATGAATTTAAGCACCCAGGCTTGTCTTTTGAAAGAGTGTAGGTTTCCTTTGAGGATGAGGATTGATAGGTCAGATTTACACTGATCACTCTGTGTATAAACAGCATACAGTGAAAGGAGATTTATCAGCCTTCCTGCAGCTTCTACTTTGAGCACAAGAATCAAATAAAAATAAAGAGAAACCACTTCTGCATTTTCCTGAACCTACAGAAGTTACTTTCACCTTAATTTATTACAAGGAGAAGCATCCAGTCTTGGAGAAGAAGTGTGGGAGACAAGGGATGAGACACTGTCTCACACTATGTAACTTCATCTAACTCACTTGTTCACAGCTTTGCTCACTCAAACTGGCTGAAGAGTTACATCAAAAGCAGAACTTGGAGCAAGTTCTCCAGTGTGAACCAATTAGCCATATACATCAGCATTATTAGTTTCCCCTTCCTCTTTGCACTGCAAGAGCCACAATACCAAGCCAAGATTAAAAAAAACAAAAACAAAAACAACTCTCCCTAAAGTTAGGCTCCTAAACTCATATTTAGTTGACTAAATCAGTGGCCTGATTTTCTTAAATGCTGAACTCCCAGCAGCACACATTAGCCTCAGTGGAAGTTATTGTATGCTCAGCACTTTTAAAAATCAGGCCATGAATTCAGCTACTATATTCTTCCTATTTCCCCCCTTTCTGGAACTCTTACCCCCAGAATGTATGGAGCTTTGGGCTACTCCTGTACGTTTCCTAGGCAAAAAACACAGAAACTGAAAACATACCCAACCCTCTCACTGGAAATACAGCTTGACATTGAAGTAAAACATATTTAAAATATGTTAAATGGAAATATACTCACCATCCCTGACATATAGTCTGGATTAAATTGATTGGCATAGTTGGCGACATTTTCCAGTCCAATTGGAGGTGGATTTATAGGAGGATAGCCAGAACCACCCCAAGGATTACTACCTGAAATAATCAAGCAGTCACCTTGAACCACAAAACTTAAATGATTTTCTACTGTATTCATTACTACTTCCATTTTTTACTGTAACATCTATTAAACACAGGCAGTCTGGACAAGAGAAAAGTAAAACTAAACTAAACTAAAAGGTCTGCAACGTTCAAATGAGTAGATCTCACACCTAATCAAGGTGATAACATGACCATAATAGGAAAAGAAACCTGATCAGAAACATGCAATAATGTGAAGTATCCTTGGACCATTATGTTCTCTATTAAGAAAAGCAAACTTGATACAGTTATATAAAGAATATAGTAGAAGACCCTTCAATCCTCACGTTTAAGGACTTGATCTATTTTGGGATGGCAGCAGTTGACACTGGATATTCAGCAAGCTGAGTGTTCCAGTAGGATGGACGTTCTCAGGCACTTCATAGTTCTGGTAACATAGCGATCCCTTCACTATCAAACGGCGTCAAAGTTCAAACACTGTTCTAAAACAGTAGCTTCTGAGGTTTCAGTTCCAGCACTGTTGGGAGCCTTCTAGCAGCCCTGTATGTTTGATATTTGGCTGTGTTCACTGCTTCATCGTATTATGTAGTGCACTGGGGATAATTACGACCAAGGCCCATGTTCCATGTGGCTTACTGGTCTCAAATTACACAATAGATCCTCACTAAGCATGCAGCAAGGCCCTCTAGTTCTTCCCCCAATCCAGTGCCATCAGGGCATTTCTTCTTGCTATTTATTTATACTGGTCAAAATTTTCAGAAGCGACTACTGATGTTGGGTGCATCGGTTTTTGGATGCTCAACATGAGACACTCTAAGGGGACCTGATGTGCAGAAAGTGCTGAGCCCTTTCCATCTGGAAATCAGGCTCCTTTAAGACAGCACAAATTGGGTACCCGGAATCACTTATCACGTTTGAAAATCATGGACTCCAGTATCAAAATCAATTTATTTTCTACTGACCCCAGTGTTGAGTGTGCTGCAAGTACCTGTACATTAGGAGCAAGGCTGAAAGCACTCAATTCATTTCATAAGAGGCCACATAACCACCAGACATAATAACGCTCATTCATTCCTGTCCTGAATTTTAACTGATGACTTAGACACAAAAGGCTCTGTGTTCGAATCCCCAGTCCCTGAAGCCATTCAGATCCCTCTTTTTTGTGCTCTGTCTCCACTTGAACTGGGTTGTTTGGATAAGTTACCTGGAGCTGCTGGGGGGTACCCGCCTGCTGGAGGATAGCCTGGGTAACTCATTGCTAAGATCTGAAAAGAAAAAGAGAAGTATTTTATGAAGTTGTTTTAAAAAATATTCTGTTTTATATACCATGTACAGTTATTGTATAGATGGTGGGCTAACATCGAACTTTAGACCTCACTGCGCTACCCTTATTGTGTAAACCACAGAGGTTCTTTCTGATACAAAAAAAGACATGAACAGAGGTTCCCTGTTCCCAGCTCCTGTTGCTGGATCAAGGGATATTGATATTATGTGTGTAACAGTGTGGCAACACTTCATGTTAAGAATAAAGTAACAGTGTGAGTGGGCATACTCAAATGACACAAAGAGCAAGAGCGACAGATAGCACTGAAATGTTATATAATTAACACTTATACCTGTCAACTCTGCTGTTTGTGTTAATCCTACCTGCCTGTCCACCTACTAACTAGCCTGCCTAACCCTCAGTTAATCATTAACACTGTAGAAGCTAGCTAGTTATAACAATGATTATCTTGCTCACCCAGTAATCACCTAAGCCTCAATCCAACATTCAAGTATCTTGACGATTCTAGCCCATAATTAGCTAGCCATCCTTTCCCCTTCTTTCAGTAGATTGTTGACTAGCCACTGTTCAATCATATACAGTAACTCCTCACTTAAAAGTCACCCCAGTTAATGTTGTTACACTGCTGATCAAGTAGAGAACATGCTCATTTAAAGTTGCGCAATGCGCCCTTAAAATGTTGTTTGGCAGCCGTCTGCTTTGTCCACTGCTTGCAGAAAGAGCAGCCCATTGCAGCTAGCTGGTGGGGGCTTGGAACCAGGGTGGACCAGCAGCCCCCCTATCAGCTCCCCGCTCCCCTAAATTCCCTGTGCGGCAGCCGCCCAGCAGGCTACCATTGGCAGTGAGGGGAGGGACAGCTGAACTGGCATGTGCTGCTCCTGCCCTCTGCCTTGGAGCTGCTCCTGGGAGCCTCCAGCGTGCTGTGCTGGGGGGAAAGGGCAATGTCAGGGTGTCCCCCTTCCCTCTGCTCCTGTCCCCCCCCCACTTACCCCATTTCCATAGAGAGGGGGCGAACACAAAAGGGCTCATGGCGGAGGGACAGCAGCTGCTGTCTCAACTTCCTGGTCTACTTAAAAAGGCAATGCACTTAGAGTGGTTCACCATATTTAAGTGGGCAATGCACATCTCTCTTTCTCTCTCACACACACACACAGGGTGTGTGTCTCTATCTGCCATGCTGTCTCCCCTCCCTCCATTTGTGCTGCCTTGTAGAGTATGAGGCCACATTAACAATGTGTTAACCCTTGGGGGCTCAGCCAAGTTCTAGTTCATCATATAGCAGTAGGGCATTTCCTGGGAAATATCCCACCCTCGGACTCCACCACCACAACCAAGCTTCATAATCATCATTGCTGTGTACAGTATTAAATTGTTTGTTTAAAACTTATACTGAGTATGTATTTTATATATGGTCTTTTGTCTGGTGAAAAAAATTTCCCTGGAACCTAACCCTCCTCCCTCCCCCAATTTACATGAATTCTTATGGGGAAATTGGATTCACTTAACATCGTTTCACTTAAAGTCGCATTTTTCAGGAACATAACTACAACGTTAAGCGAGGAGTTACTGTAGTTAAATCAGCATTGCCCCAACCCACTTGTAATCCTTACTGTACTATTAACCATCATAATTCACCTTCTTAGCTGAGAGTATGAGTGTTAGTTCACTAATGTTCCCTAGCCTGGCTCTGCCCTACTCTAGAAGGCCATGCATAGTAACTGCACTTAGGGGTTCAGAGTTTTCACTGTCTTCAGTCTAATTTTGGTCTGGGTTTGGTATGCGGGTGCTTGTGTGGCTGGCCTGTATTATACAGGAGATCAGACTAAGTGATCTGGTGTGCCCCTGTGTCCTCAAACTCTATGACTATATTTATACTTAAAATGCGACAGCTGCAGTGGTGCCATGGTAGTGCTTTAAGCGTAGGCACTCCCCACAGGCAGTAGCGTAGCTGGGGGGGAAGTGGGAGGAGCGGCTGCTCTCCCACTGAGCACAAGTAGCGCCTTGTCAATTTCCTAGCACCTTGGTACTCACCTGGGAGAGGAAAAAAAAAAAAAAAAAAAAAAAAAAAGGAGCCACCCGCTGCGGTGCTTTTATTTTACTCGCCCAGTGGTGCTCTGGGTCTTCGGTGGCAGGCCCTTCACTCGCTCCAGGTCTTCGGTGGCATTTCAGCGGTGGAACGTTCAGTGCCGCCGAAGACCCCCGGAGCAAGTGAAGGGCCTGCCGCATGAGTAAAATAAAGGTGCCGCAGCCGGTGGCTCTTTTAAAAAAAAAAAAAAAAAAAAAATCGCTCCCCCTGTTCCCTCCACCTGGCTACGCCACTGCCGACAACGACAGAAGAGGTTCTCCCATCGGCACAGGTAACTCACACCCCCCCCCCCCAAGAAGAATTCTTCCATCAACTTAGCACTCTCGACACCAGAGGATAGGTCGGCTCAGCTACATTGCTCAGAGATGTGGATTTTTCACACACTTGAGTGATGCAGCTGGGTTGACCTAACTTTTTAGTTTAGACCAGGCCTAAGAGAGGGTGTGGCACAGTGGAAGTGCAGGAGGATGTATGCAGTACTCAATATTAATAGAATTTGTAAACAGGTAATGGGAGGAAGGAGAAATCAGATCAAATTTTGGCTACATTAAATCTTGACAATGTCCCTTTAATCACTAAAGCATATGAAATAATCAGCTGTCCAAAATAACTGCAAAGAACAGAGATCCAAACAGGAAAGACAGCTGCACAATCCCAACAATGGTTTCCCAAGCTGAAAATAAAAGTTTTGGTTTTTTTTAAATTACTTCAAAACAAAAAAAAACTTGACCCAGAAATTAAAAAGAAACATTTTTAAATGGTGTGCGAGGATTTTAGTCTTGTGCCTCCTGCCGACTAATTTATCTGAGCGATGTGGTTACCCAGACACCACCTGATTGATTTCTCAGGGTACACAGACTCGAAAAGCTCCTGATAATGGTAAACTAACACTTTGCTAGTGATCCTACTGAAACATTGATTCTGGTTTTTAGCATCCTAGTAAGCAATAAGGAAAACCTTTGAGAACCTATCACATGTACAGTGGTTTTCACACACTCGTGCTTTGTTGTTTATTTATCCTTCCACATCAGGGGTGGGCAAACTACGGCCCACATCTGGGGGCAGGGAGCATGGGGAGGTTAGATAGAGGGCAGGGGAGTTCGGGGTGGTGGTCAGGATGTGGGGGTGTGGATGGTGGTTGGGAGGGGGGAACAGGGGATTGAATGGGGCCAGGGGTCCAAGGGCAGGGGTTCCGAGGGCAGTCAGGGGACAGGGAGAAGGGGTGGTTGGATGCGGCAGGGGTCGCGGGGGGTTGTCAGGAATGAGAGGAGGGATTGGATGAGGCAGCGTGAGTCCAGGGGCAGTCAGGGGACAAGGAGTGGGGAGGTGTGGATGAGGCTGGGGTCCCAGAGGGGCCATCAAAAAACATGGGGGATTGGATGGGGCAGGAGGTGGGGGAGGGCGGCAGATAGGACCACGACCCCCTCTCCTAACCGGCCCTCCATACAATTTATGAAACCCAATGTGGCCTTCAGGCCAAAAAGTCTGCCCACCCCTCTTCCACATGTTTTGCAAAAACTATTTTAAAGTGTATATTTCACGCTGCAATACAGTCAGTCTGTTCTTTAACCTTTTTGGTTGCAGAAGCAGGATCTCCAGGCATTAGCAAGCACTGTAGTGAAAGCAGAATAGGAATCCAAGATTGACAAATGTCCAGTGAATCTTCACTCCTAGGTTTTCCAGGTTATTTTTAGTGATAAGAAAATACCACAGTCTATTTTAAAAAATACTGTGCAGAGTATTTCACTCATGAAACGTAATATACATTTGGATATGCAGAGCACTGACTGGAATACACCATCATCTCTCATTACTAGTTACTGAAGCGCACATCACATGCTATTGTCACTCATCAGAACTTAAATCTGTGGCTTTACCGAGCATTTCAACTGTGGATAGATGAATCAGGAGTCTTCTTTAGAAACACATTGTGACTGATGCAGTGAAAGTGTTTTATTAGAGAATGAAAAAGGTTCAAGACTTCAACATGCAATCAGTTTGTGATAAATACTTGTGGTTGCAAACCCACCAACTTTTCACCTTTTCTTGCTCTTCATCAGCAGAAATAAAGGAAGGGACATCAGTGACTTTAAAAGAATTATACCCCCTCTCAACATTTTATGTTCTCTTATTGCCAGTATCTCCTATAATGACTCAGAGATTAACGGAAAAAGTATTGCTTTATTTTTCAGTTTGTTCACATTGGGCATGTGACAGCCTTGTGTGTCTAGTCAGTTTTGCTATTTCTTCTGCGTAGTTGAATTCATTTCCCTCTTCAGTTTGAATGGATCTTTCACACAGCAAACAATGCAGAAAAACCATTTTTTAAAAAAGGTACAGGGTGATCAGGAAAGGCCACAGAAAGTTGCGGGTGTGAGTGTTGTACCTAAAATGCCTATAACTTCATTCTAAAAGACTAACTGGGTTTCAAATTGCTGGTGCTCATTTAATTTAACGAGATAAAATTTGAAGAATTGCAATACAGATTACACTAAGCAGGGCAGACTAACAGAAGTCTAAAGAAATAGGTTTGATATACAAGAAAAATCTATTAGACTGGGTACATGAGAATGTACTTTCCTGGTATGGAGTTCAGTATTAGAAAGGTAGAGTATTGTCTCACTTCCAGTATAGCCAGAATGGGATGTCTGCTCACATATCTGTTCCCTGAAATAAGGATTTCCCTACAACTAATTTAGGCTGGAAAAAGCCTGGGTATTTATCAAATCACTTGTCCCCTGTAGCTACTGCAACGGAAGCTTCAATTTGCTGCACCCAGGAAGAATAAATGGCTCCTTCAATTAACTGTTCCTGTGTCAGGCAGGGAGCACTGAGGAAAGATAAGGGCTATACTCTACAGCTGCAAAAGTATCTGTGAATGCTGTAATGTCCATCCTCTACAGTTGGTGTTAACAAGGTTAATTATTTAACCAACTCCACCCCTCAGGAGAGTGAGCAGGAGGAATCTTAGCACAAGGTGCAGATGTTTGTGCACATTTAGGTCCCAATCCTGTGAACTGATCCTCACAAGCAGACCCTCATACCCATAAAAAGCCCCACCAAAGTCTGTACAGATTTGATTGCAAGACCACAGCCATCGTTTGGCTTCTAATGCACAGAGCACGGCCAAACTACATTTAAAAGAAAGGGAGATTTAAAAAGGAAAATCCTCTACACTGTATGAGGTGCCCCCTCAATATTCTACAGAAAGCAGTAAACATTTCCTCACATCATTTTCCACCGTCCTTGGTTACTTACATAAGCACTTACTGACATGGTAATATCCAAGTTCACTGAAAGCATTTATAAATGCACAGTTGGTGCTAGCAATTAGTTTGCCACCCACGCACAGAGGAAATATTTAGCTGCAGGGCCACACAAAACCAGATCAATCAGATGCATCTTGCATCTTGCACTCATGCTAAGAACTGCCAATTTAGGATCTGGCAAATGTAGTAAATATGATTCACTAGAGTTAGCAATGGGCCAGGCAAAATACGTAGGTATTTTTCAGATCTGAAAACAAAACTTTACAACTGACCTTGATCCCCATGTCTCATGCCAAAACCCCGGATCCAAAAGACATCTAGACTTTGAGGAAGGATTGGCTCAAGAACCAAATTTTGTGGCTAAGTCCTATTTCTATTTTGAATAGATTTTTCATCAGAATTATGAAAGACAGGGTAGGCAAATGAATCCATCTCCAATTCTCTGAGATATCCAGAGTGCTGTCAAAATCCTATTGCTTACTTCTCTCATCATATTCTCATAGCTTCCCTCTCCTGCTCTTAGGGTCTTAGGCCATGTGGGCACACAGTATGACCTAGCAGATAGAGCACTGGACTAGGACTCAGGAGACCTGGGTTGTATTCCTGGCTCTGCCACTGGCCTGCTGGGTGACTATAGGTAAGTTAGTTTCCCTTCTGTGCTTCAGTTTCCCCATTTGTAAAATGGGGATAATGGGTCTGACCTCTTTTGTAAAGTGCTTTGAGATCTATAGATGAAAAACAATATACAAGAGTTAGGTAGAAAAGCCTAGAGTATGCTAATGCACATAAGCTTAAGAAACAATAGCCTGAAAGTTATTCCGTAAACAATAATCCTTGAATCAGGGTGAACAAGGCAGCAGGTATGCAAGGTGTCCCTTCTTTCATAATTGCCATTTCTCAAAGAATTAACAATTTAAGAATATAGGGAAAAAAATTTGAAAGTTTCTCTAAGTGCAGCAGAGGAAACAGTTTGTGTTTTATACTACAGTATTTACAATCCAGGAAAACAGATACCTTCACCCACCAAGAACCATCTTCACAGTACAAATATCACAACTTTAAGAGCTATATTCCCTTGCACAGACTTGGGAGATTGAGCTTTTTGCTGCCATGTCCCTGGTTTGAATTTGGCATGGGTTCAACAGTGACCATCAGATGTGTGACTGATCAGAGGTCTATATAAAATCAGCTAGGGGCTTCACTAGCAGGCCAGAATCAACTTTGGTAGTATGCTTTGCTGCTCAAAATGCTCCTGAGCGCTCTGAGCTGCAGGCATAGGCAAATGCAATAGGCAAAAAAGAGTGAGAAAATGCATTGCCCCACTCCTCAAAGACTCTGTCTACACTCTCCTCCAAATATACATCCATCCTTCCCTTTGGGCATCCTGATATGCTCAAGCAATTTTCGGATTTCCCTGTTGATCTAATTCACCCCAGCGTTTGTACAGTTTACCTAAATTCAGATGGTCCTCTACCATACTTCCCCCAAGTAGGGCACAATCCTGCAGAGTGCTAGAACCCCCCACAGCTCCCACTGTAATCAGTGGTACGTGAGCATGCTAAGCACCTGACAGAACAGAGATGTGCGACAGTATTGTGACATTCTTTCTCCTTGAGCCCTATGGAAACCCCCTCCCAAAGTCTGCAGTTTTGTGGCCTTTCTCCATAGCATCACCTCCCTTAGAACTCAGGTATTTTCTACACAAGAAACTGCTGCACACTGAAAATGGTATGGAACGGAAGAAGTTTCGTTCAGCCAGAAGGTTCACTTATTCAAAGCCCAATGAAGCCAATGGGAATCCTTCTATTCACTTCAGAACACTTCAGGTTGATCCTTTAGGTGCTCCTCTCCTGCCTCCCAGCTAGCGTCAATTGGTTTCCAGACACTCAATACCAACAATGGCCTTGTGAGCATACATTTCTACCCTGATCTCAGGTACGGGGTAGCAAGGGATGAAGGGACAGGGAAACCAGGCCCACCATCAGGATGCTGTAGTGGAATTTTGTACCTGAGGGAGCTTCCAGTTTCACAGAAGGAATGAGTCCCACCCTGACCAGCTGGGCCGATTGAAGGGAAACTCCATGAGTCAAAATTGCCGTGTTTTCTTCCCCCCAAACAGATTTTTCCAGTATAAACAACCACCTAGCCCAATATTTGTTCAATGTTTTGGCATAATCCAGAAAAGTGCTGGAGCAGTGTGAAATATTTAATAGTAAAGGACACAGTCAAGAGCCCCCTGCCTCACATTTCCTATCATTCTCCCACTGCTATTGCTCAAAATCAGATCTTAAATCAGATCTCTGGAACTGAGATTGCTCTGCTTAGTAGTATTTCCCCCTCCAAGTACCACGATGGGTGTGTGTGTGAAAAATACAGGAATTGAAGCATTTGTTCCGAGACTAACTATAAAACATTAACACATGAGGAAAAACAGGGAGGTCATATTTTGACCTCCGGTCTCAATAATGTCCTTTTCACACTAGTAAACAAGTTTCAAGTGAATCCACAAAAGATTTAAATATAAAGAGATAGGGGTGGGTGAGGTAATATATTTTATTGGACCAACTTTTTCGAGCTATATAGAGTTTTCCAGCCTGAAAACCACCTCTTTTACTAACAGAAGTTGGTCCAATAAAAGATATTACTTCACCCGCCTTGTCTCTCTAATATCCTGGGACCAACATGGCTATAACAAAATAATAAAAAAGTTAATCACAAATGCACCATTCTCCATTTCACCAGCAAGTGCATTATATAAAACTTAAGTATCAAATTAGGACTAAAAAGCACACACACACACCCCACACTAAATTAGCAATAAGGACCAAATTCCATGCATCGATGTAAACGCATAGATCCCATTGACTTTACTGGGAGTCCCATGTGTGCATCCAAGGACAAAATTTGGCTCCGCTGGTGTGCCAGCGGTCACAGAGCATAAAATCTCAAACTTGGGAAAAGGCCTCTAGTGCTCAGAACATATCACTCTATTGTCCAATAAATTACTAATCTGCCCCTCCCCGCATTTTTACTGATAAAAAATGCCAAGACAAATACTGTAAAGTTATGGTGGAAACTGTGTGTGTCCCCTTTTGAAGGATATAAAGAGACAACATTCCAGTCTAAAGGTTATTCACTGCAACTTCTTTGTTTTTCTTGGAAAGCCATTGTAACTCTCCACAATTTAATGGAACATAAGAAAGCTGAGCTTCATTAAAAGAGGATCAAATCCACATCATACTAAACAGCCAAGTGTTTTTTTTCAAAACTGCCTTATCCCAAAGGATAGCTAATTTCTGGAGTTAGTTCCAAACTAAAAGACCCTGTAAGCGTTTCCCATATAAAGGATGTTGTGATTCCCAGTGATAATGGCACCGCCTACAAAGCAAAGTATTATATAAGACTAATAACCAAGGCTGAAGGCAAACTTTTTTGTCCTGTGCCCGGAGAAGGTACGAAGGATCTTGTGTGTTCATCCAGGAAGACAGAGAGGTCAACAACGGAGGATGCTCCCCCTAAAGGAGAAAGGTTCAATTGATTTGGAGATGTAGCCAGGGCCACGTCCCAGCACGAGCTCGTTATCACCACCAAGCAGGAAACTACACACCACACCTCAATGAAGAGGCAGTGAACCCTGTGTACAGCCTTTCCTTTCTATCAGTTGTACTGCATGGGCAGAATGCCTTGGGAAGCTTGTTTGGCCATTACATTAATGCCATTACAGCTATTTGTACTTGAAAGGACAGTTTAGCCCACGTATGTGGGGTAGGAGGGAAAGAGCCTCAGAAGTTACATAAAAATTAACAGAAAATTGTTTGGCAGCTCAAGTTGTTACATATTAACTTGCTCTTTGCAATAAAATCTGACCTCATCCAAATGACTTTAGAGAAAGAGAGGCCATTAGTTTTTTATTTTAATAGAACCTATATCATAGATATTAGGGTTGGACGGGACCTCAGGAGGTCATCTAGTCCAACCCCCTGCTCAAAGCAGGACCAATCCTCAGACAGATTTTTACCCCAGTTCCCCAAATGGTCCCCTCAAGGACTGAACTCACAACTCTGGGTTTAGCAGGCCAATGCTCAAACCACTGAGCTAGTTCTCTCTCCCTCCCCACCCCCTTCATCTTTGGAAAATGAAACAGGCCAATTAACACACAGAATTTTCTGGCAACAAAGTATACCCTGCCCTTTGAAACACATGAACCAGAGAAAATACAATATTTTTAAAAACCCTATACTATTTCCTCATTAAGCAAGTTCTGTTTAGTAGTACTGTGTAGTATAATGCAGCACAGCTTCTTACAAAGCGCTACAAAAGGGAGAAACTCCTATTAAGGAAACCTGGGTATACATACACTTGGTAGATTAAGACTGTGACCAGAATGATGGTGCCTCCTTTTAAGTTTAAAAAACAAAACCCAGCCACAACACTGGCCCTGCTCCAGATAACCCTATTGAGCCAGACACCTATCCTTGGGTTAATGACTCTGAATGCTGTTTCACTCCGTTTATATTTTTTACAGCCAAACTATTTCAGCATCCAAATACAACATTGCTGCCTCCAGGTTTAAAATAAATGTAAAGACACCAGGACATTCTGAAACTCTCAAGATTTTCATTATAGAACTCCAGAAATAAAATCAAGTGTGTATGTGCGTGCTGGGGGGGGGGAGGGGAGGTTGAGGAGGGAGAACACAACAGATCAGACCTTAATAATAGATTAGAGAAGCACCATCACAAATTTCATACAGGTTAGTCAATCACAACTTGCCCTTCCATTCTATCTTCCAGCTGAACCCTTTAAATATTAAGATGAAAGTTTAAAAATAAATAATAATAAATAATATATAAGCTCACATAGACCATCTTCTTGAATTATAGAGAAATTTAGAAACATCCTTAGACTCAAAAAGCAAGACTACTACTGAAGACGTGTTATTTTCAACTGGAAAGGCCAGGATTCCTCAATATGCAAAGTATGTTACAAAAAATCCTCTAATCCTTTTGGGTAAATACATTATTAATGTGTTATTATAATAGAATTTTTTCCAACATCACTTTGATTTCAGTCAAGTCCCATCTACCAGAATCCAAACTTCTCACTCTCAATAGCTGATCTGTCCACAGCTTCTTGCCTGCTCTGTCAATTTTTCTTGAGCCATTTCTCCATCTCTGTGGTCAGCTACCTCTCCAGGTTACTTTCCCCAAGAACTGCTGTAACCCTCTATCTCCCTCTTCCTAACATGTCCCCAGCCTAGTGCATGCAGTGAGTGACATGTCCAATGAGGAGAAAATGCTTAAGTATCTCATTTCAATACTCATTGTGCCGGAACCAGCTATTTCAACATTCTAAAGCTGAGCAGTTGAAACAGGATTTAGAATACACCCAATGTGCAAACACAGTGAGCACATGGCACATGAGTTGCAATGTCTACATTTCCTGGAGCCACTGGTGAAAAACACAGAAGTGCCAGATATTCCTTCCAAGCCCCACACAAACAACAGAAAGAGGGAGTGTCCTCAAAGGGAAAAAAAACCCAACCAACCGCATACCTACAGTCACCATCCTCTCTCCTTGACCTCAATCCCACATCCCTTCATAGTGTTCGCCCTTGGTCACTGCCTGAAAGCTGTACAAGGTCCCCAGCAATACAAGCTACCTGACATGACTCAAAATTCAAACAGAAGGACTCCTTAGCCATTCAGCACAAAAAGGGAAGTGCCCAAGAATAAACAGATGTATCTGTAAGAGACATAGCTGGTAACATGGTTTTGAGAAGTTTATGGTGGGCTTACTCTTCAGTAAACTCTAAAAGTAAACCCCCCATATAAAACAATGTGGTTGAAAAAAAAAATCACAAGAGACAGTATTTGTTTTACAATATGCATAAGACCAAAAGGCAAAAAAGTAAACAAAAAGTTATACTAAAGGGCAGCTTACTGCACAACTAGATAATTGGTTGGTAATGCTGGCAGAAAGCTTGTTACAAAGGGCAGCAAGAAAAAGCTTCACAAAATTTTACAGGATGCCCAGAGTTAGAACTCACTGGGCATAGATGCCATGCTCAAGAGCATGAGAGCAGGAATGTCATGGTCTATTTTTGTTGTAAAACCCCTTTTAATCTAATTAGCATTATATGCATTACAGTACTGCTTAAACCAGGGGCCCCTGTGTCCTGTACTGTCTCAGAGACCTTGTAGTTTAGATAAGACAAGCCAAAGGATGGAGGGGGAAAACATGCACACAGGTGAAGTAATTTGGCTAAAGGCTCATAGTAGGTCAGTGGCAAAACTGGGAATAGAGTCTAGATCTCCTGAGTCCAGCCCAGCGCTGTAATTCTCGAGACTATGCTGCCTCAGCTCCTCTCTCTCTCGTTGGGAAATTCTATCCACGTGTGGTGTCAACTCTGTCACAGTTTACCAATGGCTAATCAAATGAGGCTATAATGCTGAACTCATTTATCAGTCAGTGCAGATGAGGACAAGTCACATTCAGCATCCTATCAGCTAACTGTGATTAAACCCAGGGCTGAGCAAGATATAATCACTTTCATCATTAAAGTCAGATTTGTCCTGGTCCGCACTGAACTAGATGACCAGATGTCCCAATATTGGGACAGCCTCAAATATTCAGGATTTGGTCTTCTATAGGCACTTAAGACATTCCCCGCCCTCCCCAAAAAATAAAAATAAAAAATAAAAACCCTTGTCCTGATTTTTCACCCTTGCTATCTGGTCATCCTACATTGAATGCAAGTCATGTTCATCATTATGTCAGATAAGAGCTCTTTAATATTTCAGCCCCTCCCCCACCCCAAAATGGGAGGTGTGTGTGTTTATTTTATACAATTTCAAATACTTGTCTAGACTACCTCCATTTTAAACTGTAGAAATGACCTAATTCAATAAAATATTTTAAACCCATTGCATTAAGTGTAAACATTGACTCAATCTGTGATTTGACATAAGCCCTATCTCATGTGCAGAAAGTGCCATTCACGGTTTCTCTTTGGGAACCTTTCTGGTTTCCATCCAAGAGACATGTTACTGAGAATCATGTATAATCATCCTTAAAAAGCACTACAGTCTCATTTCACCAAACCTATGATTCCCTACACAAAGGTACTTTCAACAACCCATGAGACAATGATAAGTGAGGAAAACAAAAAATGAATTCACCTAGGAGAAAAAAAAAACACCTCACATTTTTAATGATGTGTTTAAAATTGCCTTCTGAAGCAGAATTAGGAGAAAAACCATTACTGAAGTTCGCTAATTTTGTAACATACCATAATATTACTTCCTTGGAAAACATCCCAACATTTTCTGTCCTGGCTGTTTTTTGGGGGAGTTTTTTTTTTAGGGGGGGGAGGCAATAAAATGGAATAAGAAAAAAAAATCACAGAAGCCGCAGTTACAAACCCTGGTCAAAACAAGGTCAAAGCAGGGGAAAAGAAGCTGTTTCCACCACACAGCAGCTCAGTATGAAGGTTCCTCAATAAAGCAGCTCTGTTAAAAAAAAAAAAAAACTTTGCTTTTGTAAAAGCAGCAAAGAATCCTGTGGCACCTTATAGACTAACAGACGTTCTGGAGCATGAGCTTTCGTGGGTGAATACCCACTTCTTCAGATGCATGTGAAGGATACTTAACTGCATACTTAACTTTGCTTTTGTTAATTAGTATTTATTTTCAGCAATACAGAACCATACCACAGTAGGAACAGAAGCAAAGTTAGTCAATGACTACAAATTTCACATTATTCAGAAAATACTCTGGTGTCAGACATCTCCTAGCATATCTGATTCTGGGATTTAGAGCCTGTTTACTTTCACTTTCAGCCATATTAATTATTTAAGCCATTTTGTTTCACTTCAGCCTGTCCACAGCAACTCCCTTAAACTGCAATCAAACAAGATATACTAGATCAATATGATTTCCTGCAACAGAGACTGTGCACTGACCATTGCAGCCTGGAAATCTGAAAGCAATCCGTTGATTTCCCCCTATAGTTTTCAGGAATTTTGACAGCTGTCGTGAGTACCCTTAAAGAGACCTCAAACTATTAGAAAAACAGTCATTAACAGTAAGTAAGTAAGGATACATCTAGTGCCATAAAGCCCTGCACAGTGCATATGATAAAACAATTTTGTGAAGCAAAAACATTCGAACAGGAATATAAAATAAGCTCACATTAAAGAAGATGTTTTCTGGTCCTGCAATCTAACAGGAAAACTAGCCCACAAGTTACCTGAATGTAGTGCTACTCTGTTAATTGGATATCAGAGTGGGACTTCATAGAGATAGATAATTAGAAGAACATTATTGCCATGACAGAAGAGAGCTATATGTGAGGGTGAGAAGGCGGCTAGACTGGTGGTCTGGTTTAGGAAGGTAAGGAGGTAAAACAATCTTGATGTCACTGGACAAATAAACACACTTTATGCTAAACACTAATCTTCCTCTCTCACTCTCCCCTCCCGCCCCCCACCTCCATGGATATGGAGCTCTTTTCCTCACACACCTGAATATGGGGTCTCAGTGGGAGAAAAGGGCTACTAGGCAAATGCTTAACTTTGCAACCCACAAGCAGTTCCATTCATGTCAATGGACTGCTCACAGTGTGTACATTTAAGCATGTGCTTAAGTCTTTGTAGGATCAGGTAGTCAAAAGTTCATGCGGGAGTCAAACGGAGGTGGTGAGGAAAAGCAGTGGTGCAAGGTTTGAGAACCAGGAGAAAGGTGCCACGTGGTAAAATTGAGGACAATCTAGAGAGAAATGCGTTAATTCATCCCTACATAACGTGGACACTGCAGCCGAGTCCTTCTAAAGACTACCAACTCCACAAGGACTTGAATTACTGACACACTAAACCCTTTGTCTAAAGTGAAAGTATTTTCCTGTTCAGGGAATGTTTGTTAAGCTGGAGTCAGGATTATATCCATTTATAGAGTATTTCCCACAAGTGTACATGTAGTATCTGAGCATCCTTTATCTGCTCAGAAAAAGAACTTTCCTCCCTTCCTCTTAAGTCAAGTTCTACACTGATTGGTTGCCAATGGTTGTTTGTCTCAGCCAAATGTTTTCTGGATATCCTTGTTTGGGGAAATACTGGCTTAAACATGTGCATCCAATTGCACACTCAAAGACTGTACATAAGAATAAGGGGTAAAAAAAAAATTCTTAAGAAACTACTGCATTTTTCTCAAGCAAGATGAATATTAAAAACCCTGAAAATTCAAGGTTAACACCACAAAAAAAAAGTCAACATGCATTGGAAAGCATGGATAACATTGGCCTAACACTGCAACTCTGTTCCTGCTCTGCTTTCAGTCTGCAGGATTACCAGAAAAAACAGAAACAAAAACAGAAAACAATCCTGTTTGCTATCAATATAGATCTTCAGCACACCAGCAACTCTGAAAACTGAGAGGATCTAACTGAATAATCTTAGATTAGATTTTAGACTCTGTGTACTACAGCACTTAAACCAAAGTGTACCCAATATCATGACGCTACAGTAAATTACTTCTGCCTTCTTTAATGTCACCAGAAGACCACCAGCTTTTCTCTCTATTGCTCAAAATGACCACATTTCAGATAACTTCTAACATACACAGGGTTTTCAAGTGGTCTGTCACACTGTAAGACTCAGTATGAATAAGTAATCATATCTGGATCTAGCAATATCTTTAACGGCCAAACCAAAATTATATAGTTTGTACACCAAGAAGTAGAGTGACTGCAAGTTACTTTTATATCACACTACTATGAGCTGGGTGAAATCTGGTTATGCTCCCTAGGGTGTCAGGGCTGTCACACCACCTCCCCACTAGTGTTAAACTCTTGTTTATGAGCTGCCTGAAACTAACAGCCTCTGGCCACATAAGCACTGTCTTCCAGGTCTCCGCAGGCCTTGCTCTCTCTGTGCAGACAAGCAACAGGCATACACCAACCCCCGCAACCTCCTTGACACATCTGTCACTGGACACTCCCCAAAATTAACAGGTTTGCAGGCCCCAAAGGGTTAGTATGCACACAGCTAGACTGGTACAATTCAGGATCAGGTCCTTGATAACTTCACAGCACAGAGATAGATTAATAGTGAGAACAACCGTAAGTTTAATCATAAAGATTAGGATCTAAAAGACAGCAAATAAGGATAACAAGTGGGAACAGAAATGGTTACACAGAAAACAAGGAGGTATAACATGCTTCTCAGAGTCTCAGGGTATGTCTACATCTACAATTTTGCAGCGCTGGTTGTTACAGCTGTATTAGTACAGCTGTATAGGGCCAGTGCTGCAGAGTGGCCACACTTACAGCAACCAGCGCTGCAAGTGGTGTTCGATGTGGCCATGCTGCAGCGCTGTTGCACACCGCGGGGAAGGAGACCTGCTTGGAGGGGGGGGGTCGGGGAACGCCAGAGCACACAGCGGGGCTGGATACCTGCTTGGAGGGGGGCTCGGGGAATGCCAGAGCACACCGCGGGGCTGGATACCTGCTTGGAGGGGGGGGTCGGGGAACGCCAGAGCACACCGCGGGGAAGGAGACCTGCTTGGAGGGGGGGTTGGGGAACGCCAGAGCACACCGCGGGGAAGGAGACCTGCTTGGAGGGCAGGGGAGTTTGCTTAATTACCAGAGAGGCTTCCTCAGGTATGCTGGGATACCTGCTTATTCCACGGAGGTCAACAAAAACGCTGGTGAGTGTCTACACCTGATGACCAGCGCTGGTGATCCAGCGCTGGATCCTCTACACCCGAGGCACGACCGGGTGTACGGCCAGCGCTGCAAACAGGGAGTTGCAGTGCTGGTAATGCCCTGCAGGTGTGTACACACCCTAAGTTGCAGGGCTGTAACCCCTCACCAGCGCTGCAACTTTGTAGTGTAGACATGGCCTCAGCTTACTGTTTACAGGCAAACAAATCATCTGTCTAAAAGCAATCTTGTCTCACCAAAAGATTTTTCACAGCATTTCCAACCAAGACAAGTTGGGATCCCGTTTTTATGAATGTAATTGTGTTGATCATTTACTTCCAAGGTGCAGGATAACTGGTTGCTGTCCTTGTTCCCCAGTTACAAAGTTACAAGTAAACTTTTAAAGTATACTCCCCACACACCAGTGTTTTATTCTCCAGTGTGCTCTTTACTGTTGATTTCACATCCCCCAGCTGGTTCAGTATGTAAAATGGGTTTCCACTGTGTTGGCTTACAGTGCTTGATTTAGACATGAACACCCAGAGAGACTGGAGAGTCTACATCCCTTTGTCTGATAAAACTTGTTTCACAAATCTGCCTGGGACACAAACTCTAAGACACATTTTTGCACCTATACGTAACTCCTTAAAATCATCATACATACATCTCACAATGATTATAAGTATCAATAGGACATAAGCTTTTATTAGTCACCTTTTTTAGACAAATACTATGAAAGCAGCCCGTTAGGAGTTGCTGTTACAGAAGAGTGAACCTTTTGCCAGTTGGCATTGCAGGGTTCTTAGGGTCACAATGGGTTCAGATAGACAGCATGCAGCATAGAGATATCCATTTGGTTATTCTGTATTCATGTTTCCCGAAAGCATCTGAGATAAAATACACCAAATAAGTCATGAGGTAAACAGACAACCACAATCTAAACAAGACACAATTTTGATCCCTGCAAATACAGGGTCCCTGCATCCCTTACTCCCATAAGTAGTTCTGCTGTGCCTGTGCAGTGGTTGACTAATCATCCTTGAGGAAGAACACCCACATAATAAAAGGCAGTAACTCCAGGACAAGTTTGGTGTTATCACTGAAAAACACTATGCACTTAAGCCTCAATCTTGCAAACTTTAATTCACATGTGTAACTTCATTCATATGGATGTGCTATGCAGAGTGGCACCCATTAACTCATAGCCTTCCACCATGAGGATTTACAGTGTACCCAAGAGGGTGACTAGTAAACTAATTCCTGCTGTGTTAGGTCTTGTTTAAGTGACAGGACAAGAAAAGGCGATGGAATTTTGTAAATTAAGTTGACAGCTATAGGAACAACTACTTTCACTGTCAAAGCAAGGCCAGTATAAGATAGGACAGTGTTTTCCCATTGATTTAAAAAACAAAAAATGCATTCTATTCCTGTAAAACCCCAAACAGCTTGAATCTACCATTAGCAGGAGTGAGTCAGGCCTAAAACAACCAAAGATATGACCTGTGCAATAGTAGTATAATGTCATGTAACAAGTTAATGGCTTTTTTATTCTAATATTGGTGCAGGCCATTGAAAACCCTCCCCTATATTAAAGGGGGAGGGAGGAGGGGAAAGAACACAGACACACTCACTCAAACCAGCTCAGTGAAGACAAATACTTTCCCAAGCAGAAAATGATCCCAATTAAACCATCTCACCAGTTCCATGAAGAATGCAGGCATATAAAAGAGCAGGGTGAAACAGGCACCCACTTGTTTGGAAGGGACATCATAAGAGAGACAAACAACCTTGCTCACCAGTCCTTCTCCAGAAGGCACAAGCGGCGAATATCCACGAATGGTGGAAAGATGTGGCTGTCCCAGATCCAGTTTCTGGAGCTGTATGCCAGCCCAATCCCTGGAGGCGGCCTACTGATTTCTGTCCCCCACTGAACGCAAGGAAGCATGGTCAGAGTTCCCTCTAGCATCTTATTGCTAGCTGCACTCCTTACCAGGGGCTACTCTAGAGCCGCAGTGACGGTTGCCTGGCAGTTGCTTCTGCCTCATACCAGAGTGGCATCAGATCAATCACCAACTGCTGCCTCTAACGAGAGTGATTTCAAACCCTTTCTTCCCCCAACAACTGCTTCAGGATCCTCTCCAGCACGAGTGCTACAGCCACTACCCCCAACAAAGCTTGATTAAGGTCTCCTTGGCCGTAGCCACAGCCTGCATGCTGGCTTCTACCTTTGCCCCACACTCTTTGGGTCTGCTGCTCGTCTCTGTTTTAATCAGAATGGTGGGGTGACAGAAATGAATGGTCTTCAGGAGCCCTTCCAAATCTGATAGAATTTCCTTTGGACTTGAGTAAAGCTAGAGAAGTTACCATGCTATTTTGAAATTACTGGAGTTCTATTCTCAGTCTTCAGTTGTTACAACTGAATCCAATGTATCACCATCCAGGGTGGTGATAAAGACAGAAACAGAAAGGAAAGAAAAGAGTTCTACCATATTTAAGAACAGTAACAAACTGTTGTCTTTTTAATCTATTTCCTTGAAGTAGCAAAGGTTTCTTTTACCAGTGGTAAGTGAGAATTCTGCATTTCCCACAAGGGACTTGACAAATCACTGTACTTCTGAATTACTATCTATACCTTGCGAATCACCACATGCCTGAGAGAAAATGCACAATATGTTCAAGAGAGACCTCAATGGGACTACTGTGGAGTTTCAAAGGCTGATTTCATGAAGTGAGCAATTCAGCAGCTCCACACCAAGACTCTTTAAAGATGATTCACAGTAGGTCCCACCTATGTTAGCACAGTTGGCAGTGACTGCCCCAACAGTTATCAAAGTACAACTTTCAATCTATGTGAAACAAATGGGCAAGGTAAGCCCATGTTCTCATCAATATTGATAAAGAAAACTAACCCCAGGCCCAAAAGCCGGGTCTTGATTAAGCTAATAATTACATCAAGGCCATAGGCCTCAATCATACTAACATATAGAAAAGTAAGGAAGATAATCAATTACTAACTCACCCGAGGCTCACTCTCTGATTTTAATATACACTATCATAACACTATTAAATGCTGCTAACACTACAATAACCACCAACTGCTGCTAAACCCACATTTAAATGCTGCTATAAGGGGTTAACACTGACATGAAATCCCTTCAATAACCAATCCCTTCCCTGCCGGAATTAAACTAACAAGCTGCTAGGTCATTATAGTTTATTAAGTAGCTCATGTAACATAAATATAAATCATAATAACGTGACTAACAGAACAAACAATATGTATTTTTGGAACAAAAGTTCCTCAAAATTGCTCAAGAAACAGCTGCTCATACCGCAAGAAAAGGGTAACCGGGGTGTCAAGGTCTGGCAATAGCAGGAGCTTCCTAAGAGGAGTAGAAAGACAAGCTTTGCAATTTTAGCCTTTTTTGCAATAATTGTTTTGAGAAAATGTCATGTATCAGCCAAATAAGGTAGTGACAGGATTTATAAGCTCATATGATAATTGCGGTTTTAGGCTTTATAAGCACAGGTATCTTGCGTAAGGTAGAGCGACTTACCCCTTGCTAGGGGACTTGTCGTCTCTCAGTGCATATGCAAGTATTCTCTGATTAATCAATAAAGGAGGCCTCAGGCTGTCTGATCAACTCAACCCCCAACAATTATCATTACCCACTGGGACACCCACATTCTCAGGAAAGGGCATGGACCTGAATGAGGCTGGAGACTCGAACCTGGTTTCTCAGCCACGTATGTAATTCCTCCAGATCAGCCAGTGGTTAGGACGGAGGAGCAATACAAAAACATTCGCACCTATGTCACTGCCACATTTTGTGACATATGCAGGACCATGGTCTCTAGCAGCCATTCACCAACATTAATGTCAGAGAAATCACAAGCAAAGGAAAGAAATGTACCTGCTATGCTTCTTTTTAAGGGAAACTTTGCCATTAGGATTTACAGAGGAGGAGGGGAAGGGCTAATAGTTAAATAGCATGATATGGAGCAGCCAATCATCATAGCTCGATTGCTATATTCCACAGAAAAATCCAGGTTTTAATTCCAAAAATCCTGTATTATTTGTATCATTATTAAGCAGCTGAACATTTGTTTCTGTGCTCTTTGGGATAGCACTGTATTCTGTGCTCTTTGGGATAGTTCACTCCCTGTGGGTTTGGGGGATAACACTAATGCTCATTAGAGAACTTCTAGTGAATACCAGCACAGTCCATGAGAGCCAGTTGTTGTGCAACACACTGGAGTGCCCTAAAATTTAGACTCCTCAAGCACTACGTAGACAAGCTCTTGGTTTATTAAGAAGTCCCTAAATACATACTGGGGGACAACAAACACCAAAGCCTTTAACTGTGTCTGTACAAGCTTTTAACTTCCCCACCCAGTGTCAAAAGGTCAATTAATTCCATCTCTCAGTTTACAAGCAGCCCTGATTGATCATTTTCCTTTTGTAGCACCACCATGGTAGTTCATTTTGAAATGCTTCTTATACTTTCAGTCAATAAAACATTTTTGACAATACACACATTATGATACTTACTTTGAGACACACTGTAAGAACAAAATGTTTGCATAAGGAAAACATCTTCAGCTGACATCAAATTAGGTCCATGAGCTCTTGGAATATATGATTCAATTGAATGGTTATGATTTAATTATAATATTTTTTATAAAGTCATTTGGAGAACAGATAAAACAGCCTCCATACAAATATCATGGATGTTTTTCAGAGTTCAATTACTCCTCAGAGGTTTAGAATATTCTATTTTTAAAAGGCATATGTCCAACACAGCCCAAACCTTGCAAAATTTCAGCCTTTAATATTTAGCCTTTTTGTCTTAATTACTCTGAGTAGGTTTTTTCAAAGAGTCAAACAGCACTAAAATAACCTTGCCCTTTTCTTTGATACAAAAACACAGTGTCATATTTAAGTTGTCTAAAAAAGAAAAAACAAACATTCTTAACCATGATGGCAATTTGTATTACAAACGCCTGCCTTGTTTACTGTTTGTTGTATAACAAACTATCAGGTGGGGCCTTGGAGAATGTAGCAGCCACCCTCTGTGGTCTAAGGATTCCGGAATTCTCTCCACCTAGCTTGGGGGAAAAAAAAAAAATACAGAAGTCTTTCGAAACCTCTATTGCAAATACCTGTATTTCTGTTCCAGAGACTGCAAAAGAAGGGGAAAAACTACAACAGCAATACCTAGCTCTTAAGGAGACAGTTTCATACACACTAGGATGGAAAACCCCAGTGGCTCTCAATCTTTCCAGACTACTGTACCCCTTTCAGGACTCTGATTTGTCTTGTGTACCCCCAAGTTTCACCTCACTTAAAAACTACTTGCTTACAAAATCAGACATAAAAATACAAAAGTGTCATAACATACTAATACTGAAAAATTGCTTACTCACTCATTTTACCACATCATTATAAAATAAATAAACTGGAATACAAACATTGTACTTATACATATTTTACTGTATAGTATACAAAGCAGTATAAACAAGTCTGTATGAATTTAGTTTATTCTGACTTCTCTACTGCTTTTTATGTAGCCTGTTTTAAAATTAGGCAAATATCCAATTGAGTTGGTGTGCCCACTGGAAGACCTCTGCATACCCCTGGTTGAGAAATACTGGGTAGAAGAGACCTTAGTAGAAGCTGTATTTGTGAAACCTATGCAGTACAAATATATCAATGTGCTCTGTAAGCAGGGTGATCAGATCACTACACTAAAATATTAGGACACACTGGGGTGCCATCAGCCCCACCCACAGTCCACCCCCGCTTCTCCCAGGTTCTGCCTCCACTCTGCCCTAGGTCCTGCTTCCGCCCCGCTCGGCCCCCCCAGCACGCCCTTCCTCATCCCCCGGCCTGCCACTGGCTTGCTGTGTTCCTCCTCAGTCCCCCACCCACCACTCGCCTCCTCGCCCCTCACCTCTTCACACACCCCCTGCCCACCCGCCACTCACCCCTACAGCACTGACTTTCCCTCTGCCAGGTGGCTGCTCACCCACCCCCCGCCCCTTTCTGCCCAAGCATCTGTCCTCACTCCACCCCCATTCCACCCCCTTTCCCCAAGACCCTGCTCCTGCCCTGCCTCTTCTCTACCTCCTCCCCTGAGCGTGCTGCGTACCTGCTCCTCCACCCCCACCCCTCAGAAAGCGCTAAGCACTGCCAAACAGCTGTTATGTGGCAGGAAGTGCTGGAGAGGGGAGGCGGAGGGATGCAGCATGCTGGGGGAATGGAGGGAGGAGGAGAGGAGGAAGCTTGGCTCTAATTTTTCCCCGTGGGTGCTCCAGCCCTGGAGCACCCATAGGGTCAGCGCCTCACTCCCACTCGCCTCCTTACCCAAATATCGGGACAAATGGTGTTCTGGTCATACATTAATTGGGATGCGGGACAAAGGGTTAAATATTGGGACATCTGGTCACCCTATTTGTAAGAAGCTAGCTAGATTTGGCAAGGCCACGGTCAAAACACAGTTAACTATCAATCCGCATATAATCAGTCAACAGTTTTTTATGGAGACTAGTGTAACAACATTCACTACAACTCCCTCAGGTCTGAATTGTCCAGGAAGTCAACATGCAAAGTACTGTATTCAATAGTCACACTTTGACTATGAGCTTTGTTCATTAATGACGGCAAAGAGTTACTGCTGTGCCTCAACTACTTCCTCACAGGCACCAACTGAACTGTATTTAAAATAAAAAATCTATGCATTCCACAGTAACTAAATTTTACTAAAATAGTCAAAAGGTTGTTAAAAAAAAGTAACGCTTTGTCTACACTAGAAAATTAAGTCAGTTTAACTACGTCACTGAGAGGTGAGAAAAAAAAAACCCATTGTAGACAGTGCTACACTGTCTGCTTCCGTTGACTTAGGGGAGGTAGATTATTTACATTACCTGGAAAACCCCTCCTGCTTCTGTAGCTCGTGTCTACACTGAAGTGCTACAACCCTTACAATATGTGACCCTTCCATCAGCACATGTCAAATCAACAAAACAATTTTGAAAAGAACATGATCAATTTACATCTTTAACATAAAAACACTGGGCAGAATTCAATTTTTAAAAATAATTTTTAAAGATATTGATGTTCATTTTAAACTTTTTTATTGTATCAATTTAAATTTTAACAGTTGTATGAAATTATGCCTGGGAGACAGCTATTTGATGACGACACTGAGATTCAAAAAGTTTTATTAACCATTAAAACAAATTATCAACATCATGTACCAGAATATATTTTACACATATATATTATCCTAAAGTCAACAAATCATATCTGTTTTCACTATTCATTTGCTTGTCCATTTGTAAAAAGCCTAATTTAAAAGTCTAAATTATTGGATTTTGACCCTATCAAGCTCCCAAGCAACATTTTTCTTACTTTACTATCTGTAAACTTTGTCAGTTTGTGTGTATATGGTGAAATCAACATTTACTGACATTTACCAATACAATCCTTTTAACCCTAAACATACCATTTCTGAGACAGTCTCCTTTCCATATCATCTCCAGAGTTTTATCATTACTATTAAAAAAAATTGTTCCATCAATTTTAAGTCTTTTCAACAAAGGAGAAACTGGCTGACTTTACAGGTGTCCAGTCTGATTATATCCAAAGTTTTGTCAAATTTAGCGGGTTCTTGTAATTTAGTACTTGTAACAATCCCAGGTACAATATTTTCAGACAAAATGTGGCTTTCAGGCTAGAAGTGTCCCTTTATAAATAACACTGTGCAGGCTGAACAATGTTATTGAAGATCAGCCCAAACCAAAACCCACTTCCTGCAACTCCCATTGGCCGGGAACAGCGAACTGCAGCCACTGGGAGCTGCGGGCGACCATGTAAATGTAAACAAAGTGTCTCACAGCCCGCCAGCAGATTACCCTGATAGGCTGCGTGCGGCCTATGGGTCGCAGGTTACCCATCTTTGCTCTAATGGAACAAACTGAAACTGTGCCTCAGAACTCCCTGGACCCTGTATCCAAGGACCACCTTCCATTGTTCCCATATGATGGCTGTTCAGTGGCTTCAGGGAGAGAATGTGGTATTACAATCCAATGCCTAGCTGAGAAGACAAAATCTGAATGTTTTTGGAATTTTTTATTAATCAAAAAAGTCTGTTTTGGGTCTGTTTCACAGCGGGAGATTCGAACCTCTGTCTATCAAACCCCAAGCAAGAACTCCCAACCACCGAGCTAACACCAACACCCCCTCCCTCTGTGGTATTAAAAAGAAATCAACACAGTTTTGGATCCACTGGGACTGCATTTTTCAGTCTAAAACTATTTGCCTGAAACATTTTGCCACGCTCTAGATAGGCACTGGTGTAGACAGGGCTCTAGTATTATTACCACCATGAAACAAAAGCCTGTTCAGACCAAGTTCTCATGTCATAATACCTGAGCCCCATCTACACCAATTGTTTAGCACTAGTGCAGCTGCCGCATGGCTGGCTTCTGCAGTAATATGGATACAAATTCTCATAGGGTTAATGCACCAGAGACCAGCTCTCCAGCTTGTAGCAGACATCTACTGCTTGGATACCTGAATCACATGCAATTCCTCCCTTTAAAAAGACAGATAACTTGTTGACAGACTAGCTCTATATCAATGGTCAGAGGAAGCTTTATAAAAATCAGAGGGCAGAATCCGGAATTAAGACTGGGATGGAAAAACAGTGGAAGCAATACATTGTAAATATTTACTGCTGCCCTTTTCACTACCTATATACCTGCAGCACAGCAGGATATTTCACCCTGGCAGCTACAAGAAGGGAAATACAGTATCTGCATAATATCAGAAGCTGAGAAATACAGTAAGGTCTCTGTTGTTCAGGTCAACAGCAAACCATTCAGCTGAGATGCTGGGGTCAATAGTGGTGTTTTACCGTAATTTAAAGGACTACCTCCATCCATACTATTCATTATAAAAGGTGTGTGAAGGCAATCACCTAAGCATCAGAACACTACTTATTAGTTCTACCTGTGCATTCTATTCCTATATAATTTCTGTATATTGTAGAAAATCTAGCAGGCTCTGTTTTGAGAACCGTGGTGTTTAGTATCAAACTTCAGATATCTGCCTGTACATTTGAATCATCATCGTTATTCTGATGACACTGAGCTCCAATCTTCTCTTTCACAGGTTCTTTCTGTGCTATTGTGTCTTACCTAAGTCCAGACCCAGATGTCAGATCGTTTTCTTCAGCTGAACAATGACAAAGCTGAGTTTATTGCAGGTGACCTCCTTGCATATTTGTGGTGCCACTGCCTCTAGGTAGGCCCCATGAATAAGGCTACATTTTAGCAATACATTTTTCATACGTCAGGGAAAAATTCACAGGCCCATGACCTGTCCACGACTTATTAAAAATACCCGACAAACTGGGCACCACGTGTGCTGGAAAGGGGAGCACAGGTGTTGGGTGGGGAGATGCTGCTGGGGGGGGGAGGGAGAGGAGAGGCGCGGGTGTTGGGAGGTGGGCTCAACTTTGCTCCTTACCCAGCTCCTGGGAAGCTCCACGTGCTGCCTCCACTCTGCCCCATGCCCCAATGCCCAAAGGGGCGGTGCCTGGCTGCCAGCAAAAGCGGCTCGTGGAGCTAGGGGAACTGAGGGAGAGGAGCCCCCGCAGGTAAGCAACAGCCCCAACCCTATGCCCTGAGCCCCGCCTCACCTAAACTCCTGCTGTTGGGGGGCAGCCAGTGTGACTGACCCGGGGGCTGTCCGAGCTGCTCAAGCAGCTCCTGGTCCAACTGCATGGGGCTGCTGCAGAAGTCAGAGGGTAACGGAATTCGTGACTTCCATGACAAACACGGAGCCTTACCCATCAACTAATAAATGACTCCTTTGACTCCATTTTTGCCACAGGATTGTGCTCCACCGCCTAATTTTTTTTTAAACTATATTTCTAGTGCTTATGGTTTGCTGAAAAACCTTCCCAGTGTATTCTGTGTGCAAACAGCTTATGCAATAACTGAAAGAGGGGCAAACTAGTACCTCACTTGTTACGGGGGACATTAACTCTGAAATATAAGCAACAAGAAGTGACAAAATGTTTAAACTCCTTTTCTTACCTTAACGTCTAACTTTAATGCTTATTTTACAAGCCCAAGAACACCCAAAGCCAAAGGTGACCCTAACCAGCGGTCAAGACTCCATCTTTTCTCTACACAGCCCATATAATGCAGTTAAATGCTTATAACGTTACACTGGGTGTATAAAGTGGCACAGTGAGAAATAAAGTTCTAGGAGTAGTGTAAAACGAATATGATTTGATATGAAAATAAATAAAAAGGGAAGGAGCACTTGTATTATTCACTTTCAGATTTAATTCAGGATAAGCCTCCATCTGTGAATTTCCCTGTAGCTGACACAGGATTTCCTATATGCAGCACCAAAGAGACATACTAAAGAGTACACAGGGCCTGGCCCTTAGAGTCAGCCGCCGTGCTAATATCACAGCTTACTCTCTCATCTGACCAACATCTCTGGTCATATCTGTATTCTGATCAGAGCTTCCCTCTTGCCATCTCTGGATCATAATTACATTTCATCCCATGCGACCTTTTTCCCATGCTACCAGATAGTAAATGGTCCTCCAGAGGCAGCATTTACCATAACTGGCTGATTTATGAACTAGTAAATAAAATATTCTGTAGGCTTGACCTCAAGAATAGCTGTGTGGATTTTTAATCTAATACCACTTCCCTCCCACCCCCAAACTATTTTTTAACAACACAGTCATTACACTGGCTTCCCATTAAATATCATATTACATACAGAGCTGCTTTGATGACTTTAAACCCTCGCCACAAATGTGGTTTCAAACAAGCATTTTGATAGTTGTGACACCATGATGCTGGCAGACCAGGTAGCTCACACGAAGGTCCCCATGTCTCAAATGAACACTAACAAATACATAGCTGAAATCCATCTCACTCACCTGTGTTAGTATTATTAAAATAGGTATTAGAATTCTAAGCACATTCAGTGTTCAGACGTTATGAAATGCTTGTAAATTGCTGTATGCATTAATGTCATAATATCTGTATCTCACTTTATAAGTAGGGCTGTCAATTAATCACAGTTAACTCATGCAATTAACTCAAAAATCGCGATTAATCGCAGTTTTAATCACACTGTTTAACAAAAGAATACCAATTGAAATTTATTAAATATTTGTGGATGTTTTTCTACATTTTCAAATATATTGATTTCAATTACAACATAGACTACAAAGTGTACAGTGCTCGCTTTATATTATTTTTTATTACAAATATTTGTACTGTAAAAATGATAAAAGAACTAGTATATTTCAATTCACCTCATACAAATACTGTAGTGCAATCTCTTTATGGTGAAAGTGCAACTTACCATTTTTTTTTTGTTTTTTGTTACATAACTGCACTCAAAAACAAAACTATGTAAAGCTTTAGAGCCTATGGGTAAGCCCACACTACTCACCGGATCGGTGGATGGCGATTGATCGATTTATCACATCTCGCTCACTCAAAAATAAAACAATGTAAAACATTAGAGCCTACGAGTCCACTCAGTTCCACTTCTTGTTCAGCCAATTACAAAGACAAACAAGCTTGTTTACACTTACAAGAGAGAATGCTGCCCACTGCTTATTTACAATGTCACCTGAAAGTGAGAACAGGCGTTTGCATGGCACTTTTGTAGCCAGCATTTCAAGGTATTTACGTGCCAGATACTGTATGTTAAACATTCATATGCCCCTTCATGCTTCAACCACCATTCCAGAGGACATGCTTCCATGCTAATGCCACTTGTTAAAAAAAAACAAACAAAAAACAAACAAAAAAACTTGAATTAAATTTGTGACTCAACTCCTTAGGGAAGAATTGTATGAATCTTGCTCGGTTTTACCCACTTTCTGCCATATATTTCATGTTATAGCAGTCTCGGATGATGACCTAGCACATGCTGTTCATTTTAAGAACACTTTCTCTGCAGATTTGACAAAATGCAAAGATTGCTACAGAACTCAACCCAAGGTTTAAGAATCAGGAGTGCCTTCCAAAATCTGAGAAGTACCAGGTACCGAGCATGCTTTCAGAAGTCTTAAAAGAACAACACTCCGATGCAAAAACTACAGAACCCAAACCACGAAAAAAAAAAAAAAGCAACCTTCTGCTGGTGGCATCTGAAAGCTTTGGATGGTTATCGAGCAGGACCCGTTATCAGCATGGACGCATGTCCTCTGGCATGGTGGTTGAAATATCCTATGATATTGGCTACAACAGTGCCTTGTGAATGCCTGTTCTCACTTTCAGGTGACACTGTAAATAAGAAGGGGGAACCATTATCTCCCATAAATGTAAACAATCTTGTTTGTCTTAGTAATTGGCTGAATAAGAAGTGGAACTGAGTGAACTCGTAGGCTCTAATGTTTTACATTGTTTTATTTTTTAATACAGTTATTTTTTGTACATAATTCTACATTTGTAAGTTCAACTTTCATGATAAAGAGATTGCACTACAGTACTCGTATGAGATGAATTGAAAAATACTGTTTATTTTAGTTTTTACAGTGCAAATATTTGTAAGCAAAAAATAAATGTAAAATGAGCACTCTACACTTTTTATTCTGTCTTGTAACTGAAATCAATATATTTGAAAATGTAGAAAACACCCAAAAATACTTAAAGAATAATAGAACATTTATTTAACAGCACAATTAATCACGCGATTAATCGTAATTAATTTTTTAAATTGCTTGACTAGTTATAAGGCAATACTGAAGTGTTTGTAACTGTAAGTCATCAGACAAAAGAGAAGCATCGAGTGTGACATATTAGTTTCCAGCAGGAGGTGTTATCTCCTGGCCAAGAAAAGAAGGCCAACTCCACCAGATGAACCATTGTGGAACCTTAGAGGATAGAAGACTTTGCTGACTGCTCCTTCCTCCCCCAGAGATGTGCAAGTGAATTCCTCCCAACAGTTGAATTTGCAGAAGGCGGGAAGGAATCAAAAACCCTAGCAAGGAGGAACTGTATCTTTTATGCTGCTTGAACTCTGAAGGGCAAAGATCATTAAGCAAAAACAAAAGAATACCAGTGCTTAGTGTAGGTTAGTACTAAAGAACATAGAAAGTTTGCTTATTATAAAAATTTCTATTACTTTTGGAAACTTAAGATCAGAACCGATTTGTGTTTATCTACGTTTATCTGCTTTAACCTTGTAAATAACACTTATTTCCTTTTCCTAGTTAGTAACTCTTTAGATAGTTTATTACAAGTTTGGATATAAGCATTGTTTTTGGTGAGAGATCTAAGATGCAACTGAACTGAGGTAAGGGACTGGTCCTTTGGAACTGGGAGTAATCTGAATATTGTTGTGATTTTTGGTGTAAGAGACCATCTATCACAAGACAGATGGAGTACCCCAGGGGACTGTCTATGACTTCATGTTAAGGCTAGTACAGTACTTGAGGAATTTACACTTGATAATTGGCTAGTGAAATCTAAGTACAGAATTCAGAACCGATTTGGGGTTTGTGTCGTGGTTCTTAACAGTCTGCCCTGACGTTGGTACCTATGCTCTTGAGCCATTGCAGGACAGCATGACAGGCTCTCATGATGCAGGACTTCTGGTGACTACTAGGTATAGGATTAGCAGGTGGGATTTCCACAAGAACCTCAGTGAGTCTGGGAACTCTGCCTTGCTCAATAAGGAGATAGATATGAGGCCAAGTTCTCGGCTGGCATAACCCCACTGTAAACAGAGAAAATAGCCTTATATGTATTTTAAGGCTTGGTCTAGGACATTTATTTCCGATGATTTACTCAATGGCAGTTGTATTTATATATTTTATGGGTTAAGGGAAAGAGCCGCCATGCACACTCTCATGTCTTTTTTTTACCCAATGCAGTTTCCCCTCACTTCCTGAAGCATCACTTGCAATTCCCCCTTGAGACACTAGATCCATCCCCTATATCAGAGGTGGGCAAAATACGGCCCGCAGGCCACGTCCAGCCTGCGGGGACCGTCCTGCCCAGTCCCTGGGCTGCCAGCCAGGGAGGCTAATCCCCAGCCCCTCCCCCCCACCCCTGCAGCCATGCCACCACACGAGCAGCACAGCTTGCACCTGCCCACCTCCCAGGCTTTCGAATAAGCTTGTCCTGCCGCCAGCATGGTAAGGGAGCGGGGGAAGAGGGGATTGGATAACAGGCAGGAGGTCCCAGGGGGCAGTCAAGGGAGAGAGGGCAGTTGGTTGGGGCGGAGGTTCGGGGGGGGGGGTAGTCAGGAGACAAGGAGCAAGAGGACTGGATAGGGGGTGGGGGTCCCAGGAGGTGGGGGAGGAAGGGAGGAGGGACGATTGGATAGGGAGTGGGATCAGGGGGGGCAGTTAGGGATGGGGGTCTCAGGAGGGAGCAGTTAGGGGACAAGGAACAGGGGGCTGGATGGGTCAGGGGTCCTGGGGGGCCTGTCAGGGGGCAGGGGCATCAGGGGACAGGGTGGGATCCCAGGAGGGCAGTTTGCGGTGGGGGGTCCCAGGAGGGGGCAGTCAGGGGACAAAGGTGTGGGGGAGGGGTTGGACAGGTCGGGAGTTCTGAGGGGGGCAGGGGCCAGGCTGTTTGGGGAGGCACAGCCTTCCCTACCCTCCCGCCATACAGTTTTGCAACCCCGATGTGGCCCTCGGGGCCAAAAAGTTTGCCCACCCCTGCCCTATATGCTCCACCTAATGGCAGGGATTCCCATTCATCTGACAGTTCATTTCTCTGGTTATGTCTACATTTGAGCTGGGAAACATGTCTCCCAGCTCACACAGAGGTACTCACGTTAGTACCTAAAAGACAGCAGTGTGTCCGTAGTGGCATGGATGACATCTTAGGTTTGCCACCCCAGTACATAGCCAGGGGGTCAGGGAGGATTGTACTCCAGGCCAAGTGGCCGCCTGTGCCACCATGGACACACTGCTATGTTTAGATGCTCAAACAGAGCTAGCACAAGCACATCTACACAAACTGCTAATCGCACCTCCCAGCATGAATAAGAACACAGAACACAAGAATGGCCATACTGGGTCAGATTAATGGTCCAGCTAGCCCAATATCCTGTCTTCCGACTGGCCAGTACCAGGTGCCCCAGAGGAAATGAACAGAACAAGCAATTGTCAAGTGATCCATCCCATCACCCACTCCCAGCTTCTGGCAAACAGAGGCTAGGGACACTCAGAGCATGGTATTGCATCCCTGCCCATCAATGGCTGTCAGTCCTCCATGAACTTATCTAGTTCTTTTTTGAACCCTGTTATAAATCCTTCATAACATCCCTGGTAATGAGTTCTAGAGATTGACTATATGTTGTGTGAAAAAGTACTTCCTTTTGTTTTAAACCTGCTGCTTATTAATTTCATCAGGTGACACTTAGTTCCTGTGTTATGTGAAGGAATAAACAACATTTCCTTGCTCACTTTCTCCACACCAGTCAAGATTTTATAGACCTCAATCATATCCTCCTTTAGTCATCTCTTTTCCAAGCTGAAAAGTCCCAGTCTTATTAACCTCTCTTCATATGGAAGCTGTTCCATATCCCTAATAATTTCTGTTGCCATTCTCTGTACCTTTTCCAATTCCAATATATCTTTTTTGAGTTGAAGTGACCAGATCTGCTCACAGTGTTCAAGGTGTGGTTATACCATGGATTTATATATAGTAACTCCCCACTTAACATCCTCTCGCTTAACATTGTTTTGATCTCACGTCCCTGCTCAATTACAGAATACGCTCCATTTAAAGTTGTGCAATATATTTTCTGTCATATTATCTATCCATTTCTTAATGATTCCCAACATTTTTTGACTGCCGCTGCACACTGAGTGGATGTTTTCAGAGAACTATCCACAATGACTCCAAGATCTCTTTGTTGAGTAGTAACAGCTAATTTAAACCCCATCATTTCATACATATAGTTGAGATTATGCTTTCCAATGGGCATTACTTTGCATTTATCAACACTGAATTTCATCTGCCATTTTGTTGCCCAGTCACTCAGTTTTGAGATCCTTTTGTAGCTCTTGGCAGTCTGCCTGGGACTTAACTGTCTTGAGCAGTTTTGTACCATTTGAAAATTTTGCCACCTCACTGTTTACCCTTTTCCAAATCATTTATGAATATGTTGAATAGAACTGGGCCCAGTGCAGACCCCTGGGGAACACCACTATTTACCACTGACCATATACTCCCACCCCTTGTTTCCTATCTTTTAACCAGTTATCAATCCATGAGAGAACCTTCCCTCTTATCCCATGACAGCTTACCTGGCTCAACAGCCTTTGGTGAGGGTCAAAGGTCTGAAAATCTTTCTGAAAATCTAAATACACTATATCCACTCCTTGTCCACATGTCTGTTGGTCCTCTTCAAGAATTCTAGTAGACTGGTGAGGCATGATTTCCCTTTACAAAAACTGCATTGACTATTCCCCAACAAATTATGTTATCTATATGTCTAACAATTTTGTTCTTTATTATAGTTTCAACCAGTTTGCCCGGCACTGAAGTCAGGCTTACCGGCCTGTAATTGCCACTGTTACTTCCGGAGACCTTTTTAAAAATTAGCTTCACACTAGCTATCTTCCAATCATTTGGTTCGGAAGCTGATTTAAATGATAGATTACATACCATAGTTAGTAGTCCTGCTATTTCACATTTGAGTACCTTCAGAACCCTCGAGTGAATACCATCTGGTCCTGGTGACTTATTACTGTTCAGTTTATCAATTTGTTCTAAAACCTCCTCTAATGACACCTCAATCTGGGACAGTTCCTCAGATTTGTCACCTAAAAAGAATGGCTCAGGTTTGGGAATCGGACCATGAAGACCGATGCCAAGAATCATTTAGTTTCTCCACAAGGGCCTTATCATGCCTGATCATCCAATGGCCCCAGTGGTTGTTTAGAAGGCTTCCTACTTCTGTACTTAAAACATTTTTTATTACTTTGTGAGTCTTTGGCCAGCTGTTCTTCAAAATTTGTTTTGGACTTCCTAATTATATTTTTACATTTCATTTGCCAGAGTTTATGCTCCTTTCTATTTTTCTCAGTAGGATTTAACTTCCACTTTTTAAAGGATGCCTTTTTACCTGTCACTGCTTCTTTTACTTTGTTGTTTAGCCACAGTGGTACTTCTTTGGTTCTCTTGCTATGTTTTTTTTAATTTGGGGTATACATTTGAGCTTCTATTATGGTGTCTTTTAAAAGTTTCCATGCAGCTTGCAGGGAGATTTTACTTTTAGTGCTGTAACTTTTAATTTTTGTTTAACTAACCTCCCAGTTTTTGTGTAGTTCCCCCTTTCTGAAATTAAATGTAACATACCTAAGAAGAGCATGTAATGTGACAACACTCTGGAGGGAATTCAGGTGAAGAGGAAACACTTTCAGCTGATTAAAAGGCACATGTATGACCTATGTAATATTTAACAATATATTTCACCATGGTTATTTTTATTAGCCACTCTCCTGGACCATACCAGGAAGCAACCACAAGGCATCACACTGTTGGCTACTGCCCAAAAGTATAGGAAAATGTGTGCGGGGGGGGGGAAAAATGTAAATATAAAAGCTTATATTCCTCCCCTCCCCCGTATACATACCCCTCCTGCCCTTTCAACAGTAGTTACTGAGCAGTGAAAATGACACGTATTTCCCTTGCAGCCCTGCCTGTGGCTAGGTGCTGCACGGCACAGAAAGACAGCGCCTCCCCCCCCCACTCCGGAGCTCGCAGTCCCAACCCAGCAATGCCCCAGTCAAGCTACACCAGAAACCCTGGGTACGCTACAGCCGAGGGCGGGCCTCTGATTGGTTCTGTCCCGCTGCAGCTCCCCGGGCTGGGCAGCTCGGCCTCGCGCCCTGGAACGGCAGTCGGGGCTGGGAGCGCAGCAGAGGAAGGGGGTGAGGGAAGGGGCCCGCCCAGCCCCGTCCAGGTGCCGTGGGCGCTCCTGCGCCGCTCCCCGCTGCCCCGTCTCGCCTCGCCTGCCAGCCCGGCCCCGCCAACGCCAGCGCCCCCAGTCCCCTGCGCGCCTCGGCTGGCCCAGCCACCCCTGCACCCCCGGCTCCTACCTGAGGGACGCGGGGCTCCCCGGAAGCTGAGGCGGCCGCTGCGCCCGTGGGCCGAGACGCTCTGGGGGAGGAGGAGGAGGAGCCAAGGCTGCTGACAAGAGCTCTTCCTGCTTCCCCGCTGCGGGCTCGGCCGGGCCCGGGGCGGGGAGGAGACTGTCACTCGCCCGCAGCAGCCGTGGAAAACATGACAGCGCGTCCTGCAGCCTGGGGAAAGGCGGAGCTTTCCTGAGCCCAGCGGGCTGCCCTGCTCGGAAAGCGCAGGTGTGACTCGCTCCGTGCTCCGGAGAGCTCTGCTGTGACCCGGGCGAGCTCCTGCTCCTGCTCCGCCCGCTCGGCGGTTGCCCAGGCAGCAGCGCGTGGGTTTCCCGGGCTGGGTCAGTGTTACAAAGGGTTAGCAGCGCACGCCCGAGGGCCTGGGTGGAGCTTGAAAACTCACCCAAAACAGGCTGCGTATCTACGCTGTGACCTGCCTGCTTGTGGAGTCAGGGGGTCTCCCACGTACGAGGCTGCATGTCCACTGTCACTAAACCTAAAAGGAAACGGAGAATATTTTATGTAATTTTTTTCTTGCAACATCCTTTTGACTAACTCCCAGCTGACTGAACCCTCCCCAACCTCGGTGAAGTCACCCTGAGGTTGTACAGACTGTAGGTCAGAACAAAGCATTTGGTCAGGCTTTTTAATAGCCCTTTAGAAGTTGAGAAGCCAGCCCCTCCCTCACTAAGTCACTGCTCCACTCCTATCCTTTCACACACAATAATAATTACTCTTTATAGTGCCATGGTACTATAGGGTCCCCAGGACTCCATTGTACTAAGCTCTGTACAAGCACAGAAGAAAGACTGGCCATGCTCCAAAGAGGTTGGTACATAGAAATAATGGTGTGGTAACCTCAGGCTTTTCATTTTGTTTAGAAAATACTGCACTGATGACATGGTTATTTTGAAAACACCTGTTACATTTACACCCTCCCTTTCATAGACCAAGTAGCTGCTTTTTAGCCCTGATTATCCCTTCTGCTTCCATTCAGATGATAAAAGGTGAGAACACGTCACTGAAAAAAGACACCCCCCTGAGCCACATAAGTTTCATGGGGTATGCACTAGTGTGCACAGCACTATGTCTGTGGGAAATGCTCTCCCGCCAGTATAGCTACAGCTGCTGGCTGAACTGGTTTTATGTCAGCTGGGGAGCTCTATCCCATTGGCATAATGTTGGAGTGCTCTTGCAGTGGCAGATCTGTATAGGTATAACTTGTAAGTGTAGACATGACCTAAAGAGCTGTCTATTATCAAAAATCTCTACCCTATGTAGGCAGGTGTAGAGCATGATGCAGTCACCTCTTCACCTTCTCTTGAATAAACTAAATAGATTGAGGCAGGGGACTGGATGATATGCACCCAAAGAGTTCTGAAGGAATTTAAGAATGAAGTAGCTAAACTGCTACCAAAAATCTGCAATATCTCCTTAACATCAGCTAATGTATTGGAGAGTTGGGAATGTTGTTCTTATGTTCATAAGTGGTGCTGAGGATGATCCTGGGTGCTACAAGCCCATTGGCCTTACTCCACAATGAGGAAAGCTGCTTGCCATGATCATTTAAAAAAAAATTATTAGACACCTGGCTGAAAATATGATAAAGGCAAAGCAACACAACTTCTGCTAAAGAAAATCATGACTCTCCCTTCAATCTACTAGAATTCTGTGAGAGCGAGCATCAACAAATCAGTGGATGAAGGTAAACTGGTTAACAATTTTTTTTGAGCTTGCAAAAAGCATTTGATAAAGTCCCTCACATGAGGGTACTACTGAAACAAAATAGTAATGGAGTAAGAATTAAAGTCATGGATTAGAAACAAGCCAAGAGAGAAAACAGGGTACACATAAATGTTAAATTTTTCACAGGCCAGAGTGAGTAGCCTAAAGTTCTATACAGGAACTGCTGATGGTGAAGATTTGTAAACCATCTGGAAGAAGGAAGGAACTGCAATGCATCCAACTTTGCAGATGAGACAACATTATTTAGGTTCATCAAAAACAGTGAAGACTAAGGAACTTCAAAGGGCCGAACAAAGTTAGGTGAATAGGTAGCATAAGGGTAGACTACGTCCACTGTTGACAAGTGCAAGGTGATGCACATTGGAAGGAATCATTTAAACTATACCTCCATAGTGCTGGGATCTATATTAGCTGTAGTAAGTACTTAGGCACATATGGACCAAGGGGAATATGGAAGCACCATGTGATAGGAGCAGTATAACTTAAGAGGTTTGTAGTATGAATTCTAACTGGGTTGGAGCATCAACATCACTGCTCCAGAGACCAGGAGATTAAGCTAAGTAGCTGGCAAAGTGAAAAGGAGGCATATGTTTGTACAATGGCAGAGAGCAAAGAAAAGCAAAAGTCAGGGACCTTGGGGGAAACAAGAATCCCAGAACACAGAGGGTACAGACTCTAGGGAGAGTAAGTAAGGTAGAGGACAGACTGGGTGTTAAGCAAACAGGCCATTCTAGGGCTGGTTTAAATGTTCAGTGCAGCATCTGGCTCTAGATATAACCAAATAATACTTAGCTCTTATATATTACTTTTCATCAGTAGATCTCACAGTGCTTTAACAAAGATGAGCTTAACTGATCTCATGGAAATCCAAATACACCTCTACCCCGATAGAACACGACCTAATATAACACAAATTTGGATGTAAAGCAGTGGGGAGCCCCGGGCCCTTTAAAGCGCCACCCAAGCCCCGCTGCTTCACTGCGTTACATCCAAATTTGCGTGGAGCCCCGGGCCCTTTAAATCCCCGCTGCAGCTCTGGCAGCTGGGATCAGGTGGTGATTTAAAGGGCCAGAGACTCCAGCTGCTGCAGGCAGCCCCGGGCCCTTTAAATGCCCACGGGGGAAGCCGGTCCAACTTTCACTAACACAATATTCACAAACAGGAACTGGGGCAGCTATGGCAGTCTATGGAATAATTCGGGACAAGGAAACCATTGTAGGATGAGCTCACTGACTGCCTTTTTCATACAGGCAGGGAGGGAGGCATTTGGTTAATGCATTTCATTTCTGGACGTCTCCCCACAGGAATGCTACCCTCTGAGTACAGGCTCCTTAGGTACCTTTTACAGTTATACAAGGGACAATTTTATATCCCTCATTGGGTCTGTCATTTGGAGCTGCTGCACTACAGTGTTCATTTTCTTTTTCTAGCTAGTTTATTTGCTGCCTATAGCAACATTTGGGGGAGGAGGGGCCATTAAACTACCTAAGGAGCCTGTAAGAGTTGCATGGTGAGTTTGAACCAACTGGTAAACTGTTACAATGAGATTTTCTCATTGTGCTGGAGATATGGGAAACAGGGTTACTAGAGCCTTGTGAGATGCAGCACAGCTATGGCCAGATCCAGAGTCCAGTGAAGTCAGTAGGAATCTCACCATTGAATCTGTAAGGATGTTTGTGATTTACCCCCAAGTTTGGTTTGCAATCAGTAGGTCTAAGGTTTGAACTTAGTCCCAAAACAGAAAGAGCACACTTGAAAGCATGGTTAGATTAAGGCAAAGGCCATATTGGCTTGTGTCTCGGGCTCCAGATCCTGGAGTCAGTCTGAGTATAATGCAGCTAAGTTTGTTAATGCTCAAAAAGCAGTAAGTTACCTTCCTGTTGTGTTGTATAAAGTTTAGGGTAGTGAAGCTCTGGCTTTTCATTCTGTGGGTCACTTAGTAAGGGTTGGCTCCTCAACTTCAACTGATACTACTCAAACACCTTGTTGTATGGTCCTTAAACTACTTCACTCAGCAGACTACCAGGAGAGAATTTGATAGCCCACAGCAAATCCAATGAGCTGTCTGTACGTTTTTCTCCCTTTGCTCCTCCTCCTTCTTCCCTAGCTCTCAGATCCAATGTCACATCAATAAACAGCCCATGAATGGTAACTACCTATCAATGAACAGCCCTTGATTTTCTCCTGATCTAGAGAAAAAAAATCCAAAATACTAAAGAAGAATTACTCCTGGGGGATTTCTGCATCACTGCACCTGTGCAGAATTCATGTTGCCCACAGATTTCTTTGCTTCCCCACAGAAAAATGACTTCTGATGGGGAAGCAAAGGGAAGCCACAAGAGTGGTCACATGCCGCTCCTTGGCAGTGCAGGCAGTTCGTTGTGGGTGCCCAGAGCAGCTGATAAAAACATAAATCACCACTGGGATGGGAGGGTGGGCGGGCAGTCATGCATGTGAGAGCGCGACATTTGGCCCCTCTTGCTCGCTACTGTAGCACAGTCAGCTTAGTGAGGCAGGGTTTCAGGGTGTTTCTGAGGGGTAGGAGTAGGGCAGGCTCTGTTCCCTCAGGCAGAACAGAATGTATACTCCTGGGGAATTCTGCACCACTGTGCAATGCAGAATTTTGCAGAAAGTAACGTGCATGCAGAATTTCCTTTCCCTCACAGAAATGGGCTACAGTGCTGCTAGCTGCCATTAGAGGCCACTGGACCCAGCAGAGTCCAGCTCACACACAGAAGACACTGTTTGGAGGAGAGAGATGGAGCTAGAGGGTTCCTGCCAGCTGCAGTTCCCAACATGCCCTGAGGGAAGGAGAGGGTGGTGTGCAGGAAACTGCATGCAAACCTGGTACCAAACCTCAGGCTGTTTCTCCCTCTGGATCCCTGGGGGGAAGGGGTGTGGGTGTCTGGGCTGGAGGGGTGTCATAAACAGATAAGAAAAGTTAATAGCACAGAAGTACTTTATATCTCTTTGACTGTAAAGGGTTAACAAGTTCAGTAAGCCTGGCTGTCACCTGACCAGAGGACCAATCAGAGAACAGGATACTTTCAAATCCTGAGGGAGGGAAGTTTTTGTGCTGTGCTGTTAGTTTTGGTGGTTGTTCACTCTGGGGGCTCAGAGGGGTCAGACGTGCAACCAGGTTTCTCTCCAATACAGGCTCTTATAAATTCAGACTAATGAGTACTAGGTAGATAAAGCGAGTTAGGCTTATGGTTGTTTTCTTTATTTGCAAATGTGTATTTGGTTGGAAGAAGTTCAAATGTGTATTTTGCTGAAAAGATTTTAATTTGTATTTGTATACTTAGGCTGGGAGGGTGTTCCCAGTGTCTATAGTGGAAAGACCCCTGTACCTATTCCATTTTTTTTTAAATTTACAAAGATAATTTTTACTGTTTCTTCTTTCTTTAATTAAAAGCTTGTTTAAGAACCTGATTGCTTTTTTATTCTGGTGAGACCCCAGGGGACTGGGTCTGGATTCACCAGGGAATTGGGGGGGAGAAAGGAGGGAAGGGGGAGAGAGAGGCTAAATTGTGTGTGTGTTAGGATTACTGTCTCTCTCAGGGAGAATCTGGGAGGGGAAGAGAGATGGAGGGGGGAAGGTGCATTTTCCTCTCTGTTTCAGGATTCACGGGGTTTGAATCACATTGATCTTCCAGGGTAACCCAGGGAGGGGAAGCCTGGGAGAGGCAACGGTGAAGGAAAGGGTTTACTTTCCTTGTGTTAAGATCCAGATGTTCTGGGTCTTGGGGGTCCCCGGGCCAGGTTTTGGGGGGACCAGAGTGTACCAGGCACTGTAATTCCTGGTTGGTGGCAGCGCTACAGGTTCTAAGCTGGTAATTAAGCTTAGAGGAATTCATGCTGGTACCCCATCTTTTTGGACGCTAAGGTTCAGAGTGGGGATTATACCATGACAAGGGGGCATGGCTGGGCTCCGGAGGGAAGAGAGGGGCATGGGTATCTGGGCAAAGGGGAGCACTGTGGCTGGGTTCGGGGCGATGGGGGGAGTGCCAGTATCTGGGTCGGAGCAGCCTCACTGGGCTCTGGGTGTACTGGCTAGGGGGGGCCTGTGGCTGGGCTCTGGGAGGGAGGGAGGGTTGTGGGTGTCTGGACCCCCAGCTGGACTCGACTGGGGGAAGGGGCAGAGAAACAGTAATTGGATTGTCATTAGGGTTTCTTCAACGTTCTACTCCTGTGGGGAATTTTTGTATGCGTCTGTATTGTTACAGACATACTTGCTGACAGGTATTTTGAATTAAATTACCAAAATAATTGAAACTAGTGTGATTATGTAGTATTATTTTGAAAAATAAAATTTGTAGAATTTTTAATTTTTTTTTTCTGGGCTGTTGTCAATAAATCCAGGAGCTACACAAAGTCTATGTCTGACAGGAAGGCTGTATCTAGGGGTTAGAACACCAACCTAGGACATGGGAGATCTAGATTCAAGTCCCTACTCTGCCAGAGACTTTCTGTGAGACCTTGTGCAGGTCATTTTGCCTCTCAGTGCAACTGTTTTATCAATACAGGTAACAGTACTTCCCCCCTGCCTTACAGGCCTGTTGGAAGAATAAATGCCTGCAGGACTGTGCAATGCTCAGATACTATGATAACAGGGGCAAGGTCCATACCTAATAGTTTTAGAGTTGTATACAAAACATTGTTATAGAACATGAGCCATGAAAACTTCCTAAAAGTGAGGGGGCCACCAGTGCCCAAACTGTGGCCCTGCCCCCGTGCCGCCCCTTCCCCCAAGGCCCCACCCCCCACTCTGCCCCCTCTCCCCCACTGCTCGCCCTTAAGGCCAGTAAAAAAAGTGATGGAGCCATGGCCCCCTGGGTCCCCCCATTCTGGCACCGTGTTATAGAATTCTTGCTGCAAAGTCTTATTCTGCACATACATTAGCTTTCTCTCTGCACAGGCAATCACACATGAGGCTTTGGCCTCCTGCGCTGTCATTCTGGCATCTTTCACCATTACTAAATTCACTCAAATATTAGGAAAGGAGCTAATTAGACACTTCAATTTATGCAACATATATATGTTAAAAAAAATCTGTCTTTCTGTGAGAAGTAGATTAAGGTACTTGAAGCTAATTCATTAAGATTTAACAGATGGAAGTGCTGCCTGCTTCTATTTAATTAATATGAACATCTCATTTCAAAATCATATTTCATTCAAATCCAAGTGTTACAACGGGGTTGCGCAGTGTTTTACTACCTTACTGGACATAATCCAGCTTTTGCTGCAGACTTCACACTCAGCATCATGCATTTTCCCTAGAAGGGACTGGCTCAGCCCTCTGCAGTTTTGATTGCTCTATATTTTCCCTTAGCAACTGCTGCCAGCTGAACTTTTCCTGTTATTGCTCTTTATGTAACTTGCTTGGCTCTTCTGCCTAAGACCATAGGTTCTGCATAATCACATTCAGTCCTGAAATCTAATCTAGTTACATTTGTAACCTAATTATCTGAACCTCCGCTTTATCCCAATCCCTTTCTTGCACCCCACATATCTCATGCTGGGGGACTAGGAAGGGATTTGGATAATGCAGTGGTTAGGATATTAGAACAGAGAAATGTCCAGCCAGGACTGTGATGTGGCTGAGCCCCCAGCCATAGGAATGGCCGCCTACTGCTGAGTAGTTCCTGAGGCAGTACAGGGAACCCTTTGCAGCCCCACCTCCCTGTCTGGCACAACGTGCAGGGAAGGCTGTGGTCCTGGGGGGCAGAGTCCTGGCCGAGGGTCTCTTTGCTGCTCTGCCCCGCACCTTGCGCCTGAAGAGATTGGGTATAACTGAGTTAAGGGGGCTGAGCAGAGACCTCCCACCAAACTGTGAGGGGGACGAGGGCCTGGTAGGTCATCCCGCTGCTCAGTGGCTCCTGCCATCTTGATTATCTGGAGTCTCAATTATTCAATAAAAATACATGTCCAATTTTCAAATAGCACTGTGCAATTTTTGGGGAGGAAATGGGCAGGTGAGTACAGCAGAAGGACCAGGCTGGTACTGGCCCGAATGCCCAGCCATTTCTACAGATTTTATATTGGCAATTCATGCAGTTTTATCAGAAGTCTCATGATAGTTTGTGTTTTTCTTAAAGCCCCAGCTCCTGGAGTCTCCTAATGGAAGTCGAAAATTTCAGCTTTCATTTTAAAACAGAAGTTTCTAATTCCAGAGACAAGCTTGCCTAAAATATAAAGAACCCCAAACTCACTATTTTTAAAAATCTCATGCACTTGGGGGACCTAACTTGAGTGCTTGGGGTTGACAGTACTGGATACAGAAGTAGTCATTAGTTATTAGAGGACCTTCAGCTGATCACATTTATCTGAATGGAGTGTTAACCCTGAAGGCTAACGTTCGTCTAACTATTTTATTGACATCATTTTAACCAAAATGGTACCCCAGGTTTGTGGGTGGGGCTTGGGTTTAATGGTTGGAGTTTAATTAGAAGATTAAACCCTTATCCCCATCTGACTCTTAGATATGGATAGTGAACTGACCTCCAAGCACCTCTTGCCATCTTACCGTACAATAAGGATTTTAAGAATCGGGTCAAGAGTTGAGCACAGGATTTCCTGTTCTTCAGTGATCCACTCCCAGGGTGGTGCATGGAATGTGGGAGTCTGCTTGTGCTTTGCTGAACTGTAGTGTTAGGTTTCAACAGCCTTGCAAGTTCAGGAACAGGATATTTCACTGGCAGCAGGTTGCTGGAAAGGAATGTGCTGAGCAAAAAGGAAGACACTTTTCCCCAGCACCTTCCCTATGTCAGCATGAATCTCTGCTGAAGCGGAAGTAGGCCATGCTGCTCTAGGCTGATAGCAGGTAGCTCTGGCAACTGTATTAGATTTCCTCCTGTCACATAAATTTTTTTTCACAACCTATAATAAAAGTGCATGCTGTTTACTGCTAGCATGGGAAAAGCCATGCCTATTAAAAAAACTGGACTAAAGGATAAAATATAATTCGAACGAGCTGTTGTACAACTTGTGATGCCCTCAGTTTACCCTATGTTACACTCAGTTTACCCTATGTTACTGATATCCAGGCTGGGGGTGGCATCCAATGTGAAAGGTGCCTACTGGTGGAATCTCTCAGGCAGCAGGTGGGAGAGCTACAGGAGGAGGTGGCTAGGCTGAGGAACATCCGTATCGATGAGCAATTCCTGGACAGTATCCATGTGGAGACAGCTGATGTAGCTGTCCCAGATCACAGGACTACTGACACACCAGTGGAGGAGGAGATGGCTCAGGGTGTATCTGACACACCAGTGGAGGAGGAGATGGCTCAGGGTGGACACAGCCAGCTGGTTACTTCTGGCAGCAGGCAGTGCTCCACCCCTGCTGTGAACCCTCCTGCTGTGGTAATAGATAACTGTTATGCTCTTCTTGATACAGGAGAGAAGGAATCACCCCCAACAGTTAAGGAGGCAAAGCCTCATACCCCTAAGGCTGGGAGGTCTGCTGCCACCACTGATAATAAGAAACGTAGGGTAGTGGTGGTTGGAGACTCTCTGCTGAGGGGGACGGAGACACCCACCTGTCGCCCTGTCTGTTCATCCCAGGAGGTATGCTGCCTGCCAGGGGCACGTATCTGAGATGTTACAGAGGCATTGTTGAGGATTATCCGGCCTTCTGACTACTACCCCATGCTACTCATCCATGTGGGCACAAATGATACTGTGAGGTGTGACACTGAGCAGATCAAGAGTGACTACAGGGCTCTGGGAGTACAGGTTAAGGAGTTTGAAGCGCAGGTGGTATTCTCTTCGATTCTTCCTGTCGAAGGTAGGGGCCCGGGCAGAGACAGATGCATCGTGGAGGTGAATGCCTGGCTGCGAAGATGGTGTCACCAGGAGGGCTTTGGTTTCCTCGACCACGGGATGCTATTCGAGAAAGGACTGCTAGGCACAGATGGTCTTCACTTTTCGAGGAGGGGAAAGGCCTTATTTGCGCACAGACTGGCTAACCTAGTAAGGAGGGCTTTAAAGTAGGTTCGACGGGGACAGGTGAGCAAAGACCACAGGTAAGTGGGGAACAAGACCTGGGAGATGGGTTGGAAACAGGAGGGAGCATGGGCTATAATGGCAGAGAGAAAGGAGGGTCAGGGCAAAGCTAGGAGGCGAGATCAAACCAATATCTTAGATGCCTATATACAAATGCAAGAAGTATGGGTAATAAGCAGGAAGAACTGGAAGTGCTAATAAATAAATACAACTATGACATTGTTGGCATTACTGAAACTTGGTGGGATAATACACACGACTCGAATGTTGGAGTGGATGGGTATAGTTTGCTCAGGAAGGATAGGGGAAAAAGGGAGGAGGTGTTGCCTTATATATTAAAAATGTACACACTTGGACTGAGGTAGAGATGGACATAGGAGATGGGAGTGTTGAGAGTCTCTGGGTTAGGCTAAAAGGGGTAAAAAACACGGGTGATGTCGTGCTGGGAGTCTACTACAGGCCACCTAATCAGGTGGAAGAGGTGGATGAGGCTTTTTTCAAACAACTAACAAAATCATCCAAAGCCCAAGATTTGGTGGTGATGGGGGACTTCAACTATCCAGATATATGTTGGGAAAATAACACCGCGAGGCAGAGACTATCCAATAAGTTCCTGGACTGCATTGCAGACTTTTTATTTCAGAAAGTTGAAAAAGCTACTGGGGGGAAGCTGTTCTAGACTTGATTTTAACAAATAGGGAAGAACTCGTTGAGAATTTGAAAGTAGAAGGAAGCTTGGGTGAAAGTGATCATGAAATAATAGAGTTTACAATTCTAAAGAAGGGTAGAAGGGAGTACAGCAAAATAGAGACAATGGATTTCAGGAAGGTGGATTTTGGTAAGCTCAGAGAGCTGATAGGTAAGGTCCCATGCGAATCAAGACTGAGGGGAAAATCAACTGAGGAGAGTTGGCAGTTTTTCAAAGGGACGCTATTAAGGGCCCAAAAGCAAGCTATTCCGATGGTTAGGAAAGATAGAAAATGTGGCAAAAGACCACCTTGGCTTAACCATGAGATCTTGTGTGACCTACAAAATAAAAAGGCGTCATATAAAAAATGGAAACTAGGTCAGATTACACAGGACGAATATAGGCAAACAACACAGGAATGCAGAGGCAAGATTAGAAAGGCAAAGGCACAAAATGAGCTCAAACTATCTATGGGAATAAAGGGAAACAAGAAGACTTTTTATCAATACATTAGAAGCAAGAGGAAGACCAAGGACAGGGTAGGCCCACTGCTCAGTGAGGAGGGGGAAACAGTAACGGGAGACTTGGAAATGGCAGAGATGCTTAATGACTTCTTTGTTTCAGTCTTCACTGAGAAGTCTGAAGGAATGTCTAATATAGTGAATGCTTACGGGAAGAGGGTAGGTTTAAAAGATAAAATAAAAAAAGAGCAAGTAAAAAATCACTTAGAAAAGTTAGATGCCTGCAAGTCACCAGGGCCTGATGAAATGCATCCTAGAATACTCAAGGAGTTAATAGAGGAGGTATCTGAGCCTTTGGGAAATCATGGGAGACGGGGGAGATTCCAGAGGACTGGAAGGGGGCAAATATAGTGCCTATCTATAAAAAGGGGAATAAAAACAACCCAGGAAACTACAGACCAGTTAGTTTAACTTCTGTGCCAGGGAAGATAATGGAGCAGATAATTAAAGAAATCATCTGCAAACACTTGGAAGATGGTAAGGTGATAGGGAATAGCCAGCATGGATTTGTAAAGAACAAATCATGTCAAACTAATCTGATAGCATTCTTTGATAGGATAATGAACCTTGTGAATAAGGGAGAAGTGGTGGATGTGATATACCTAGACTTTAGTAAGGCATTTGATACGGTCTCGCATGATAGTCTTATAGATAAACTAGGAAAGTACAATTTAGATGGGGCTACTATAAGGTGGGTGCATAACTGGTTGGATAACCGTACTCAGAGAGTAGTTATTAATGGCTCCCAATCCTGCTGGAAAGGTATAACAAGTTGGGTTCCGCAGGGGTCTGTTTTGGGACCGGCTCTGTTCAATATCTTCATCAATGATTTAGATGTTGGCATAGAAAGTACGCTTATTAAGTTTGCGTACGATACCAAACTGGGAGGGATTGCAACTGCTTTGGAGGACAGGGTCAAAATTCAAAACGATCTGGACAAATTGGAGAAATGGTCTGAGGTAAACAGGATGAAGTTCAATAAAGATAAATGCAAAGTGCTCCACTTAGGAAGGAACAATCAGTTTCACACATACAGAATGGGAGGAGACTGTCTAGGAAGGAGTATGGCAAAAAGAGATCTAGGGGTCACAGTGGACCACAAGCTTAATATGAGTCAACAGTGTGATACTGTTGCAAAAAAAGCAAATGTGATTCTGGGATGCATTAACAGGTGTGTTGTAAACAAGACACGAGAAGTCATTCTTCCGCTTTACTCTGCGCTGGTTAGGCCTCAGCTGGAGTATTGTGTCCAGTTCTGGGCACCGCATTTCAAGAAAGATGTGGAGAAACTGGAGAGGGTCCAGAGAAGAGCAACAAGAATGATTAAAGATCTTGAGAACATGACCTATGAAGGAAGGCTGAAGGAATTGGGTTTGTTTAGTTTGGAAAAGAGAAGACTGAGAGGGGACATGATAGCAGTTTTCAGGTATCTAAAAGGGTGTCATCAGGAGGAGGGAGAAAACTTGTTTACCTTAGCCTCCAATGGTAGAACAAGAAGCAATGGGCTTAAACTGCAGCAAGGGAGATTTAGGTTGTACATTAGGAAAAAGTTCCAAACTGTCAGGGTAGTTAAACACTGGAATAGATTGTCTAGGGAGGTTGTGGAATCTCCATCTCTGGAGATATTTAAGAGTAGGTTAGATAAATGTCTATTAGGGATGGTCTAGACAATATTTGGTCCTGCCATGAGGGCAGGGGACTGGACTCTATGACCTCTCGAGGTCCCTTCCAGTGCTAGACTCTATGAGGGTGCTCAGCACCTTGCAGAACCATGCCCTTAAATTACAGCCAGATGTAGCTGTCGTAGGCATATTTCTAGGGGCACAATACCAGAAACAAATTTAGAGTACTTTTTATTTGCACAAAAGTAGCACACGGTTCCCATAACTTGGCTCTGACTCCCCACAAAAGTCCTTGCCACATTCAAAGGAAAACAGGGGCATTTTCCATTCAGCTCCCCAAAAGCCTCTTCACCCACCTACTCTACTCCAAGACTCATGCTAAGCAAGGAAACCATTGCCTTTCACATTATCACATTGTGCCCAGCTAGCTGCGCTAGCATTAATCTAATGAAGCAGTTAAGCCGCAGCATCTTGGCTACAGATGCATAACAGTGAATTGTCTTTCTAGAGCAGTGTTTCCCATACTTGGGACGCCGCTTGTGTAGTGATAGCCCCTGGCGGGCCGGGCCGGTTTGTTTACCTGCCCTGTCCACAGGTTCAGCCGACCGCAGTTCCCACTAGCTGCAGTTTGCCACTCCAGGCCAATGGGAGCTGCTGGAAGCAGCAGCCAGTACATCCCTCAGCTCGCGCCACTTCCAGCAGCTCCCATTGGCCTGGAGCAGCAAACTGTGGCCAGTGGGAGCCACGATCGTCTGGACCTGCGGACATGGCAGGTAAACAAACCAGGGGCTTTCCCTACACAAGCGGCGTCCCAAGTTTGGGAAACACTGTTCTAGAGCAAATCTTACTTGAGAATCACAAGGTGCTTTAGAGCCATTACTTCATGTCTGAAAGTATATCTACACTATGGGATTATTCTGATTTTACAGAAATCGATTTTTGGAAACAGATTGTTTAAAGTTGAATGCACACGGCCACACTAAGCACATTAATTCGGTGGTGTGTGTCCATGTACCAAGGCTAGTGTCAAATTCTGGAGTGTTGCACTGTGGGTAGCTATCCCATAGTTCCCGTGGTCTCCCCCGCCTATTGGAATTCTGGGTTAAGATCCCAATGCCTGATGGTGCCAAACATTTGTCATAGGTGGTTATGGGTAAATATCGTCAGTCAATCCTCCCTCCGTGAAAGCAATGGCAGACAATCATTTTGCGCCCTTTTCCCTGGATTGCCTAGGCAGATGCCATAGCACGGCAACCACGGAGCCCGTTCAGCCTTTTTTCACTGTCACCGAATGTCTACTGGATGCTGCTGACAGACGCAGTACTGCAGTGCTACACAGCAGCCTCTCCTTGCCTTTGCAAGTTAGCAAAGACTGTTACGAGCCACACTGCACTGTCTGCTGCTTTGCAAGTTGACAATGATGGTTACCAGTCACACTGTACTGTCTGCTGCTGTCATGGATGCTCCTGGCTGGCCTTGGTGAGGTGGGCCAGGGGCACATGGACAAAAATGGGAATGACTGCCCAGGGCATTCCCTTCTTTAAGTTTTGTCTAATGGAGAGTCAGTCCTGCCTAGAATATCAGGCAAGCCTACTAAAGAACCAGAGAGGCAAACGGCCGCTCTGGGTCAGAGCCCCACACATGCCGCAGAAATGATGAGCTGCATGCCATTCTAAGGGGTGCCCCTGCAACAACCCCACCCAGCTGTGCAGTTGGCAGCACCGGCCGGCAGGCATGGCTTCCATGCCGGCCTGCCACCCCACGGCTCCTCCGGCCGTGCAGCGGGTAGCACCGGCCAGCAGTCGTGGCTTCCACGCCAGGCTGCCGCTGCCACTGCTGCCCCACGGCTCCTCCAGCCGTGCGACTGGCAGTGCCGGCCAGCCGGTGCCACTTCCATGCCCGCCAGCCTGAGGGGAAGCGGCTGCTTCCGCTGAATCCCACCAGCTATGCTACTGAAATCAGATTCAGTATTTCCCGTACAGTCCACGCTGGAGCTCTTTTTTGATTCTGGGACCGCATGGTCACCTGTGCTGATCAGCGCTCCATGCTGGGCAACCAGGAAATAAAATTCAAAAGTTTGCGAGGCTTTTCCTGTTTACCTGGCCAGTGCATCTGAGTTCAGATTGCTGTCCAGAGCAGTCACAATGGGGCACTGTGGGACAGCTCTTGAAGGCCAATACCATCAAATTGCAGCCACACTAACAGGGCCGGCGCTACCATTTAGGCAGCCTAGGCAATCGCCTAGAGCACCACAATAATTGGTGGGCGCCAGAGGGGGAGGCAGGCGACTCCGGTGGAGTTGCCGCAGTGGTGCCTGCAGAGGGTCTGCTGGTCCGCGGCTCCAGTGGAGCTTCCGCAGTCCTGCCTGCAGACGGGCGGCTCCTCAGGCGGCTCTGGTGGACCTCCTGCAGGCACGACTACGGCAGAGCCACAGAGCACCGGACCCTCTGCAGGCACCACTGCAGCAGCTCCACCGGAGCCGCGGGACCAGCACGCGGGGCGCCAAAATTGCCGGCCACCTAGGGCGCTCAAACCCCTAGCGCCAGTCCTGCACACTAACTCTAATTCGAAATGGTAATGTTGATTTCAGCGCTACTCCCCTCATCGGAGAGGAGTACAGAAATCCATTTTAAGAGCCCTTTATGTCAACAAAAATGGCTTTGTTGTGTGGACAGGTGCAGGGTTAATTCGATTTAATGCGGTTAAAATTGACAAACTCATAGCGTAGACCAGGCCTGAGGCACAGAGCTGAAGAGACTTTAAGGCTATTGAGCCTAGTTAAGCTAAATCAATTTTAAAGCTGGTTGGGGACAAAGCGTAGGCATGGTTTTAGATGGCTTAATGCAGCATGGCTCATCTTCACTAAACCAATTTTAAATAGCCATGTGTGTGTACCCACACACACACACACAGTCTTGAAGCCAGTTCAGGAAAAACAAATCAGGCTGCCTTAAACCAGATCTTCACTGCAGCTCTAAATGGTTTAAAGCAGTTTAGAACCAGGTAGAAAGTTTCCCCATTGAGTCAGTGGCAGATCACCCCTGAGTTTCTCCACTCAACTCTACCTACTCAATAACAATCTGTCTTTCTATCCTGGCACAAGACAATCACCGGGGGAAAGATACAATGGAAATATCTAAGGGCTTGTCTACAAACAGAAGGTATGGTACATAATGTCTAGTTAAAGTAGTACAAGTTTTATACAGGTACGAAAGTGCTTATACAAGTCTAGATTATTCCCATAGGGGAAGGGGAATAAGTTATACCAGTACAAGGCACCTTCAGTCTGATATAACTGCATCTACTCTAGTTATTTTACTGGTATAACTATTCTGGTAAAAAAGCTAAGTTGCACCCCTACCCAATATGGATATACTGGTAAAACTTAAGTGTAGACATAAAGCTTTAAAGTGAAAATAGCTAGATTCACTGATTGTATCATTTGTCCATAGGGTTGTACAGTTGTCACTTTACCTACTGTACTTCAGTACGTATAAGCCACTTTAAGAGTCTGCTCCTTTTGGTCTAGTTTGCATGAATATAAGGACTTGTCTGTCAGACTTTTGTTTACCTCTTGTTAAAACACCTAGATCCAACATGTGGGGAATGTCCACATTGATCTATACAAACATGTTAAGTAAGTACTTCATGTTGGCAATCAATTGAGTCTAGTGCAGCCATACTCGAAGGGCTTGTCTACACTGCAAAGTTGTCGACAAAACTTGTCTAATGAGTACTTAAAAAAGCCTCCCCGCCCACCCCCCGCGAAAGACAAAAGTTTTGCTGATGAAAGTGGCAGTGTGAATGTGACTTCCTGCCAACAAAGCTAACGCCACTCACAGGGCTGGATGTATTTTGTCAGAAAAAGTGCCAACAAAGTACCAGAAAAAGAGTTTACACATGCTGACTTTTAGCGACAAGGTTGTGTCGACACAGCCTTGTCGCTAAAAGCTGCATGGTGTAGACATGCCCTTAGACAAATGGTAACAGGCTGAGTGATGGTCTAATGACAGCTGTTACACATATCTACCAGGCTCTGTTCTAGACCTTGTAATGCACAGCATAAATAGCTCCTGTGCCTCTGGGGCAGGTTGATAGAAAATTAGGTCGTATTACAACACAACCTTGATCAGTCGAGTTAACTCACAAGCTGGTGAGCAAAACTTCACACTCAGAATAAACCTTGCAGCTGGTTATGTTTAAATTTAGGATTCCAACAGGGTTTACACATTAATATCACATTAGAGTCCCCTTAGGAGCTAAATTGTGTTTGGACAGGAGCTGATTTTCCCAGTGAGGAAACTCTGGTTGAGCATTCCAAGCATATTATGTTGCTGGGAACTTGTATACTCCATCTACAGGTCAGAAGCTGGATTGTATCTTAGAAGATCTTTGTGCTAGCAATAGTAAAGCAGATAAAAGCATTGGGGTCAGTCAGTAGAGGAAGCAGTTCCCATTAGTTTGTGCTCAGATAACAGAAGACTAATAGTGTCAGAAAACCAAGACTGGTGAAAGAGGGGAATAAATCCTTCATCCTTTTGCTACTGGTCTTGGCTGCTGCTTCTTAATAGCAGAGGAGGAAAGCAACATGTTTTAAAAGGTACAGTTAAGGTCAGAAAGGTGACTGTAAAAATAGCACCTTCTTACTGAACAGATTTTCTCCCTGTGTGGATTTCTGAATCATTCATGCTTATTGTTCTGACAAAAATAAATTTCAGTACTTTTTAACTGCGGACAGCACATCAGACACCAGACAGCTGTGAAGAGGGAGCTGGATTCCACTGTGGTTGTAGCACCACCTGCAGAAATACTAACTATGGTTGTTCTCCTGGCAATGTTGTGTGAACTGGAAAGAGCCAAGGTTGACTTTTAGGTACCAGGGCAGGGGTTGTAGAGCTGGCCAAAAAAGGTCATATCACTTGTAAGCTGAGTGAACTCATTATGGAATTACTGAGACACAACAAAAATGGCACCCCATAGTGTCTTTTTTTCTTTAAAACAGAATAACTTTTAAAACTTCAGGAATTCTGTTGGGTGGTCCAGTTACAACAGTTGCCCCCTGGAATGCTGAAACTCTCTTGGGGCATAGATGCAGTAACGTAGCTGGCAGGATTCAGCAGAAGCAGCCGCTTCCCCTCAGGTGGGCAGGTGCAGAAGCGGCACCTGCCGGCTGCACAGCCAGAGGAGCCACAGAGCAGCAGCGGCAGCCCGGCATGGAAGTGGCACCTGCCGGCGCTGCCCACCACACTGCTGGAGGAGCCGCAGGGCAGCAGACTGGCATGGAAGCTGCACCTGCCGGCCGGTGCAGACACAGTTGGGCGCTGGGACAGGAGCCAGGGACAGGCGGCAGCGTAGGAGGGAAGGTGTGCGGGGAGAGGGGTCTGGTCTGGGAGCGTGGCCAGAGGGGGAGCCAAGGGGGAGCACCTTTATGTTTTTTGCTCCCCCTATGCTGAAAACCTGGCTACGCCACTGCATAGATGGAAAGCCAAGGCGGTAGTATGTGACATGGTGCAAAGTAAAGTGCTGAGCCACAACCTATCATTCTACCTATCCGAGTTTTAATGACCAGTGAATGACTGTTCTTTAACACTGTGTCCTCTGTACCCACTGATGCAGCAGATTTTAGAGGCGCAGAAATATACTTTAGTACATCCTAAAAGGAATTTCTTTCAATCTTGTTCTAGTACAAAAGGAGTCACTTTCATCCTTTTGTTTCCTGTCCAAGAAGTGTTTGCTGCTAAATTAGGTAAAAGAGGACAAAGATGATGTATTATCCTCTTTCTAAATCTGCTGATCTATCTAAATATTTTAATATACTGTGGTTAAGAAACTTGACACAGAAAATCTGTGTTCTATTCCCACCTCTGCCATGAGCCTCCTGTGTGACCTTGAGCACGTCACTTAATCTCTATCTCAGAATAGGGATAATGCTTCCTTTCCTCTATCCTTCTTCCACCTTGTCTATTAAGATTATAAACTCTTTAGGACAGCAGCTGTCTCTCTACACTGCAGTTATAAGTATGCTTCCTAGCTCGGGTAGACAGACTCGCTTGTTCTGCCCAAGCTACCACACTAGAAGTAGTGATGTAGCTTGTGATAGCACAGGCAGCAACTTGGATTAGCCGTCTGAGTACAAACTCATCCGAGTACACATGCAGGCAGCTAGCCCAAGCCACTGCCCATGCTAGTCCTGGCTCCACAGTTAATTTTAGCAGCTAATTTAGCACAGAGCTAGCAATTGTCTGTCTACTCACATTAGGAAACCTGCTTCCAGCTGCAGTGTTAAATGCACCCCGCGTGTACATCACAGCACACGCAGCACGTGGAATAGTGGGGTGTCTGGTTTCTACTGCAATGCAAATAAATATAGTTCGTCTTATGGACCAAAAAGTCCCTTTCTTTGGCATTACTAAAAATAACTGATAACACACATATCTGAAACCCCCTTTTACTTTGGTTTATAAGTAAACCCCTTTTTACCTATATCTTTATGTTCTGCCAGAGCTCAAGTGCGGGACAAAGTCCCCAAAACAGAACTCCTAAGAAACAGGGCAGAAAGCTTGAAATTATCCAGAATCAATTTCTGTGGTATTGGAATAAATTTCTTCAGCCTCAGTTTAATAAGTCAGCATTTCTGCTGTCACTGTTGACAGTAATGAGAGGAAGAGACAGCAGCAATCATCTATGGAAAGGAGGTAAATCTGGATCTGAAATTAAGGAATTTCCCTAAAAACAGTTGAGCTGTTTAATTTGTTACAATAATAAATTTATTGCAAAAACTGAACTGAGGAAGCAGGGAGCCCCCTGGTGGTCAGAGGTATTGATCTATTCAAGTGCATAATCTCCAAATGTAAGGCAAAATTTTGCCATCCTCTGTGAGTTGCAGATTGCAGCATAGATTTCTCTTGTACATCCTACACTCACGACCCATGCAGAGTTTCCTTTGACATTAAGGAGTTTTGTGCAAAGAGCCAGGGCAGAATGTGTAATACAAAGAGACAGTCAAATCAGATGCAATGAAAATTTACACTTGCCTAAGGTCACGTCTATATGTACAGCGTTATAGCAGCTCAGTGTACCGATACAGCTGCACACCTGCAGAGCATGTGCTGAAGATGTTCTATGCCAATGGGAGAGAGCTCAGAGACATCAGCATAAAAAAAACCCCATCCTCTGAAAGTGACAGAAACTACGTCAGCAGGAGAAGCTCTCCTGCCAACATAGCGCTGTACACACAAGTGCTTATAGTGGTGTTGTCATAAACAGATAGCTAAGGGTTAATGTTCTTTTACCTGGAAAAGAGTAACCTGAAACACCTGACCAGAGGACCAATCAGGAAACAAGACTTTTTCAAATCTGGGTGGAGGGAAGTTTGTGTGTGAGTTTTTTGTCTTGTGTCTGTTCCTCTTGGCTATGGGAAGGATTTTTCTATCTCCTGCTTTTCTAATCTTCTGTTTCCAAGTTGTAAGTACAAAGATAGGAAGACCATAGGTTTGTTTTTTTGTATTTACATGTGTGTAGTTGCTGGAATGTGTTAAATTGTATTCTTTGTGGATAAGGCTGTTTATTCATATTTCTGTTAAGCAATTGACCCTGTATTTGTCACCTTAATACAGAGAGACCGTTTTTATGTATTTTTCTTTCTTTTTACATAAAGCTTTCTTTTTAAGACCTGTTGGAGTTTTTCTTTAGGGGGGAACTCCAGGGAATTGAATCTGTAGCTCACCAGGGAATTGGTGGGAGGAAGAAGTCAGGGGGAAATCTGTGTGTGTTAGATTTACAAGCCTGACTTTGCATACCCTCTGGGTGAAGAGGGAAGTACTTGTGTTTCCAAGACTGGAAATAGAGAGGGTGGAATCCCTCTATTTAGATTCATGGAGCTTGCTTCTGTGTCTCTCTCCAGGAACCCAGAGAGGGAACACCTGGAAGGGAGAAGGGAAGGGAAATGGTTTATTCCCCTTTGTTGTGAGACTCAAGGAATTTGGGTCTTGGGGTCCCCAGGGAAGGTTTTTGGGGGGACCAGAGTGCCCCAAAACACTAATTTTTTGGGTGGTGGCAGCTTTACCAGGTCCAAGCTGGTAACTAAGCTTGGAGGTTTTCATGCGACAGGTGTGTAGATGGGCCGGACTCACCCCTGCAGCGCCTCCTGCTGGTGACTCCTGGGAATTAGCTCGGTTCCAGCTCTGGAGCACCCTCTGCAGGCTGTGATCCACCTGTCCTCTGGCCCCGTGTGTCCCTCCTTGGACCCACTGCCCTTTTACATGAGGTGCTTCCCCCTAGCAGTAATCCCTTTCTCTCAGGATCCTCCCTCCCCGGGGAGCCCCCACTCTCTATCCCCACCTTGCCTCAGTATATGGCTACTGCCAGTCATTATCTAACCCCATGCCCTGGGGCAGACTGCAGTATCAGCCTACTTATCACTGGCAAGGGAGGTTTGGACCTGCTGCCTTGGCCTACCCCTGGGCTGCCCTCTGCAACCCCCAGGACCTGTTAGCCCAATGCTAGGCTGCAGCCTGGGGCTCTCCAGGCTGGAGCTCCCCAGCTCCTCTGCCTTTCCCCAGCCCTGCTTCACTCAGGTACCTTGTGTCTAGTTCCCTGCAGCCAGGCCCATCTCCCTCTATAACTAGAGAGAGACTGTCTTGGCTTCTGGCTCACAGCCTCTTATAGGGGCCAGCTGGGCCTGACTGGAGCATGGCCACAGCTGAGCCTACTTTCCCCAATCAGCCCAGGCTTCTTGCCCCAGCCTAAAGGCTGCTTTCTCCAGCCACAGCCCCTTCCCAGGGCTGTTTTTAACTCCTTCAGGCCAAGAGCAGGGGTCCACCCTGCTACATGGTGCAACTAATGTCACTCAGATGGATGCGTTATTTACACCCCTGAGCGAATTAAGCCAGCATAAGATGTAGTGTAGACCTCGCCTAAGCATTCATCTCTCCCTTATTCTCCATCATCCTCAGCCAATTCTGGAAAGTTACAAATGGCCTCAAACACAACAAGCTTTTCTATATTTGTGATGTTTAGATGTGCGTGTAATTATTAGAACTGAGAGCACTGGCTGTTGGGAGTCTGAAAAGACAGGAAACAGGAAGGAGGGAGGAGGAGTTGAGGAGGTTGAGTGAGAGTTACAGAGTGTGCAGCAACAGCTTGGTGAAGGGGTTTTCACTGTAAATAAAGTCCTGTTGAAGCTTGTTATTACCTTGCCTGCTTGATACAACAATATTTCAGCCTTCAGCTTAACTCTAAAGCCTGCAAACATACTGGAGAAGGGCTCTTTAGCTCTCAGGTCACTTTGAGTATAGAAATCCTCTTACTCTCTCTGCACTGGATATTAGGATTCCTGACAGAGGCATAGATTGTACAATGCTGTGTATCCTGGATAGGAAATCTGGGTTCCATTCCAAGCTCTTCCACTGGCCTGCTGGGTGTCCTTTGGGCAAATCACTTAACCTCTCTGTATCTCAGTGTCCCCGTCTGTAAAATGGGGATAATGATACTGACCTCCTTTGTCAAGGGCTTTGAGATCTACTGATGAAAATCCTATAGATAAGTGCTAGGTATAACATTATATATCTCTATTAGGCCCTCTGTGAAATGAGTTTGGTGGTTCATCATCTGGACCATGGGAAAAAGGACCTTGAGGAATTCCACCAGGATTTTAACAATTTCCACCCCACCATCAACCTCAGCGTGGACCAGTCCACGCAAGAGATCCACTTCCTGGACACTACAGTGCCAATAAGCGATGGGCACATAAACACCACCCTTTACCAAAAACCTAATGACCATTACATCTACCTACATGCCTCCAGCTTTCATCCAGACCCCATCACACAATCCATTTCTACAGCCGATACAACTGCATTTGCTCCAATCCCTCAGACAGAGGCAAACACCTACAGGATCTCTATCAAGTGTTCTTAAAACTAAAATACCCACCCGCTGAAGTGAAGAAACAGATTGACAGAGCCAGAAGGGTACCCAGAAGTCACCTACTACAGGACAGGCCCAACAAAGAAAGTAACAGAACGCCACTAGCCGTCACCTTCAGCCCCTAACTAAAACCTTTCCAGCACATCAAGAATCTACAAGCTATCCTGAAGGATGATCCCTCACTCTCACAGACCTTGGGAGACAGTCCAGTCCTTGCTTACAGACAGCCCCCAACTGAAGCAAATACTCACCAGCAACTACACACCACATAACAAAAACCCTAACCCAGGAACCTATCCCTGCAACAAACCCCATTGCCAACTCCGTCCACATATCTATTGAAGAGACATCATCATAGGACCCAACCACATCAGTCACACCATTAGGGGCTCATTCACCTGAACATCTACCAATGTGATATATGCCATCATGTGCCAGAAATGCCCTCCTGCTATGTGCATTGGCCAGACAGTCTCTACACAAAAGAATAAATGAACACAAATCAGATGTTAAGAATTACAACTTTCAAAAACCAGTTGGAGAACACTTCAACTTCCCTGGACACTCACTCAATAACAGACTTAAAAGTGGCAATTCTTCAACAACAAAACTTCAAAGAACTGCAGAACTGGAATTAATTTGCAAACTGGACACCGTCAAATTAGGCCTGAATAAAGACTGGGAGTGGACGGGTCACTACAAATACTAAAAACTAATTTCCCCATGCTAATTTCACCCTACTGTTATTCACACCTTCTTGTCAACTGTTTGAAATGGGCCACCCGATCACCACTACAAAAGTGATTTTTCCTCCTTTTGATAATATCCCACTTTAATTGAATTGTCTTGTTAGAACTGACCCCCCACACACTTGTTAAGGCAACTCCCATCTTTTCATGTACTGTGTGTGTATATATATCTATCTTCCTACTGTATTTTCCACTCCATGCATCGATGAAGTGGGTTTTAGCCCACGAAAGCTTATGCCCAAATAAATTTGTTAGTCTCTAAGGTGCCACGAGTACTCCTCATTGTTTTTGCTGATACAGACTAACACGGCTACCACTCTGAAACCTAGTCTCAGACGGCCTCTTTGGCAGACACAGCAGAATGGCTTCAGCTCAAGGTTAGTATGTATTGGTATGGTAGTGAGGGGGAAGCTTATGCTGCTGCTGCCTGGGCTAGATCTGTACCTGTTATAAACAAACACTTCCACCAGCTTAGCAATCCTTTTCGTCTAGCAGTTTTAATAAGCATGAGGCTCCTAACATTTTCAAATTAAATGAATGCTTAGGAGAATGTAATTATACACATACACACTTTAGATACCCTAGATCTAAATATATATAGGGTGACAATTTTCATGCACAGCTCTAGCTAAAACTGTTACATGGATTCTGCTAGAAAAATATTTAGAAGTTTCTGTTTAAATAAGGAGCAGCAAGGGTCATCTAGTTCAACCTGCCTTTGAGCAGGGGGTGGGACTAGATGACCTCCTGAGGTCCCTTCTAACCCTGATATTCTACGATTCTGTGACCCTGCTTGCATATTGATAGTTTACTCTTTGCTTTGAAAAAAACCTGTCTGCTCTAACAGCAGAAGCAGAAGGGGATAGGGAACAAGTAAAGGAAAATCTGTCCCTCTAGAACATCTTATCTGAGGTTGAATCTGGTTTGTAAGTTCAGCAGTATGTTCAGGATCACAACCATCAGAGTCTAGAGAGGAGTGTGTGTGTGTGTGTGTGTGTGTGTGTGTGTGTGTGTGTGTGTGTGTGCACGTGCGCACGCACATGCATGCGTGTGTGTATACACAGACACATGCATGCAGGGGTGGGGTCATGTGGCCATTCGGAACTAAGGAGAAACAAAGAACTTCTGAAAAACCCACTAGTTGGTGAAATTCATTTTCCCTTAGATTTCTTTACTGCTTTTTAAAACCAGGATAGTTCAACACTCAAGCATATGACCCTTCAGCCCTGTCAGGAGACGACCCAGGGTTGACAACTGTCTTCATCCCTATGCATAGAGCATAAAACAAAACAACAAAAAGTACTTGGGTAAAAAGTAAAAGATAAAACATTTGTGACTAAGGTAAAAATATATCAGCTTATTGGATTGAGGAATCTGCATCTTTAGAATTAGTTAATTGCAGACTGCAGTCGGTTGTTTTAGATCTTAACACTGTTAACTAAATTAGTGTTATCTGACAAAGACAAAATAGAAGCATTAAGGAGACACACAAATGGGATTTATTCTCTTTGCAGTTATGCATGGATCTGCCAACAGAGGGAGTCCTTTATCTAGTGTAGTTCTGGACAAATGATTATGAGTAAAGGTTTAAAACAACACCAGTTGTGTCCCTACTGTGCCACTACCATGGCAGTAGTAGCAAAAAAGGTTTGTAAATAATGTCACATCATAGTGTTTAAAAGACTAACAAACCATGGGGTAATAGTAGCCATCCAATCACTTCAAGGGGACTGCAGAATTCAGTTGGTAAATTATATCTAGGGGCACAACTTGAAAATAGCTGAGAGAATAAACACTTTTATACCCATTTTAGATAATTATGCCATATAGCCAAAGAGCTCTTCTCTCAGTTGGCCAACACATACCAAGAGTCATTTGGGTTCTTTCCAGATGTAATTTGATCTTGTCCAACAGCTACAATTCAGTTAAACCACCTCACAGGCTGTTGTGAGGCTTAGTTCATTGATTTTTGCAAAGCACATTGTGATCCTAATATGGAAGGTGTTCTCTGCACCTAAAGACATATTATTCTACAGTCCTCATGTCATTATACAGGCTAAACTCACATTGACTTCACTGGGAAGTTTGCCTATGCAGAAATTCTGGGATCATACCCTAAATGATTCATTGTGTTTCTGTATTAAAACCACTGAAGCAATGGACAGACTAGTTCTGATCAAGTAAGAGCCAACTCTAAACTGAAACCAAGCTGGAACCAAACCTTTGAGAATCTAAAAATATCTGTTCACCTTTTCCCTCTTCAACAAGAGCAGCTCTTCACTTCCTGGTCTGTGTCAGGACCACAAACTGAAGTTACAAAACACAGCATGAGCTTCAATGGAAACAAGTACACAACACAAACACACAAGTGCACACAAACACGTTTCCAGCCCAGTTTTTGCAAGTCTGGCTATTTTGGATCAGCGTTCAAACTTTTAGATGCTTAAAGATAAAGATAAACTGCAACACTGAAGCTTTTGGTGTTTCACTTAGCACCATCATTCCCATGTTTAATTGAAAGGCTGCCAGAAATATTCTTCCCACAGGTAGATGCAGAAAGAAACCCATGCACAAATCCAAGTCTATCAAAGGAATATATAATTATAAGTCTCTCTTTGAATATTTAGCACACTGCTGTCTAACTAGTGGGATTTATAGTTGGATTATGTGGGATTTCCAAGTTTTAAGAGGTTTCTCTGTCTATTTCAAGTCCATTTAAGAAGAATGACTATTGATAGAACTCAAATGATGAGTGGAGCTTGGCTTTGGCGTTCCAAACTAAGATTTCCCACCAAATTCCAACACAGTAAAAAATCAAGTATTTGACAGAATTTCTTACAAGATTTCTACCTGCTTATGGTTTCTAGTCCATCACTCACTCCGTGCCCTCTGTTATTCAGTGTCTTGTCCAGTCTGGATTGAAACAACACAGATGTTGGGCTACCATCACTTTACAACACAAAGTCTGATTTTCCTCCGCCTTGTACCTTGTGACGACACCTAGGGCCTGATCCAGAAGTCAGTGAATTCAGTGGAAAGACTTTCATTGACTTCAACGGGCTTTGGCTCTTCCCTTCACACCTGCGCAGTCAGAGTGTAACATGTATTTTGATGTGGTAGCATTTCTTCACTCACTGTGTGCTGGTATAAGTCACACAGGCATAAGACAGTAGTGAATCAGGCCCAGTCGTTGGATACTAGGAACAATTTTCTCACCATTCTAATAGTTAAGAACTAAAACAGGCTTCCAACTGAGGTTGCAGAATCCCTGTCATTGTTTTTAAGAACAGATTGTTCAAACACCTGTCAGAGATGGTCTAGTTTTACTTGGTCCTGTCTCAGCACAGGAAGATGGACTAAATGACCTCTAAAGGTCCTTTCTAGCACTACGTTTCTCTCATTCTATTTATGCAACATCTAGAAGCACGCAGTGCTGGGAAATTTTGAGCATTGAGTCTAGCATTGTTCGGTTTCTTCTCTTTGCTCCTCGTTCAGACCAGTCTGAATTGCTCTGAACTAGACCTCTCTCTCTCCCTGGTGTTTATGTCACTCAGATCCTTTTGAGACAGTTGTCCTATTTGTCAGTATATAGACAAATGAAAATTAAAAGGCAAAAGACACAGACGGACCTAATCTAATTCATAATTCATTGAAAAAGCCAGTTCATTTGCAGAAAGAAAAAGTTTACTGGCCTATGATGCTGGCTGTCTATTTTGTTTTCATCTGTTTATTTCCTTTTTAAACGCCCTCAGGTACTAGTTGCCCGCATGCTGTGATTTGCTGCTCTGCTTTTATATAGAAGCTTTTCTATTTAAACCAGTATGATGCAGGCAAGGAAAGGGCTAAACGTCCACAGGCAACTTGTATGTTTTGATTCCATTGCCGAGTTTAGGGACTCACACATCCAACTGAATGTGCAGGATATTTAGCTCTAGAGCTTCCTTTGGGGCTCACGCCATCACGTTTCCTATTTTGTACACAACACAATGAGCTTTTTCAAATACACAGTTGTATGAATGGAGTTAGGAGTCCATGCTGGCAGCTGAGATGCATAGATGAGAAGAAAACACTGGGCCTGATTCACCACTCTGCTACCCCTGCAGAGTTACTCAGGGTAAACCTGGAGCCTGGTGAATCAAATGTGCTGATCTCTAATGAGACTAAGAACCAGATCTGAGTTCACAGCTGAAAGGGGCTGAATTCAAACACTAAATTTGAAAACATTGGTCACTTTGAGCTTCAGATTTGGATTGCAGATCTCTAGGTTCGGAGTGTCTGTGTCTGGGATTTTGGACTCAATCATTTTACAGGCAAGCAGCTGAACTCTGATCTCAGTTACACCACAGTAAATTCATGGCATCCCTCAAAGTTGGTGACATGGGGGCTATATTCAGACCTAGTGCAAGCACCTGCGTTTCATGGTCTAGTGGATGGCACTAGACTGGCATTAAGGGGATGTAGGTTCTAGTCCCAGATCCTGCCACTTCCCTGCTGTGTGACCTTAGTCTAGCTAGTTAATTCATCCTCTGCTCTTCGTCCCATCCTTGTCTGCTTAGATGGGAAACTGTTTGGGGCAGGGGAGCCTACAGGTCTGTATAGCGTCTAACACAATGGGACCCTAATCTCAGTTGGTGCTTCTATGGCGCAACTCCTAGACAATTAATAACATTCCAATCACTTGCACTAGGTCTGAATTGAGGATTCTGAGGTGAAACCTCTGAAACATTTGCTGAATGCTACCTAGCTGGAAGTACAAAATTCCAACACTGTATACAATAAAAGTGTATGCAACGATGTACAAATCTGCAGGATTTCATGCTAACTATCGTATTCTTTAGGTCAGGGCTTTGGAGCTGTGCTCCAGCTCCAGGCAAAAATCTGCAGCTTCACTGCTCCAGAGCTGCTCCGTGCTCCAGCTCTGTGCTCTGCTGGAAAGCCCTGCTTTAGGTAGTTAATTCCTAATAAGGGGTTTCAGAGCTATAGCAGTTTAAATTAGAAAAAAGATTGGCCAGAGTTTCTACCACATTTATAAGGAGAGGAAAAAAATATACCACTATTTTAGCCCATAGGAAAACTATCTGGGTTGCCGTTTTCTCATTTGAAATGATTCCAAGTGATAACCTATTTAGCATTGCCACTAGCTAGAATCACTGTTTGAAGGGTAAACGTTTGGCTCTGGGAGCACATTAGCACTGCTCCCTCTGATCACGTTGGGGAGCATCCAAGAGTTGACAAAGAACAATCTGAAATTCTCCATCTGTCCTTTTGTGCGATAAGCAGAGTTTCACACATATCTAAAGGCTCTGGGATGGGACACTGATCACCATGCAGCACCAGGATCAAAAGAGCAAAAATTCTCAATAAAATCAGTGGAATATGAGTGCACCAGAAAGCATGCCCAAAATGAAAAATCTTATTAACTGAAGTTAAATTTTAGGCCCTTTGTGAAGGAAAATACATGCAGTACCTATGAAAGAACACCAGGAGGAGATAAAAAACCCTTCATCTATAGGCAGCTGAGAACCTGGATATTTGGCAAACAGTGAATATCTGCTCCTCAGTAAATTAGGTCAAAGAGTATTCTCTCATAGTGTGTTCTTTACTACACGATAAAACAAGGAGCAAAATCTATTCTGCAAGGGAATTAGAAACTGCAAGGCACACATTTATGGGCGTTCTACAGCCAGGGAGGATGAGTTTAGGCAAAGCTACATGGGAAGCAAGACATGGTTCTGAATTACAGTGTGCTCCGAGCTCATCATGTAGGAGCTTAATTCAAAGACAGGGAAAAATAGGAATTCCAACAATTCTTGCTTGACTGGAGATTGGACTGGCCATTGGATATAGAACCTTTTCATCTCTAGGCCCCGAGTGTAAATCCAGCTTTGGCATGGACTACGAACCCATCTCACACCCTAAACAGCTGTCAGGCACACATTGATCTCAGCTCTGATCCTGCAATGGCTCTGGGCAGATGAATTCGTGAATGGGACTCTGTGAGGGTGCAGAGTCTGCCTATGCAGTGCTCAGCGTAGAATCCTACATCTGTTTTTTGCCTGACAGCAGTTCGGTGATGTGAAAGTGATGAGCTGATAGGTGTTTGCTGGGGAGTGGTCTGAGTACCTCTGGCAAAAGTTAGTCATTTCAGCAGAGAAGCTGCAGAACAATGTGCCATGGGGACTTCAGTACCATCTTACACCAAGTACTGCCATTGCTTTTGTACTATTTGTTCAAGGCAGAGGGCTTCATTTGCCAACGTTTGTGCAGTACTGTATGGTTAACTTTCTGTCCTTGCTATGGAATAAGGAAATATACCACAGCAGTGGAATTCTCTTTCTATCAAAGTGCTCTCACAAGGAAAGACAACACAATTACAGAAGTTAGAGATGGGGAAAAACATTCTAAATCATCTAGTTCTACTCCTTGCCAGTGCAAGATTGTTCCCTGTTGTACATTTTCAGGTGCTACAACCAGTCAAATGGTGTGTCCAGGAAGGAAGTTCGACAACTTCCACATTCTACAACCTAATATCAAGTTCACTGTCAGTGTAGCTTGATATTTAGTGTAAAATCTTTCCCTTTCTCAATTGCGTCCCATTATTCTTCATTATGCTGCCCTAAACAATACCCTCTCTCATTGATGTTTACACTCTTCAAATATTTGCAGGCTGTTACTATGAACCTTCTGCACTTTAGTTATTGCTTAATCAAGACATACATATTTATTTAGCCGTTTCAGGGCTTGAACCTGCCAGTATTCTATAGGAGACTCTCCCAGTGACTTCAGGGGGAATTGTGCACCCAACAACATCTGCAGTAATGGGCCTTTAATCTTTCCTCAGAAGACAATTCCTCTAGTGTTCTACACACCTTGATGCTCTTCTCTGGACATCCTCTAGCTTATCTCTATTCTTCTGGCAATTAGGTGCCCCAAATTGAATATAGTGTGCCAATGGCTCTCAACCTTTCCAGACTACTGTACCCCTTTCAGGACTCTTGATTTGTCTTATGCATCCCTGTCATAAACAGATAGCTAAGGGTTAATGTCTCTTTCACCTGAAGCACCTGACCAGAGGACCAATCAGGAAACCGGATTTTTTCAACTTTGGGTGGAGGGAATTTTGGTGTCGGAGGTCTTTGTCTGTCTGCCTGTTTTCTCTGAGCTTTGGAGAAGTAGTTTCTGCTTTCTAATCTTCTGTTTCTAAGTGTAAGGACAAAAAGATCAGATAGTAAGTTATATGGTTTCTTTTCTTTGGTATTTGCATGAATATAAGTGCTGGAGTGCTTTGATTTGTATTCTTTTTGAATAAGGCTGTTTATTCATATTTCTTTTAAGCAATTAACCCTGTATGTGTCACCTTAATACAGAGAGACCATTTGTATGAATTTTTCTTTCTTTTTAAAACCTGTTCAAGTTTTCTTTACTGGGAAATTTCAGGGAAATTGAGTCTGTACTCACCAGGGAATTGGTGGGAGGAAGAAATCAGGGGGAGATCTGTGTGTGTTGGATTTGCTAGCCTGATTTTGCATTCCCTCTGGGTGAAGAGGAAAGTGCTTTTGTTTCCAGGACTGGGAACGGAGAGGGGGAGTCACTCTGTTTGGATTCACAGAGCTTGTGTCTGTGTATCTCTCCAGGAGCACCTGGAGGGGGGAAGGGAAAAAGGATTACTTCCCTTTGTTGTGAGACTCAAGGGATTTGGGTCTTGGAGTCCCCAGGGAAGGTTTTTCAGGGGGGACCAGAGTGCCCCAAAACACTCTAATTTTTGGGGTGGTGGCAGCAAGTACCAGGTCCAAGCTGGTAACTAAGCTTGGAGGTTTTCATGCTAACCCCCATATTTTGGACACTAAGGTCCAAATCTGGGACTAAAGTTATGACAACCCCAAGTTTCACCTCACTAAAAAACTACTTACAAACCAAACAAAGATACAAAAGAGTGTCCCAGCACACTATTACGGAAAAATTGTTTATTTTCTCTTTTTACCATACAATTATAAAATAAATCAATTAGAATATAAATATTGTACTTACATTTCAGTATACAGTATATAGAACAGTATAAGCAAAACATTGCCTGTATGATATTTTAGTTTGTACTGACTTCGCTAGTGCTTTTTATGAAACCTGTTGCAAAACTAGGCTAATAGCTAGATGAGTTGATGTACTCCTTGGAAGATCTCTGTGTACCCCCAGGGATACGTGTATCCTGGATTGAGAACTATTGTAGTATGCCACTCGTGGTCACACCTGAGTCATCTTAACTCCTTCTTTCATTAGTGTAACACGTCCACACACACAGCCCAAAATTGTATTGGCCTTTCTTGATGTCATAATGCTTAGCAAATTAAAATCTAGTCTGCAGTCTGATATTACCCACAGTATCTTTTCAGATTTCTAAGCTTCTCCTTCCCATAGAATACTTGCCTTTCAGATTCCCCTCCCCACCCGCAGCTGTTGTAGTTGCTATTATCCATATTAAATATTATTTTATTATTCCCTGCTCATACTACTAATTGCAGCAGAGCTCTTATTTCTCAGCCCTCCATGGTATTTGCAACTTACTCCAAATTTAGTGTGATCTGTAAAATTTGTTAACTTGCCTCTTCTGTAGTGCCTCAATAATGTTATTCATTTCCATTCTACATTTGCCAAGTAGAAGTTTATCTATATTCTAAGGATTTAAAAAACAGAAAAATGTTTGCTAAGTGTTAGCTCTCAGTGTTCCTTGCATGTGAAATTATTTTAAATCCAGAGCTTAACTTCCCCATTATTGTATTCTGTTTTATTTTACAGCTGTTTGAAGCTGATCACTGAACTTCTGCAATTGGAGTAGTAATAGTAGCTTTAAAAAGCATTCACTTACTATCTGTGTCACACTAGATTCTCACTTCTAATTAAACTCTCAGAAATGGAAGAGTTAAGCAACTCTGTTTTTAAGTCTTTTAAATCAGGAAATGTGGGAAAAACACACACGGGCAACAGCATTGCAAACCAGTCTTTTGATATGCGATACCAATGGGAGTTAGCTATATAATAGCTCGATAAAGAATACGGTTTAAAAAACACTAGCATTTATAAGGCCAAATCATGCATGCAAATTAAGCAAGACTTCCACTGATACTGAGTCAAAAGACCAGGAAAGGGCTGCAGGACTGGGCTCATAGTATTTAGGAATGTAGTTCCAGATTGTTTCAAACACAGTTTTATCTTGTGAAATCTGCTTATAGCTCCAGCCAGGAGAGGCCTAGTGAAATTGTAGATCTCCCCTGGAGACAGCCCTTTTACAGTCCTCATGTGGAAATAGGATATGCAGGGGGTGGGGCTGGGGGGAATTAAGCACCAGGGAATGCATGTTAAGAAGTCTATTGTGGAATAAAATGAGAGAAAATACTAGCCAATGCTACAATGTAATTTATTTTGATTCATGGGAGTCTGTCCTGGAATCACAAAAAGCAAAGCGAACATTAAGCTCTTTATCTTTTGTAACTTTCTTTGTGAAAACAAAGCATCTGCCTACCTATCTATTTATAATTTTAAGTACTACTGAATGAGAGAGAAAGTGAGGGCAACAAATCATAGGAAAGCCATAGGGATTTGGGGTGGGATTTTGAGCATTGGCCCACCTCTGCTCCCACTGAAGTCAATGGAGGACCTAACCCTTAATAAGTGAGCATTTAAATTCCCACTAAGGCCCCGATCCTGCAAACAGTTATGCTCGAGTCAAGAGTAATTTTGCCCACATGAGTCGTTCCATGAGCACTGAACATTCCATTGAACGGGACTAATCACGCATGTGTTTGCTTTTAGAACTGGGACTTTGTAATGACTGGCAGAAAAATCCCAGTCCTTTCACACCAGAGTAATTTTAGGGTCTTGCAGTCAATTATTAGGGTATTGTTGATAATGAAAGCCCAAAGCAGGGTGGAAATAGGAGGAAGACCTACCTCTCTGTTCTAGGATAGCTGCAGGAAGACTCCTGAATAGATGGGTAAGAGAGGGTTCTGAACCCTTGGATCTCACAGATTTAAAGGGATTGGAGCATGAAGAGATCGTACTATGTGGATTTCTATAAGGCTTGTGTTGGATGAGACAAAAGTTATTCTCCTTCTCCCATGAGATGCACCCAGACAAGTGAGGAGAACACTGCCTCCTAAAGCAGCTGGGACAAAGAACCACAGCTGCCAGAAACAGGGAAAGTTTCCAAGGAAAGGGAAAAATTAAGCAAAGTGTAATCATTTTATCAACAAAGTCCTTAGGGTAGGGAAAGGAAAACCTATATGTATGCATCCAATCTAGTACACAGAACAGTTCAGAGATAGGGGAGCGTCAGGGATTTCAGCAACAGCACAGGGTAAGGTTTAGAACAGGAAGTGAAGGGAAGAGATCACATTACCAGCCTTTAGAAATGCATGGTTTTCATTTAGGGCCCAGCTGGACAGTAAAACAGTCTCCTAATTCTCTTTAAACTATCAAACAGGATTAAAACTGTAATATATAAATAGGACCAACTAATATGATTCATATTGTGCCATCCAAACAAACCACTCTCTTGTGTATTCTAGATGCCCTCCTCCTTGCTGTTCTCTCACCTAGGGCCCTGTCCTATTTCATTGTGGAAGTAACCTGTGCAGGAGATCGAGTACTTTACTCACTGGTAAAGTGCCATGAACCCCTATGAACCAACATGCAAACATTAAACAGAATCAGTCAGACAAATACTAGGTTATGGGTTTTTTTGATAACATGCGTATAGAAATACCAGATTGCTGAAGCTTGCATATGAAACTAACACACACTATTGTGGTGCTTCTCAGTTTTAACAATATCACTTAGAATTTTTTCCCCTGGTTTCTAAATCCCAGATGGGTGGGAAAAGTCAAAAGGCATCACAGACTCACCATTTCCAGACACCTCTGCAGAAACCAATCTGACTTTAGAAAGTGTAGGGTTGGGAGAAATTTCCCTCCAGATCAGATTGGCAGAGACCCTGGGGTATTTTTGCCTTCTTCTGCAGCAGGGAGTACAAGTCACTTGCTCATTTAAATTAAAGTAAATGATCAATTTTCTGTAACTTCAAATCCTTAAACCACGATTTGAGAACTTCAGTAACTTGGCCAGAGGTTAGGGGTCTGTTACAGGAGTGGATGAGTGAGGTTCTGCGGCCTGCAGGGGATCAGACTAAATGATCATCATGGTCCCTTCTGGCCTTTAAGTCTATGAAGGCAAGTATTAATCTTTGCCCCATGCCCCCTTCCCCCCCCTTTTTCTTTAATATTCTCATGGTTTGTGCATGTGGGTTTTTAAATAGAGCATGGGGGGTGGGGGGGGGAAGAATAATGTTGTGGAAATTTCTTTAGATTGTTTCTACTCTCTGCTTGTGTAAGCAGGACTGACTTCATCAAGAAGCTACACCCATAATTCCCAAATAACATGTTCAAGTAATCTCTCCACACCCTTCCTTAAAATACCCTGGAAGCCCACCTGTTCTATGACACATTTCAGCTATAATGGCCACATGGCACTCCCTGTTCTGTTCTTGGTTTGCACTGTATTTTACCACTGCTGGCTTTCCTTCACAAAGTTCTTCAGGTCAAGGACTGAATCCTGAAGCAACCCACCTCCCTACCCCACCAACCTCTCTACACTATATAAATAAGATTACATAGTCTGCTTTGGGACCCAGAAGCTGTACAGAGCAAGCCCCCTGGAATATGCATTGACTAGTAGGATGATGCTATTGAATTCTATGATATAAATGCAATCACCCCACCTGCCTTAAAGGTATACTGATTTTCAGAATGATCAGAGGTGAACATAGATGTTTAGTGTTAAGGGATCAATCTTACCTTGGTTTTATTTCTGTTAGGATATTTAGTGAGACATAGCTAAATATTGGGGACTGGGGATATTAAGTATTGCTGAATTTTAAAGAAGTTCCTTACCCACTTATAAGGATTTATTTTTTATTCATATACAGATCCATTTTTTTTGCAAAGTTACGCTCTTCCTTGAATTTGCAAAACACCTGAAGATTGTGCCCACACAGCAGAGAGCCTCACATGTGCAAAGGCAACAACTCTCACGCTTTTAAGATATGGGTTAGAAGCATATGAGGTGCTTTAGAAATAAGCCACTCAACCCAAAATTAGAACAGGGATGTAGAAAAATGGCGTTGCTGAAGCTGCGCCCCCTTGTGGTTCTCCTGGGCTAGCACCCCAGTCAACAACTGGTCTGCCTTTTCTCCTGACCAGGTCTCACTTGAGTCCCATCCCTCTGGGGAACTCCAGTCCCAAGTCTACATAAAATAAAGTTTCAGTCTGTTCAGTAACCCCCAGGAAGAAGACCCATGACACCTTGAATGTAGACCACTCAACGAAATCTCAGTTCGAGTATTTCTAGTCTCACTCAAATCCCAATATTTTGCTGAACCCTGTTTCGGGGTTGCCATGGCAAGAACTGCTCACCTCTCACCACCTTGGTACTTCCTCGGTTTCAGCTCCATCCTGAGCCCTCTTTCAAGGCCAAGGCAGTGAGAATCACCACCTCCTGTAGCCTTGGCGTTTTTAGCTCTCCCTTCCAAGGGTTTTCCCTGCCTCTTTGGCCTCCTCTGACACCCTTTGCTTCCCAGGTTTCCTTTCCAGGCCCCCCACCATCCTTCCTCAGGGCTTCTTGCTGGAGCTCAGCCTAATACCTGCAAAGTACTTTTCTGATCTTATTTCAGAGCACTGCCTCCTAGGACTTTCTCCCTGGGATCTCATTTCCTCAAGGGTGGCCACAGGAGCCAAATCCTTCCTGAAGCTCCTTGCCCGGTCCTGAAGACTTCAGTCCAAAACACTCTTAGACTTTACCCTAGCTGCCTTTTGGGGTTTACGGCCTACTCCTGGCTGAGGACAACATACCTTTTGCCTTTCCCTAGTTGCCCAGGCTTCCTCCTGGCTCCCTACTCTAGTTCTGGCTCTAAACCTCCCAGGCTTCTGTCAGCCATTAGCCCAGAAGAGGAAACTCACATTTACCTTTACTCATAGTCTCATAGACTTTAGGGTCAGAAGGGACCAATATGATCATCTAGTCTGACCTCCTGCACAAAGCAGGCCACAGAACACTACCCATCCACTTCTATAACAAACCCTTAACCTATGTCCGAGTTACTGAAGTCTTCAAATTGTGGTTTGAAGACCTCAAGCTGCAGAGAATCCACCAGCAAGTGATCCATGCCCCACGCTGCAGAGGAAGGCGAAAAACCTCCAGGGCCTCTGCCAATCTGCCCCGGAGGAAAATTCCTTCCCGACCCCAAATATGGCCATCAGCTAAACCCTGAGCATGTGGGCAAGACTCACCAGCCATCACTCAGGAAAGAATTCTCTGCAGTAACTCAGATCCCATCCCATCCAACATCCCATCACCAACCACTGGGCATACTTATCTGCTGATGATCAAAGATCAATTGCCAAAATTAAGCTATCCCATCATACCATCCCTTCCATAAACTTATCAAGCTTAGTCTTAAAGCCAGATATGTCTTTTGCCCCCACTACTCCCCTTGGAAGGCTGTTCCAGAACTTCACTCCTCTAATGGTTAGAAACCTTCATCTAATTTCAAGTCTAAACTTCCTAGTGTCCAGTTTATACCAATTTGCTCTTGTGTCTACATTGGTACTAAGCTTAAATAATTCCTCTCCCTCTCTAATATTAATCCCTCTGATATATTTATAAAGAGCAAGCATATCCCCCCTCAGCCTTCTTTTGGCTAGACTAAACAAGCCAAGCTCTTTGAGTCTCCTTTCATAAGGCAGGTTTTCCATTCCTCGGATCATCCTAGTAGCCCATCTCTGAACCTGTTCCAGTTTGAATTCATCCTTCTTAAACATGGGAAACCAGAACTGCACACAGTATTCCAGGTGAGGTCTCAGCAGTGCCTTATATAACGATACTAACACCTCTTTATCTTTGCTGGAAATACCTCACCTGATGCATCCTAAAACTGCATTAGCTTTTTTAACAGCCATATCACATTGGCGGCTCATAGTCATCCTGTGATCAACCAATACTCCAAGGTCCTTCTCCTCTTCTGTTGCTTCCAACTGATGCGTCCCCAATGTATATCTAAAATTCTTATTATTAATCCCTAAGTGCATGACCTTGCACTTTTCACTATTACATTTCATCCTATTACTATTACTCCAGTTTACAAGGTCATCCAGATCTTCCTGTACAATATCCCGGTCCTTCTCTGTGTTAGCAATACCCCCAGCTTTGTGTCATCCGCAAACTTTATTAGCACATTCCCGCTTTTTGTGCCAAGGTCAGTAATAAAAAGGTTAAATAAGATTGGTTCCAAAACTGATCCTTGAGGAACTCCATTAGTAACCTCCTTCCAGCCTGACAGTTCACCCTGCAGTACGACCCGTTGTTGTCTCCCCTTTAACCAGTTCCTTATCCACCTTTCAATTTTCATATTGATCCCCATCTTTTCCAATTTGACTAATAATTCCCCATGTGGAACCGTGTCAAATGCCTTACTGAAATCGAGGTAAATTAGATCTACTGCATTTCCTTTGTCTAAATAATCTGTCACCTTCTCAAAGAAGGAGATCAGGTTGGTTTGGCATGATCTACCTTTAGTAAAACCATGTTGTAACTTGTCCCAATTACCATTGACCTCAATGTCCTTAACTACTTTCTCCTTCAAAATTTTTTCCTTTACCTGGGTCTCCTCTCTGGCTTTTCCTACTGTCCTCTGCACCTTCCTTTATGAAGGCCCAGCTTCTCCCCTGATGGGTTTGATCACCAGTTATGCCTAACAGGTGACCTAACTGGACCTGCTAAGTGGTAAGCAGGGTGGGGTTTACACTCGTGTTTTCACAAGGTGTTTGCACTGGTATAACTCAGTTTAAAAACTGATTTAAGTTAAACAGTGCACATTTTTAATGTAAACAAAGCCACAACAGGGGTCTCTAAACACTACAGTAATTGAGAACCTAGATCCAAACACCTTTCCTAGCCCCCTAGATAGAAATTGCTCATATGATTGTAACAAGAGCTTTTTGTGATGTGTAATGTAGTGTATTTGCAATAAAGTATGTGCACATATGTCTACATGGTATTTAATGTCAACATGATAGCTCTCATATGCAACCTACTACTGAACCTCAAGTTTTCTATTTCAGGGTGAGGAACACATTCTCTTAACAGCATGATCCTGTTTTATCAGACAGAATATATGGTGTGTAAATGAAGAAGGGAAGTGGAAATTACATTAGTGTGTTTGCACATTCTGTTGACTTAGCCCAGCACCCACTTGCCGCATGCTGTATGGAAGAATACAAAAATGTAGAGTAGTTGGCACTGAACTCTATGTGGCAGTAATGTACCAGTTCAGTTTGCACAGCTTGGGCCCAGAATTATAGGCATGGAATACACACCATCAAAATGCAAGGTAATTGCATGGTACAGGTCCAGCTATCAGTATTAGGACTGAACCCCAGCAGATATATGAAAGCAAGAACCCAATAAACTACAGTTTGCCATCCTTTCGGGGAAATTGTAACCACTCTCTTCTGCATTCAGTCTGGCAGTAACTGCCCTTCACTTTTCCTGACTCTGTATTCATGCCGGGAAACAATAGTACAGTCTTAAAATCTACTTATATTTTGAGGTCATCCTGCCTGGCTTTGTAGGGGCTGTTGGAACAGAGCTTTACAATTTTCCATTCTAAGATACCTGATAGCTACACTAAAAATAGCCATGGACCAGTTCCTATGTTACGACCTGCCTTCTAGTAGGCATCATGTTGATCACAGTTTAGGATCCACTTGGGCCATCAAGCAGGGCACCCTGGACTGTAAATGACCACTCACACCCTCAAACTACAACAGTGTCATTCTCAGTGTGCACTTTAAAGCAGGGTGACCAAGGCAGCACTCCTAACCAAGAGATGTGTCTGTTCCTCTGCCTCAAGTGTATGTGATTTACAACAGTCTCTGACCAAATGGAGGGGGATGCAACTCAAGCAGGGAGAGAGGGAGTGCGAAGAACATCTTAGCATCATTTGCACAGCTGTAGTGTCATTCCTCCTCCTCCCCTGTCCGCATTACAGCTTCCAGCATTCATGTTCCAACCAGTGAAATACACAAGGAGATTTAGAAATGTCCTCCTGTGATTTGTTATGTGCTGGCGGTTAGAACAGTCAGACAAAAAGCTGTTCTATAAACATCCTTGGAGACAATTTATGGAGCTTTTGAGGGCTAGTCTTCCTTTGATGCATGGGGGGGGGGCTTACACAGATAACCCCCAAACAGGCTATTGGGAGGCACAGATTGCGATTCCCTCATAAGTACATCAATGGGAGAAAAGACTCCTTTGTATTCACTCTGTGGGTGTTAAAAGCAGAAATTCCTGCTTCTGACATAGGAACGTTTCTAGACAAGTCTCATTTTACATTTTCATTTCATCTGTACCAAGTGCTTGAATTCTGAGTGTCAGTGGAATGAGAGAAAGAAAACGAAAAACACATACAAGAAGTAAAACTGCTGATCATGATTTCACCCCAATGGAGGCTTCAGCATATGCTTGTCACCCTTCCGCCAGGAGGTGTCAGCAGCAAGAAGGGTTAGGTTCAATATTTAGGGGTTCTTACTAGCATTACAAAACAGACCCAATTAGAACCCACTCTCTCCCCAGGAATCTGGGGGAACAAAGCACCACTCCGAGTGCCTCCAAGAGGCAACACTTCCCCTCTCACAAGCACTGAGTCTGCTGAGGAAACAGCATTCATTTAGAAAAACACCATGACTCATAGACTTTAGGGTCAGAAGGGACCAATGTGATCATCTAGTCTGACCTCCTGCACAAAGCAGGCCATAGAACCCTACCCACCCACTTCTATAACAAACCCTTAACCTATGTCCGAGTTACTGAAGTCTTCAAATTGTGGTTTGAAGACCTCAAGCTGCAGAGAATCCACCAGCAAGTGATCCATGCCCCACGCTGCAGAGGAAGGCGAAAAACCTCCAGGGCCTCTGCCAATCTGCCCCGGAGGAAAATTCCTTCCCGACCCCAAATATGGCCATCAGCTAAACCCTGAGCATGTGGGCAAGACTCACCAGCCATCACTCAGGAAAGAATTCTCTGCAGTAACTCAGATCCCATCCCATCCAACATCCCATCACCAACCACTGGGCATACTTATCTGCTGATGATCAAAGATCAATTGCCAAAATTAAGCTATCCCATCATACCATCCCTTCCATAAACTTATCAAGCTTAGTCTTAAAGCCAGATATGTCTTTTGCCCCCACTACTCCCCTTGGAAGGCTGTTCCAGAACTTCACTCCTCTAATGGTTAGAAACCTTCATCTAATTTCAAGTCTAAACTTCCTAGTGTCCAGTTTATACCCATTTGCTCTTGTGTCTACATTGGTACTAAGCTTAAATAATTCCTCTCCCTCCCTAATATTAATCCCTCTGATATATTTATAAAGAGCAAGCATATCCCCCCTCAGCCTTCTTTTGGCTAGACTAAACAAGCCAAGCTCTTTGAGTCTCCTTTCATATGACAGGTTTTCCATTCCTCGGATCATCCTAGTAGCCCGTCTCTGAACCTGTTCCAGTTTGAATTCATCCTTCTTAAACATGGGAGACCAGAACTGCAAACAGTATTCCAGGTGAGGTCTCACCAGTGCCTTATATAACGTTACTAACACCTTCTTATCTTTGCTGGAAATACCTCACCTGATGCATCCTAAAACCGCATTAGCTTTTTTAACAGCCATATCACATTGGTGGCTCATAGTCATCCTGTGATCAACCAATACTCCAAGGTCCTTCTCCTCCTCTGTTGCTTCCAACTGATGCGTCCCCAATGTATATCTAAAATTCTTATTATTAATCCCTAAGTGCATGACCTTGCACTTTTCACTATTAAATTTCATCCTATTACTATTACTCCAGTTTACAAGGTCATCCAGATCTTCCTGTACAATATCCCAGTCCTTCTCTGTGTTAGCAATACCCCCCAGCTTTGTGTCATCGGCAAACTTTATTAGCACATTCCCGCTTTTTGTGCCAAGGTCAGTAATAAAAAGTTTAAATAAGATTGGTACCAAAACCGATCCTTGAGGAACTCCACTAGTAACCTCCTTCCAGCCTGACAGTTCACCCTTCAGTACGACCCATTGTAGTCTCCCCTTTAACCAGTTCCTTATGCACCTTTCAATTTTCATATTGATCCCCATCTTTTCCAATTTAACTAATAATTCCCCATGTGGAACCGTGTCAAATGCCTTACTGAAATCGAGGTAAATTAGATCTACTGCATTTCCTTTGTCTAAATAATCTGTCACCTTCTCAAAGAAGGAGATCAGGTTGGTTTGGCACGATCTACCTTTAGTAAAACCATGTTGTACTTTGTCCCAATTACCATTGACCTCAATGTCCTTAACTACTTTCTCCTTCAAAATTTTTTCCAAGACCTTACATACTACAGATGTCAAACTAACAGGCCTATAGTTACTCGGATCACTTTTTTTTCCCTTTCTTAAAGGTAGGAACTATGTTAGCAATTCTTCAGTCGTACAGTATAACCCCTGAGTTTACCGATTCATTAAAAATTCTCACTAATGGGCTTGCAATTTCATGCGCCAGTTCCTTTAATATTCTTGGATGAAGATTGTCTGGGCCCTCCGATTTTGTCCCATTCAGCTGTTCAAGTTTGGCTTCTACCTCAGATGTGGTAATATCCACCTCCATATCCTCATTCCTGTTTGTCATCCTTCCATTATCCCTAAGCTCCTCATTATCCTTATTAAAGACTGAGGCAAAGATGACAAAGATTCAAAAGCATGCCAACATCCCCTCAAGACTTAAAATTCACTAAACTCCAAACAACCAAAACTGATCACTTTGACAAAACAGGTAAGCAACCAAGTAAACAAAGTAGGTGTGTCTATGCAAATATGGTCTGCTCCTGGGGGATTTTCTCCTCAGTTCATCAGCAGATGGCAGGAGGGAGTTCATTCAGATCACCAGCTTACATACCCTATGCCATTCTGATATAAAGGTCTCCCTCCCTCTAAGAAACTGAAGAAAGCAACTTACTGGGCACAAAACTTAGGTATTGTTCATCCAACATTTTCTGCCTCATCTGATTGTGCTCCACCATGGTAACAAACATTTTGTCTCCCTTCCAGTTTATACGATGAAATACCTGGAGCAAACTTATCTTAGGTTTTTTTTTTTTAAATGTTTCTTCATTACTTTACAACCCCCATATAGGTATAAGGTATTAATGCAAATGGCTGGAGGCTAGGTTCAAATTAGTTGCCTGGTACCTCCACTCTAGACCCTCATTCAAGTAATACTGGAGTGATGAGATTGGACACATGAAATTACAGGGATGGGATGGACTGGGTTTTTGTGAAAGGATGACTGAGGAAAGACCACCAAATTAAAAGGCTTTCACCTATCCAGTGGGCTCTCACTAGATGGTCCTTTATTTGAACCAAGAGTAACTCTGGAAAGGGTTAACATGAAATATGGAGGATTAGTAAAAGGCAAATAAAAAAATATAATTACACATGCTCATGTCTTGTCTAACAGATGCACTGAACCAAATTCAGAGCTGATTTACAGCTGTTCTCTGTTTGAAAGCAGAAGACAGTGCTCCTGCTGGAAGGAGCACCTATTCTCCAGTCCATAATCCTTTGCCTGTTGTAGGAGAGGCTGAATGAGAGGTTATCCTGTAGTGGACAGTGATGAGGGACAGTTTGAATACAGCTTTACGGTGGTGGGATAATGGGACATAACCCTGGGCTGAAATGCCTACTTCTCTCTCCTTGGCAGTACAGGAATATATTTGGCTCCCTTCCTACTAGCAGTCTACCCATGGCATATAACTTCCCAACATTGCTGTGATTTCTGGAAGGAAGAAAAGGCAAACAGAAATTCCCTGCCAAGCAGCCTGCCCACACCACAGTTTTCCATGCATTTCAACCATCAAGAGTCATGGGGGTTACATTGTACTGTTCTTTCTGTGGCAGAGTAGGGTGTAAGTCAGTGCTAAATCTAGTCTTCTACTTGTCTGGCTATCAGAACTGATAACTCTGTGGTAACCTGGCATCAGAAACCTAAGGCTCCACAGGAACAGTACAGTCTAAGCTGAGCATCTTTCATTCCAATCACATACTTGGTGAAACTCCCAGAGACAGTGCAGTCATTGCAGAAGAGAATTTCTTGCATGGGGCCTGCAGAAAACAGTTCATTGTGACTCCTCAAAGGCTAGGACCCCTGTGGCCTATCATCTTTTCTCAGACACAGAGCAACTGTAGGCAGCTTTGTGTAGGGATTGGGGAATGGGGAGACCTGAAAATAAGTTTACATGAGAACACAAGGGAGACATAAGCCAAACAGTTTACAGGTCATAAGCTAAATCATTTTGAAATGTAATACGCAACCAAGTATGGAGAAAGGAATGGTGTGGGCAGTGCATGGCAGGGGCATGCTGGAAAGTGAGAGTGGGTCATTAATAAACAGAATTGTATCCGTCAGCATCTTCCTTTAAGGTGTAGAATGTCACTTCTATACCCCCGAACCTCACAACAACTCTCTTCAAACCTGAGTTGGGGGAAGTTCACCCACGTATATGTTAGGTTGATTGATTTTCTTTTAAGAGTTGCCTTGATTCTATATAAACACAACCAGCACAAAGTTAACAGTTACATGCATTTAAATACCATTAATCTTTCTATTTTTCCATAGGACTCTGGCAAATGTCCTGTGTTATTAGATAATGTTTGACTTTGAGTTGACACCATATAATAGTTCTGTCTCAGGAGTTGGGATTGAGGGGGAAGGGATAGAGAGCTAGGGAATGAAAGTACATGGAGGAGGACAAAGGGTTAAATTAAGGCTCTTATGCTTTACACTGAAATAAAGAAAGGGGTTTTTGGGGTGGTTGGGTTTTTTTGAGGGGAGGGGAAGGAGGGAAGTTAGGAGGGAGGGTTCTTGATATAGCTCCCATACTACAGCACTTTCCAATCTCTCTCCACCCACTACAAACTCTTATAAAAAGGAAACACTGAGACTCAAAGATTATGCAAAGTTACACATGTAGGAACAAGGAGTGTAGGCCACACCTACAGAATGGGGGACAGTATCCTGGACAGCAGTAGCTCTGAAAAGTAATTTGGGGTCACAGTAGACAAGAGACTCAGCATGAGCTTCCAGTGCAATGCTGTGTCAAAAAAGTGGCTAATGTGATACTTGGATGTACAAAGAGAGTAGAGAATAGGAGCAGGGTGGTTATTTTACCTCTACATACAGCACCAGTGAGACCAGAACCAAAATACTGCATTCTTCTCTTCTGTTCATATTTTAAAAGGGAAAAATTGAATATTTAAAAAAAAAAGTTGAGAAATAGGTGGTTGCAGAAAAGAGCCACAAAAATTATTCAAAGGCTGCAGACAAATGTCTTACGTGAGAGATGTAAACAGCTCAATCTGTTGGATCAAAAAGAAGATTGAGAGGTGACTTGATTACAGTATTACCTTCATGAAGAGGAAACACTGGACAGTAAAGGACTCCTTAAGCTAGTGGAGAAAGGCATAACAAGAACCAGTGGTTAGAAGCTGCAGATAGACAAATACAAAAGATAAATAAGGGAGACATTAACAACATTGAGGGTGATTAACCACTGGAACAATCTACTGAGGGAAGTGATGGCCTTCACATCAAGACTGGATGCCCCTTTGAAAGATATGCTTTAGACAAACACAAGTTGGGCTCAACATGGGGGTACCTTGGGTGAAACTGAATGGCCTGTGTTGTACAAGAGGTCAGATTACATGATGCAATTGTCCCTTCTGGCCTTAAACTGTATGAAGAATTGATTCTCAGCACGGTATTCTGGAGTGAGGTTCTGATTGAAGCTTCTACCACAAGTCACCCAATAAGGTGTCCAACTGGTTTTACTTTGGTATTTAAGACCACCCTAAATGAAGCTTGTGATGCTGACAGACCAGGTGCCTGCACATGCGAAGGCCCCTAAGCATCACTGAACACTGACAAATGCATAGCTGGAAACCAGTCTGTCTCACCAGTGTGTTAGTATAGTTAAGATATTGATATAAGTGCAATACCTATGTATAGTGTTTAGATTTTATGCAATGCCTGTAAGTTGCTGCATACATCATTCTCACTTTCACCTTTATATTCCATGCTATAAGGCGATACTTTAGTGTTTGTTTTATAACTGTAAATGTTTGTTCTGAAGCTATGTAACACACAGGAAAAAAAAGTAATCTAATAAAAATTGCTGGATTTCTACAGAAGGCGTGATCTCCTGCCTATCAAAAAGAACTATTGAATCCAAAAGGGCCATTGTGGAATAAAGACTTTGTTGATTGCTTCCCCTACAGCCTGAAGAGGGTACTACCCAAGCCCTCCTTCCATCACAGCTTGAACATTGAGGAAAGGAGGAGAACTGATTATGCCTACGCTGCTTGAACTCTGAGGGGCAATGATTTTTAAGCATAAGCAAGTGGTCCCTAGCTGTTTGGCTTGGGTTAGCTTTAAAGGACACAAAAAGTTTGCTTATTATAGAAGTTTCTATTATCTTTTGGATCCTAACACTCATTTGTTTGTGTAAATTACCTGCTTTAACCTTGTAAATAGCCAACCTCTTTTTTTGCTATAGTTTCCTATAGGACTGTCTACCAGCATTGTGTTTGGTGTACGCTCTGAGATGCAAATTGACCTTGAGTAAGGGACTGAACCTTTGGGAGTAACCCAAATATTTTGTGATCTTTGGTGTAAAGTGACCGTCTATCACAGAGTTAAGATTGCCTGGGCAGCAAGATAGGTCGGAATACCCAAGGGTACTGTCCATGTTAAAGATGCATAGTGCCTGAGGAGTTTATGCTTGTTACTTGGTTGGTGAAAAGTAAGTATAGAACTCTTCACACAATGCCAGAGGATGTTGTGAAGGCCAAGACTATAACAGGGTTAAGAAAGGAACTAGACAAATTCATGGAGGATAGGTCCATCAATAGCTACTAGCCAGCATGGGCAGGGATGGTGTTCCTAGCCTCTGTTTGTCAGAAGCTGGAAATGGCTGATATGGGATAGGTCACTTGATACTTACCTGTTCTGTTCATTCTCTCTGGGGCACTTGGCATTAGCCACTGTTGGAAGGCAGGATACTGAGTTAGATGGACCTTTGTTCTGACCCAGTATGTTCACAGTCAATTTGGGGTTTGTGCCCTGCTTCTTAACTTTCTAGCCTGAGTTTGGTATTCGCGTTCGTGGGCCACTTCAGAGATCATGACAAGGTTTATACTTATCCCAGGCAAAGAAGAAGAAATCTGACTAAGTGTCATGAAAATGGCTAACACACGGGGCTAAAACATGCAAGCATTACCCAGCTGGTGAACTGAAACATTTGTCATTCACATCTACAGGGGTGACAGGTCAGATCATTAGTTAACCTTTTCACTTTGTCTGATTGGGTCAGTCACACATGAAAACTGGGCTTTTGGACTCACCAGAAAAAATCTCAAGTGCCCTGGAAGGTAAAACAAGCTACATACAGATGAAAAAGACACACTGAGAAATACCCCAAAAAATGGGATATCTGCAAATCGCATTCTGTGTCAAGAGGACGTACAAGGTTCTGCAGGAAGAACGAAATACATGCAGTGTAAGACTCAGTTCTGGAAAGGACACTGATGAGACAAATACAAGCACATGTGTGCCACACATCTTAATCTACACATTACATTCGTTTCCAGCCTTGTAAACTCATCTGCTAGGCATTCTGATACCACAGTGATAGGCAAAGTATAAGAATCTACATAGCTGTATACACTATCCAAGGTATTATCAGTCATGTGGGGCATAGTAGGCCAGTCCTTGATTCAAAGAGCTTGCAAAGATGGGGGGAGACAAAGGATGGCAAAAGGAACAGAAGCAACATGGCTGAAATTGGATGAGAACACAGCTCCTCCTAACTCTCAGCCATTGCTCTAAACTAGCAGCTATTCTTCAAGAAAAGATTATTGCTTTATTCTGTATCCAGGGGCTGACAAACACAAAAACAGTTCAGAAGTGCAGTAAGATATCAATGGACCATTGTATATTTCTTTCCCAGTATCCATTGTGCTTTATGAGATGCTGTGGTACAAGATTTACGGGAGAGCTATAATCAACAATGCAGCCCTTCTTTATCAGAGCAGTACCATGCTTTTCAACATTTAATTTCAATTAAGATACTGTAGCAACTGAAATATTTAAAATTGTTTCATTTGCTAAGTGCTTTTGAGAAAGAAACAGATTGGCAGTCACAGGGGTGCATGAAAGAAATTCTCAGAGCTTCGGAAGCCGTCTGTGTAGGGAACAGTGAACAAAAAGGTAGACTAAATGTGAGTGACAATCACTTGCACTTCTAAAGTGTCTTCCCATCAAGGATCTCAAAGCTCTCTATGAACTCGAAGAAATTTAGATTCCGAATAGCCCTGGGAGGGAGGGAAGTATCCTTTTTCTAAACAAAGATTGGGAAACTGAGGTGTACAGAGGTTAAATACCTTGCTCAGGTCCTGCTAGTATTCTCTCTGCAACTTGCTGTCACTGCACTGGCTGAAGAGGAAAAAAACAAACAAAAAAAACCACAAAAACACCCCAAGCTTTATTCCCTATCTATCTATAAGAAAATATAACAAGGCACCCAGAAAGAGAAAAATTTAAACTGTTTCAGCCATCTGTCTTTGGCCTAAGTAACTTCATTGTTGGTATGAGGGGAAGCACACAACTGTTTATGTATGCAGTGTATTGGTAGCCACATTGGTCCCAGGATATTAGAGAAAGTAGATGAGGTAATATTTTTTATTGAAGCAACTTTCTTCTGAAACCTGTAGAAGAGCTCTATGTGGCTCTAAAGCCTGTTTCTTTCACCAACAGACATTGGCCCAATAAGAGATATTACCTCACCGTGTCTCTCTAATAACTGTTTATGGTTAGTTAGGAAACCCTCCTAAAAGGAATGGGCCAAATAATAGCTCCTTGAACACTAGGCTCAAAGACATGAACTGAAGAATAATGAAAGATGAAGGATGTCTCTGTCTCGGTTACTGAAGGGTGACCATGTCAGTCTGTACCCACAAAAAACAACGAGGGGTCCAGTGGCACCTTAAAGATTAACAGATTTATTTGGGCATAAGCTTTCATGGGTAAAAACCCCACTTCAGATGCATGTTTGAGGGGATGCATCTGGATGCAAGACTTGAGGACAGCGTTGACTTATGGATGTTTTGGGCCCTACCAAATTCACAGCTGTGAAAAGTGCATCATGGACTGTGAAATCTGATCTCTCCTGTAAAATCTGGCTATTGCAGGAGACGACTGGGGGTGCCCCAGCTGGAGGCTCCTACCGGGTGCCAGGCTCCAGCTGCGCCGGGCCAGGATTTCCTCTTCCCCTGCGGGGGCCACTCTTGGATCCAGGTCAGACCCACGTCCAGGAACTTCCCTTGGCTGCAGGAAGCTCCATGGCTGCTGGCTGAGAGCTCAACTCTGAAGGCAGCACAGAAGTGAGGGTGACTGTCAGCCCCGAACCCAGGTGGAGAGGCTACAACTCTAGCTGTCAGCCTCCAACCCGAGGAGAGAGACTGCTGGGAAAACCTGGACGTATGGTAACCTCCCCATCCCCCCACACCCTGCGACCCTCACTTCTGCACTGGTGCTGGCAGTAGTGCCTGGCCAGCAGCTGCTTCTCTCGCTGCCCAGCTCTGAAGGCAGCGCCCCTGCCAGCAGCAGTGCAGAAGTAAGGGTGGCAATCCCACAACCCACCTACAATAACCTCGGCTCCTTTCTGAGTCAGAACCCCCATGGTTACACCACCATGAAATTTCAGATGTAAACAGATCTGAAACCATGAAATTGACTATTTTTAGAATCCTATGACCATGAAATTGATCAAAATGGTAGGGCCTATTAATATTCATACATATTTGAGGAAAGAAGAAATGTATGTTAGCCATAAGATAAACTGAAAGCTGGAACTGTTACTGAAAAAGCAAGGCCCTTTTCTTCCTTGCTAACAACATGAGGGAAATTACTGTTGTGGACCCTGATCCACAAACTTCTCCAAACAGGTGCAGGGCTCCCATCTGTAGGGAACACTTTGCAGTATTAGACCTTGGGCTGGTCTTGAAGGCAAAGAAAGGGTAACCAAGCCTGGCCTTGGTATCTGTAGTATTTGACTAGACAAGTTTGTTCATAACTGTCTTCTATTATATATCATTTTTTCTATTTTTGTAAGCTAGCCAAACAGACTTCTATTTAAAGACCAGCTAGCTGGATCTCAGAATTGTTTGCTTCTGAAAGGCACTTTGGAGAGAGAAAACAAACATTGACGCTGAGGGAGGCTGAGCAAGGTACAAGTAATGAATTGGTTATGAGGCTCCAAAGACAAAAAGACACTTTGATTGTACAGTCCACTTCGTGCAAAAGAACAACTGGTGTGGGCAATTGTGGGCCTGAGGAAAGCCAAATGATCTAAAAGGTACTGAACATAATTACTGTGGTCCATCCAGAACAATGCTGGTGGGGCAACAGGGGAAAATTTGCACTAGCACTGCCCATACCATACACATTGTGCAGATAGAAAGAGAGCTTCCATTTTTAGGGCAGTCAATCTGGCTACAAATCCACATGTGCAAAAGCTTTAAATCAAAACTATTCAATAAAAATAATTCAAACACATTCTATGGAAAAATAAAGCAATTAAAAGGGAGAACTGAAAAGTGAGCGGATCTGTAAAAATAAGGTAGTGCTCAGTGATCAGGAACAGATTCCTACACTGGTAGAAAGGAAGTAGTAGCATGTGCCAACAGGTAATCACATGAGGATTTTACTGCATTAGCAAATATTTTGCAGTGTGTGTTTTAAGGATTTATAGAAATAGATACCTATATTTAAACTGTTTTGGCCAAAAATGTTGTATTTGTAATGTCTTTGGTACTGAAGATTGACTCCAACCTGATATTTTAAAAGAAACGAGTAGCCAGAACTCCAGAGCACAAGACCACCTACATACATTCAGTAAAATTATAATGCTGTGTGCATTATATGCACTAGACATAGTTTGGATGAAGACTGCTTTATTTTCATGTCTGGAGAGTTGGTCCTCTAAGGTTAGGGCTGAGATCAGTGGTATATGACAGCACTGGGGAAAACTCACTATGTTGCTAGCTACACAAGCTGTATTGTGAGCAGGTCAGTGAATAAACTTAAAACTCTGGTCTAGTGTCTCAGTCTCTTAATGTCCATAAACATATATACTTACAGATTTTTTTTTCAAATTTACAACACATTTCATTTTTCTTGCAAAAACATAGAAGATTCTTTGATGAGAAAGGTGAGTCTGGATGAAAGGCTAGAGTCCCTTTTCAAAGAAGACTGTAAAGCAATGGACATTAGGATATCCGTTTCGCAATAGTCTCAATCATTACTGAAAACCTTATGATTCATATAGACTGAATCCAAAACACCTCTAAAAATTGGGTTCTTTAAAATAGGAGCCTGGTTCTGAGTTTTGCAATTAAGTGTCTTAAAATTTATAAAGGAGCCATATCAAAACCTCCCATTTGAACACCGATGAGGTTTCATCTCTGAATTAAAATTTTCCAACTTCTGTAGAGTTAAATGAAATTACTAAGAAATCCAACTACTGGGTATTTTTGAAGTAATGGAGAATAGAGGAGACCAAGAAACTAGGCAAAAAAAAAAAAAAAAAGACCTGTTCCTGGATAGCGAATCCTTTTGTATACTCATACAGCTCACCAATCCCTTCTTCAGGAAGCCAGCCTATTGGCCACCCAGAAACATGCAACAGAACAACTGGGACTCGAGAAACTATTGTGCAAAGTGAACAATCATATCCTAGTTTGAAGGCTGCACTGGTCACACTTGGGACCTCTGTTTATCCCTCGATATGAAGTAAATATCCATGTTAGTGCTGTTAGGTCTTTCAACATCATTCAGCCAGTGAAAGCACTTGTGACTTACCTGATTGGCCAGGCAGAATGAAAAGAACTGTAGTAAGTTGATCTATTCAACCCTCTTAAATCCTGGAGTGTTGTCATCTGTAATTATGCCTGAGAACTCTTTTGTGGGGTCTGCAAGGCTCAGGCTTCTCCAGTCTCAACTTTATTGCCAGCATCATGCAGGTGACGCACTGCTTCTCCAGATCAAATGCAAACAGGCCCAACCCCTCAGGGAGAACAGCACTTGGATGAAGAACCGCTGCTTTGAACTAAACCTAAGCATTTTCCCATTAAAACCTTCATCACCACCAAGAGCATCTGACCTCCCATCATCAACATGCTGTGGAGTCTGAATCCTCTTGGACTCAAACCATTCTCTGGAAACTCAAACAGTAATTCTCCAGAAATGCCTTTCCACACCTTGGAGCTGGTCACGGGCCTCTGCTTCTCCTTCTCATACACCCACCTACATGCAGTGGTGCATATATTTATCATCTACAGGCTTGACCTGTGCACAAATGATAGCTGAGGTGAAAGAGGAAGCCATGAAGAAAGATCAGCTGGTTCCACAGACAGCAGCTCATCTACTTAGCAATACAGGTTGAAGAAAACATGTCACTCCATTGCTCCACATCCCTGTGATCAGATCAGTAAAATGGGGATACCTACTTACCTCAGAGGGATGTCTTGAGACTTTAATGCCTGTAAAGTGCTTTGAGATCTCTGGGTGAAGAGCTTTACAGTGCATCAGTGAACATTTGTAGACCCTTTTCTAATTCCTTCACTGCTAGTTACAATTCTGTTTTGTAGCATGTATGGGGAGTGGTCAAAATGGAAAGCTGTGGCACAGCTGCTGTCCAGTGGAGCTCCACAGGAACTATGATCCAATGCAGATGCCACTGTGAGTGGGAATCCCAATGCAAAGCACTGACAGTTGCTAGTAATTGCTAGTCTTCACAGTTGGAATTAGTTTCAAATCCACCTCCTGAGAAAGGCAATTCACATCTGGTGAGGTGGTGCTAGAACAGCACAGTCAGCCCACACAAAGCGCATGTGGGCCCCTGCTTTCCCTCCTAGTAGTGGGACCTCTTGTTGAGCAAAGACAGTCATGAGACTCTTATTCTAGTGAGAACTGCAGACTGACCAGAATGCTGGGAGGATTCCAGCAGCCTGACTGGCTAATGATGGTGAGGGTCACTCAATGGTTTCTGGCAATGGGCTGGGAGCCAGGGGTGAATGAGTTCCAATCCCCACTTTGACACTTACTCTCCCTGCGGGCATGGGAAAGTCCCTCTCTCTCTGCCATAGCTCCCCTATTGGCAAAATGGCAATAATATTCCTCCTTTCTATACCCTCATAGGGCCGACATGAAGATTAATTAGATCTTTGTACAGCATTTTGAATATGAATAACGGAATATACATTGAAAAACTCCAGTCTCTAGCTTAAAGAAGCAAATAAAAGGCTGTTTGATACCAGCCTTGTACGGAGGTTACATTGCTCCCTCTGAATTCTGGGCTTAGCCAGGCCCCAGAGTAATTCATCCTCAGTGGCTGCTTGGAATTATGGCAGCCTTCAATCCAGCCACCCTCTTTCTCCTCTATCCCACCACATACCTGCTCTGCCAGATTTACAGTGGGAGAACCCTTTGACCTGAAGCGCTATTCCCTGAGGGACCATTCACCCCCCCTTTACGCTACCACAGTGGTATACCGAGGCCAGAGAGGAGAGAACTGAGTCCATTCTATGTACACCTACGTACTGAGAATGCATAATCTATTAAAATCCAAAATCATATGAAAGCTTCCCCCTCGCACATCTCCATTTTCCAGTTCAAAACAGCAGGAGTGACATGGGCAGCAGGCATCCCCAGAAAGAAGTGAGAACTAATAAGTTTTAACACACTCAGGGGGCCATCCAGTTCATCTGTCATTCAGCTCCAGGAAGTGATCTGCAGTGAGAGGGCTACTGCCTAGATAATGGATGCGTTTATCTCCTCGCACAAAGAGTTTACACAGCAGAGTGCCTTTAGCTCAAACTCTGTTTAGGGAAGAAACAAAGCACAGCTGACCAGAGGATGGAACAGACGGTGGAAGGTAAATGACAAGGGAAGGATGAGAACGTCACCTTAGCTGGTGCTCAATAAATAAAGCCATTTGCTCAACTCTTTTGAAAGATAACAGCAATGATCACGCCTTCCATAATGTGAGAAAAAACAGTTCCCCATCTCCCTGCCAGGCATCAAACTTGGAAGAAAAAATAACATAACGTAGACTCATAGACTCTAGGACTGGAAGGGACCTCGAGAGGTCATCGAGTCCAGTCCCCTGCCCTCATGGCAGGACCAAATACTGTCTAGACCATCCCTGATAGACATTTATCTAACCTACTCTTAAATATCTCCAGCGATGGAGATTCCACAACTTCCCTAGGCAATCTATTCCAGTGTTTAACTACCCTGACAGTTAGGAACTTTTTCCTAATGTCCAACCTAAATCTCCCTTGCTGCAGTTTAAGCCCATTGCTTCTTGTTCTATCATTGGAGGCTAAGGTGAACAAGTTTTCTCCCTCCTCCTGATGACACCCTTTTAGATATCTGAAAACTGCTATCATGTCCCCTCTCAGTCTTCTCTTTTCCAAACTAAACAAACCCAATTCCTTCAGCCTTCCTTCATAGGTCATGTTCTCAAGACCTTTAATCATTCTCGTTGCTCTTCTCTGGACCCTCTCCAATTTCTCCACATCTTTCTTGAAATGCGGTGCCCAGAACTGGACACAATACTCCAGTTGAGGCCTAACCAGCGCAGAGTAAAGCGGAAGAATGACTTCTCGTGTCTTGTTTACAACACACCTGTTAATGCATCCCAGAATCACGTTTGCTTTTTTTGCAACAGTATCACACTGTTGACTCATATTAAGCTTGTGGTCCACTATGACCCCTAGATCTCTTTCTGCCATACTCCTTCCTAGACAGTCTCTTCCCATTCTGTATGTGTGAAACTGATTGTTCCTTCCTAAGTGGAGCACTTTGCATTTATCTTTATTGAACTTCATCCGGTTTACCTCAGACCATTTCTCCAACTTGTCCAGATCATTTTGAATTTTGACCCTGTCCTCCAAAGCAGTTGCAATCCCTCCCAGTTTGGTATCGTCCACAAACTTAATAAGCGTACTTTCTATGCCAACATCTAAATCGTTGATGAAGATATTGAACAGAACCGGTTCCAAAACAGACCCCATGCGGAACCCCACTTGTTATACCTTTCCAGCAGGATTGGGAGCCATTAACAACTACTCTCTGAGTACGGTTATCCAGCCAGTTATGCACCCACCTTATAGTAGCCCCATCTAAATTGTACTTTCCTAGCTTATCTATAAGAATATCATGCGAGACTGTATCAAATGCCTTACTAAAGTCTAGGTATATCACGTCCACCGCTTCTCCCTTATCCACAAGGCTCGTTATCCTATCAAAGAACGCTATCAGATTAGTTTGACACGATTTGTTCTTTACAAATCCATGCTGGCTATTCCCTATCACCTTACTACCTTCCAAGTGTTTGCAGATGATTTCTTTGATTACCTGCTCCATTATCTTCCTTGGCACAGAAGTTAAACTAACTGGTAAAAGCAAGGCATTTGAGAGGAAACTAGTACCCCAACTTTACAATACTTTGCCCTTTGAGGGCACCGCCCATCCAAAGCAGTCAGAATTCTTCTAGTCCAGAACTGGAGCGGCTGCCAAACGCGCAGATGGAGGTGTTCACCAATCACACCAGTGATGGTGCTTACTGCTCTGGCTCTACAGAGGGGAGGAGGGTAGGACAAGTTGCTTTATGTTGACAGACCTGGAAGCAAGAACTCAAAGCCCTTGGGAAATCAGAACCTCTCTCTTGGCCCTCACTGGGGTCCATAGTAGATTTCTTCTCCCCTTTTAATGCCAAAGCTCCAGCACTATTCTCTTTCCCCACAGTAGTTCTGGACATAATCCATTTTCACCTCATATTACCCCCCTTTCTCCTCAGCCAGCAGGATAGAGGAGTAGGGATACCATGGGATGTAGATGGTTGCTCACTGAATCACAACCCTTGCAGCCAATGCGCCCAGTCATGGCTTCACAAGAGGATGAGATTTGCTTGACCCAGCTATGGTAACACTATATTTTCTTTGCTTCAAAGGGTGGGGGTAACAAAAGCTGGTAAATAATTGTCCATCTAAAACAATATTTTCCATTGAAACAATGGCTTTTTGACAAAACTATCAGTTTCACTAAAAAATGGGGATTTTTTTTTAACCACACACACAGATTTTGAAATCCCGTTCAAAAAAAAAGTTTGGAAGTAGTTTGTGGCAACTTTTCATTGAGAAAATAATGATATTTCCCTGACCAGCTCTAGCAGTAAGCCCCATCCCTATGTACTACTGTTACTCAACTTAACATTTTACTTCAGCAAGTGGATGTCATAAGAGTATATGGCACTTTAATGGGATTTAAGTAAAATACATATTTTGCAAACGTTCGCCAGAGTTTGGCCACAGTCAGTTCAAGTATATATTCCATTAAAATATTCCCCATTAATCCTCCTCCCTCCCCGCCTTGCAGTTACATAGAGTGTATAATAAATTGCTCCTGTGTAATAACAATAGTCATTTTACAGGAAACTGATGGAGACTGTAATTAAGGAGAAAGTAGTACAACACTTGGATAAAACTATAAACTATTGGGTCAAAGCAGCGTGGCTTCTTTGAGGGAAAGCTGTGCCCCTCTATACTGCTAGAACACACTGAAAAAAAGTAATAGAAGAGTTGACAACAGCAAGCCACTGGACATAATTTATGTGGATTTTCAAAAGGCCTTTGAGGAGTTCGCTCTTAAAAGATTATTAAGGAAAATAAATAACCCTAGGGTTAGGTGCATAATCCTGTCATGGTTTAAAACCTGATTAAAGCGATAAGAAACCAAGAGGTATGGTGAACGGCTGCTCCACAGAATGAAGAGAAATAAACAGTGGGATAGTCCAGACACTACATTTATTTCATCTATTTATTAATGATCTGGAAGGGGAAGAGGATAGTGCGCTCACGAAATGCAGGGTTCTTGAAAGAAAGACTTCAGAGTAAAGCTGAGCAAGTTATTCTAATGCTACCAAATTTTGCCTATTTCAATTTGCTGCTAGTTGTCTAAACAGAACAGGATTTTCTCAAATATGTTCATTGTTCAAATTATTTGCCAAGTAATCTCCACAAATGTAAGTCATGTGGGAGCAGTTTGTTGAAGTTACTGGTTACTCATAGTTACAGCTGTTTCATTGGCAATGCAAACCATTTGGTGTTTTTTCTAATACATGAAGGAACAGGGGGGTTCTTGAGAATGTTGCAGAATATTAATAAAGCAAAATTCAATCTGGTTTTTCCCCTCCAAAAAGAGTCTCAGCAATATTCTAATTAAAATAGTAACATTTACCCAGCTGATGAACAGGAAGATACCATGTGACTCACACTGCCAGTCAAAAAAGACATATCCTGCTGCGCACTGCAAGATCACTTGCTGGATCAGAATCTACATCAGCTATGACTTTCTCAAAGCAGGATACTAAATAGGACTAAGGACCCTTTATATATTCAGTAAAGATATTGATCAAGAATGTAGATCATGTTTCCATAAAGACAAGCTGATATGAAAATGAAACAAACCCAAACACTTTAGCAGCATACACCAATCGATGAACACCAATGTATTTGGCAATGCGTATTGGGACAAACTCCTCTGAGTTTGCAGGACTGGATTACTAGTTCAAATTCAGCCTGTATTCAGTGGCAAGGTGCAACCCTAAGTCACATTCTGTTGGCTATTTGGTATCCCTTGAGAGATAAGTGGTGGTCTCAAGCCATTTCCCAGTGCCCCATCTCCTAAGAGTTCCAATAAGAGCACCATGTGTAATGCAGACAAGGACTGGAGACACATGAAAACTGAAGTGCCTACCTACTGATGGCCCCCTCAGAACAAAGGTTTTCCGGCAACTGCTACATATTCTGTGTACAAACAGAAGAAGTCTGGTTCTGGGACCATAAATCTGGTATCTCTTGTGACTCAAATTCTCATATTTAAGTTCCTGTTACAAATAGGAGTTGAAATCGGTAATTTTGCTTTGATATAAACTAACACAACTTAGCAACTCATAACACTTTTCAACTGAGGATTTCAAAAAAAGTCAGCATTATCATCAGAAGAGCTCTTAGACATAAAAATGTGGAAATACTTGTACCAAATCTTTTGAACAAATGAGCATAAAGATTTGTAAAGAAAAATAAAATAACCCTTGTACAGTATTAGGGAGGGGAGAACTAAAGAAAAGAAGTTGTACCATTATTATTGGGCTGTCCTAAATGAATAACATTGCACAAAGAGACAATGTTTAGGGCTGCTAGTTTCAAGTTTGTGAACTGATTGAACTAGCCAGTATGCTAGGGGCATCAAGAACAGGGCAATGAAAAAATCCTTGCTTCACAAACTAAACAGTACAGGGTGGTTGGAACCTGTGAATGCAGGGAAGTATTTTCCAGCAGGCCAAGGACTCTCATACTTCCACTAGCATATCTGGGAGAGTAAGTGCAGTGTGTTCAGAAGCCGAAGGTCTGAGCTGTGGTTTGCATAGCAAACAGTGTCCTCATTCCTGGAGATGGAAGTTCTCCAGGCAGATACAGGAGGCTAGGAATGATTAGTGGCAAACCTAAAAGCCATCCTCTTGTTAGGAGAAAGGAAGGTTTATTAGCTCTGGGAATGAATCACAGCCAACTTATGGAGGAAATGGGGGTTGGAGGTATTCCAGGTGGAGATGCAGCAAAACAGTTTGCAAACAAACACCTTATGCAATGAAATTTGCAAATCTAAACAATATCCCACAAACATAAAACAATACCTACTTGAAGTCTACTTGAAATACACTGCAGAAGGTGGTCAAATAAGACAGTAAGAGTAGAGGTTTTCATTGAAAAAGTATTTGAAGTTGAAAGCTCACAGTAAATTATTAGCTTATGTTTAGAACACGAAGGCCTGGACAGACACTTAAATACTATGAGCGCACACACACGGCGAAGCAAACCCAAATTTATCCTAAACATCCAAAACCACTGTTTCAAGATATGGATTTAATTACTTTCACTTGTTGATTTTGAAAACCCTTCAGGTTTAGAATAGGTTTTTAATGAAACCATAATAAGAGAATTTTGCATCCTCAGGAATGGCAGGAAATGCATTATTGGTGTTTACCACAAATATTCCAGATATAAACAGTCTGAACATTCTAACACAACTTCCTTCCACCTCACCCCCACTGATTGAGTGCCAAATGACAGCAAGGTTCTAGCTTTAAAGTCCCTGTTTGCAAAGTTGCTATTTCTCACTCTAAGTGCCACTTTTCAATTAAGTCTAAGCAGTGTGAAAATAAAGGAAGAATTTGTGTTGAGGCCTTTACAGTTCCCCAGTAGTGTCTGTCACTCAAATGCAGCCAGGCTTAATCCCAGCTCTGATAAACAGTGAAAACCATTCCTCTGGAGTCCATGATGAGAGGCAGGGCAAGGGGGATGGTGAAAGAAAACTACACAGACTACGATGTGTGCCAGGATCTCTAATCAGGCCAAGTCAGCTAACTAGAAAAAAGGGAAGGGGGGGAAAGGGGGGCGGAAACTGGCTCCAAACTAAAATATTATCATGGAATGCAGAGAGGATTTTTTAATATAAATGTTTGCATTTTAGACTGCTCTCTAAAGCAGACGAAAAGCCGAAAGGGCAAATATATTTTCATAAGTGGGTTAATCCTCAAGGATCCTGTATTGAACACTGTTCTTACATTTGACCAAATGACTCTTTCACCCTCAGTGCAAAGCAATGTTAGTCTACAGAAGGTATTTCTAGAGCATCCATCATCCCATGAGAACACACATCAAGTTATTGCTGTGGTTTTAGTGGTGGGGAGTGCAAGAGTGGAAGTCTACATTTCTGGGTTCCATTGCAGACTCTACCATTTATTCCCTCAGACCTGGGGTACAACGTTTTGTTACTCTGAGCATATGCAGCTGGAAAAATGGTTTCATACTATCTACCAAATGCACACTCTTTGTCTTAATTAAAACAAAGAAGTGCTTTACAGATATTTCTATGGCACTTTTCTCCCAAGGATCTTAAAAGAAAAAAAAAGTGTTATTTCCCTCCCCACACATACAAAAAACAGAACCTTAATCAAATTCAAATACAGGCAATCAAGTAAGGAACAAATTTTTCCTTTCTTTGACCTGTTGACCTCCTTTCTGTTCTGTGCCAATTTCTATTATGTTTCCTGCACATGGAACTCCCATTAAATGTCAATGTGGAATCAAGTCCAGAGAGTTTGCATGAAACATTCTCACATAGAAGAATTCTATCCAGATTCCTTTGTCCTGACCTTAAATTGAAGGGAAATATAAAGTTGAATACACTTCCAAGAATGCACTATCCTCATTTATGCTGAGCACAACTCATAATGCTATTATATGGGGGCAGGGTTAGGTATGGATAGGCTGCTGAAACCATTTCCAAAAACAAGTCATGAATAAATAACTAAGCACAGCCTATCTGCATATATATGCTGTGAGATTATTGCACTGTGAGTGAAATCCTTGTTGCACTGACCTTGACTTCAAGTAGGACTGGAATTGGACTTATGAGAACAGGACTGTGTGCTGGGAAATACATAAATTTTTAGTTAAAGTGAATTTTCCCCCCTTATCTTGTACTGTTTCTGAGAAAAGGCAGGTGACTTGTGCAAAGTTTAGCAAAAGTGAGGATTTGATGGCAAAATTTTAACCAATTTATTTTTCAATTTTGCATATTTAATCTTTATTTCTCTGAACTTCACAGCCTGGTTTTTTTTGTGGGGGGGGATAGAGGGGAAATAGTGTTTCAATAATTTATAAGAAAGCTTCAGTTTTCCTTAGAACACACACACACACACACACACACACACACACACAGAGCGCTTCAGTTTTCCTTAGAACACACTCACACACACACAAAATTACACTAGTAAAAAGTGAAAATGTGAGGTGTGCAAGGATATTTATAAAACTGGCAATGCTCAGAGCAACTACTAAATGTCTTGTTCAAGGGAGCCAATGGTAGAGTCCACAACAGAACCCAGATTTGCAAGTTTCAGTCGAGATGATGAGTTTGAAAAGAAAAAGAAAAAGGAGCCTTAAATTCCTCAGGCTGTTTCTGAAGCTCTCAGAGGATAATAAAGACTTTTTGGAAGAGGAACTGGATGATTTAGGAATATTGCTACGTATCTCTCCACATTGCTGGTTTACCTGGCCCAGATCAGCAGTGAATGAAAATTAGGACTGGAAGGCTGTTTGGTGGCCTCTGTCATTTGACTGGTGATGGCAATTCAGTTCCAAGCAAACATGTATACACTTGACAAGTAATGCAACCCCCTACAGCTGTCACTTTTTGGAAGCCTCAGTAGAGAAGGAATTAATGGGCATTTATGGACAATCATTGGGGGTGAGAGAATGGCAAAGGGGAACAAAAATATATTTGGTATCTTAAGGAGGACACAAAAAAGTGTGAACGTTTTACTGGGCTGCTTGTCCCCTTCCTAGCACAGGGCAGGGAGTAGGGAAAGCCTTGGATTCACTGTCCACAGCCAGCACAGAAGGGGAAATAACTGGTTCGGTTTATTTCCATATGACAATGGGAAGCAGAGTCACAGCATGGTTCATTTTCTGCTTCAGGGTTAGCACAGCTATGAACTGCCCTATACTTGGTAGATTGTTAGTGCACAATCCAGCCCTGAAAAAAAGTAAGTATTCAAACAAGGCAGAGGACAAGAGTGCAGGACAAGAGAAGAGACATGGGGCTTACAGATGAAACCCAGGGAGGAGAGAATGCTTTGAAGAAGTGGGTGGGAAGGAGGAGTGAAACCTCCTTCCATCTCTAGGAATCATTGGTGGTCATGCAAAGAAGGAAAAAGGAACCAGGTCAAGATATAAAATTCTTCTAGTTTTACATGAAGTCATAAATTGAACAGTTTCTCAAGCTCTAATAGGACTATGCAGGCACCCTGATTAAACACCCATCAAAGATTATAATGAGTGTGAGCTGTATCTAAATTAGCTCCGGCTAATTCAGTGGAATTTAATCACCCATCCCAGATTTGGTGTCGTTGTAGTCAAAAGTAAAATTATTTAGTTTAAAGGATGACGGCAGACTCCATGAACACAGTTCATGGTTAGAGGCAGCCCAGAAAACAATCTAGAAATCAGAGCTTTACAGCAGTATTCAGTGAAATTATTTATCATTTTGCTTTCAACAGCCATTTTACAATCATAGAATTACGATGGTGGAACAAACATATGAATCTTTAAAGTGTAGTTACGCTCCAAGATGTGACTCTGCAAAAACAGCACTATAATGTTCCTCATTTGTGTCTCAAAGATTTCTGGATTCAACTTGCTCATATCCCAAGTAAAACTTAAAAAAACAAACAAACAAAAAAAAACACAACACCTGGTGCCCAAGGGGCTGAACCTGGGACTTGAAAGTCATGCTGGGCTCTTTACTCGTCATATATCATTATCATCCTCAGAAATAAATTGCTCTGCAGACTAAGTAAGTAATACCTGTGCAACACTACTGTCTTCAGATTATACTCTCAATGATAACAGTGCAGCTCAATCTGGGTTTGCACAGGAGTAATTTGAGCTCAGTAAACAATTCTGCTGATGCAAGAAAAAGAACAGTCCAGCAAGATCTTGCCAAGCTGCAGGGGGTCTGCATATCTCATCTCAAAACAATATGGTGCAATAGGAAAGAAGTTTCAATAGGTCTGTACCATTTCCATTCAAGTCATTGTGGAACATGAGAGAATCAGACTGAAAAATGTGGGCATGGCTATTGTAGTGCCTCAGTATGGATTCAGAAGTCAGACTATTACCTAAATTTTGGCCAATATATACTGAAAATATACATGTTCAGACTGCATTGTGTGCAAAGTGAATGAAATATGTAATACTACACACTAGTCAGTGAATTTGAACACTGATTTTCCCCCCTCAGAAGCCACAAACATTATTTTAGTATTCCTCACTCCAACCTATAATCCCGAGTGACCCCAAAAAAAGACAAGACCCCACATCCCATCCTCATCATACAGCACAGAATTCAGATCTGTTTCTCAGCTTAGTTTGCCCTGCGCAGCGTCTGAATGCTCCAAAACATATGGATAATGGTGGGTTTGCAACTAAAAATACTGATTGTGCATTCTCTCTATTGATTTTTCTTTGCCCTGAATTCATGGAAAGGAAACATAAATAGAGGTCACCTTAAATGCAGCTCAACTCTCATCCTTCACCATGATTTTGATTCTTGGTACGTGACTGGCTGGGTACCAGTAGACTGCTGATATAGTGAAATGGTCCAATAACAGCTTCATTCTGGAAGTCTACCTAATCTAACTCTCTAGTCCAAAAGAAATAAGAACCTTCTTTTAAATTTAAAGGATGCATGTACTATAGAATTCCCATTAAAAAAAAGTGATGCAGTCATTATTTAATAGTCTAAAAAAATTTACCCTTTAGCCCAACTATGCACACCCATCAAAACCTTGCTAATTTGCTCTAATGATCACCATTTGCACCATTGCAAATTAGCAGGTAAGTGGATAAAAAAAGCAAAGATTCTTCAACCTGTCTTATCTGTTTTTCCCACTACGTATATTTTTTATTTTAACTATTTCAGATCAGTGTTATGTATAATACAATAAATATTAGAACTATTCAGGAAGTGATATCTTCCCCATCCCCTCCAACAAATTTTTTAACACTTTAAAAAAAATTTTTGGTGAAACTTCCTGTTTGAGAAACTAAAAACCAAGTTTTTGGTTTAAAAATGCTTTTACAGTGGAAACCTGAACATTTTCAAAGAGAAGCTTTCTTGCAAAAAATTCTATTTAGTCTAAGAACTTGACAAAAAAACCACAAAAACAAAAATATACTACTTGGTAGAGATAATTAAATCTTAGTCAAATTGAAACTTTTCTATAGCAGCCTGCTATTAAATTTCTACTGCAAGGTAGAAAAACTTTTTGGTGCAAATTATAATTAGCGAGTATGGCATGTGACAATGGTTTAGGCATGCAATACCATATGGACATAATCAGCATGGCATTTGCACACACACACACACGCCCTCTAAGAAGTTCGGCCCCTGCTGCTGATGCGCTTGTCTATTACACCTGTTTCCCTTTTTAGAGAAGGTTATTGAGAAAGTGATGGCTTCATAGTGCCAGTTACACCTTAGCACTATCATCATTCTAAGCATGCTCCAGTAAGTTCAGGCTCTTTTTTGAGACTTGAGACCATGCTACTCAGAGTCAGGTTATAGACTGGAGTCAGCTGGCCATGCTGGTAGCTCTCAGCAGCTTTTAAATGACAATGAATTCTAAGGGAGGTTGGTAGTGAACTGGGGAGGTGCTCTCCAGAGAGAAGTCACATTTAGAGGATCACAGTCAATTGGTGGGGACAGAAGTCATCACAGAGGGATGCGAAGTACAGGGTTCCTCAAGCATCAGTCTTACCTTTCCTGTTTTTTTCCAGGATATGACGAGCCTTTTCTATGTGCATAATCTCTTAAAAAAAAAAAAGTGTATCAGGACTAAATTGTTGTCCCTCAGTGGCCCAGCCCCATGGATCATGCTAGTTTGTGCAGCTCTCCAAATGCATAATTGGGGACGACAGTGAATTTTACACATCAGATCATACAGTCAACATTCTGGGGCAGTAACACTGTGGTAGGTATGCACTGGCTGTAGCATGCATCCATAGATGATCTGGAAAAAGGGGTAAACAGTGAGGTGGCAAAGTCTAGATCAGTGTTTCCCAAACTTGGGATGCCACTTACGTAGGGAAAGCCCCTGGCGGGCCGGGACGGTTTGTTTACCTGCCTCGTCTGTAGGTTCGGCCGATTTCAGCTCCCACTGGCCCCAGTTCACTGCTCCAGGCCAATGGGAGCTGCTGGAAGCAGCACGGGCCGAGGGACGTACTGGTCGCCGCTTCCAGCAGCTCCTATTGGCCTGGCGGCAAACCGCGGCAAGTGGGAGCCGTAATAAGCCGGATCTGCGGACGCAGCAGGTAAACAAACCGGCCCAGCCTGCCAGGGGCTTTCCCTAAACAAACGGCATCCCAAGTTTGGGAAACGCTGGTCTAGATGATACAAAATTACTCAAGATAGTTAAACCCAAAGCAGACTGCAAATAATTACAAAGGGATCTCACTAAACTGGGTGACTGGGCAAGAAAATGGCAAATGAAATTCAGTTTTGATAAATGCAAAGTAATGTATATTGAAAAACATAATCCCAAGTATGCAAACAAAATGATGGCATCTGAATTAGCTGTAATGACCCAAGAAAGAGATCTTGGAATCTTTGTAGATAGTTCCCTGAAAACATTGGCTCAACGTGTAACAGCAGTCAAAAAAAAGCTAACAATGTTAGGAGCCATTAGGAAAGGGGTAGATAAAAAGACAGAAAATATGCCACTATATAAATGCACGGTATGCTCAAACCTTGAACACCGCATGGTCACCTCATGTCAAAAAAGATATATTAGAAATGGAAAAAGGTACAGAGAAGTGCAACAAAATTTATTAAGGGTATGAAACAGCTTTCACATGAGGAGAGATTAAAAAGACTGGAACAGTTCAGCTTGGAAAAAGAGGCAACTAAGGTGGGAGATACGATAGAGGTTCATAAAATCATGAATGGTGTAGACAAAAAAAAAAGTGTTATTTACCCCCTCACATAACACATGAGCCAGGGGTCACCCAATGAAATTAACAGGCAGCAGGTTTAAAAACAAACACAAGGAAGTACTTCTTCATGTAATGGACAGTTAACTTTGTGGAACTTGTTGCCAGGAGATGTTGTGAAGGCCAAACTGAAAGTGGATTAAAAAATGAATGAGTTCACGGGGGATCAGTCCATCAGTGGCTATTAGCCAAGATGATCAGGGATGCAACCCCATGCTCCGGTGTCCCTAAAATTCAGAGAGATCTTGATAAATTGGAGAATTGGTCTGTAGACAACCAAATGAAATTAAACAAAGACAAACACAAGATGCTACACATAGGGAAGAAAAAGCAAATGCGCAAATACAGAATGGGGGATAATTGGCTTGGCAGCAGCACTGCTGAGAAAGATCTGGAAGGTGTGGTGGATCACAAACTCAACATGAATCAGCAATGCAATGCTGTTGCAAAAAAAAAAGCAAATGCAATTTTAAGTTGCATTAACAGAGGCATAGCATGCAAGTCATGGAAGGTGACAGTACCACTCTACTTGGCACTGGTTAGGCCTCAGCTGGAGTACTGCATCCAATTTTGGTCACCAATGTATAGAAAGGATGTGGAGACGAGTGACCAAGATGATCAAAGGGATGGAATGAAAGCCAGATGAGAGAAGACTGAAGGAACTAAGTATGTTTAGTTTGGAAAAGAGGAGATTAAGAGGGGAATATGATAGCACAGTCTTCAAATACTTGAAAGGTTGCCATAAAAAAAGATGGAGAAAAAGTTGTTCTCTGTTGCCACAGAGGGCAAGACAAGAGGCAATAGGTTCAAACTACAGGATAGAAGATTTAGAAAAAAGCTTTCCAACAGTAAGAACAGTAGGACAATAGGACAGACTGCCTAGGGAGGCTGTGAAACTCTCACTGGAGAGTTTCAAAAAGAAGCTGGATAGCCATCTGTCTTGAATGATTTAGACACAACAAATCCTGCATCTTGGCAGGGGGTTAGACTAGATGACCCTTGTGGATCTAACGCTATGATACTATGATTTAAACCTTTGACCACCAGATGCTGGGAATGGATGACAGGGGTTGAATCACTCAATAATTGCCTTGTTCTGTTCATTCCCTCTGAAGCATCTGGCATTGGCCACTGTCAGAGACAGAATATTGGACTAGATGGACCAGTTGGCTGACCCAATATAGCCAATATGCTCTTATCCATTGCATTCTGAGACATTTCAATAGCCATGTTCTGTCATGCTCTGTGGCACAACTTGGTGTATGATTATCCCACTTCTCATGCAACAGTAACATTGTTATTAAAAACGTTTAAAAAAGGTTATTTTCCAGTTTGTCAGAAAGTCCACATTCTATTCACTGGTTTCTCAGGCAAATAAGATATCCTGTGACACAGAAACATTAGAAAAAGTTAATTTTAGAGCAATGATAGCCCCACAGACTTCGTCACTCTGCACTTTTATTTTTTGTTTAACAGATGAATAATGTTGATACTTTTGGCTAGTCTTCCTTACAGGACCAGTAGGGCCGGCCCATGACGTTTTGGCACCCGAGGAGGGGTGCTCAAATGATGCCCCCATGTCCCCTCGCTTGAGCCAAAACTTTGAAAGGTCTCAATTCTGCCTTCTTCCTGTTCTACTCCTCTCATGGTACTGCTCTGCTACCTACCCCAATAAAGGAGAACTAACATCTTAAAATGCTTTGTTCAAAAAAATTAAGTAACACTTAGCTTTCAAAATGCCTGAACAGCAAATGTAACTTTTCTTGTCTGCACAGTAAACACTGGCATTTTTATCTGTTTGAATAATCAAAGTGGTGCTTTCCGTGCCTTCTTGGTTGCAAAGATTTCAGCTGCTTCCGGAAGGTCCACAATCTGGGCCAGCTCATGCTCTATTGAGATGGTTGCAAGGCCAGCCAGTCTCTCCTGTGTCATTGTGAAATGTAGATGTGTTATTAACTTCAGCTTGGAGAAGCTGCGTTCTCCACCGGCAACTGTTACAGGAAGTGTTAGAAGTGTGCGCAGAGCAACAAGAGCATTTGGAAAGAGAGTGGTCATCTTATTTGTGCACATATTTTCCAGAACAGACTTTGGAGTTGATCCTGCTGAAATACATCTTGAAAGGGCTTTCAGATCATTGCCTAAATCACTTGCATCAATATCACGCATGCGATCACGTGTCTCTGTCTCTAGTGCCCTGCATTGCTGGTGTAGGTCTTCTTCAGGTATAGTGAGGAGTTTTGGGATATATCATACAACATCCCAAATATACTGCTGTGTTCCTTGAACTGCATGAAATGTTCTTCAACTGACTGTATTGCACAATCTACCACCTGGTTAAAAAATTCAACTTTGAATTGTTGTTTGGGGTCTCTTATGGGATTATCCCGTGCCTTGTCATCAAAATGTCTTCTTCAGTGACTCTTGTATGGGTGGAAAAATAGCTTCAGTGTGAAGTTCCTCCGCCAACTTCTGTGCACTCTTCAGAATGTTTTGAAATCCCACATCTGACTAGTAAGACTATAGGTATGACTTCGCTTTGTCCCGTTGTTCCATTGGAGTCTCTTCCTTACAGCATTTATTTCCAACAGTATGTCATGCCACAACTCTAAGCCACACAGAAATTTGAAGTTATGTATGTTTCTGGTGATTCCATTTCCCTCTGCCACTGTTCTCCTACGAATGGTTCCTGTCATAACATTATCCTCCATAACGGCAACTATGGCAACACCTATCTTCCCAATTTGGTGTTTGATAGGCTTTATTGCCTCCACTCGACTGTCCCATCATGTGGCACTTAGTGGTTTCAGTGTCAGAGAAGATGTTCCCAGATGTTGCTTCAAAATTTGCCACTGATGAGTTGATGCAGAGAAAAATATATAGATGCTTTGAAGTACATTAAAAAATGCAGCAGCCTCACTAGAAGCTGATGCTGCATCACTGACCACCAGGTTCAATGAATGAGAACTGCATGGGACAAAAAAAGCTTGAGGATTTAACTCTCGGATTCGTGTCTGAACTCCTCTGTTCTTTCCTCTCATGTTGGCACCATTATCATAGCCCTGACCTCTCATGTCAGCTATCACAATTCCCATATCTTCCAACTTTTAAAGAAGCACATTTTTCATACCAGCTCCTGTAGTATCATCAATGTCAATAAATTCTAGAAAATGCTCTCTGACAGTCACCATCACAGGGACATTTTCACTAGGATCTCTTGTTGTTACAAAACACACCATTCAAGTCATTTGTTCTGTATGGCTGATGTCAAGTGTGCAGTTCAGAATACCAGAGTAATATCTTGCTGACTTCAGATCTGCCACAATCTTCTGTTTGACTTCTGTTGCCAGTAACTGTGTGATCTCATTTTGAATTGTTTTTCCAAGGTAGTGGTGTGTGTACATTTCTTGGGTGGTGACTCTTAGATGCTCCTGGAGTAAAGCCTCAAACTCAGCCATCAGCTCCACAATTTTAAGGACGTTTCCATTGTTTGGCACATACAGCTGATCTGAAGTGCCACACAGTGCTAGGTTTTGGGTAGCAAGCATTCTCACAATGGAAATGAACCTTTTCAGAACATTTTGCCAGTAAAGAGGCTCTGATGCAATCTTCTCTTGATGCTGATCATCTATGGTGGCATTTAACCTTAGTCTCATCTCAAGCTCTTTTCACCTATGGAATGCTCTTTGGTGATTTGCTGCCTTCTCATGGCATGCCAGATTTCTCCACTCCTTTGTTTGCAACAAAAACAGTATGCAGCATTTTGGGTTTTTGAGTGCATAAGCCATGGCCTCTACACTTTGTCACCACTGGGGATTTCACGCCAGTAATGTGTTGGATGGAAACTTCTATTTTCATTGTCTTTGGAGAACATGAAGTTTTACACTTGCTGTGGCCCACCCAGTACAAGGAAGTCCCTCAGGCTACTGCTCAAGTGGGTCCACAGTCCTGGATCATCTAGACTTAAGGAACTAAACTCAGCAGCAGCTGTTTCTTGCGCCTCCACACACACTTCTCAGGTCTACACTTTTCTTCAGGAGTGTGCATGGTTACATCCATTTGAGATGGAGATGTGGATGCTGCAGTAGCTGCCAGGTCACCTGCACTCTGACTAACTGGCTCAGGCATCTCCTCACCACTCAGATCCTCACTCGGGCCGGTAGGCTCACCATGAACATTTGTGTCTATGTATCTCAGGAGAGCTCCTTCCTGCTTAGATAGAAAAGCTTCCTTTTGCTTTCTTTCTTTTTCTGAATGCTGCCCCAGGGGGGCGTTTTCTTCTTTCACTCATGACTGCTGTTCTGTGCCAGCTATAGTGGCTCTCAACACTCAATTGAAGTAGGCTGGTAGCAGGGCCTGAGTGAGGGAAGATACCAACATCTCAAGGGCCTGAGTGGCTCCTACTACTTCAGTTGACTGCCTGTCCTCCTCAAGTCAGTTCAGGGAAGCAGCAGGAAACAGGAAGGTCCCTGAGAAGCTGGTATTAATCAGTCCAGGCTCCTGGGGGTGCCAGAGAGATATATAAGAGGCTCCTCATCCTCTCTCCCCCTGCAACTCCTACTGCTTTCTGCAACTCCTACTGCTTTCTGCAATTCCCTCTCATCTTTTCTCCTGCCTGCCTGCCTGCCATGTCTCTTGTGCCTTCCTTCTTCCAACACAGCACTCCATCATCTGTGTGCATCTAGAGCAGAGAGAATACATATGCACCAGCAGCAGACACAATTTTCTACACTGAGTCCTAGCGGTGCCCCCTCCCCCCTACATTCTGGCACCTGAGGTGGCCACCTCAGTTCACCTCATGATAAGCCCAGCCCTGCGACCAGGTGGGAGATGGAAATTGTGGGTATGTTTAAACTAGAGGCACTAGAGAGTTGCTCAGGACATTACACCAGATGAAGCCACTGGCCTAACAAACCAGGAAAGAGTAGTCGTCTACTGCAAAGTGGTACCAGCCTAAACAATATTGCAAACCCTTGTCATGGTCCTATTAAAAGTCTGGACTAACAACAAGTCAAAATAACGGAGAAGGTTGCTAGGGGAGCAAAATTTTCAGAAGAAGCAAGGTCAAGCAAAACATTCAGGTTTTACAGCAGGAGACTGAGGTGTATTTTTCCTTACATCAGAACTACCATTTTACTTATAGCAGGGTTCTCAAACTTCATTGTACCGTGACCCCCTTCTGACAACAAAAAATACTACATGACTCCAGGAGAGGGGGCCAAAACCTGAGCCTGCCTGAGCCCCACTGCCCCAGGAGGAGGGGGCAAAGCCAAAGCCCAAGGGTATCAGCCCCAGGTGGGGGACTTGTAACCTGAGCCCTGCCGCCCAGGGCTGAAGCCCTCTGGCTTTGGCCCCACGCCCCATTAAAATGGCGTCCCAACCCACAGTGTGAGAACCGCTGAGTTATAGTAATCCCCTGTGTAGATTTTATCTTTCCTTTTAGGGCTCACATGAAAAAGATACAGGAAACCTGCCTTGATAACAGTTCACTATTTTGCCTATGGCAGGATAAAACAGGACACTCATGCTGATGCAAACACAGATTTCATCAGACACAAGAAATCTGGCACAGGAGAATGCTTTGGAATAGCATCTTCAGAGCCTTTATACAGTGATACCATGGTGTTGCTTTCCAAAGCCCACTCCATGCTTACGGGGCGGCACTGTGTAGGGTACGTATAGCTACACACCACAGTGAAAAGCTGACTGTGTGCACACTGTTGTGTGTAGCTACACACGGCAGTGAAAGGCCGTGGGACACTATGCTGCTAAGAATAGCAGGGTAGAGGTGGGAGGCATCTGCTTGGGAGTCTAGAGAGCCATGTAAATAGGGTATATACCTTAAGGTTCTGGCATGTCTTTACTCATGCTAGCAGTCTCACTGTCTATCCTAGTACTTATACGTGTGCTAGCCAGGAGTGCAGTATATGCACTCTACATGGCACTGGTAGCATAGACACAGCAAGGGTACGTTAACAGAGAAAAGAATAGTGTTTTTCAATCAATATACCTCAGCTGAATTAACTTAACTTGCTCTAAGTCAACAACATGGGAGACAGATTTCAACTCCTTCTAGCCCTTGTCTACATACAAGAGCTATACTGTTTTAACTATACCAGTGCAGTTAAGTGGTGTGATGTCCCCTAGCGTAGATAGTTATACTAGTATAGAAGTGCTTATACTGGAATAGCTTATTCCACTATGGGAAGGGAAATAAGATATACTGGTGTAAGGCACTTTTATACCTGTATAACCACATCCATACTAGGGGTTGTACCAGGATAACTATTTTACCAAAATAAATTTTAAAAAACACCAAAAAAAAAACAAACAAACACCACCACCAACCCCCTAGCCAACTAAACTTCACATGTACGTAGGCCAGGCCTAAGACCATTTTAGACGGTTGCACTGTAGGCTAGGCCAAGGGTGTTTAGGTGAGTTTTCAACTGAGTTAAGCTAATTCAATTACAAATATTTTTGCTGATGTATACGTGGCCTCACTGGCATGATTAACATGGCCTAGGTCAGGAATAAGAGGACAAAGACAATGCCATTAAGAAACCCTTAATTTTACTTTCCCTTTTAAAATAATAATTAAAAAACCTAAGTGAGCCAGTAATTCAGAGCACCTCAGCAACACTGAGCTAGTCTGAATGGAGTATTCACCAAAACTGGAATGTTTCCATTCCTCTCCACTTCCTCACAAACATCAACATTCTCTGTCGGCCAAACATCTTTCACTAAAAACATCCATTTTCTGTCACAAGAGCCTTTAATTAGTAACCCCTCAATTTTATCTTTTAAAATTCCTTTAGAAAAAAGTTTCTACTCCCGTACTGATATTTGGGAGCAGTTTGGGGGCTGATCTGAGAGCATCAAATGTGACAGGAACTACTGCTTCTGCCCAACTACCTGCTGCTTTGCTACTTCTGAGCTTTGCTACTTCTAAGCAGGGGTGGCACTAGGTATTTTGCCGCCCCAAGCACAGTGGGCAGGCTGCCTTCGGCGGCTTGCGTGCGGGAGGTCCCTGGTCCCGCGGATTCGGCGGCAGGCCTGCAGGTGGTCCGCCGAAGCTGTGGGACCAGCAGACCCTCAGCAGGCATGCTGCCGAAGACAACCTGCCTGCCGCCCTCGTGGAGTGGGGGGGAGGAGAGAGAGAAGGGGGGCAGCCAGGGCTTCAGCGAGGCACTTGCCACGTGGCCCCTCCTGCCACACCACCTGCCTGGAGGGCTCTGTGCCACTCTGGTCGGCTGAGAGGGAAGGACGCGGGCTGCCCTGTCGAGTATGCTGCAGGGTGCTCCCCCTTCTCCACCCCCTACAAGCTCGCTGGAGCAGCAAACCAAAAAAAAAAAAAAGGGCGGCTGGAATGTCACCCCATGGAATCTGCCGCCCTAAGCATGAGCTTGCTCAGCTGGTGCCTGGAGCCAGCCCTGCTGGGATGTATTTGCAGGAGTGTTGTAAACAAGACACAAAAAGTAATTCTTCTGCTCTACTCCATGCTGATTAGGCCTCATCTGGAGTATAGTGTCCTGTTTGGGGCACCACATTACAGGAAAGATGTGGACAAATTGGAGAAAGTCTAGAGAAAAGAATAATTGTTCTTCTTAACCTCTGAGGCTAGGACAAGAAGCAATGGGCTTAAAAGTGTAGCAAGGGAGGTTTATGCTGGACATTAGGAAAAAGTTCCTAACTGTCAGGGTGGTTAAGCACTGGAATAAATTGCCTAGGGATGTTGTGGAATCTCCATCACTGGAGATTTTTAAGAGCAGGTTTGATAAACACCTGTCAGGAATGGTCTAGAATAATACTTAATCCTGCCATGAATGTGGGGGACTGGACTAGATGACCTCTTGAGATCCCTTCCAGTCCTATGATTCTAAGCATCTCTCTCAAGCTGCCCAGGCCCAAATGTGGGACACTGTGCGAGACAAAGACCCAAAATTAGGGACATTAAAAAATAACCCATTGGTGCAAGGAGTGGGGGAGCACACACTTTGGACAAAGGCATCCTTTAGAGGAAGATCTATTATTGGGGTTTCTCTATATCCAATAAAGAAAAAAGGATAGAAGTTGATATAGTACTGGTAGGAACTGAAGAGAAAACAGTCAAACGAAAGAGTCCCATTCAATTACATCACATGAAGGCAAACAACAAAATAATGACAAATTTGATAAGTGCTTGAATATTAATGCTTGAAGTCTAAATACTAAGATGAGTGAACTTGAATGCCTGGTATTGAATGAGGATATTGATGTAACAGGTATCACAGAAACTTGGTGGAATGACAATAATCAATGGAATGACAATAATCAATGGAACATGGTAATAAAGGGTACAAAACATATAGGAATGACAGAGTAGGTTGCACTGGTGAGGGAGTTACACTGTATGTGAAAGAAAGCACAGAGTCAAATACAGTAAAAGCAAATCAAACTATACATAAAATCTCTAGAGAGAGAAATTTCAGGATTAATAAAAGCATAGCTCTAGGTATATACCTCCGACCACCTGACCAGGATGGTGACAGAGAAACAAATGCTGAGGGAGATTAGAGAGGCTACAAAACAGAAGATCCAATAAATAAATAATGAATAATAATAAGGAATTTCAGCTATCCCTATATTGACTAGGTATATACTCATTCCCATATGCATAGGTAGACAAAATTTCTAGACACTATTAACAACTGCTTCTTGGAACAGCTAGTCCTGGAACCCACAAGGGAAGAGACAGTTCTTGATTTAGTCCTAAATGAAGCACAAGATTTGGTACCAAAAGGTGAATATAGTTGACCCACTCAACTATATTCACCACGCTGTAATTAAATTTAATGTTGTGGGGAGGAAAATACCAAAGAAACCCACCATAGTCGTATTTAACTTCATAAAGGTGAATTACACAAAAATTAGGAAGCTAGTTAGGTGGAAATTGAAACCAGTCACAAGAGTGAAATCCCTGCAAGCTGCATAGAAAACTTTAAAAAACAACAACAACCCACAACAGAGGCTGGAACTAAATGTGTACCCCAAATAAACAAAAAACAATCACCAGTAAAAGAACCAAAAAACAAAACAAACAAACAAAAACGCCATCATGGATAAACAGCAGAGTAATAAAGGCAGTTTGAGACAAAAAGGCATGCTTTAAAAATTGGAAGTCAAATCCTACTGAGGAAACTAGCAAGAAGCATAAACTATGGCAAGTCAAGTATAATTACGCAGATCAAAAAAGAATTTGAAGAACAAACTACCAGAAGAACTCCAGTGAACAGCAACTTTAAAAAAAAATTGCATCAGAAGCAAGAAGCCTGTCAAACAATTATTGGGGTTACTAGATGATCAAGATGCTGAAGGAACACTCAAAAAAGACCAGGCCATTGCAGACAAGCTAAATGAATTCTCTGCATCCATCTTCATCGGAGAGGATGTGAGCAAGATACTCACACCTGAGCATTCTTTTTAGGTGATGGATCTGAGGAGCTGCCTCAATCGGAGGCAAGAATAGAGGTGGTTTGGGATCAAATTGATGAATTAAACAGTAATAAATCACCTGGATCAGATGATATTCACTCAAGAGCTGAAAGACAGACAGACAGACAGAACCACTGTGGCTAAACAGCAAAGTAAAAGAAGCAGTGAGAGGCAAAAACGCATCCTTTAAAAAGTGGAAGTCAAATCCTAATGAGGAAGATAGAAAGGCACATAAACACTGACTAACAAAGTGTAAAAATACAATTAGGAAGGCCATAAAAGAATTCAAGGAACAGTAAGCCAAAGACTCAAAAAGTAATAGCATTTCTTTTTTTTTTTTTTAAGGAACATCAGAAGCAGGAAGCCTGCTAAACAACCAGTGGGGCCACTGGACGATCGAGGTGATAAAGGAGCACTCAAGGACGATAAGGCCATTGCAGAGACACTAAATTAATTCTTTGTATCGGTTTTCACAGATGAGGATATGAGGGAGATTCCCAGATCTGAGCCACTCTTTTTAGATGACAGATCTGAGGAACTGTCCCAGATTGAGGTATCATTAGAGGTGGTTTTGGAACAAACTGATAAATTAAACAGTAATAAGTCACCAGGACCAGATGGTATTAACCCAAGAGTTCTGAAGGAACTCAAATGTGAAATTGCAGAACTACTAACTGTAGTCTGTAACCTATCATTTAAATCAGCTTCTGTACCAGATGACTGGAGGATAGCTAATGTGATGCCAATTTTTACAAAAGGCTCCAGGGGTGATCCCAGCAATTACAGCCTGTATGCCTGCCTTCAGTACCGGGCAAACTGGTTGAAAATATAATAAAAAAAAATATTTTCAGACATATAGATGAACATAATTTGTTGAGGAAGAGTCAACGTGGTTTTAGTAAAGGGAAATCATGTCTCATCAATCTACTAGAAATCTTTGAGGGGAATCAACAAGCATGTGGACCAAGGGGATCCAGTGGATATAGTGTACTTAGATTTTCAGAAAACCTTTGACAAGGTCCCTCACCAAAGACTCTTACACAAAGTAACCTGCCATGGGATAAGAGGAAAGGTGCTCTCATGGATTGGTAACTGAATAAAAGATAAGAAACAAAAGGTAGGTATAAATGGTCAGTTTTCAGAATGGAGAGAGGTAAATAGTGGTGTCCCCCAGAGGTCTGTTCTGGGACCCATCCTATTCAACATATTCATAAATGGTCTGGAAAAAATGGGTAAACAGTAAGGTGGCAAAATTTGCAGATGATACAAAACCACTCAAGATAGTTAAGGCCCAGGCAGACTGCAAAGAGCTACAAAAGGATCTCTCAAAACTGGGTGACTGGGCAATAAAATGGCAGATGAAATTCAATGTTGATAAATGCAAAGTAATGCACATTGGCAAGCATAATCCCAACTGCACATATCAAATAATGGGGTCTAAATTAGCTGTTACCACTCAAGAAAGATCTTGGAGTCATTGTGGGTAGTTCTCTGAAAACATCCACTCAAACAGAAAAGCAAACAGAATGCTGGGAATAATTAAGAAAGGAATAGCTAATAGGACAAAAAATGTCATATTGCCTCTATATAAATCCATGGTATGCCCACATCTTGAATACTGCGTGCAGATGTAGTCACCCCATCTCAAAAAAAAAAAAAAGATATTTTGGAATTGGAAAAGGTTCAGAAAAGGGCAACAAAAATAATTAGGGGTATGGAGCATTTGCCATATGAGGATAGATTAATTAGACTGGGACTTTTCAGCTTGGACAAAAGAGTGACTAAGGTGGGATATGATAGAAGTCTATAAAATCATGACTGGTGTAGAAAAAGTAGATAAGGAAGTGTTATAACCTTCCTCATAACACAAGAACTAGGGGTCACCAAATGAAATTAATAGGCAGCAGGTTTAAAACAAATAAAAGGAAATATATCTTCATACAATGCATAGTCAACCTATGGAACTCCTTGCTAGAGAATGTTGTGAAGGCCAAGACCATAACAGGGATCAAAAAAGAACTAGATAAATTCAAGGAGGATAGGTCTATCAATGGCTATTAGACAGGAATGGTGTATATAGCCTCAGTTTGCCAGAAGCTAGGAATGAGCGACAGGGGATGGATCACTTGATGACTACCTGTTCTGTTCATTCCTTCTGGGGCACCTAGCACTGGCCACTGTCAGAAGACAGGATACTGGGCTAGATGGACCTTTGGTCTGATCCAGTAGGGCCATTCTTATGTTTTTGCAATTTCATATTTAAGACTATCAACCGTGGCATGTAACCCATTGCTTAAATCAGCCTCTGTACCAGATGACTGGACGTTCCAGGGGCAATCCTGGTAATTACAGGTCGGTAACTTAAGTACCAAGCAAAGGGGTTAAAACTATAGTAAAGAATGAAATTAGCAGACACAACAGAACACGCTATGTTGGAAAAAAGTTAACACAGCTTTTGTAAACTGAAATCCTGCCTCACCAATCTATTAGAATTCTTTGAGGGAGTCAACAAACATGTGGACAACAGTGATCTAGAGGATATAATGTACTTGGACTTTAAGAGCCTTTGGTGAGGGACCTAATCAAACTAAGCAATCACAGGATAAGAGGGAAGGTCATCTCACTGATCACTAACTGGTCAAAAGACAAAAAAACCAAAGGATAGGAATAAATAGTGAGTTTCAGCAATGAAAAAAGAGGTAAATAACAGGGTCCCCCAAGGATCTGTATTGGGACCTGTGCTGTTCAACATATTCATAAATGATCTGGAAAAAGGAGTAGACAGTGAGGTGGGAAAGTTTGCAGATGATGCTTAAATTACTCAAGAAAGTTAAGCCCAAAGCTGACTGCAAAGAGTTACAAAGTGATCTCACAAACCTGGGAGACTAGATTACAAAAATGGCATTTGAAACACTATGTTGATAAGTGCAAAGTAGTGTACACTTCAGTTGGAGATTTAAGTTCCAGCCTCAGGTATACATAGTCATGCTCGCTCTGATTGAGCTAGCATGCTGATAACAGAAGTGTAGCCCTGGCATCAGGAATGGTGGGACAGGCTAGCTACCGAAGTGCATGCCTAGAATCTCTGATGGGATCATATTTGGGGTGGCTTGCCTGTCCTAACATTCACGCCACTGCAGCTACACTTCTATTTTTAGCATGCTAGTTCAATCAGAGCTAGTGTGGGCATGCCTCCTTGAGCTTGACGTTATACCTCCAGCTCCAGTGTAGACGTTAGTTTCTATTTGGGGCTCTCCTCTGTTTCTTACCTTGTGATTGCCAATGGTAGTGGGAGCGATGGCAACCGCCCCATACTCCAGCACCCAGACTTACCACAGAGCTTGGATGTACAAAGAATGAATCTACTACTGGTGAGGAAGGGCAGAGAAGTGGTGGATGAACTAGGGTGTTGAAGGGGCTGCTGCAACTGGCAACAGTGGGGACGAATGGAGGAAAGCCTGCGGGCAGAGGTGACACAACAGTCAAAGCTTTACCACTGAGGCACTATCCCCACTTCGAGAACAACCAAAGACATTAAAAGTAAAATAAACAGAGCCCCTAGCACAGCTGCTCTAGTGCCCTAGTCTGCATGGTTATATAGGGCATCCAAGGGGCTCCAGAGAAGCAGCAGGACTTCATTTAACAGCACTGAGGAGTCTTAAAAATTCCCTCATTCAAGTTACAGAGCCACAGCTCAAATTTTCTACCTAAACCACAACAGAACAACCTACAGGCCATACTCCCTTGAGGTGGCATCATCTCCGGGCATAGAGGGCTCCTGTAGTGTGGCAGGTGGGATGAGGATGGGCTGTCTCTCTTGCCACTACGACCCTTGCTGCTTTGTTCTCTAGTTCCTGGCTTTTCAGCTTCCCCATACTCTCGTCCCTGAGCTTCTTCAGTCAATGAGACCATGATAATGCAGAGGATAGAAGGGGCAATAGACTTCCCTGATTAACATTCTGGCCACCGCTGCTGATCAGAAGATACTATCAGTTGTCAGAATCCAGTACATTTCTGAACGAAGCCAACAACCAGCAGAGCACCTTAGGAGCCAGTGCTGTACTGGACAAGTCATGGCAATAGGAAGGTCAGCTGAAAAAGCACAAAGGGCTGCCCCATGAACCCAAACTAGTGTTTATAACCAAGCTCTATTTAGATCCGTGGCAGTGTCTCATTGCAACTGTAAAGTGATATGTGGACAACTTGACATTGTAGTTTCTGTATAGTTAGGTGACATCTCAGCCTGTCAGATGCCAGGGACAAGCCGGGAGGGCTCCCTGGGAAGCCAGTCAGGGCAGGATTTAGTTCCAGAACCCTAAATGCTACACTTTAGTCTGCTAACGTCCTTCCTCCTGGTTAGAGGCTTGTCATTGGTGTATGAGCTTTGCCCTGTAATTATCCCATGCAGTGTATGTTTGTTATAATTCATTTTATTAATCAGTTATAAGGAGCTTAATTTATATAAACTCAAGCACCATAAATCAGTCACAGTAAATAACACCGGTTGTATCTGACACTCTCCTGATAACCTTTGTATGGCCTCTTGTGCTTGACCATCTGGGTTACATTTACACAGGTTTGCCACTGACTTGTTTTAAGATGGGGGTCATGTCACTTAAGCACTCTGTTCATGCTTTGATTTCAGTGGGACTACTCAAGAGAAAGGTAAGCAGGATTTGTCCCTAAAGGGTTCTTAGCTATCTCAGTGCAGCAAGGCTACATTAACATATAATATAGAATCAACATGTTTAAGTTTTCATCACACAACCAAATGAAAGAGGGGAGAAGTGTCTAGAGGCCTATAAGGAATTAAAGTGTCAGGGATGCAAAGCTGATTTTGAGAACCTGAGGGGAAGGGGAAAAGGGAAATGTTAGCATCAGTCATATCATTTAGGCCAGGGGTCGGCAACCCTTCAGAAGTGGTATGCCGAGTCTTCATTTATTCACTCTAATTCTAATTTAATTCGCCTGCCAGTAATACATTTCAATGTTTTTAGACAGTCTCGTTCTATAAGTCTAATATATAACTAAGCTATTGTTGTATGTAAAATAAATAACGTTTTAAAAATGTTTAAGAAGCTTCATTTAAAATTAAAATGCAGAGCCCCCAGACCAGAGGCCAGGACCCGGGCAATGTGAGTGCCACTGAAAATCAGCTTGCATGCTGCTTGCCTACCCTTAATTTAGGCAAAACCTTGTATTGATGCAGCGCTTCCCAGTTCCCATGGTGAGTGAACCATCTTGATATACCATTACAGAGAGTGTAGCAAACTCGCCCATCACCCAAGGAGGAGAGATGCCATAGCAGTGCCTCATCCCCACACCTCAAGGCCCCTGCTTCACTGTCTTGCGCCTCAGAAGAGGCAGAGGCACAAAGGGAGCAGTCCCTGTAGTCCAGAGAGCAGAGGGGCTGTAATTATACCTCATTTCTGTATAGAAGTGCAAGGCAGGAGTCCTTGCACCGTCCCCTCCTTGAGCACCTGGACACAATCTAGTCCCTATGCACCTGCAGCAAACAGTTTATAATGAGCTAAATCAAATGCATTTCTTTCCAGACAAGGAGTATGTCTGACTTGCCTTCAGTTGTTGGAGGAGAAAACTGCTGTATCTACATATCAAGGACTCTTGCCACTTGTATGTCAGACACTCCAAAAGCTACATATGAATTTGTTTTAAGGACTTAGATGTGTTTTGGAGAAGTCTTACAATTTCAAGAATTGTACATGCCCTTCCAATAGCATAATTAAATCATTTCATAATAAAATGAGAACTCCTGTCACATGAAACCCACTCGCTTGGAACATTCCATGTACATTTTGGCTGCAAAGCCTAGAAGAAGTGCCTAAAATCATATGTTTTATATATGCAAGTCCACAAATCAGAGAATTACTTTGTATCTTGTTTCTGTATTAGCACTGCTATGCTCACTTGCACATTTCAGGGTGCTTTATCCCCACCCCATTTTGTGAATCTGGTCCAGTCTGGAGCCAGACTAGAAATATAGATTGTGCATATTACATTTGGATGAGCAGCTCTTGTAAAGAGACTATAAGAATACTGCAAATGATCCATCTACAGCTGCAGATTTTTATCTATCATCTGTCAAAGCACATATAAGAGGATTAGCCTAACATTTGTAATGTCACAGTTTTGTATAACAGGCTGCCTAGAGTTTAGAGACCAGGATTAGAAATCCCCAAATCGTATTCCTGGGTCTGCCACTGACTTGTTTTAAAATGTGGGTCATGTCACTTAAGCACTCTGCTCATGCTTTGATTTCAGTGGGACTAATCAGGAGAAAGGTAAGCAGGATTTGTTCCTGAAGGGTACTTAGCTATCTCAGTGCAGTAAGGCTACATTAATGTTTGTTAAATTATTGCAATCCAAGGCTCAGACACTGCTTTCAGTCCACAGAATCATAGAAGATTAGGGTTGGAGGAGGCCTCAAGAGATCATCTAGTCCAACTTTCTGTTTAAAGCAGGACCAACCCCCAACTAAATCATTCCAGCCACGGCTTTGTCAAGCCAGCCCCTAAAAATCTCTAAGGATGGAGATTCCACCACCTCCCTAGGTAACCCATTCCAGTGCTTCACCACCCTCCTAGTGAAACAATTTTTCCGACTATCCCACTTAGACCCCCCCCTCACACTGGAACTTGAGACCATTGCTCCTTGTTCTGTCATCTGCCACCATTGAGAACAGCCAAGCTCCATCCTCTTTGGAACCCCCTTTCAGGTTGTTGAAGGCTGCTATCAAATCCCCCCTTGCTCTTCTCTTCTGCAGACTAAATAAGACCAGTTCCCTCAGCCTCTCCTCATTAGTCATGTGCCCCAGACCCCTAATAATTTTTGCTGCTCACCGCTAGACTCTCTCCAATTTGTCCACATCCTTTCTGCAGTGGGGGGCCCAAACCTGGACATGATACTCCAGATGTGGCCTCACCAGGGCCGAACAGAGGGGAATAATCACTTCCCTCGATCTACTGGCAGTGCCCCTATTTATACAGCTCAATATACCATTAGCCTTCTTGGCAGCAACGGCACACTGCTGACTCATATCCAGTTTCTCATCCACTGTAATCCCCAAGTCCTTTTTCTGCAGAACTGCCACTTAGCCAGTTGGTCCTCAGCCTGTAACAGTGAATGGGATTCATCCATGCTAAATGCAGGACTCTACACTTGTCCTTGTTGAACCTCATCAGATTTCTTTTGGCCCAATCCTCCAATTTGTATAGGTCACTCTGGACCCTATCCCTACCTTCCAGCGCATCTACCTCTCCCCCCAGCTTAGCATCATCAACAAACTTGATGAGGGTGTGTCATAACCTTAGTCCCAGATTTGGACCTTAGCGTCCAAAATATGGGGGTTAGCATGAAAACCTCCAAGCTTAGTTACCAGCTTGGACCTAGTACTTGCTGCCACCACCCAAAAAATTAGAGTGTTTTGGGGCACTCTGGTCCCCCTGAAAAACCTTCCCTGGGGACCCCAAGACCCAAATCCCTTGAGCCTCACAACAAAGGGAAATAATCCTTTTTCCCTTCCCCCCTCCAGGTGCTCCTGGAGAGATACACAGACACAAGCTCTGTGAAACTACACAGAGTGACTCCCCCTCTCTGTTCCCAGTCCTGGAAACAAAAAGTACTTTCCTCTTCACCCAGAGGGAATGCAAAATCAGGCTAGCAAATCCAACACACACAGATCTCCCCCGCTGATTTCTTCCTCCCACCAATTCCCTAGTGAGTACAGACTCAATTTCCCTGAAGTAAAGAAAAACTCCAACAGGTCTTAAAAGAAAGCTTTATATAAAAAGAAAGAAAAATACATACAAATGGTCTCTCTGTATTAAGGTGACACAATACAGGGTCAATTGCTTAAAAGAATATTGAATAAACAGCCTTATTCAAAAAGAATACAAATCAAAGCACTCCAGCACTTATATTCATGCAAATACCAAAGAAAAGAAACCATATAACTTACTATCTGGTCTCTTTGTCCTTACACTTAGAAACAGAAGACTAGAAAGTAGAAACTACTTCTCCAAAGCTCAGAGAAAGCAGGCAGACAGAAAACAAAGACTCAGACACAAACTTCCCTCCACCCAAAGTTGAAAAAATCTGGTTTCCTGATTGGTCCTCTGGTCAGGTGCTTCAGGTGAAAGAGACATTAACCCTTAGCTATCTGTTTATGACAGGGTGCAATCAAGCCATCGCTCAGATCATTAATGAAGATCTTGAACAAAACTGGCCCCAGGACCGACTCCTGGGGCACTCTGCTTGATATTGGCTGCCAACTAGACATTGACCCATTGATCACTACCCATTGAGACCGATGATCTAGCCAGTTTCCTATCCACCTTAGAGTCCATCCATCCAATCCATAGTTCAACTTGCTGGCAAGAATACCATGAGAGAGCGTATCAAAAGCTTTGCTGATGTCAAGCTATATCATGTCCACCTCTTTCCCCATATCCATAGAGCCAGTTATCTCTTCATAGAAGGCAATCAGGTTGGTTAGACACGACTTGCCCTTGGTGAATCCATGTTGACTGTTCCTGATCACCTGCCTTTCCTCCGAGTGCTTCAAAACGGATTCATTGAGAACCTTCTCCATGATTTTTCAGGTGACTGAGGTGCGCCTATAGTTCCCCAGATTCTCTTTCTCCCCTTTTTAAAAGATGGGCACTATATTTACCTTTTTCCAATAGTCCAGTACCTCCCCTGATCATCACAAGTTTTCGAAGATAATGGTCAATGGCTCTTCAGTCACATCAGCCAACTCCCTCAGCACCCTTGGATGCATTGGACTTGTGCATGTCCAGTTTTTCTAAATAGTTCTTAACCTGTTTTTTCACCACTGAGGGATGCTCATCTCCTCCCCATACTGTGCTGCCCAGTGCAGCAGTCTAGGAGCTGCCCTTGCCTGTGAAGACCAAGGCAAAAAAAGCATTGAATCAATATGCACCACTCCCATGGGGAATTGTGCACATGGGTTGAAGACCGTCCCTTTCTACAGTACTTTCTAGCAAAGACTGGGAGTTCCATTTTGAAGGGTCATGAAAGCCATTGCTCTTATTAATGAAATGTTGCTCTCCTTGATACTCCCTTTGTCTCCTCCTCCCACTTGTGATCAGGGTGGATTTATTTAAGTCAAGGCAATTTAAATCACCAAGTGGAAATTCTCCATTTCAATCACTGATTTAAAATAAACTTTTCCATTTGCACTTCAGTTATTTCCTAAACAAAAAGGTACAGTATCATTGGTCAATATAACTTCTAAAACATGTTGATTTACAGCTAAATATAGCCTTTACACTAGATGCGGTGCATCTTTTTGTTAACTAGGAGGGTACACTATATACACACACACAATTTAGCAATTATAGAGTTTAATATTTTAAGATTCTTATTGTATATTTTTAGTATATTAGAAAATGGCAAATGATATATTGCTTATTTACTAGATTTTTTTTGTTCATGATCTGTATGAAGCTGCATTAGGGATGGTAACTGGAATTGATTTAATTAAGATAAATTTTATGTGCTATTTGATGTGTTTAAACAAAACAACCTTAAGTGTTTTGGATAAACTTCTTCTATCAAAACATGTTGCACATTTACAACTAGATGATTTATTAAAGGAACAGAGGGATTAACTGTAGTCAGTGAATTAAATTGATTATTTCAGGTCAGAGTAAAAAACTTTCAAATATGCCTAAGTGAAAGTGACTGGAGCTTAAGTGCCTATTTGCCTAAGTCTCTTGAAAATGAGACAAGAGTCTCCTAAATTACTTAGGTTGCTTTCTGAGGAGCATTTTTCATAAGGTTGTTTCATTCTGACAAACAGGCCTTGCCTCTCTTTGCTATACAATTTACATTTGGCATGGGCTCCTTTTTACCCAGAGGTACAGGAATTTCTTGAAAATATTTCCAAATAGGGTCTTTTGTGACCTGCACCCATGGCAGTCTCTTTCTCCTGTTCCCAGGTGTTGAAATGAACACTAGAAGCAGCACGCTGAAGAATGTGATCCCTTCTTCCCACTGTCTTCTGCTTTGCCACCAGAGGCACTCCTTTCTAGTGGCACATTCTGCTCCTTCTCCCTTGTTACATAACTCCCCCACCATCCCACTCTACCCCAATCTCCTCCCCCCAAAAGAAAGAATTAATTATCCAAGATTTCTGCTCATGCAACTCACATATCTTTTGGCACTGCAGTGTTGAGATATCGATGATTCCAAGTGGTTTGTATCTCTGCATACACAAGCAGAGACTGCACAAAGCCATTTACTTCAAGTGCCCAGAACCATCCATAAGGAAGAACTGGTAGTTAGTGGGCAGATGAGTTTTCCTCATGATCTGGAGAGTAAATTTCCACAGTGGAGTTACAAATATTCATAATTTGAGAACTGAGCCAATCAATGCTCAGGTAGGGAGAAGCTATAAAACAGGAGTATGAGACCACCCAGGTGGACTCAGTAGATAATCCTGAGGATGCTGTATCTTTCTTCATGTCGCTGTGTAATCCTGGAATAGTCTCCTTTCTATATGCCAGGAACAACTCCTTCCCTCACGGAATACTCCTTCTATTTCCCTTGGAGAGCTTTGTGCATGTACTCTGAACAGCCACTTGATTGCCAAAGACCAACATTCTGAACAAGCCAGAAAAAAAGGAAGCCCTAAAGAGCCAGAAGATGACTGCAGTTGAATCTGTGTGTCATGGCATTGACTCACCAGTAGGGGATTAGCTCCTTCCAGGTCTGCATCCCTCTTCTGCTGCTCATTGCACATTCTTCTTCTGGTCTGTCTCTGCAACCCCAGCTGCTCTTCTTCATAGAGGAAGGCCAAGTCACTATCCATATTTCCCACTTCCGGGGTATCAAAAGCCTTCTGCACCAGCCATCTCAAGCAGTCTTCCCATGCACTGCCCTGATGATGCCATTACATTAGTGGCCAGTAGGGGAACCCTGGCCTGCCCACCCACTACTCCAGGTTCTAGTCCAGGGACCCTACATATGGCAACTCTGGCCTGCTTCTCCTCAGACCCTGTTGCTGCTTCTCTGGACTCCTTCCTGCAGCTTCTGGCTCCTCCTGAGTGTATTGGCTCAAACATCCTCCTAGGGAGTAAGTGCAGACAAATGAACTCCATTGACCTTCAAACACAACTCCCCACTCCCAGGCAATAACTACAGCCTACTTTGGAACAGCTCCTTTCTGCTGTCAACTTCCTGTCTTTATAAATCCAACCCAGTTCTTCCCCTAGCTGGACTTCATCAGCAAATTAGGCCTTAGCACAACCTGGAGGGAAGCCTTAGCACAACCTGGCTTCCCTCCAGGTATGGCCTATAGGTTAATTAGCCTAATTTACCCCTGTAGGCCTTGTGTGAGATGGACAACTCACCACACTGTACTACTCAGTCATATTCACATTATAAATACTACCATGTTCTATGCAAGGTACAGAATGATAGGCAGAGGAACAAGGTCAAATACTTGCTTCACCCAAAGTAATAGGAACTGACTTTGTCAAAGTGAAAGGAGGAGCCCATATATAAATATGGTTTGATTAAGAACAATGCAGATTCAATGGTTATAGCAGAATGGGGAAAAAAAACACCTCACTTCATTATGCAAGCTAGATTTTCTATTGTTCTGAGAACAGTAGGAAAATGACAGCAAAATAAGGGCAATATTATCCTCTCTGATCCTCTAGCAAGGGGACAAGATCTATTTCCTGGAATACATAGGTTCACTGTATATTCTAAATTCAGTACCCAGAACTAGCACTGACAGTAATGGGAGCTCAACTCAGGGAATAAGTGAAGACTGCACAGGGGAAAGAGTCTGGGAATGATGAAAGAAAAGATCCAGAAAGCCGATGTGAAGGGAAGATAGTGATAATGATTTGTATTGCACTTGCTGGAAGAATAAGGATAATGCCCACTGGTTAGGATACTAGGATGTGATCTCCACGATCCAGGTTTGTTTCTCAGCTCTGCCACAGGCTTCCTGTTTGACCTTGGGCAAGTCACTTACTCTCTCCGCTCACCCTCCATACAACGGGAATAATAGCACTGCCTTACTGTATGGGGGTTGTGAGGACAACTACATTAAAGATTGTCTGGGGCTCACACATTACAATAATAGGGGATGCCTAAGTACCAAATATAACAAATAAGCTGCCAATTGGCTCATTGTATGCCCCAGTGTATAATGTTATTCTATTATTTGGTTTAAAAAACAAGACAGCAGAGTTAGTGCAAAATTAAGTTTGACAAGCAGGTCAGGACACAATAAAAATTAAACAAGTGCAACATTAAATCAGTCACACTTGATATTTTTGATACTCATCACATGAACTATGTTGTATCCATTTTTGTTAAGGACTCTCATTACCTTCAGTGAGAGGCCTAGATGCCAAATGAGGGCTGGATCTGACCCATGAACAAGATCTGATATCTTTTATTTATCCAGGAAAACAGGGATTGAAAATACTCCCTTTGTGACATGGCAATTAACATGAACCAAAAAAGGGAGTCCATTACACCAAAGACACAATTTCAAGCCCTCATCTGGGCTTCCGAGCGCACCGCTCTGCCTGCCTGTTGAAGTCTGAGCACTGGAGGCAGGGACAGTATTTTGTGTCTCATTCAGCCTTATCAGCAGATCTCAATAATTCCTTATTCCAGAGATAATGGTCTTGCAGAACCACTAAAGCCTGCTTTTGTACTGGCATACCTATATTGGTTAAAGTGTGGTGTTTATCAGTACAACTGTTTGTGTGAACACAGTTATACTGGTATAAACATTTCTTATACCAGTATAGTTTATTGCTATCTTCTTAGAAAGGAAAAAGTTATACCAACATAAACCATTTTATACTAGTACAACTTCATCCAAAGTATGTGGGGGTATTGTTTTAAATATATCAGCACAGCAAAACTGATCCAACTTGTCAGCAAATGAGGCCTTTAGCATCTTGCTTCCTTTTACAAATTCCACCATCCATTGCTCCAAGTTCTGGACTTTACAAGCTCCATCTTCAGCAACTGAGTTTATAAATTCCTGTAGCCAGATAGTCGTGCAGTTAACTAGTTACTCCCATATGCAAAATACATCCATCTTTTGAGTTTGTAGCTGACAGTTAATGGTATTTTCTACTGTGCACAGTCAGCAATGCATTTCCAAAACACTTGTAACTTTGCTTTTTCCGAGCAACATTTTTCTTCCATGTGAACAGCACACATACCGCCCATTAAGGCCAACTCATGAGCCAACTCTGAAAGGTCAAAATATTGATGTTTTTCAGTTATCTAAGCAAAGAAAATGATGAGATTCTTAAAAACAAAACAAACCAAATACATGCTGGTAAGTGTGTGTGTGTTTTTAGCCTCTGATAACTCTATTAAGGGGTTTTGCTCAAATGTAAAAATTTACCTTCACATAGAGACTCTAGCTTTGAAAAGAAGTCTTGGTTTTATTGCCATGGGATTTCTAGTAAGAAATAGCTACAATCTTTAAACAGTATAGGGAAAGCAGGATGGAAAAGATTTGGGAACCGTGATTACCCACTCAAGCATTTTCCCAAAAGAATAACTCCTCTTCCTCTTTTCTGCTGTTGACTCCTTAAAAGGCCTAGGTCGTTATCCCTTCATTGTATGCTAACTGCACCAGGGCTCTTCAAGAAGCCAATCCCAGTCTACCTAGCTGGCTTTCCTAGGGGAAGCTCACACCACTCTCCTGCCTTATTTGGGAAACCTTCACTCTGCAAGGTCTTGGCACAGCCTCAATAGCCGAGGAACCTTTTGCGGACCTGGAGTTTTGACAAAGATCGAGTGAGACAGGCCCTCAAATAATGAGTTCTTAGCTCTAGTGAGAAACAGAAATAAAGAGGGGAATGCACGCTACCACGGCACCGTGAGAACACCCTCATGGGACTGGAGTCCTGGCTGGGAGGCGAGTCCTTCTCCAGGAAGACCACAAAGGAAACCCAGGCAGCGAGAGACAGGCCCACAAACGAAACGTAAAAGTTTGCACATACGATGCACTAACTCCCGCACTTCGAAGCCAAGCGGGGCTGTGTTCCGCTCTGTTCCGCAGCCACTCGTGGCGCGTCCCCACCCCGCAGGGAGGGAAGGAGGCGTCGCCGTCCACTGATTGGCCTATAGCCTAATACATATTCAAATTAGCCAGCCCATTGAGCTTTCCAGGTAGTGCCGGACTTCCATCTCCCCGCCCCCGCGCTCCATATGCAGCTAGCAGACCCGCGGACTGGATCGGCTGCTGTTGCATAGTCAATCAGCCCCGCCCCTCCAGGGCTGCCTGGGGGAGTGGGAATAAAGTCAGATAGCGGATCTGGCAGCAAAAGGAAAACGAGGGGGAAAAATACTCGCAAGAAAGTTTCCTGCTAACTTTGCAGCCGCGGCAACAGCTATGCCCGTGCGGTGCGGTGCCTCGGGACTAGGGGGGCTTGGATCGCCTTAGGGAGGGGAGGGAGGGGGAGAGACAAAAGTGTGGGGCTGGCCGGATTAAAGCAAAATAAAGAGCAGCACCCCTCCCCCTAAGCGAGAAGAACCCAGCAGAAGCGTGTGGGGTGGAGAAAACATCCTGGGGAGAGCTGACCGGAGGCAGTGAGCGAGGAGCGGAGGGAGGGGGCACAGAGAGACCCAGGCAGGCGGCAGAGTTCGGGGGAAAGATGAGCTTGTTGTCAGCCATAGACACCAGTGCTGCTTCTGTCTACCAGCCTGCCCAGCTCCTCAACTGGGTCTATCTGTCGCTGCAAGACACCCACCAGGCCAGCGCCTTTGATGCCTTCAGACCCGAGCCCTCTTCTTCTCAGCACCCCGATCTCAGCTACACCAAGAACAGCCCGGAGCTGGGCTCGTCCCTCAATTCCAGCTATCTGAACAGCTTCTTCCAACTCCAGAGGAACGAGGTAGGTGCCTTTCCCCCCGTGCCTGCCGAGTGGGATCGCTAGATTGGGTTCAATAGTTTCACACAGAGTCTGAGCTGAGCCAGGAGGGGGGACAGTCTCTCTGCGGCCAGAGGAGCCGAGCTGCAATCTGTGATCGCTTTGCAAAAAAATCGCAGAAAGTTCACTCTGAAATTTAGCCCCAACCGCCATGATGTTTGAGAAGTTTTTCCCATTTTTCTAGAGTTGGATTCCTGTTTTTTAAACAAAAGCTGTCCGGACCAAAGGGAGCCTTTGCTTTTAATAGTTTTTGTAAAGTACAGGGGGAGTACTTAGGAGCTGGAGAAAGAGTTCCCTTTTTTTAAGTCCGCGAAAAATAATCAGTGCAGGTTCTTTAACCAGTAATCCTGGTTTGTCGCTCCAATTTCGGATCTTGCCCTAAACCCTCAGTTTTGTTGGAAATGGCTTTTTATTTTTCCAACCAGTAAAAATGCAACTTTAGCCTGTAACTTTCTGCTGTTACTGATGTTGCCAAGTCTGCGCAAATGAACCGTGCTCGGCATTGTGTTCAGATGGGAATTCAACCAAAGTTGTAACAAAGTTTATTTCACTTTGAGGTTGGGGGGTGCGTGGGGGAAATTACCGTTTGCTTCTGTGGGGGAGGTATGGCCTATATTTAAATTTTATATATATTTAAACCCCCTCCCCCCGGAGTGTGCTCGGCACACAACTTCTGTTGACAATCTGGTAAACGATTACACTGATTTATTTGCATTGCTATCACGGAGCTGAACCAGATACGGTAGAACAACTAATAACAGGAGGGGGTGGGGGAGGTAGAGAGAAGGGGAAAGGACAGCAAATACATTGTAACATTTTAAGTGAGTGAAATTGCTGAAGTTCAAACATCCCTCTCATGCTTAAAAATAGGACTGGAAATAAACTGGTAATACAGGATAACATTGTTAGATACAATGTTTAAATAAATACCTTGCAGATGGTAGAACTGAACATTTTAATCAATAATGATGGGAGACTGAAAACATTGGGATTGTTTACTTTAGAAGAGAGGTGATGAAGGGATGTGATAAAAGTACATAAAATAATGGTCTACAGCAGAATCTTGTGTTCTCCTTGTTAATACCACAAGAAAAAGGGAACAGTCAATGACATTAAAAACTGATAGGGGAAATCTGTTGTGTGGGGGAAGTATTTAAACTGTGGAACTCACTGACACATGGAATCCCAGAGGCCAAGAACTTAATATTTAAAAAGGGTTTGGCAATTTATATGGGTATCAGGAATATGGTAAAAATTTGTTAGAGATATAAAACCTCCTGTTTCAGGTTTTAAGACCCTCTCTAATTACTAGCTATCAGAAGAACTCTTAAGGTGGTATCATTCTTGCACTTTCACCTGATGCTGGCCACTGTAGAAGACAGGATACTGGAGTAGATGGACATTGAGTCCAATGCACTATGGCAATTCTTAGGTAATGGAGTTTCAGAACATTCCTGAAGCCTAGGAACAGGTTAAAATGAGCTCCCACTTTAAAGTATAGGACTCTTTTTTATTTTGGCACAAGGACCAAAGCTAAGGAATCTTCAGTTAAAGTCAGCAGCCAGTTTTTGGCATAATTTTATTAATGGGTTACTACTGATGCAATTAAGAACCACCACCAAGGAAACAAGTTTAAAAATCAGTCAGACTTTATTCAATAATGGAATGTTTTGCAGAAGCACTGCAGTCCCAAATGGACACGTCTGCTATTTTTCAAAGGAAGTTATTCAACATTCAGAAGTTCTATGTCCAAATTCTTATTCAGTGTAATTCCTTTAAAAAGGTAAAAAAAATGCAGAATTCAAAAGCACGTTCTGTTAGCAAAGTCATCAGGCTGTGGGAGTCAAACACAGAACTGCACACCTGTCAGTTCCAAGTTGACAGATATTGTTATTTTGCATTTGAGTTGCACACATTCTGGTTTCGAGACAGAGCTAAGAATTCAGAGTTTCAGTCTTCGTAGACTTTCTCATTAGGGGGTTGATAACACTGTGCAGCTCAGCATTTGCTAATGTTAGAATCCATTCTGTTCAGAGTCAGATATTTTCCCCCTAATGTAAAACTAGCCAACAGTAATGTGTGGCTGCAGCTAGGGAGCCTGGGAAATTCTGTCCCAGGAACAGAGCCCGTGGTGGAGATTTTTGGTCTTTCTAGGGTTCCCTCTTTCTGTTCCCACTGTATGATTTGTAACTAGGGTTTCATCCTTCTATCAGAAACATCACCCTCTGCCTTCTGGGAAATATTTCTCTCCAGTTCTTTCTCTACATCCAAAACTTACTATCACCAACTCTACTTCAAGGCTCAGTCCCTAGGTTTACTAGGCCACTTCCAGATGGCTGCTTCTGTTGTATGTTACAAACCACAACTTTATCAACCCTATCCAGTGGTTTAAGCATTAACCTGCTAAACCTAGGATTGTGAGTTCAATCCTTGAGGGGGCCACTTAGGGATCTGGGGCAAAAGTCTATCCAGGGATTGGTCCTGCTTTGAGCAGGGGGTTGGACTAGATGACCTCCTGAGGTCCCTTCCAACCCTGATATTCTATGATACCTTTGAATTCCCTCAGAATCATCTCCAGAACAATCCTCACTAAGCACTCATCGTGAGTCTGACAGCTACATTTACCTGTGCTACATGTCTAAGGCCTCCACTCAGGTAGGGCGCATGCAGGGAAAGGGATAGTTCAGTGGTTTGAGCATTGGCCTACTAAACCCAGAGTTGTGATCTGGGGCAAAAAAAAAATCAGTACTTGGTCCTGCTAGTGAAGGCAGGGGGCTGGACTCAATAACCTTCAGGGTCCTTTCCAGCTCTATGAGATATATTATTATTAGATGCAATTGTGTTTTACTCCTTTCACTCTTGTAACAACTTCCTAAAGCACTTCAGTCACATCAGCTGAGAATGCAAACACTGTACCAAGTCTGTAGGATTCAACATCCAGGTAACATGGAGCCATGATTCCATGAGGATACTTCATATTTACAGAGGATCAAGCTTGTTTGCAATTTTCACAAATGCATTCTCCTGCTTCTAACTGCAATAGAGCAGAGCACACAGTTGATCTGAGGCACTTTTAAAATTTCACATTAGTGTGTCTATTGTACTTGTTAATCAATAATTTGCACTTCTACAGCATCTTTCATTTAAGATTCACTAAAGAATTTAAGCATGCTGTAGCTCAAAAAAGCGCAAATCAATACACTTCTCCACACAGTCCAGAAGTTGGAAGCTTGAATGTTTCTTGGCAAGAGAGACCCCAAGAGGATTTCTTCCAATGTCATATTCTTAATTCTTGAAGTTCTAATGTCTGTTTTTGTCAACAGTTTCAAATGCCATTAAGTACATACTTAGTAGTTAGATTGTTTACAATTATTTTTGGGAGTAATGGTGCCGTATATTTCTTTTACATCAAGTGGGTATGTGTGATGCCTTTGGAACACAAATAGCTTTCCAAAGTTAAACTGTTAACTGTTTTTAATATAGTGCTTACTTTGGTTGGCGTTTTTATCTCCTAGTTTTGAACTGCCTTGGCTTAGCCACAGGCTGAGCTGTGACAATGATTGACGCATAGCTTATACACAATATTTGGAAAGTGACCTAATGAAAGGCCAAAATAGCAACAGATTGAGAAATGACAAGATCATAGGGAATATAATAAGCATGTGTACACCATGTTGTCATGCAGCTGAAAAATTGTCAGAGGAGAGTGCTTGGAAAAGTAGACAGCTCATGAAAAGTTGCTATTATACAGGACTTGCAAGTCTGCATGGCAGTGCCTGTGTATGTGACTTGCATACTGACCAAAGGAACTGGACAGAAAAAAGATGCAGGCATCCACAAAGTACTCTTGCACTTAACCAAGATTTTTGTCCTCCAGACTTTTTTCCACTACACTGGATGCCTTCTAGATAAACATGATGAATACAGCTGTTTGGTGCATAAAAGCCCCTTGTACCAACAAAAAGGCAACAATAAAAGGTTTAAACAGTACATTGACAATGAATGTTTTGTTCCAGCTGGGAGACTCATTTTACAAAACAGACCTGGTTTAAATAAAATTTTACTGGAGCATTTATTGCCCAAGATATGAAATAAAGGCATTTTGGAACACAACGATGCTATTGAACTCAACTTAACTTTCATTATAACCTCATTCTTTGGAGCCAAGTATTTGAAGTTTGTTGTAGGATTGCTTACAACTGATTTAATGTATTTGAGAGTCAGCCAGGTAACTGTGTCAGTAAGTGGTATAATTGAGAAACCTAAGATAATGGTGTGTGTAATCAGGTGCAGATTCACCCGGCGGCACCTCTTGCTGGTCATCTCCAGGAAGTAGTTCTTTGACCCAGGCGCATCCTCTGTCAGCCGATGATCCGCTGCTACTACTACTGGCCCCCTGTGTCCCTCCCAAGACTACAGTGCTCCTTTAACTGGGTTCTGCCCCCTGGCAGTACCCCCACAGTTCTGAGTCTCCCCCTCCCAGGGGAATCCCCACCCACTATCTCCACTTTGCCTCAGTCTTGGCTACTGCCCAGTCTCCATCTAACCCCTGTTCAGTGGGGCACACTGCAGTGTAAATGCCACTCATCACCAGCAAGGGGGGTTTTGGACCTGCTGCCTCTGCCTACTCATGGGCTGTCCCTGCAACCCAGTACCTAACAGGCCTTACCAGGCCTGCAGCCTGGGGCTTTCCTAGGCCAGAGCTCCCTGGCTCCCTTGGCCTTTCCCCTGCCCTGCTCCACTCCAGATACCTGGTTAACCTCCCTGCAGCCAGTCCCTTTTCTCTCTGAACACAGAGAGAGATTGTTGAGCTCCTAGCTCCCAGCATCTTACATAGGGCCAGCTGAGGCTTGATTGGGGTGTGGCCCAGCTGTGGCTGCTTCCTCAATCAGCCTAGTAGCTGCTTTCCCTGCCACAGCCCTCTTCCAGGGCTGTTTTAAGCCCTTCAGGGCAGGAGCAGGGTAACCACTCCGCTACAATATGGCAGACCATTCACTTCCTCACCCTTGTGTCCCGCCCGGACACAAAGTGGCGGGACCGCCTGCCACAACTGGAGGGTGAGGAGCCCCGGTGGGCCAGCCTCTACTCCACCCTGGTCCCAAGGCCCACTGGGGATATCGGTTGGCGGCTCCTCCATGGGGCCGTGAGCACGGGCGTGTACTTGGCGCGGTTTATTCCTGTCCCAGACACCTGCCCCTTCTGCGGCGTGAGGGAGACCCTGGCGCACGTGTATTTAGAGTGTGCCAGGTTGCAGCCCCTACACCGGCTCCTCACAGCCATCATCTTACGTTTTTGGTTACACTTTTCCCCTCACCTCCTTTTGTATGCACTCCCTATCCGTGGCCCCACGAAGTCCCGGGACCTCCTGGTCAACCTCCTCCTCGCCCTGGCGAAAAAGGCCATCCACGCGACCAGGGAGGGGAGGTTGGCCGACGGAGACTCCGGTGACTGTGGGGCTTGCTTCCGCTCCATGGTCCGATCACGCATCCGGGCGGAGTTCCTCTGGGCGGCGTCCACTGGCTCCCTTGACGCCTTCGAGGAACAGTGGGCGCTGTCCGGGGTTCTCTGCTCGGTGTCCCCGTTAGGTTCCCTCCTTCTGACCCTTTGACCTCACTCCTGTCCCTGTTCTTTTATTAGTTGTCCCCCGCACTCAGTGGGTTCTGTGGCCCTGTGGTTCCTCCCCTTAGGCTGGGGGAGGATCCTTTAGCAGTGGGCGGGCTTCGCCCGCCCACTTCCCAGACACCCAATAGGTACAATATGGCAGACCATTCACTTCCTCACCCTCGTGTCCCGCCCGGACACAAAGTGGCGGGACCGCCTGCCACAACTGGAGGGTGAGGAGCCCCGGTAGGCCAGCCTCTACTCCACCCTGGTCCCAAGGCCCACCGGGGATATCAGTTGGCGGCTCCTCCATGGGGCCGTGAGCACGGGCGTGTACTTGGCGCGGTTTATTCCTGTCCCAGACACCTGCCCCTTCTGCGGCGTGAGGGAGACCCTGGCGCACGTGTATTTAGAGTGCGCCAGGTTGCAGCCCCTACACCGGCTCCTCACAGCCATCCTCTTACGTTTCTGGTTACACTTTTCCCCTCACCTCCTTTTGTACGCACTCCCTATCCGTGGCCCCACGAAGTCCCGGGACCTCCTGGTCAACCTCCTCCTCGCCCTGGCGAAAAAGGCCATCCACGCGACCAGGGAGGGGAGGTTGGCCGATGGAGACTCCAGTGACTGTGGGGCTTGCTTCCGCTCCATGGTCCGATCACGCATCCGGGCGGAGTTCCTCTGGGCGGCGTCCACTGGCTCCCTTGACGCCTTCGAGGAGCAGTGGGCGCTGTACGGGGTTCTCTGCTCAGTGTCCCCATCAGGCTCCCTCCTTTTGACCATTTGACCGCACTCCTGTCCCTGTTCTTTTATTAGTTGTCTTCCGAAATCAGTTGGGTTTTGAGGTCCTGTAGATCCTCCCCTTAGGCTAAGGGGGATCCTTTAGCAGTGGGCAGGCTTCCACCCGCCCACTTCTCGGACCCCAATAGGTACAGTATGGCAGATTTGTATGTTGTTTTCCATACTCACTTTCAACAGGCTGCCTACCAAATTGGTACAGAATTTGATCATGTAGTGATAGCCATCATTATGTAGGGAAAACTTGACTTATCAAGTTCAGTGTCCGAACTCCAGCAGAGGCCAATACCTACACTTGAGAGGAAGCACCATGTCTTTACGATACACCATCATGTCTTTATGATACACAACCATTTATGCAGTGCTGTACATGGCACTGGAGAGAGGGGAATTCCTTCCAGTAACCTCTGCAACAGCCCTGCTACATCTGGTCTATTTACCGGTATTTTAACATGCATAACTGCAAGTATTTACTGATTATAACAGTGTAATTAGAGGATAATTTGATACCCTGTGACCTCCCAGAACAAACTTCTTACAGATAAGGAAGAACCAATTGGTAATGAGAAAACATAAGCTACATGAATTCACCATTGTAAGGAACAGATTCACCAATTTAGAAAGGCAGTTTATTTGGGGGGAGGTAATGGATGTCCTGTGGGAAGTAGTACTAACACCTATTGTAATGAAAGAATGCTAGATGGCTGAAGACCACCAGCCCATCCTCACATTAGTGAGGTTCTCAAGAGAAAAGGGCTAATGTTAATGAAATTAACAGGTAATATTAAACTGGGAAATGTGAATGACAGTGAGGACAGAGACAATACAAAGGTATTTGAGGCCCTGTTTGCTTAAAATCTATTTTTTCTACCTAAATATCAACTTAAGTTGCCTCAAATCAGTCTGTATGTGCCTAAACAGAGATTCAGGTGCCTAAGTGTGGCTAACAATATGAGCAGAAAGTAACAAAATGAAATTAAACTATCGTAAAAGGTAAGTACATATACACTGGGAAAAGATTCTCCCATGCACTGATATTCAGTGGGAGGAAGAAATACAGGCATGATGGAGACAGTAGATGAGATGCAAACTGAAAATGTTACATGGCAACAAAATAAAACAAAAAAGCCTTTGTAATTTTGACTCCATACAGACAAGCTTTAATTACCTCAGGGAGTAGGAAATAGTCCTGTATATCGTGTCAAACCAATCTGATAGCTTTCTTTGATAGGATAATGAGTTTTGTGGATAAGGAAGAAGCGGTGTATGTGGTATACCTAGACTTTAGTAAGGCATTTGATATGGTCTCGCATGATATCCTTATCAATAAACTAGGCAAATACAATTTAGATGGGGCTACTAAAAGGTGAGTGCATAATTGGCTGGATAACTGTACTCAGAGAGTAGTTATTAATGGCTCCCAATCCTGCTGGAAAGGTATAACAAGTGGGGTTCCGCAGGGGTCTGTTTTGGGACCGGCTCTGTTCAATATGTTCATCAACGACTTAGATGTTGGCATAGAAAGTACGCTTATTACATTTTCAGACGATACCAAACTGGGAGGGATTGCAACTGCTTTGGAGGACAGGGTCAAAATTCAAAATGATCTGGACAAATAGGAGAAATGGTCTGAGGTAAACCGGATGAAGTTCAATAAAGACAAATGCAAAGTGCTCCACCTAGGAAGGAACAATCAGTTTCACACATACAGAATGGGAACAGACTGTATAGGAAAGAGTATGGCAGAAAGACATCTAGGGGTCATAGTGGACCACGAGCTTAATATGAGTCAACAGTGTGATACTGTTGCAAAAAAAGCCAACGTGATTCTGGGATGCATTAACAGGTGTGTTGTAAACAAGACACGAGAAGTCATTCTTCCGCTCTACTCTGCACTGGTTAGGCCTCAACTGGAATATTGTGTCCAGTTCTGGGCACCGCATTTCAAGAAAGATGTGGAGAAATTGGAGAGGGTCCAGAGAAGAGCAACAAGAATGATTAAAGGTCTTGAGAACATGACCTATGAAGGAAGGCTGAAAGAATTGGGTTTATTTAGTTTGGAAAAGAGAAGACTGAGAGGGGACATGATAGCAGTTTTCAGGTATCTAAAAGAGTGTCATCAGGAGAAGGGAGAAAACTTGTTCACCTTAGCCTCTAATGATAGAACAAGAAGCAATGGGCTTAAACTGCAGCCAGGGAGATTTAGGTTGGATATTAGGAAAAAGTTCCTAACTGTCAGGGTAATTAAACACTGGAATAAACTGCCTAGGGAGGTTGTGGAATCCCCATCTCTGGACATATTTAAGAGTAGGTTAGATAAATGTCTATCAGGGATGGTCTAGACAGTATTTGGTCCTGCCATGAGGGCAGGGGACTGGACTCAATGACCCCTCGAGGTCTCTTCCAGTCCTAGAATCTATGAATCTGTAGCTCATCTTAGATTGTAAAATCTTTGAGGCCTTTGATTATGTTTGTACAGTGCCTAGTACAGTGGGGCTTGGGCCTCTAGGCATTACTATAATACAGATAATAAACTGTAGCTGAAGTGTTGCATTTGCTGTAGTTAGGTGGCTCTGAGCCCCTCATTCATTACCAGACAGATAGCCAAAATGGAGTGAGTTCAGATGATCAGAATGACTAATTGTACTTTTAGCAAAGCAATGACTAAAAGGCTGGAGGAATATTACTGTATATTAATATGTGAAGGATGTAAATAGTAAGCATTGAGAGAAATTACTTAGGTGGTACACAGAAGAAAGTGGGATGAAATTAAAAAAAAAGGCAAAAATCAAGGCAGAATATCAAGAACAGCTTCCCCATAGTAAAATCTAAAAGCTGGTGGATTAGCCTTCGAAGGGAACTGATGGGAGCCCCCTAGGTTGGGACTCTTAGAATTAAACTGGACTGTGCAATAGTAAAAACAGTGTAGGGACCTAACTTGTACTTGCAGGGAAATGGATCAGGTGACCTGTTATCCATCTCTCATTTCTAGGAATACCACACACTGACTTCATACTTTGTGAAGAGAGATTTCCTTTTCTTCTAAACTTATCAATTTTGAGGGAGATGGTAAGAAAGGAGACTGATGGATTTTCACTACACTCTTTGTATCTTCTGAACATAAGAACTGCCATATGTGATCATACAGCACTGGTCCAGTAAGTTCAGTATCCTGTCACTGACAGCAGATACCTCAGCTCAAGGTGCCAGAAACCCTTCAATAGGCAGTTCTGGGATAACCTGCCCCTAGGGTAAATTTTCTCCTGATTCCCAATAGAAGTTAGTTTATGCCCTGCAGCATGGGAGTATATATCCCTTCCAGATTTCGTTTATTTAAAATGGTTACTATTCTAAATCTGAATATCCTCATCATCCTTACTAATGTATAATCCCTTAAATATTTCAGTCAGATGTGATAGCCACAGCCATGAAATTTAAAAAGGTTGTTTTCAGAACTGCAGAGGTTTGGTTTAAGACAACAAAAATAAGTATTTTTATTCATGTCAAATGCTTGTCATCTGTGAAGCAAATGCAAGAATTACCATTAGAGCAATGTCTTCAAGGCCCTAACCATAAAGTACCAGATTGACTTCAGTAGGGCTACTCATGTGAGTAACAATTACTTACATAAATGAAGACAGCAGGACTATGCCTTGTGTTGGGCCATGGCAATAAGCCTCCTTGGCTGCTCTTCTCTGGAGAGCTTTTCAAATTTCAGCTATGCCCATAACCTGTCTGTCGAGCCAGAGTAGTTTAGCTCTCCTCTGTGGAAAAAGAAATTTAAACGGCTGTAAAAAAAACCAAAACAAAACATGTTTTCACCTATTTCCTCTTTAATCAAATAGATTTGCTATAATTTCCAGGGCAGTGTGTGTGTGTGTGTGTGTGTGTGTGTGTATATATATATATATATATATATATATATATATAAAATTGTGGATATATTATGTTTATAACCCCAGAGATATCAGTAAGATTTGTAATACATTAAAAAGGCATTTAACACTGAAACACAGTCTATAGACCGACACATAGGAACAGGCCCATGTGCCCAAAATTATACTTTAACAAAACATACTGTAATGGTGGTGGTCTGTTTCTTATGCTTGGTTAATTTCCTCATTGTCATTTTTCTCACTGTTGTTCATGTAATTACTGGTACTTGGGAACTGCACACTTGACACGATAGGCAATAGCTCAACAATCCCCTGCCCTCCAACTCCTTTAAGAATAATAGGAGATGATTAACCATCATTTTTTTTGTAAATTACAAGTAGTTTATGGCCATTTAAAGTAACAGTCAACTTTAATTCTAGCCAATTAAAAAAAAAGTTAAAAATTTTTTCAAGTACACCCTTCTAGTTACCATCGCCTTCTATTTTCTATTTCCCCACATAAACAGGGGAATCTGACAACACAGGTGAAAGAGTGAACCTGACTAGACACACAAAGTATTGTCAAATAAACAAAGCAATCAAACTGGAACAAAATAACTTTTTGACCCTAACTTTTCAATTCTATCATTTTTATCTGTTACTTGTAACAATAGGTAAAAAGTTCCAGAAGGAAGTGATTGTTTTATACTGACTGTGTCCCTTTAAATCTTTCCTTTCAGTAACCCTAGGAATACTGAATTTGCTCCCCCCAAATTTTTTAGATTCCAAGAGACCAATCCCAATAATGCAATTGGGGTCCAGTATAAAGTTTATTTTTAGATTTTCTTCATCAATTAATGCGTGTGAAAGATTCCATTTTCCACATTAAATCCTCTGTTTATCCACAGGCATTATGGGGAAGGAGCCAGGAACAGTGCAAGCTTTCCCCCTATTGCCCCCAGCATGCCCCAATACTCTTTAGAAGAGATTACCTCAAGGGTGAGAAGGTCAGATTTCATAGTCTGTTCAGTGCTGAATATCTTTGTTGAGTTTTTGAACGAAACTGCCAATTAGTGCTAAATGCAGTTGTAACTTCTGTAGTGTAATACAAACCTGAACAGGACTACAACCATTCTACTTATGCCACTGTGTAGGGTTTGGGATGGTAAAGGATTTTGGTCATTACCAACTCAGAGCACATTTAAAACAACAGTCTAGAGATAGAAGGCTCCATACCCATTAACAGTTCCTTTACTTCATATTCCTGTGTTGCTACTTTGTTGTTGTTGTTCTTGTGTAGTCTCCTATGAGATGTACCATCCAGCCATGTTAGAGGGAGGCAGTCAACTTCACTTACAAAAAAAAGAGAGCTTGAATGAGCATGTCCTGATTTAAAAACAAATCTCTTAAGAGATTTATAAGGGTGTGTCTGTTTCGCTGTTGATTTTCAGAAGGGTGTTTAGGATGGTGGGGCAAAACCACAGCCCCAAACCTGCTCAGAACCATCTTACCTCACCCCCTCTTCATATGTTTGCTGCCGTCAGTTCAGTTTCAGTTTTGCTGCTGCTATCTTGGTAAACACCATCTTACAGAATCTGGGAAGGAGCATGCATGCAAACACCCTAAGGAGCATTACATCGGGGTCAGGTCATCATGCTGCTGCATGAGACAAGAAGCACAAGTGACCAAATTACTTATTATGGCACATGCCAAGTCTTCCTTATTCTTAAAGTAATGCCAGAATTAACCAGCAGAGTAGTTTGGCTACTAAAAGGAAATCCTGCTTGTTTTACTCAGTGGAGTTATCCCACTGAAGACAACTGGATTCCTCATCTGAGTAAGAACAGCAGGACACAGCCCTAAATTGGTCCCACTGATTCCGAAGTAGCTTCAGCTGCAAAAGCCCTTCCTCTGTTGCTCCTTTATCCTCCCCGTTTCTGAAACTAGCACTGCTGAGTTAAACAGTGCATATGCTTTTGCTTCATTATCTAAGCAGTTAAAGTTTACTTACAGTTGGGCATTTACATCATGGCAACAAAGGAGACATCCATACAGTGTTCCATAGCCACTTAATATCACATCAAAGGATGAGCCACATTTGGAAAACTGGAAAGGGCAAGAGAGAGCAGAATTAATTGCAAAGCCTAATTCAGCTCCCAGGAGAATAATATGGAACCAATAATTTATAGTAAAGTTCTTATTAATTAGCTTTTGAAAAGTCAGCAGTGGAGAATAGCCCAGTTACATGTATTTTCAATCTGACTGGTGGAAAAATCATTGGCTAACTCATATAAACGATTTGGAATTTTACATTCCCAGAAACCCCTCATTGATGCAGCCTTAGCACTCATTTTCTGTCCCAACTCAGACTCCCCAAGATAAACCTCATAAGATTTTTTAGTTAGGTTTTTCGCACAGAATATATAACAGTATTTATCTTACCTTTCATTCCAAAGGACCTGAACAAGCTGTTATTGTAGCTAAGTATCATGGAGTGATCTTTCTTTCATTCTTCCTATGCAGATCCCTATGGGGTGGAACAGTCTACAGGAAAACCACTCAGTTGTTTAGAACAGCAAGCAAAAAACAAGTTTGCTGATGAAATAGCACAGGTAATTTGGGTAGGCAGGTAGGAATTTGACCAGGACACTTGTTAACATGCCTGTTCTTGTGGAAAGTAACATGGATCTCAAATTCTCAAAACCAGATATAAAACCAAGGTCCTATCTCTTCCAAGATATGAAAACTTCTCCCCTGTTATTGTAAATGTTGGGGTGTGAGGAGATGAATGAAGGGAAGGGTAAGCATGGGTAATATGCAGCAACTATCAGTAGTTGTACTGGTCCTCAGGAAGAAAAATGGACTTTATCTCTGCGTACTAGGCCAGGAATATTGCTAAAAAAAAATGTTTTCTGGTTCAAAGTTTCTGGGCAGTGAAGCAGAGAGGACACTTGATTTAACACAAGTACAATGATATTGGATGCTTCCTTAAAACTGCTGGGTAGTTCCACAAGACACAAAAGTTAGTATTTGCACTTCCCTCTTTATGTGAAATCTGAGAAGCAATTTGATACCCATTTTGCCACACTCAGGCAGTTTTAAGAGGACCCACAATGAAATGCTTACATTAGGCAGAGAATATTAGGCTTTGCTCCTTTGACATTATATGAAGGAAACTTTATTCAGCGATTGTAGCTCCTCTTGAACATGAAAGTATTTTGAAGTTTTGCAAAACTATTGAGAGTCAAAAAATCTAGAAAGATAGGATTTCACTAAATCTGATACGATTTAAGCAGATGATGTTTCATTAATGGCATGAGTTAGATAATGCTTTGACATGTGAGGTCAGTCTAATATTTCATATGATACAAAATATTGATATCTACTTACAGTGGAACCTAATTAGGATTCACCTGGGGAAGATAAGGTAGAGAACTAAGAGTCTGTGAATTTTTATTTTTAATGCCCTAACCTATCAGGTCTGGAAGCAGATGTTTCATACTCTTGGGAATCCAAGATTCTCAGCTTTCCAAGGATATGACAGTTGTTTCTAGCCTTGGTGGCTTGTGAGATATCACACTTTAAAACGGTCACCGGTCTTTCATGGCCTTTTTGTCACTGGTTAAGTCTGAATATGTATTAACAACTCCCAGATTTAGAACCAGAGAAATCTGAAATCCCTGCAGCTCTTCAGGTCCCATTGAACTGCTGAAACTTACTGCATGCTCTTTACAACTAAGGAATTATGTTCTGCACTTCTTGAGACTGATCGTGAGCGAACTAAAAGCATTCTGCATGGCTCACAAAAGCGCTGCAGTCTCTTTGACTCCTACAGCCTATTTTGAGGACTGCTTCTGCCTTGTAGCAGCTGCATAATGCTGCTTTAGTCATTGCATGACCACCTACATCCATAACCTTCAGAGGGCAAGAATCTGTGATTTTGCCCCATCTGACAACCACATAACGGAGCAACATCTTAAGAGGATGTGGAGGCTGGTTCTATCTCAGCGACCTGCCTGCCAGCCAAGCATTTTAGAGAGGCTACATGGTTCAGAGAAGGCTTTTCCCCAAGCTAACAGCTCCCACCCCTCAAACTCTCCAGAGGGTGGGTCAGTGTGTTTGCAGGGGGAGTCCACATTTTTTCAAGTTAGATTAACTGCTGGATAACCAGGGTACATGTCTCAGAGCCACGGACACCTTGGGCTGGATAGACCCAAAGCAGCAAAAGTTACTCTGTAGTTATCAGAAAGCTATTTTATTTACTGCATCTTAAATTGTGGGAAGCCAAGCAAAAAAAAAAGAAAAAAGAAAACAAACAAAAAACAGAACAAGATTAAGATGTAAATGTGCACTTTCATCCACACTTCCTCCCCCAGCACCCCTGATAATTAGTTTCCATTTAATAGGACAGACTTCATCCCTCCAACAGATATAGAAAATAAACCTAGATTTAAAAAAAAATCTTTAAAACCAACTTGAAAAGGAGACTGCTTTTTTATTAACATGTAAATTAAGTGTTCGAGAGAAATCATACGGTAAAGGGCTAGCTAACTTGGACTAAAACTATGCAAAAACTGGAGTTACCAAATTACAATTCCAGCCTACAGCTTCGTAAACAGTTCTCTTTCTCTGTGTGTTAATACAACATTTATCTTACTCAAGAACTGGCATTAAACCCCAAACATATTGTGAAGCTCAATCTGGCCGGACGATATATTGTTTTCTACCACTGATAGTGACCTGAGGTTTGTCTCTTAAACTTTGGCAGCCGTTGTACAGGTTGCTGTGCCAAGAAGGCATTATTAAATCGAAAGTATATAAACAAAACTGTCTCAGATTTATGGGTTAAATTGAACCGTAGCAAAAAGTTTAACCATCAGATAACTGCACAGGAGGTAAATGCCTTCCTTAGTGTGTCTTAGAGAGTAATTATTTTTCTTGCATTTAGAGTGTCAGAAGACCCACCAAACGAAAGGAAACCTGATCCTTGTTTTTTTCAGACTATAGGTCAAATTGAGACAAAATCTCCTGCAGTAAGCAGAGACGTTAACAGAATGTGACCATGGGTATTAAAGTGCAAAAATCAGAATATGTCCATCCACTCCCCATATCACTTTTTAACCTCACATCTTTGAACAACCTGTCTTGATACCCATAAAACTCTGTGCTTATTTTTAACAGAGTAAGGAGGCACTTTTGAATCAAGCTGTTGGCCAGAGGTCTAATATGTTGCAATCCCTCTCCCCGCCCTAAAAGGTCAGGAAGATTAGTAGTCTGTAACTTGGGGAGATTCAGCTGCACGCAGTCCAGAGACAGAAGGAATGAAAGCTCCTGTGGGGATGCGTAGCAGTAATTTGCAGTGTGAATGGTCTCCCTTGTCCCTAATATAGTGCTCATGTGTTAGAGCGTCTCTTCAGTATAAGTGGGCAGTTGTTTAGCATTCAGAAGATGAAAAGGCTCCCTGCAGAGCTTGGGACAAGAATTAGAAAGCTCCTCCAAGACTGTATATCTGACCAGTGGAAATCTTTATAGTTGCCTTCTCATCCCTTACTCCTACCCTGAGGGCTTTTCCCGGGGTTACTGCTACACTATAATGGTATTTGGGGCTCAGTGCTACTCCCACTGACAGCAAAGGGAGCAGGAGCAGGCCTTTAGGTAGCAAGGGAAGCTACTTGGACTTGTGAGACATTCTGAGTACAACAAAATTTGTCAGAGGAACCCCATGTAGTTTTGTGGCCTACTAGGCTGTGCATTTCAGTAGGCCCCCAACCTCCCCAGCTGTTCTCTAGCCATTGGCACAGATTTAGGGGAGTTGGGTGATGAAATCTCATGCAACTCTTTGCATGCCTGTTCACAGGATGCACAGAAGTGACCAGTCTTGGGTAGAATATTTAGCTAGTCTTCGCCAAACCAAGAATATCACCCCCTTTGATTTACAGATGAGGAAACTGAGGCAGAGAGGGATTGGGTGGCTTCCCTAAGGTTGCACAGTGAATTATCAGCAAATATGAGACTAACTTCCATGCCCTTGCTCAGTGCATTAGGCTATACTACCCCTCTAGCTCCAAGTCTGTGTCTGAAAGCACCATCCCTCTAGAGAATTCTTACAATTCCTCTCCTCAGGAAAGGTATATCTAATTAGACACTGGTCTAGAATTCCTTTCCCCTCAAGCTGAGAAGCTAAGGGGAGGAACAGCTGTCATAGTTTTGGGTCAGACAGTGGTGCACCAGATTTGATAAAATAAGCATCCGCCAGAATCTGAAGGTAGACAAGGCCTCCTCCTTTCACCCAGTTAAATTCACACCTTATTCACTTCTGCATTTCAGAATTCTGGAAGAGAGAAACTATGGGAAAGGCTATTGTCACAAGAAGCACAGCTCACTAAAGAGGTTCAGATCCAGATATTTAGGTACTTCTCTGAATCCAGACCTGCCAGCTTTCTGATAGACATCCCTTGGGATCTACAGTTCTTATGCAAAACTGTTTGCCTGAAAAGGACCTAATATATCATTTAACAAGGATGTTTAATACCAGCAATACAGCAAAGACAACATTTTACACTTTACTCTCCCTCTCCCTCACCAAGGCAGCTGGAGCAAGATGCAAAGAGTACACATCCTTCCCTGTGTCAAAGTGAAGGCTCATTTGGGGTTTAGAATTGTTCATTCAGATGGTTCCCTTCCCCAACCCGCCTTCTGTATTCATACTGACTATTTAAACTAAATATTAGTTTCAAAAGTTTCTGGAGGTAACAGACCACCAGTGCATACTTTTTTTAAAGGGACACCAGCACTTTGTTTTAATGTTGTGTACATCTTGGTTTTGCATGTAGAGCTTGTCAGGGATTAGGAAATGGAAGTCATACCTAGTGATCAGAGCAGAAGTCAGGGGCAGATGCCAGAGACAGGAGTCAAAACCAAAGCCAGGAATCAGAGATGAGGGTCAGAGCTGGTATTAGGAATCAGAGGCCCATGATCAGAACTGGAGTCAGAGCCAGGTTACCTGGAGTGTGTGAAAAGAAGAGCAGGGCTGGAAACAAACAAGCACAGACACTATCAGAGTCTTAGGGGAATGTTTTGAGTAGCCAATGCCTTGTTCCTGCTGCTGGTCTTAAGAGCAGGTCTGCTGATTCCCTCAGCTAATCAGGCAGTTTGGCCAATCAGGTATCTCAGTTGGGGTCCAACTGTTCTTATTAGAGCACCTGGGCATTAAGCTAGCAAGTAAGCAGGCTAGCTGTGGTTCCTTATTCCTGACAGAGCTTGATTTCTGTCTCATTCCATTTTCATACTCATCAAACTGATCATGCAAAGTGTGGGAGGTAGGACAGGCAGTTTAATGGGACAAATTGAATGTTGGTGTAACCCCACAGTTGTCAACAGAGTAAGGCCAGGAATGAAGTTATCCTTGTCTTATTTTGATAACTTTGTTTCTGTTGCTTAGATGCACAAGCAACAATCACATGTAAGTTTAATCATGTTAAGTTATGAAGAGTGGGGGGTTTTTGTGGCCACTGATTCAGGGACAGGAAATCCCTCAATGGTTAATTGACCTGCATCAAATTATTCCAAATAGAATTCCAGCTGAAATTATGTTCATTACAGTACAGCCACAGAAAAATGCCATCCTGAAATACACTTGAGAGTAATTGATATAGCCAGAGCCAGCAGCCAAAGAGAAACTGTGAAACTCCTTTAAAATGTCTCCCCTGGCTTTTTTCTCATCACTCCCCCAGTACCATCTGATTGGACAGACTCTTAATATGTCATTACTCAGGTGTTTGTAAGCAGGTCTGGGATGATAAGTAGCTCTCCTTCTACAGAATAAAGAGTGGTTTCTTTGGATAGGCAGCCTAGGGTACCTGTGTAAGTTCTATATAGCATTAGCCATAGAGGTGAATTTCTTCTGAAACAAAACCTTAAGGGTCAGTTAATCTAAAATGAGAGTATAGGCTCTAGCAGATAGGGCACCAGACTTGGATTTATGAGAGCTGGATTCTATCCCTGCCACTGTCTGGCTTTGTGACCATAGACAAGTCACTTTACCTCTCTCAATTGCTCTCATGTGTAAAAGAGGCTAATGATATTTGCCTTCTTTTCTTTGTAAAGGGATTTGAGACCTACAGTGAAGAGCCACATAAGAGATGGATGTTTTTATGGATAATTATTAGGGAATTACCTCAATCACCTCTTGAAATCACAGCACTTCCAGGAGTGGCGCAGTGATTTAGGGGTAATTCTTCAAGAATCTGGTCACTCCTTGAATCCTATTTAGTGAGTCCATCTGCCTGCTCTGTTAATATGTATAGAGTTCTATGATTTTACCAAGTAATGGAGTAAAATTTGGTGAGTAATTAGAAAGGCTGCTGTCTTGAAGCCCATACTGGAGAGCCAGGTCATGCAATAAATCAGGCCACACAGAGCTCATTGCATGATGGAGGCCTAAATCTTCATTCAGGTGCAAACATTCCTGCTGAAGTCAATGGAAGTTGTGTATGCTTATCTGGGGCCAGAATCTGGCTAAACCCAAGTAAGTGCTTTCAGCTCACGTATTGCCAAATGTTTATTACTACTTCTGAATGAGAGATCTTTTTAAAAAATCTCTATTCTGACACTTTTTTGGCCTTGATAGCTAACATATCCTATTTTATTATTCTAGCCTGTTTGAACTGCTGCAGTTATGGTGATGTCACAATTTCCATTAAAACCCCTATGTTCAGGGGTTTATTACTTGGCTATAAAAATTCACTGTCCACTGAAAATTGGCATAGGAAAATGGAATAATCTCAGCTATTAAGAAATAGTAGGTGCATAAAGTCACAGGTTTGAGGTGCTGTTCCCCATATGCCAGTATTTCCAAATAGCTCTTATTTTTTTGTTGGTAAAAACAAGTTATTTTGGCTGTTAGTCCTTGTTGTGAGCAGGTGTTATTAGGTGAAGGTGAGGACAGTTACAACTGGTGAGTTAGTTCATCCCAAGAGGCCACTTGCATGCACAAACCTTCCCATCAACAAGAAAATCCAAACCAATTTGAGCATCTTTTGGCATTCAAGACATGTTAGTATAATCCTTCTAACTTCTGTGACATGTTATTCATCAGTTTGTTGGTATTTATCATTTTCAGTGTATTAGAACATGACAAGTGACAGGAAAAAACTTGAAGCTCTTTATTCAGCCAACCACAAGCATCAAATAATCCAAGTGGAATGACTTGCTGCTTGAAATTAAGCATGTGCTTTAGTATCTTGCTGAATCAGGACAAGGATAACATATGACAAGTGTTTTTTGCTTTTCAAATTGTAGTTTATTTTTGTTTATAGTGGAACAGGTAGCACACTGGACTATATTTTGTAGGAAAATTAGTTTTGACATCTCACTACAGCAATTAAGTCAAGCGTGCAAAGAGATTGCCAGTATTGATTATAAAATGGGTTATTTAGTTAGGTGCTACTGGAGTTCCATATCAGCCTGGACAGCATAAATCAATGGTTTTTAATTTTCACCCCCCAGGTTTCAAACTGCCACAGTGCATTTGTAGTCAAATATACCAAGATATGAGTACTCAAATCCCACCCTTCAGAGCATAAGGTGAGCAGTGCAGGAGTCAGGAGGTATTTTACCGCACATATATCTTAGTGCACTCTGGTGGATGAGGGGGTTCACAGGCAGGGCTGCCCGAAGTGGGGCAATTTGCCCCAGGCCGCACAGGGGCCCCGCGAGCTCTGGCCCGGCAGCGATTCGGGTCTTCGGTGGCATTTCGGTGGCGGGGGGCCCTTCAGTGCTGCTGAAGACGTGGAGCGACTGAAGGGCCCCCCACCAAAATGCCGCCGAAGATCCGGACCGCCACCGGGTGAGTACAAGCACTGCAGCTCCCCCGCCTCGCCCTAGTCCCCCTGAATCCTCTGGGCGGTCCTGGTCACAGGATCCTCTGACACAAGGTTTGGCCTACTGCTGGGGGCAGGATGCTGACTTGATGGGGTCACTAGCCCAACGGAATAGGGAAAATCCTATGTTCCCAAGTGCCCCACTTTTTTTATTTTGAGGAAGCCATTCGAGCATGAGGGAATTGCTTCTCTCCATGCTGCTGAAAAGATGTTGGTGCTTCTCTCCAATGTCAGCTGAGGAATCAGCAGTAGTGGTTTTCAATATAGTTAATGGTGCAGCCTGGGGACAGATGTTTTAACCTTGCAGCAGCACTTCTACAATGCAATGTCCAGTTTCACTTCTATCTCTTTCTGTATAATCAGATCATTGCCCTGTGGAAACTGTATTCTTATGATGTTGCACTGTAACTTCCCTCAGCACTCACATTTTCACTGAAAAATCCTGCTCTCACTCCTTCTCTGCTACCTGGGCTGTCGGAGAGCGGCTCCGATGATCTCTCAGCAGTGCCAGTTCCAAAAGGAGTTTTCTCATACTCGGTGACCTAACAATATAAATGGAATTGTAGGCAAAGTTATTTGGTCATCTAAGTGCAGTTCTTCATGTACAGTAGTTCACATTACAAAAGCCATCATCCCAACTGGCCCTAATTGGACTCGTGCTAGTCTTGGAAGATGATTGAATGTACATGGAGACTGAACTGCAATCTCGTTCCTGGAAATACTCCTCTAGGTCTGATTTAAGAGAGATTAGTGGAGAAGGGGAGGGGATGTTTGCACTGCCACTGCCTGTGCTGAACCTGTTCTGCAGAAAAAGTATTTTCTCGTCTATAGAGCCATTAATCTAGAAGCATTCTCAACAGCTACAAAATAAGATACTATTGTTAGAAGATTTTATTTAAGAAAAATAAATACTATACCAAAGAGAGAGAGAGACACCCTGGCAATGGTTTACACTGATTACAGCATGGGTGGGCAAACTTTGTGGCCCAAGGGCCACAGCGGTGTGTGAAACTGTATGGGGGGCCAGGTAGGGAAGGCTGTGCCTCCTCAAACAGCCTGGCCCCTGCCACCTATCTGCCCACTACCACTTCCTGCCCCCCGACTGCCCTCCTCAGAATCCCTGACCCATCCAACCTTCCCTGCTCCCTGTCCCCTGACTGCCCTGACCCCTATCCACACTCCTGCCCCCTGACAGGCCCCCCCGAGACCCCACCCCCTATCCAATCCCCCTTATTCCCCATCCTCTACCCCTCCTGAACCTCTGCCCCATCCAACTGCCCCCAGGACCCTCTGCCCCATATCCAACCCCCTGACCCCTTACCATGCTGCTCAGAGCAGCATGTCTGGAGCCGTGCCTCCTGGCCGCAGCCAAACACGCTGCCCTGCATGAGTGCACAGCCCTGCCACCCAGAGCGCTGCCCGTGTGGCTGCGGGGGAGAGGAGACAGCAGGGGAGTGGTCAGGGACTAGCTTCCCTGGCCGGGAGCTCAGGGGCTGGGAAGGATGGTCCCATGGGCCGGATGTAGCCTGCAGGCCATAGTTTGCCCAACTCTGAATTAGAGAGAATACCTTCACTAGTCTTAGATCTATTTGGTGCTCTTTAAACTGGTCAGTACTTGAGGGAAACATTAGTAGTAGACAAGTCTTCTGTTTAGTTGATATGGTTAAGATGTCCAGATTTAAACTTTTCATGACATCCAAAGTTCTATTTCAAGAACTAGTATTGCACCGAACTCATGACTTGAGACGGAACATTCCTTTGGAACTTTGTACGTGTACTAGGAGAGCTAAGCAATATAATAGGTCTAATAAATCCCAGAAGAATGTTTGCTGAGAGTCTGTCCAATAGCCAGAAGTCATTGGAAATCTATGGCATCAAATGGCCTAACTGCTGTAGGCTGGCATAGGAATCAGAATGTGCTGGCAAGTCTGGACACTTTAACAGTTTACATAATCAAACAGTGGGAATATTTAAAGATATGGTAATTCTTCTGGGAAGTCTGATTAGTACCTTCTTGAATTTTGTTCCCAGGCAAGATACTAGATATAAACTTCAGCATCATCAGATTTCGTCCACAGAATGGGTTCAACGCAAGCACGCAGCAACAATGAAAGCTTCCCTTCCTCTGTCCTTGTGACTCAACCCTGAGCTGAGCGGGTACTTTAGATTCCTATTTACCCATTGTCCGTGCCAGTGAGACTTCTAACAAAGGAGGTCAGTGTGAGTTGTGTGACATGATCACTTACACAGTAAGAGCTGGCCTAAACCAGACCAGTCTGACACCACCACCACAGACCAAAGAGACATCTAATGGTAAATCTACTATTCAAAGTGGACCTGACTAACAGGTGATATGAGACAAAAGGCTTCAAATCTCATAACCAATTCTGAGCTGTTCCAGACTGTGAGCCTTTTTTTCTCCTAAACAGTTATGGATGTTTTGTAGCATATCTATATATTTTGGAAATAATCCTTCAAACCAGCAAAAATAGACAGCTACAGTCACATAGGATCCCACTTGCCCAATATTCGCAAGGGAGAGAACCATTCCCAGTTCCCCATGTGCTATCCCATCCCAGTCCTGCAATGTGCAGCAAAGACCTAAGTTCACTACTTGCCCTAGTGCGGTGTTGGGCAACCTGCAGCCCACACTGCTTCCCACAGCTCCCATTGGCCAGGAACGGCGGAAATGTGGACACTGGGAGCTGCAGGTGGCCATGCCTGTGGACGGTCAATGTAAACACACTGTCTCGTGGCCCGCCAGTGGATTACCCACTGCCCTAGTGTCTTCCACTTCTCAGTAAATTGTGCTTTTAAACTTTTACTTATTCGCTCCCAGCAACTTTGGATCATGAAATGGCTGCTGGGGAGCACAATCTGCCTAGTGTGCCAGGAGCCAGCACGGCAGCCATGTCAAATGGGGTGAGTCAGTCATAGCCTCAGTGGTCAGCAGAGTTGTATCTCAGAGGTAGCAGTGACAAACACTGCATAGGCTAGCTAAATTTAAGACTATAAGACCTTAAAAAATGGCCATATGGGCCAGACCAATAGTCCATCTAGCCCAGGGGTCTCAAACTCAAATGACCATGAGGGCTAGTTCATTGGCCCAAAGGACCCGCCCCTCGCTGCCCCCAGCTCTGCCCCCACTCTGCCTCTTCCATGAGGCCCTGCCTCTTCCCACCCCTTCCCTGACCCCATTCCGACCCCTTCCCTGAAGTCCCCACCCCAACTCCACCCACCAGAAGGTGCATGAGGTGTGGTGGGGGCTCAGGGGAGGGAGTTGAGGTGCAGCAGGGGGTTGGGGTGCAGGCAGGGGGCTCAGGGTGCAGAAGGGATGTGGGATGCGGCAGGGTTGGGGTATAGGGTGCAGCAGGGGGCTCAGGGCAGGGAGTTGGGGTGCAGGAGGAGCTTGAGGTTCAGGCAGGGGGCTCAGGGCAGGGAGTTGGGGTGGGTGCAGCAGGGGGTTGGGGTGCAGGCAGGGGGCTCAGGGCAGGGGACTGGGGTGCAGTAGGGGGCTCAGGAGGGGACCTATCCTCCATGAACCTATCTAATTCTTTTTTTTTAACCCAGTTTAGCCTTCACAGCATCCTCTGGCAAGGAGTTCCACAGGTTGACTGTGCATTGTATGAAGAAGTGCTTCCTTTTGTTTGTTTTAAACCTGCAGCCTACTAATTTCATTGGGTGACCCCTGGTTCTTGGATTATGTGAAGTAGTGTAACGGGGTGGCACTCACCTCTCATGAGCGCCCCCTAGCCAGGTGTGCATCTGCTCCTCTCTCAGTCTGTGGTGATCCCTGCTGGTGGTTTCTCAGACAGTTTCAATGACTCAGCCCTCCAGCCAAGTCACACACATAGTTTGAGGGCTTTCAACAAAACAAACCTCTTCTGGGATAAACAGTAAAGTCTTGGTCCGCAGTCTTTAAATAGTCCTGGTGCTGGTATCGAGCCATATCTTCCCCCCCGCCCTTCTCTTCCTCCCTGGAGGCAAATCCCCTTTCTAGCCCAAGCTCTCCAGCTGAGATGCTAAATAGGCTAGGCCCCCTTCCTGGGTTATATCACAGTTCCATGTTCAGTAAATTGCTACGTCCTCTCTCTGGGATTAGGTTCAACTCTCTTCTCAGGGAGTAATCTATTCCACCTGTGGCTGGTAGTGGGATACTGGCCCACCCACTACACCAGGTCATGACCCAGGGACCCTATGAATAGCAGCAATGGGCCACAGCTTACTTTTCAGCTGCTCACTATGCTGCTATGATTCCCTGACTACTTTCCTGTTGTCTCAGGAACTTCACCAACGCTTCACCCTTTACTGTAGGGCTGAAGTTTTGTACTCAACCCCAGCAGCCAGCCAAGAGCTCCTTCTTGCTCTCCCAGTCCCTGCCAGGAACTGCTCTGTCTGTGATCCTGCAGCTCCCTCAGCCACTCACACTCCTCCAGCTCCAAACAGCAACTGCCTGACTCTAGCTCCTTTTATACCGGCCTGCAACCCTCTTACAGTCTCCCCCTGATTGGAGACTGTACCCCCCCTCCCCATTGCAGTCTCCCCCTGATTGACCATGTCTCATGCAGCCTCTCTGTGCAGCTTGGAAAACTCCTCTACTACTTTTTTCCTGGGACAGGTGTGGCAGGACTCTGAGGTCTCTAGCAGAAGGGCCTCTTGGGCCTAGTCTACCCCATCACAAGGAGTAAATAACCCTTATTTTTTTGTCTACATCATTCATGATTTTATATAACTCTATCATATCTGCCTTAGTCATCTCTTTTCCAAGCTGAATAGTCCTAGTCTTTTTAATCTGTTTTATACCATTAATCATTTTTGTTTCCCTTCTCTGTACCTTTTCCATTTCTTATTTATCTTTTTTGAGATGGGGCAAGCAGTAGTGCATGCAGTATTCAGAATGTGAGCAAAGCATGGATTTATATAGCGGCATTATGATATTTACCATCTTATTATCTCTTTCCTAATGGTTCTTAACATTCTGTTAGCTTTTTTGACGGTCGCTGCACATTGAGTAAATGTTTTCAGAGAACTATCCACAATGACTCCAAAGATCTGTTTCTTGACTAGGAACAATTAATTTAGACCTCATCATTTTGTATATATAGTTGGGATTATGTTTTCCAATATGGATTACTTTGCATTTATCAACATTGAATTTCATCTGCCATTTTGTTGCTGAGTCATCCAGTTTTATGAGATCCATTTGTAACTCTTTGCAGTCATTTGGGATTTAACTATCTTGAGTAATTTTGTATCATCCGCAAACTTTGCCGCCTCACTGTATATTCCTTTTTCCATATAATTTACGAATTTGTTGAACAGCACTGGTCCCAGTACACATCCCAAGGAGACACCACTATTTACCTTTCCTTCCTTCTGAAAACTGACTATTGATTCCTATCCTTTGTTTCCTGTCTTTTAACTAAGTACTGATCTATGAGAGGACCTTCCCTCTGATCTCATGACTGCTTAGTTTCCTTAAGAGTCCTTTGAGTGGGACCTTGTCAAAGGCTTTCTGAAAGTCCAAGTACACTATATACACTGGAGTACCCTTATCCACACGTTTGTTGACCCCCTAAAAAATTCTAATAGCTTGGTGAGGCATGATTTCCCTTCACAAAAGCTGTGTTGATTCTTCCCTAACAAATCATGTTCATCTTTGCCTCTGATGATTCTATTCTTTACTACTGATGATTCTATTCTTTACTGTTTTAACCAATTTGCTGGTACTGGAGTTAGGCTTACTGGATTGCCTCTGGAGCCTTTTAAAAAATGAGATTCACATTAGTTATTCTCCAGTCATCTGGTACAGCAGCTGATTTAAGTGATAAGTTACATACCACAATTAGTAGTTCTGCAATTTCTTATTTGAGTTCATTTTGAACTCTTGGGTGAATACTATCTAGTCCTGCTTAATTTTTTAGTTTGTTCCAAAACCTCCATTATTGACACCTCAATCTGGAACAGTTCCTCAGATTTGTCACCTAAAAAGAATGGCTCAGATGTGAAACTCAGCCTCAAAGCCTCTGCTATGAAGACCAATGCCAAGAATTCATTTAGCTTCTTCACAATAGCCTTGTCTTCCTTGCATGATCCTGTAGCACCTTGATCATCCAGTGGCCTCACTGATTGTTTGGCAGGCTTCCTGCATCTGGTGTACTTAAAATTTTATTGCTATTAGTTTTTGAGTCTTTTGCTAGTTGTTCTTCAAATTCTTTTTGGCCTGCCTGCCTGCCTTGTACTTTTACACTTGACTTTCCAGAATTTATATTTCTTTCTATTTTCCTCAAGAAGATTTGACTTACAATTTTTAAAGGATGCCTTTTTACCTCTACTTGCCTCTTTTACTTTGTTGTTTAGCCATGGTGACACTTTTTTGGTCATCTTACTATTTTTTTTTTAATTTAAGGTATATATTAAACTTGAACCTCTGTTGTGGTGTTTTTAAAAATTTTCCATGCAGCTTGCAGGCATTTCATTCTTGTGACTGTTTTTTTTAATGTCTGTTTGACTAGCTTCTTCATTTTTGTGTAGTTCACTGTTCTGTGGTGGGTTTCTTTGTTATTCCCTCTCCCACCAAGGATGTTAAATTTAAATTATATTGTGGTCTCTATTATTGAGTGGTTCAGCTATATTTACCTCTTGGACCAGATCCGGTGCTCCACTTAGGATTAAATTGAGAATTGCCTCTCCCCTGGTGGATTCCAGCACTAAGTACTCCAAGAGTCATTAATGGTGTCTAGAAACTTTTTCTCTGTATCTCGTCCTGAGGTGACATGCTCCCAGTCAATATGGGGATAGTTGAAATCCCCCTTTGTTATTGAGTTTTCTATTTTTATAGCCTCTCTAATCTCTGTGAGCATTTCACAGTCACTAACACCATCCTGATCAGGTGGTTGGTAGTATATTCATACTGTTATGTTCTTATTCAAGCATGGAATTTCTATCCATAGAGATTCTATGCTACAGTTTGACTCAGTTAAGATTTTTACTGTATTTCATTCTATGCTTTCTTTCATATATAGTGCATTTTCCCCATCAGCTCCACCTATTCCGTCATTCCTATGTTTTGTATTGTTTTGTATTACCATGTCTCATTGATTATCCTCATTCCACCAGTTTCTGTGATGCCTGTTATATCAATATCCTCATTTAATATGAGGTACTCAAGTTCACTCATTGTATTTAGGCTTCTGGCATTTGTAAATAAGCACTTACAAAATTTGTCACTTTTTAGTTGTCTGTCTTCATGTTATATAATTGAATGGAACTCTCTTTTATTGACTTTCTCTTCAGTTCCTACCTGTACTTTTCTCAACTTCTATTATCTTCTCTTTACTAGCATATAGAGAATCCCTGTTAATAGATCCTCCTCTAAGAAATGTCTGCATCTGAACCGTGTGTTCCTCTGTACCTCTTGGCTTTCTTCCTGCCCTAAGCGTAAAAACTCCTCTATGACTTCTTTAATTTTACATACCAGCAATCTGGTTCTAGTATGGTTGAGGTGGAGCCCATCCTTCCTCTACAGGCTCCCCCTTCTCCAAAAAGTTCCCCAGTTCCTAATAAAGCTAAATCCCTCCTTCCTACACCATCATCTCATCCACACATTGAGATCCTGCAGTTCTGCCAATTTAACTGGTCCTGCGTATGGAACTGGAAGCATTTCCAAGAATGCTACCATGGAGGTCCTGGACTTTAATCTCTTGCCTAACAGCCTAAATTTGGCCTCCAGGAACTCTCTCCTACCTTTCCCTATATATCATTGGTACCTACCACTGGCTCCTCCCAAGCACTGCAGATAAGTCTGAGTATAAGTTTTGAGAAATCTGCAGTCATTGCACCCAGCAGGCAATTGATCATGTGATTCTCCCGGTCATCACAAACCCAGTTATCCATATTTCTAATGATCAAATCCCCCATTACTATTACCTTTTTCTTCCTAATAACTGGAATTCCCTCCCCCAAGGAGGTATCCTCATTGTGAGAGGATACCATGGCATCATCTGGAAGGAGGGTCCCAACTATGGGATCGTTTCCCTTCATTCCAGTTTGATGATATCCTTCCCAAGACTTCTGTCCTCCTCAGCGGCACAAAGGCTGTCAGACTGGGGGTGGGACCGCACTATGTCCCAGAACGTGTCATCTTGTACCTCTCTGTCTCCCTTAGCTCCTCCAGTTCAGCTACTCTGGTCTCAAGAGCCCACACTTGGTCTCTGAAGGCCAGGAACTCCTTGCACTGAATGCACACATACGCCACCTGGCCACAAGGCAAGTAATCATACATGCTGCAGTTAGGGTTAGGCTGTCCCCCTACTCTGCTGCTGGACTTCTGCCTATATTATTTTTACTCCTTCAACGTTTTGGGGGGGAAGGAAAGGTTGTTTATTGCCTTAATGTTAGGTGTATCCGGATCTCATGCTTCCTCTCTAAACTCCCTCACAAAAAACTCTTCTGTTTGATAGCTCCTCTGGTTGCTTAGGACAGTGGTCTCCAAACTTTTTTGATCGCGCACCCCTATCAGTAAAAGATTTTTGAGCACACACCCCCTACCGTGCCAAAGCAAAACAAAAAAAAAACCTTGGACTCCTGCCCGAACTGCTGAAGCAAAAAAAAAAAAAAAAAGCTCCTCCTGCCGGACACCCCCAAGGATCCTCTTGCGCACCCCACTTTGGAGATCACTGGCTTAGGAGCTAGCTTTTTAAACCCCTGTTCTCCCTCAGTAGCCTTGCCCCTGGTTAATGGATCCTAAAAGGATGGGGGATCAAAGCTTCATCAAGAAGCCGTCAGCCTTGCTCAGAAGGCTGCTATGTGCAGGCACTGCCCCCCGAACAGGCCACACAATATGCTAAAATCAAACAGTGAGCACACAACAAACAAACAAACTAACCTCAAAGGTCATGAAGTCATTCTTCCTTCACCTGGCAAACTCTCTCGCAAAATTCCCCAGCTTGCCACTCTTGTTCACTAACTCTGCTGGTCACTTAGAAGCTGGCTTTTTAAAGTTAAACAGGGAGCTACTCTGGGGAACTCTGACTGCTGTTGTTTCATCTGCCTGACTGTTTCAGTCCCCAGGCCTTGACAACAGCAGGTTCTTCTCCCATGGCATTTCCCATTGTTTCTAGAACTGGCTCAGCTCCACCAACAGATGACAGGGCACTACTAGCACTTTAGCCACTGTGTTGTCCAGATCTGTTCTGAGCAGGACTAGCTGACATCATGGTACAAACACCAGTGCCTTGTCTATGCCAGCATTCCCATCTTCCCTCACTGCCTTGAGATCTGAGCTGATACTAGCACCAAAAGGAAGATTTAGAGGGAAAGTGCAGCATAGACACTCCGAGCGAAGGGCCTATTGATTATCGCCAGATAAGTATGCCCAGTGGTTGGTGATGGGATGTTGGATGGGATGGGATCTGAGTTACTGCAGAGAATTCTTTTCTGAGTGCTGGCTGGTGAGTCTTGCCCACATGCTCAGGGTTTAGCTGATGGCCATATTTGGGGTCGGGAGGGAATTTTCCTCCAGAGCAGATTGGCAGAGGCCCTGGAGGTTTTTCGCCTTCCCCTGCAGCATGGGGAATGGGTCACTTGCTGGTGGATTCTCTGCAGCTTGAGGTCTTCAAACCACAATTTGAAGACTTCAATAACTCAGGCATAGGTTAGGGGTTTGTTATAGAAGTGGATGAGTGGGGTTCTGTGGCCTGCTTTGTGCAGGGGGTCGGACTAGATGATCACATTGGTCCCTTCTGACCCTAGAATCTATGAATCTATTTTATTTTTATTATATATAACATAAATTAAATTGTGTTGTTGTGTCAGCCTGTTCTTATTGCTGCCCTGTCTCCATTTTTAAGTAACTGGAGAAGCAAATTCAGATTTAGTGGTTCCCTAGTCTTCCTTTTGGCATGGGGATCCTGAAAGAGCAGCATAGGAGGTGGTCTCTGCCAAGCAAGGAGCAACCCACGTAAGATTTTCAAGTGTGTCCAAGTGACATAGTAGCCCAGATCTCATTTTCAAAAGAGACTTTGGCTCTGAACACCTAAATCACGTCGGCATCCTTGAAAATGTTACCCAACATGTCTGTGTGGACTTGAATAAGGAGGCTGGATAGGACTACAGGAGGGGTGGGCAAACTTTTTGGCCTGAGGGACACATTGGGTTTCAGAAATTGTATGGAGGACCAGTTAGGGGAGGCTGTGCTTCTCTAAACAGCCAGGTGTGGCCCGGCCCCTGTCCCCATCTGACCTCCCCTGCGTCTCGCCCCATGATGGCCCCCCCCCCATGGCTCCTGCCCCATCCACCCCCCCGTCTGTCCCCTGACCAACCCCGGACCTCCCACTCCCTGCTGCCCCATCCAATCCCCCCCTCCTTCCTGACTGCCCCCGGGACCTCTGCCTCATCCAACCACCTCTTTTCCCTGACTTCCCCCAGACTTCCCGCCCCTAACTGCCCCAGCTGCCCCATCCAACCACCTCTTCGCCCTGACTGCCTCCCCCCAGAACCCCTGCCCCATCCAACCACCCCTTCTCCCTGACCGCCCCAGGAACCCCCACCCCCATTCAACCCCCCTGTTCCCTGCCCTCTGACTGCCCCCACCCCTATCCACACCCCCGGCCTCTGACCACTCCCCGAACTCCCCTGCCCTCTATCCAAACCCCTCGCTCCCTGCCCCCTTACCGCGCTGCCTGGAGCACCAGTGGCTGGCAGTGCTACAGCCGCGCCTTCCAGCTGGAGCCAGCCACGCACAGGGTCAGGCCGGACTCTGCAGCTCTGCTACCCCAAGTGCTTGCAGCCCTGCTGTCTAGAGCACTGCACCAGCGGGGGAGGGGGAACAACAGGGGAGGGGCCGGGGTAGCCTCCTCGGGCAGGAACTCAGGGGCCGGGCAGAACAGTCCTGTGGGCCGGATGTGGCCCATGGCCCGTAGTTTGCCCACCTCTGGACTACAGCCATCGTTCTCACACATGGGGTCACCAAATATACAGAGTTAACTCTGCTTCTTATAGCTGAGGAATGCACTCAGTTAACAAGCACTTTACAAAATAAGTATATGAGAGTTCTCTGACCAGTGAAGAAAGCCACACAACCAGACAGAACCAGGACACAAGGGACTTGAAATCTGATTAGACGGTGCCTCCACACTCTGAACACAAACTTTTCTCAAATCAGGGACTTAAACTAAGATTTCAAAAGCTTCCTGCAGCTTAGATCCCCATGATTCAACTAAAACAAGTCAAAGCTTTGCAGAGTCATTGAGGGAAAGAGGCAGACAGGTTTTGCCAACTAGCATTTTCATCCTCTCCCAACCAGAAGACACTAATTCCTAACACCAGTTAACCCACATCCCTAATACAGCCTGATAGGGAACTCCTTAATTCCCACAGCTGGCCCAGCCCTCCTACCCTCACAATCCTTGTAATTAGGACATGCAGCTGTGGTCTTTCCTCTGCTTGCAGAGTGAGAGTTAACCCTCTCCCTGCCAACATTTGATGGATTCTATACATCTTGGTGCAGCTCAAAGGGAATTTTCCAGTGATAGGTAGTGTTCGGTGATTACAAGGTATGGTGGTCAGTATTAGACCACTGACTCACTGTGGGACCCAGGGAAAATTGTATGCTCTTTCAGTGATATTCACTGTTGCAGCAGAGGGTACAATGTGGTGTTAGGGGAGTGGCCAAGTAGGCACCCTCTGCAAGACCTTCATTGGCCTTGAATATGTCAGGAAGGGTAGCGCCTGCCTTCGCCAACATAAAATATAGTCATGAGGCTCCAGTAGCTCATGGATGGGGAATGGAAAGTGGCCACCGTTGCAATCTACAGGCCCAACCCAATGCCCATGGGAGTCAAATGAAGGACTCCTCTTGCCAAGAATGGGCATTGGATTGGGTCCTATGAGAAATAAAAACACCCATGTGCAGATTGTACTTCAGCCTCATGTCCTGCCCATGTGTTGCAGAGGACTTGCATGCGACTCAACCCAAGGAAGATCTGTGGCTTTCTCCAGTGGGTGGCAGGAGTAGAATTCTCACTCTCCATATGTAAGGTCACTGATCTGTAAAATGGGGATAATATAGATATTTCACAAGGCAGCTGTGGAGCTTAATTACTTAATTCACGTGAAACACTTTGAGAGTCCTCAGTCAAAATGTGCTATTAAAAACATTTTGTATTATTCCAAGTGTGTGTAAGTGAAAGTGGATACTCAGGAGAGAAGAGCTTCTTGAAGTCTCTTAATTAACAACAATTTGGGTTCCATGGCACTTCTCCTTGCTCTTACCAATCTGTTGCCAAGATTTTCTCATTCCTGTGGAATTCCATAATTCTAGAAAATAAATGCTGATGACTGTTGAAGTATCTTTAGTCACTTGATGACTGAAGCAGTTAGAACTTTTCAGTCACTTGTTGAGATAATTTTCATTTTCAAAATGTACAGAATTAACCACAAAGACAAAGGTCCCAATTCTTCAGTCACCAAATTTATGCCATGTGCTATTACACTAATGTAGCTCCTCCTGGGTTAAACTGGTGTAAAATGAGGGGAGAATCAGGTCCATCAGCTAAGTATAGATAGCGATCCCCAACTGAGATTAGGGCTCATTGTGTGGGGCATTGTGCAAACACACAGTACAGACTGTGCCACCCCAAAAAGCTTCCAGTGCAATTGGACAAGACAAAGGATGAGAAGGAAACTGAGGCAGAGAGAGTTGCAATGACTTTCTCACGGTCCCAGAGCAAGTCACTGGTAAAGTCAGAAACAGAATGCAAGTTATTCTGCCTCCCAATCCAGTGCCCTATATACTAGACCCTTCATCAGTTGTGTAAGTTGGTCACTTTTGCCTCTGGTGTGGCTAAAGGAGACTGCAAAGTGTGACACCACTGGCCTGTTGTTTGCACCTAATTTTCACTTGCATATCCAAAGCCACTGTCCTAGGATGCAGTGATAGTTTCAAATTATGCAGAAATCCATGTCTGAGTCACCCTCATTCAGCTATCCCTACGTGACTCCTTTATTATTTGAGCAACACATCAGCTGGAAAGAAATCCTGAATATCTGAGGTTCTCAAAGATTAGTGGATTCATTTTACAAACTCACTAAATCTCAGTTTCTAGCATCTATTTATTTAAAGGATTTTTTAATTCATTTTTTTGGCCCTCATTAAAAGTTTCTGATTGACAGCACTGAAAAAATATAGCCACAGAACAGGTCTGATTCTGGTTGCACATCAGTGTAAATTAGAAGTAACTCCACTGAATCAGTGAAGTTACAATATCCGGGGGTAGCCATGTTAGTCTGTATCCACAAAAACAAGGAGTCCAATGGCACTTTAAAGACTAACAGATTTATTTGGGCATAAGCTTTTGTGGGTAAAAAACATGTGTCCAAATACATCTGTTAGTCTTTAAGGTGCCACTGGACTCCTTATTGTTTTTGAAGTTACAATAGTTTGAGAGGAGAACCAGGCCTAATAAGTACAAGTGCAAATTCCTTACGTTACCCTGGCAAATGTGTCCTACCCATACTTTGGGTGGGAACAACTGTCCATGCTGTGGTCCTGTCTGCAGAACTGCCATGTCGCAAAACCCAGAGAAAAAGGTGTTTTTTATGTTGTAAAGCTCCTATCAACAAGTTACTATTCTGTTGTGCCCCAGGGTATTAAAGAGAATGAATACTTGTTATCATGTAAAAGCAGCAAAGAATCCTGTGGCACCTTATAGACTAACAGACGTTTTGGAGCATGAGCTTTCGTGGGTGAATACTCACTTCCTCAGATGCATGTAGTGGAAATATCCAGGGGCAGGTATATATATATGCTAGCAAGCAAGCTAGAGATAACGAGGTCAGTTCAATCAGGGAGGATGAGGCCCTGTTCTAGCAGTTGAGGTGTGAAAACCAAGAGAGGAGAAACTGGTTCTCCTTTGGTCATACCAAATGGACTAAAGGTAAAAAATCCACTGCTATCTACATACTACACAGACCACAGTGAGAGATTATGCCACAGTCTATCAAAAAAACTGAGGAACCACCTGATCAGCATCCTATACAGCAAACAGGAAAACATCAAAAAAGAGCTCTCTAACCTGGAGACTCTCATTAATAACCAAACTTCTACACAAACGGACTTCACTAGAATAAGACAGGAGATCTACATTACTCACTTCACCTCTCTACAAAGGAAAAAGAACTGTAAGCTGTCTAAACTCCTACCTGCCACATGGGGCCACAATCGTGGTACCCCTAACCCACCCAGCAATATTGTCAATCTATCCAACTACACACTCAGCCCAGAAGAAAAGTCTGTCCTATCTCGGGGACTCTCTTTCTGTTCTGCCACCCCCACCAACATGATACAGTTCTGTGGCGATCTGGAAGCCTACTTTCGCCGTCTCCGACTCAAAGAATACTTCCAGGACAACACCGAACAGTGCACTGATACACAGGTGCCCTCCCACCAACAGCACAAGAAGAAGAACTCCACATGGACTCCTCCTGAGAGTCGAAATGACAGTCTGGACCTATACATTGAATGCTTCCGCCGGCGTGCACAGGCAGAAATCGTGGAACAACATTGCTTGCCTCACAACCTAAGTCATGCAGAACGCAATGCCATCCACAGCCTCAGAAACCACCCTGACATTATCATCAAAGAGGCTGATAAAGGAGGTGCCGTTGTCATCATGAACAGGTCTGACTACCAAAAGGAGGCCGCCAGACAACTCTCCAATACCAAATTCTACAGGCCACTTCCCTCAGATCCCACTGAGGAATACACTAAGAAACTACAGCATCTACTCAGGACACTCCCTACACTAACACCAGAAGAAATCAGCATACCCCTAGAGCCCCGACCAGGGTTATTCTATCTACTACCCAAGATCCAGAAACCCGGAAATCCTGGACGCCCCATCATCTCGGGCATTGGCACTCTCACTGAAGGACTGTCTGGATATATGGACTCTCTACTCAGACCCTATGCCACCAGCACTCCCAGCTATCTCCGTGACACCACTGATTTCCTGAGGAAACTACAATGCATTGGTCACCTCCCAGAAAACACCATCCTAGCCACCATCGATGTAGAGGATCTCTACACAAACATCCCACACACAGATGGAATACAAGCTGTCAGGAACACTATCCCTGATGATGCCACAGCACAACTGGCTGCTGAGCTCTGTGCCTTTATACTCACACACAACTATTTCAAATTTGATGACAATATATATCTCCAGATCAGTGGCACTGCTATGGGCACCCGTATGGCCCCACAATATGTCAATATCTTTATGGCCGACCTGGAACAACACTTCCTCAGCTCTCGTCCACTCACGCCCCTTCTCTATCTACGCTACATTGATGACATCTTCATCATCTGGACCCATGGGAAGGAGACTCTGGAAAAATTCCACCACGATTTCAACAGCTTCCACCCCACCATCAACCTCAGCCTGGACCAATCTACACAGGAGATCCACTTTCTTGACACCACGGTGCAAATAAGTGATGGTCATATTAACACCACCCTATATCAAAAACCTACCGACCGCTATGCCTACCTTCATGCCTCCAGCTTCCATCCCGGACACATTACACGATCCTTTGTCTACAGCCAAGCACTGAGGTACAACCGCATCTGCTCTAACCCCTCAGACAGAGACCAACACCTACAAAATCTCCACCAAGCATTCTCAAAACTACAATACCCACACGAGGAAATAAGGAAACAGATCAACAGAGCCAGACGTGTACCCAGAAGCCTTCTACTGCAAGACAAACCCAAGAAAGAAACCAACAGGACTCCACTGGCCATCACATACAGCCCCCAGCTAAAACCCCTCCAATGCATCATCAGGGATCTACAACCCATCCTGGACAATGATCCCACACTTTCACAGGCTTTGGGTGGCAGGCCAGTCCTTGCCCACAGACAACCTGCCAACCTGAAACATATTCTCACCAGTAACTGCACACCGCACCATAATAACTCTAGCTCAGGAACCAATCCATGCAACAAACCTCGATGCCAACTCTGCCCACATATCTACACCAGCGACACCATCACAGGACCTAACCAGATCAGCCACACCATCACTGGTTCATTCACCTGCACATCCACCAATGTAATATACGCCATCATATGCCAGCAATGCCCCTCTGCTATGTACATCGGCCAAACTGGACAGTCTCTGTGGAAAAGGATAAATGGACACAAATCAGACATTAGGAATGGCAATACACAAAAACCTGTAGGAGAGCACTTCAACCTCCCTGGCCACACTATAGCAGACCTTAAGGTGGCCATCCTGCAGCAAAAAAACTTCAGGACCAGACTTCAAAGAGAAACTGCTGAGCTTCAGTTCATCTGCAAATTTGACACCATCAGCTCAGGATTGAACAAAGACTGTGAATGGCTTGCCAACTACAGAACCAGTTTCTCCTCTCTTGGTTTTCACACCTCAACTGCTAGAACAGGGCCTCATCCTCCCTGATTGAACTGACCTTGTTATCTCTAGCTTGCTTGCTAGCATATATATACCTGCCCCTGGATATTTCCACTACATGCATCTGAGGAAGTGGGTGTTCACCCACGAAAGCTCATGCTCCAAAATGTCTGTTAGTCTATAAGGTGCCACAGGATTCTTTGCTGCTTTTACAGATCCAGACTAACACGGCTACCCCTCTGATACTTGTTATCATGTAACTCCTGTGTAGGTGATTATGGGTTTCCTGCTGTTCTGAAGCTTCAGAATGGCAAATTGGGCTTCCTTTAGTTTTGATTTGCCGGTTGAAGAAAGTGGAGATCCCATGCAGGTGAAAGACAAAACTGGGTATTTCCTATTTATCAGGAAATGGTTAAATCACAGCAGTTTTCCCCAGATCTGTGCACTTCTTATTGTTTGACTTTAAAACTCAGGACACTATGTTTATTGTCTTATCAAACAGCCTGCAAATGAATGTTTACGTTTTTATTGGTGTTCGTTTCCTTTCTTTGCTTTCAATATAGTCCTTCCAAATAGTTGTGGACACCAAAAAATGTTCCTTTTTGTGGGTCACTCTTCAGCACTTTGCTTGGAAGCTCTAACCACTCCATGACTGTGGTAGAGTATCACATAAGAAAACAATCATCGCTTAGTGGCCAGGCTGGGATGAGTGAATTGCGTCGAGCTCAGTACTTTCCCCACCAATGGGATAACCCAATCCATCGTGCCATCTTTAGGCTTACAATCAAGGGGCCTCTGTATTAATGACCCATATATTGCTTTCACAAAGTATGCAGCCCTTCTCCTAATGAAAATACTCTATTCAAGTTCCTGCTGCTATTTTTAGCCTGCTTCTGTTCAGCTCACTCTTAGAAGAACCTTTAGCACAATACTGTATTTCTTTCTTTCTTTTTTTGCAGGCGCTGAGTAGCAGTCTGTATAAGAGCGCATCTCCCTATGGCTCCCTTAATAACATAGTGGATGGGTTAAGCTCACTTACTGAGCATTTCTCTGACCTATCCCTCTCCTCGGAAGCCAGAAAACCCAGCAAGAGGCCACCTCCTAACTACCTATGTCACCTCTGTTTTAACAAGGGACACTACATCAAAGATTGTCCACAGGTAAGTGATGTGTGATGGTCTGTAAGAGTTTTCACCGCACCACTCGTCTAATGAGACAATTTCCTGAACTTGACTCACTTTTCTTTTTCAGAGTAGCTTTGCAGAAATGTCTTGACAGTTTACCAGGGCAGGCCAAGGTTCTTTTCATCCACCTGTTATCATGGGGCCTGTTACCATGACATTTTACTTGTGTGTCGGCTCCACCTACCCATGGATGCTGGAACTAGGGATGCGGGGGATGTCGCCTCACCCCCCGCCTCGAAGTGGTTTCCATCATATACAGGGTTTGCAGTTTGATTCAATAACTCTCAGCAGCCCCACTATACAAATTGTTCCAGCACCTCTGCACCTATCCCAATGCAACCCCACCCCCAAAAAAACCTTACTCCAGACACGTGAGTGGGTAGATTTTGGCAATGATAAAGGTTGTTACTCTGTAATTTTCCATTTTGAAGATTAAGCTAAATTCATTTTAAAGCTGCACATTTCTTAGTTATCTTGGATATAACATTTAATAAAAAATATAGCAAGTAATGGAAGTACCCAGCACTAAACACTGTAAGGAAAAAGAAAATGCTATATCAGATGAAAACCTTAAGTCACTGTTGCAGAAACCCAAGTTCCAGGCATAGCTAGTGCAAAATGTCCCTTGCCTGGTATATGAGACGTTTATGCTACTTGACTAGAGTTCATGATGGTGCTTAGCTTAGCAGACTGCCTTTGCAATAGCAAAACTGGTAACATTATTTCCTTAAAGATGTGGGGTACAGTAACGTGCACTAAAACCGTATACTAATTTGCATTTCTCCTCTGAAGAGTCAAATCCCAGCATGCCAGGTTTTCCCATCTTCTCAGGTTTCAGTTTGGCATTACTAAAGTTTGCTGGTTCCCATAGAAGTAGAGACGGTTCAAACTTTTCCAACAAGCAATCTACTTAGAGTCCTGAGGCAAAAAAATGCTGATGGTGTTCCAAAAATACAGACGTGCACATTAGTGGCATCCTCTAGACCACAGTTTTCAACTCCTGGCTTCTTAACATGTAACCTTTGTTCTCTCAGTAAAATTGACTACAGTTGATGGCAGCTAGGGGTGTCAGACATATAAAAGCCAGAATTGCAGGCAGAAGGAATGTTTGCCAACTAAGCAAGGTCAGCATGAAATTGAGCTTTAACTGAGTGTGTTCCTGTTGCATTTGGTCACAGAGGTGTGAACCAAAGAGGGGGTTATCTCCATGAAGTTTTAGCTGCATAGCTCCTTCTGATTTTAAGGGAAGTTGTAGGACAAAAACGCCTCATGCAGCTCTGCAATTGCATTTCAAAATATTGTACATTGTATTGTTTCAGAATACACTGAATCGAGCTTTGTGTTTAGGAATGAGACGAAAATTATTTAGAAATGTGTTTTAATTTTTAATTGACTCAGTCTAGCATATTCTTGCAAAATACACAGAAATGATCATGTGATAACATACATTGTTCAATACTAGGATAGAAATATACTAACTGTAACTGAATATATCCAGCAGTGGACTCCAATGCAATATTGTGTGAGATGACAGTGCAGTTCTGGGTATGTATGAGAGAAATGCAACAGGTTCCCTAACAATCAATACATATCGGGCAGTGGCTTGTGTAGATTGTCCCCAGTGAACGTATCAGTAATATCTTGAGTGGAGATTCAGGGTTAGTTAAGGAAATTAATTAAAAAAAGAAAATCAGTTAATGCCAATTAAAGCACAGCATATGCAAAAGTTAAGGTTGCTACAGCAAGGTTTACGTGACTGCATTGTACACTCTATCCAATTTTTGTACGCATGTTGGCCCAGATCTTCAAAGGTATTTAGGCATCTCACTCCCATTGAAATACTATTGAGGATCTGGGCTATTACGATTTAAGCAATAATATATTAAGCTATCCGTTGAACCAAAACAGGAATGGAGAATACTACCTACAATATGTGCTCTGTGGCTGAATTGTAATATTATATAAACAAATACATATATGTGCCTGTGTGTTTATGAGTACGTGTGTGCTATATATCAGTGTATACTTTCCGGGGAGGTAGTATGAAATTAGGTCAGTATTGTGTGCAATATCAAAAATAAACCCTGATTCAGGAAAGCACTTAAACACAAGCACTTTACTGGGACTCAAGCCTGCAGCTGAGTGCTTTGTTGAATAATGATGTACTTAAACCTGTGCTTAAAGTTAAGTGTGTGCTTAAGTGCTTTGTAGACTCAGGATCTTATTTTCAAATGCCTTGATTCTGGAATTGGATCCACATGGGCCCATATGGCACCCCACTGACTTCAGTGGGACTCAGTGCAAGCTTATGGGTCCAACAGCATGGATCCAGTTGCTGGATCAGGACCCATGTTATAAAATCCCTTCATTTTACTAATCCCTCTAACTGCAACTGATTTTGTTTTTTTAAATTATTAATATACTGTGTAATAGCTGTAGGGTTTGGTGGTTAATTCCTCCCAGTGTCATCAAAAACAAAAGCTATTTTGAATATGGTACAATGATTAAAAATATTACTCCATATTTTAAATTATGTTTTAATTCAGACGGGGGAGAGATAAAACAATCAGACTTGGACAATATGCGGAGCAGTAAATCACATGGTATTTATATTCTCGTTCTTTCTTTTTTATGTAATCGCCTAATAAGAAACAGGTTTTGTCATGGAGTTTATTATGAAGTTTTTCCTACATAATAAAAAAATTACCTAACATCAAGACTTTTTAATCCTCCCTTATTCTCCTTGTTGCAAACATAACAACATACTGTTTGCTTTTCCTGCTGCCATATGAGTTGACGTTATACCATTCTGACAGAAATGTAAGTACTTATTTCAGATCACACCTTGAGAGATGACCCAGTCCAGAAGCATAAATCACAACAGGTAAAACCTAATTTTCTAACACCTCAGATACCTAAAGCTTCTTTTCATTTGAAATTCCATCTCAGTGCATTTGTATCAAACCTGAAATATGATGTCATAAAGCTCTGATTTTACAAAGGTTTTTGGGATCCCTAAAAACTGTTGTAAAACCATGATTAATGTCACTTTTTTAGAGCATGTAGAAATAGGGTAATATACCTTTAAATAGTCTGTGAGCCATCTAGTGGCGCTCAGTGTATTCTATGTTTTAGAAGCTCCCTGAAACCAGTAAGAGCAGTAGTATGTATGCAGCTACTCACTGCAGATTTGTGTATATTTAGTAAAAACAATTATTTGGGACCCAACTGTTTCTGTGTGGTTTCATCACATTGTAATTGTGCCAAGAGGACAACACTTTCAACTAATCACTTTTTTCTGTATGCTCCTACACTTGCTCTGAACTAATTTTTTTAATCCAAGTAGCCAAAACAGTTAAACTTCCACTCCAGTAAGGCAGGGCCAGCTTTAGGCCAATTCCACCAATTCCCCCGAATCAGGCCCCGCGCTTAAGAGGGCCCTGCGCCCAGTGAGAATCTCTTCCCTGGCTGGAGGCACCTTTTTAATTTTTACTCACCTGGCGGTGCTCCGGGTCTTCAGCGACACTTGGGCGGTGGGTCCTTGGCTTGCTCTGGGTCTTCAATGGCACTTTGGCGGCGGGTCCTTCAGTGCCACCGAAGACCTGGAGCGAGTGAAGGACCCGCCACTGAAGTGCCGCCGAAGACTCAGAGCACCGCCCGGTGAGTAGAAGCCCCATGTGTTATTTACATTTTTTTTTTTTTAATATATATAGTCATCGCTCCTGGGGCCCCGTCGAAACTGTTCCAATTGGGCCCCGCACTTCCTAAAGCCAGCCCTGCAGTCAGGCATCTACTATTCTTTCAAATGCAAAACTCTCACTGATTTCAACAGGACTTTCAGTCATAAGAATGACTATAGGATTGAGGCCAAAAACATCACACCTCAATTTAATTTGGATCTCTGTAATTCTATCTAACAAAGGCAAACATTCAACATATTTAATTTAATTTAAAATGATAGGTAATGTAAGGAGTGAAATAATACACTTTTTTCATTGTTCACGCATGGGCATATGCAAACATATATTAATTAGTGTAGAAACTTCTTGTCCTTGTCATCAAGGTCCTACACAATTCCACCCTAACCTACATGTCAGATCTTGTCTCTGACCTCACCCACTACATCTTCCCCAAGACAGGTAATATTCAGTCTTGGACCAGTAACAGCTATCATATAGATAAAACATCATGATTTTCTAGTCAGATATCTCACAGCCCTGCAAGGCTAGAAGTGGGAGACAATACTCACTTTCCAACAGGGAAGATCCAGAAATACTGGAATTGAAAATCAGTCTGGGGGGGATGGGGATGTATAGAAAATCTATTTTAGGTCATTTTTAGAAGGTTTTATTCCTTCCTGTGTGGTGTTAGTTGTAGTCTCAATATTTTTTTTTTAATCTACAATATTTGTAAAATGGCATTCCTCCCCAGAGATATATGTGGCCTATACAAAATACATGATGGCATGTTGTGATATAAATACCTTATTGGCATCCATTTGGGATAACCTGGGTAACTCACTCACTGCTTCACCATTGCTGATTTATGCAGCTACCCCAAACTTAAGCCAATGAAACCGTAAAATCTCTTTACCACATCACACTATCATGTATTAAATATACTGGTTTTGTGTGTACTTTCACACACTTACACACACACACACAAAAGCATGCTATCCCAACTTCCAGGAAGTCACAAAATGCTTGGGCTTCTGGACTGTTTTAATTCCTTGGTAGGAGAGGAATGAGTGGATGCAGATTCAGGATAGTCTTTCCTAGGCTATATTTATAAAATGCATAGTTCCCTTTATTGCTTTGAGCAAGGGTGGATTAACAGCAAAGGCAGCAACAAAGCTAACAGAGATACAGTTCAATCTCAGGGCTCCAGCAAAACAGATCTGTGTTCAAAACTTCCAGCCAAACCCCTTTTCTGTCTGCTGCTTCTGCCAAGCACTGATTCCAGCTGCTGGGTCTCTGAGTTCCATCCCTACCCAAATGCCTGCAAGTCCTTTTGTAAGAATACATCCATGGTCTGTCAGTCAAACATCATCCCACATTTATGGCCTCAGCCATGTGGTTTTGAATGCTGGCCAAAGAGTTCTTCTGACCCCTTAGTCACCTCATTTCCAAGCTGTCTAGAATGGTCTTGTCAACAAAGAGGGAACCATTTGAACTCGTTTGAACTGGAAAGGAACTCGTATCATGGAGACACTACATAAGACACCCTGGAAAATATAGGTGGAGGTCTTAATTCCATACTCAGATACTGTAAACACTGAATCATTAATCCCACTCAAGGAGAGTTGGAAGGTACATAAACTTGTTTTTGAATATCTTCTACCACTTTGTCTATATTTTTGTGAATATATATGTATGTATACATAGATGATAGGTATATACATGCAGATGTGTATATTTATGTAAATATATACACACATGTACCAGTATAGACACAGGCATAGTGGATAATGACACTTGCCTCCTTTGCAAAACATCTTGAGATCTATGGATGAAAATCAGTCTATCGGCATGATTCAAAGTCATTGCAACTAATAACAGGAGTATTTCCATGGGTTTTGAATCAGACCCTATACAAGCTATATACATATTCAGGTCCATGAGAGTGACACTCAGTATATATAAAAAGGTGACAAGCTTTCAACCTAAGTGGTTCTTAGGCTCTTCATAGAAGAGAAATGTACTTTTGTTTTTAAGTGAAAGATGAGATCCTCCTTTACCTTTATAGTTCCCCAGAATCAGGTCAGGAGGTCAGAGACTGTGTGAGACCTTAAAACCAGCTCTAGGTCATGGAAACATCAGCTAATTTAAGGCTACAATCACCCACACATACCCTGAAGAAATCCTAAACAATTACATGGAGTCAAAGAATCACAGATTTTTAAGGCCAGAGGGGACCATCATGATCTCCTAGTCTGACCTCCTGCACACTGCAGGCCACAGAACCTGGCCCACCCACTCCAGTAATAGACCCCTAACCTCTGGCCAAGTTACTGAAGTACATGTTGGCAATGCACTGGGGTATTTTTAGGCATGATCATAGAAGGATCTCCTTTTGACTTGGCAATATATGTGTGGCTTACAAACAAATGCACACGTTCTTTCTGGCAAATCAGGGAGTGCAGCCCTGGGACTGTTATTCAGTCACGGGATTTGGGGATCAAGTACATTATCCCCACAATTCTGCTAATCCTCAAATGCAGAGCAAGGGCTTTCAAAGATAGCTGGCATAACTCCTCCATCTTCTTGGGTTGGAGACCATATGTGTGGGCATTTGTTGTTGCATAGGTCTGGATTTCACAAGCTGCAGCCCCCAGAATTTGAGAATCACAGGATCTGGATCATGCAAGCTCTAGTTAGAAACAAATGGCATTTGAACCACCAGCCCACGTAGTATTTTACTTACATTGGGTAAGTGGACATTCTGTGATATACATTCTACAGGAAGATAACAGTCCAAATTCAACCTTGGTATAACACTACTGACTTCTTTAAGACCAGGGATGATTTTGGTCCAGTACATCTCTATCCAGAAATGAGTGCTCTTCACCTGTACTTTATGGGAGTATATTAGCATTCTGGCAGAAATTAAAAAGTAATCTCCAGATCTGATTCTCTCTTCTACACAAGTCTCTGCTAACAAGCCTCTTTATGGAAAGCTGGGATATTTAAATGTCATACACGTGTTTGTATATAACGAATATCTGGTTTGTAACATAAAAAAAGTAGCCCCATTTTACATCATATAATATATGAGAGAGTCAAGGTGGATGAGGAAATCTCTTTCATTGGACCAACTTAATGATAGAAATAAACTTTTGCGCTTCACAGAGCACTTCTTCAGATCTGGGAAAGGTAAAAGAGAGCTTTGTGAAGCTCAAAAGCTCGTCTCTTCAACGAATAGACTTTGGTCCAATAAAAGATATTACCTCATCCACTTAGTTTCTTTCATATATCAGGGACCAAAATGGCTCCAAAACCATGCAAACAACATATATGGTAAGAAAACATAGCATACACTTTTAATAATGTGAATTAACTTGTTTTAGTTGTATATGTTATGGACCAGATTCCCAGCATGTCTAAATCATTGTAGCTTCACTGAGTTAAACAGAACCAAGCCAATTCACATCCGCCAAGGATCTGGCCTTATATCTTTAAAATATACTGTAAGCAACCATTTATGTAAGACATTTTCCTTCACATTTATACATCTCTGGAAGCAGAGATTAATTTGCAGATCGTGACCTTGAAAACACTTATGCACATGCTTAACTAAATACTGTGTTTACAATATCATGTCCTAGGTTTGTACATTTTAATGCACTGGAACAACATGCAGTTTTCAACCTTAAATTTCATTATTGCACATTAACTCTGTTCCACTTTATATCTCAATCATACTGTTTTTGTTTTAGGTGATTTGAAATTGGTTAAAGTTTTTTCACATGTATTTCTTTAAAATCTCTACTTGACAAAAGTAGATCTTAGTTTATTTGTTTATTTTTTCTCATAGGCTATATTTAACTTTGCACTGTGAGTTTTAGAACTGTTTCGAGATTGTTACAAGTTTTGTTATGAAGAGCTGCAGATGTCTTGTGTACAATAACTCAGTGCAGTGTCTATGATTTTATAACATCCCTTTCAACACTGGAAACTTAAGCTGGTTGAGGGTCTGAGGTATCGAAGAACACTCACTGATGTCTGCATTTTGAAATTCTAAATAACTTGTGTGTGTTGTGCCTTCAAACCATTTAGCAGCACAGCATGTAACTCAGAATTCTGTATGCAAGCAGAGAAGGGCCTATCATGGCCACATTTGATAGCACATTAGTCCAAACAGTCTGTGCTTTCATAGTAAGCTCACCGAGTTCCAGTTTGAAAATTGTATCTGTAGCAGGGTCCTTGAAATGTGGATTAAATGTTTGATATTGTTTTGAGAAAGGATAATGGATCCTAACACAAGCAGATGAGAGTGACTACACAAAGCGAAAGAGAAAATAAAAGACATCTCCAATCAACCCCTTTGATTTTATTATGCCACTTTCCTAACATACTTTTTGATTATGTGCATGAGTTCCAAAAAGTGCACAAAACCAGCTGAAAACAAACACTTTCTGATGTGCTGTCTCTCATACACCCACCTTACTTTCGTTCTGCTATTGCTATGAACTCTTTGTTTTGGGAAATGGAATGTAAACAGATATTACAAAGGCAAATGGTCTAAAAATAACATATGCAACTATTTTAGAATTCTATTTTTGAATTCAACGACAGGTTGTTCTAGCTCTTCCCTTGTTGGTTATGGTGCCTTTAGACTGGAGTTTTAGCCTTACATCTTAGTCTCTTTTTATTAGATTAGATTAGAGCAAGAGGCTACTTCACGGGCCCATTGTCACTGCCCCAGGATTTCCTTGGGGCCGGCACTGTGGCATCACCCATCATGGAACTCCCATTCATGTCACTGGAATAGTGAGTTCCATAATCACAATTTAATTTCAAAGCCTATTGCCCATTGACTGAAATCAAACGGGATGTCAGGAAAAGGACAGTGTTAAATGTAGGCCCTAATATATGCATCGTATTTCAATTGAGTAAGAGTGTTATCGTATGTTAATAAAATATGTGGTTACCATAAACATGCTGAATTAGATGTAAAAAAATCATACACCACAGGCCAGATCCAAATTCCATTGAAGTCAGTGGGAAGATTGCCACTGACCTCAGTGAGCTATGGAGCAAAGCTACAGGTGCATATCCATTGCACAATTCCTAACACTGTTTACTAACAAAATTATATTTGCTCAGTGTGCAATAAATGTCTCAATAAACCTGAATTAAGTATCCAGCTGGGAACTTAAATGTAAGCATTCCCTCTGAAAGGCACAGGGTTTTATCTGGTAGAACTGAGAAGTATCTGTTTTCTCACTCTCCCATAAGGTGACCTATAGACAAAGCATGAGGAATATGAGGGCAAAACCATGGCATTTATAAGTTCCTTATTAATGTTTATAAGAGAGATCAATATGAGCAAGGTGGAGTAGATCAGGCCTTCCTGCTGAAAAGCCTGTGGGATAGAGCTGGAAAGAAAAGCAACTCCTCCAAGCAGACTGTGGGGAGAAGGGTTGGGAATTATTGAATTCATTATCAGCATGAACTAATCTGTTTCAAATTAATCACAGCAACATAAAACAAGCACTTTCTATGCAACACAGGCAGGATAAAACATAACACAAATAGCTGCCAACACCAGAGGAAAAACATTCCATGGCTTTTTACCAAATAAGCAGTGGCTTTCTATGTATTTGTATGGACAGTGTGATGTATTTTGGTTTACGTTCATATTTAAATAACTAAATTTTCATACCTCAGTACTGGTAGTATGGACTGTTTTGAAAGATCTCCTCCTGTATCAGATAAAACTTCCACCAGAGCCTGACCCCTAAATTACACCCCTAGATGATAGTGCCTTTATATATAATAATTAATTACAGCGCAATATTGCAAAAACATAAAAGAGCAGCAAAACCCCATAAGCATTATAGCAAAAACACATAGACAGTAAATCCTGTGAAGAAAGTGGGTTGAAATTTTTGAGACAAAATGTTTTTCCATTAGAAATTGTAGTTTCCTTGACATTGACATTTAAAATGTCAATGAAATTTTCCAACAGGAATTTTCCATGGGAAAATGGTGACTTCAACAACATTTTTCAATTTTCCAATTGGGATAGCAAAATGAAAAGAGTTTGTTTTAAATTGATGCGGGGAGGAGTAACACTTTTCATTGGGAATTGAAGTATCATTTTGACTTGACAAATTGTTTTGTTTCAATTGAAAATGTCAATATTTTTGTTTTGATGGTTCAGATTTGAAACTTTCTGGAATTTTTCATTCATGAAATTTATCAGTATTTTGACACTGTTCTGATTTGGGATGGAAACTAATTTCAACATTTCTTATTGGATGAAAACTCCAATTCTACCCACAGATAAAGAACCCCAACGAGGCTTGGGCTTGGTTCAGATTAGCGTCATACAGCCTGGCTGTTTAAAAGGCGGGGTTGCCTTTTTAGGGGTGCCAGGTTTGTTTTCTCTCTCCTTTTCAGACTCACAACCCTTCCCAGAATCTCCTTTCTCTCATCCCCATCCCTAGTAACTCCCTGTACTGTGGACCATTTCCTCACTTCACCAGCTGTAGTGTCTCTCCCCTTTCTTCCCTCCACCCTAGTATCTCCCATCTGCATGGTCCCTCTTTACTTCTTTCCCTACTGAGTGACATCACCAGGATTTCAACCCCCCCCCCCGTCCCTGTGCCTCCTTTCTTCCCTTATCTCTTCCCCTGCAGGCTGGAGCTGCTGCCAAAGCTGAGTGGATGGGGGTGGAATGGACTGGCGCCTGCTCTCCTTTCCTCCTCCTATGCACAGAGCAGGAAGCTGGGAAATGGGTAGGGAGAGAACAACAGAGAAGCAGCAGAGGAGGCAACACCCCTCTCCTTGTCAGCGGTAGGACCAGCAGCTTCTAGTGGCTAGAGCTGATAGCTACTGCCCAAAACTTTTGTTTCCTTTCTGATTTGCCCAGGACAGTCTGGGAGATTCCAGGGACAGAGACAAAACCTAAACATTCCTCTCTATCCAGTTATCATCCCATCCCAGTGGGAGTAAACACCAAATAAATGAGTCAGTCATACCCCTCCCTCCTGTTGCCCTGTCCTCCCTAAGCAATTCAGACATTAAAGGTAATTCAATCAACTTTTTACCTCCTTCCTGATGTCCAATCTATTCAACCAGATTTTGAAATCAGAGGTAAACAGACACTCATCCAGCACTCTCCTGATGTTCTGCCACTCTACCTGAATTTGTGCCATTGGGACCCACAGACAATCATTCCCGTCTTGTTTGTCTGAAGCTGCACCACCCTGTCTGGATTATGCCATTAGAGGTAAAGGGAGCCACCACTTGGATAACCACCACTTTAGCTGTAAAATCCCTATTAATAATGGACATCAAGCACTAGTACATTAAGTATGAGATGCATCATATAATATACACCATTAATGCAGTATTCGAGGCAATGCTGTCTGGAGTAGAGGTATCACCTGTGCAGTGCACGTTTGCTCACATGCCAGTCAGCCTTCTTGTAGTTACAGAGGGAAACTCAGGGATTAAACTTTTTTTGAGAAATCATTGTCGATATTAGAAAATAAATGCTCTTGGCTGTGGCACTTCAAGGGCTTGTTTAATGATCATAATTTATAATCTTAAAAAGTCACGGTACATTTAAATAAAATCCTGGTCATCGGTCTTTGTTACAAGTTTGATTTAGCTGCAGCTTGCTTCTTGCACTGTGAAAATCACACTTTATAGTTTTAAATTAACAGTGTTCCATAGCAAAGACCTGATTGAAGGTTCTTTGGTGCAGCAGCACCACTCAGTGCATACCTTTGAAAAGGACAATGTCTCTGTAAACTTGCTGAAATAGATCCTTGAAGACCTGTCAGCCCAGCCATACTAATCTTCTTGTAAATCCAAATGCAATAATTTCATGAGAGTAGCTCCCGAGCTTGCTCTGACTGATTTTCAACAGAGGCCATTCTTAGTGCTCTGATCTGTCTTACTAAAATATTTGACGCCATCTTAATAGCGTTAAAAGAGTCACTCGTACCATATTTTTGCTTATATTATGGAGGGTCATTGTGCATGGAGAAGACTGAGTTCTATTTTGTACGTAAAACAGGGATTCAACCTCTTTGTTCTGTATGAAAAATACAATGCATCTTCCCTAAACTTACGGCACTTACTCTTTGAGTACGGAATGAATTTGTACAAATTTACAAGTCACTCTGTTAATTGGTTTGAGCTAATTAATTATCTGTCTTCCATCAAAGGATCTCATAAGCATTAATTAATTAATGTAACATCACAGCACTCCCATGGACGAGATATGTATGGTTATCCTTATTTTACAGATAGGCAAACTGAGGCACAGAAAGGTGTAGTGATTTGTCCACTCACCAAATGAAAGAGCTGGGAATAGAATACTGATTCCAATCTTGTGGTTTAACTACTGGACTATGTTTCCTGTTTGCATATTTAGTGAATGAAACTTTGGCAACAAGTCTGTCTGTATCTTCAAATTCCAGAAAGCAATGCTTAATATTCTCATAAACATCCTTTCCTGGATCCCAAGTAGCAAAAGTACACTAAGCAAAGCTACTAATCAAGCTTAAATTATAATCATACTGAGCAGTTATATAATCTTTTCATTAGCCTTTAACGCTACGTACTGGAATCAAAACTGATGTATTGTTAATGAAATATTGTAGTTTAAAAAGCCATTACCAAGGTTCATAGGCCCAAAACTGGGTCTACCTTTCCTTCCCAGATCTAGTATTTCCTTCTATACGTCTCTCCTCCCTGTAGAAGAGAGAAGCTACAGTGTTCTTTTGATAATTAAAGAAAAGTAGGGAAAAAAAGTTTATACTAGACACTAATCAATGCCAATTTAATAGCTAACACACCAGAAACTTGGGAGTGAATACTGATTAATACGCTAGGGAGTTTTACCATTATTACTGAACACTCTGAGGGTAACTCATTCTTGATTTATGAATTGATTCTTAAGCTTTGGTTCTTGATTTTCTATTAAACTGTTATGCACTTTTTGTTTCTAACTCACTTTCTGGCTGTAGCGAAATCTGAATAAGAGTGTGGCAAATTCTGCTGAGATCTTCATCTCCATTAAACAGAATTCAGTAGACTATAGACTTTTTTTTTAAAACACATTACAAGTTATAAGGAATAGCCATATTTTAACTAGACTTGGACCTTTGGATCTCAACTGAGTTCAGATCAGAATCAGAATTTTCCCCAGTTTCAGGGGCTTCAGATGCAAAGCATCAGCTTGAAGCTCACTGTTAATTTTAACCCATGTTGCAGGTGTCCCTACAAAGAAATTGATGAAACTCAGCAGTGGCCCAGCCAGTCAATATTGCCACTTTAGCGTGTGTATCTACCCACTTATGCAAATGGTGCAATGTCAGGCAACAAAGTAAGAGGCCCAAACTCAAGCCGAGATTCCGTCTTTCACCCTCACAAATATTTGTAGCATGGGTTTCTAATCCTGCCACAACACAGGGAGATGGGCTACATGAACTCAAGGTCCTTTCCAGCCCTACATTTCTGTGATTCTGTGATCTGCTCCGTCTGCTTCGTAAGGGTAGGTGACAGTTGAAATGGTCATATAAAAGACATATGCATATTCCTGTCCCATGCAATCACTACATGGTTTGGGAAGATCGGTGAAACAGTCGGGCTGATTCTCGGTAATCATGTGCATCAATGCAACCATTTTGATTCGGTAGCATTTTACTCTCACTTTTCACTGTTGCAAATGACTGCACAAGGCACAGGACAAAGGAGAATCAGGCCCAGTATTTTCCACTTTGTGTCACTACATTACATAGCATAGCTGTGTAATAGCTGCTTCATTTCAGCCCAGAGGTCGTTGCAGGATTGTGATGATTGAAGTGTTCTCTGTGTGCATGTATATAAAATAGCATGTCATGAGTTTTTAAAATTTGTTCAGCTCTTTGGAATCTGTGATTGAAAGGTTCTGTCTGTTTTTTGTTAGCATTATTATTGACATGCATGTCCTTGATACGATGGACTGTAGTGGTTTCCTCTGCTCCCATCGGTACAGCTGCCATGGATGCATGCACACTATGCCAAGGTGCAGAAGATCCTTTGGAAATGCTTCCTTCTGAAATGCATAGTGTAAACTGCAGTACAGGGTTGTTAGTGTGGGGTTCAGGCCTGAGCTTTTCTCCAAAATCTATCATTTGACCTTGTTTCTTTGGTGGGGCTTCTTTGGGGATTTGGTTCCTTATTCTAGACCTGTTTCACCTTTTAAATCTGGAGTGAACTTTTTGTTCTTGCCTCTTTCTCGGTGTGCTTCAGCTTGTGGCTCAGTCAGAAGCACATCCTTGAAATCTTCCCCCTCTCCTTCCCCAAACACACATGCTGATAGCTGTCTTTAGAAAATGGATCTCTCTTGATAAATGGCATAGTCAAAGGTGATGTGTTTGTTTGGGGGGAGGGACATGAATGTTGTATATCTGCAAGCATCAAAGTGGTTGACTAATCAAAAAAAGAAAAGATATAACAAAAGACGAAGGATTGCACAGAAGGAATGTTTGCATAGCATCACATACAGGCCTGACACAAAGCTCCTCTTTATATTACATTGCTGTTATTCAGTAACTAAGGTTATGGTGATTAGCAGTACTGTGACTATAAAGGCACTACTAAAATACCCCACGCTGCTGCCCATTACACTTTTAATTGCACAAATCCACCCTATTAATGATATCCCGTGGTATCATTAATATCCAACTCCTAAGCAGCAAGCCCTAGCCTAGTTTGGCAAATTAGTTCCTTTCATACTGTACTGAATCCATTTCTACAGGAGACAGGAGTTCGTAGCTACAGACTTGGGCATAAGCTTTCGTGGCTTAAAACCCACTTCATCAATTGATGGAATAAATTCGTTAGTCTCTAAGATGCCACAAGTACTTCTCATTCTTTTTGTTGATACAGATCAACATGGCTACCACTCTGAGACTTGAAAGGTGCCGCTATTAATATGAAATTGTGGCAAAGGCTTTTTAACAGTGTCGATAATAAATAAATAATGTAATAGACTCATAGACTTTAAGGTCAGAAGGGACCATTATGATCATCTAGTCTGACCTTCTGCGCAATGCAGGCCACAGAATCTCACCCACCCACTCCTGTATCAAACCTGCGTCTGAGCCATTGAAGTCCTCAAATCATGGTTTAAAGACTTCAAGGTGCAGAGAATCTTCCGGCAAGTGACCCATGCGCCACGCTGCAGAGGAAGGCAAACCCCCCCCCCCAAGGCTTCTGCCAATGATCTGCTTTGGAGCAATTTGGGGGACTGTATCCAAAACAGGCATAAATGGGAGCAGCTGTGAGGACGATTAGCTGGACCTGCATCACTTGATGGCGGGGCTGAATTTGGCCCATACAGTTGTGACTGTGTTTGCTGACTAGGTGGGGGTAGGGAGGGGATAAGGCAGTTTCTTCAGTGCTTAAAGACTTTTAATTCTCAATTGCGCTGGTCTGAGCTCCCATTCCTGATTCAGCACGCATGAGACTGCTAATAAAATCCAGATGTCAGACAAAAAACCCAATAAGCTGTCCCACCCATCTGGTGGCTCAGGTTTCTTGGAGATTGAGGAGGGTCGGGGGGGAGGGAATCAGGAGAGATTCCTAGAACAGCTGAAACTTTAGATTCCAGTATGTAAATAGTTTTCAAGGAGACGGAGCAGCTGGGGGAGGGGGCGGAGGTAGGCTGACAGCAAATCAAGTTTTCCCCATGAGGCAGGGAGAGAGGAAACAGAAAGGGTGATGGTTTTAGTTAATGTTATGAACCCTAATAGGCACAAATTGCCCACTCCTTTTTGTTACTCAATTTCTCTTGGGAAAGGGAAGTTTGGAAGTGTTGTAGGTTGGTTGTTGCCAGAGTCCTGGAAAATTACAGTGAGCACCACAGATGGCAATTTTGAGTCAGAAATAAAGGAGCAACATGAAGTAAACTAGTCCAACTATAAAACTGGCAGCTTGGCTCTTTTCTTCCTTCACTTTGCTGGTCGTGGGCCTGAATGCATGAACATGCTTTATACTCTACTATATTTCATTCCTGGGATGGTTGAAACTGTCACATCTTAAGCATGGCTGTGAGAAAAGCCCAGAAAATGTTGTACCAAAACTCTAGTAATGGGGGCGGGGGGAGATAATGGGGAAATTTTCTTCCATTTTTTCGGGGGAGGGGTAGACAATGCAAAAAAATCAATTTTACTTTAGTCTGGTGTGAGGCCACCACTTAACAGAAAGGAAGTAGGAGAAGACACCTTTTAGGAGGGGGCACCAACTTCACACATAAAGTAGGTGGGTAATTAAAACTGAAATCTTTGCTTTTGACTTTGTGCTGATGGATTTCCAAACAGGCTACAACAGATCTTCATAAGTATACCTCCAGCACATGATTGTTTATTTCAGTGGAGATCTACTCACTGCAGAAACATTCCAAAAATTACTTTATGCTGCTTTTAGAGTCCCTGTACTCTGGAGCTAGTGAGAGGCTGGTTTGTATCCTGATGCAATTGAAAGAAGTCTCAGGGCTGCTCAGACTTCGGCCTGGCTTCCCAAAGCCACCACTCTGCCAGCTGAGAATAGCCAGAATTCAGCAGAGTTCTGACCAACCTGATGGCCTCCTACTGGGTGAGATTGAAAGAGAGGTTGGCAGAGTTGCTATGCCAGGTCTCTTCTAGCTGGAAAATCCTCCTCTACAAGGACGTTTCCCAGAAAACTGGGTAAGCCAGCCTTACCGTGCCTTTGTATGTATAGCGTCGTATTTTTTTATGGGGCTTATTTTTTGTAGTGTGAGAAAAGGCAGGTCAAAGAAATGCCCTTTGCACTTGGCATGGAAGATGTTAATGTTTGTGACAGTCCACAGTTCATTCCCCAGTCTTGACAAGCCCCCAGCTAAACTTAGTCTCCTATACCAATGGGCTTTACCCTGCTGGTAGAAAGTGCCATTGTGCCTGAGGAGCAGAGCTGTTGACCACTGTGCTCTCCCATTTAGCTATGTTAGGCCCAGGGCCTTGAAGCAAAGGACCAAGACTTTGAACTTGATTCTGTGGGAAGCCAGTGTAAAGATCAGAAGGCAGGTCTGACGTGTTCATGGTAGACCATGTTGCTGAGGAGATGCACTGCGGCATTCTGTAGTAGCTCGAGTTTCTGAGGGCTGATGGCTTCCTGTCCAGGTATATTACATTGCTGTAATTCAGAGAGAACATAACAGCGTATAAGGCCAGGTCACTGACTGCCAGGATGGGACTGAGTCTCCTACCCCACTAAAGATGGTAGAAAGTGTTACCTGTGAATGCTGCTATATGAGAGCTTAGGGTTGGGGAGAAATCCAGAAGCACTTTTAAAACTATGGACTTGAATTGACCAATGGGGGGTTCCTTCAACCAAAGGAGACTGCACTGGGGCTGCAGTCTCTTCAAAGTGCTTTTCTCTGCCCACTAGCATCATCTCTGACTTGCTTGGGTTTAGCTTCAACCAGCCGTTCTTCATCTGAGCTGGTAGTTTATGGTGAAGATGAGGTAGATTTGTGTCTCATCTGCATATTGCTGGCACTTGAGTCCATGTTGTCTGACTGGTCTGTCTAGTGGTTGCATACTGATGTTAAATCCTTTAAGGACTCTGCAAGTGATGGGGCTAGTGGCGGAGGTGCAATTTCCCATCATTACTTGTTGGGTATGTGACTCAGACTATTTTAGTTCATTCCTTTGGAACGCTATCACCTCTCTCAGGAGGAACAGCAGTATCTCATGAGTATCTCTCTCACAAGCACTTCTTGGATGTCTTCTCCCTCTGCTTCCAAACCTCCTCCCATGTACACCCCTTATATGTTTGGTTGTTGTGTAGGTTCAAGACCAGAAACTTGTTGAGATAAGAGTGAGGGAAGTGTGAGGAATGAGGGGAGAAGGAGGTGCTGAGAGAAAGCTGCCGCTGACCAATGGCTCTGCACTGGTGTTAATTCTGTGTGTGCCTGAAGCCAGAAGATGCAGGCAGGTCTGTGTGTAACATTCATTCCCCAATGGTTACCCTCAATAAGGGCCCTACAAACTCCCATTTAAGTCAGCAGAAAGACCAATTGATTTCACCGGGAGTTGGATCCGACTTCAAGACAATTCTAGCTGGGTTAAATAACTGAATTTGGATGCAGGTAGTGAAAAGTATCCTGTTGTAGGGCACCCAGAAACAGAGCCTCATTGAGGTGACTTTTGATTTAAACCCTTCATTGCTGCTGTGCTTCCATCACAGTGACGATTTAATTGGATGAGTGATCAGGTAGACACATAGGTCTGGTCTACAGTGGGGTAGGGGGTCGATGTAAGATACGCAACTTCAGCTACGGGAATAGTGTAGCTGAAGTCGACGTATCTTATTTCGACTTACCTCCTGTCCTCATGGCACGGGATCGACGGCCGCAGCTCCCCTGTAGACTCCGCTACCGCCGCTCACCCTGGTGGAGTTCCGCAGTCGGCAGGAGTGCATTTGGGGATCGATCTATCGCATCTAGACAAGATGCGATAGATCAATCACTACCCGCCGAATCGGCGGGTAATCTGGACGTACCCATAGTATCATAGAATGCAGAGCTGGTATTAGGTCACCTTCGTCAAAACCCTTCTGTCAGCGCAGGTTTGTCCCAGCCAGGTAGAGCTGAGAGAACAGCTTACTGCAAACAATGTATTTGGTGAATTCAGCCTCCTTCTCATGGAATACCTGAGATCAGATTTTGATTGCCTCCATTTATTTGTTATTTGAAGAATAATAATTTTAGAGTGGAGGGAGTCCACCTCCCTGTTTAGGCTTTGGAGCCTGAGCCACAACTGCAAAGCACTGCCCAACACAGCTACATTTAGAGCACGAGTTGGAGCAGACAAGCCCAAGCCCGTTGTCCGGGACTGGAAAGCTCACTCCCGTGGGCTCCAAAATGCTGTTTAGACATACCCTAAATGTACTGCAAAGTAGGGAAAAAACCATGAATCGCATTACCAGATGGATGGCTTTCTCCTGGACCGGGGTATGGCCTTTGGGAGACGGTCTCCAGGTCAAGCCAAAGAGCTGGCAGAATTCAGCCTCTTTATATTGCTGACATGGGAACTTTTCTCTAGGCATCTAGTGAATCTTAGATCTTTTGGTAGGTGCTCCTGACATGCTGGGTATAACCAGAGGAAATACACAACTGACCTTGAGTAAAGTGATTACCCCAGGGGAAGTTTGGCCACCACAAATTCCACTTTCCCTGTCTCCCGTGTGGATTGAAAAACTCCACCACCACTCAGTTTTAACTTTTAAGTCATAACAGCTGCACTGGGGTTTGAATTTTAACAGCCTTCCTGTCTGTTCGACTCCTGCCAGAAAAAAAGTGCTTATGCTGCAGTTTTCAGACTGCAGGCACCCAGTTTTCAACTAGTTCTTCATTTTAAATGGAATCACAGGGCTAGGATTTCTGAAGGCTACTCCTCCATCACACCTGCTTCTCCTTCCTTTCTTCTACCTTCTACTGGTGTTACCTCAGAGCCTTCCCCACTGCCAGAGTTTTCACAAAGCTGTCTCTGTTCAGCCTTGACATGGCAGACTGACAGCTCTCACAGGAGCTGCTTCATGGGATGGTGTATATAGGCACAGTTTTATTTAAGTCAATGAAGGTGCATCTGTTTACACCACTTGAGGATCTGGCCCACAATTTGCATTACAAATAGAAAGAAAATTCCAGGTGACTCCTTCACTGAATGGGAGTCCTTAGCCAGGATGTATTGCCTTTTTTTTTTCCTGTTGTGGTTTAGCCATTACCCAGCTTCACCACCACACCGAGGGCTACATCCTAGTGGTGCTGTATGTATATAGTTTGTGAAGTGCTTTGAGATTGCATGTGAAAAGCGCTGTACAAGTGTAAAGTATGAATACTACTTCTATGAAACAAGCCGCCTTCAAAATTGTGCAACTAATACATTAATCTTATATCAGTTAAAAATGGCTACTTAAAATCAATTGTATTTTATTTTTTGGGTGGGGCATAAGCCTTACTTTATCTTGTGCATTCTCACCCATTGCTGCATGAAGCATAGCCATGGCAACACCATTGTGGCTGACACCAGGGATCAAAACAGGTACTTCCATTGCTAAAAAAGCATAAATTGCTACAGCTTGAGCTTGAGCCAGACTCCTAACCTGAGAGCGGAAACTGACTCGCATTTTCTGTTGATGAGACCCAGAGAAGGATGTCTAACGCATACTGAGTGCATTACAGGAGCGGGTCAGTGATTGATGCTCTATCCCTTTTCAGACATTTCCCCACCCGGTCTGTTTGTGATTTATATTTTACTTAAGTGAAGGTGGCAGGCTCAGTGTAAATTGATTGAGAGAATTTTCTCTGGCCAATAGTCTGCTAACAGGACTGGTTTGTGCCTTATTGTGGCTGCTGCTCAATATCATCTTTCTATAGGAAGCTAATGATTCAACCAGAGGACCAGATTCGGTGATGAATCCCGGTCACTTGCCACCTGAGGCATGTTACATATATGCCAAGAAGTAGTGAAATAAAGAAAAAATGTTGCCTCAACACTAAAATGTTCAGAACCAGTGTTAAACTTCTGCTTTAGGATTTGCTAGCCTCCCAAAAACTTCTTTAGGGAGCAGGAAAGGAGCCCATTACATCCAGTTCTGGTCTGTGTATGAATCCGGGAATGATTAATATTCGGCGCTGGACGAATCATCATTGACAAATCCTAAAATTGGCTGTTATTGCATCTTTAAAAGCTCCTGTATCTTAAAGTTATGATGAGAAAGGTTCAAAAGTGTTCTGGCTCTTTTCTTTTCAAAAGGTGTGAATGTTAAGTTGTGATTTACTGTAGCATCAATAAACCTCTTTGCACTCCATTATTTAAAATGCTGCTAACCTACCCTTGGTGATAGGACTTGGGCTTATATAAGCCGCTAGTAACAATATACCCCTGTAAGGTATGACCAGGAGAGCCAGTGAAAAAATGCATTTTCCACAAAAGAATTTAAATGAAACAAAACACTTTTTATTTTGTTCAACATATTTCATGGAATTTTTCCAGTGTCAATGACACTAATAAAAACTGATATTTGTATTTCCTCTGGATTTGAATCAAAATGAACATCTTCTGTTTAAATGGAACAAAAAAAATTGTTTTTATTTGTTATAGTGAACACTTGAAAATTTAGAGGGAAACAAAAATTTCCGCTAAAATGTTTTGTTTACTTTGAAAAGTCATTGTTTGTTACAAAAATCTTTTTAGATGAAAACATTTCAACTGGCTCTGAAGATCAGCTAATATGGCTTGGTTCTCATGATGTAATGCTTGTAACTTGATAGTCCAAAGAAGACTGTTGGTAGGTTGAGTTTCTCTGGAATTAGAATACTCTCTTCACCCCCCGTACACTCGTCTTGCTAATGCAATTTCAATCAAATTGGGTAGACTTAGGGGAAATCCTGGCCCCACTGAAGTCAAAGGCAAAGCTCCCATTAACTTCCCTGGAGGGGCCTGACCCTGCACACTTACACACCTGAGTAACTTCAATCACATGAGTAGCCCCAATGAACTAAATGTCAACACACACTGGTGTTATTTTTCTAACTTGCTTCTGGTCTCTAAAATACTATTAACACAAACCTAACATTCCTTTCAATTTTGTATCTTAATGAATGGTAGTTTAAAGGGATTAAAAAGCTCTGAGGACTGGGCATTGGGGAGTGGTTACAAGTAATTGTATTTTGGGCCTTCCTCCTCTTTTCCATCCCCTTTTTGGTTACAAAGTGCTATTTGACGTCTCTCCCTTCTTATTGCTCCTCCCACATCCCAGCTTCTCTTTTTACTAACACTGTTCTACAATACAGAAAAATGCCAAGAGAAAGAGTGAAGAAGAAAACTCAGAAAGAGCCCACCTGGAGCTCAACTTCAAGGAAGAAGTATAACTCAATTCAGTGCTTGCAAAAACCATTACAAACTAAGCATCTCCTCCCAGCATGAATCTGGATGTGTGCTCTGTTGAAGCCTTTTGCTCCTGAAGTTTTTTCTCACCCCTCATTCAAGTCAGCTCTTCAACCTCTAGTTGCTAGCCCAGTCCAGGTGAAGAAAGATATACAATCTTAGAACCTCTTTGTGGGTTATATAAGCCTGGTCTACACTGGGGGGTTGGGGAGGGTGGGATCGATCTTAGTTGCAGCTTCAGCTACATGAATAACGTAGCTGAAGTTGACGTACTTAGATCTACTCGCCACGGTGATCATGGCGGTGAGTTGATTCTGCCTGCACCTCTCGCAGCAGGAGTACAGGAGTTGACGGGAGAGTGCTCGGGGGTCAATTACTGCGTCTAGACTAGACTCGATAAATTGACCCCCACTGGATCGATCGCTGCCTGCTGATCTGGCGGCTAGTATAGACATACTCGGAGGTTCTCTGGGTGTGGTTAAGCCTGAAGCCTCTACAGGGATTCCTCTCACAATCTCCTCTTCTTGGAGGACTGCCCCTTTGTGCCCAAAGTAGTTGTGGACTCTGGAGTCATGACTTCAGCAATTGTGTGTGGGATTACAACTCCCTATGGTGTATCACTGATAATGCCACTTTTAGGGGTGGGAGGCACATTTTGGGAATTCCTGTCTGCAGGGACCCTGGTCAGTGGTGGAATGTGTTCTCCTCATCAACCTATAAAAAAGCAAGTGTCAAGAAATGGGGGGATGACCCACAGTAGCTAGGCCCTGACAAAGCTAGTCCGTTCTGTTTGTGTTCGAAATCACACTGGCTCTCTCTGTGAGCTATGTACCTTTAGACGAAGGACAGCTCTTGGGCAGCTATGCTTGGTCTTCAGAAACTCTTGCCTGGAGAAAGGAGTCTGAAGCCTTAGATATTTTCTTACCTGGGAGTGCGCTCACTTGGTTTTCCCCTACAATAACTGGTTTGCAAAGGGATGGTCGATGAAAGCCTTTGCAGTTATGTGCCATCATCTAGCACTTGTTCTGTTCACTCTCCAGGCAGGCAGAGACAAGGTCATCCAGATTCTTAATTAGGAGCAGACCCTGGTGAAACAGATCCACAGTGACAGGGAGACTCCCAAGGATCCTGTGATCTGGGTGCATGGGGTATTGGGTCAGACAGGAGATTGTAAATCACCCCCATTTCATCCTCACCCGTCTTTTTCAGTGTTCTCATCAGTACGGGAACATCATGTACACCACTTGTCTTTCCCTGGATGGTCTGTCTCTGTCTGCCTAGAGAGTGAAAGGGACAAGTGAATAGCTAACTAGTTTTCCTAGAAGGGGCAGCTCTTAACAAACCACATACCTGTCCTAGAGCACTCATTTTTTTCAGGGTGCTCTGACCACCTCTTCTTGTCGAAGAAAGCTGAATACTGAGGACACTTGCTGCAGGGCAGCCATGTTTTATCTATTTAAAGCTTTGTTTCCAATCACAAGACAGGCCTCTTTCCCATCTTCCCTTTACAATCAGATCCTCCTGAATTCTACCACAGCTGCAGTAGCATTTGCCAGATGTATTGTACAAGCAGCTAGTTTGATAAATCCCTTTCCTTATGTGGTTTTCTGCTCTTCCCACCCTGTGTCTCTTCCGTCCTTCCTTCACAGTGCGGTTTCACTGAGGGAGTATTTTTCTGTATTACTTTTCTGGAGTTGAGGCTGCTGGGGGAGTACTCAGGTTGTAGGGCATTGGGTGGAGCATAACCTAATGTAAAGCGGAGTGACTGACAAGTCTTTTGCTTCCTGGAAGGAGGAGTCATAGCAGCACTCTGTAAGTAACAGGAAAGATGGAGAAGAGGAGAAAACAACAGCAACAAAATTCACCAGTAAGTTACTCACCCTCCTTGGAGAAAACTACTCCAAGTCTCTTTTGAAACCCTGGCTCTCCTATGACTCAACAATTTGTTAATGGCTTCTGGAACCGGACCCTTGTAGACTGTAGGCTCCTGTGCTGCTGAACTTTTTGAAAGCTACAGCAGCCCTTCCATTTTGTAGGCTAAATGCATTTATTAGCCATCTTTATGAAACACAGTCTCTGACTGTCTCTCCTCCTCTCCCTGTTCCAAAGTAATCTCCTACGATAGTTAAGATCTGCACCACGTCCTGTTTTGATGATCCTCCCTCAGAAGTTAATTGAACTGGAGCACTTCTAGAGCGCTCGGGGGAGCGGGGAGAAATATAGTCCCTCGCACAGACCATTCCATCAGTGAGTCAGTAGGACTTTAAAATAATTCTGGGTCCTCAGTTCTCAGTGAAGTGGACCCTAGACATCTTCTGCTCCTACCCTTAGTTTGCAGGTGTTCTGCTAGCAACAAAGCAAGATGGGAGATGACTTCTGCGCTGGAGACAGGAGTCTTAGAATAAGATTGCACTGCAGAGAATCGTTGAAGTCTTTGGTGCCCTGTACAGTGGGAACAGTATTTCAGGCTGTGTCACCAGGTTCATTAACTTGTGATTAAACTACACAGTGCTCATGTGGTTTTACAACAACAAAAAAGATGATTTCATTATGATTTACCTGCCTCTAATGACATGTTTCTATATTTCGTTACTCTCTGGAATATTAAATATCAGAAACAGAGTAGGCGGAGTTCCTTCTTAGTTCACTTTAAAGAAATAAGTGTCCTAAGAAATGTAATTGTTTGTATAGCACACATTTTCATAAATCTTGCATGATTTTTGACTGTTAGGATTAGGATCAGTCACTGTCAAAGTAAACAAAAAACTTTAACAGCCTTATGACATCAGACTTTCAACTCTAACTGCACTATCTTACAGCCCAGGTTTGTTTATACTTCCAGTGACAGGCCCAAGTGGTTAAAATCTAAATTAAGAAAATAGACGACACCCAAGGAAAGTGGGGGGAGGGGGAGAGGGAGGCGGAAAAGGCAAGGGAGGGGGTGGGGAGAGAGCATGTTGACTAAACTTCCTTAAAAAGGAAATCAAAAGTTAAGAGTAAGAGAGGGGTTTCCTGCCAGCTGGGCTGAGTTATATAAAGGGGATGTAGCCTTCCTTGCAGTTTGCTGATCTAAGAGTCAGAGAACTTCCCTTTGGTCTAGTTCGCCAGCTGAGATTGACCTGCATACAAATTTGACCTATCTCCCTGTGAGGTACTTCAGTGCAAAACACAAAATTTCAGGGGAAGTCAAATTGGACTATAAAACATTTGTTGATATTGAAAAAAAGTGATTGGGATCTGATAGTGCTCTCTGGTGAAATAAGATTATGGTCTCAGTCCAGTTCCTAGTGGTCAGGTGTCCACATCACACATGCCATTGTCATGACTGGCACAAACTGATACCCTTATTGGCAGCCTCAATAGAGAGCCAAGCGTGGATCTGGGGCACAGAAACCCTTGCGCTTATAAGGATTGTCCAGCCAAGCTAACAGGCCGGTGTGGGGAAGTTTGCACTACCACAGCCTGTGCTGTACCTGTTATGCGGATCAAGAGAGAGCTTTACATCATTCCTGCACGTACCAGTCTCTCATTGCCAGCACTGCTGGGTATCATGTTACATTGTTGGAGGATGAAGGATTGATGCTATCAGATCTTTCTGGGAGATATATCTGAAATCTCAGGTACATTAGAAATGAGGTCAGAGCATAGCAGCAGCACTACCAAGAAGGTGGACTCCTAAGTGCACTGGATATTTTGGGATAGGGTACGTTCGAGATTTGGCCATCTAGTTTCAGTTATCACTGGAAAGGAAATCCACTTGGTTCAGATAACAGTGTGACCGGCCCATTGAAACAGTCTCTCCATCAAAATGATACTAGCTCAACCAGTACATCCCTCCCGTACTTGTGGCATCCAGCCACAGGACTTGATGGCACGAGTGAGTCCCATAGCCGCTGAGAGAAGAGATTGTGGAAGACATAACTGTTTTCTGTTTAGTCCATCAAAGGCAAATCTTATTTGTTACTGGCTTGGAGAAACTCTGCAGCTTTTTAGCAGGATCTAATGAAAAACATAGAGGTAACTGAGGGCCACATTGGAAACTGAAGGAAACTAAGGATCACACATAATTTGTATCCTGTTGCAGGGAAACTCCTCATTATGTGGAAGTGCACCCTGGGAAGACTATTATGATGATTATTTATTTGTATTACAGTAGCACTTAGAGTCCCGAACTAAGATCTAGGACCCGTTGTACTAAACACCATCAATATACATACTAATGAAAGTCCTGGCCCCAAAGAGTTTAAACTAGACAAATAAAGGACAGGAGAGCGGGTCCCTATTTTACATAACGGGAACAGACACACAGAAATTAAATACTTGCCGAGGATACCACAGGACATCTGCAACAAAGCCAAGGGATTGAACCCAGATCTCAGAAGTCCTAGTCTTAGCCTTAACCACAAGATCATCCTTCCCATTGACAGATCCCTGTCAACAATGCTTTAGCTGGCTACTTGAATCAAAGTGGGACATTACATCCTTCGATCTATGTGGGCTATCCCTCTGTTGAGGAGATCTGCAGGCCACAGAATAGAACTCCTTCTGGCTGCCTTTGGCCCTGTAACTGCTCTTTGAATTCCACTCACATATCAAAGCGTAGATGCTGTAATTTAACGGAAGCTATTGGGCTGTATAAAGAGGTATAATTGTGAGAGGTATGGGACAGATATACACCTAAGGAAGATAAACTCATTTACTATTCAGTGAAGATAGTTCCAGTTGTGTCCCATTCAGCTATTGTTTCTTGCAGTGTCACGTATTTGCCATAGTAACACAACAGAGACATTGTGTGGGGGCCTTTCTGATTTAGCTGTAGAGGGCAATATGCTAAGGAATTTCAGTCACAAAGAGCATCCTTTTTTTTTACAAGAAGGCAGGAATGTGCCCTTAGAATCCAGCCACATCACGTGAAACAGAGTCGTGTTTGTTCTGATTCATGGACTTTGCATGGGCATCTTTCTAGCACAGTCAGAAATATATTCCTTGGCTCTCCCAGTTTGCCCTGAGGTGTTGTAGTGCCCCTCACATTCTTCCTAGGCAGCACACGCTTTTCAAAACTGTAGCCAGCTCCTCCTTGGGAAATACTAGTGCCCAGGGAACTTCGGTCTATCCTGTTGCTACTGGCTACAAGTCCTAGCTATGAAATATATACTGGAAACAGCATGGGCTTTTTGTGTTGTTTTGTTAATGTAAAGATTGACTGGATGTGTTTCTGCAGTTCCCTCAAGGCTGTCATCTTTGTTTGCTGCTTTGAGGACTCCAAGGGGAAGAGACCTTTAAAGATTGTAGCAGTTCATTATAGCAGTCTCCTAACAGGAGCAGAACATGGGTTTCAGAAACTGACTGTGAAGTTATGGACAAATTCCTGTCCTCAGTCCCTGCAGAACTGAAGAAAGTGACTTAAATTGCTGAGTCAGCAAGCTGTTCTTTTTCTTTCCCCGTTTTGCAGCTCCAGTAGAAATTTGCAGTTTGACACTTTACAGAACTACAAATCCTGGAAGGTAAAAATCATGTCCCGTCCCCCCCCGGCAGGTCAGGTGCAGTCTTAGCAGGTTTTGGACCTGAAAGTGGCATAAGAATTAATGTTATGCATGGTCATTTCATAATGGGTTCTGCTTACTTTCCACCAGAGACACAACTTGAGAGCAGAAAGCTTAAATTGTTGAAAGGAGCAGGGCTAAAAGTGAGCTCAAAGGTAAGAGGCTGGAGCCCAGCCTGACTCCCTCAGAACTGAGTTTTTAAAGGTGTTTCCAGTTGACAGTTAGACATCTCACAATGTCTGGGTCATCTGTTTTGAGAAAAAGGATGGTTTTGGGTTAAGGCACCAGACTAGGACTCAGCCAATCTCGGTTCAATTCATGTCTCTGCCACGACTTCCTGTGTGACCGTGGGCAAGTCACGTCATCTCTTTGTCTCAATTTTCCATCTATAAAATTAAGGTAAATATAGCCTTTTCCCTACCCCTTGTCTATTTAGACTGTAAGTTCTTCGCAGCAAGGAGTGTCTTTTATGAGTTGAGTGTACAGCCCCTGGCACAAAGGGACCCCATCTTTGGAATTCTGTGCCCTACTCTAATATAAATAATGATAATACAGTATTGGGACAAAGGAAGAAAATAGCTTCTTCGCTCCCTGATTTTCATGAGTTTGGGGACAGTAGCAAGAAGTTAGTACATTTCACATCTCACCGATTTGCAGCAAGCTGACTGTTTACAGGAGTGATGGTGAACCTAAGAAAAGTTCAGTTAAGGTTCAAAACTTCCATACAGAACCTCTCTCAACCTTTTGGGGTTGCCAAGCAGGGCTGGAAGGCAAACAGGAACACACTCTTCCATGAGATTTTCCTACATCTGGTCCGGCCAGAAATTTTGCAAGAGCTGCTTTTCTCATGGTATTTTGGCACCTCTGCTTCTGGTCCCGGCTGGAACCCAGAGGAGCGGAGCCATGAGAAACTAAAAACTCACTGAGGAAGCAAATTAGCCAAAGTTTTTTGATCTTCAGCTACAGGCAGCAAATTTCACTCTAGTTCTTACATTTTATCTATACCCAGCCCTCATTTGCAGGCTCAAGTCTTTACATTCATGTATCTCCTCTTACAACTGGAATTATGGTACCTCCCTGGGGGCTTGATCCTGCCCCACTGAAATCAGTTGGAGTTTCACCATTAATGTCAATCTTTAGAAAAGTGGCTGCCTTTGGAGAACTGAATAGTTCTGGCTGTTCACCTAGCTCTAAAGCTGTCCTGCTAGTGTAGTGCCAAGGGAAGAAAGAGCTGGCAGAAATACCGCTTTGAAAACCAGTATTGTGCAACCCGGCTAGTGCATATTGCTAGACCACAACATAGGCTTCGTGCATCTTTTGCCGTCAATGGGAGCATTGCCATTGACTTAAATGAGCAGAGGATCAGACCCCAAGTGTACTAGCCAGCAGACTTGTAAAATGTGGATACTACTACTTCCTTTTTCTCAACCCTTAGTCCATCTTGTCTATCTAGCACAGCAGAGACTGTCCCTTAATATGTGTTTGTACAGTGCCTAGCACAGTGGAGCCCAGATCACATGTGAGACCCCTTGGCACCACGGTATTACAAACAGTAAACAATGAAGGTAATATCACGACTTTGTCCCCTTGGCAACTCAGTGGCTGGTCACCCTGCTTAGTCCTGTCAAATGGTAGGTAGGAATACAGCTCTGCTTCTGCATGAGTGAGCTAATGAAGGAAATAATAATTCCCCTCTCCCAGCGCATCCGCTTTACAAAGGACAGGATCTGGCCCCTGGTTAGCAAGGCCAAAAAAGATAATTTAGACTAGTCTGATCTTTTCTTAGGAGTACTAAATACACCATTCCCATGAGCATCTTATCTAACCTGTTCATTATTATCTGTAGCGTTGCCATAAATGCAGTGATGTTTTTGCCAGCGTGCCTGCCTTATTTCTCTCTGTCACCCCGTCCTCTCCTTTCTGTGCAATAATCTGCTAAAACAAAAGCTGCAGCATATCAGGTTTTATGGTGAGCTGCCTGTGAGTTGATCCCTTTTTTTCCTCCACAGCCGTTCTGTCTTTTTTTCAGTGTAGCACAGAGGGTTGTCCTCACCTAGGTAGATTCACCCAGGAACATATGTGCACATATCTGGATCCACCACAGAGACTCTCAGAGTGCACTCTGGAGGCAGGTGATAGTCAAATACCAGGCTACTGAAATTTAATTTGGTCTGTACTTTTTCTTAACTACAGCTTTTTCTCGGATGATAAAAATTGGCTGCTGCTAGTGGTACCTCTGTTATCTCTTTATTAAAACAAGATGCAAAAAATGGGCCCTCTGCTCAGCTGTGATATCCAACAGAGGGGAAACCAAAGCTTTTTTTCTTCACAATTTATTTTTAAATGTAAGCACAAAGCAAACTTTGAGGGCTCAAACCAGCCAACCTGTTCACAGCCTTATCTAGATGTGTGCTACCAGGCTGGATAGCAGGGATCAGAACATAGTGCAACCTGCTGAAGTTTACACTAGGCTCTCGTTTCTTTGATATGTTTAAATGAAACAACAATTTGTTCAGCAAGAAATCTGTATCTTAATGGGAAGAACAACAAAATAGTGGCTTCTTTGCAGTCCTTGATGACTCATGCCAGACAACCATTGCACATTCAACATGATTGCCAGTTTTCTAAAGGGGAGGTAAAGACTGGAATAAGTGGTGATGCTGTGATAGCTTTGTAGAGTAGTGTTTACACAACATAGTCACTGTCCTGGTGTCTCCAAAGGAATCACTCTGATTTTCTCTATTTTTTTATTCCTTTATTTTAAGAAGGCTTGGAAGGACCACATTTTTATCAGTAAATGTTAATTTCACTGTACGCACAAACCAACAAAAAAAATTTCCATTGATGATGATAGAAATGTACAGATAGGTGAAATAAGAAAAATGCTTTTTGAGAACTTATTTGAGCTTGATTTAAAGAATATTTATTTTGTATATTTTGACACACGATGTTGACAAGTGGTGTTTTAACAGCTCTAGAGCTTTAACTTTTTTAATCTCAACATCTTACTAGCACTAGTTCTTTCAGTGGGGTTCATGTTTCCTTAGCATAGTGAGCATCCTTTAAGATTATTTTGCATTATTATGGGGGCTTTGTAGAAATCTCCGTGACCCAAAGAAGGGGTTAAAGTTCTGGTTTAGACTAGCAATGAGAGTGTGTTCCACAATAACAGAGATTTCTGGTGACTTCAAGTCTCAGATGACAATATTTTTGTCTATCCCAAATATCATTAGCTGGCATGAGAAATTCTTCTTTTAAATTGGCTGCTGCCATCATTGAGGACTGTGCCGGGGATCAAGGCTCAGGAGGGAGTTTGGGGGCAGGAAGCATTGAGGAGTCTCTCACTTTTCCAGATTGTAAGGGTGGTGCAGCTCATGCTGGTTCCTTGCATCACTAGAAGATGGCTGGGGAAGCATTTCTTGCAGCAAGATGAGCCACAGCAATGAGTGTAGCATTAGGAGTTGGGAATGGTTGATGAACAGAATCAGGTAAAATAGGAATGTTTCTTCAAAATCTCTGTCTGAACCAAATCCCAACTGACCTTTTATTGAGGGTTGAAAAAGTTTGAGTACTTGGCTTTTTCTCATCGTATTTCATCTTCTACACCTCTGCTGTATTGTTCCAACAGGAATAAGAAGCAGACCTGCTGAGTACAGGAAAAGTTATTATGGTATAATCATCGCAGAAGGCAGGAGGTACTGGAAATCTGAAGAGAGTCCATCATCTAGACATCTCCATCTTACTTTTGCATATTTAAGGGGAATCCAGACTTGGAGGTGTTAATCTGAACCCAACCTCTGAACCTTTTTTGAATTTTGCCCACCATCAAATAGGATTAGATGAGGGAAACAGGTCAGCCCAGACTATAATAGGAGGTGGCAGTCTCATTACTTACCCCTGCCTGAGCTGGGCCAAATTCCTTCAGTCATTACTCTAGGGAAGAGAGTACCTGGGATGGCTTGGAAGTTAGTTTATACTCAAATACTAGAGCCTCTTGACAAGACGCATTAGAAAAAATGTAAACTGTTTTCTATAGACACTATACAAGTTTGATGTAACTGGAGTTCTTTTATCAGGAAGTACTCCCTGGCCCTGGAATCTGGATTAGTACTAAATATGTAATGTTGGGAAGAACGGAATGCATTTTTAAATCGTATGATCTGTGTGATGAAACTTAGTAGTTCACCTACCTGCAGTGTCTTTTGCCTTAGGCCAAGTCTACACTATAAATTTACATGGATATAACTGCATCACTCAGGGGGTGTGAAAAATCCACCTCTCTGACTGATGCAGTTATACTGACCTAACCCCTGGTGTAGACAGGGCTGAGGTTTTCCTATCAACATAGCTACTGCCCCTTGTGGAAGTGGATTAACTTAGCTGACAGGACAAGCTCTGGAGCAGCCGCACCACTGCAGCATTTTAAGTATAGACCTGCCCTTAATCTGGCACAGTTTTATCTAAAAACAAAGGTGTTAAAACAGCCATGAATGTGTGCACAATTGTGATGTCATGTCCCAGGCTGTAACAATACCTCCATCCTGTTGGATCACTGAGATCTCCCCTTGGGTCATCAGTAACTTGAAAAAGTTCTATACTATACACTGGAATGTTTTGTTTCACTTTGAGTTTACAGACAGCTTTGGCAGGTTTGTGGAATCTGTTTTAGAAGCTAATTTGTCTTGCAGAGTTACAAGTGAGCTGATCAAGAACACTGGATAAAGTGTGTATTTACAGAAGGCTGCATTAATGGATACTCATGGAAAAGGCTGTAGTCCCACTCACGAGGCCATGTCTACATCTAAAATTTTGCAGCGCTGGTTGTTACAGCTGTATTAGTACAGCTGTATAGGGCCAGCGCTGCAGAGTGGCCACACTTACAGCAACCAGCGCTGCAAGTGGTGTTAGATGTGGCCACACTGCAGCGCTGTTGGGCGGCTTCAAGGGGGGTTCGGGGAACGCGAGAGCAAACCGGGAAAGGAGACCAGCTTCGCCGCGGTTTGCTCTCGCGTTCCCCGAACCACCCTGCAAACCGCAGGGAAGGAGACCTGCTTGCTCGGGGGTTCGGGGAACACGAGAGCAAACTGCAGGGAAGGAGACCTGCTTGCACGGGGGTTCGGGGAACGAGAGAGCAAACCGGGAAAGGAGACCAGCTTCGCCGCGGTTTGCTCTCGCGTTCCCCGAACCACCCTGCAAACGGCAGGGAAGGAGACCTGCTTGCACGGGGGTTCGGGGAACGAGAGAGCAAACCGGGAAAGGAGACCAGCTTCGCCGCGGTTTGCTCTCGCGTTCCCCGAACCACCCTGCAAACCGCAGGGAAGGAGACCTGCTTGCTCGGGGGTTCGGGGAACGAGAGAGCAAACCGGGAAAGGAGACCAGCTTCGCCGCGGTTTGCTCTCGCGTTCCCCGAACCACCCTGCAAACCGCAGGGAAGGAGACCTGCTTGCTTGGGGTTCGGGGAACGCGAGAGCAAGCCGGGGAAGGAGACCAGCTTGATTACCAGAGGCTTCCTCAGGTATGCTGGGATACCTGCTTATTCCACGGAGGTCAAGAAAAGCGCTGGTAAGTGTCTATATTTGATTACCAGCGCTGGATCACCAGCGCTGGATCCTCTACACCCGAGACAAAACGGGAGTACGGCCAGCGCTGCAAACAGGGAGTTGCAGCGCTGGTGGTGCCCTGCAGATGTGTACACCTCCTAAGTTGCAGCGCTGTAACTCCCTCACCAGCGCTGCAACTTTCTGATGTAGACAAGTGAAAACAGAGATCATGCATGCTCATTACAGGTTTGGAAAGGAGAAGTTTTTGCTTTACACCTTTTCGTTCCATTCTAAGTTACTTGCAAATCAATTCCAATTACCTCCCAAATTCTCTATTAGACTTTGTTTTAATGGTTTGGTTTTTGTTTGTTTGTTTGTTTGTTTTTGGCTGTTGTTTAGGAGTTCCAGAGTCTGCAGTTCAAATTCTCTGCTGTCATAACTCCCCTGAATTCACTGAAGTTACCCCAGCAGAGAATTGCCGCTTCAGTTTATACTGTAGTCTTTTATTATTAAAGTGCTGCTGTCTTGTGCTTGGTGATGTATATTACCAGAATATAAAGACAGTACCTGTCCAGAAGAGCTTATATTAGAAAAGAGAAAAATAACAAGATGCCTGAGGAGACCGAGAAATCTTTCTAACCAATCAAATGTCCTTTCCTGGGGTGTGAATGAGGGTACAATCCCTTTTGAGTTGTTTCACAGTATCCTCTTGCAAGGTGTGACAACAGTAACTATGGCTGTAAACAGCAAGCTATAGAAACTGTTTCTCCAGGGTAAATTAAATACCAGTCAGTGTTGTTTGGCTGTCTTTCTCATTAGTTTATACACTAACATGAAATTCCCATTAGAGAATTACACAATGGTTCAAAAATGCTGCATTTTGGGAGGATGACCACTTTGAAGTGTTCATGCTATTCTTTAAACTCTCAGGTAGTAAAACAGATTCCTGAGTGTGTTACTATTTCAGTGAATCATAGATTCCTCGAAATGCTAAATGGAACATATTTATTGGGTCATCTAGTCCATACTACTTCCAGTAGTAGATTTTTCCCTGAACTACATTCTTTAACAATGTCCAGTTTAAATTGAATCATTGGCAAGGTTTCCACAACTACATTTTAAATCAATTCCATAGACTAATTAATTTATCTTTTTTGCTTTTGGCTTTCTACTGCTGAAAGAGAACTGCTTTTGTAAACCATAGCACAGAGCAACTGCACTATTCTGGCACGGAGAGATGGAAACATTTCTTTCATAACCTCTCTCTGGCTGTGGAGGTCTTTGATCCTGTAACACTTGCACGCTAATAAAAATAAAAGCAGAGGCGGGTTCAAACTAATGGGCACCAATACAACTCAGTAAATTAGATCATGCAAATCAATGTGACCTCAAAGACAGAGAAATTTTGATATTTGTACCGACAAACTTTTTTTAAAAAGAGCAATAGAAAGTTTCTTTGGTTTTGTTTTTGGCTGCGTTATGAACTTGAAACACAATGCCATGGTATTAGTGCAGAAGAAACTGAAAGTGTAATTGTCTAGAACAGAAGGTGAACCTGACTAGTCTATATTCCATGTCTAAGGCTCCATTTCAGCAAGGTACTTAATCATGTGTCTGAACTACACATTTGCTTAAAGGTTGGCACTTGCTGAAGTTGGACCAAAGCTGAGAGAAAGGCAGAAAGTAAAGAAATGGCATAAACAATGAGACAGTAGAAGAAATCCTTTCTGGTTTGTATCTCAAAGTGTTAGCAGTATAGGTAAGGAAATGTGTATTTCCTCATAAAAGACTGGAATCTCCATGACCCTTGTTGTGGTCATTAACACCAGTGCCAAGTAAGTTCCCTCTCAAATACCGAGTCTGGTGTCTTGGAAGTTAAAGCATGATCCCTAGCTTCTCTTGTCAGATTAAGTGCCATTTTTGGCAGCTCTTCATCTCTCTGCACTCATTGTGATATGGGGAAGCAAGGGGAAAACAAAGTATCTACATAGAATTTAACTTCATGTAGCCAAAGTAGTGGTTTAGCCACAATTTATGTTTTCAGCCAATGGTGCGGTGTATGTCTGACCAATATGGCAGGGAAGGGTGCAAAGAAGGAAGAGGAGAAAGAGCAATCACAGTCAGAAATGGAAAGGTCCTATTAAGTTATTTTGACTTCCTCTTGCTGCTGCCAAACTATTCCACATTTATTCTTAAGTCCCTTGTCCAGTATATCATAAGGAAGGGTGATTCTATCACTTCCTTTGGGAGATTATTACCCTAATTGATCTCAGTTATGATGAAACTGAGCAAAGGGAAATATAGGTTGAACACCAGAGTGGAAAAGTCCTGTTACTCACAATTGTAACCCTGGGATTGTCTTAAACAACTCCTCCACCTCCATGGAGTTTATACCTATAAATATATGTATAAGGGTACCGTAGCACCTCCTACATCCACTTTTTGTTTAGCTAATCACTGCATATTTAGACTGGAATTTTTGTTGCTTGCATCTAGATCCCCTCTAATATGTCAACAAAAGAGGTTCTAACCAATAGACATCTCTTGTAGCAACAAATCTCATCATTGCCAAATTCCCATCATCCCAAATAGGGATCACCAAGATGCTTTTTAACCAGCGGATCCAATAAAGTCACATGGCATTCCACTGTTTTGATGATGCTTTGGGACTCCATTCCTTTTGTGACTGCAAGTTACAAAGTTCCTACTTCAGTATTTATTTATATTCCCTGTTTCAACAGTATCCTTTCCCAGCAGGCTTTGTTTCTTAAATGATTAAACAGTCTTTATAGTGTTTGTTGAATCTCTGGCACAAAACAAGCAGATATGGTCTATATTCTAACATTTTACAGACAATTGCAAGTTTTCGCCACCCAGAGTGACCAGATAGCAAGTATAAAAAATCAGAACACTATTCCCCTCCAGGAGGGTTGGGGGAGGGGTAGAATAGTTGCATATATAAGACAAAGCCCCTAATATCAGGGCAGTCCCAATAATACCAAGACATCTGATCACCCTGTCCCCATCCCAATGGGTGAGCTTAGGTACTGAAGAGACTGGAGAAGGGTGAGAACAAAGAAGTAGTGGGAGAACTCACTCTTAAAACACAGCTGCATGTGCTTGGTTCTGAAATCACCAGTGATGTAGACAATAATACAAAAATAATTATGAAAGCTCTTGCTGTGAAACCTCTTGTCCCCATGTGTTTCTAAGAGTATATTCAGCACTGAAATATTTATGTGATGGCCAATGGTAGGCTGCACAGCTCCATGATCCAGCCAGAGTATGCAACTCTGTATAAAGACTTTTGTGTTTATTTCAGGGCAGTCTTTGGGGTCAGTGAGCCATATTTATTCATGGGGGTGCTGGCGGCTGCTCCTTATTAGGGCCCCTGCCTCTAAAGGCATATTTTTTCAGTACAGTCAGCGCAAACATTTTTAAACTATTACTTACAAAACAGCAATGACTTCCTAAAGGCCAGATCTTTGTTTCTTTGTACAGTGCTTTGATTGTGTAAATGTTCTTGTGTAAGCATTTTGGCCCACGCTGGAATTCATTTTTTCTCCTTTATGGTCTTTCACTGTTGTTCTTGTATGGCGTATTTGTCAATTCACTGGCTTCAATGGCAGAAATCCATTTCTGTTACAGGAAAGAACATGGTTAAGTCTGACCTTCGAGTTTGCAAGGGGTCTAGACTGGTCATTAGTTTCCTCTCTTCTTGGTGCTACTGCCAGAGACAGAGAGGTGGACAGCCTGTTTCTCAGTATTGTTACAGAACTGCAGGGCTCCCAAATGCATGTGGTTCAAAGAGATTGCTTGCAAATGTTGTGTCTTAAGACCAGCCCTGGATGTGCCTCATGGCTGAACAAATTATCCTCCAGATTTCTTTGTGATAATGCCATTGGGAAATGAGTCGTCATTAATGAATCCAGTGTGTAGCACAGAGCTGTGATGCATTATTTATGCTTCTCTTGGTATTATTTTTCATAATATAATTGCATTGCAATGTCAGCACAGAACCAAAATGATGACATTTAACTCATGACCTTTAATCACAATGTCTCATCATGGTTGGAGTTTGGATTGGCTGAGCTTTGCAACTAAAGCTTGAGCCCAAACTTCAGGTTTCCCCGCCACTTACAGGCTACCGATCTGAATACAGCACCAGAGCCTTCACAGCTCCTTTTGCAAGTGCAGGATTATCATTAAGTCTGCAAATCTTTCATGGAGGTCACAGAACTCACGGATTCTGTGACTTTCCGGGACCTCTGTGACTTCTTCAGCTGCAGTGGCTGGTGCGGCTGACCCGGTGGCCTACACAGTTGGTCCTGGGTGCTGTCCCGGAGCAGCGGTCCAGGAGCAGCATTGGCACTACAGGCCGCCCCTTCCCCGTCTCCCCCAGAGGAGCAGCAGCAGTGGTAGGGCCCCTGGCCACCCCCCACCCCCAGAAGCAGCAGCATCCGCTGGGGCACCGCCCCCTTCCCCCCCCCCCCGCACCCCTGCAGGTAAGATTTAGTTAGGGGTATTTTTAGTAAAAGTCATGGACAGGTCACTGGCCGTGACTTTTTGGTTATTGCCTATGACCTTTTACTAAAAATATCCGTGACTAAATCATAGCTTTAATTATCAACAGCAATAAAGATTCTTCAAGCCTGATTCTTCCATGAATTACCCTTCAGCAACTCCATTGTTTTCAGTGGCATTGCAGAGAACTAATGAGGAGCCAGATTAGTATCAACTCTGCTGCTGCTTTGCCAGAAGGAATATCATCCAGTTCACTCTCCTGTAGGTGTGTTGGTTGTACATTACAAACAGGAGCAAAAAGAGGTAAAATCCTATTGCTGTCACTCAGTTAACCAGGCATGCCTCTTAATACACCCATAACGTGTGATCCAAAGCCCATGGGAAGTGAATAGACTCCCATTGGCTTTAATGGGCTTTGGATCAGGCCCATTGAGGGCAGACCTGCTGAGTAAAGTACTATTTGAACATGGTAGAATCACCTTAACTATTGCAGCTACCATCCAAGAAACAGTCTATTCTGTGTAAATACAATAAATTATATTTTATAAATAAATGAGTTCTACTAATTAAGTTTCATCTGCAGCATTTTGGCTAACCTACAAAGAAAATCATACATAAAAAGTATGAATGCTCAGAGTACAGGTCAAATGTCATAGAGCCAGGGCCAGTTCTAGCAGTTTTGCCGCCCCAAGCATGGCGGCACACCGCGGGGGGCACTCTGCTGCTCGCCGGTCCTGCAGCTCTGGTGGACCAGCGGACCCTCCGCAAGCACGCCTGTGGGAGCTCCACCGGAGCCACCTGCTGCCCTCCCGGCAACCGGCACAGCACCCCCCGTGGCATGCCGCTCCAAGCACACGCTTGGTGCGTTGTGGCCTGGAGCCGGCCCTGCATAGAGCTTATTGAAACTGTATGGAAAATGACCTTTTCATTAACATATGGCATGATCGTTGACTCTGAGTAGTTTAGGAACACTTTGCATCAAAATATTCATAAATTATATAATATGATTATTAACAACAACCACCAGACTGGCTGATGGTGCCAAACCAATGTTGGGTTACGTTAATCTTGTCAAATGCAGAGGCATTAAGAAGCTTGAAGTGGGATGGAAATACTTTTCTTCTCTTTGAATGAGGTCACCCTGATTTCATCACTAATTCTCACACCTTTTTTTGGAAATCAAATCAAAGTGGTCAGCTTAAAGCACAAATACTGGATATAAAAGTAGGACCCACTGTTAGTAACAGTTGCGGACAGTGGGGTTTTTCAAGTTTTGTTTTGGTTTTTAATTATACAAAAAATTGCTCTGCATTTGTTTCTGGTGTGCTGAAAGAGCCACAATTAGCGTTTCCAAAATGCTTATTGAGACTCACAGTGAGAAATCCTCTTGCCAATAGAATTAAAACTGAGAAGAAATATACTGACCGGCTCTTCTGGCATATGTCAGCTTGATTGACCTTGAATAAATAGCCATGCTAAATGTTTTTGGTTCAGAACACAATCTGAAATCCAACATGATGGCATATCCCTTTAACTGAGCCCTGGTCTAGGTTAGTGTTTGGCACTGCTACATGGGAGACTTGAGTTCAGTCCCCAACATGTGGGACTTACCTCAGTGGGAGAAAATGCCTCATGCTGTTTATTGACAATCGTTCAGCACATCAGTTCACTGAATGTTATAGAATACTTGCTCTTAACTGACCTGATCATTACCTTAATCATGACAAGTGTCCTCCTCAGACACTGCCAACTAGCAACATTTTCTCACCCCAGATAAGCACCATGATGACAACTTTCCTTCACAACTGCTGGACTTTTCTGCTAACAACAGAACGACAACAGTTGTGGTTATAAAACACTGAGATTTGTTTTTATTTCTCTATCTTTGTTTGAAGCTTGGCCTCCTGTGATTCCCTAGTAGAGATTCTCACTTCCACAATTTGGGAGAGGGGGAGTGATTGGAATGTCTCAGGGGTGGGTGGGGGAAGAATTGGAAAAGCACCCATTTGGTCCCAATATGTTCTCCATAATTGTGAGAAGTTTGGAAATCTTCATTCTGTATATTAAAGAGACTCAAGCTACAGTAAAAATTGTAGCTTCTGGTGTTCATCTCAGTGCATAGTAAAGGCAGGAATGAATTTAAGGAAGTTGAAGTTGAAGATCTAGACTACACACACAAGAATTGGGGGCTACTGTGATTAGAATGATACTGAGGCTTTTGAGAAAACCCGAGGTGCCTATAACCAGGGGCGGCCCTATGTTTTTTGCTGTCCCAGCACGGCAGGCAGATGGCTTTCGGGCGGTCTGCTGTCACGCGGATTCGGCGGCGCTTCTGCAGGTGATCTGCCAGTGCTGCACCATCGGCATCCCCGCCACTGAACTGCTGCTGAAGCCGCGGGACCGGCGGACCTCCTGCAGGCATGCCGCCGAAAGCCAGCAGGCTTCCCCTCGCGGCTTGCCACCCCAGGCATGTGCTTGCTGCGCTGGTGCCTGGAGCCGCCCCTGCCTATAACTAACTAGTGACACGATCCCAAGACATGACGTGCAGAAAGCCCATGGAAGACAGAAATGTAGAGATGATAGGAGGATACAGGTCCACCAGAATCTGTTTCTCACTGCAGTGGCAGGAATTGGATACCATTTGATACATCTACTTAATCCTAATGGCTGCTATACAAGTTAGAGAAAGCAAATGCAAGTTGCACTGTCTCAGTAGTGCATTCCCCCTACAACCAGTTTAGTTTGGCACAGAATGGAACTGGGATAGCCTCTAACCCTCGCTTGGCATGCAGTGAGTGCAATGTACCCATGTACTAAATAGCTGAGCTAAACAGTGCAAGGGCAGTTTGCAAGCAAAGGTTTTTGAGCTCCTACTTATGAGCTAAAAACTGCCATCCAAGTAAATGTACAAAGCTGATTCCTGTATGTAACTGAAAGGAGGACCCTGGAATCGGGGAACTGAACAAAATTTCTTATCAACTTAATGGTCAAGTCTTTTTGGACTGAACTCAATTTGTGGATAAAGATGCAGTTGTAAAAGAGGCATTAGCACTTTTGATTGCTAGGTTGACGACTTTGCAGGTCTGTATTACAGAAGGGAGCTGACAGGAATGATGACATCTGAGGGATTTAAAAGGAAAATGCCGGCAATAATTAGGTGTTCTGAGGTATCTAGCACACAGTTTACATAATCAACTGCTGAATAGTTAATATGGTAGGTCACTATGCGAATTTTCCAAGCAGCAGAAAGTTGAGGAGTTAGACCCCCATTTGTGACAAAGAGCAGAAACAGATCTGCATGTTTCTTTTTTGCAAAATTAGAAACTCAGTTAACCCTAAAACAGATCTAAGTTTTCCAGGGTTCTTTGTCAGAGTGGTGTCCTGGAAGCTGTTGTAAAGAAATGGGAAGATTTTTCAATTTATGGGTACAAGTGGAAATTTAGAAAGTGGTATTTAATGTGACATGAAAATAGCCTGGTATAGAAGACTCTGCACTGATTTCAAATACACATGGCACTTTTTCTTTTTAACAGTCTAGTGAGACTGACTGTAGAAATTCTGACTCGTTTATTGTGAATAATTGAACTTTGGAAAAAGTAAGAACGCTGCAATCCGTTTTAGCAAGCAGTATGGTCATGATAACTTCAGCAGATAGATTTCTGTAACACTGACCTTGTTTAGAATTCTACTGCATCTTTAATCATTTTAAACATTTTACTGTAATGTTAAGTCAAGATTTTTGGAGGTCTGAGGTTCTCTTTAACCCCAGGCCCTTCCAAAATGTCTCGTGTGTGAGAGCTGGAAAATCACTGCTTTCTGTTAGGAAATACAAAATAGTAACCAGAGCTGATTCGTGAGCCACCAGTCCAGTGACCGGCCACACTGAGTACACTTGCAGGGAACTTCAAGCTCAGCATTTGTTTAATGTTTGGGGTAATGGTGAGGGAGAAGAAGCTGCAGATGCATGTACGTGTACATACATGTAAGCCTAAATTTCCAAAAGGGGTTGCTGATTTTGGGTGCTCACCTCAGCGATATCTGGGCCGTGGTCTTCAGCTGAGCTCCCATAGTCCTCTACCATGTTGTGGCAGTTTAGCACTTTGGTGGAGACAGAAACAAAGCAGACAGTGTTTTAAGTTGGGCTCTGAAAAAAAACACTCACCACTTTTGAAAATTAAGGCCTTAGGAGGCGTTTATGTTTTGTAAAGTTGGTTTGGTGTAAAGACATTGGCTGATTGGCATTTGGGAGGGTCGTTTAAATACAAAGGGCACAAACCCCATATGAAGTGACTGATTCTTCATGCAGATACCTGCAAACTGAACCTAGTGAACTTTGCACAGCTCTCATTCTTTACTGCCTCTGAAACGGCCCATCTTATTTGCAAAAGAGTGGCTAACAGGACAGCTTGCCAGCCTAAGCAACATAGAGAAGGATGGACATTTTCACATGTTAAATCCGCATTCTTGGAAACCCTGTAGCATTGCAATGGGTAGCACAGTTATCAATCAGTGTGCATCACCACTGCTTTGAATGGAGCATCAATTCTTAGAAATGGTTGGTGATTAAATAAAATCATTTCCTGCATGTGTGCACGTACGCAAAACAGAGCTGCCAACTGCCACACAATTCCCTCCCATGCCCATTGTGTCCACTGTGTGTAGGTGTGATTCCAAAAGGTATCAAACCCAAGAGCTGTACCTTCTGTCTAGATGCAGAGGAGGAGAATTGCTAGCTATCGCTTTCTCCTTGCCCAACTCTGATGCTATAATCTCTACACATGCTTTGCTTCTTCTTTAACATCCAACTGAAACATCCAGATGTCAGCAAAACCCACAGATGAAGCAAAGGGCTCAGAGCTGCCCCAAGGATAATTCCAACCCTCCAGGGAGCTTTCATTTCCCCAAACACAAATCTCTGTGTCTGGCCAGAGTCCAAAGGAGGGGCTTGGGAGGAACATAAACAGCACGCAGGAGGCTCGGCAGGCCTAGGGAAATGGTGGTGTCCTAACAATCTGTCTTAGTTGTGAGTAGCGGGGCTACTCCCTAGAAAGGCGAATAAGGTGACTTTGAGATCATGACCTATCAGCTCTTTTCTCCACTCTCTCTCTTTCCAAGCAGAGACTTCCTTTTAACAACATTTCACCTTCCAAAAGAAACAGTCCAAACATCCAGACTCTTCAAAAGTAATTTCATTATTGCATTGCCTGAGGTCTGGAAGAATACATAGTAGGCAAAGGTCTATAATCCAAGGGGAAAGTGGGTAATAAGATCATTTTAATTAAAGGGATTAACTCGGTGATGTCAAACATCTGTAAAATAAGTAAAGTGCTTTGGGGAATCAGGGCCTAAACTTTAGGCACACAGACTTCAGCTGAATCAGGTCCATGAGGACGTGAAAGCACTACGTGGGCATGAATGAATTAATCCTCACAACATCTATGTGAGGCCAGGGAAGTGTTGTCCCTGTTTTACAGATGGGTTAACTAAGGCATAGAGAGGTAAAGTCTCCTGCCTGAGGTCATATAGGAAGTATATTACAGAGAGGGGACCAGAAACCAGCACTCCCAGGGGTAAGCCCATTCTTTCCCCCCTAAAGGGTTTCCCCCTCATTGTAATATAAAAGTTTTATGTAAAATCATAAAAGCGTCTGTCCTTTGTAAACTATTGCACTTGTCTAACACCAGCCTACTGGCAAACTGAACAGAACAAAGAGGCCGGCAGGACAAGGAGACCACGGAGAAACTGTTGTTGTTAGATTCAGTGTTCTGGCTTTAAACCTTTCTTGAATGCCAAAAACATTGATAGCAGACCCTTGAGCAAGAACTCCAAATGCTGCAGTAAACTAAAGAGCCTCCAGTCCCTTTTTATACTGCAGAAACATAGGCAGAACTCTAAATATCTGCTTGGAAACTGCTGCATGCCAGAGTTAAGAGGGTGAAGGGAGGGGACATGCACGCTTATGGATACCTGCCTACCAAAAGAATGTTTAATACACAGAGGAAATACATCCCATTTCTTATTAAAGTCATAATCGTAGACACGGTGGTGTGCAAAAGCTTTTTGTACTATAATTTGGGCCTATACTGTGGCATTTCTATAAAGGATCCTCTCACTCTGGAATTGGCAGGTGGCCATGTAGGGATTCTTAGGGCTTCACAGATGAGTTAAGCTTACAAAGCACTTCCTTGTGAGTCCTCTTCCCAGTCTGAAAAGAGGACAGATATCTCCTCTTTTTGTTTTGTTCTCAAGCCCAAGCGCCCCACCTGCTCCTGCAGCTCACATCCCCTGAAACCAGACCCTGTCTGGCAGCTGCATAAATCATTAAAAACAGGCCTGTACTGGGGTGTCAGCTTGTTAGCAAAACATGGGGGAGGTTACACTCTTCTCCCTTGTACTCCCCCATCTTTCCCCAAAGTAAACAACCGCGGTCCCCATGGACTTTTAGCATTGTGACACTGCACAATGCTGAACTGCAGCTGTGTGCTCAGAGCCTTGCAGAGAGCTCACTTGAGAGTATCTAGCATTTTCTCTTTTCCCTTCCCAGTCTCCAGTAACAGAATTCTTCACACAGGTCATGTGTCCAGACTAGGAAAAACATCATGTTAACTAATATGATGTTAAACACTCTTAGCACTTACTGTAGAGATGGCCAAATTGTGTGTGGAAATGCATTTACCATGAGCTAACACATTTTTAAACATGACTGCCCTTCTCAACACTAGCGCATTTACTAGAGTTGTTCAGATGTGTTAGTTAACACAATTTAAAACATATTTGTTTTTTTGTTTTTTTATTTTAGCACAACAAGCCCTTAACAGTAAACAAAATACAAAAAGAAGCACCAATCAGTCAAGCTGCAAAGTTCAAATCTGGATCACTCTTAACTTCCCCATAGTTTAGTGATGTGAACAAAAATTTTCAAGTCCAGCCTGTTTCTAAACAACATGTTTTAGGGTTTGATGTATTTTTAAAAAGCTGGACTGTCCCAGGTTATCAAGGGCTACCCTCTGTCGCATCTGAGGAAACCATTCCCTTAGTGAAGAAATGATGACACAACATTAAAAAAAAAAAGAGAGAGATTTCTGTTGAATTGGTGGTCCAGAGATCCACGCTGGATCTGTGCATTACTACCCTGCAGACGCTTCACAGTCCCAGTCATGATTAGAGGAATTCTTCAAGTCTCACCCTCACAAGAAGTCCTGGGACAGCCAGCTCCAGGAAACAGCACTCTGCAATATTTCTTTCACATAATGGAAGACTTCCTCCCCTCCCCTTTCATTATAATGATTTTTGCAGTCAGAGAGAGGACCAGAAGCCAGCTCTCCAAGCCCCATGCCTTAACTACAAACCCATCCCTTTCTCCGAAAGCTTCCCCTCACCCCTATTGGCATGTTAAATCAGCATTGAAGTTTGTTGCACATTAATTTCTTAGACTATGACCAGAAATTAGCCTGCGCTGTTGGGTTTTTAAACTCTATGCAGGCCCAAACCTCCCCAGAGTGAGATGGGCACCAATAAGAACACTCCATCCGGAACTCCTCCCCTCCCAAAGTTTGAATCTAGATCTAAACTTCTCAGCTCAGGTCTATCATTGTAATAGGCTGAACCAAAACATCCCAGATTAGAGGAAGTTTGGCTCTGAATCCAGATCTGACGTTCATCACTTGGGCCTCTTTCTAATCTATCTGTCTAGAGATGAATATCTCTGCATTCCCAGGCTCTAAACAACTAAAACTAATGTGTGTCAAGGAACAGAACCTGGCAGGAAGAGCAAAAGAAGTCAAGCAGAGCTTGGAACAGAAAATGTAGCAACAGGCGAAGAATAACATCCTGTAACAATGCAAGTGTGAGCTCTCAGGAAAGTGTAGCAGTGCTAGTGGAATTTAAATTTTATTAGTGTCTGAAGCACAAATTCTGTGTACTGAATCTGAGCTTTGGTAGGTTTGAAAGCTCAGTAGTTGCAGGGTGTTCTGCTGACAGTGTCCTTTGGGCTTTGTGGAGGAAAATCTGTTTAATTGTAAGTGTCTAGACATTTTCTTGATATAAACTGATTGCAAAAGTGGATTGAGCAAGGATCCGTTCTGCAGCAGTAGCTAGGGGGTGGGGTGAGGAACGTAAATATTCCACCCACACACATATACATGCAAACATGCTTTTATGTAAATATGGGTTTGTGAGTCACCTCCAAAAGAACCATCTCACTAACCCTCCCTCAAATGCTAAGTGTGTACTGCATGCACACACAAAAATTGTTTTGCAGGCCCACTCCAAAATGCCAGCTGTTAACATTTATTAAATTGTTAAAATGTCCAGCCCTCTTTGAAGGTGGAATTAAGCCAGCTGCTGCTCATTAATACCCTACAACCACCACCACGTTGCTTCACTGGCAAAAATCTGCCTTCCCCCTTCACTGGCAACTTCAGTAGTGCAAGAGGAGAAGGGTCAAGATGCTGTTGCACTGAGTGGAAGCTCTGCATGCCCCAACACCATCGACCTCCGTCTAGGGAAACAACCCCACTAAAACCACCCCCTCTTCCAGACAAGAACAGTGCTGCCCTCACTGTCCAGGAGGGCCAACTCCTTAACTGACCCCATCAGAGAGGAAAGAGAATAGAACTGAGAGATCTTTTTCCCTCCTCTCAAGCAATTTCACCTTCACTGCCACTCAAGAGGGATAGTTTTTGAGGCAGCCCTTGTTAAAATGTTAGCCACACCTTGCCAAGTATCCCTCACCAGCTGCGCAGTCATTAGTTCTGTCATGGTGCTATGAGATCTTTGGCTAAAAGTCACTATACAGAGCCAAAGTATTGTCTTTATGGCATGTGTTACTCCTGCATTTTCTTTGATCAAAGCAATCTCATTGAAGGGCACTCCCCTCCTTCAGTCCAGTATAACGACTGACTGGCCACAATGGCTATGTGCCTCCAAGGCATGACCTCTCACTTGCTTCTAGTATATCATTCAAGGACTTCAGCTATTTTTGGAGCGTAACCTAGTATCAAAGATTACAGGGTACTCTAGCAAGTAGGCCAAAATGATCCTCTCTAACTTTGTTTTCCTCAAGGAGTTGTGGTTTCCATGTAAACACTTCTGTGAATAGGCCTCTTGAGATGGGCCTGGAAGAATATATGTTCTGCTAGGACATATCCACTGTGTCTTAGCAGTCTGGAATCCAAATTCTGCAGTCAAACTAAACATCACCTCAGCCTGACTGAGCTGATCGTGAGAATAAAGAACAAGGAAGTGTGTGTGTGTGTGTGTGTGTGTTGGGGGGAGGTGGTGGCTGATACCGTCATACCTTTGTTATTTCTTTGCATGGTGACAGTTTCAGTGGTAGACATGTTAGTCTGTATCAGCAAAAAAAAAACAAAAAATGAGGAGTCCTTGTGGCACCTTAGAGACTAATAAATTTATTTGGGCATAAGCTTTTGTGGGCTAGAACTCACTTCATCAGATGTATGAAGAAAAAGATACAGCATACCTGCTCCGCTTATGCCCAAATACATTTGTTAGTCTCTAAGGTTCCACAAAGACTCCTCTTTGTGTGTGTGTGTGTGTGTGATTTCTATATCCCTTCCCAGCCTGCTCTCAAGGTTAGTCTTTTAGCTTTAGAAAACACTGTGGTAAATGAGGCAAGAGATATCATAACTCCTTATGGTGCTGTTTCATTGCAGTGGGCATCTTATAGTCCTGGCTGAAGTTTGAAAGCAGAGAACAATTAAAAAGATGACTAGAGAAAGGTTGCACATCTCTCCCACTGAATTCTGAGGTGCTAGACATGCTCTTATTAATGAATTGTTCTTCCTGCAGTGAGTAATGTGTTTCATGTCAGGCATTTCTTTCACTCTTGCCTGTGCGTGAAACAGTATTTTCTTGATTGTACAGCACACACTGTAGATCAGATTTTTCACATTCCAGGCTCAAGATGCGTCTGTCACCTGATGTGTTCCACACTTGAGACAGGCTACAGTGCCCCAAAACAATGGAGCAACATCTAATGTGCATGCTGTACTCTGAAGTGACATGAGTTAACCCACTGATTGATGCAACTGATTTATAGAGGAGCCTCCCCACATCTGCTGAGTACTTGAGTGAGATCTCTGTATCATTGTGTACTGTACAAGACGATTAGTGCTTATGCCAGCATCTGTGAGCATTAACTGCCATGACAAAGCTTGTCCCTTGTCTTTGATTATACTTATTCTGATAGTCATGCAAAGCATTTCCCAATGAACTGTTCTCCTGTACTTAAGACTTTCTTTGTGCATGTCTGTACTGCTGTTATCTGCTACCCTGCTGCTTAGCATAATGGAGGTCTTTCCACTGGAGCTGACCGCTATGGATAAGTGTGACCTGCTGCATGTGTTTCCAGAAGCTGCATTTGCAGAGGCTTTTACTGAGATGAACATTTGGATTTTTTTCACAAACTGAAATCACAACCAGAATTTGCTGTTCACCTGGAACTGCTAGGTTGACTTTTACATGATGTTTCAGCTAAAATGATCAGCAGTGGAACTGTGAGTGTTGACATTTAAATTATCATTAGGTTTCAAAGTCAACGAACGGGGCAGTTTTCACCTCTCTGTGCTATTGTTTCAGGAGAACTGCACATTCAGGCAGTTGACACTGAACCATTTGACATTAGTTTCCTATTTGACAAGTTACCTTTGCAGCCATAAGGACTGTACAGCTCTTTCTTTTTAAATTGAAGCTTAGATTTTGCAGCAGAAGGAAGGTTCAATATAATATTCTGCAGCACAGTGAAAATTCAGGGGCAACATAAAATCAAATTGTTGAATAATACAGACAATACTGTCCCGGTCATACAATTCATTTTCATACTTAATTCAACACAAATCTGCAATTTTAAATTGTATCAGAAGCCAGTCTGTAGCACTAGAGTACTGCACAAACCAGAGCGCTTGGGGCCGAGTTCAGGCAATCATCTCACAATGTATGCAGGGCTTTGTTCCTACACATATATTGGGTACGGTCTGATATTACATTTCTTACCAGACATTACCTCCTTTGAAGCCCATAGGTGGTTCATATGCCAGAGCAATACAATCAGACCTATAGTGGATAAAAGGTGAAATCTAAATGCAAGCTATTGTCTGAGATGAGTTTAAAGCAAAATCCCTGATTTGAATGTCTCTGAACTTTGCCGGGTGAGGGGTTCAGAATCAGAGCCCTGACCCAGGTCTGAATTTCACAGCTGGCCCTGTCTATCTAATGGTCTGAATCTAAACCCTGGATTTGAATGCCCATGGATTTTGGAGCATTCAGAATCTCAGGATTTGAATTCTGTAGTCAGGGCCCACTTCTAATCATTTCACCATTATTCATACAACTCATATCACTAAATCTGTTAGTTGTTTTTTTTTCTCATGTGCACTCGGTCATAATCTCAGCTTGCTATTAAATATTAGTAATGCTTATTAAGCTAACTGGCCAGCTGTACATAGCTCCCATGACAAGTCTGGAAGAAAGCACTGAGCTCCCATCCAGAAACTCCCAACTGCAGCGCAAGGGAGAAAAGGCAACCCTGGGATTTACAATTGCAGGATGTTTGTCTTTAAGGTGTGCTCCTGCAGCAGGCAGGTTCTGAATTCATCTTGCACATAACCATTGACTTTCTTCCCTCATAACAGAATAGTAATTTCTTACGCCAGTTGCACAAAGGGGGACATATATAGGGCAAGAGATAGTGAGAAAACATGTGTTCCTGCAGTGGAAACTGAAAAAGCTCACAATCTGGCCATCAAGAGACATAGGGACTGCAGAGGAGAAGTTGAAGCCTAGCACTATGTTTCCACTGTGACGGGTGTGTTAAAGGTTCACTTTTGAGAGAGCAACATTTTGAATGTGAAATTGTTGTCCAGACAATGGCCTTTTGGCAAGTGACTAGGAAAGTTCATTTCCGGAGTGGAAGCACAAGCCCTGGTGCAGCTCAAATGGTCTATATTTCTTTTTTCTCTCTCTCTCTCCTGTTGGCCTCTGCTTTGCTGCTTCCTGGCAACGGCATCTCCGAGCAGGAAGCTGCACTAAACGGTACAGGGCAGGGGCAGGGTTTCCAAAAGAAAACTCACTAAGGCCATTTTAGGGTTTGGTTGTTTTCAAAAGAATGAGAATGAGAAGCTAATCCTGGGCCAAATCCTGAAACCCACTGAGCCCCTGGGCAAATGAGCACTGCTCATTCCTCATGCAGTCTGTGGAGGATGCAGGAACTGAGAATCTCTCAGGACTCGGCCTGTGAGCTCCAATGAAAGCTAAAGAAGGACTAAGATCCTGAAAGGGGTTGAGCACCTACAAACCCCAATGAAATCACCTGGAGGTGCATGTGATCACCATCTCTCATTATCAAGCCATGAGCAAGGACTTCAGTGTTTGTCCCTCCTCCTTACATTGTTTCTCTGATAGCGATTATATGCTTGGGAAGCAGGTGGAATGTCACAGGAGCTGACAATAGATTGAGCTGAGATTTTTCAAAGGAACCTGAGGGAATTAGGCTCCCGAGTCCCCCTGAATTTCCCACATTCCTTTTGCCTTCAGTTTGTCATTCTTGTGATTTATATGCCTCCCCCCCGCATCTGTGTTGTGCTCTTCCTGGGGCTCTGGGCATTTCAAGTAGCAATGCCCTTTCCTTGCACTGCATTGCACTCATCCATAAACAGAACATTACATGTGTTGCTGTAGTCACCAGTGATTTTATATCTGGACCTTCAAATCAGAAGTCTTAATATAATCTGATGAATCTATTGTAATACAACTCAAGACAGTTGTGTGACGGGTTGGATCACAGCAACCCTCTTGGGAACTGCCAACGGATGTGCCAAGACTACTTCTACCCCTGCTTTCCCTGCTAGCCTGGGGATCCAGCACCCTGTCTTGTTGAGCCAGACACTCCAGTCTGCTCCAGCACAGACCCAGGGTCTGAACCATGTACCCAAAGCTGCAGACTTAACTGAAAGCATCTTACGGAAGTGTTCCTGTCTTTAACACTCAGATGCCCCACTCCCAATGGGGTCCAAACCCCAAATAAATCTGTTTTACTCTGTATAAAGCTTATACAGGGTAAACCCATAAATTGTTCGCCCTCTATAACACTGACAGAGAGATACACACAGCTGTTACCCCCTACCCCCAGGTAGTAAAACATACTCTGGGTTAATTTATAAGTAAAAAGTGCTTTTATTAAATACAGAAAGTGGGATTTAAGTGGTTCCAAGTAATAGCAGACAGAACAAAGTGAATTAACAAAGTAAAATAAAATAAAACAAGCAAGTCTATGTCTAAGAAAACTGAATACAAATACAACCTCACCAGTTCCAGTAAGCTTCCTTTTACAGACTAGTCTCCTTCTAGTCTGGGTCCAGCAATCACTCACAGCCACTGTAGTTACTGTCCTTTGTTCCAGTCTCTTTCAGGTATCCTTGGGGGGGGGGGTGGAGAGGCTATGTCTTTAGCCAGTTGAAAACAAAATTGAGGGGTCTCCCAGCAGCTTAAATAGACTTTCTCTTGTGGGGGAGACCCCCCCTCCTCTCTCCTATGCAAAGTCCAGCTCCAAGATGGAGTTTTGAAGTCAGATGGGCTAGTCACATATCCATGCATGATTGAGTTTCTTACCAGCCAAGCCACATTCCTGGGAAAGCTCCAATGTGGACTGGCGTCTTCGAGTTCATTGTTGGCTTAAGAGGTTCTTACTGGGCATTTAATTTGCACATTCCTTTCTTAATAGAAATCAAGCAAGTATAAAGCCAATATTCCTAACTTCAAGTACAAAAATGATACATGCATACAAATAGGAGGAATGTATACAGTAGATCATAACCTTTACATAGATATGTTACATGGCATATGTAGCATAAAACATATTCCAGTTATATTATATATACATTCATAACCATATTCCCATGAAGCCTTACGGAGTACACCGTCACAAGTTGCATGTAATGTTAGCACAGAATTGGGCTTATTATCGGTCTGGTTTATTATCTATGTCTTTTTTTCTAGAAACAGGTACCTATCTGTAAAGATACACACTACACAGCTATAAACTCTTGCTTTCAAGTGGTGCATACATCCTGCTGTGTAACTACCCTTTTGATACTAAAAATATTTCCTGTCATATTTCCTTCATTGCCAAGTGTTGATTGTTGACATAAGTGTTTCATTTATAAATATTGCCAGTGTGTGTGCATGTGCGTGGATGATTCAGCAGTGTCAGGGGGCATATGGCACTAGTCTAACAGGAACAAAAAAGTGACTGCTTCATAACAAATAAATCAGTTGCCACATCTAGAGGAACAAGGGAGCTCACTGGGTTTTTTTGCCTGGGCTAAGTATAACTCAGGAGCACACACATAGAAAAGAAACCATTTTTCAGGTCAGGCTACAGTCCTGTTAACTTCTGGGCTTGTTTCTTAAACTCTAGACTGCTGTAAGTGACAGTGTAGAGATGGCCTCCTCCCCAGAGCTGAAGATTAAGCTGTTTTAGTTCATTTTAGTCTCATTTCCACTTCACTGCACATGACTGCAAGGAGTTCCGACAGGAGAGCAAAATCCTTGTGGGTGGTGGATTGCAGATGCAGCACTGCAGATGCAGCACTGTGAGAAAGTCACAAAAGTGGCAGTCTTCAGCCTCTGTAACCTATGCACAACATTCCCACAAGATAGAGAATTGGACATGGGTCTCTGACTAGGCTGTCTGTCTGATGCCAGCAGCAAATCATGAATTCTATAGCTGTCTCTACAGCTGCTTGCAAAGTTTCACTTTAGGACCACGCACTTGCTCATGGCCCACATTTAGCTGGCACTAAAAGCTACGCAGGTTAGAGGGCTTGCTACAGCTTGAGGGAGGTCACAGGCAGGTGCGAAGGGGCCAGGAATGCGTGGGCAACATGAACATGGGGGAAAACCTGTCACATATGGGTAAGGAGCTAGAGGAGATTGCACTTCTTTTATTTTGCATAGAGAGTCATGAAGCCAGTTCTACCCTTCCCTTCCCTCCCCCACTCCACACACACAGCAGTGGGAGTCGTAAGCAGCACCCAGCTGTTGAAGGAATTCATTCCTGAGGATCTTCTTCATGTAGGTTTACTCCACCAAAAGCTAGGTTTTAAGCACCAAAAAAATCTACCTAGGCTTTGTAGAAGAACAGGCCCACAGATAAAGATTCATGAAGGAACCTTCTGGAATTCACTGAGGAATGAATATGTGTTGGGCACAAAGGTTTTCGAGTCATTTTTTTCATTCTGTCAACTATAATTACTAGGATTGCCAATTTTGTTTGGATGTATTCCTGGAGATTTAATCACATGATATAATCTTTAATTAAAGATTAATCTTTAATTCCTGGAGACTCTAGATCAATCCTGGAGGGTTGGCAACCCTAATAATTACCAATGTTAACTAGTGCGTTTTCTTCCATTGGCCACAATCTTAATAACAATTTTAAGAATCTTTATTTACCAGAGACATTGGCCTATGCACAGTCCGTTAGGTGTCACAGAGGCTGGTTGTTTTTAAACCATTCTCTACAGTTAGGGTGACAGAAACCAGTTTAATTGGGACCAAGGCTGATGTGGCCTTTCGGACGTAAGGAAACATGCTGGACTTGTGGCCCACAAATTCATGGGCCTGTTGCTTTAGGGCGCCTATTGGGTCAGTAATGCTTAGAAAAAGGGGAGAGGCTATCAGAAAGAGAGGGTTACTTGAAACTTACTCATCCTGACAGCATTATACCAAAAGTACAATTAAACATGGGAAAACAAGTGTGAAGATGAGGCTACCCAAATATATTTAATACTCCTGAGTTCTGTCCCTTATTCTGATACCTGCAACCCCAGGGAAGTCACTTAATTTCTCTTCCTCCATTTCCTCAGCTGCAGTAGAGGGATAATAATATTTACCTAACCCCCAGGGGTATTATAATAAGAAATAAATAATTAGTTGTGAGGTTCTGTGGAGATGAAAACAACTACATAGGTGCCCAAGGATAAGTTATATGAAGGGCCAGGTTGTGAGCCCCTTACCCTGGAGAGCTGGCGCTCATACCAATAATCCCATTGACATCCTGGGAGTAATTGCTCACTAAGAGGGAGGGAGGTATTCATAAGCTGGCCCTAAATGAATCCCAACATTTAAAAATGAATGTAGATTGCAAGCTCCAAATGCATCGTAGAGTTTAAGGCCAGAAAGGCCCACCAAATCATCTCGTCCGACCTGTGTGTCACAGACCACCCAGCACCACCACCCAGGATCTGCATGCTGATGAGATGAAATACGTGAGTGATAAGGGTTTATTTCAAGATCATGTAAGGTAATTTTGCTACATTAACGTGGATTAAAGTTCCATGAAATCCCAACTGGAAAGTGGTTGAAGAATTAAGCATTGTTTTTATTAGGCAAATATCTGGATAAATATATAGCTGAAATCCTAACTGTTCACATCACCATTCCTCTCTCTGGTTCTTTCTTGGCATAGCTGGGTTATATTTGCAGTAGTGTTTCATGATTTAAGATGTGTTTTGTGTATTATTCTGTTAAGCACTCTGAAAAGTTGCAGAGCATCCATATTTGTTACCTGATGGAATTTCTGAAGCACCAGGGACTTTCTGGTCCAGCTTATTGTCCTGGAGGCGTAAAACATTCAAATCTGTTTTTCCAAATTGCATTCCTGCCCCCAACAGTGGGAGCCAAGTTGGACCTGTAAGATTACTCTGTGCTCTTACTTGATGAAAGTTCTGTTTTTAAAATTGATTTAGATATAAATATTTAGCTACAGGCTTTGGAGAGTCTTCATTTGTTTGGGTTTGTCTCTTACTCCACTGCGTCACAGTGTTTGGCAATTCTTGTTCCTTGGGGGTATCTTCCTACTTACAGTATTTCACAAAGAATGCATTTTCAGGCTGGCTTTCCAGTAAATTATCCTCTGGTTCCAGGATATGGACTAAAATAGAAGCATGCATGCAGTACAATGCCCCTCCAATTGAGTTCAAACCTTTCATGCAACCATTACTCTCTTTCACTATTCTGGCCACATCACCCTCCTCTTCCCCTCCCCCCACAACATCTGAATCTTTTCTGGCTTCCTCTTACTTCAAGCATCAAAGTTAGGGCTCCCTGTGCTCACAACTCCATCCTTGCTAACAGCTTTGCTCTCATCTCATCTTGCACCCAATTTTCGCTTCTAATGTTCTTCCAGCTGTTTCCAAAGTCACCTTTCTCCCATGCTCAGCTTTACATCTTTCATGTTGGCCCCTGTGTTTTGGACATCCCCCCACTTCAGACCTGTCAAACATCTTCGCTCAGGGATTTTCCTTAGAGAAAGCCTTGTTTAACATGGAAACATGGGAATTGCCATGCAGAATCAGACCAGTTTTCCTTCTAGTCTAGTACCTGACAGTGGCCACTCCCAAATCATTCAGAGGAAAAGGCAAGAAACCACCCAGTGGTCAATTATGGCATCATCTGAATACACGATAAGTTTCTTTCTAAAGCCCCAACAGTTAGTGGTTGACTTATGTCCTGAAGCATGAGAGCTCGCATCTAAAAATGTTTTTATCTTGTCTAATATAACTGACTATTCTCACTAATATAAATGTCAGATCCTATTTTAAATCCTACTAAGCTGTTGGCCTCAGTGATGTCTTGTAGCAATGAGTTCCACTGGTTAACTGTGCATTGTGTAAAAATTTATTTCCCTTTATAAATTGAAAACCAACACTTCTGGAATTTAATTGAATGTTCTGATATTTAAAAGGGCCAATTGGAGCGTGTGATTCACCTTCTCTGCATTATTTTATGTACTTCTCTCATATACTCTCTAATTTGTCATGTCTGTAAGAAGTTCCAATTACTTAAATCTCTTTAAAGTCATTCCAAGCCTCTAACCCTTTTTGTTGCATCTCTCTGGAGATGTATTTCTGGATGACCAAAACTGAACAGAATATCCCAGGTGAGTGGATCCCATTGATTTATACAATGACCTAGTCTCAGTTATTTTCTATCACACATTTTATACATCCTATCAGTTGGTTTACTTTTTGCAGAAGTTTTCATTGATCTGTTCACAATGGTGCACTGATGTTTTGTTCCCTAAGATGTTACAGTTAGTTGGGACCCAGGCAATGCGTACGAATAGCTCAAACCAATCTTTCCAATGGACATTACCTAGCATCTTAATTAATATGTAGAAGAGTGAGTAATCAGCAGGCCAATGAACTCTAGAGGATAATAAATTGGGCCACATTGTCAGCATCCAGTAAAGACAAAAACATCAGAAGTGGACCTCAAGAAGTTTAAAACATTGGTAGAAAATAACAAAATGAAAATCAGCTTGAAAAAGGGAAGCTAGTAAGTCTAGGCAAAAGCAATCCACAGCATATAAACTGGTGGTCTAAAGGATCTGGTGGTCCATTCTGGCCTAAAACTCTACATTTCAATGGGAGGCAGAAGCCAATATAGTACCAAGTTGCGGAGGGATGTTAAGAGGTGAGTGCCCCATTACGAGTACCTCTGAGCAGCTGGGTTTGGTTTCACAGTCCTTTTCTCACCCCTGATGCCCGTTGCAGACTGCCAGCCAACCTTGATGAGTCTTTATGACTTGGCCAGATGACCAAGTCACTAAAGTCCAAGTGATTCCGTTCCAGGGCAGTCAAGAATCCAATAATGGGCTCTTTAAATTCAGGCCTTTGTTTGGGCTCTCATAAGCCCTGTCCCTTTCTTGGGATTTATGCCACTGTGGCTGATCGCAGTAGTGGGAGGGCCCTGGTTCCCTTGTTTCCAACCCAGGGACCCCGTAAACAGCAGCTACACACTGCACAATTTCAGTTTGTTGCTACTTCTTCCCTAGGCCTCTTTCTGCCTGGTTTCTTTTAGCTTCACCCTTGGTTCAGGGTTAAGGTTCTCAGGTCTTCTCTCTTCCAGTTTAAGCAAATGCAGCCAGAACCAAACCCTGGTTATGCCTCATGCTCTTCTGGCCAGAGAGACACACCCTTCCTCACTCCTCTGGTTCCAGACAGGCACTGATCTGCTAAGGCCCTTCAGCTCCTTTTATCTGAGTCTGCTTGGCCTCTGATTGGCTGCTTCCATGAGGCCTCTCTAGGCATGCTTGGAGGACCCATATTCTCTGCTTCTTTCCCTTCACTTTGTGTTTCCTGGGATAGTAGGACCACGGGGCTTTCTGTAGGGAGCCAGAAAGGCCAGGTACACCCCATCGCAGATGGTAGCAGATAATAATGAGGCTGCAGATCAACTACTAGGGGAAGGAAATCTGCATAGCCAAAACAAGATGACGGTAGGCTGTTATCTAAAAGACTGTGATGAGCAACAGGCAGATTGTCAGCTTGTATAAAGTGGTGTAGCTCTTTGACAATCAGTGAAGCTATGCTAATTTGCACTGGGGATCTGACCCATCACATTTTTTTTCAAACTCCTGAATTTTGAATTTAACGAAATAAAATGACCCCTTGTCCCAAGAGAAGTCTTGGTCATGGTCAGTCTTTTTATGAGGAGTGAACATTTAAACTCCCCTTGCTTTGTGTTTATTTCCTTGGTCTCTCTCCCCTCCCTTTTTTTCCACCACTGCCACATGCATGAATATTACTGTTTAAAGAGAGTAGAAGAACTGAGTTTGAAAAAAGAGACATTACACAGATATTCCTGCCTAGCCCCACTAGCCACCATTCACTGAGTCCCTCCACTCAAACTTTAGCATAAATCTTTTCACATCCAGCTGGAACCCAGAGAATGGCATTGCATTGCTCCATTCTAAATGGAAGAATGTCACTGAGACTCCTTGCTCCTGCTGTTACCTTAGTCCCAGAGGTATGAAAAGAGAAGAGAAGATCAACAGGGAAATTGATTGGATTGCTACACACATTGCTGATAAAGAGCAGTAGAACTGCATGTGAATTGCTTTTACCACTGCCTGTCAAAGAGATGTGACAGCAGTAGGGTTGGGTGATCCACAGGCATCGGACCTATTCTGGACAGAGCAGAATGCAATTTCAAATGGGATGCTTGGCCGTTCTCAAAGCCAAAGTGAGAACAAAGCAGCTCGCTGTACAGCCAGACAGGCTATCCAGCCCAAAATTTCCACAATGGTCACAAATGTCTGCCTCACATCAGTAAACCTACAGGATACTGTATGACTACCCATCTCACCAACTGTTACAACTCTGTTTTTAATTGCACCCTATGTATAGTCAGCAGAAAAGTCTCTTATCTGAATGTCTAGCCAACAGGGCAAGGACAGCTTCTATCTGATACCAGCAAGTCTTGTCTCATGGTGTTGCTAGCTCATCCGGAAGCAAGACTTACAAGTTCAGTTCTTGCAGGCTCCCTATCCCAATGACCCGAACTCAATACCATGAGATACCTGGATCATACATTTCAGGTAGGCAGCCACATTTCTGTGGTTCTCAGAATCATAGCATCAAAATGTTCGCCTACTAATAGCATCCATTTGAATTTAGGGGATAACCTGACATGAAATATAAAAGCAGGCTTATCTTCAGTTAAATTCCTAGCCCAGTTTATCTCAGACACATTTATGGACTCTCTGTAGCATTTTATAAACTTGGCAGCTGTTCTTAAATGGGAACATAGATGCACATTTGTCTTGGAAGTTCCCCACTCCCCACATGCTGCACAGGAAAGAATGGGACAGGAAATTTCAGGGTTACTGGGCTCTCTTTGGTTGCAGCTGTCTTTTTTTTTTTGCTTTCACACATACTTTTATAGCAAGACTAGAGCTGTCTTGAGTAACGGAAACAGAGCCCTATTCACTTCTGATTCTTTTCTCTCTTGTCTGCTCAAAAACAAAGAGAGTATTAGGAAAAGTAACACACACACACGCACACACAGCTTAGATAAGGCTGTTTTCTTTTTTTTCTTTTTTTGACTATGTGAGGAAAACAAGTTCTAGTTAAAATTCCTTAAAATCAAATCTTCCTTCACAGCACTAAGGATATGAGCCAGCAAAGCACATAAGCGCATGCTAACTTTGACATCAGTGGGACTTCTCATGTGCTTAAAGTTAAGCATGTATGTTTAACTGCTTTGTTGGACAGGGATCTATGGTAGGATGGTTGAACTAGTTATACTAGACCCATGCATGCAAACTCCAAGTCGCTTTTAAATTCACATGGCTATAAGGTGGTCTAAGCAGGGCTACATGTGTATAACTTATTTTCACCTCCCAGAAAAATCGTAGGTGCATATAAGATACAAAGCCAAATTCTATGATTCTTAATTCAGCACCATGGGAGCTTTGCTTGGACAATAACAGAATTTGGCCCAAGTATGTACCTATGGTCTCAGGTAGGTATGGATTCAGTGTGGCTAGCCCCCCCTGCAGCTTGCACCACTGAGGCTACACTCCATTTTAGCGCGCTAGCTGGATTGCCATGGTATTTAGCACCTCACAATGATTAATATAGTTCTCCTTATAATGTTTCTGTTAGCCTGTACTGTTATCTCAGAGGCAGCGCTAGCATGTGCTAGAAGCCTCAGATATGTACCCCCAGGGTTTAGGCAGGTTTGTAATCAGGATGGCTAACATCATGCCACCACTCCTGTGGCCCATGCAACAACATTACTGTTTTTAGCGTGCTAGCTCAGATGAGAGCTTGTATGAGTGTGTTACATGAGGTGGGACTTGCACCCCTAGCTTGTAACACAGACATAGCCTAATGGTGCCCAAGAGGGCAGACTTGAGTATTGAACTGAGTTCTCCTAAGTCCCAGTCCAGTGTCAGCGATGTCAGTTTGCCATAGGCACCAACTCCGCGGGTGCTCTGGGGCTGGAGTACCCACGGGGAAAAATTTGTGGGTTCTCCGCATCCACCGGCAGCCAAGAGCCCCTTTCTCTCCCCTCCCCCAGCGCATCATGTCCATGCTCCTCACCCTCTCTCCTAGCACTTCCTGCCACCTACCAGCTGTTTGGTGGCGCTTATGACCTTCCAGGAGGGAGAGGGAGGAATGGGGTGCGGTTCAGGGGAGAAAGCAGAAAGGAGGAGGGGCAAAGGCAGGGACTTGGGGGAAGGAGTGAGATAGGGGCAGGGCAAAGGTGGTGCAGGGGTGATGCCAAGGGTGGGGGGCTGGGGTCAAGCATCCACTGGGAAGAATGGAAGTCAGCACCTATGCTGGTTCATGATCCCCCATTAAAATATTTTGTACTGTGCATCCAAAACAGATTGTAAATGGTTAATATGGGAAGTGGAAGATTATGGCACATACCGAGATGGACATAAGTCATTAGCTTTGGGCTTCATTCTCACAGTAAAAGAAATATATCATGTTGCTATAACTGTTCGTACATTAAATGTGTGATATGTCCTGGGGACAGACCTGGCTTGTTACTCTGGAAAAGGATAAATGACCAAGATTTCCAGACGTGATCAGTGATTCTGGCATCTCTATTTATGAGTGTACAGTTTTGGATACTTTAAAGGTCCTGGTATTCAGAGGGACAGTGCTCCATATTTTCCCAAAAACAGACCTTTTGGAGGCCTCTGAAACAAGATATCCAAAATCTGAGGCACTCAAATCACTAGTCACTTTTGAAAATTTTGACCATTAGTCAAACTTATTCTAATATTTTGTTAGGCCACTCAAAAATATTTATGAATTGATTGTGATATTTGTACAATGATTCAAAAAATACTGTGATAAGAAGTGCAAAGCATTATTATTTATAATATCTAAGTCAATTCCCAAACCCACCCTGGGACGAAAAATGTAGAGCCTCTAGGTGTTTATGGACCTATTTTCAGCTCCCCTCAAAACTAGCCCTGATTGTGAGCTGAAAAATTTGCTTGCATTTGCACACACATAAGGAGTGAAATCTTGGCCAATTGAAGCCAACAGCAAAACCCCCATTGACTTCAGGGAAGCCAGGATTTCACCCAAAGTGGGTAGTTAGATGATGCTCCCTTTCCTGATTTGTTCATGCACTTAGTTTGATGCTCAGATACATGATTTGCATGCACAATGACCAGTTTGCATATCTAAAATAGGAAAATGCACACTTCTGTAGATGCAAAATCATGGCCACAGTTGAAATGAACAGGACTTTTGTGCAAGACCAGGCCCTTATTGTGTTTGTGTGTTGTGAAACTACTAACGTTTGCAGTAAACAATTTGTTTGTACACCACAAAACACTTTAACACTTTCAGCAGAGATCACAGATTTCTCCATTTTGTGCACACTGATCAGACTGATTAGCATGAAAGCTTATTTTGTGCCCATCAGCCTAAGAGGAACCTGGAAGCATGAAATTAACCTGATTAATATGTCAAAATTGCTGACATTCTAACTGATGACATTTTGACCGCAATGTGCAATCCAGGGATGCGTCTCATATTGTGTAAAAATGTTTAGAGCCAAAAGGACAGAAGACTCCTCAGAACCATGGCACTATTACAGAAGAACATGCATTGCAGAAATCTGCTGCAAATCCTCCTCTAAATCTATGCTTGCAGCCAAATCCACTTCACTTCCTATGATACTGAACATGACACAGCCCTTTGAGGTCCACCACTAGCCATAAATCCTAGAGAGGAAACAGTTCTGAGGCCTAGGAGGAAAGACAGCATTTCATTTTCTAAAGACAGCCCAGAGCAGCAGGGTCAAGCAAAGCTTGGCATTGAAGCTCTCAAAATGCAGGATATAATTTTGGATGTTTTTGTATTTGTTTTGTTACCAGTGAACCATATGCAACAACTGAAACCATTTTCTGTTCTTCTCCTGCTATAACTGTCTCTTTGGGAGCTGATCCTTCTATAAACTATAGCTCCCTAATAATGAGGTGAAGATATCTGCTATGTCATTTGTATGTGAAGAGAGTCAGATGCTTGTGAACAAGCACATTTCCAGCAGACTGAAGTCATAGACCAGTGCTGAAGATAACCTCTCCCATTCGCTGCCTGTCACAGTGAAACTGTGCCCTCTCATATGCACCCTCACTTAATCAGACCCAGGTCTGTTGAGAATGGACCCAGAGCTGTAGGGCTGGATATGTGGTGCTGTTCAGCAGTTGGCTGCCTGCAGATCTAAAATGTTTAATCAATGCACAACGTTTAAGCTGTAAACTATGATCATTGCAGGAAAGTTGATGCGAGATAAAATGCTAGTTTCACATTCAAGGGATTGGGTCTCAAATGTGCCTCCTTCCCCCCCCCCCTTTGTAATTATTTTGTAGCTGTAGGGCTGGACATGTGGTGTCTAAATCATACAGGCCCAAATTTTCAAGAAATGAGTGATTTTGGGTGCCCAACATTTATATGAGGAATGGGTGCTTAGCAATCCCTGAAAATCAGGTCCCTTTAAGGTGTCTCAGATTGGGCACCCAAAAACTGACACCCAGATTCGCTAGTCCTGTTTGAAAACTTTGGAGACAATTTTTTTCATGTATCTTTTCTAAACAAATCAAATGTTTTGGTGATATGTGTATTAAAAAAAATGAATGCCAGCATTCACACGCAACCCTACAATAACAAAGCAGTGTGTATAGGTAGCAGAAGAAAAACATTTTTGGTAAGGAGACATAACTTGCTTTCAAATCTCCTACTGGTTATTCTGTACTGAACAGTGAGAAAAAACCCCTTCCAGACACCCTTTTAAGTAGCAAAAAGGAAATGTTAGTTTGAAATAGCAGCAGAAGAGCAGTGAATTTTTACAGTTAGGAAAATCTGCATGGAAGAACCACACAGTTCAGAATTCAAACCTTGCACACACGAGTGCCAGCTTGGCAGCTGTTAAAAGTAGAATGGAATTGAAATTTCCACACTGCCTTTAAGCTTTCCATGCTGTGTTTTACATGTTTCTTACTAGGCTGTCAAAGACAAGCAGCACCAAGCATACCATTCATTAGAGCCAGAGGGGGATGACCCTTATCCTGTACATGGACATGCAGAGGGCATATGCTACTTTCCACCATGTCTGGCACAGTGCGCATAAAGACCAGTCATGACTGCAGTCCCTGCACTTACAATAGCTCAGAAACTACTCCGTCCGTGCATCTAGTTCACTATCTTCCGTTTTAAACTTCCTTGGTCAGATCCTCCGCTAAGAACCAGGCCCCAAACACTTCTACCGCTCTTCTGAGCTTCTCACGTGACTACAGTACCTTATATTAAATATCCTTTTACATCTTGTCCATTTTATCCCCTATCCTCCCATCTGCTTTACTGATTCTCTTACACGTGTACCAAACTCCATTTTGAGTTACATACCTAGTTCATTTCAACACTGCCAGAGAAAACGGAAAACGTTAAGAAGGCTAGTTCAAAAACTCTCCAATCTGCACTGTGTCCCAGTGGGGCTATAAGGCTGTCTGTAACCACATTTACTGCAATAAACAAAGTTTAAAAAAAAAAGAAAGAAAGGAGAAAGAAAGAAATGTTTAAACAGATTTGGTGTGTTAATTAAAGCATGAATTATGGTCTCATTTCCAGAGTATTTTCCTGTATCATACTTTATGTCAAGCTACCAAGTCCAAGTACTTTCTCTCAGTTTTCTTTTAAGTGCTGGTGAAAGATGTTGGCTTGACAGCCTGGAGAATGAAGTCTTCTGTTTATTCACAGAGAAGGTATAACACAGACAGAAACTTTTCAAGTTTCCCCACTTCTCATGCCTGACCTGAAGAGACCCACCATAGGTGTCTCAGGCTCCATTCCCATTCTATCCTTGGCCCCTATATTAAGACCACTACAAAGGGAGATATTTATAGCAGTGGCTTTTGCCTTGGGAATGCTTGTCCTCTGGGAATTGGACAGAAACCACAATTCAACAGGCCACGAAACCAAGCAGTATATTTAAACCAAATAACGACCTGGTTGAACCTTTGTAGAGAAAACAGATGCCTCTCTAAACAAACTAGTGCTAAGCTGTGATCAAGTATACCTCTTGATCCCACTAAAGCAGAAGTCTAAGAAGAAAAACCTTTCTGCCCTGATTCTAAATAAGACACATTCTGTTTTGATCTGCAGCCTACTGTGTTAGAGGGAGGTAAGGTGAAGGAAAGAGATAATGATTGTAGGTGTTTTGCTAATTGTTTGGTACTGAGGACTTGGCTACACTGGAGAGTTGCAGCGCTGGTGAGAGGGTTACAGCGCTGCAACTTAGGATGTGGCCACACTTGCAAAGCACGGCCAGCACTGCAACTCCCTGGTTGCAGCGCTGGCTGTACACCCGGTCGAGCCTCAGGTGTAGGGATTCCAGCGCTGGTGATCCAGCGCTGGTCAGCAAGTGTGGACGCCCACCAGTGCTTTTATTGACCTCCGGGGTATAAGGAGGTATCCCAGAATTCCTGTCCACAACAAACCGGAAGAAAGTGAGAGCTCGGAGTTCAGCCAAACTGCTTATTTAAAAAACAAACACAGCTGTTTGCTGAGCGAGCTGAGGCAGTGCAGGGGAATTACTTTGGAATGTTCACACCTGTTTGCTTGAAGAGAAAAACAGCACTCTCACATGGCAGGGGGGGAGGGGGAAGTCCGTGTTCAGCAGTTGCTGATCTGGTCTGACGGGTATTTAGCAGTACATAATTTGCATTTAGTGAATGAGAGAGGAGTGGGGGAAGGGAGTGAGAACTTTTAAAATGATTGAAGATAAGCACAGTCCTTAGAACTTGCAAGGCAGGGAGCTGAGAACAGTGTCAACTCCAAAAATCCATTCTGTCTGTCTCCTCCACGCTCCCTGTCACATTCCACCCCACCCCCCTCTTTTGAAAAGCACGTTGCTGTCATAACCTTAGTCCCAGATTTGGACCTTAGCGTCCAAATTATGGGGGTTAGCATGAAAACCTCCAAGCTTAGCTACCAGCTTGGACCTGGTACTTGCTGCCACCACCCAAAAAATTAGAGTGTTTTGGGGCACTCTGGTCCCCCTGAAAAACCTTCCCTGGGGACCCCAAGACCCAAATCCCTTGAGTCTCACAACAAAGGGAAATAATCGTTTTTTCCGTCCCCCCTCCAGGTGTTCCTGGAGAGATACACAGACACAAGCTCTGTGAATCCAAACAGAGTGACTCCCCCTCTCCGTTTCCAGTCCTGGAAACAAAAGTACTTTCCTCTTCACCCAAAGGGAATGCAAAATCAGGCTAGCAAATCCAACACACACAGATCTCCCGATTTCTTCCTCCCACCAATTCCCTGGTGAGTACAGACTCAATTTTCCTGAAATTTCCCAGTAAAGAAAACTTCAACAGGTCTTAAAAGAAAGCTTTATATAAAAAGAAAGAAAAATACATACAAATGGTCTCTCTGTATTAAGGTGACACAATACAGGGTTAATTACTTAAAAGAATATTGAATAAACAGCCTTATTCAAAAAGAATACAAATCAAAGCACTCCAGCACTTATATTCATGCAAATACCAAAGAAAAGAAACCATATAACTTACTATCTGATCTCTTTGTCCTTACACTTAGAAACAGAAGATTAGAAAACAGAACTACTTCTCCAAAGCTCAGAGAAAGCAGGCAGCCAGAAAACAAAGACTCAGACACAAAATTCCCTCCACCCAAAGTTGAAAAAATCCGGTTTCCTGATTGGTCCTCTGGTCAGGTGCTTCAGGTGAAAGAGACATTAACCCTTAGCTATCTGTTTATGACACGCCCCCCAAATTGCAGACAGTGGGGAAGCTCACTGGCGGCGATTTCCTTCTAGAACTTGAAAATAAACAGATTAATACAACACATGCACCTTTACATATACTCCTAAGTATATAACTAACAGACTTCTACATTTTAAGAACACTTTTTAACTACTGAATTCTGGGAAACTCTCACGGGAGATTGCATCAGCAACTTTGCTAGAAGCTCCTGTGATGTGTTGAATTTCAAAATCAAAATCTTGGAGAGCTAAACTCCAACGAAGAAGTTTCTTGTTGTTCCCCTTGGCAGTACGAAGCCACTTTCGCGCAGCACGGTCAGTTTGTAGTTTGAACCGCCGTCCCCAAACATATGGGCGTAGCTTTTCCAGGGCGTACACAATGGCATAGCATTCCTTTTCACTGACTGACCAGTGACTTTCCCTCTCAGACAGTTTCTTGCTGAGAAACACGACAGGATGGAAGTTGTGATCTGTTGCTTCCTGCATGAGCACTGCTCCTATACCACGCTCAGATGCATCTGTGGTTACTAGGAATGGCTTGTCAAAGTCCGGGGCCCTGAGCACAGGATCAGACATGAGCGTTGCCTTAAGTTGGGTAAAGGCCTTTTGACACTCATCAGTCCACTTAACTGCATTTGGCTGGGTCTTTTTGGTCAGGTCGGTCAGTGGGGCAGCGATTTGGCTGTAGTGTGGTACAAATCGCCTGTAGTATCCGGCCAAGCCTAAGAAGGATTGGACCTGCTTCTTGGACCGTGGGACAGGCCACTTTTGGATAGCATCCACCTTGGCCTGTAGGGGGTTTATGGTTCCTCGACCCACCTGGTGCCCCAGGTAAGTCACTCTGTTTTGGCCTATTTGACACTTTTTGGCCTTAACAGTTAGTCCTGCCTGCCTGATGCGCTCAAAGACCTTTTCCAGGTGGAGTAGGTGTTCGGGCCAGGAGTCTGAAAAAATGGCCACATCATCGAGGTTGGCAACTGCAAATTCTCCCAGTCCAGCTAGTAGACCATCTACCAGCCTCTGGAAGGTGGCGGGTGCATTTCGAAGGCCGAAAGGAAGGACATTGAATTCATACACCCCCGCATGGGTGACGAATGTTGACCTCTCCTTGGCAGGTTCATCTAGCGGTACTTGCCAGTACCCCTTGGTTAAGTCTATTGTAGAGATGAACTGGGCACGTCCCAACTTTTCCAATAGCTCATCGGTGCGTGGCATTGGATAGTTGTCCGAACGAGTTACAGCATTTAGCTTACGGTAGTCCACGCAAAAGCGTATTTCCCCATCTGGTTTGGGTACCAGAACCACTGGAGATGCCCATGCACTGGTAGATGGGCGGATTATACCCATCTGTAGCATGTTCTGGATCTCCCGTTCTATAGCAGCTTGGGCATGAGGAGACACCCGGTAGGGTGGGGTTCTGATTGGGTGAGCATTACCTGTATCAATGGAGTGGTATGCCCGTTCAGTCCGTCCTGGGGTGGCTGAGAACAATGGGGCGAAGGTAGTGCACAGCTCCTTGATTTGTCGCCGCTGCAGACGTTCCAGGGTGGTTGAGAGGTTCACCTCTTCCACGCCACCGTCTTTTTTCCCGTCGTAGTAGACACCGTCAGGCCACTCAGCCTCATCTCCCTGGACTGTAAACTGACAAACCTGTAAATTTCTGGAATAGAAAGGCTTGAGAGAATTAACATGGTACACTTTAGGCTTTAGTGAGGAACTGGGAAATGCTATGAGGTAGTTTACAGTTCCCAGGCGCTCTTGGACCGTGAATGGCCCTTTCCATGATGCTTCCATCTTATGGGCCTGTTGCGCCTTCAAGACCATAACCTGGTCTCCTACCTTGAAGGAACGTTCTCTGGCATGTCTGTCATACCAGGCCTTTTGCTCTTCTTGAGCATCCTTTAGGTTCTCTATAGCAAGGGCTAAAGAGTGTCGGAGGGTGCTTTGTAGGTTGCTTACAAAGTCCAGAATGTTAGTTCCTGGAGAAGGCGTAAACCCCTCCCATTGCTGCTTCACCAACTGTAATGGCCCCTTAACCTCGTGACCATACACAAGTTCAAATGGTGAAAACCCTAAACTGGGATGTGGTACAGCCCTGTAGGCAAACAGCAACTGCTGCAACACTAGGTCCCAATTATTGGAGAATTCGTTGATGAATTTTCGTATCATGGCCCCCAAAGTTCCATTGAACCTTTCCACCAGGCCATTGGTTTGATGGTGGTACGGGGTGGCAACCAAGTGATTCACCCCATGAGTTTCCCACAGTTTTTCCATGGTCCCTGCCAGGAAATTAGACCCTGAATCTGTAAGGATGTCGGAGGGCCAACCTACCCTGGCAAAGATGTCTGTTAAGGCCAGGCACACAGTGTTAGCCTTGGTGTTGCCTAGAGCTACTGCTTCTGGCCATCGGGTAGCAAAGTCCACTAAAGTCAGTACGTACTGCTTTCCTCTGGGCGTCTTTTTTGGGAAAGGGCCCAGAATATCCACAGCTACTCACTGAAATGGGACCTCAATTATGGGGAGTGGCTGGAGAGGGGCCTTGATCTGGTCTTGAGGCTTTCCCACTCTTTGGCATACCTCACAAGACCGGACATACTTGGCAACATCCTTGCCCATCCCCTCCCAGTGGAAGGACTTCCCCAACCGGTCCTTGGTTCTGTTCACCCCAGCATGGCCACTGGGATGATCATGGGCTAAGCTTAAGAGTTTCCCCCGGTACTTAGTTGGAACCACCAACTGTTTTTGCGGCTGCCATTCTTCCCGGTGTCCACCAGAAAGAATTTCCTTGTATAAAAGTCCTTGGTCTATAACAAACCGGGATCGATTAGAAGAGCTGAGAGGCGGTGGGGTGCTCCGTGCCGCCGCCCAAGCTTTCTGAAGGCTGTCATCCACTTCCTGCTCAGTCTGGAACTGTTCCCTTGAGGCTGGGGTCACCAGTTCTTCCTCAGACTGTGGACTTGGGCTTGGTCCCTCTGGAAGCGATGTAGGTGATGGGGTTGTTTCCGTTGCTGGTGAACCGCTCTCCGCTGGTGCACCTGAGGTTATTTCAGGCTCTGGCTGAGCCTTTTGGGTATGGCTGTCTTGTGCTTCTGCCAGTTTTGGCTCGCTGGCACCCTCTGGCGTTGAGTTTGAAGATGTGGTTGCACTTGCTGGTGCTGGTTGCTGTTCCAGTTCCGGGCCTGGGACTGGAGATGCTGTGGCTGTTTCAGTGGTAGGCATGGAATCCGGGTCCACTACCTCTGTCTGGGTCTCTGGTAACACAGACGGGGTCTCTGTGGACGGCTCAGGAACAGGAATGAGTCTGGAAGCTTGCCTGGTTTGGCTACGTGTAACCATTCCCACTCTCTTGGCCCGCCTCACCTGGTTGGCCAAGTCTTCCCCCAGTAGCATGGGGATAGGATAATTGTCATAGACTGCAAAAGTCCACATTCCTGACCAGCCTTTGTACTGGACAGGCAGTTGAGCTGTAGGCAAGTCTACAGCTTGTGACATGAAGGGGTAAATTGTAACTTTGGCCTTTGGGTTGATGAATTTGGGGTCAACGAAGGATTGGTGGATAGCTGACACTTGTGCCCCCGTGTCTCTCCACGCAGTAATCTTCTTTCCGCCCACTCTCAAATTTTCCCTTCGCTCCAAGGGTATTTGAGAGGCATCCGGGCCTGGGGATCTTTGGGGTGATGGTGGTGTAATGAATTGCACTCGCATGGTGTTCTTGGGACAGTTGGCCTTGATATGTCCCAGTTCATTACACTTAAAGCATCTTCCATCTGATGGGTCACTGGGCCGAGGTGAGTTACTGGAGACTGGTGAGGTGGAAGGCTAGGGTGTCTGTGGCTTTACTTGGGTGGTATGTGGGGTCTTTGGCTGTCCTCGGTTGTAGGGTTTATGGTCTGTGTGCCCCCTGGGGTAATCGTTCCCCTTGACAGTAGCTTTCTTGCTTTCTGCCAGTTCCATCCATTTGGCTCCAATCTCCCCCGCCTCAGCGAGATCTTTGGGTTTTCCATCTTGTATGTACCGTGTGATGTCTTCAGGAACACCATCCAAGAACTGCTCCATTTGTATGAGGAGGTGCAGTTCTTCCAAGGTTTGAACGTTGTTTCCTGTTATCCAGGCCTCATAGTTTTTTGCAATGTAGTAGGCGTGTTTGGGAAATGACACCTCTGGTTTCCACTTTTGGGTTCTGAAGCGCCGACGGGCATGATCTGGGGTTATCCCCATTCTGTATCTGGCCTTGGTTTGAAAAAGTTTATAGTCATTCATTTGCTGCTTAGGCATTTCAGCTGCCACCTCTGCTAAAGGTCCACTGAGTTGTGGCCTTAATTCTACCATGTACTGGTCTTTGGGGATGCTGTACCCAAGACAGGCTCTTTCAAAATTTTCCAAGAAGGCCTCGGTGTCATCCCCTGCCTTGTAGGTGGGAAATTTCCTGTGCTGTGGAGCAATAATTGGCGCCGGGTTGTTAGGGTTGGCTGGCACATGCAGCCCAGCTTTTGCCAAGTCCAGTTCATGTTTTCTCTGTTTTTCCTTCTCTTCATTTTCTTTTTGTTGTTTTTCCATTTCTTTTTGGTGTTTTTCCATGTCTCGGCGGTGGGCCGCCTCTTCTTCTTCTTGCTTCCTTCTGTGGGCCAACTCATCTTCTGCTTGTTTCCTTCGGTAGGCCACCTCTTCTTCTTCTAGTTTTCTTTTGTGTGCTGCCTGTTTGATTTGTTCTTCTCTTTCTTTCATCTCCATCTCTTTTTGTTTTATTTCCAGTTGTTGCCTGTGTTCAGCTTCTTTGAAGTGCCCTTCAGCCTCCATTTTTGTCTTGGTAGACATGGTTCCTGTTTTCTTGTGTTGGGGTGCCCTCCGGTGTTTATCTTCTGAACTGCAGGTTCTCTGTTGCCTCCTGAAGTCTGCCTAGCAACAGTGCCTTTAGCTAATCTTCAGTGTTAAGTAAACCTGAAAAACCACTTTATTTGCATATATATAGTGCTGGTAATGACTCTCAATGGGAGTGCTATTGTGTGACAAAAGACTCTTAATAGTACCTTAATGATTTCTTGCTTAAGATGCAAGCTACAAACTGCCAGAGAGAGCAGAAAAAAAAATTCTCTCTGGTTCCCTTTTAAAACCAACTGTTTCTCTCTGCTAAAAAGCCCTTAGCAGAGAAAAGAAAAATATAATATTCCTACTGGCTTCTGGATTCTGTCTATATCCCACCTCTGCTACACCATGTCATAACCTTAGTCCCAGATTTGGACCTTAGCGTCCAAATTATGGGGGTTAGCATGAAAACCTCCAAGCTTAGCTACCAGCTTGGATCTGGTACTTGCTGCCACCACCCAAAAAATTAGAGTGTTTTGGGGCACTCTGGTCCCCCTGAAAAACCTTCCCTGGGGACCCCAAGACCCAAATCCCTTGAGTCTCACAACAAAGGGAAATAATCCTTTTTCCCGTTCCCCCCTCCAGGTGCTCCTGGAGAGATACACAGACACAAGCTCTGTGAATGCAAACAGAGTGACTCCCCCTCTCCGTTTCCAGTCCTGGAAACAAAAGTACTTTCCTCTTCACCCAGAGGGAATGCAAAATCAGGCTAGCAAATCCAACACACACAGATCTCCCCCCCCCCCCCCCGATTTCTTCCTCCCACCAATTCCCTGGTGAGTACAGACTCAATTTTCCTGAAATTTCCCAGTAAAGAAAACTTCAACAGGTCTTAAAAGAAAGCTTTATATAAAAAGAAAGAAAAATACATACAAATGGTCTCTCTGTATTAAGGTGACACAATACAGGGTTAATTGCTTAAAAGAATATTGAATAAACAGCCTTATTCAAAAAGAATACAAATCAAAGCACTCCAGCACTTATATTCATGCAAATACCAAAGAAAAGAAACCATATAACTTACTATCTGATCTCTTTGTCCTTACACTTAGAAACAGAAGATTAGAAAACAGAACTACTTCTCCAAAGCTCAGAGAAAGCAGGCAGCCAGAAAACAAAGACTCAGACACAAAATTCCCTCCACCCAAAGTTGAAAAAATCCGGTTTCCTGATTGGTCCTCTGGTCAGGTGCTTCAGGTGAAAGAGACATTAACCCTTAGCTATCTGTTTATGACAGTTGCAGCCACTTGAATGCTGGGATAGCTGCCCACAATGCATCACTCCCAACAGCGCTGCAAGTGCTGCAAATGTGGCCACACTGCAGCGCTGGCCATACACAGCTGTACGAACACAGCTGTAACTACCAGCGCTGCAAAACTGTAAGTGTAGCCATACCCTTAGCTTCCTCATTAACTCCTAGCATTGGAGCCGGAAAGACATATTGGTTGATTGTGCCTTTTTTTGCATACATCTGAACCATGACTAAATGCTGCCATTTAGTCAGTATATTTTTAACACCACTATTTACTCACTCATTCATTTCTTTATAATTTGTGCTCTCTGCCACCAGCACTCTTGGATGATATGCAAATGCTATTCCAGAATGCTGCACAAGAGCAAATGTACAAAATGAAGTTCTAGGGCCAAATTACTGCTGTCCATTACACTGGAGTAAATCAGGAGCAACTCCGGTGAAGTTAATGGATTTATAGCCGAGTAACTGAGAACAGAATTTGGCCTGTATTATATTGTAAAGTGGAAACCATATTAATGATTTTGAACTCTCTGGGGCAGTGTCAGAGTGGACTCACTGCTAGTATGTCCCCTCGTGGCTTCACGACATAGCAACCTCTCCTTTTCAAGTGCCCCCTGCCGACAACCACTCCCTGCAGTGGTCTGCCTCTTCTCTCTGGCCAGGTGGCTCAGTCCCACCCCTTCCAGGTAAGCCAAGAGTCCAATAATCAAACTCAAACTTCTCCCTCCCTATGCCGGCTCACTCCTCCACAGACTCCTCATCCCTTCCTAGGCTCTGCAAGGTTGTCCTCCTGCTCTCATGCGGAGCAGTACCTCCCAGGGCTTTCTCCTGAGAGGCCAGGCTCCAAACTCAATAGTCCTCCTCCACGTGTATCAGGGTGTTTCTGCATCACCTTTTCCAGTAGACCCGAAGCCCTTCATCATCCAGTCCAGGGACTCTGTGGCAAGCAGTTGCTGTCTGCCCCCTTAGACTCCTCACTGCCTTGGATTTCCTTCAGACCCTTTCCCACAGGCCCTCCCTGGGTTTACTATACAACTGCCTCTCTCTAGGCCTCTCTAGCAACTAGAGAGAGACTGCAGCCTCCTTCTTCCCTTTATGCTCACCACCCAACTCCTCTCCCATCTTCACCTTCACTTAGGCCTAGCCCACCCTCCAGGTATAACCAGGCATGCTAATTGCTCTCCATCTCCAGTTTACTCTTTCATTACCTCTGTGGGATAGATGGTCCCTGCCTGCGATGGACTATCTTCTTGTTATATCTTTGAACAGCACCCAGCACAGTGGGAATCTGATCTCTGATGGTGGGTATGGGGGTCATCTTTAGGCACTACTGTACTTCAGAAAAATAATAATAGATTTGCTCCACAGCTTGGGTGCAGAGCAATAAGTTACCAGTTCATTTACTAAATATTGTTTGAGCGCCAAGAAAGAGTCAAATATAAATCCCAGAAAACTCCCTACTTTCGAATATGGTTAAGGGTTGACGTGAACACACACAGTAAAAAAAAATTCAAGGCTGTGGCTGCCTCCCTTTGCCTTTTTTTAACTCTCCCTGTTGAGCTTTGCCATTTCGACACATGATGTGCCTTTGTAAGAGGATCACACACTTTTGGAACAGGGCTAGTTATGCAGTTCTGACTTTCACATAGAAATTCTTTGATGAACTCAGACCTTTAAAGTCCAATTTTCACATGTGGGAGAAGCGGGTATCCTCTACAAAAACCAAGCACATGCAGCTGCAAATTGGGTAACTGTAGGCCTTCTGACTGGTTTGTGAATGTGTTTACCTGGTGTGTATGTGCAAATACCTGTTAGCACATGCATTGATCTGGCTTGCACATACAATTATGAGGCTCACATTTGTCAGTGCACATGTGCCCAACTGTGGGCTTTTGAAGGCGCAAAGATGCATCCCACATTTTTTGCAGAGATGCCTATTTTGCCTCTTTTTGGAAATTCCATCTCTCATATCTTGTACTGGCATGTAATTTTCTTAGTGTGAAATACTCATTAGCTTCAGTGGGGCCAGGATTTCACCCTTTGCATGCTAGTGTTAGCACACATGAAGTAAGGAAGAATAATTCCCTTTTCATTGGAGGAATGAGTGGATGAAATGAGTGCCTGTTCAGCAGAAAGGTCAGCGTTGGTGATGATAATGGTTCCTTCTGGCCTTAAAAATCTATGAAATCTTAATGACAAACAAACAGAAAATCCTCAGAGGTTAATGTGTTTACATTAGTCCAGGGGTAGGCAACCTATGGCATGCGTGCCAAAGGCGGCACGCGAGCTGATTTTCAGTGGCACTCACACTGCCTGGGTCCTGGCCACTGGTCTGGGGAGCTCTGCATTTTAATTTAATTTTAAATGAAGCTGCTTAAACATTTTAAAAATCTTATTTACTTTACATACAACAATAGTTTAGTTATATATTATAGACTTATAGAAAGAGATCTTCTAAAAATGTTTAAATGTATTACTGGCACGCGAAACCTTAAAATTAGAGTGAATAAATGAAGACTCGGCACACCTCTTCTGAAAGGTTGCCGATCCCTGCATTAGCCCCTCTCCCTGTGGAAATTTGTCTCCTGCTGTCAAACAGATAGCTAAGGGTTAATGTCTCTTTCACCTATAAAGGGTTAACAAACAGTGAACTGCAAACACCTGACCAGAGGACCAATCAGGAGACAAAATACTTTCAAATCTTGTGGAGGGAAGCCTTTGTTTGTGGGTTTTGGGTTTGGCTTTGTTCTCTCTGGGTCCTGGACAGGACTAGAGGTGCAACCAGGTTTCTGCCAGTCTCCCTGCTACAGTCTCTTATCTATTCAGAATTGTAAGTAAGAAAAGGCGGTCATAGTCTTTTAATTTGTTTTTTTTTTTTCCATTTGCATATGTGTACTTGCTGGAAGTAGCTTAAATTGTGTTTCTGCTTGAGAAAGTTTCTATTGTTTATAGTTGAAAGACCCTGTAACTTTTTACCATCTAAAGTGCAGAGATAAACCTTTTACTTTTTTCTTTCTTTCTTATTAAAAGTTTTGCTTGTAAGACCTGTTTAATTTTTTTCTCCTAGTTAAGGTTCAAGGGAATTGGTGGGAAGAAGGGAAGGATAAATTTTCTCTTTGTGTTATATTCACGCAGCTTGTATTGCCTCTGGGTGAGGGGGAAGGTAACACTCCTCTCGGTGTGGTGATTCAAGAAGTTGAATCAGGCGATCTCCTAATGTTCCCAGGGCGGGAAGGAGCTGGGAGGAAGAAGGGAGGGGGAAGGGAATGGTTTATTTCCCTTTGTTGTGAGACTCAAGGAATCTGGGTCTTGGGGTCCCCTGGGAAGGTTTTGGGGGGACCAGAGGGTATCAGGCCCTAAAAATTCCTGATTGGTGGCAGCCTATCAGATCTAAGCTGGTAATTAAGCTTAGGGGAATTCATGCTAGTACCCATATTTTGGACACTAAGGTCCAGAATTGGGAATTATACTTGACACCTGCAGTGAACCACTTATATGAATTTCTGAGGCATAGACTGAATGAAAATCCATTTTAAACGGAAAACTATCAAATTCCAATAGGAACAGACCTGGGGTCCAGTCTTAAATGCTATATATCCATGATCTGTGACACAAAAAGAAAATCATTCACACTCTTACTGTACTTCAGTTCTTGGCTTCCTTGTTTTTGCTAGAAGATTATTTGGAGAACCGAATGACTGGAGTAGGACAGAGATATTGCAATAAGCTGAAATCTGCTTTCCCAGACTTCAGATGAGGGCGGAAATGAATATTGAATCAAGAGGTTGCTTTTACACAGGTGATTTTACCCACAGTAATGAATCGAGAATCAGGCTACAATACTCTGGTTAAAAGGCTTTATTCCATTTTGGAGGGCGACGTTTATTAGAGCCTGTTTAATGGAGACGCCTGACAATGAATGCTTGCAGGAAGAGATTTTCTTCCAAAAAGACACAACACTCCCTCTGTCTCAGTTGAGGGCTGGGAGAACTGTAACTATGATGTCACTATAGCTGTTCTCCAAAGAGGTCCTTTCAGTGTAACAAAAGAAAGGTCAAAGTCTGATATTCCCATTGAGTTCTATAGGCTTTGGCTCAGGCTCCAAGTCACCACACAATGTAGAGTCTTATACGTCACAAAGACTAGTGAGCTGCAGGAATCAGACCAAAAAATTCCCTTTTCCCTTTTTGTTCATTTTTCAGGCTCCGAACCCGTAAACAATTACCCAGGAGTAACTTTACTTCATCTCACATATTTGTTTGTGGGGCAAGGGCATTCAGGTGTCAAACTTAAAGGTTTGTTTCAATATAGTAGAGGTGGAAGATATGCTTTTACAGATCTCTCTCAGTAACCATGTAATGAGTTGAAGCAGTTATTTACAGGAAATTGGGATGGCCAGGCTATGTGGAGTTCACACTGCCTTGTCTCCGAACAAAATAAAAAATATGTTAAGCACATTTAATATAAGTGGAGGTCGGGAAATTGTTATTGCATGTTACAAGGCTTCATGAAAACCTGATGGTATCTGAATGATGCACAAACCCCAGCACAAAGTATTTCTTTTCAGAGCCATTGCAATGTAAGCCACGAAGGCAGATAAATAATAGTACGCACTCTGCATGTTCATAATATGGGTTGTATTTGGTATACTAATTTTAATATGCATTCAGCAGCATACAGTACATTGTCAGGGGGTGGTGCTCAGAATACATATTGATCGAGGACACATGTCTTTGTAGGGCCATAGTTCGCATTCACAAGTATCATGGGTACAGAAAGCGGAAGGCACAAAATCAGCATCCAACAAAGTCACTGCAGAAACTGTGACTGACGCTTTTGACAACACATTTTATAAAATCAGTTTTATGTAAGTGAGACTCACTTCCCCTATGGAAACATGCCCTAGGAGGTGGACATCCTCTTGAAGGAGAAGGGTCACAGCCGAACAAGGCTTCTGTAACTGCAATATAATCAGGAGCTCATAGCCAGCCAAGGCAATCAGAAGGGTGAATAGGGCGTGACTGATTCACAGGCTCTCCTGGGCAGACTCCAACAACTGGGCCATCACAGAGCCCTGACGGCAATTTAAAGTTGCCCCCACCACTGTCCCATGACACAGCAGAACTCACTTCAGAGGGAAAGGGTGCACTAAGGTGCAAATGGTGCATCAGGTCCCATTAACCTACAATGTGGACTGACGGTCATTTTCATTTGCAAATACTGTGCTCTTATTTAGCTTCAGGAGGTGCATTGTGGTCTAGTAGTCAGTGCAAGGGACTAGGAGATCATGTTCCTGGTTCTGTTTCCTGCTCCACTAATAACTATTATGTGACTGAGCAGGCCACTTACTGTAGCCTGTCTATGTATCCCTCTGTAAAATGGATGTAATAACATTTTCCTATCTTATGGGGATATTGGGTGGTTAACTTAATGTCTGTAAGATTCCTTGAGACCCTAGAAATATAAGTGGAAGATATTACGGTCTAAAATTAGATTATGAACTTTTCAAGGTGTCTTTCTGTCTTTAAAGCACCTAGCACACTTCTGCATGGCATAAAAAGAAGAAATAATAATACACAGGGGAAAGTATTTGAAATGGGTAAATGTTTCTTTCTTCCTGGACTCATGTAAGTTAAAAGTGGCTAAATTAATTTTGCAATAATAGTAATAATAATAAAATACACATTACCCTAGGTTGAGACCTTCCTTTCTGTCCTCCTCCTGAAGAGAGATTTTGTAATGTTTACTCTAAAAATCTTGCTTTGTAACATAAATCCATAGCAATAGCATGCTGCTGGCTATTCCAATAAAACTGGAGTACCTAAGTAAGGGCAATATTGATTGTACTGGGAAGATCTTTTATTGGTAGCCACATAAAATTCCAGCTTCCAGATGGAGATGCATAATTAACCTTTGTTTTATGTTTAAGAAGAATAAAGGATTTATCAGTCCTTCCTTATTCAGATCTTACTCAGGTGACTACTGTCATTGAAGTTAGTGAAGTTTGATTGGATTGTAAGCGCTTTCATTCAGAAGTTGCACTGGTTTAACTAAAGATGTATTAAATTGATTTAGGGAAACTGGTGCAGCCTGGTACACAAACACTTTTACATTGATTTAAACCTGGCTTATAGCAATTTAGCTCACACTTTATAAATTACAGGAGCAAGATGTACTGCTGTAAACCAGATTTAAATCCATTTAAGAATGTCCCCGTACAACACCAGTTGTACCAGTATAAATCAGTTTAACATCACAATTTTAATTAAACCAGTACAACTTGTGTATAAGTCACTCCTGTGACCGTGTTACAGACTGACTAAAGCAAATAAAACCAGAGTTACAGTTGATAAACTAAGAAATGTGAAATAACTAACAAAATCATCCAAAGCCCAAGATTTGGTGGTGATGGGGGACTTCAACTATCCAGATATATGTTGGGAAAATAACACCGCGAGGCACAGACTATCCAATAAGTTCCTGGACTGCATTGCAGACAACTTTTTATTTCAGAAAGTTGAAAAAGCTACTAGGCGGGAAGCTGTTCTAGACTTGATTTTAACAAATAGGGAAGACCTCGTTGAGAATTTGAAGGTAGAAGGAAGCTTGGGTGAAAGTGATCATGAAATAATAGAGTTTACAATTCTAAGGAAGGGTAGAAGGGAGTACAGCAAAATAGAGACAATGGATTTCAGGAAGGTGGATTTTGGTAAGCTCAGGGAGCTGATAGGTAAGGTCCCATGGGAATCAAGACTGAGGGGAAAAACAACTGAGGAGAGTTGGCAGTTTTTCAAAGGGACGCTATTAAGGGCCCAAAAGCAAGCTATTCCGATGGTTAGGAAAGATAGAAAATGTGGCAAAAGACCACCTTGGCTTAACCACGAGATCTTGCGTGACCTACAAAATAAAAAGGCGTCATATAAAAAATGGAAACTAAGTCAGATTACAAAGGACAAATATAGGCAAATAACACAGGAATGCAGAGGCAAGATTAGAAAGGCAAAGGCACAAAATGAGCTCAAACTAGCTATGGGAATAAAGGGAAACAAGAAGACTTTTTATCAATACATTAGAAGCAAGAGGAAGACCAAGGACAGAGTAGGCCCATTGCTCAGTGAGGAGGGGGAAACAGTAACGGGAGACTTGGAAATGGCAAAGATGCTTAATGACTTCTTCGTTTCGGTTTTCACTGAGAAGTCTGAAGGAATGTCTAATATAGTGAATGCTTATGGGAAGAGGGTAGGTTTAGAAGTTAAAATAAAAAAAGAGCAAGTAAAAAATCACTTAGAAGAGTTAGATGCCTGCAAGTCACCAGGGCCTGATGAAATGCATCCTAGAATACTCAAGGAGTTAATAGAGGAGGTATCTGAGCCTCTAGCTATTATCTTTGGGAAATCATGGGAGACGGGGGAGATTCCAGAAGACTGGAAGGGGACAAATATAGTGCCCATCTATAAAAAGGGAAATAAAAACCACCCAGGAAACTACAGACCAGTTAGTTTAACTTCTGTGCCAGGGAAGATAATGGAGCAGATAATTAAAGAAATCATCTGCAAACACTTGGAAGGTGGCAAGGTGACAGGGAATAGCCAGCATGGATTTGTAAAGAACAAATCGTGTCAAACTAATCTGATAGCATTCTTTGATAGGATAACGAGCCTTGTGGATAAGGGAGAAGCGGTGGATGTGATATACCTAGACTTTAGTAAGGCATTTGATACGGTCTCGCATGATATTCTTATAGACAAACTAGAAAAGTACAATTTAGATGGGGCTACTATAAGGTGGGTGCGTAACTGGCTGGATAACTGTACTCAGAGAGTAGTTATTAATGGCTCCCAATCCTGCTGGAAAGGTATAACAAGTGGGGTTCCGCAGGGGTCTGTTTTGGGACCAGCTCTGTTCAATATCTTCATCAACGATTTAGATGTTGGCATAGAAAGTACGCTTATTAAGTTTGCGGACGATACCAAACTGGGAGGGATTGCAACTGCTTTGGAGGACAGGGTCAAAATTCAAAATGATCTGGACAAATTGGAGAAATGGTCTGAGGTAAACAGGATGAAGTTCAGTAAAGATAAATGCAAAGTGCTCCACTTAGGAAGGAACAATCAGTTTCACACATACAGAATGGGAGGAGACTGTTTAGGAAGGAGTATGGCAGAAAGAGATCTAGGGGTCATAGTGGACCACAAGCTTAATATGAGTCAACAGTGTGATACTGTTGCAAAAAAAGCAAATGTGATTCTGGGATGCATTAACAGGTGTGTTGTAAACAAGACACGAGAAGTCATTCTTCCGCTTTACTCTGCGCTGGTTAGGCCTCAACTGGAGTATTGTGTCCAGTTCTGGGCACTGCATTTCAAGAAAGATGTGGAGAAACTGGAGAGGGTCCAGAGAAGAGCAACGAGAATGATTAAAGGTCTTGAGAACATGACCTATGAAGGAAGGCTGAAGGAATTGGGTTTGTTTAGTTTGGAAAAGAGAAGACTGAGAGGGGACATGATAGCAGTTTTCAGATATCTAAAAGGGTGTCATCAGGAGGAGGGAGAAAACTTGTTCACCTTAGCCTCCAATGATAGAACAAGAAGCAATGGGCTTAAACTGCAGCAAGGGAGATTTAGGTTGGACATTAGGAAAAAGTTCCTAACTGTCAGGGTAGTTAAACACTGGAATAGATTGCCTAGGGAAGTTGTGGAATCTCCATCTCTGGAGATATTTAAGAGTAGGTTAGATAAATGTCTATTAGGGATGGTCTAGACAGTATTTGGTCCTGCCATGAGGGCAGGGGACTGGACTCGATGACCTCTCGAGGTCCCTTCCAGTCCTAAAGTCTATGAGTCTATAAATATTAAAATTAAAATATTTTGGTTAAAATTAAAATAAAATACAAAAATTTTGCTCTTCAGTAGCAGCTTAATCAGAGGCTGTCAAAGCCTTTACCAAACATCAGTTAAGTCTCACAATTTCCAACACTATGAGAAAAGGAAATATCATTCCTGTTTTACATAGAGGAAATTGAGGCACAGAAAGGTTATGTGATTAACACAGGAAGTCAGTGGCAGAGCTAGGAATACAACTAGGGTTCCTAATTGCTAGAGTCTTGCTGTAATCAAAAGACTTCCTTCTCTGACTCGTCAGTGTTCTGGGGCTTATGAAGCATTCTCCTAGTTGTTCTCTGCCCCATTTTTTTTCTGTTTCACTTCTATGCGTCCTGGCTGTGCCTGGACCAGACGTGAAAGTGCCTGAAATCGTTTGTGGGGAAAACCAACTCTTTGTTCTTATGAGATTTCAAGCCTCCCCTCCCCATGCCCCCCAATTAAATGTTTGGGACAAGCTTTCGTGAGTATCTGAACTTCTGAGATCTTTGCCAAACCAAACTCAAACTCAAAGCTTACAGAGGCTTTCCCATCACTATTAACAGAGACGTGCCTGTCTCAATGTTTTACTGAGATTTTCAGTTCTCCATGATGTTGCACATACATGACACTACAATACACACACGCAGCAGGATAAGCTAGGGAAACGTCGCAAACACTTTGCATTGTCTTGGTTAACTGCAGTACAACTTTGACTACGCAGCTACTTAAGCGCAGAGAGGCCTATAAATGAAGGCGTTTTTATTGCAGTACTGTCTCTTTAAAAATAGAAATAAAACCCCCTCAATGTTTTCTTTAGTCTTTGCCATTCTTTGGCAGAGTCCCAAAGATTTCACTGCCCTTGTCTCCAGCATCTGGAAACCATCAGTGTAAACAATAGAGTGCTAGGAACTGGAACCCCTGCCTCAGCTCCCATGGGACTTCACTCCAGAGAACATGAGAACACAAACCGTTGGACACCATGTGGTCAATTACTTCAAACTAACAAATCTGTGCGCCTTCCTATTTTCTGTTTTGCTTGGCACCACATGACCCTTTCACAATGGAACCCAGCTGTTGGAAAAGCCAGCCGTTTTCTGTTTTAACCTCTTGCTGACTCTTGTGCTTTCTGTCCATCGCAATCTGAGGATTAGCATGTGCCCTAGGTAAAAGTGTCCCAGTTGTTAAAATTCTGGCTAGGTAGTAATGTTTGGCCGTATTAGTCAGTATAAAGGTTGACAGCATTAATGTAACAGGGCACTCAAACTATGTCACACTAGAGCATCGCGGGTGGTCATCTTGTGTGACATTGCATGCCAGCCTAGGTGAGATTAAAATAGAGCCTTAAACTGGTAGAGCAATTTTATAATCTAGCTACTTTATTCAGTCACTGTGTAGTGCAGTGAGCTATACATTTCTTTAATTAATGGGATTTTAGCATAAGCACCATACTGATGGCATCAGGGGATCAAAATCATCTCAACATTGGCAGGGTCAGTGCAAACTTTCCCTACACCTGAGCTTTTCCCCTACTCAGGAGAGCCAAATTCCAGGGCTGAGAGGGGACGTCAGTTTCTTTGCTCAGTTTTCCCATGCAAAAAGAAAAAATGTGTGCATTGCTTTGAGTTTTACTTAAATATTAGGTTGTAGCCTTTAGGGTGGTGTTATTCTTACATTACTTAATTTCCACTGGGGACAGGGAGACCAACTGGAAGTGACTGATTATTCTGAATTAGGGCCTCATCCTGTAAATTGCTGATTGCCCTTAACGCCCACTGAAGATTGAATGAAAATTTTAAAAACAGGAGCCTAGCGAACACCATATTTCTGATACAAATGATCATACATGGAGATTTTGGGATTTATAAACATTTTCATTGATACCTGGTAGTTGACTGAAAGCTTGCAAATAACATGACACCTTGAATAAAAAAGAAATGAATTTGCTCATTTGATTTGGAAAAATATAAGTGAGTCAGTTTTTTACTACTCATCCAGCTCCGAAACCTACTAGATTATTGTTCAGCATTAGGCTAGTTTATGAGTTGGTCACCTTGACAGATTTCATTGTGACACATGATGCGTTATTTACATATGGACCTATATTAATATATTTGTGCAATAAAAATAGCATATTATAGAAATTAATGTTACAGGCAGAAGCCAACCATAAAATAGGCGAGTGCCATACAAGTATAATAATCCAAAATTATGCAGCATGGCTCTCTGTTCTCATCTAAGTTTTCCTCATACCTTCTATGGGTCATCTCAATTATCACTTCAAAGGTTTTTTTTTTTGTTCCCCCCCCCCTCCTGCTGCTGATAGCTCATCTCAGTTGATTGCACTCTTACAGTTGGTATGCGTACTTCCACCTTTTCATGTTCTCTGCATGTATAAATATCTTCTGTCTGTGTGTTCCATTCTATGCATCCGAAGAAGTGAGCTGTAGCCCACGAAAGCTTATACTGAAATAAATTTGTTAGTCTCTAAGGTGCCACAAGTACTCCTGTTCTTTTTGTTCTCATCTAGTGTCTGGAGCACAAAGATTGATGTCTACTTTAAGCTAACAGAGTAGGATCTTTCAGCTCATGCAGTAGAGGCTCACGGTTTTAGACTCAGCGGTCCCAAGTTTGATCCCTGCTACTGCTAACCCACCCAGGCATGTGGTCTGACACATGTTTTGTCAGACAGCTCTATCAGGTGTGATCAGATAGTGTCCCCATAGTGACCCTCTTGTGCTAGTCTTCTGAGAAAAGGCTGCCAATTATGCCAGCGTGGGCAGGGCCCAGTGTCCGTGCTGCTGTGAGGGGCATGACTGTCCTCCAGGGATTTGATTGAGGGATTTAGTACACAAACAGTCATACTGTTTGTGTATTAAATCTAGTTTACACTCAACTCTCCAAACAAGAAGAGCTATTTAATTAACTGCTCTATCAATATTATTAGCTGAATTTTTACCTTAGATATGGGCTCACCGTAAATTACATAATACATTAGGGGGTAGGGAAGTCCTTATTTTTACATGTTTATTTCAGTGTTACAGAATGTTACCGAGGTGGGTGAATCTCAAAAAAAATTACCCAAAAATTTATTATGTCATTTATGGACAGCCCTGTAGGTTCAGGAAGACCAGCAAACCTGATCTCCAGGAAGCCAGTTTTGAGTTTTGTTGATATTGCATCACAACCCTGCTCCTGTGTCACTTTAATCCATCATTGTTCCCACCAAGGGAATCGCCTTTCGTTGCTCTTTACCAAGAGTTTAAACAACTTCTTACAATAGTGTTTTTCCCCCCTCAGTTAAAACTATAATTTGTGATTTTTTTAATAATCATCCTGAGTCCACTGGGAAGAGCAGTTTTGATGCAGTTAACGTTAGCGAATCCTGTGATTTGTGTTGTTTTCATTAATGCTGCCATCCTGCCAGCTTTAGGTGAGGCACTGTAAGAAAACAGTGAGCTGAAGTTCTAATGGGGGCCTCTCACAGCCCAAAATACTATGCAGCAAAGGGGCTTGAGAATTTCTCACTTTGCGGGAGGCTTGTATTCTCTTGCTGCTCTACAGCACTAAACACACTGGGCCAGCTTTTTGGCTGGCATTAGTCAGCACAGTTCCATTGACTCTAATGGTGCTACATCAGTTGCATCTGCTGAGGATCTGGCCCATCATTGCAGCCCTCAACAAATAGTAAAGATTTTCTTCCTCTTTCTTTCTTTCCTTAGTACAAACCACCAAGAACCTCTCCAGGGCTCTAGGCACCTTGGCTGTATGTTAACAATACAATCCAGCTAACATAAACAAATTAAACACAGCAATAATGTAATACACGCACACACATGCAGTATGAACCGCAGCTGTTCACTACAATCAAAAATGGGGGTAAGTCCAAGTTTAAAGAAACAAAGAAAACAAACAAACAGTTCTCTTTGGGAGACTGAAATAAACAGGGACAGTTGAAATGTTACCTCTGATTTTGTGAGAGCAGACACAACACTGACTGTGGTGGTGGTGGCTCCTATCTGGATATAGCCCTGGCAGCCAGCCTGCTATATTACAGTGGTGGCCAAACTGGCTTGTGAACCACATGTGGCTTTTTCACAGTTAAAGTGTGGCTCATGGAGCCCCTCAACCCCCCACCCATTCTCTGCCTACCAGACTGGGGAGGGGGAGCATGAGGCTCCTGCCCTGCAGCGGGGTGGTGGGGCTAGGTGTTTCTTCCTAGGGGGGAAGGGGGTTATGGGGCTTCAGCACTGCAGGAGGCGTCTGCCGAAGCTTGGGGCTTCAGTCTTCAGCAAGAGCAGGGCTGAAGCCCATAACCCCACCACTGTACCACAGAGCAGAAGCCCTGAGCCCCAACAGGTGCGCCTGACTCTCGGACTTCTGAAGCTTATTGTATGCAGCTCGGCAGATCAGTAAGTTTGGCCACCCGTTCTATATTATATAATCTGTTTTCTTGGTTGGATCATGTTCCCCCTCAAAATGAAGTGTAAAGTGGTGTTTACAGACTTGTTTTTATATATAGTTATGTTTCCTTTTAAAAGAGAGATTTAGATAGACCATTAAATTTATTTGCTGGAGGAACTCCTACTCCAGGAGCTAGGCTTTGAGCCATTTTGTTTGTATCTAATAACAATTTTCAAGATGTGGTTTGCAGTTCAGCAGTAATACTAAAGAATATTTCTTCCTTTTTCTTCCAGAAGTTGTTTATCCCAAGTGTCTGATTAGGATGACACCGAGGCAGGTTGAGACAATGCAGTAGTAACTTAAAATGACAAAACGCATATTTAATCTTTTTATAATTCTGGAAGATTTGTTAAATCAGCCTGATCAAATGTTTACAAGTGTATACCATGGATTGGACAGATTGAGGTCCGGTTGACAGAGTTCAGGTGCTCCACAAACATACATAGATCAAAAATGTAATTGCTCGAGGGAACATTTTGTCCATGGCAATATGTAATTTTCACAAGAGTTAAGGCTCTGTTCATTTATTTGACACTAATATTCTAGACCCAGCACAATCGGGATTCAGGCCAGGACATAGAACTGAAACCGCCTTTATGGTACTCAGACTTTAAGGCCAGAAATGACCTCTGGCACATCGCAGGCCACAGAACCCCTCCCATCCACCCCTGCAATAGGCCCATAACCTTTGACTGAATTATGGAAATCCTCAAATCTTGATTTAAAGATTTCAAGTTAGAGAATCCACTGTTTACTGTAGTTCAGACCAGCACTGATGGATGATCTATATCCAGTGGATAAAGGCAACCATCCATTCTCATCCTCCTGGACCTCTCTGAAGCATTCCGTACTATCTGCCATAAGGCACTGCTCTCTTACCCTGACAGAGGTGGCAGGGGCATTGCAGTGCAATGGTTAGTCATGCCTGGAGGGATGCACACAACGAGTAGTGATGGGAAACTGCACCTCCGGCTAGGCTACACACGTGTTGAGTCCCACAAGGATCAATTTTCTCTCCAGTCCTTTTCAACATCTAACAAAGCCAGCAGGTGAACTGGTCAGATGACGTTGACATAAGTGCCAACAATAAGCAGAAAATCCACTGCTGTACATATCCTTCACCACATACAACCCTACCGTTACCACCAAGATGGCCCAGTGCTTGGATGAGATCAGCTTTTGAATAAAGAAGAGCTGACTGAAGCTGCGCAAGACAAAGGTGATGATCCTGGGCAGAGGAAAACATCCTGAAAAGCTGAAGGTACAAACCTACCTGGGCATGGAGCCTTCAGCACTTAGGTAATTTCAGCTAGTAGAAAACATTGCCATGCATCTCGTCAGAAACACAGGCTCCCACACGCACATGTCTTCTGCTCCCTATGCTGGCTTCCCGTGTAATATTCAAGTGATTCAAGGTCTGACTCCTGATCTTCAGGTGCTTCATGCCATAAAGCTCCTAAGTGAACAACCCTGGTCAACAGCTATGCTTCTCTGGCACAATGGCACTCTTTGCAATAAGGATAAAGCTCATCTGGGTGGGAGACAGAATTTTCTCAAGAGTCTGTCTGTGACTGTGGAATCAACTCTCCCAGGAAGTGAGAAGCATTGCAGACCTTACATCCCCTTCCACTCCGAGTGCAAAGCAAATTTCTTTTACCTGCCTTCTCTACCAGAAATAAATAGCAACATGTATATTTATAAAAGGAAGAAAAAACTACCAAAATAAGATACTCCACTGCACATGCTTCTTTCACTGGGGAGAGAACGAGGGAACAAACCACATGTTACAGATGTTAGTCACATTGCTTCATGCACTACTGAAAGGTGCTTGGATACTACAGTGAAAAGTGTGGTGCAAAAACCTATATAGTACAGAATAAAACAGAATATGTAAGTATTTTTGTCCTATTCCTGCTTCTGAACAACTCCTCCAGCTTGCATACTTTTTTATACTGTGTATTTTAAAATGTGTGTTAGATTGATATATGTCTTAGCTGAATAAATACACAGGCATTTGTCTCACCAACCTGCTCTGAAGGAGACACTTTTCCATAAACTGAGAGCACAGTTTCGTCTCCAGCCAGGCCTAGGGAAAAGCTTGCAACTAGGCTGTTGTTACAGAAGGAGAAAAGCAGGTGCCCTTTTCAAGTTCCCTGCAGGATGTTTTTATTATAAACAAGGCTTCTGTCTACACTCGTTTAAGGACTGAAGTTCAAAAAACCCAAAGCTGCTGCCGCTGTGCTTGTACAATATTTCTCCTACTACCTCAGTTTCCGATTTCAACGAGAATCTCTTGATAAGTACTTAGTGGAACCGGGTGAACTATTCATAGCAAATAGCTTACTCAGTGGATTTTGGCTTATTTTTTCCCCTATTTGCAAATTGTACAATTTCTTTTGTGAATTTATTCATTATTCATAACTATTAGTCTACCCATGTATGCAAACAAATTCCAGTTAATGGGTTGTTGCTGAACGACTTTACTAAGGATGAGCTTTGAGTACATGCAAGTAATCACCAATCTGTGATTGGTGCTATAGCTTCTGTTTCTTAACTGGATGAATGCCATTGTAACAAAGAGAATGGGATATGATCAAGTCAATGGAGTTTTGGTTTTTTCAGGGTCAGACTGGGAGCAGCACATAGAGTTATGTTGACAGGACATGGGGATTTAAGGAAATGTTTAGTCTTTTTTCTTTTCTGGGCCACTTGAGTCAGACCTTATGTGTGACAACATTGCTACAGAAATATAAGGGTATGCTGATGGCATAGTCTGGAGCCACATTCATACAAATTAACTGCATGTGCCTGCCTGGTCCCAGCCATTGTCACCGTTCCTTCCCTGGGTTACTTAATCACCTCTGACTTGGGAAGCTAGTACTAGCTGAGAAGTGTGCAGTTGCATACTCTGGTTAGTTACACTTACCTACCTGAATCCCAGGGCTCTAACCTGAGGTTGGGGGAGCAGAGTCCCCAGATTGTTATATTGGTGCTAACCAGGTCCTGTAGATAGCAGAAATATTGCTGAAGGGAATTGATTGAATTTACCCATCTGAAGTTTCCTGTCCCTGATACCCAGTCACCACAGTCATTGTTCCAGACTAATGAATATTTGCACCATGGCTGTCTGTACATGTATGGTCCAAGTTGGTGGGATCACATTCTTCCAACAGCCTACATATCAAGACTCTGGCCAAGAGCTTGAGGAGTACTTTAAACTGTCTGTCCTCCTGTTGTATTAATACTCATTGTCCCATTGTGACAGCTTTTACTCATCATTAGCACAAGCAGTAAACAAGAGCATTGGCTGTGGAGGGAAAGAGACATCTCCCCAAAGGACACATTTAGGTCCTGTCCAGAGACCAAGTGACAGTCTAAGCATCAGAACTAGCAACCTCATGTCACTAGGGTGACCAGACAGTATGAAAAATCAGGACAGGGGGTGGGGAGTGATAGGAGCCTATATAAGAAAAAGACCCAAAAATCGGGACTGTCTCTATAAAATCGGGACATCTGGTCACCCTCCGTGTCACCCTCCCAGCTGGCACTTCTAGTGCTACACCGCTGTTAGTACCACACCACAGCAGTGAGCTGCCAGGGATCTGCCTAGCACAGTCAGACTGATATCAGCAAGTGATCAGAGATGGGGGTTCCGTAGCTAAGTATACAAGATGTGATGCAGACTGTTGTCTAACTGGAGAGAAGGTTTCACTTGCATGAAACGCATGTCACAGTTTTTCCACAGAGTAGAGCTGATCAAAAAAGAGGGGAGAGATTGTATTTTACTTTTATTTTTTTCTCCTTTTTTACATTCTAAACATTTCAACCAGCTCTGCTGCTGAAGAGGAGAAGGAAGAGGGGAGGAAGGACTGTGAGCATCACAGCAGGAAAGAACAGGACCCAGAATAGGTGCTGGAACTAGGGATGCTCCCGCACATCTGGCTTGAAGTGGTTTCCATCATATGCAGGGTTTACAGTTTGGTTCAGTGGCTCTGTCAAGGTTCCTTCCGCACTCTGAACTTTAGGGTACAAATGTGGGGACCTGCATGGACAGTTCTAAGCTTAATTATTAGCTTAGATCTGGTAACTCTGCCACCATCCAGAAATTTCAGTGTCTGGATCACTTCTTGTCCTCCCTCCGTCCCCAAACCTTCCCCTTCCTGGACAGCCTTGAGAGGCTTCACCAATTCCCTGGTGAACACAGATCCAAACCCCTTGGATCTTAAAACAAGGAGAAATTAACCATCCCCTCTTCTTTCCCCCCACCAATCCCTAGTGAGTCCAGATCCAATCCCCTTGGATCTTAAAACAAGGAAAAATCAATCAGGTTCTTAAAAAGAAAGCTTTTAATTAAAGAAAGAAAAGTAAAAAAATCATCTCTGTAAAATCAGGATGGAAAATACTTTACAGGGTAATCAGATTCTTATAGCCCAGAGGAACCCCCTCTAGCCTTAGGTTCAAAGTTACAGCAAGCAGAGGTAAAATCCTCTCAGCAAAAAAAGGACATTTACAAGTTGAGAAAACAAAAATAAAACTAACCCGCCTTTCCTGGATGTTACATACAATTTTGAAACAAGAGACTGATTTAGAAAGATTTGGAGAACCTGGACTGACGTCTGGTCCCTCTTAGTCCAAAGAGCGAACATCACCCAAAAAAAAAGAGCACAAACAAAGACTTCCCTCCACCAAGATTTGAAAGTATCTTGTCCCCTTATTGGTCCTCTGGTCAAGTGTCAGCCAGGTTTACTGAGCTTCTTAACCCTTTACAGGTAAAAGAGGCATTAACCCTTAACTATCTGTTTATGACAGGCTCACAGCTCCCCCACTATAGATGTTGTTCCAGCACCCCAGCCCAGAGGAGAATAACTTGGAGAGGCTCAGTGAGCACTAATATATGCTTTATTTTGTGGAGATTATTTAGTTTTGGTTTGGTGGGTGTCCTTACTCAGACGTTAGCACTTGGCAGACTGATAGCACAGAGATCAACCTAGCACCAGAGCCAATGAACATGTCAGAATTTTCTGTCCTTTCTCAATTCTCTCTCAATGTGTATGTGAATTTTTGTTGCTGGTTTGTTTTTCCTTTAACCACACAAACATCTTCACCTATGAATCCACAGAAGATCTGCAAACAGTTTAGTTTATGGCCTGTAGCATGAGATTGAAATGTATTCTATTGGAAGAGCTGGAGTCTGCTCCAGCAGTGTATTTGCCTGGCTTAATAGGCCACGCCACATTGGAGCTAGGAGGGAACCAGACCTTGAAGAAAAAAGGGTTTTGTGAGTGACACCTTCCCTGTATGAGGAGGAAAAATAGGATGTTTGTGCTGCTGCTTCTGCTGTCACATAATTAGGGCCTTCACAGTCATGAAAAATGCATCACAGACTGTGAAATCTGGTCTTTTGTGTGCTTTTACCCTGTGCTATACAGATTTCACAGGGGAGACCAGCGGTTCTCCAATTGGGGGTCCTGACACAAAAGAGAGTTTTGGGGGGGTCACAAGGTTATTTTGGGGAGGGGTCTCGGTATTGCAACACTTACTTCTGTGCTGCCTTCAGAGCTGGGAGACTGGAGAGTGACGCGTCTTGGCTGAGCGCCCAGCTCTGAAAGCAGTGCCCCACCAGCAGCAGCACAGAAGTAAGGGTAGCAGTACCGTGCCACCTCCCCCCCACAAACACATAGAACGCCTTTTTGGGTTAGGACCCCTACAATTACAACACTGTGAAATTTCAGATTTAAATAGCTGCAGTCATGAAATGTATTATTTTTAAAATCCTATGACAGTGAAATTGATGAAAATGGACTGTGAATTTGGTAGGGCCCTACACATAGTATGGTGTAATGTAATGTACAGTCCTTGCCTTAGACGGCAATCTACTTCCACCTGAAATGACCTTTATGTAATTGCAAAATGAATTGCAGCTCAGGGCCCAAAAATCACAAATATTCACCAAAAACCTGGCTCACAAAAATCCAATGCACAACCGAGGCAGATACTGCAAAGTGAAATTCAGGGTCAAGTTGGCTGAAATGGTAATGGATCATTAACCTTCACTATTTGCCAAGCTCTTGTACTGACAAACTCAGGGTAGAGTTTTCAAAGGGAGTTAATGAAAGTTCCTGGGACTTGGGTGCTTAATTCCATTTGAATATCCCATCCTCTGTCTTCATTATAAGGTTCTGTGTTGAATCTGTCTGTCACTTGGGTGTAGGTGTCACCACATTGCTTATAATTATATTAAAACTCGATCTGAACTCCCTAAAAATTCTACCACCTCATTCAAATACTTGAAATGCTCTGTGCTCCCCAAGAATGGTGTAACAAAAGGTTTGGTAATGTCTATTTGAATGTCTATTTCCTAGAAAGAAAAATCCTTTCTGTCTGCTATTTATATGCTTTTTACTGGCAATATCCCATTCGTCCCTTTCATTCTCCCCATTCACTGATGCAAAGGCTAAAATGATCTACTCCCAGCTGTTAGAATCACCAAACTGCTCCCAGCATGATCCACCTCAGGAACTAATTGCTTCTACCAGGCATGACGCAGCCATTGCAGTCTGAATTCCAAGCAATCTTGGTCATTGCTTTTCTTGGGATTGGCTTTAAACTGTTTTTGAAAGAGCTCTGTATGGCTAGCCGGGAGCTGTGTATGTGTTTCCACTTTTGTTCTTTGTACTAACCATGAGATGAGTTAGCCAAAAGAGATCTTTCTTGGTTGTTCGTTAATTGTAGCTTAACTTGCTTTTTGTGAACTCTGATATAGCAAAACTATTTATAGTGAAGCAGAATGCAAATCTCACATTGCACCAGTGCATTTCAGCAGGCCAATCACAATTCCAGTTAGAGCCAACTTGCACTTAGAGGGAAGTTGTTTGGTGAGGAGAAAAATAAAGTGACTTCAGTGTAACAGAGTTGCCTTGATGAACACAAGGCCCAGTCCTCCCTAAACCATGTTTAACATGATTGTGGCTAGCACAGTTTTCCACTTCCCTTAACTGAGATTTTTTCCTTGCCAAACAATGTTACACTGTAACCTTATGTGGTAGTCTGCAGCATGAATCTGTCCACTTATTCTGTAACATCGACTGTGTCAGGGTGGAAACTGAGTTATAATACAATTGTACCCTAATACTGTTAAAATAAGGTTTGGTCTTGTAGTATGGATAACTGGATTCAATACGAAGTTTAACAGTTGGGTTTAAACACTGGTCCAGGAAGGAAGCCATGCCAAACTCCTGCTGTATCCAAATACAGTTATGGCTGGTGCGGTTACCACCTTTCTGTAGACAGAGCCATGCAATGTATTTGCTCTAGGGATAGAAGTGATCTGCTTGTTTGCAGGCAGCATGATACAATGGGTTTTGTTTTAAAACTGGAAATCAAACAGCACAGAAAGGATCAGGGCAGCTGTTCTCTTTCCTTGGCATTTGCTGTGCATATCTTCTCTTTATGAAGCATTTTTATTTATTTTGTTGTCGCTTCAACAACATTTTGTTGTCAGAACCTTCCGCCAAATATCATTGCATCTCTGCCCTCCCATCACAGCAAAAAAGTTTTAATTTCTAACACACTTCTCATAGCACTCTAATGATTTGGTACAAGTGACATGCTCAATTGTTCACACCAATCTTTGAGGGAATCCGCTGATCTTGGCTTTCTGTACCTAGGGTGATCAAATATCTTGTTTGGAACAAGACAGTTCTCTTGTGTTGGTACAGTTTTCTGGCATCATAATTAGCTTTTCTCCAGTGTGATAAAATCCATCACAGTAGAATGCTTTTGACTGGCACAGATCCTCGGGGAGGTAAGAGAAACAAACCAATTAAGCAGTCATCTTGACTTAATCAGGGACTCCCAGGAATTTACCAGTCTGGGAGATGTGCACTTTATTTCACTAGCCTTATTCAGAGTCTGAAAACATTTTTAAAGTATAATAAAGTAAGATCAGCCTGTTTAGTAACTCCAGTAAAGCATAGAAGCAGCCCAAAGAAAACAAAGAGGGGCACGGTGGGAAATGCATTCTGGTAAACTCCAGTTCACACAGTTACCCGTGATTTGGTGCATACAGTCTAATCATTTAAAAGGGACTACACGCAGGCTGTTTATCTATTGTTTAGTGCCAAGGAAATATTTTTATACCACTCTGCAGCAATCAATGTAAATAAACAGATGTGTTGTTTATCAGGGGTGAATTCATGCTGTACTCCAACCTTGCCATCTCCTTACCATCTATCTTATAAACATATTTGGCCCTTGTTACCTTAGTATTTGAGCATCTCACAGTCTTTAATCCTCCCAATCATTGTCATTAGCTTCAATGGGAGTATAATTGGGCCCTTAATCCTTTGCTGTTAATACTTTTCCTTCTGTCTAGTTTTCTCTGTCTGTTCTTCTTACATCTCTCTCTTTTCTTCAAAGCACTGTTTTCTGATACTATCACTATTCATTTTCCCCATAAATATATTCCCTTCTCTCACTCCCAGTTCCCTATTTCCTTCTCCCCCTCTTTTTTCTTTTCCTATCTTTTTTGCCTCCTTTCCAAATGTTCTCATTCCTTCATCCACCCCTGTGCAGAGCTTAGAATGCGTAAGCATCAGGCTGAGAATGCATAAACTTCCACAAACGTAGGTTCAAATCTGATTAGGGTTAACCTGGCCATGCATCTTTTGCCAAGCAGATAAGAGAATATCAGGCACTGTATGTGGGTCTTCCAGACATGAGACCTTCTAAACTGAGGATTTCCCAGTACTACTGAACAAAATTTTCCCTTCCCCTAGGAGCGTGCAGGATACTACACCCTGGATGCTGACTGTTCTCTGCCCTAGACGTGGCTGCATTTCAATAGAGATGAATGTATTCTGCATAGTTTGCGAGGTGCTATGTAAGACTGAAATATTACTGTTATTATCTCAAAGTGTTTTATTTGCCAAAGTAAGAATCATTTGATCGTTCACTGAAATGCAGCCACCTCTGGTGTGAACCAAGGCACCTGTTTAACAGAACATAGCACCACTACACAACCATTTAGAACAGGAAGTCAAGAATACCTTAACTAGCAGAACCTGCAAGGGGAACACAGATTGCAACCTTGACTACCTTATACATGATCTCCTGTCATAGTATCTTTCCCCAATCTGAACCTTAGAGTCCAAAAGTTGGGGTACTAGCATGAATTCCTCTAAGCTTAATTACCTGCTTAGATCTGATAAGCTGCCGCCAATCAGGAATTCCGGTGCCTGATACACTCTGGTCCCCCCAAAAACCTTCCCTGGGGACCCCAAGACCCAAATTCCTTGAGTCTCACAACAAAGGGGAATAAACCATTTCCCTTCCCCCTCCTTCCTCCCTCCCAGCTTTTTCCTGCCCTGGGTACACCAGGAGATCACCGTGATTCAAACTCCTTGAATCACCACACAGAGATCAATGTTACCTTCCCCCCCCCATTCCCTTCACCCAGAGGCAATACAGATTCAAACTCCGTGAATCTAAAACAAAGAGGAAATACACCTTTCCCTTCTCCCCACCAATTCCCTGGTGAGTACAGACTCAGTTCCCTTGAGCCTCAACAAGGGGAAAAATCAGACAGGTCTTAAAAGCAAAACTTTTAATAAAAAAGAAAGAAAAAAGGTAAAAGTTATCTCTGCAATTTAGATGGTAAAAGTTACAGGGTCTGTCAGCTTATAGAAACTGGAGAAAAAGCCTCCTCCAGCAGAAATACAATTTAAAATACTTTCAGCCAAATACACATTAGAACTCTACCAGCCAGATACACATTTGCAAATAAAGAAAAACAATCAAAAAGACTAAACCGCCTTTCTACCTTTTGTACTTACTAAATTTGAACAGAAGATTAGAGAGCCTGTAGGTATGTGTGGTTACTCTCAGAACCCAGAGAGAACAAAGCCAAACCCAAAAAACACAAACAAAGGCTTCCCTCCACTGAGATTTGAAAGTATCTTGTCTCCTGATTGGTCCCCTGGTCAGGTGTTTGGTTCCCTGTTTGTTAACCCTTTACAGGTAAAAGAGACATTAACCCTTAACTATCTGTTTATGACATCTCCATTGTAGCAACTCTACTTATACCATCCCCACCTCAGGATAACACACCGAAGTGACTGGCCTCTCAAGGGTGGTGATTTCAAAGAGGACACAGTGTATTATTGTACCCATACCACTCTCAGTTTGAGCATTTTAAATTCCTGGCATCTGCTTGTAATACAACAGAATACTGCTGCTAAAGCATAATGCTAGCTTGGGTCATTTACTGTGATTCACAAGCAGCTCTGAACATTGCGTGAGAAACATCTGGTACTCTTTGTTAGAAGAGGGTCTGGTGATGTATGGAGAAAAGCTTTAAGAAGGCCTACATCTCTCTCTCTCTCTCTCCCCTCTCAGCTTAAGGTTGATGTCTTTGCAGTGGGAGTTCTCTGCTCAAGTTCCAGCTGTGCACATGCTTTTAAGCACTCTTGAAAGTATCTTGGCAGTGGTTGCCAGGTTGTTCAAAGAAGTGCAAGCAATTCTCCTTCAAGTCCTGCTCCCCATCACTGAGGTGTTGCTTTCTGAGCCCTTTTTATTACATCTTAGCCTATAAAGAGACAGCTGCACTTGTGATCAAGGAGCCCAGAATGCTGGCTCAGCTAGCTACTCTGTTTGGACCCCTCATTGGGGAGATGCAAGCCGTGTCAGTGTGAATAGAATAGGGTTGATGGTAAATCCATTTTACATTGCTTTAATTTTGCAGAGTGAACTAATTCCAGGGGTACACCAATGGTGGAACCCCTGCTGTGCATGTGATTTCCCAGAGTGCATCTGCCCTGTGAAAACAGAGACTTTGTTGCTAGTACTGACTTTCTGAAGGAGTTAAACCTCCGTTAGTCTTGCTGAAGACATGGTCTGAATGAGACAGCACACTGTCTTCAATTCAGTCAAACTTCAAGACAAATGGCAACTCCTTTGGAGTTCAGAGTTTGATAGAAGAACTTTTTTTTGTTTCCTCTTGCAGGGTATTTCCGGAGGCCCTTTTCTCTGTCTCCTGGCTAAATGAATACTCTCGTTGTTCCCAACAACTTGACAAACACCAGTCTTGCAGAATAATGATGACATTTCTTCTGTGGCATTAGGTTTTGAGAGAGGGGATTATTCTGACCAGAGCTGGCTGGGAGACAGTGCAGAAAGGGAGACTACAGGATGAGATTATTTGTGCTGTGACAAGGAGGCCCTTGGAGGAAGCCAAACACAAGACCTGTGTGTGGAGAGATGCTTCCCCCCCGCACCTCCAACTACCACACACAGACACACACACAAATGCATTATCTGAGGCCAAATTTCTAACTTCATGGCACACCTGTCATTTTGACAGTCTCCTTCTGAGCTCTTTTTATTACATCTTAGCCTATAAAGAGACAGCTGCACTTGTGATCAAGGAGCCCAGAATGCTGGCTCAGCTAGAAAGACCGGAAACCATGGCTGGCTTCTCCTTTTGTTTTCTTTTTTCAGTCAAGGGCTAGAGTTGAGTCTCTACTGGATAACGAGCCACTCGCTAAACACAAATGAACTGTGCACCACACTGAAACTTGCAGGGCAGATCAAACTAACCAGTCCTCGGAAACACAGAAATGTAAGGGATTTTTTTTAAAAAAGCATGAGTGCTAGTGACAAGCCATAAGTCTGGATTTCTCAGTGTGGATGCGGAACAAGTTCAGTGCCCAGGAATGCTACACCACCCTGTTTTGGAGGGATCACCCTTATGACTGAGAGAGTATTTCCCTCTTCCTGGACAAAGAAATGTGGGCTTCACTGATTGCCATTCATTCCCCACCACCCTCTCAACACGTTTCCTTGGATATGAAATGGTTTGGATTCCATGAGGCTTTAGGAAAGTCTCCTGTCCTGCCGGTAATAGCTAGCTCAGGAGGCATGTGTGATGCCAGAAGCCTAGGAGGCCAGCATCAAGCCCTGAAAACATTCTTCTCTGATATGAGCGAAACAGTCAGAGAATAACTGTGTTGCTCAGTGCTTAAGCGAAATCGTGAAGGTGCTTTTTTCAGACTATACCTCCTATGCAAACAGAACAGAAGGAGGTGTAAAATCTCAGACATCGGGCTCCAATGCTGTGATGTTGGGGAATGAAGTGCCCCAGTGCTGCAGATAGAAGGAAAGAGGGGCCCTTAATGTGAAAAGTGTGATCAAGGGAAGATGGACTCCTTGTTTTAAAGCAGAAGTCTCGCCCAATACCAAACATGGTTCTGGATGAGGAAGTGTTTATCAAAGATTTAAGGACAAATTCATTCCTGGAGTTACCACGGAGGCCAATAGAATTATTCCAGGGATGAATTTCACCCTTGTTTGGCATAGTTATAAAATCAGGATGTCCGAGTGAGACAGAGAAGGGAAGAAAAGCAGGTAAAGGCCAGAAGGGCAGGGGCTCATGACTCCCTTCTGCCTGCATCTTCACCCCAACTTCCCAATGTTGTTTTGTTTTCCTGTAGCATTGCTCTGACCAACATTTCAGATTTCTCCAGCTGAGTCCTGTGCAATGTCATTTCTGGTATATATTCTGGCGTTAAAAGAGAAATAACATCTAGTGTGGACAATGTGCAGTGGTCTGTTCAGTGTCTTTCTCAGAAATAAATGGCTTTTACTTCAGAGACGCTGGACTTGTTCTTGCTCAAAAACTTGTTCCCATACAAGTGCTGAATAACAACAAATGACCTCGTCATGCTTCCAGAACCCTGCAGTCATCTACTAGGGTCCTCTTTTTCAAACTTTTGTTATTATAAACATTTATTCATCTTTTCCATTGTTTAATAATGAAGTGTGCATGTTATCTGCTGACTGCTCTTCGGTAACAGAGCTGTGGCACAGTACGTAAATACAGCAGAGTGGATGAAGTATAATTAGCTGCTCTGAAACAAAACGAAAGCCTCTGGAAAGTTTATGATGGCTGACTAGTGCAGCTGTCCCTTGAGCTTTTTCAGTGCAGCATGTTCTCAGCTAGCAAGACCAGTACCAAGTTGTATGTCATTTTGTTCCTTAATAAATAGTGCGTTTTTCCTAATCTCTATGGCAGATTTACCTCCATGGTTTGCAGGGTGCAGGATAGAGCCATGAAATTTGCCATTGTCTTGAATTTTGGGGCATTTGGCAACTCTAACTCACAACTGCTCTTGAATGCCTGGGGTGTTCTCAGAATGTGGCATAGCCTTGGGTCAAGCTCAGAGGGGATGGGCACAAAACAGGAGAAGCTTCCTGGCATCAAACAGATCTTTCTTTCTGGCCTCCATTAATCTCTGCTTTTGGTTGTGTTGGGCTGTAGAAGTGACTCCAGTGTGCTGGGCTGTAGAAGTGACCTCTGAGTGCGATAGGATAGCTGCAATCATGGGTAAGGCAGAACCACACGAGAACTGTGGATGGTCACTTCCAAATCTCATGAAGTGTGCGTAGGAGACAAAAGGCTACAGGCAGGATCAGCATAAATCAGATCCGCTTCCCCCACACTCCTGTGGCCTGAATCAACAGAGGAAGCCATGTAACCTGAGGGAGCCTCTCCCTTTTAAGTCTGTGGTTACCAGCCAAGTTTGTAATCTTTGCCTAAGTAATGTAATGAGTGCGGGCACCAAAATCATCATTCCTGTTTTCATCAACCATAGGTCCTTAAAATGAAGGAAGTGAGGAGAGCCTGTCTCTCACTGTTTTATCAAAAAGACTCTAGTGTTTGCGAAGGGTGCCTGATCGCCACTGCTGGAGAATGAAGTCCTCTGGGTATCTACAGAACAGGTACAGCCAGACAGCTGCACTGCAAGCTGGCCCACAGCTCTGGCACGGAGGGGTGCCTCTTGGGACGACAAGGCTAGTTCATTCCCTATGGCCCATTTAACTCCCGGCTTCAATGTGTTTGGAACTAGACAAAGGTATTCCTACCACTACCAACTGGCCTCAGACCAGTGGCCCATTTTCACATAGGCCCCACAAAACAGTCATCAGCTGGCAACAACTATGGGTCACTACCACCAACGAAGCAGATTCAGAAGAGTGACCCAGTGGGTGACAGGCTTCCCATCTGTTTTGAAAGAAATCATATAACCTATGCATAAATGCAGAGTGGGGACTCTCATGCGGTCAGATTCTAGGTACCAACGGTAAGGAAACTATATGTGTCTTTGGGAAAAGTATGTTTATTTAACACAGGAAAAGCAATCTGGGCTACTGTCCAAATATATTTTGAAAAGTTAAGAGGTGCTGAAGTGGAGGGTTTTTTTTAAAAAAGGAGGGAGTAGGGAGAATAGCAGATGAATAAAAAGTACTAATAAGGAAATCTCAGCCCACTTGCTGCCAGGGTCTACAACTCAAACCTTTATCCAGGAGACTGAAGGCTGGTCATTAGTGGAAAGACTTAATACAAAATTGGTTCATCCCTTCTGTTTAATTCCTTTTCTGTTCCTTGGCCGTCTCTCATCCCCATTCCTGCAAACTCTGGCCTCCTCACTTCTCACCTTGCTCCCTTTCAGTCCATCCAGAATGCTGTTGTGAAAAATCACCTTATTTGCCTGCCATTTTGATCACGTTGCCCCACTCGCTACAGATCCTCTTACTAGCTTCTCTCCCTCCCCCTTTCCCGCCACCATCCACAGCTTCCTTCTCCTCAGCTTCAAGGCTCTCCATATCTCTGAATGTGACAGTGTGTGGAGTTACACTGGGAATTAAATTTGACCCATTGCCTTTTAACAAGTCTTTTATTGAAATTTTAAGAGTTCCTAAAATTCTATGGCTATCAAAAATTTTTGATGGTCAGAAAGCTTGATTAGTTTATGCAGCTGTCAGTGGACATTAGTAGCCTGACACAGACAACTCCTCAAAGGATACAGGCTCATTTTGTATCCATGCTGTGGTAAACTGTAGTAGAATATTTAACCGCAAGAACAGGAAAGGATGGGACAGAGTCTCCCAGCACTATGCTTGCATGCCTAGATATGGGCAAGTTTTGAAGACAGGCAAGCTTTTGAGACAGGGTGATCTTCTAACTAGTGCTGATGTCTATTGCTCCAAGCCTTTGCTGATGCACTCAACTAATAAGACGGTGAAAACCTGCCCTGCCCAACAGAGCAGTACAAGGGAATGAAGAGTGGAGAGTTGCCGAGCCAGCTGGCAACTATATGAAAGACGGTTCAGATGGGCTGGGGGCAACATGCATCTTGTTGCTACTCCAACAAGGAACTCCCTCCTAACATCTGCACCAGAAGGAAACATGCACTGGAGTCCAGGTTCGCCAAGCCAGTAAACCATGCCCATTAGTGTTGTCATGCATGCTAGCCATGACCAACTGCTAGGACTCAAGAAACTTGAGTTAGATTGTAATCATGCCTGGCAGCTTCACAGGGGGGGTTGAGTTGTGAAGGGAAGGGGCTTCCACTCTGAAGCACACTGTTGTATGACAGGACAAGGTTTTTCCAGAAGAAAGAAGTTAAGGGTAGAGGAAGATATGGAAGAAGTACTTGACTTGCATTGTTAAATGCCATAAACATTTACTCATCTCAGGATGATGGCAGGAGCCAAAGTCAAGGTTCAAATACTTGAGGTACGCGTAGCGTGTATTTTTCCAGGCTCAAAAAGAATGCTGTAATTTAAAGCAGCCTGACTGACTCAACTGGTGTTTTCATGTATTATCTCAGGGAGGGGGAAAAAAAGAAGGGAGGGAGGGAGGTTACTCATCTGGTCTTTATTTCCTTTCCTTTTTCTTAATCGTTCAGAGCAAAGGGCCCATTCCAGCTGGAAACAATGAGTGTCTTGCTCATTTCATCCTAGAGAAGGACAGGCTGCAGCATGAGTACAAGTATCCCAGCATGCACTGAGCCTCTGTTACATCTCCTTAGGAAGTGGAGACTAGGTGGGAGCTGGGAGTCTTTGTACTGATTTTGGGGGGAGTAGGTGAGAGGAAAGAGACGATACTCTGGCTTTAACATGAAGGACTCATGAGTAGGAATCCTTCAAAATGACCGTGTATCTACATATTCCAGCTTCTAAAATGGGAATGCTTGTTGAAGTGCTGCCATGGTGGACCTTGGGGTCTAGGGTTTAAAAAAAATGAGAGAGAGAGAGAGAGAGACAGACATCAGTGGAGATGGCATCGACATTTTTGAAGAAAATGACAGCCTCAGCTACTCCAATCAATTATCAGAGGGGTAGCCGTGTTAGTCTGGATCTGTAAAAGCAGCAAAGAGTCCTGTGGCACCTTATAGACTAACAGACGTTTTGGAGCATGAGCTTTCGTGGGTGAATACCTACTTCGTCAGATGCATCTTAAATATCTTAAAATATGCAATATCAAGAAGTGAGGTCAAGTTCACTGGTATCAGCCCTTGGCTAGCATTCATTAAAAAAAAATACCTGCCAGAACTTCACATAACTCAACAGTCTCTTCCATACTGCTCAGCTCCATAATACCAGAACACCTAGCACACATCAGTGAATATATTTTCACAACATGAAATAGAGACATATGCTGTTGTTACCCATTTTACAGATAAGGAACTGAGGCACAGAGAAATTAAGTGATTTGTCCACAAGCTCACAGAGGAAGTCAGTGGTCAAGCTAGGACTTAAAACCAGATCTCCAGAGGCCCACTCCAGGGCCTTAACCACAAGACTACCATTCCTGTTGGCTGCTTTTCTTACTAAAACTCTACCCTTTCATATCCTAAGTACCCAGGTTACACCAACTCCCACTCACCTGTCAATTTACCAACGTAGTTTAAGTAATAATTTATGTAACTTCTGAATCTGGTCCAGAATTCTAAACCCAGGACTTGGCAGATAAGAGAAAAAGGACACAGCTCATTTAAAAAGCCTAGGAAGGAAAAAGGCAGAACTCTTTTAGCGACATCCTTTCCTCTGAAATCCACCTGGCCCTTATCTTGTTAACGGTGTTTTCCTTTGCTTTCCAAGATTTGTTTTGATGAGATAAAAATCATTAAAAGAATTTGAAAATGTTTCTAATTCTAAATGGAAAGCAATCCTTGTCCTTGTAATAGTTAAATCAGATTTCTAGCAAAATGCACAGGACTAAAAGCAGCATTAGCTAGTGTTGCCATCAGACTCGGCAATCATCCTGTAATGTGCAAACCTTATTGACCCTCATTCTCAATTAGAGGGTCCACATACCACCCCTCCACATTTTCTGGAGGTTTCCTGCAACCAACCAGAAGCACATCCATCTTGCCTGGCTTGGACCTTCAGCAACCTCATTCTCATCCATCACCTAGTCTGCTAGTCTAGGCACTTAATAAGGAAAGAAACTGAACTGTTTGGGTCTAATGGAGACATAAAGATGTGTCATCAATATGCTGTTGATAAATTCCAACTCAAACTCTATTCCCCTGGTATATATACATTCTCTGGAGCAATGGCAGAGGAGAAGAAACTTCCCCTTTTTTTCCCTGTATAGGAGCATTATGACCTGCACTCATGTCTGGCTTCCTTCCTATCTGCTTTACCTCTGTGAGGGAACTGTGACCTGTAAGAAGGCAGGGGTGTGACTGAGCCCCTATATTGCTAGGTAAAAGAAAAAAAGATAGTCTTTATTAGTCCTACCAAGTGATCATAAGAGCAGTGTCCCAACTGCACCATATTAGACCTTGGGGGAATCTGAAACACAAATTGAGGCCACTGTTCTCCAAGCATAGCCCAATTAAACAGGTCGTATAAGACCAAAAACGTGATCCCTTATCTCAGTCTGGAGACAGTCAAGTTTGACTACAGCAAGGATGTTGTCTTCACCACTCCCAAACTCCGATGCCAACCATAAAGTCCCAGCATGCTTACCATAGCGTGCATGTGGGGTGAGGGATTGCCACTGTAAATATTCAAGCACCATATGAAGAAAGAGAGGGAAAAAAAAACCACACATCAGGAAGCTATTAAGGGGGAATGCATTTCTAGTTTCCTCATAATTAACTTGGTATGGGCCGTTTTGTATAAAAGAGGGGGAAAGAAGGATTTCAACTACTTATTGTTCCAAATAGCGTGAGATAAAAGTATGATTTTGTAACACTGAGGGCCCCCTTTAAAAAAATAAGAATATGCCTGACTTCACGCTAGTGTGCAAATACAGCATTAGCTGTTGCATGTACTAATCCGATACATGAGTCCCCATGTTTTATATGACACATTAGACCTAAATTATATGGCAGGACCCAGATTCATGTAAGCACTACCCCTTCCTCACAGCCTCCCCGCCCCCCGAAGCTTTCCTTATGAATTAAATATGAAAATAAATAACATAATCAGTACAGTATTTATTTTCCCTTAGAGCTGTTTTTTCAGGTTGTCTGTTTGCTTCACTGTGTCAGCTAAAATTTGGGTCACAGTTTGACGGTTATCTTCACATCCATAAGGGCCAGAGATCTACATTTTATATTATCATTGAAAATTTAGGATCTGGATTAAGTTTGAAAATATATAATTGAAAAGGAGGGTAGTTAGGCAGCCATTTGCATTCCTGGATATACATAGGGTCCTGCTGGTATGCATGCTAGATAAAAGCCAGTTGTGCATGAAACTGGCTATTTGCAGGCACACATAGCTGATTTGGGTGTTCATGTATAGTAACTGTACCTGCAAATTATATGTGGAGTTGCATGTACACAGTTTTGTATATCAGGTCCTAAATATCAGCACTTAATTAGATCAAATGGCAATGGTTTTGCATACAACAGCACTCAGTATCACTCATTCAGTGTTATTGATATGATATTAGAGGAAAAAATCAATTTGAGTTTTTATGCAAATAAGAAGGTTGTAGCAATTGCTGAGACAGGACATGACACACACTATCAGAAGCTTCATTTGATTTTAGGACATTTAAAATAGCAACCAGCATAAAGGTCTTGTTATAGGAAAAGGACACTGGGACATCAATGCATTTATATAGTACCTGCTACCAGACTACTGCTTACAGAGATTGTTCTCTAACAATTCCTGTGGCAAGTGATTCCTTTGTTGCAGAGTGCATGTCACTAGAGGAAAGGACACCTGCAGAGAGTAAGAAACCATTCCTTCCGGACATGTGGTTCCTTTAGCTTATTGTACTATGCAAGTTGTGGTCCAGAGAAACCCTAGTAGAGAAACACCTTGGAGAAGGTGTTTCCTCCAGCTCAGAATACAAGTCATTGCGGAAAGCATCTCCTGGGCAGAGTGATTCACCCTCTCCCAACTCCTTTTAGCTCATCTTCTCATGAGACCATGGGAGAAATCCTGCAAAGTAACACAAAGCCCACAAAATTAATGCAGATCACCACTATATACTGGGTATTGCCTCTCTCGGTTCTGACGACAGTTTGATGCCAAACACTATATTTTTGTTCTTCATTCTTAATTTGCTTACTTTAGTTACCTAACTTTGTTGCTTTACTTGCGCAATGGGTGAGAGGCGGTCCCCTTCCAGTCAGCTATCCGGGGCCAACCGAGGCTCTGCGGCGCTGCTGTATCGTTATGTTTAGGGGACCGGAGCGTGGCTCGAAGGTGGGCCGCCTCTCACCCGTTTGCGCACCGCATGTTCGTGGGGTACCCGGTGCTAAATCATTTGCAGACGACCTGATTCTGGGTCAGGGTTTCGTGCGTAGCAGAGCAGCTCCCTCGCTGCGATCTATTGAAAGTCAGCCTTTGACATAGTTGTTGCAATAGTAATCCTGCTCAGTACGAGAGGAACCGCAGGTTCAGACATTTGGTGTATGTGCTTGGCTGAGGAGCCAATGGGGCGAAGCTACAATCTGTGGGATTATGACTGAACGCCTCTAAGTCACAATCCCACCCTTGACACCAGTTGTGACAAAGTTCCTCCTCTACCTTGGTGGGTCCTGCGCTTATTGGCGGATTTGCTCACCTCAGTGATCTTCCCCTCTGGTGGAACCCACAATCTGGGTCAACTCCTCCTATGTCTGATCAGGAGTTGGGAGGTTTGGGGGGAACCCGGGCCCGCCCTCTACTCTGGGTTCCAGCCCAGGGCCCTGTGGATCGCAGCTATTTATAGTGCCTCCTGTAACAGCTGCATGACAGCTACAGCTCCCTGGGCTACTTCCCCATGGCCTCCTCCAAACACCTTCTTTATCCTCACCACAGGACCTTCCTCTTGGTGTCTGATAATGCTTGTACTCCTCAATCCTCCAGCAGTACACTCTCTCACTCTCAGCTCCTTGCCCTCTTGCTCCCAGCTCCTCACATGCGAATCTCACTGACTAACTGGGAGGCCTTTAACTAGTTCCAGCCAGCCCTTGATTGGCTTCAGGTGGCCCAATCAATGTAGCTATCTCCACTGCCTCCTAGAAAGATCTTAATTGACCCCAGGTGTCTTGATTAACCTGGAGCAACTACCATTTGGTTACCATGGTACTAGGGATTTGGTTAGCCTGGGGCTAACATACCCATTCCTTACTACTTTACTGTAGCCATCTGGCCTTGCCCCATCACACAAGATATTAATTCAAAGGGAAATTTTCAAAGGCACGGGGGGGCTCAGCCACCTCCCTTTTGTGCCGTTGAGAAACTTGTTCTTTATCATGGTAACAGCTCTCAGCCTTTGCCCACTGGACTATACATGCCATAAATGTAAGCATAACATCTGAGCTTCCAAATGAGAAGCACTAGGCACCTGTTCCCGAGAATGAAATGAAACCTGAGGTAAGATAAACTCTCTTTGAGGTTAGTTCATATTGTGAACCCTTGGAACTCAGCAAATGCTGCACAGAAGTCTTATGAAAAAAAAAGAGTTGACTTGCAGGGCTCATTTAAAGGGGTTCATTGACCGTGCAGGTTTATGGGCACTGGAAGGGAAAGATGATAGAAGAAGAATACAAGGCAGAGAACCAAGATCTTAGATGGATGATGTAGTAACCTGCGTGGATCAAAAGGACTGTTCATCTACTGAGAGATAAGCAGCGGATCATAATGGACTACTATGCTTTTACACCTCCAGTAATGGACATAGGCACAGAAGAAGAGACAAACCCTGCCCTGAAATGCTTACAGTCCAAGCAGAGGAGACACGAAAGCGAGAGAAAGAAAGTATCATCATTCTTATTTCACAGATGGGGAACTGAGACACAGAGTGATTATGTGACATGCCCAAAGTCACACAGGAAGTCTGGCATAAAGCAAGGCATTGAACTTAGGTCTCAGAAGTCCAAGACCTTCCCTACAGACCAGACTTCTTTTCAAATAATTGTCCATCTGTATTCATTGTGCAGCGCTTCCTTTGTAAGAGTACCTCCAGCTTTTCTTCATTATGAAGGCAGAGGCTTGTGAAAATAGCACACCACTGTACGATGGAGAAAACATTTAACCATTCTTCCTGGGGATTTTACAGTAAATTAGCAAACTACATGTCTCCCTCCCCTCAGTCAAGTTGTGGTGGGTGGGATTAATGCTCAACATCAACAGAAAAAACAGTATCCACACTCCCGACTTCTCCTAGCACTAGTGACACTTGTTAGTTGAGACGTCAGACAGTAACAAATATTTGGCAGCCCAGCTGCTGCAGCGCTTAGAACTGAACATTGTCTGAAAGTGGCTTGTATACTTTTCACCCTGGGATGGCTCTAATGATCAGCTCAATTGAAGAAAAATCTCCATTCCAAAAGCCTGGCTAGGATTTTGAAAGATCTGCTTCACAGATTTGATTTAAACGATAGAGCGTTTGCCAAGCCAGTTTCTTGGATTTCTAGGCTTTAATCAGCTCATCCGTCACAACTATGCCTATCATTTTAATCAGCATCAGAAAACATGTGTGTGCTATTACTGACGAACGCTGCCAAATCTTACCCATGGTTTATCATTGTGGAAACCAGATCCAAATTTCAGTTGTGATTACAGTAGGTTGGTGATTGATTTTCTAAGCAGCTGGCACTGCAAAGAGACATGCTTACTCACACGTCAAAGTGACCCTATGGTAAAATAAGTCTTCTGACATTTCAAAACTACCTGTAACGGGTCAATTGACACTGCTTAATAAATGTAATTTTCAATCCAATCCTAAAGAGAGCATGGATAGGAAACTTGTAGAAGGAAAATAAAAAGGAAGTTGCATGATGGATAAGTATCACATCCCTCTCTCTAAGGCTTTGCTCCTGGAACACTGCATTCTGTTCTGAGCACTACCTTATTAGAAAGACATTGACCAAGTGGAGGGATTCGCTACAAAAACAATAGACACAAACAGGGACTGGGGGGAATTACGGTCATAAGAGGAAAGATTAAAAGAACTAAGTATGTGTGCCTTGGGTAGGGCAGCGCTTGGATTGGGGATTTTGTGCAGGATGTGATAACAGTCTAAAGCTTTTTGAAGGGTGCAAGCACGGAAAAGGAATTACAGTGTCACATGAAGGTATAACTATGAGTACTGGGATGAAATTAAGAAAGAGATGATTTAGGTCAATACTTCCTTGCATATTGGGCTGTGGAAATATTTCTCAAAGGAAAAAGTAGACTCCTCATTGCATGAGACAACTGAAAAACTAGGTAGAACAACATGCTCATAAGTGTACTGTAGGCCAGTGGTTTTCAAACTTTTTCTGGTGACCCAGCTGAAGAAAATTGTTGATGCCTATGACCCAACGGAGCTGGGGGTGAGCGGTTTGGGAGGCGTTCAGGGCTTGGGCAGAGGGTTGGGGTGTGGGAGGGGATCAGGGCTCTGGGCAGGAGGTGCAGGCTGTGGGGTGGGGCTGGGGATGAGGGGATTGGGGTACAGGAAGGAACTCCAGGTTTGGAGGGGGCTCAGACAGGGGTTGGGTGTAGGAGGGGGGTCAGGGCTCTGGGCTGGGGGTGCAGGCTGTGGGGTGGGTCCAGGGAGGAGGGGTTTAAGATGCAGGAAGGGGCTCCAGGTTTGGGGGGGCAGGGCTGGGACAGGGGATTGGGGCGCTGGCTTACTTCCAGCGGCTCCCGGTCAGCAGCACAGCCAGGGTGCAGAGGCAGGCTTCCTTCCTGTCCTGACACCACGTACTGCGCTACACCCTGGAAGCTGCCAGCAGCCAATCCAGCTCCTAGGCAGAGCCGCACAAGCAGCTCCGCATGGCTCTCACCTGCAGGCACCGCCCTCCCTCCAGCTGATGGCCAATGGGAGCATGAAGCCAGTGCTTGCAGCGGGGGTAGCGGGCGGAGCCCTGTGGCCCCTCCCACCTAGGAGCCAGACCTGCTGCTGGCCGCTTCCGGGGTGCAATGAGGTGTCGGAAAAGGTAAAAACTAGCCTGCCTTAGCCAGGCATCACTGCCAACGGGAATTTTAATGGCCTGGTCAGCAGTGCTGACCAGAGCTGCCGTGATCCACTGCCTTACATTCCACAAACCAGTAAGGAGTCATGACCCACAGTTTGAAAATCGCTGCTTTAGGCAACAGTCCTGCACTGACAAGGAAGTGGACTAGAATGATGGCCTAATGTGGCTTTTCTACCTCTAATATATGAGATTCTGTGTGAGGGCCATGCAGCACCTTCAGCCACTCATTGCCCTTTTTTCTATCCCAACCTCTTGTCATCAGGACTGGAAGAGGTGGCCCTGCTAGACTGTTTATAATATGCAGGACTGGAGGGAAAAGCTCTGCTTGTTTTGTGGGGTGCCTGCCCTAGCTTCATTATATGGGGCCCCACAAATCAGAATATCATTGTCTGCACAGATCAGATTTTAAGAATGGTAATGGTAACTAGGGCAACATGAGGACAGCAGGAAACTGAGAGCAACATATCCAAAACAAGTTTCATGTCAATGATAACTAACAAAGCCAACTCTATCAAGTACCATAACTTCAATGCATTTAACAAACTAGATCTAGAAGACACGCAGCAGGGGCAATACACTTGTGTTATTAATGTGATTGTATAAGATCTCTCAGACATCCAGGGATGTCAAGAGCATACACCTGAACCAGTTATCACAGAATCACTAATGGCACTATACCACGATGTCATATATGGGATGAGAGCTGAATGGGTCTCCTCCTCTATTTTGCCCTCACAAAATACCTGAGGCCTCTCCTGTAATATTCCCTTTGTTTGTCACCCATGTTTTGCCCACATGTTGTGATTTAGTGTGTCAAACTCATAACTCATTCGACCGGCAATATCTGGATAGCTCACACTACGTGTTGTCCAGTGAATAGGATGATAGATGCTTACTATTTGAATAGCAAGGCTTTGGTTAATGGTTTGGTTTCTAGCACTTACCCCTCCTTTCCCATAACATTCCCATATCAAATAATAGGAATACTCATCATGCTACTGCATACCAGCTATGCCAAAAACTAGGATGCTCACTGCATTAGCCTCAAATTGGTTTCTGTAGCATGTCTCTTGTGTTATATACATCATTAAAAAGATATATAACTCAGTTAAATACTTCAAAAGCAACAATGTCATCCAACACAGACCTCACATAGCCACAGTAAATAGATAGATTATATCAGCGATATTTCTGAAAGGCACAATCTGTGCATCAGAGTATTTGTAACCTAGATTTAAAATAGCGAGAGAATCAGATAAGGATGAGGAAAAACATTTAACAAACTCATGAGCTAGGCTCATCTGCCATCTTGGCATTACTCTTGCCGAGCACAGCCATGGGTCTGGGGCTACACCCAGACTCCTCGCAGGAATGCTATCACGAGATGACTCCGAATGCATAGCATTAACACCGAAAGGTCATGTCCCATCCCAAAAGACTGTGCAGAGAAAAGTCAATGAGAAGTTTAGTGAAACATCCACAGTCACGCAAGAAATTGGGAACAGGACCCCTGGACTCCTGCTTCCCAATGCTGCAGTTTAATCACTGGACCATCCTTCCTCCATTTTCAATCCAATAGCCTCTGTATGTTCTATACCATGTTAGTTTCTGAACATGAGCAAGATCACTCTGTGCTTCCTCTTTTCCAAAACTATTCAAAGGAGTGTGAAGCAGAGATCTGTGGTGGTTTAACTCTCCCCCTTTATAATAATGTTGGCTTTATAGGTTGTAGAGAGCTCAAATTCCAAGATATAGCTCTGCCTTTACCCCCACTTCACAAAACACTGGTTTTCTTGGGCGTTAGTCAGTGAATCAAGTTTGTGGTTTTGTTATTACTCTTATGTTACAAGGAGAGAAATTTATTTGATCAAGGGGCCCCTGCACACAGATGCTTAAGAAGCCCTCTGGGTAAGTCACACATCCAATATCAGGCTGACTTTCTCTTGCTGCATTCTGTACCTTTTGGATATGTAACAAACTGCTGGTCCCTGGAGCACATGGCATTGGGGGGGAGAGGGAAGCAGAGCGGGAAGGAGTTTAATAAATTGCTCCTTTTACATTTTATTTTGAGGGAACTTTCTGCAAGTTGTTTATAATGAATCCAGTCTCAAAGCTGGGCACCGGGGCTGGGTGTTTTGTTCTTTGCTGACTGTTCAAACTGATACTTTGGCAGAATTGTCCAGGGGAAGCAAAGAGACCTTTATTGTATCCATCATTGCCAAGCAATTTGGCAGGTTCTTTCATGAGATGCATGATCTGATAGGTCCTGTTAGAGCTCCGCTGGCCAGTTACCAACAGAAAAGATTAACTTAAACACTTTTTAAATCTCATTATGGGCAATTTGTGGTTTTGGCTGAAGAAAGGAAAGAGATAAAAAAAGAAAGTGTGGAAGAGTGCCGGGAGGGGGGTTGTGAAATATTGATGCCATTTTCGTTGCTTATGCAGCACAGAATAAGAGGCCATGGATCTGTGCATATGCTAGATCTAGCTAAAGGAAAGACATTCATTGGCTTTTAAAAGCCAACATTTGAACCAGACAGGTAAGAGAATTTAGTTGGTTTCTGCATTTCTGTATACATCCTAGATAAAACATTATTGTTAGAAGTCAGCTGATGGGAAGTGTCAGGAGTCAGTGGGTCAGATCCCTGGGCCAGGCTAAGCTCTACTTGGCACAGGACCAGGTGGGGAGCAGGCAAGGTGGTTTTGCGACATCTTTGCTATTCCCTGATGCCAGGAGCAGCTATGTTCCCGCTCAGCCCTGGCACTAATGAGAACAGCTTGACAGCTACTCTAACTTGTGCCCGATTCTGTCAGCAACCAAAGGAGCCTGCTGGCAGGCAGGAATCACTCCCTCTGCTGGGGGCTGTGAAGGTGGTGGTGTCGCAGGGCCAGCATGGCAAGTATGCTACCTGGGAACCCCTTTGTACAAGGGGAATTCCCAGAAAATTCCTTAAGCCAGAGCAGCACAAAGGGGCCATGGTGGGGTGGTAGGACTTGGAGCCCTAACTAGAATGGTGACAACACATGAACGTCAACAGAAGCAAGTTGTTGTTACTTGTTAATCAGAGTTTGGATCGAAACATCCCCAATGCTCAGGAGGTGTTGAGATGCAGCTTATCCCTATGGGCAACATTAAATAATATTTGAAATGTTGGCATGATGGTGTATTTAGACCCTGCACAGGGAAAAAGTCAGATGCTGGGGGAAAGACTTGGAGATTTATGAGGGAGTAAGGGGTTTTTTAAAATCAAATTCAGAGTTTAAAGCCTGAGTCAGCTTCCCAGCTACCCAGATGGGAGACAGCTGAAAATACTCGGGCCTTGTCCCTGCTATTGCTTGAATTATTTTCGAACACTGTTAGAGTCTAACAGCTGTAGCATGGATTGGATTCCACACATACCATTTACAACCAAATGCAGAAACTATGCTACAGACTACCTGTGAGGAAGGGGAGAAGAGAGTGTGTCTAGCACAGTTAACACACAATCCATCTCCATAATGGGTAGGGGCACTGTGCTAGCTACACTTAGCCAAGTTAAGCCAGGGGCCATGTTTTAGCACAAAACTATCTGTAATAATAGAGAAGAAGCAGGAAGAGAAAGTAAAGTTTACTGAACAAACCACAGGATGGAAAGAGCAAAGTCCAAGATGATCATTGTGCTTAACTTAACACTATAATGTGCCTAGATACAACAGTTGTTGGTGCCCTATAAATACCATAGGATGGGGTGGGGGAAGAATTGCTGCAAATGCTGTTTGAACCATCATGGAACAGGAAATTAGTGTGAAGGGGAAATGAACCAGAGGCCAGCTGTCTAGGGAAGTCAAAGCCTGCTCTTTGAACGGTGGAACGGTGCTTTGAGCTAGAAAAGCCAAAAAGGTCCAATGAGGAGAAGCACATAAGTGTGTTTCTTGCTCCTTCTTAGCACTTGGCTAAGGACAAGCTTTGGATTCTGTTGGACGAGAGCCATTTACATGTTACCTTTGGACTGTGGTTCAGAGACTCTTCTGGCCTGGAAGGATAAGGAACTCCCAAGCCCCTCAGACATGAGGGAGCATTCAGTTTCTTGGAAAGTCCTGTTTGACTCAATCATCCTGCTCCCAGCACAACCCATGGACAAGAAATGTGTGTACTAATAAGAAAGAGGGCCTGGAAGTGACTGTCCCAGGACCTCTCTTGGTGGTTAGCATCTTATCAAGACCATCACATTTGGGTTTTGCCTCCACATAAGTGCTTGTTTGTGAGCATTTGCATATTTGTTTTGTCAACCTCTTAAGCTTGGCTTGGGCAGAACTGAAGACCGGAGAGGGCTGCTGCTGTCACTAGTTCTTAAGGCTATTTCTAACTGGAGAAAACTGGCTTGTTTGTTTGAACATCCAGATTTCCTTTGATTCAGCATTTAGGAAACTGAAGATACGGGGAGGAAAATAATATCTGTGATGGTATCAAACTATCAACATCCACACAAAAACAATATCAAAATGCCTGCAGAGAATGCTGTAGTTTTTCCAGCAAACTAAGTGAAATTACTGACAGAGAGGAGTTATGATGGTTTAAAGGTTAAAATAAAAATAAAGCAAATGTAAATGTTTAGCGATTAAAGCAGGAAATTACCACCGGAGTCAAGACTCCTGGGTTCATTTCCTGGTTCTGTTTCTGATTTGGGTGACCTTGAATAAGTTACTGAGGCCAAATTTCCAAAGTAGACTCTAAATTGGAGTGCCTTCATGTTTTGGGTGCCCAGCTACGGACACAGAAGTTCTAATTTTCCAAAGGACTGAATATCTGTAGACCCCCCTTAGGATTTTCAGGACTGCTGAGCCCTCACACTTCCAGTTGAACTGTGTCTAAAGTTGGCTACCTAAAATATGAACAACCCTTCATTAGAAGCTCCTTTTGAAGTTAACATGTCTATAGCTCATATTTCCCAATCTATAAATGTAGATAATACCATATGTTAGAAGAGTGTTGTGAGGCTTAATTAATTATTGTTTCTAAAGTGCTGTATTCATTGTAGAGTCAGTGGACCCCATTACCTGCACCTTACTGCCACAATTACTGCTCTCAAGGAACTATGGTGCAGATGTACATCCAGGTCTAAGTGTAGTAAGATTCTCTGGCTTAGTAGCGATGCTGCTGAAATTCAATGAGTGTTAGCTCTGCCTGACTTCCTTAAGTTCCTTTGAAAATCCCAAAATTAAAAACTAGCCCAGGTTAAAAAAAAATAGCATCATATGATTTGTTAAAATACATTAAGAAATTAGAAAATTAACTTGGGTTTCTAATGTTCAATTTAAAAAGTCCTAGCTGAGTCTACAAAGAAATGATTTATGAAACCTCTAGATCAGAAGAGATCTCACAAGATACCCTGGGCCCATCCCAAAAGAATTCTACACAAAGGACTCCTTTTGATTTCCATGAGGAATTTTGAGTGCAGTGAGCCTGCAGATTCACAACAATCTATTGACTTAACTGTACTACAAAGTCCTCTGGACACAATCAATTAAGTGTTCCAAATAAAGATCTTCAAACAAACTGACCCAAAAAACGGTAGCTGCTTTTGTTTTGTCAGAATCATTTTCTTGCCCCTCATTTAATGTTCATCTTCCTCCTTTATCAGAGGAGACTATGGATCAGAGGATTAAATTTTGGGTGCATGCCAGTACTCATTACACTTGGATGTCCAATGGTTTCTCATTACACACAGAGTTCTCTTTACAATACTGTTGCAAATTTACTATTCTGGTGTAGTGTCAATTTCATTTTTTTCTCCTGTTATATTTGCCAGTCAGATATCAGGGAAGCCCTGTTGTGGTGTTTAGCTGTTGCTTGTGATTATTAGAACTGGGAGCACTGGCTGTTGGGAGTCTGAAAGGACAGGAAACAGGAAGGAGGGGGCAGGAGTTGAGGAGGCAGAGTGAGACTGAGGGCTGAATAACGTAGCTGAAGTTGAATATCTAAGATCGGATTACTCACCCATCCAGACAGCGCGGGATCGATGTTCGCGGCTCTCCATGTCGATTCCAGAACTCCGTTGGGGTTGATGGAGTTCCGGAATCGATATAAGCGCGCTCGGGGATCGATATATCGCGTCTAGATTAGACACGATATATCGATCCCCGAGCAATCGATTTTAACCCGCTGATACGGCGGGTAGTCTGGACGTGGCCTTACAGAGGGTGCAGCAGAAGCTTGGTAAAGAGGTTTCCACTTTAAAAATAAAGTCCTGTTGAAGTTTGTTACTACCTTGCTGGTTGATACAACACCTGTAAACTGATTATTTTAGCAGCGTGGCTGTCAGTCAGTTCAGTTCATTCAGGTTACCATTGTTGTCTGATCTCAGAAGCAAAAAATTATTGCAACAATGAAGAATATAAATGTGTAAAGAGCAGTCAAGATTGTTCACTGATGATCTTCTCTTCATAGATATTGCAGGTAGAAAAGGTCAGGCTAGTTATGTGGTCCTTCTGTTCCCCTACCCATCTTTCTGCACTATGCGGGATGGAACATGTACTGTTCCCAACTGCTCACACATGCAATCATTGAAATAAAACAGCACTTACAATCTCTGTCAGCCATAGGAGCTGGAGTCCCAACGTTGTTGCCAAGTTCAAGTTTTCTGCCAAGCACCTGCTTTTTCTACATACAATTCTACATGCAGTATAACCTGCACACTGAGAAACTGTACAAGCGAAACAAACCCTTTCTCAGAATGATGGACCCATTTTAATTCTATAAATTTAATTTGGGAACTTTGTAAAATGTCTCAGGAGGGTAACAGAGGTCTAATCACATGAATGGATAACAAAGAACTGTAGGCTGCTGGGCTCCCTCAACCTCATTGCCACTCCTCAGTCTCTCTCAGACCCCTCCCTGAGGGCAGATTTTATTAATTCAAACTCAAAACTCACCAAATAACACAAAACAAAGCCATTCCCCGTCCCATGCAGGCTGTAGGGGCTTAGAGACCTTTCACTCTATATCTCCCTTGAGGCTCCAGAGCCAGGCCTAGGAGCCAGCTCCCCTCCAGATAAACTCTTCGAGCCCTTTAAAGACATCCCCTGACCCCTTCCTGAATGGGACTGGTAATCAAACAGGGCCTTAAATGGGCAGATTGCCCTATTACCCTTCGATAGTCACCGTTCCCTTCTGACAGAAAAGTCACTCCCATTAGGCAACAGTGGACAAAAGTTAGTGGCTACACAGAAAATATGCAAATATTTCCACACCTGTTTGAATTGCCTCTAGGAATGAGGCTATCATCTTTGGAGGATTTGACCGTATATTTTCAAAGCATGTGTATCCAATATTTTCATCTTTGCCTTAACTTGCACACATTATATGCTACTGTCCTTAAGTTAAATACATGTTTGTATTTTGCATTGAGTGTACTTTGGGGGAAAAAAAACCCTAATATTTAACCAAGACCATTCCCCAACTCTCAAATAGCTGCCCTCCCACAATTGTCCTGCGGAGCTATTTGATCAAAAGAACGTCTCTCTGGAAATGTTTAACTTTCACATGTCAGGACAGTCCGTGATATTTCAGCATCCCTTTTTATCACATATTTCTTTCTAGATGCAAAGTATACATGTATGCTCAAAGTAACAGAAACCTCACAAGTTAACCCTTTCATAAACCCACATTATTCCACTAATTAAACCCTTAGCTTCCCACCTCTTCCATGCCAGAATTACATTCTGTGTATGTAAAATATTTGCCCTCATATTTCTTAATTCCCCACTAGTATCTCAGAATGCTGGGAAATATTTTGTTTGGTTGTATTAATTCTGGTGCCTGCTCCAAAAGTAGACCTCAAAAACAAATTAAAATTATAAATACATCTATAGGAGCAGATCTTTCACACAGGCAATGGGATCACTGATGCCTTAATTTAGCCCACAGAACCTTTATAACACTTGATAATGCTTGAGAAGGAGAGAACAAAACTTCACTGAGCCCACGATAAAATTTGCAGGAATGGCAGACAGAAGAAGCTTCTGTTTACTTGCAATATGAGTATTTTGCCATGAAAATCATTGAGACATAATAAACATGCTACCTCAAAATGAAATTTTTTGCAAAGCTACTTTTCAGCGCAGAGCTGCATTTTAAGCTTTCTGTATTAGTTAGAATATTCATTGTGTGTGTTATCTTCCATCATGAGCCTGGATTTAAATATAGCCAAGGATTTACTGGCATTACTGTAACATAAACTTAGCTTAAACTGCAGCAAGGGAGATTTAGGTTGGACATTAGGAAAAAGTTCCTAACTGTCAGGGTAGTTAAACACTGGAATAGATTGCCTAGGGAAGTTGTGGAATCTCCATCTCTGGAGATATTTAAGAGGAGGTTAGATAAATGTCTATTAGGGATGGTCTAGACAGTATTTGGTCCTGCCATGAGGGCAGGGGACTGGACTCGATGACCTCTCGAGGTCCCTTCCAGTCCTAGAATCTATGAATCTATGAATCTATATACTTGAAATTTGAGGAAAACACAAAAATATCAGATGTCAATGCATAACTGAATATATCTAGCAGGATAGTCCAATACAAGTTTTGACACAAGTACCAGGCAGACATACTATTTAAAGATTGCTTTTGTTTGTTGAGTTTGTAATTTAATGAAACCCTATGTTGGAAGAGGCAGATGTCGTAAATTTCCCACACAGCCTGTCCAAAAATGACAGACAAAATTTCTCTCCCTAGTCTTCAGCCTTTCAAAATCAGAACAATACTATTGTTATCATTCCTAAATTGTTGCTTTTGCCTCTAATTCTTCACCATCCTGAGATTCTCAATACAGTGGCTTTCTGGTATTAGGAATGATACATAGTCATGGTCTTTGATACTATTTTCAAACCTAGTTACAGTCTAATGCTGTTGTTGTCACACAGTTTGTAACTGTGCTGGTCATGGATTCAGACCATTAGGAAATATTCTGCACAAGCCAGTGGGTAACTTAAAAAAAAGTTGATTAAAAAATATCCATCTTGGCACAGTTCATAATTATTGTACATTGAAACCATGCTTGCAGGACCATACTGGACAATTGTTATAGCAAGCATCTTCTGTTCCAAATGAGGTGATGACCTTATGCTACTGTGTTTATTCTGACACACTATGGGCTGTGCCATGTTCAACATCAGTTGTCAAACACTGTTGCATCCTCATTCCCATCCCCTCAAACTGGATTGAACTGAACTTAATATGGATGTGATGTTGCACTCCATAATGTTTTATGGAAATATGCTTATGAGTGTAAATATGATGTAACTGGAATATGCTCTTGTAAGGTATCATTACAAAGCTTATAATCTACTGAGTATGTTCATCCTATTTGTGTGTATGTATCATTCTTGTATCTGAAGCTAGAAATATAAAGTATAACTCTGAGGGACTATTGTAATTATGCAAAGTATGGATCATTGATGATGGTTTAGAATTTTGATGGCTCCCATTGACTTGGACAATTGGTTGTAAATGGTGCTGTTGACTTGCAAGCCTTCCTGTGTTTGTGTAAGCCAGCCCAGGAAGAATGGTGAAATCCATCTTAAACCTGGTGCTTTTCCATTTAGGAGGGGTGGGGATCCAGAGACACAAAAGATTCCCGCTTGTGCCAAAGCTATAAAAGGGGGTAGAAGAGAACAAAGGGAAGTCCCAGTCATGAGAACGCCCCTGCTTTTTACCTAAGATGCCCGCTGGAACTAACAAGGACTGTACCAGGGAAAGGATTGGGCCAGACTAGGAAGGAGTCTAGTCTATGAAAGAAGCCTATTGGAACATCTCTGAGGGTGAGATCTACCTGTATCAGTTTCTTAATGTATTAGGCTTAGACTTGCATGTTTTGTTTTATTTTGCTTGGTAACTTACTTTGTTCTGTCTGTTATTACTTGAAACCACTTAAATCCTACTTTTTATACTTAATAAAATCACTTTTGTTTAAAATTAACCCAGAGTAAGTGATTGATACCTGGGGGAGAAAACAACTCAGCATTTTTATCAGTGTTATAGAGGGCAAATAGTTTATGAGTTTACCCTGTATAAGCTTTATACAGAGTAAAACGGATTTATTTGCTGTTTGGATCCCATTGGGAATTGGGTGTCTGGGTGCTGGAGATAGGTGACCTGCTAAGCAGTTTTTGGTTAAAGTCTGAAGCTTTGGGGGCATGGACCAGACTTGAATCTATGTTGCAGCAGACTAGCTTGTCTGGCTCAACAAAGCAGGATTCTGGAGTCCCAAGCTGGCAGGAAAAACGGGCTCAGAGGTAATTCCAGTATGTCAGGTGACAGTCCCAAGGGGGTCTCTGTAACCGAACGTGTCACAATGGGTATGTCCAGGACTTGGTGTGGGGAGGTCCAAACTGTGTTCAACACCTCCCATCAGATGTGTGATTAACTTCTGTTAAAATGTGGGGTTGAACAAATTTTCTTACAGCAGATGCAGAGCATGTCTGATCAGACCAGCAAGACAGCCATTTACAACATCAGCTTGGAGGTGGGAAGCCCTGCTGCATACAACACTTAATACCAAACAAGATAGCTGTGGTAAAGTGTAGATAGCCTCTGATTTTTCCCTAATACAATGAAGGTTTGCTAGAGATTGCAAGGTCTGAAGCAGCAGAATTCCCTTTTGGACATTTGCACTGAGCACAGCTTCTGTCTCTTGTTTAAACTGGCATGATTTGAATTGTAGTGCTTCTCAAAATAAAAAACAACAACTGCTGAAACTGACTTGACCCAGTACAGACAAGTGTTGTTCAGGGTTCCCCACACACCAATACATGTCAATCCTAATCTTCAAATCCATCTACGGTTCGAGTCCTGGACCTTGCTGTAACAGCAATTATGAAATGTACTCGAATGAATGGTGGTTTCATGATAAGGACAAACAAGCATTTAGGATGAGAACATCATATTTTTATATTGTGACCTACTGTACTACTTTATTGGATTACATATAAATTAAGTGTAGTTTTCACTTGTAAATTGCAACAGTGGACATAAATAGATTATAATAAAACAGAAATAATGCTGCACTACATGAAACCTGCAAGTGAAAGTTTTCTGTAAATATCTGCAGCATATCAGTCACAAATTCTTGCTACTGGACATTATATCTGCATGGTTTGGATACTTAATGTTATGAATCCAAAGTTTCAGTACATTTTTAAACTAGACTCATCCAATAATGATATAGCAAATTAATGTATTTAGTGAAGGAACAGTTTAGGAGGACAAAAAAAAAAGCTATGGAATCCTACAGAGTAATTGATCATATGTATATACTCTAGTGTGCATGCATTTTTATACTGCTAAATCTTGCTGAAAATACTTAATACCATCCTGAGTAATAGCATATTTAACATGGTCACATTTTCGCAATATTGTAACAGACAAGAAGGCTTAATATTCAGCCATGTGAAAGAAAACCCATACCAGATCAGAGTTCATCAGCCTCTAAGTTCTGCAGGATTTCTACTGATGAGACCAGAAGTAAACAGATTCTGTGCACAGCTGAAGTTTTTTTTTGTTGTTGTTTTTTTTTACTAAGTACAAATTTTCTTTACTGGGATGTGTGTTGCCTAAAAGCATTTAAGTTACTCTGTGGCTATTAGAATCCAGCAGAGGATGTTAAGCAACCTTAAAAGCTTAGGCAAAAGAGTAAACATTATGATGAGAGGGAATAATGTAGTTATCAGGCTGTCTCCCACAGAGAAAAACATGATTCACTGTTTCCAAGATTTGGAGTAGGAGAATGAAAATGTAAAATAGAAACCACGTGGATCTCAATACTCTCTAGATGATGGACATTTCAATTATTTCTTTCTGCCCTTCCTCATGAGTCATGAAATGAAGGAAATATACTCAGGAGGGTAATCAAGGGAAATAATACGTTAGGTCACAAATTATATTAACAGTTCCTACGATACTTTAAGCCACTAATTATATTATTTAGAGTGATCTGTCATTGAACAAAACCTAATCAATTTAGTGATTTATTGTGAGAGCTAATTAATTACCTAAAGGATTTCTTTTAGGGGCACTGTAAGGCGGATTTACAAACGAAAACACACTATCAAACAAAATTAAAACTTTCCTAACTACAGCTAGCAAATAAATACAGCAATGGGGAATGGACCAGGGTTTAATAATGGGATATGGAGCTTTTCACTGCTAGGTCACCTATCCAAATCCCATCCATGGCTTATAGCGAGTTCAGATTACCACTGCTGACAATTTTGTGGCTAGTATGAAATAAATCCCAATCCAGTTCCTCACAGATAAATTATGCATTTCAATGTAATAATTGACACCCTTGTGCTTAGGGTCGGAAGAGAAGTCATGAGTTAAATAGGAATGGAGGCCCAACAGCCCTTTGAGGATTGAATCCCATTTAGGGCACCATCCACAAGAGCTGCTGTGTGCTCAGTGCTTTTGAAAAAAATAAGGCAATTTATTTAGGTGCCAAAGTTAGGAGCCTAAGTTTAGGCACCCATTTTTGAAACTTTGTGATGGGTACTGTGTAAGTGCTTAAGATATATGACATACTTTGGATAAATAATGCTGACTAGCAGATAATAGTAGCAATCTGGGAATTCAGATTTGTGGAACTCCAGCTTTGCCACGGTCTCATTACATGAACTTGGGGTTTCACTTAGTTTTTGTGCCTCGGTTTACCTGTCTATAAAATGGGAGCAATCCTCTCTCTCTTAATTGTTTTGGAAATGCTCTAGTATCTGTGGATGCAGATGCTGAAGATATACAAAGCATTATTATTATCGTAACATAGAGGATGCACCGTACAGAAGAGTCATAAGTGTGGTTTGGTTTGATTGACTGTTTCCTAAGAGAAAACTGAAGATTGGATTGAAAAGTTTATGGAGTATCACTGGACACTAGCCTTCTGTAATGGGATAGATATTGATATCAGAGCAGTAACTGCAGAAGATGCTGAACACAGAATTCTAAATGTCCTTTTAACTTCATTTTGGAGCTGTCTGGTGAACCCTTCATCTCTATTTAGCTCCCTCAAAACTGATGAAATTGAAGTTTTGTGTATGACTAACCATTTGTGGGGGTTGGGGGGAATGGGTCCAACTTATATGAACTTCCTGGTTAAATGTTCTTTTCTATTGATTTGTTCTCCCATCATTACTACTTATTTTTCCTTTTTGTAATTTAGGCTCGTCCAAAAGGAGAGGGTTTGACCCCATACCAGGGCAAGAAACGCTGCTTTGGTGAATACAAGTGTCCCAAGTGCAAGAGAAAATGGATGAGTGGAAACTCCTGGGCTAACATGGGACAAGAATGTATCAAGTGTCACATCAACGTTTATCCTCACAAACAGGTAGGGTAGCTGCTGGGCAGCATGGCCACTGGAGATACAGACATGGAATCAGGAGATTTTAAATCAGGATGGGCCCAAAATGTAACTTGGGGTAACAGTGTACCGACAAGCCTTACCAGCTGCAGGTTTTTGTTCCTAGTGAACACAAACAAGCAATTTCTATTCATCTAGGAAAGGATTTGCAGCACATGTGTAAGCAAATATTATTGTGGGTTTTATGCCAAGTTATATGCAAACAAGATACTGTGTCATAGAGTTTAAGGCCAGAGATCATCTGGCCACCAGATCATCTAGTCTGCAACCATTTGCTCACTATCTTGACTCGCTTGCCTATCATTGTCTCAGGGTTTCAAATTTTGGGTACCCTTCTCTTCACTGGAAAACTTCTCCAGATGAGAAACAGTCTGTCTCTGTACAACAACCAGCACAATGGCATCCCTACCATAGCATCCAAAGGTCCCACTCAGGGTTAAGCATAAGGTTTAACAACAACAAGCCTCCTAATACTAGTGATTCTCCTCTCTCTTATACCAATTTTATTACTGTTTAAATTCACTGACACCAGTAAAGTTATTCCTGATTTACACCATCGTTAAGGAACGTGATATTCTCATTTCCATGTCAATTCATCTGGACAATGTTTTAAGACTAGTGATGGAGACAAACACAGAGATGAGCCCAACATACTGTACCCCGGGGTTAACACAATGACACAGTAAAGCAAGACAGCCTAGGTGTAAAGAAAAAGTTGTCTTGTTTTGTTATTAAGCAAGCAGAGTTGTAGGAAAGAGAGTTTTAGTAAATACGCTGAGATTCTAGAGACAGCAGTAGCAGCCTGGTCCCAGCTTGTATTCCTGAGCCCCCAGCATCCCATCAAAATAGCATCCCATGAAAACTTCCTGAAATGTTACTCTCCTTCACTTCCACTCATTGCACTACACTTCCATCCTGTACAAATGCTACAAGTATGCAACGCAGTCAGTCTGCTGGCAGAGAATTACATTTTCAAGTGTGATATGATTGGACACAGATCTAATTTAGAGAGAAGGGTTGAGAAAATGGAGCTGAAGTGACAGTGAGATTATATCAAAGCTGCAGAAAGAAATGCTGTGAATATTTTCTGATGAAACTTGCTGGACTTGGAAACTATAATTTGCTTGATCTAGTAGAAACGAACATTTAAGTTGGTCGGGGAGACTGGAAATTCTATATTGTACCTCCAACATTGGAGAAATCAGTTCACAAAAGTCTCTTACATGTAAAATCATTTTCTCATGAACCCAAAACATTGATATGGGGAGATTTTGATTACTTTAATATCAAATAGGATACTGACTATGTAAAAAACACATTGTTAGTTTCCTTTTACAGCCGAACAGAATCCAAGGCTACTCCTGGCCTCATTCTTGGAAGTAAGTCAAGTATGAAAAGCACAGTTGACGCTGATCAAAATCTAGATCTAGTTATTCCAATATAATTAGACGTGAAATATTTATGAGAGCAAGTATACAGAGATGCAACACCACAGTTTCTTACTTTAAAATAGCCAATTTGGAGTAAATGCAAGATACCTCAAGGAAAAATGAGATTTTTTCATTTTGGAGAACATTTTTGTAAATAGAAAAATGGAATTAACACACTCCCAGGGAGGTGGTTTGCTGCAGATGTGATTCATCTTGGCTGAGTTTAAATGAGGAACAGAGCACTCTGTGATACAAAGAGCTGTATACAGTTTAAGCAGAATGTGGAACTATCTAGTAAGGAGGAGAAAAGGCATTTCTATAAAACAGATAGAACAAATTTGAAGAGCAAATCAAATTACCAGCTGTCCATCCAGAGAAGAATTGTTCAGACATATGAGATATGCAACAGGTAGAAAGGAACACTGATCCAATAAAAATGAGGTTAAAAAAAGATGCTCTGCAGTTAGCACCCTGTGATGTCATGGAAGAGACTCAGGCCCAGTTACACAGGCACTTCTCTTTGGGCCAGATTTTTAATGGTATTTAGGCATCTAGGGATACATCTAGGCACCTAATTGGATTTTCAAATCCAAGTTGAGCCACAGAATCATTTAAACAAAAATAGGGAGAGCTCTGGTTCCTAACAAGAGGTTATAAATGACTCATATGTAAGTGTTTTAAACACAGAGCAAGCAGCAAAAGACAGCTTAGATGGACTGCATAAGTTCAACATACTTCCTTGACTGATCCAAATACTGTCACCCCCATACATGACTTAGAGTAGTCAGTTGCTAAAGGGGCATCCAGGATATGTGGCAGACTACACTTCAGGAAGTGTAATAGGATTTGTAGTTGTGTAGTGGGTCCTTAATTATGGTACTTAATACTTTGTGGACAATATCGTATATACAGGTACTAATACTCTGATCCAAATAATCCAATAGTTTACAAGAGGTTCATAAACAATCAGTTGAGTTTTACTATTTTTTTAAATAAAAAAAATAAATCTAAATGCTGAGGACCTGATTTTTTTAAAATCCCATATTCCAAGGCTGTGATCTAAATGGTGCATTCTGTTTGCACACACAATTACTGTGTTTGAACATACAAACAAGCAGTTTGCAAATGGTCAGTCTGTGAGGCAACTGTGAATACACTTGTGACTGGCTCTGGGCTATTGAAAACTCAGCCCTCAGAATTTTAACACATTTCCATACAAGTAGATACTGAATGGGCCATGAAATACAAACACTAAAATGTTTTTATGGATGTAGTACTATTCAGTTGCTTTTTATTATTTAATTGCTTGCATACACACACTAAAATACCACTATTATAAATAATTTTACATTATTAAACCCATCTTAAGTTTGGTCTGCTGGTTGAAAAAAACAGGACTGGGAGCTAGCATTTTGGAATTTCATTGTTGGTTCAGACACCAATCAACTGCATGACTTTGGGCAAGCAACTAAAACTTTCTTGTGCCTTTAGTTTCCTGATCTGTAACGGGGATATACTGCTTACCTTCTACAAGCGTTGTTAGGCTTAAATTAATTAATATTGACAAAGTGCATTAAGATCTGTGGATTACATGGGATACATAGAACACCAGACTCTGAAGCCAGCTTTTTTGTCCTTTTCTTCCTTCCTGGTCCAGTTCTTGGTTTTTAAAATAGCATGAGATTTATAAATCACCATATTTGATGGCAGTTGAAGCAGCCTCCCCTCATGCAGAAGCATATGGACCTGTAATCACGGCTGTCATTTTTTGATCTTTGCTGTGCCATTCTGATAGAGGGATCATCATCTTAATAAAATTGTGACAGGATTAAAGTGATCTGCAGTTTCAGTAGCTAGTATAAAATTTGCAAGTGCTTTCAGTCTTCATGCTTCAAGACATAAGCAGATAGAGTGAGGATGAAATCTGTTCCTCCTCCATGGTGCAATTAGGTTCAGTGGGCCTGAACCTGTGCTCATTGAAGTCAGTGAGAAAATACCTATTGATTTCAACAGTGTAGGATCAAACAAATATAAGGGATTTGTGCCATGCTCTGAATCATTTAACATTGGCCATTATGAGTATGTCTACACTTCAGTAAAACACCCACAGCTGATCCTGTGTCAACTAACTCAGGCTTGCAATTGTGAGGCTATAATGTAGGCATTTAGGCTCGTACTGGAGCCTGGGCTCTGAGACCCAAACTGTGCAGAGGCTCCCTGAGCCCAAGCGCCTACACTGCAATTTTATAGCCCCGCAGCCCTAGCCCAAGTCAGCTGACATGGCAGTGTATACGTACTCTATAAGGCACAGACTACTGGGCTGCACTACTTGGGAAATTCTCTTGTGAAATTAGAGCTGGGTAGATAATGGATAACGGATTTTTCAGTTCACTGGCAATTTCAAAAAAATCATGTGGGTCAAACCAAAAATGATTTTTATCTACAGTTTCAGCTAATCAAAAGGGCAAAAAATATCATTTCAGGTCAAACAACATTTTGTTCCGCCCAAAATCAAATGTTTCATTTTAATTTAAAGCAAGTTATTACATTTCAATTAAAAAAAAAACCAAAGGAAATTTCAAAATCAAAAATAAATTTGAATGCTAAAATAAAAAATGTTTCTTCTGGAAAATGTCAGAACAAAATGTTACTTTTTTTGGAGGATTTTTTTTTTGGGGGGGGAACATGTTTTGACTGAAACAATTCACTAAGATTAATATAAATTTGTGAAATGTTTCAGTGCCACTGAATCTGCATTTTTTGCTGAAAAATGTTTCAGTCAAAAAATTTCACACAGTTCTAGTCCAAATACTTTGTGGTATTACTGGGGCAGATCCTGTATTCAAAGTGTGCTGTGCAAATGCTAGTTTATGCAAGCAGAAGAACCAAATTTACTATACTCTGTTCTTTCACTGAAAAGTCACCACACTTCAAAATGTCATTAGAGGGATATATCCCTATCACTTAGAATTCAATTTTTTAAGAAGAAGGTATGTAGCAAGGCTTAATAGCACCAGCTGTTTGCAGTCAACAACATCCAGAGGTACTGGCTCATAAAGGAAAAAGAATGGCCAGTGCTCTGCTTCAGTCAGTATTTGTCTTCTTTAATAATAAATTGTTGATGTTGACAAGATTGTTGATGATGCAAGAATCTCAGTATCTTTCAATGCTTCTTATCTGCAGTATGGTCGGGTTTAGCATCCTAATCCCCTGCTCATTCCTATCACTACCACTTGATAAATGTTTGATTGTGACCTACAAAGGAAAAGGGCATCTTGACATGAACATAATTAAAAGCACAAAGGGCCATATCCTCAGCTGGTGATATAGCCATATTAACATAGTCTCATTAATCAATGTACACCCACTGAGGACCTGGCCTGAAAATAGTTACACAAAATCACTCCTAACTTTCAGTAATTAGAACAGAAGAACACCATACTGGGTCAGACGGTGTCCTGTCTTCTAACAGTGGCCAGTGCCAGATGCTTCAGAGGGAATGAAAACAACAGGGCATTTTTGAGTGATCCATCCCCTGTTGTCCAGTATACCAGCTTCTGCTAGTCAGAGAGTTAAGGGTTACATCCCTGACCATCTTCGTGAACAGCCATTGATGGACCTATCATAAACTTATATAGCTCTTTTTTGAACTCAGTTATAGTTTTGGCCTTCGCAACATACCCTGGCAACAAATTCCAAAGGTTGACTATGCGTTGTATGAAGAAGCACTTCCTTTTGTTTGTTTTAAACCTGATCCCTAATCTTTTCATTGGGTCATCCCTAGTTCTTGTGTTATGTGAAGGGTAAATAACACTTCCTTATACACTTTCTCCACACCATTCAGGATTTTATAGACCTCCATCATATCTCCTTTTAGTTATGTCTTTTCTAAGATGAGCAGTTCTAGTCTTTTTAATATCTTCTTACATGGAAGTTGTTCATTTTGTTGCCTTTTTCTTTACCTTTTCCAATACAAATGTATCTGTTTTGTGATGGAAAGACCAGAACTGCACACAGAATTCAAGGTGTGGATGTACTCTGGATTTATATGGTGGCATTATGAAAATTTGTCTTATTTTCTATCCCTTTCCTAGTGTCAAATACAAACTAGTTGTTTTCAACTTCCAAGCTTGTCACGACTATTCCCACCTACATTTCTCTTCTTCTATCCCTTCCAGTGCCTCTGCTTGTTTCATATGCTCCACCGGGGCAGCTCTAGGGATTTTGCCACCCCAAGCATGGAAGGCAGGCTGCCTCTGGAGGTTTGCCTGTGGGAGGTCCTCCAAAGCCGCGGGACCAGCGGACCCTCCACAGGCACGCCTGTGGGAGGTCCTCCGAAGCCGCGGGACCAGCGGACCCTCCACAGGCACGCCTGTGGGAGGTCCTCCGAAGCCGCGGGACCAGCGGACCCTCCACAGGCTGTCATAAACAGATAGTTAAGGGTTAGTGTCTCTTTTACCTGTAAAGGGTTACAAACAGTGAACCTGGAACACCTGACCATAGGACCAATCAGGAGACAAGACACTTTCAAATCTCGGTGGAGGGAAGTCTTTGTTTTGTGTTGTTTGTTTGTCTGCTGTTCTCTCTAGGTTCTGAGAGGGTAACCAGACATACCTACGGGCTCTCTAATTTTCTATTCAAATAGTAAGTAACAGTAGAAGGCGGTTTAGTCTTTTTGATTGTTTTCTTTATCTGCAAATGTGTATTTTGCTGGAATGATTTTAATGTGTATTTGTGCTGGGGGGAAGGCTCCTCTCTAGTGTCTATAAGCTGAAAGACCCTGTAACATTTACCATCTAAATTACAGTGACAACTTTTACTTTTTTTTTCTCTCTTTTATTAAAAGTTTTTCTTTTTAAGACCTGATTGATTTTTTCCCCTTGTTGAGGCTCAAGGGAACTGAGTCTGTACTCACCAGGGAATTGGTGGGAGACAGGGAGAGAGAAGGGAGGGGGGAAAGGTGAATCCCTTTGTTTTAGATTCACGGAGCTTGAATCTGTATTACCTCTTGGGGAGGGGGAAAGGTGCATTCCTCTCTGTTTTAAGATTCAAGGAGTTTGAATCACAGTGATCTTCCAGGGTAACCCAGGGATGGAAAACCTGGGAGAGGCAACGGTGAGGGAAAGGGTTTACTTTCCTTGTGTAAGATCCATGGGGTCTGGGTCTTGGGGTCCTCTGAGAAGGTTTTGGGGGGACCAGAGTTTACCAGGCACTGCAAGTCCTGGTTGGTGGCAGCACTACAAGACCTAAGCTGGTAATTAAGCTTAGGGGGATTCATGCTGGTACCCCATCTTTTGGACACTAAGGTTCAGAGTGGGGATTTATGCCATGACACAGGCACGCCTGCGGGAGGTCCTCCGAAGCCGCGGGACCAGCGGACCCTCCACAGGCACGCCGCCAGGGGCAGCCTTCCTGCTGTCCTCGCGGTGCCGGAAGAGCACCCCTCGTGGCTTGCTGCCCCAAGCACGCACTTGGCGTGCTGGGGCCTGGAGCTGCCCTTGTGCTCCGCAATCTCTTTTTGTCTTCTCCCATGCACATGTTTCAGCATTTGGTCCTTTCTGCTTGGAACAACCTCAATTCCATGGCCTGGCCACCTGCTCTTTGCTTCTTACAACCCATTGAGTTCCAATGCCAGCTGCCCAGAAAGAAGGTCTCCATTCAATCTTGCACTGTTATTCCACACAACCTGTCCATCCAAATTAGATTTGAATCTCTTTGGGGCAGGATAAAAGTCTTCTCAATGTTTTTATAGCACCGTGTACAAATAAGGCATTCAAGCTCTGTAAAAGAAGGGATGGAAGAATTTGTATAGTGGAAGGTGTTGCCGATGCTCCCCAAATAATAAATTATAATGAATTATCACACAGAGTTTGGTTGGATCTAGACAGTCTCAAAACTTGTCACAGGCTGATGTAGCTTCATTTGATGGTTTTTTTGCTTTGTGTGAGGCTCCCCATGTCTTCTGATTTTCATTCCTCAATTGTTTCACTGCTGGTCCTCCACTCCTCCTTCCTGTGCTGCTGCCATGAAATCTCTATGGACCATCAAATGGCATTACCATAATGGAAGCCGAAAAAAAGTACCATCAAATGGCATTACTTTTCTCAACATAGCAGCACCTTAATTCCACAGTTATCAAGAGATAGTAGTGACATACAGCCATACTGACACAATAGGGCATTAACACAGCCATAACCACACCTCACCTTAGTTGTGCTAACATATGGCCTAACAGCATACTAATGTTCTGTTTTCCATACACTAAGGGCATGTAGAGCGCTTTGAGTTAAACCAGCCTTTGTAGAGCGCAGTAGGGAAAGTGCTGCAATCTATCCACACTGACAGCTGCAAGTTCACTGGTGTGGCCACATTAGCAGCTCTTGAAATGGCCACAGAGCATTGTATTGTAATAGCTATCCCAGCATGCAAGTGCTGCAATGTGCTTTTCAAATGGGCGGAGGTGGGGTGGAGTGTGACAGGGAGTGTTTTGTGTGTATGTGGGGGGGGAGAGAGTGGGTTTTGGGGGGGCTGAGAGCATGTCAGCATGATGTGTTGTAAGTTCAGAGAGCAGCAGACCCCCTTTCCCCCCTGCCCCTCTCTCTCTCACACAGCAGTCCACAGTAATGGTTGCTTTGTCTTGGAGTAGATAAGCATCCCGGTTGTCAGAAACAGAGCTTTCAAAGGGCATATCCGCATTTCTACAGTGATTCCAAAACAATGACAAGAGTGGCCACTTGACTGAAGGGGGTTATTGGACGTTTCCGGAGGCTGATCAGAGCACAGTAATGCAACACCTCGTTCACACTGACACCCGGGCGTTTCAGCCAAGGCATACCAAGAGTTAATCTTCTTGCCGAGGTGGAGTGCCAGGAACACTCTAGTCCTGAACTCAGAGCACTCTACATGCCTTGCCAGTGTGGACGGGTAGTGAGCTAAGGTGCCCGGGGCTGCTTTAATGTTCTCTAACTTGCAAGTGTAGCCAAGCCCAAAGAGTAACCAGATACTTCCAATCTGAATGTGTTATTTCAGCAAGGAACAAGACTAACAATTAAAGTAACCCTGAGAGAGCACAGTATGTGTATATAGCACTCAAAATTAAGAGACTGCATCAGCTCTGCCTCCCAAAATGCCAGTTTGGTTTTACACACAGCAGTTTTTTGTTATTGTTTAACCTTTTTATTGTGGTACTTCCTAACAGCCACAACTAAGTTGGGTTCGATTTGCTAGGCACTGTACAAACTGTACAAACATACAGTAGCCTCAAAGAACTTACTTCTACTAGTGCAATGGTGCAGTCCACTGAAAACAAGACTCTTATTCTAAAGCTACTTGTACCATTAAAAATGTGTCACCTTAATGCAGTGGTTCCCAAACTTTAACAATCTGTGACCCCCTTTCACTAAAATGTCAAGTCTCGGGAACCCCTTCCTAAAAATGAATATTTCCAGGGATATTCTCCTTGACCTGAGTATAAATTATGAAAGCACTGATCTTGGAAACAAACGTCGTTTTTATGACATGCTTATTACACACTATTTATTATTATTTAGCATTTATCGTGACAGTATTTTTATTACATTATGAAAATGGCAACACACTTCCAAGCTCTCGCTTTCGTAGCTTGTGTCACAAGGCTCCTAGGTTTCATCAAGGAGTATCAGATGTGAAACAGCAGGAAGGTATTTGAGAAGCTAACTCAAAGAGTTCCTCCTACACAAGCATTCAGGTCTTGAGCAGTCCAGGAAAACAATGCACATTACAACAAAGCTTAAACTTTTTTTTTCATACTAATTTTTAAAAACAACACTAGCTGCTTATTTAATTTTAAAAACAGCAAAAAATATTCACCTCCCTTTCCATTTCATATAAGGAGTCTTGAAGTTTAAATCTTCTCAGTATGATAGAGATGCTTGCTTTGATCTGCTTAGCTCTTGGAAGTCCAGGAGCTCTGCGCTGCTGACCCTGTGTTGCCCAAGGTCCCTAGGGACAGCTCTGTCCGCCATTAGGGAATTTTTTCCTGAGAACCCCCTGTAACATTTTGCGAACCCCAGTTTGAGAACCACTGCCCTAATGAGAGTGCATAATTACACACAGGGAAACTTTTTTTTTAATCTGTTAGTAGAAATGCAGCATTATGTCAGCTATATACAAACTGCCCTACTTTTTAATATTACTTAAACTTCTGATATGATTGATCATTCTCATTTTCTTTTGGCTTTAGCATAGGGTTGGGCAAACTATGGCCTGCGGGCTGGATCCGGCCCATCAGGGCTTTCAATCTGGCCCGCGGGATTGCCCCTCATAGCGCCACAGGCCCCATGCTGCTCTCAGCAGTGGCCGGCCCAACATCCCTGCAGCCCCTGGGCCCTTGTCTCCAGGCTCTGCCTGCCCCCCCCTCCCCCACAGCTGCCATTAGCTGGGAACAGGGAATGGGAGCTTTGGGGGAGGTACCTGGAGGCGCAGCAAGGGCAGTGCACACAGAACCTTCCACACCTCTCCCAAGGGGCCACAGTGCTTCCTGGAGCAGCATGGGTCCGAGGACAGGGCAGGCATGCAGGGAGCCTGCCCTGGCCCTGGTGCGTGTCGCTGTCACCCTGGAGCCCAAACCTCTCCTGCACCACACCCCCAACTCCCTGCCCTAAGCCCTCTGCCTGCACTGTGCACCCCTCGTGCCTGACCTGAGTCCCCTTGTACACCCCCCACCCTTCCTGCACCCCAACTCCCTGCCTTGAGCCCCCTGCTGCACCCTGCACCCCTGTGTACCCCAAACCCCTGCCCTGAGCCTCTCACAGTCCACATCCCTCCTGCACACCAACCCTCTGCCCTCAGCCCCCTCATACACCCCGCACCCTTCCTCTCCCCCAATCCCTTTCCCTGAACTCCTTTTTGCATACCGCACCCCCTCCCACACCCCAACCCCCTGCCCCAGCCCTGCATACAATTTCCCCACCCAGATGTCACCCTCGGCCCAAAAAGTTTGCCCACCCGTGCTTTAGCACAACACTTCATACTTTCATTCTCAGGGCTAAATTCATTACTGCATAACAAGACTGATGGAGATATACCAGATAGGCAAAATGTAGACTGACGCATTGTGTATACTCTGCATAAGATTATTAATTGCATTTAAAGTTCACATAGGAACTGCTGTCTTTGAACGGGCCAATGGCTAATGCTGGATCCTTCAGAGAAAAGCAAGAATAAACCTCTAATGATATACATTTAATACCAGTGTCATGGGGGAAATTTCTGACCACTTGAGGATCACAAACCCCTGTAACTGTTATCCTATCTGGTGTAATTGTAGAGTCTGTTTTAATTCATACATGTCTAATCCCTTTATTTAAACCATGCAAATCTATTTACCTCATGAAGACCTTGAAACAATTAATCCCATGGGTTTATTACATGCTGTTTGTTCACTTGCATTTGAATTTCATTAAGTTCCCCTTTCTATTTCCATTATGAGCCAGGGCCTGGCTGCCCTTCTCTCTCTGTGCTCTTATTATTTCATAGCATATCAGCTTGTTCTCCCTTCCAAACAAGGTAATTTTAGGCTTAAAAATACAACTCTAAGAACAGGGCAGGTCATTCCAGTCCATGGTACAATCTGTGAGGAGGAAAGTGAATGTCCATGAGGACTCCCATGTGGAGATTCCCTCACGCCATCCCATGGGAATGACCTTGAAGCATGCTTCCAGACAGGAAGAATCTCCCTGGATCTGCAAGAGACATTTTGTCTCCACATTGGCTCTGCACTTTAATTCTCCTGTCAACTCCGTCTTCTTGGGGGTACAGCTCCATTGGAGAGAAGTTGAATTATCTCTCTTAAGTATATTTCATTTTTCTGGACCAGCTTTGCCTTTCCCCTGCATGTGCAGTCTACAACCCTCCTGCAAACACAAACTTAGGGACCCATTGAGAAGCCTCCACAGATAGGGGGTGAGAGGGAAGACCTCTCTTTCCACACAGGAAGGGAAAGATCCACAAACAGAGGGCTGTGAATCTCAAAAGAGATGATCAAAGTCAGAATATGAACTCTGTACCATATCTTTGAGACATAGCACAGTGAGCTTAGATCTATTACAGTACATGCATCTGCGACTGCAAATTACCACTTGTAGACAGGCAATGATGGACAGTGGTGCACTGTCCCTGGTATTACTTCCATTGCTTGTGCAGCCTCGCCTTATTTTTCTAACTCCTAAGGTTTCTTTTTTTTTTTGGTGTTTTGTTTTGTTAATTATTTATTTACTGGGGCGGAGATTATAATCAGAAAAATGCTGAATGTGGCTTAGCAAAAGGCTTCAATTGAAAGTTAGTTTGGGAAGCAGGCCTTGCTGTTTAAATATAGAATCATTTCAACTTGATTCCATGCAGTGCAGGCAACAGCATAGTCGCTGCAGCCAAACACCTTCTCAGTAGAGGTGGTCAGAATTTCTTTCCCCCTCTCGCCACACACGCAAAGAAAACTTCATGTGAAACACTAGATTTTTTTCCATGTTTGTCAATTACAAAAGTGGGTTTTCATTGAAAAAACACCCAAAACCCAATTTTTTTCAGTTTAAAACAGTTTCAGTTTTTCAATAAAAACTTGAAAAAATTCAGTGAAAAAATGGATATTTTTTCCATGAAAGCATTCATAAACTGGAAAAGCCATTTTCACAATGGACATTTTTTGACAGTTGTTTTTTTGTTTTGTTTTACCATCACTACTTCTCAGTTTCTTACTTTTCCAGTGACCAGAACTTGTGACCAAAGAAACATAAGTGAGATTCCCTAATGGGCATCTAAGATGTGTGTCACAGAGCTTGCAGCCCAGGAGAAGGTGCTGTGATGTCTTTAAGCCACCTTTGTGCCCTCCAGATCTTGGGGTGCTGAAGAGCCTCTTGACATAACTTAGGCCTGATCTACACCTAAAACCTAGGTTGACCTAGCAACATCACTCAAGGCTGTAAAAAATATCTTTGAGACATGTGCAATGTAGTTAGGTAGAGCTAACCGCACTGTAGATGCACCTAGATCGATGGAAGAATTCTTCCACTGACCTATCTACCATCTCTCAAGTGGGTAGATTTACTTCAATGACAGAAAAACTCCTTCCATTTCTGTACTGTCTATATTACAGCAGTATAGCTGCATCGCTGTAGCACTTGTACTGTAGACATAGCCTTCGATAGCCCGGTGGGCCTGTCTATGTTACAGCAGCTAGCTCTGAGTCTCTGCAGCCTGCCCTCAATCCATCCCTCCTGCCACCAACACTTCCCAGAACCTTAGGAGGCAGCCTTATAGCTGTCCTGCACCATGCCTGAGCTAGAGGAATTCTGCTACAGCTGGACATGGGGCTTTTAGGGCCTCTTTACAGAACTCTGGGCCTTTCACATGGTGTAAGAAGAGTGGAGCAGAAATGCTGCTCTCATCCTATCACTCTCCACATTGTTTTTTTATCATGAAATATTTGTTTTATCATTACTAATGATAAAGGAATAATAGGAATGGGGCAGATTAATTTTTACAGCAAATATCTTAGATACACACCAAAGCCAAACCCTTCAGTGCATTTAAATATTGAAGCAACACTTTTTTTTTTTTTAAATTCCACCTCTCTATACACAGTGTAGTTTCTGGAGCTATAGCCCTCTAACCTCATCAAAAAAGCAGCCCTAACCCGGCTTGTGCCTTCCAGCTGGCCCCAAGCAACCTGGTTTCCTGTGTTCATAACCCTTCTTTCCCCAGCCTGTATGTTGTAACGTGCTGGTAACAATAACATTTCTGAAATCTAAGTGGCTCCCAGGCCAAAAAAGCTGAGCTCAGTCATCACAGGGGGAATGCAAACCATGGAGAGGTATTGTTTCTGACAGCAGTCCAAGAAACTCTTGGCACGCCGAGGCATTCCCAACGTCCTTTGCACTATTTCCAGGAAAAACGATTCCCGAGGCCTTGTGTTTAAAAAAAAAAAATTTTGAGAAAAAAAACCTGGCTTATATCAGTAAACATGATAACTGCTGTATTTTTCTCTTTAATCAGAGCACAGCTAGTATGTAGAAGCAATCAGAGCTGTGCCGAATGGCTGCTCTGTTTTAAGTGTAGCATTTCAAAGCTTCCAGAAGCTGTCCTCTTGGGGTACAAATTATCTCTTGTGGTGCCTGAACCTCAACTTAGACTGTATTGCAGATGGGGGGGCGGGGTCAAACTTCAGGGAAAACTTATTATCCAACACATCTCCTTGGGTGACATATGAAGGAAATATTTGCAGGGGGAGGCAGGGATGACAGGTTTTCTCAATTGAAAACCCACCTTACATTGCTTATTCATCTTGGTTTTATATCTGTTACTAGACTGGCAGAATCACTGTGCGGCCTAGTGGAATGAGCACAGGGCTGGAATCCCAGTTCTAATGCTCTGTTTTTAAGGAACTCGTTAATAGCCTGTTCGAAAGCCCACTGAAGTCAGTAGCAGTCTTTCACAGGCTTTGAATGCTGAGAACACTGTACTTGATCCATCTGAGTAAACTTAATCACAAACTTCAGTAATCAGGTGCTAGTCCCTTGAAGTAAACGGAACTATGCATGTTTACACCAGTTCAGAATCTGGCCCCAAGTGGACAAAGCATTGGGCCATGTACTGTAGAGAAAGGGACGAACAAACTATTGGCAATCTCCACAGAATGAATTCCATTTGCTATTATTATTAGCTGTGAAAAGCAATAAGTGAAAATGTTCATCTCGGCGGTCAGGAACAAGAATGAACACAGCAAGAAGTTGAGGGCTAAGTAGAATATAGTAGATTTTGGCTTATTTTATTCTTTTAGAATTCAATAAAAATGTACCCCTTCAACTCTGGGTTGTTACTACTTGCACAAAAAGTTTCAAACGGCCTTTTTGTTTTGATGCTCAGTGTTTTGAGAGGGTTACCCTGGAATGAAGAGCAGACATTTAAATTCATAAACTCTTACTTTAAGCCAGAAGGGACCATTGTGATCATCTCGTCAATTGTTGTTAATTTAGAAATCTTGATAATTTAGAACATCAAATGCTCTTAACATTTTATTGCTTCAGGCAAGATTGGAGCGAGGGTTTGGGAATGGGGCAGGGAAGTGAACAGGGTTAAATGTCTACTGTAAATTTCTCTGCTTCCCTCCTCAAGAACAATATTTTGAGACACTCAGCAAGAAGCTACTATTCCTAAAACAGTGGAAAATCTTTGGCTTGTTTTCAGATTTCACCCCATTCGCTGTCATTATCCACAGTACCGTGGAACACTCACTGCCACTTTTATTGCAAATCATCGTGCAACCAGACTGCCTTTCTTAGAAAGCCAGAGAAGTTGTATATTTTCATGGTTCCATTAGAAAGTGCACACTGTATTGTTTCATCTTTATGTCTCTGGCACCTTTGTACCCATCAGATCTTTCAAACAGGCAGCCTTGCTTTGATATACAGTGTGGGTGTTTTATTTTTTAAATGAATGTGAGAGCTTTTAGATATTAGGGAAATGTAAAGTACAAGATCTAGTAAATCTGAGGAATTTTTACTCCTTGTTTTACTGATTCCCTCCTCTGTCCCCCCAGCATATCTTACTTAACTCTTATTACAAATACTTAACCATGTTACTATTTGAGCAGTTTTCTTCCCCTACTTTGCAGCTGCTGTGTTTGGGAAATTCCAGCTCTCCAAATATGGAGGTGTGTGTCAGGCAAACCTCCGTCACTTGTTTCATAACCGTACATTGGCAAGATGGCTTGTTGGTATTAGCACTGAATCCTAATGGTGTTAACCCCCCTGGCGTGCCTGGGGCAATGGGATGCCTATGCTTTAAGTGCTAATGCCTTTAGGACATAATCACTGGGGCCAAGTGAATAAATGGAGTTGTTTTATAGCATGAGGTTATAAATTAAGTCTTTTTTTAGCAATATAGCTAGAATAAGGATTTACAAGACTTTGAGTGAAAGGGAATAACATTCATGTTGTCAAGACAGTTCCCACCATTGCAGAGCCAGGTAGCTGGCAACATGTTTTGGCTTTTCAGGAAAGAAATATAACACCATTAGCTGCACTGGGAGAAAGCCTAGCAAAATAACCTTAAAAGTTGGGTTTGTAGGCCTAGTCAAGATCGATTGTCAGTGACATTTACTGGAGCATATTCTATTCCCTTTCTTCTCTGTAGAGACCCCTGGAAAAGCCAGATGGCCTGGATGTTTCAGATCAGAGCAAGGAGCATCCTCAGCATCTGTGTGAGAAGTGCAAAGTTTTGGGCTACTACTGCCGTCGTGTGCAATAAACCTTCAAAGGTGGCCTCTTCTGTCTCCATCATCCTGCGAGATTCTTTGGCTGCACACGATCAAGAGCGACACAGAATCCAAGACAAAAAAAAACTAAAAAAAGATTGCCAATTTTGCCTATCTTTAAACTAATAATATGCCTTACCATTAATAGAATGTAACACTTTTCCTGTGTATGTGTATACATGCAAGATATATTTATAGGACTATGGTGTGTTTTATATATCGATCTATCTATATATCTATCAAACAGTGTTACTGATAGTGTTCACAGTGGAACCACTGCTGTGGTTTCTGTTGATTGTTTACACGGTTCCTATATCATGGCCAGGTGAAATGAAACGAAGTGCTGTGTGTTAGGCAAGATATAATGTTCACTGGGAAGTAAACATTATGAATGGCTTTTGCAGGACTTAGGTAACCTGCAAGGCCACTAATTGGGAGTGCTTGTTAACCCCATGAACATTATTTCTCTTATACGACAAGACAAAGGAAGGTTCAACAAGCCACAGCATTAAAGAAGGGAAACTATCGTGTTTTCTTTGCTTTGGAAGATTTGAAAGTTCCATGCTGCTGCTTTCTTGGACTTCCACTGCTTAATGTAACTTGAGTAGGGCATAGGTGGACTCAGTGAAGGTAAAACAAAGTGTATAATTGTTTGAGTGAGTAATTTTTTTGTATGGAAATGGAGAATAGCAACTGGACAGATTGTCAGTAAGGATTCCAGCATCTTTTGGAAGAGAATAGTGTTTGCTTTCTTCAGGCTGTGATTGACTGAAATCCTTCTCTTGTCATATAATTTCCTTTAAATGGGCCCTTTATGTGTATTTGCTATTCATTAGGCCACAAGCACACTAAATTTACTGTGAATAATGGGGAATGAGAATGATGAAATTTGTCCCCAAGCCCTAATTGAATGAGTAACCAGACTTAATATTTATACTAGTTTGAAAGCCACTTTCTGGAAATATTTTTATGTCCTGTTTTCTACTGTGCAAATTTATTAATATAAAAGTATATACTTATGTAGCCACAGGGGTTGTATAGGGCATGAAGAACATAACCTACCCTCTTCTCTGTCTTTCTAAAACATCTATATAGGTTAGGAGAAATGTAGTAATTGTATGTGGTTGTCCTATTTCAAGTAGAAGGAACTTTGTGCAGGAGGATCCTGTTACAAAGAAAAATATATTATCAGAGATTGGGGAATGTCATGAAATGAAAGTACCTCAAGACAGTAGCATGGTTTTGTATGTATTTTTAAGAGTAGATTGGCAAAAGGACAGAATGAATAAGACTTGTATGTGTCATCCACTTCTATAGAAAACTACAGAAGGGTGTTTTTTTAAAATCAATCATTTTTTATTTTCATGAAATTTTCTTTAAGAACTGGATGTGTGTGTTATTGATATGTGGTGGAAATGTTTTAAATTTGAAACGCTCATAGCAAGTTAAAGCTGTTTCAAAATTAAATTTGATAGATACAATCCAGAGTTATCGCCTGCCAAGGTAGGATGAAGTGGTACCAGTACAACCAGTCAGAGTCTTGTGAAGCAGATTAAAAACTCGTAGTAAGCATTCGCATGTGAAAAGTGAAGATCTTCACAAAGTTGATCTAGAGTGAAACTTTGGCATTTCCATGTTTTCCTGTGAACAGGGCAAAACACTGGTGGGGCAAAATGATTTGTTTAGAAACTTCACACAAAATTCAGTTTTCACAATTTATGGGGAACCCAAAAATTCAAGTTGTAAGTAATGGGTCTACTAGTTAGAGTAGTGTACTGGGAGAAAGGACACACGGATTCTGTCCTGGGTTCTGCCAGTGGCCTGCTGTTCAACACTGGGCAACTCTCTTAACCTCTCCATGCCTCAGTTTCCCCATCTGCAAAATGGGGGTAATAATACTTAACATACCTACCTCACCAGGGTGTTGTGAGGTTTATTTAATGTCTAAAGGCCTTTTGACATTGTTGGATGAAAATATTTTTTTGTAATTATATAGCAGTTAAGTTAAACACTCTGAGACTAATTTTGCCCAGTTAGCAGTACCATAATTTAAAACAAAAGTGACTGAAATGTAACATGAATCACAGATTTTGATTGCCTCAATCAAGTGAGACAGTTAGCATGTTCAAGAGGAAATGCATTCTTAGCCGAAGACTGAAAAGTACACTTAAGGACAGATTTTCTAAACAAATCTTCGTAGTTGGCCCATGAAATAAGAAATTTTGTGCATGCCAGTTTAGAGGTGGGTTTTTAAAACTTGGCCTCAGTGTTAATTTTGACCCGTTGTTTGGTGTGTTAGTAATGCAAAGGAGAAGATTGCAAGAAGGCCATACAATAAACTGCCTATAATTTTTTCCCTTGAGCACTCAGTGGTATATTACCAGCAATTTCTTCGACACTTAAGATCCAGCTAAAGGAAAAGCTAAGAAATAGCACCAAACAAAAGCTAAGAGAAAAGCCGTTTTCTTCACAAAGCTAAGAATATATCAACCAATCTGCCCCACCATTTCAAAATAATTTCAAATTTGTGGCAATCACTAAAAGAAGAAATACTGTTGATCAGGGCCGGCCCCAGCGTTTCTGGTGCCCCAAGTGGCCGGGGGCAGAGGGGGAAAAGGAGCCGTGATGGTGGCACTTTGGCAGCAGCTCTACCGCTGCCACTTCATTCTTCAGTGGCAATTCGGCGGCAGGTCCTTCCCTCTGAGAGGGATTGAGGGGGACTGCTGAATTGCTGCCAAAGAGCCAGACGTGCCACCCCTTTCCGTTTGCCGCCCCAAGCACCTGCTTGCTGCGCTGGTGCCTAGAGCTGGCCCTGCTGGTGATGAACATCAGAGCTGCAAAATATGTAGCTATATGTAGCTATAATTACATGCTATATTTAAGCCACTGCAGGATCTTAACATAGACCAGTTGAAGGACAATATTAAACAAAATTGTTGCCTTTTTCACATTAGTACCATTTTAAATGTTATTTGTTCGGGTTCAGTACTGCATTATGGTGCTTTTAGCTTATAGATTTCCAGGGAATGCTTTAAAGCAAGGTTCCCAAATATACATCTAATGTTGCTTTAATACAACTACCATTTGTATATGCACAGTATAACCTTTTTCTTCTTTTAACATACTTGTTGGAGGTTAAACACTCATGTCATCATATTATCCTACATGTTAGAATTGTCAGCACATTAACTGAAGACACAAATCAAATGCATTTGGGTCCTGGTCCAACTCCAGATGAAGTCAATGGAAAGACTCCCATTGACTTCCCCGGGCTTTGGAGTTTCCCCACCCCACCCTATTTTAGTTAGTGAAAGGAAAGGATGAATATTGCTGGCTGGAACCTGACAAGGACTATGCAAGCTTCCCTACACATCTCTGTCAGTGAACCCCTTTCATGACCAATAGCATCCCTCTCTTACTGTAGTCTTCCACCTGTGGTGATTAAGCAATTACCACTTATCTTGCACAATGTACCCAAATGAAGTGTAGAATGAAACCCACCAAATGTATTGTCACTGGTGACCTAGTAAGTACATCTTTAATTCATACTTAGTAAGCACATTTGAAATAATCAAGGGGCAAATAGGATCCTCCTCTCCGCTTATGCTGGAGAAGAGAGACTCAGAAGCAGGTAGCGAAGGAGTTAAGACTGTGGGAAAGCAAGAAGCAACACTCCCTGGCCTGCTCTCCTCTACCCAGAATCCACAAAAACCACTCCACATGACGGGGGCGTCACAGGTATAGAAGCCAGGAAGAGGGGGCAGAAAGGGAAATAGCATGCTTTTCTCTGAGCCTGGTAGGGGTAGATGTTGCTTCATGCAGAATTTATTCTGACCATGGTTTCCATCTGTATCAATGAAGCAAGATATATGGTGCAGTCCGTGGGGTGTGGAGGAAGAGCAAATAGCATGAAATGCCGGAGAGCTGGAGAAGTCAGCTCACAATGCTTACTGTCCCTACATCCACAAGGAAGAAATTTAGCATTCCCTCTGGGTTTTTTGGGACATCCAAACTCACTGTGCGTTGTAAAAACCCCCATCACCCCAAGGGGTTGATGTGGGGAAAAGTCCACATGGCCAAATAGAGTTTCAGGTGTACTCCTGCCCCCTCCTGATGGGATTATTTGTAGGAGTGGAATGTTCAGCTCTTGGTATTTATCTTTGTTGATAGGTATCCTTATTGTATATGGATGTACAGGTCAGTATCGGAACATATTTCACTGTTAATCTACAGTAGTTCACTGTCGTTAGTCTTTAGTAACGGCACAGTTTTTAGTAAAGGTTGAAATTTTCTGAATTTCAGATTTACACATTTCTTTATTAAAAAAATTAATTTTGAATAAGAGAAGATGATTTTTGCTCATTTTTTTTTAGTAAAAATTCATCAAATTTTTGACTAGCTGAACTGGCTGAAATTTTCCAGATTTGAAAACTTTCATCAACATTTCTGATTTTGACCTGGAAATTATGGGATTATAAACATTTGATTGTTATCTACCTGTGAATTGAACTGTGCACCACACCCTATTCCTTCTGGAGACTTTTAGCATTCATTTTTTCCATATAAGTCATAATTCTTCCTTCAGTCAATCAGAACTTCATGTATAACCTACCTTCTGGATCACTATTGCTCAGGAAAAAAAAAAGAAATCAGTTGACAGGGGTACAGCAGTTTGCACCAGCTGAGGATATTTCCTTCCCCCCTCCTCTCCCAATAATTTAAATCTTGGCCCCAGGTTACCCAGTTTTTACTGCTGCTTCCCCATAATACATTATGATGCCACCTGAGCAAAATCCAAGGCCTTGGTGTCTCAAAATTGTTTTTTTAATTGCAAATAAATACACAAAAGGTAAATATTATTTCTGCAAATAAGTGTATTTTAAAGTTCCCCATTATATGGGACCTAGTCTGTAAACTATAATGTGAAGTTATGTATATCGGAGGAGGCCATTTATAGAAGGATCCTCTATATTTTACCTTTTTGTACAACATGGAATTTAGACTAGACATGAATTGCAGACTCTTGAAGCTATAGCCATTATTCCAAAAAATGAAACTACTTAAACCAGTAGATGAAAACTAAGACCATTTGAAAGTATTAGAAATAAATAGATTAGTTCTCTATGGCTTGAAGTTAAATCATTTGTGTGTGTCCAGTACATATTCTAAGTGCTAGTCCGTGAATAGCATGCAATAATTCATCAACATACAAGCACTGTTAAAATGAAGTGACTAAGCATGTGTTTCTCACTTGCTTCCGCCAACATAATCAGAAGTTTGATGGAATTTTAGCCCCTCACAGTGTCATTTTTTAAGACATCACACCATTCCTGATTGAATATCAGCGCATATCAGTTTTACATCTGCAAAAACCACTGCTGTCCATTTATATTGCTTCAGCGCTCAGAGGGCTGATAGAGATTTTAGATGTATGGATGATGGTTTGTATTTTTAGGATGAATTTCAAAGGGACAATCGTGTGCAGTTACTAGATGTAGTTGATTGATATTAATGTTTACCCCCGTATGAAGTATTTCACAGTTTTACTTGCAGATGTGTATTTATCTTGAGTTATACTTGACAGAGTTCATTTCAGTTTTTGCTTGGTTTTTTTTGTTTTAATACTGTGTGTGTATTTTGGAAACCTTTTTAGATGTTAAAATTTTTGAATGGTTACAAATATTTCTTGTAATACTGAATTATCTTATCTGGAAACTCTTTGCAGTAACTTTTTTGTATATATTTGAGGGCCTTTTAAAAAAAGAAAAATATTATTGTTGGGGGGGGGGGTTAAAAGTGTTTTTACAACTTGGAAGCTTTCAGAAGGGCCTTGCTCTCAACTAGAATACTAACAGAGGTAAGAGTTTTCTTAAGTATTTTGCAAAACTAAGGGTATATCCTCAAGAAAATATTTATGGAAGTAATTTACATTTTTGTTTTTTTACAATGCTTTTGTTTGTATAAAGTATGCAACAGAACTACATTAAGAAGGAAATATTGTCTACATAGAATATTATATGAAAGTTGGTACATAATTCTGACAAAACACACTTGCAATTCTTTAAGCCATATTGTTTTTGTTTTCCTTGGATGAAAATATCAGTATTAAGTAACCAATGTATTATTCAAGTGCATAGACTTCTATTAATGAGCTTATGCAGTTTATTTATATGTGTATTTTGGGAAGTATTGCCTCTTTAGGCAAAGCTATAACTAGATGTATTCGTGAGTAAGGATCAGATAATATTATACTATCACTTTATGACCTTGTGAGAGACACAGTAACTGCTGAAAGCACAGTAACTATTCAGCTTTCAGAAATTCTGGAACACAGATATTCAATTTTTGTATTGTAGGGATTTTCTTTTCATAACGCAAGGTTAGGTGCGTGTGAAGGTTTGGTTGGGGGGGGCATCATTTGACAAACTGACATTCATGACAGTTTGCAGACAATAAACAGAGAGCAGCTACGCAGTATTGGCTAAAGCAGTATTGTCAATCAAAGGACATAATGGAAAAGGATCAAGGTAGATTGCTGTAGGGATTTTTGTCTATTTTAATTAGAATTCATAGTGTGATAGAATATGCATGTATTTGCAGCATTTTTACACTTTATGTTTCATGTAGCTTGATTATGTAATGGATTTTGTTTTTAAACCATGCTTAAATGGAAGGTTTGCCTAATCCTGTTCTGGACTTTTGTTTCCTTTAAAAGATTATTTAGTACAGCAGTCACTACATTGTATAATAGTGCTAAAACTGTATCTTATGGATTTCTGCAGCTTTAAAAATTAGCTTAATTATTATGACTTTTGTTTGTTTTTAACTGTCTATACCCACTGACCTTGTCAATTTTAGTTGCCAATTTGTATGATTTTCTTTTCTGTAATTGTTAATAAACTTGTACAGCTTAAAAACAAAAACCTATGGACACAGGCTCAGAAGCACCAGTCCTGCCTCAGCAACCAAGATGACAACTCACTCAACTAGTGACTGTGTTGCTGAAAAGACTGTAAAGCCTCTGTTGTGGATTGTCCATAAAATGGCATTCCGACATGTGCCTTATTAGCTGGATAGTATACAGCTTTCCTCTAGTATCATAGCATTTTAATGCTGTATTAAAATATTGCAACAACATAGTGAGAGAGTTGTGTGCTTTTGTTGAGAGTTGTTTGTTTGGGGGTTTTAACATAACTTGTGTTGGTTTCCTGGTAATAATGCACAGACTGGGTGCTGGCAGTCGTAGCGCGAGCTTGTCCCAGCAACCCAGACCTTAGAAAGAGCAGATCACCACCGCAGTTCAGTCCTTTAGCACTCTGCTAGTTTGGTCACATTGCAATTTAGCAGGGTTTCTCTTGTGATCAAGTCTTCTCTGTTGGGGACAGAGTTACAGCAGTGCATCCAATGCTCATGGTTGTATTGCCAATGTCACAGTCTCAAGTGCTTTTCTTAAAGCCCTCGGAATCATGTTCTTACCTAAAGAATCTTCACGTTCTTTAAAAAAAGAAAAGGGTACCTTTCTAGCCCTCACGGTTGCAGAGAAAAGCTGGAAAATGTGAACCCTAAAACCTCCAATGCCAGAAGGCAAATTAAAAAAACACCACCACATTATTTAAAATGTCTCACGACTGTTAAGCCAATCTCGTGATTGGGGGGGAGGGGCAAACTAATGATTTGTAAATGTAGGATTGCAACACTGAACTCCATTAAATTCACTGCTCATAAATAAGGCTACAATTTGCTCATGGAAGTCAGGGAATCCGTAACTTCCGCAGACCTCTATGACTTCAGCCTGCAGCCATGAGCTGCACGGTACCCTAACTCCCATGGTGACTGCCGCCACCAGCAAGAGGGAATCCCCCAGTAGCTCCCCAGTCGTCATGGCAGGCAGTGGCAGAGAATCCACTGGCAGCTCCCCTGTCCCCTCGGGCAGGTGTCCCTCCCGAGCTCCCAGTCACAGGGCCGCAGCTCCTAGCCATAGCAGGGCAGGGTGCTGGACCCTCCTCCATTCCCGTTTTGTCATGGACACTTTAGTAAAAGTCAGGGACAGGTCATGACTTCTGTGAATTTTTCTTAATTGCCAATGACCTGGTCATGACTTTTACTAAAAATAGCCATGACAAAATCGTAGCCTTACTCATAAAGCCACAAGCCATTCTTGCAACCTCAGCCAAAGTTGATTTCTCTATCAGAGTGATTTTCAATCTTTTTTCATTTGCGGACTCTTAAAAAATTTCAAATAGAGGTGTGGACCACTTTGGAAATCAGACAGTCTGCAGACTGCCAGGAGTCCACAGACCATAGGTTGAAAACCTCTGCTCTATTAAGCCTGTCAGAGATACCTTAGAGGTATGAAGTGTTAAAAATATAAATGTATCATTAAAATTAATTCTGTTAATTAAATGTGCTGCTTCAAAAATAAAATCTTCCCTTTATTTTTAATTCCAATTCATATTATTTTGAAAAACCTGTAACACCTTATAGAAGCATAAAGCCTCCAGTTGCCCTAAGAAACATTGTGCAGATTTGATATCCACAATATTATCCTTAGGGGATGCAATGTATACTGTAGATATAGCTTGATCTCTGTGGAAAGGCTTGCGCAGCTATCCGCATTCAATGACTTTGAACTCCTCAAACTTTAAATTGTAAGGAGTTTTTGACTGGCTAAGTAATTTCTACCATCATTTGGAAAACCAAGTGGTTCTTCATTTTAAATTAAGGTTATAAAATAGTGCTACTACCTGACAAAAGTGACTACAAAGTTGCCTGCTAATCTAGAATCCCAAGGAGAGTTTTGCCCTTTGATAGAAAACTTGCTCCTAGTACTCATAATGTACTACCCTAACAAAAACTCAGAGGTGAAATAAACCGTGTCGTAACCCAGCCCTCTATTTATACTCAGGAATTATGCAGAATCCTGCACCTTAAATGGCCAACATGCCCTTTAAACCAAAAAGCAGAAGATAAACTATGTAGAGTAGACAAACCATGCTGTTGCATACTTCCCTCTTACAATGCTTCATTATAGAAATGACTTCCTACGTTTAATACACCAAACACTAATACAACCAATATTTACCGTTGCATTAACAAAATAACACCAGACTACATTTTCCAGAGGACTACAGGATGGAGGTCACAGGTCAAAGTAACCCACTCCCAATTTACAAAACCCCCAAAGTAATACCTCTGTGGCCAAAACAAACAGGTAAGTAATAAGCTCTTCATATTAATTGTCCACCCTTTAGATAAGCAGCACAAATATATGAAAGAGGGATTAAAATGACTTGTTTAAACAACAACAAAACCTTATAATATTTGTTGTTACCAAAGCCCTTCGATTTTTAAATGCAGTTTTAGTACACAGAGGTCAAAACTCAAAAACATCTTTTCAAAACACAGTAAGATCACATTTTAATAAGTTTTTTCACTATTACTATGGTTTGTTCTACTTCACTAAGGGGTTAAGTATAAACTATATGACTTATGCCTAAATTTGCTGTCCAGTAAGAAAAATGCACATTCAAGCTTGTGCATCCCTGCGCATAGCAAACACATACAAGCCATCTAAGATTATTACTATCTCCAGTACCGCATAGTACATGCGGTAAATCAGCAAATCAAGAGTCTCCCTTTTATCTCTATCCCCAGATATGGGGAAGGCAGAGCAAGGGGTAGAGAGGAAAGTGAACCACCAGATCCCAGAATGTTGGTAGTGCTTAGAGTCTGTTGTGTTGATTCATAGCAGCGGCCCATAAAAAGTATCACATAAAGAACATATAAATATAACAAACAAATAACTTGCAATACTGAAAAAATAGTATCCCCTCCAACTCCATCATTTGCTAGCATGCAGTTCTGAGTGAATATAAACAGATATCTTTTGGCTCAACACATTGATAATTTCAGGGATCAGACTCACAATTGACCCCATAGTGCTTAGCTTGTTGAAAATGAACACAATTATCTTCACTTATTATCTTTGCCTCAAACACATCTTAAACAAAGGGTTTTGATGCTTGGCACAGCCTTCTTAGAAAGGACAGACCCTAAAACCATAATTAAAACAAAATTCCCCTTCAAAACATCATAAAATCTAAAAGGTTGGTGGTGGTGATGTAATGCAATGGGAAAACCTACCTCCATCAGTACTGTTTAGTTCTTTCTTTAATGAGCTGAAATGCAAGTCTCAGCAGTTGGATTCCTGGATATTAGAACCTCCCTGAGTTACACTCCAGGTCCATTGCTTCTCTGCAAGAAACAAAAAAAAGATTGACCATTTTAACTGTTTAAGCACAATCCAGAAATATAACAAACCCAGACTGGCTGATGAGCAGACCATGGGAACAGCTATGACCTTGGTCATTCTCTGCAGACACTCTGTGACCCATGCTGAGAAACAATGCAATAATTATGGACTTAAAATGATTTAGATTGCCTACCCATCAAACGTGGCCCTACTTTGGAAAACTTAGATTTATTTGGCTTCCGTTCTCCTTTAGACTAAACCTTCATAGTTTCATCCAGATTTTGTTAAAGCAGTATGACTTCTTTAAGAATGGGTGAGTTGAAATAGATTTTTAAAAGCCCAACCCAAGAATCAAAGAAAACCAGAGCCAAGCTTTTTTAGAGGTTTTCAAAAGTTTAACTTGCACCATTCACCAACTATTCTTCATTTTGCCTCTGCCCTTTCTGATTCCAGCTGAGATGAAAAACAAAAAAGGCCGATCTACCACAATGAACTGTTGCCTAGTGTTATTTCTGGCCTGACCTAAAGTGGCAGGTATTAGCAGTCCAATATTAGCCAGTTTTCATAGGTTTCCAGTCCAGTTTTGCAAACTTAATGGGCAAAATCCAGATGTAACATAAGCAAGTGCAACTCAGATGACTTCAGTAAAGTTGGACATAACTTACACTGTCTGAATTTGGCCAACTGCCGTCGGGAAATATGTGAGTATACTTCTGAACTCTGGCATATTAGTTTGAATCAAAGCCTTGAAATAAATTGGTTTATTGGTGTCAGACCAAATAGCTGGGCTGGCTTCTTGAAAGTACAAATAAAATGTGCCGCTATCGAAATAAGGAAAATTGCATATATTTGTCCTTCCTACCAGAGGAAAAGCTTCCAAAACACCACACAGCCTACTATCAATCAATCAATACTAGCACAAAGACCCTGGCTTAGCAGTCAGAGCTAGATACATGCTCGTGTGAGCCTTCTATCTTCCTTAATATTCCCTATTGCTAACTTATTGCATCTGACTCTTCCAGACATTGGAAGCCATCATCTGCATTAACTTGTCCACAGGTCTGTATGTTTTAAGTTGCCTATTTGTCCTTTGCTGCTTTTTCTTAGAAGGATAGAAAATACTGCAGTAAGAACAAAGACAACTACTATTTTTCACACTTCATTTATATCCCACTTATTCACATTTACAAACCACACAAAACAAAACCAAAACCCAGAAGAGCAAACCTGACTGCTTAAGGGGAACAGTGAGGTGAGACAGATCACTCTGTCCTAATCAGGGAATATTGCTCAGAAGCTTTCATTTTCACAATAATTACAAGCAACACAGACCAGGGTTGGTCAGCTATAGAATTTTCATCATAGGAAATATGCAAACATAAGATTTTTTTTAAAAAGGAAGTTGTACTGTAAATACTTTTTTAAATGAACAGACTCAAACTGCATCTAACCTCTCTTGTGCATTTTCCCCCCATTAGTGGAAAATTGGGTAGTTAATGTTCTCCACATTTACTGGGTCTGAAGTCTGCATGTGCTTTGTTTAACTTGGGCCTTTTTCCACAGGTTTAACAACAACTGTAATCAGCCAACATAGTTAAGTGTGTGCAACAAATGCAAAGGCAGTTATACCAACACAAGAGTGTTATATACCCTTTTCTTTCACTATAACTTCACGCACCACTTTAATTAAGCTAATTTTTCTTATAGATTTAATTAAATCAGTGCAAAATTGGCATGTTCTTAGACTTGCAACAGCCTTACAGATGAGGAAATCGAGGCACAGGTTTAAGGGATTCACAGGATCCATCTACACTGCAATTAAAAAACCAATGGCACTGACTCAGTCTCACAGGGCTTGGGCTGTGAGTTTAAAAATCACAGCATAGATGTTTGGATTCAGGCTAGAACCTGGACTCTGGGACCCAACCCCCTTGCCAGGCTTCAGCCCAAGGCCAAATATTTACACTACAATTTTTTGCCCCACCGCGCAAGCCCAAGTTGGCCTGGGCCAGCCACAGGTCTTTTACTGCAGTGTAGACATACTCTCAGGAGCTTAACTCTCATTGATTTTCAATGGGAATTAGGCACTGCACTGTCATTTGAAACTAAGCCTTCCCCCTAAAATTGACTTGCCCAAGGTCACACGATAAAGGTGTCTAGTTAAAGTTTGTGGTGTGGCATTAACTCAAGTTATTAAATGCTCATCTAGATATTTTACAAACGAGTGTACTGCAACCAACTTGTGTGGAGTGTCCAGATTAGTATTTAAAAAGTGTTAAACTGAGTCAATGAGCAAATAACTAATTAAAATAGCACTGTAATCTGTAGTCTAGAAATAAATATTGCACCAATTTAACTAAAGTAATCATTTAAAAAATCAGTGAAAGCCCTTGGGCAGACATTCTTATTTGAAAAATGAATCAGTTTAAGCTTAATGAATACAAACCAAGTTTATATCAGAAGCGTGTCCACATAGCCTTTAACTCAGTGCTATTTCTCAGGCATGGGAAGGGTGAATGATCAGACTGGGTGGGAAGAAGACAAACTAGCCTTTAAGGTTCTGCTACAGGGAAGATCAGTGCCTTCTTTTGACTACCCCTCCCTTTCCTGTATCTCTTTGCACATGGGGGTTGAGTGAACACAGGATGAGTGGCAGGGAGCTCAAACTCTTCTAGCCATCCAATTGCCAGTTCAGAGAGGGTGTGGTAGCTGACTGGCTCCACTAAACCCCCTTTCCTGGGTATTTAAGCATTGCTGGGCACACAATAGCAGAAAACAGCCTTACCCTATAGGGGTCAGAGTAGGGTTTCCAGGGTCACCTTTTGGAGTCAGGAAGGAATTTTGCCCTTAGGGAAATGTGTCAGGTGGAGTTTTATACTTTCCTCACCACATGCGGGAGACCTGGTAGGTAGGGTTAAGAAGGAAGAGATGATACATCTTAAAAAATAAGAGGAAGCATGTAGAAATCTTAAACACTGTCACAGCTGGCACCCTTTGTGAGTAAGAGGCTTCAAAGGACCAGTTCCTGAGGTAAACCTGAGCACAGACCCTGAGTTGCACCCTGTGGGCCAAGAGGCAATCTTAAATCTCCCTCAGACAGAACTCCCCTCATCTGTACTCTCATTCCCCTTCATTGGCCAGGAGGCTCATTAGCGGCATACTAGGAGGGTTGGCTCACTTAACCCAGCCCTCCTTCCTTGGTTTTATGGCTTAAGGCCATTCAGTCCTGCTCTGGACCTGATTAATGCCAGGCTGTTAGAAGGAGGGGATCAGACTCCTCCCTTTCAATGTTAAAGTTTAATAAATTGTGGCCAAACCACTTTAAATTCACTCACATGTCTGCCGTCAATCTCCTGATGAACGATCTTAAATCACACCCTTAGTTAAGCTGGTGGAACTGTGGGTGTAAACAAGTCTTTAATCTGCAGTAGAGGTGATAATGGAATCTATCTCTCCCAGTTCTATGCCTCTTTTGTATAGGCAAAAATGTACAGTAAATGTGAAAAAGCATACATGCCTGATATTGCAGAGACTGGAATAAGAAACCATTTAAAATGTGGCCTCTTCCTCTTCATAAATCTCTGTTCATCTCTGTCCTATGAAAGGAAGTGTCAGCCTGAGCCAGATAGAAGTGTTCAGACACAAGGAGTTACATCTGGAGGTCTCTGTAAAATAAACTTAGCCAAGAGAAGGACTTGAACTTTTTATCCCTGGCCACTTTCCTTCCTACATTCAGAGTCTGTATGCTTTCTCCTTAGAATTTATCACAATTGCAGAAGTAGACATTCAAATCAAGATTTATAAACAGTGAAGTTCAGTCTAAGGCTTGTGTGGTTTTATCCCCTCAAGGACTATACACATGAAATACAATTTAAAGATTTTGAAATAAGAATTGAATGTGTTCCATAAACTCAGTCTTCCTCTTTAACACCTTACCAGAAAAACCTGGTAGTCTTTAAAGAGCTTTCTAAATATTGCAAAGCTGGTGAAACAGGAGAAATTTGTCACCTGAGAGCAGGGAGACTACAGCTGGTATCATTTTAACTTTACAACAATGGGTATAAAAATGCAATTTAGCCTGTAGAAGGTATTTTTGTTTTCTTAGGAGGTAAAGCTCTCCTCCTCCACAGTGGTATATTTCTTAAAATTATTAGCAATTCCTTTCAGGAAAATGTAATGGTCAAATAAATAAATAAATAATCTGGTATTAATTCCATCAATTCCTCCCTCTCCCATGCAGGATTTCTTTGTAGCTAAACTTTTAAGTGAACATCTGGCTAAAATCTTCCTAACCACAGTAATGAGACAGGTAAATTTAGATAACGTTTATCAATTTCGACGAAGGTTCCTTTCTCTACAAACTTGCAGAGGGAGGTGTTAACTGAAACTGTAAACTCATAAAAGTCTATAGATGCCTCTTACCCATTTTCTCCCTGTACCCCCAAAATTATCTGTGCTTTGCAATAGTTGACATACTAACTTGTCTCTTGTGGGCCTCTGTACCTTAAATCTGAGGTTAGCTATACTCCCTGCCCCACAGATTGAAGGCTGAAGCAGCAGCAGCATTATTTGTTGTGCAGTAGTGTCATGATAGGCATCCCCATTGTGCTTAGCATTGTACATACATCATCCTAAGTTAGACCCTGCTGCAAATTTCTTATAATTTAAGTAATACAGTAGGGTTTCCTAGTGTCATGCTGAATATGCTGTTACTGTTAATAAATTGTATATTCTGCTGCATTTAAGTTATTTTAACAGGTTTGGGGGCTTTTTTTGGTAAGTCATAAAAATAAATCAATACATTGCTATTTATCTGAAGAGAGCTGAAAGTGCCATGTTTTGTACAATTTACATGTAGTTATAGAAGAATGGCTTTAATCTATTACTGATATGCAGCTACTTCTGGGATGCAGCTGTTTAACAGTACATTACAAAAATAGACAATATTTTAGGTCAGGAAATAAATTGTTCTGTATCCAATGCAAGCAGCAGAGAAGAGAAATGTAGGCACATAATGTAATTCCCTAAGCTGGAATTTTACCAGGTTAATGCTATGGCTTGTGCATAACACCTCATGATCATAAGTTATTGGCAGTTCTGGTGCATGTTCAAACCAAACAATCATTCCTCCCACTGCACCATGGCCTTCAACACTATGGCAGTCATTGGTACAGTATTGTTGAATCACTAACAATACTACTTTTTGTGTGTGATTCATGCATTATTGATTTCCTAAAGAAACACAAAGTACAAAAAGGTAAAGTCTTACAGCTTGTATACCGCATGCTTTATGGGATCTCCAATAGAATGATGGAATTCTACAACTAGTCAAAGCTGCAAGACTAGACAATACACAACCAGACAATACTACATAGATATGACATTTTAGGGTGTTGTAACAGTAATAAAATAGAAGACATGAATAGGAAAAGGAAAGAAGAAGGGGACCAAGGAGGAGCAAAAAGGATGAGTTAGAAGGAAGAGAGGTCTGGCATTCAGTCAGTCTGGTGCAGCATGTTCCACACATGCTGTAAATGACAGAAGAGATCTTTCCTCATGATGGATCCTAGATTTTTCCATTGAAGAAATATAAGTCAGTTTTGACAATTGAGTATACAGAGTAAAGAACAACTGGCTTCAGTCTGCACATTTTTGTGGGAACTCGCGATCTAATTTCAAGACCAGTGATTGGGATGATATGATTTGAAAGCCAGGTCAACAGAGAAAACCTGCATGTTGCCACATAATGTAGTATTGTGGTCCCATGTCCCAAATGTATCGATATTATGAGGTACTTGCTACAGGAACACAACATCAGAGTGAGACATGTAAGGGGGGTGGCATAGGAAAAAAACCATTTAAAAGTGGTTCAATAAGACCTCCATATACCAGTAAGTGATCTGCAAGATAAGACCTTCCGCTTCATTCCTGTAGTCAGTCATCTGTAAAACCTTAAGCTCTAGAAAGGGGTCCAAGTTCATAAGGGTTTGTACTGAATAGTCAAATCTGAACTTCCTAGGCTTCTCTGTCCCCTACAACAGTTTCCCAAGTAGTGGCAAATTGTTTGGAAAACCCCCTGCAGTTTGGGTGGGAATTGGAGACATGTTACAACATCTGGGAATAGTTTCTGAGCCACTCTCCCTCCCTGTAACCAACTTGGCTTGGATTTAGAACCTTGGAAACTACTGCTGGCAGTCAGCTTGAAATGAAAACCAGCCAGCACAACTCCTTTCATGAGGATGGTTGGTATGGACTAGGTCAAGCATTACAGATCTACAGCTCTGGAAACAAAAAGCTGGTGAATTTCATTATCAAACGATACTAAAATGTGGCTGGTCAGTTAGCATGCACCTCCATCAGAGAAGGGATAATTAAGTAAGGGTGTGAGATATTAGCCCCCATTGCACAGTAAACTCAATTAGAGGTGTGGTTATCACTAATAACACATGCACAGTAAAGTATTTTACTGCAATGCTATATATAGCCAAAGAAACAGCTATTGTAAGAGCATGTGGCAGTAAAGTAAACAGTTTAATGCCCTGAACTCTGTCCCTTCTTTGAGCCCCATCTAAACCAGTGGGTTCTGCCCACATCACTGGAACAGCGCTTTATCTTGCAAACACAACATTAACTCTGCCTCTCTATATGTTCACACTCCAGTGTGTTTTTCAGTTATAGGACTACTGCCTCATTCAATTGGCAATGGTTTGCAGTGATGACGGAAGAGTTGTCACTTATTTGTAAACATGTAGGTAAGAATTTCACACATTACAATTTTCTGCCTATCCAAAGTTAAACGCTTATTTTAAATAATTTCTTAACAATTAACAGTGAGGCTAAAAATAACGGAGTGCACTGCTGGCAGACGTGGTACTGCAGTGCTGCACAGCAGCAGCTTCTTGCCTTTGCAAGTTAGCGAAGACGGTTAGCAGCCATATTGTACCGTCTGCAGCTGTCTCCTGGTTCCTCCTGGCCGGCCTCAGTGAGGTCGGACGAGGGTGCCTGGGCAGACATGGGTGCTCCTGGCTGGCCTCGGTGAGGTCGGTTAGGGGCGCCTGGACATAAATAGGAGTGACTCCAGGTCATTCCCTTCTTTAAGTTTCATCTAATGGAGATTCAGTCCTGCCTGGAATATCAGACAAGCCTACCACAGAACCTGAGAGGCAAACGGCCACTCCAGGTCAGAGCCCCCGACATCTTGCTTCTATGATGAGCTGCATGCCACGCTAAGGGGTGCCACTACAACTACCCCACCCCTGTGCATCCCTCCTCCCCAACCCCTCCTGGGCTACCTTGGCAGTTATCCCCACATTTATGTGATGAAGTAATAAAGAATTCATTAACTTGAAACAATGACTTTATTGGCTCTGCAAGCGGAGACCAAAAGGGGGGAGGGAAGGGCAGTTGGCTTACAGGGAAGTAGAGTGAACCACCATTATGCACTTGCTCAGCCTATAGTTGAACTGCTTCTGGCTACTGTCCAGGCTTCATGAGCCATGGGAGCAAGAGGTAGGCTGGGGTAGGTGCGACCGCAAGGTGCTGCTGACTGGGAGAGCAGCCTGAGGCAGAAGCCTCCAGCTCACATGATATTCCAGGCAGGACTGAATCTCCATGAGATGAAACTTAAAGAAGAGAAAGACCTGGAGTCATTCCCATTTTTGTCCATGCACACCCGACCAACCTCACCGAAGCCGATCAGGAGCACCCATAGCTGCCCAGGTGCTCCTGACCAAGCTGAGGTTGGCCAGGAGCACCCATGGGACAACAACAACAGCTAGCAGTCGTATTGTACTGTCTGCCATCCGCAGGGCAAGGGGATGCTGCTGTGTCGCATTGCAGTACCATGTCTGCCAGCAGCACCCAGGAGACATATGGGGATGGTGAGCTGAGCGGGCTCCATGCTTGTTGTGGTATGGCACCTGCACAGGTAACCCAGGAAAAAAGGAGAGAAATGATTTTTTGCCATTGCTTTCATGGAGGGATGGCGGGGGGGCTGACGACATGTACCCAGAACCACCCGTAGCAATGTTTTTGCCCCATCAGGCATTGGGAGTGCAACCCAGAATTCCAATGAGCGGTGGAGACTGCGAGAACAGTACAGTGAGCCAACCATGTAAGCCATGTGTCAGTCGCCCCTCCCTCAGTGAGAGCAATGGCTGAGAATCGTTTCATGCCTTTTTTCTGTGCAGACACTATACCACAGCAAGCATGGAGCCTGCTCAGCTCACCACAGCAGTTATGAGCACTGTAAACACCACGCGCATTATCCTGCAGTATACTCAGCACCAGAACCTGCAAAAGCAGGCAAGGAGGCGACAGCATCATGGTTATGAGAGTGATGAGGACATGGAAACAGACTTCTCTCAAAGCATGTGGCCTGGCAATTTGGACATCATGGTGGCAATGGGGCAGGTTCATGCTGTGGAATGCCGATTCTGGGCCCAGGAAACTAGCACAGACTGGTGGGACCACATAGTGTTGCAGATCTGGGATGATTCCCAGTGACTGCGAAACTTTCGCATGTGTAAGGGCACTTTCATGGAACTTTGTGATGTGCTTTCCCCTGCCCTGATATATAAGAATACCAAGATGAGAGCAGCCTTCACAGTTCACAAGCAAGTGAAGCTTGCAATGCCAGACAGCTATCGGTCAGTCAGGCATCAGTTTGGAGTGGGCAAATCTACTGTGGGGGCTGCTGTGATCCAAGTAGCCAACACAATCACTGAGCTGCTGCTATCAAGGGTAATGACTCTGGGAAATGTGCAGGTTATAGTGGATGGCTTTGCTGCAATGGGATTCCCTAACTGTGGTGGGGCAATAGACGGAACACATATCCCTATCTTGGTACTGGAGCACCAAGGCAGCCAGTACATAAACCAAAAAGGATACTTTGCAATGGTGCTGCAAGCACTGGTGGATCACAAGGGATGTTTCACCAATATCAGCGTGGGATGGCCTGGAAAGGTACATAATGCTCGCACTTCAGGAACTCTGGTCTGTTTGAACAGCTGGAGAAAGGGACTTCTTTCCATACCAGAAAATAACCATTGGGGATGTTGAAATGCCTACAGTTATCCTTGGGGACCCAGCCTACTCCTTAATGCCATGGCTCATGAAGTCATACACAGGCACCCTGGACAGTAGTCAGGAGCTGTTCAACTATAGACTGAGCAAGTGCAGAATGGTGGTAGAATGTGCCTTTGGATGTTTAAAAACGCACTGGAGCAGTTTAATGACTAAGTTAGACCTCAGAGAAACCAATATTCCCATCATTATTGCTTGCAGCGTGTTCCACAATATCGGTGAGAGTAAAGGGGAGACGTTTATGGCAGGGTGGGAAGTTGAGGCAAATTTCTGGCCACTGATTATGCACAGCCAGACACCTGGGTGATTAGAAGAGTGCAGCAGGGTACGCTGCACATCAGAGAAGCTTTGAAAACCAGTTTCATGACTGGCCATGCTACAGTTTGAAAGTTCTGTTTGTTTGTCCTTGATGAAAACCCGCCCCCTTGGTTCACTCTACTTCCCTGTAAGCCAAATGCCCTCCCCTCCTCCCCCTTTGATCATCATTTGCAGACACAATAAAGTCATTGCTGTTTCAAATTCATGCATTCTTTATTAATTTGTCACACAAATGGGGGGATAACTGCCAAGGTAGCCCAGGAGGGCTGCGGGAGAAGGGAAGCACCGGGTGGGGTGACGGAGGAGGGGAGAAGGGAGAGGAAAAAAATGGGAGAGTAGTATTTAAAAAGACACATTTTAGAGAACAATGGATAGACTCTTGCATGGTGAACCAAGCTGTTAACATTACGTAGCATGTGTGCTTTCTTTACAAGGTTGCATTTTGCCTCTTATATTGAGGACTACTAGTTTGGTGTGAGAGATCACACATGCAAGGCCGGCGGGCAACAGAATTCGGCTTGCAGGCAGACATGGTAAGCCATAGTCTTTTGGCTTCTTTAACCTTCATAACATGTGGGAATGGTTTCAAACAGCAGTGCCCTCATGTCCCATACCAAGCACTCATTGGGTTGGCCATTTAAAAGGAGGGGCTGCAGTTTTTGGGTTAACGTGCAGCACAAACCCAACTAACGCCACACACACACAGCCTATGCTCTGGGATGATCGCTTCAACCCTCCCCCCACAGCGTTGTTAACAGCGGGGATGATTTCTTTTCAGCCACAGGCACACAGCCCCGCAGGAATAGTCATCTCTGAATGTCCCCTTAATAAAATTCCCCTGTTTCAACCAGGTGACCATGAATGATATCACTCTACTGAGGATAACACAGAGAGATAAAGAACGGATGTTGCTTGAATGCCAGCAAACACCGGGAGTATATGCTGCCATGCTTTGTTATGCAATGATTCCAGACTACGTGCTACTGGCCTGGCAAGGTAAAGTGTGCTACCATAGAGGATGGAATAAGACTACCCTCCCCAGAAACCTTTTGCAAAGGCTTTGGGAGTATATCCAGGAGAGCTGGATGTCCCTGGAGGATTTAAACTCCATCCCCATACACGTTAACAGACTTTTCCAGTAGCTGTACTGACCGTGAGTGCATCCCAAGTCTTCAGGGCAAATTAATCATGAAACATGCTTGTTTTTAAACCATATAGAATATTTACAAAGGTACACTCACCAGAGATCCCTTCTCTACCTTCTAGGTCCAGGAGCCCACCTTCAGTGGGCTGGGAGGGTACTAGATCCAGATCGAAAAAAAGTTCTTGGCTGTCAGGGAAAACGGTTTCTCTGCTTGCTTGCTGTGCACTATCATCTTCCTCGTCCCCAAAATCAGCATCCCTGTTGTGTGAGACTCCATTGATGGAGTCCATTCACAGGGCTGGGGTAGTTGTAGGGGCACCCTCTAGAATGGCATGCAGCTCATCATAGAAGTGGCATGTTTGGGGCTCTGACACAGAGCAGCCGTTTGCCTCTCTGGTTCTTTGGTATTCTTTGGATTTTTTCAAATGTTTTGGCATTTCATCTTTTAGAATGGAGTTCTGATAGCACAGGTTCATCTCCCCATACAGTGATCAGATCCAGCACCTCCCGTTCAGTCCATGCTGGAGCTCTTTTGTGATTCTGGGACTTCATGGTCACCTGTGCTGATCAGCTCACCACGGTGGCCAAACAGGAAATGAAATTCAAAAGTTCGCAGAGCTTTTCCTTACTACTTGGCTAGTGCATCTGAGTTGAGAGTGCTGTCCAGAGTAGTTACAATGGAGCACTCTGGGATAGCTACCGGAGGTCAATACCATCAAATTGCGTCCACACTATCCCAAATTCGACCCAGCAGGGTCCATTTCAGCACGACTCCCATCGTCGGGGAGGAGTACAGAAATAGATTTTAAGAGCCCTTTAAGTTGACAAAAATGGCTTTGTCGTGTGGACGGGTGCAAGGTTAAATCGATCTAATGCTACTAAATTCAACCTAAACTCATAGCGTGGACCAGGGTTTAGTCGCTTTTTTTCCAAGCCAAAAGGTTCCAGTCTTTTAATTTCTTCTCCTATGGAACCTGTTCCATACTGATAATCATTTTTGTTGCCCTTCTCTGTGCCTTTTCCAGTACTAATATATCTTTTTTGAGATGGGTGACCAGAACTCCTCAGAGTATTTAAGGTGTGGGGGGTACCATGGATTTATACAGTGGCATTATGATAGTTCTGTCTTATCATCTATCCCTTTGCTAATGATTTCCAACATTCTGTTTGCTTTTTTGGCTGCCATTGCACATTGAGTGAATGTTTTCAAAGAACGAACCACAATGACTCCAAGATCTCTTTAAGTGTTATCAGCTATTTTATCATTGTGTATGTATAGTTGGGATTATGTTTTCCAATACACATTAGTTTGCATTTAGCAACATTGAATTTCATCTGCCATTTTATTGCCCAGTCACCCAATTTTGTGAGATCCCCTTTGTAACTCTTAGTCTGCTTTGGACTTAACTATCTTGAGTAACTTTTGTATGGTCTGCAAATTATGCCACCTCACTGTTTACTCCCTTTTCCAGATCAATTGTTTGCAAATCAGGTATAATTTCACTGAAGTTAAAGAATAAACTGCTGTAAGTAAAGCAAGAATAGAGCCCCTGGCTGGTGCCCACTACCTCACTTCGGCTTTGTCCCCAGCTTTACCTAGGCTGCAGTGCTTTCCAAACAGTTTATGCTTGAAGCCAAGCTATTTAGGGCTTTTGTGTTTTATTACGAAAGACAGATTGGGAACATTTTCCTCATTACTTGGAACCAGCAATTGCTACAGTACATTCTTCACCCCTTATTGCAACGCTTGATTCATTACACTGTGTATTACTTTGCAACGCTAACAATGTGCCTTTAAAACTATGCACTTTCTGGGGCCTGTTATAGTTGCCGCCTCAAGTCTTTTTTTTTTTCCTGTAAATCAAACATCTTGACAGCTCCAGCACTATGTTATTACCTGCTCAAGGCTACATCAGCACAGTAGTGCTGTAATGTTTCTCAAGGAGACTTTTGCCAGACCACCCGGTCATGGTGTTATTCTAAAAGCCAAATGCAGTCCTGACAGGTACATTTACTTACAGTGTTCATGTATTTAGTTTGCCAGAATAAAATGATTTTCCTGTTGAGGTTGAGTTTTGAAGCAAGTTTAGATTTTTATTTAAGAGGCTGGAAGAATCCCTTGGAGGAGCACTTGGTGTTCAGCCGCTGCACTGCTATTGCACTGACGAGCTTTCCTGCTCCTAGCAGGAGAGATCTATCACTCCAGGACAAGTGACCAACTGGATTTACCAGACAGAGAGAATACTGCAGCACAGGGACAGGTCAAGATTCAGCAAGCAACTTTCCAAACCCCTCCTCTTTCTCAAATTCCTTTGCCAGACTGCCTGTGGACAGAGTTCGGCTGGAAATAGTAGATGTGTCTAAAAGTGCACTGTGCCTATGGTGAGGAGGGAGGACAGGCGTTAGGGAACTTTTTTATGCTGGGGATTCCAGAGGGCAGTTCCGTTACCACTGCAGGTTAGAGAAGTGTCAGGGGCTGCTTTCACTTGTGCCTGGCTACCCCTGGCATCTTATGTGTTTTTGCAGCAGCCAGGAATAGTCTAAGCATAGACCCCTCCGGCTTCTGCTGGGATAGCATGGCAACAGTTCCACTGACTCTATACCTGGCAAGTACTCCCTCTGAATCAAGGGAATTCATCAGGTAGCCCTTACAGCTCTTTACATCAGGGTAGCCAGGGTGCAATGACAATTCAAGCCCACGGGGCACAATTTCCTCATTCTTATTGACACAGCTGACAGCCGGTAGCTATACTATTGCTGCTGATAGTGTGAAAATAGTATTCATGGAACAGGATCAGGCAAATGGCATTTAAGTGGATGTAAGGTTCTCCGAGTTGTGTTCCTCCTGGTCTTACTACTTTTTGTAGATTATTCAGTCTTCAGTCACATACCACATGATGCATGAGGGACCATTTCTTCTGTGACTTAGCAACTGCCACATTGAGCTATTGTTACCACTGTTATTTCCTCTCCTAAGTACAAGGGAAAACTTTGGTATCATTGCAATATTCTGTGGAAATTATTGACAAATGCTGACTTCTTAATGGCAATGACTGTGACTAACTGCACCTGAAATCCATGTCTAGGTGTTATACTAATTTTGCCTGTTGGTTGGTTCTGCAACACTATATTTATAGTCTGAGTAATCTGTGTGTTTTGAGGAGAGCTGCTTCATAAATAACCACTGGACCAGATGTTGACATCAGTTCTGCTGCTGCTACCTAGTTCCCAGAGCTAAGAGATCAGATCAAAACAGAGCCTTACTTACTGGCAGGCTACTTGAGTAACAAAAAAATTAACATCTTTGGACATCTCCAGGAGCAATGGAAACTAATAATTCTTCTGGATGGGATGGATTTCCTGTTGACCTTAATAACAAAAGTTAGAGACCACAGTCTGGGTACTTGCTGCTTTGAGATAACCAGCCAGTAAAACAGCTTTGATAATTTTCACTGGAGAAAATTCATACTTGACAGCAGACATTTATTCTCTAACTTCTAATTATTGTTTTTCTTATTGCAAATATCTATAGAGCACCCATCACCATGGTATTTGGGCTTGGGGAATATTAACTAAAGATAAAAATAAAGAAAAACGCTTGCTCTCAGAAAGTACCCATTTTTGATGATGCCTTCAAAGCGGTGCCTTAAATACATTTAACATTAGATGTGAAATCAGCCAAGCTCAAGGCTTTAGGTTGGAATTTTCAAAGGAGCCTAAAAGAACTAGGTGCCCAGCTCCCTTCAGAACCTTTGAAAATCCCACACCGATGACTGCTGTAGCTCTGCTGCCCTAGCCCTCGCTGTAGATGAGGCTAAGTTTTGGAAGAATGTTTCTGTCAACTTAGCTACCATCACTCAAGGAGGCAGAGTTCCTACAGCAACAGAAAACCCTCATCCATTGTTGTAGTCCACATCTACACCACAAGGTTACAGCATCAGAGCAATTGCGTCAGAGTTATGCAACTGTAGCACGTCTACTGTCAACATGGCCTTAGTCTGCAGCAGAACAGGGAAAAGCTGGGACTTGTAACTGGGCAAGGGGAGAGAAGAAAACCCCACAGAACAGAATCAAGAAGAGCTAACAGGGAGGGATATTGAAGCCAACGTTAAGGGCAGAGAAGATGGCTGTGAAAGAGAATCTCACCATGAGATTCCAGTGCATTCTATGTAAGGGCCTTTTCTTGTGGAGTTTGCGTGTTGTTTTTTTCATGTCACAGAAGCGGAATTAATCTTCTGCATTGAGAAAGAGAAAAAGTGCCTTCTGCTTGGGTGCTAAGTCATTCCTCCTGATGCACAAACCTACAAATGTACTTGGAGATTATTCCCAGAATTCTACAGTATTTCATAAACTACCTGAGAGACATTACCACATGTCGTGTGAGTCTAGTGCAGTGTGTTACTGCAGTTATTTAGAAGGAAGCTGTTCACACAATTTTTTTTTGGAGGGGGGGAGTGGCCCCTAGTTATAGACACCAGCATCATCAGGAATAAATGTGAGGGTTGGACAAGACAGAGGATTAAATCTGAGAAAAATATGGAAGATTATCTCCCATTCACTACCTAGGATTAACTGCAATGAGAAGTGTATATAGAGACGGCTAAATTGCGACTTTTGGCTCAGCATCAAGCAAGCAGTGGTGTGTAAACTACAATGCTGTGGGAGGCATTCTGATTCCTCCTTACTTCCTGCTTGCCCTGCTGTGTAGCAATTTGTTCCTGGTTTATACCAACAAAAGTTCTAGCAGCCCCAGCTGCACTGGCCAGTGAGATGGAGAGAGCTGCATGCTGGCATGCACCTATTCACGGTGACTCACACATGACATCAACACAAGTACTCCTGGTGAGTATGCACGTACCTGAGTGATATGCACCCTTCAACAGCTGTATGCTGATGTAACTTGTGACAACCAAAGTTTGTAGTATAGACACGGCCTAAGAATTAACACTCAACCTGCAGAATATTATAAGCAGCAAAGAATCCTGTGGCACCTTATAGACTAACAGACGTTTTGGAGCATGAGCTTTCGTGGGTGAATACCCACTTCCTCAGATGCAAGAAGGTCTGTTAGTCTATAAGGTGCTACAGGATTCTTTGCTGCTTTTACAGATCCAGACTAACACGGCTACCCTCTGATACTTGACAGAATATTATATTAGCTGCAGTGATTGCATTAGCAGCAGAGAGTGACTGCGTAGGCAGATGATGACAATTTGTGCTCACTCTAACTGTAGCCTGTGCCCCCTGATGGGCCAGGCAACTTGAGTTAGAAGTGCCACTACATTGGAATTAAGGGATTTTGAGTGAGGATAGGATTCAAGTTAACTCTCTGAAGTCAAAGGGTATACACTAGAAATGCTACAGCTGTACTTTTGTAGCATGTCCAATGTAAACACGTACTACAGTGACAGAAGGGGTTCTTCCATCACTGTGGTAAATCCACTTATTCAAATGGCAGTAGCTAGGTCAATGGAAGAATCCTTGCATTGACCTATCAGTGTCTACACTAGGGCTTAGGTCAACTTAACCATGTCACATAGGTTGTGAAATTGTTCACAGCCCTGAGTGATGTTGTTAGGTTGAATTAACTTATAAGTGTAAACTTGGGCCATGTCTATACTACAGACGCTATAGTGGTATAGCTACAGAACCATACTTGTGCCAGCATAACCCCAGAGTGTAGACACACCTAGAGCAGGGGTTCTCAAACTGGGGGTCATGAGGTTATTACATGGAGAGTCACAAGCTGTCAGCCTCCACCCCAAATCCCGCTTCACCTCCAGCATTTATAATAGTGTTAAATATAAAATAAGTGTTTTTAATTTATAAAGGGGTCACACTCAGAGGCTTGCTGTGTGAAAGGGGTCACCAGTACAAAAGTTTGAGAACCACTGGCCTAGAGGGAGAAAAGGGTTTTTCCATCACTGTAGAAACAGACCTCCCTGAGCGATGGCAACTGTGTCTACATGAGGGATTACATTGACATAGTTACAGTGCTCAGGGGTATGAAAAATTCTGCCAGCGTAAATGTAGCCGATACCTTACTCCCTTGCCAAGGGACATTGTTAGAGTCACAATGTAGTCCTCAGTGTCAGATCCTGTCTTGAATTTGGAGTAAAGGGTGTGTGGGAAGGGCAGTTCTCATTGGGATCTACATAGATAGGGACAAGCAGAAAGAAAACCTGTTGGAAGGCTGGCAAGTGTAAGCTCTTTAAAACTGTGTGTGTTTCTTCTGATACAGCCCTCAGTTTACTGTGTAATGGGAAGACAATCAACACAACGTGCTGTGAGGCAGCTGAAAATGAACTGAAGCCTCACGGGGAAGATTTTAAAAACACACTGTACTGGGAGAATGGATGACTCAAAGAAACGTAAATTAGATTCCAACCTACTTCTAGACCAGTTGAATAGTCCAAAGAAAAACTGCCTTATTTTAAAAGATTAGAAGCATTTCTGATTACTGAACCAGACTCAACTCGCTCACTATCAGGGCCGTCCCTAGGAGGGTGCGGGGCCCGGGGCAGAAGTAACAGATTTGTTTCTTCTGGGACTGACCGCATGGGCCAATTGCAGAGGCCCATGGGGCCCCCCAGAGCGCGCGGCCTGGAGTGGTCACCCCGATTCTCCCTACAGAGACAGCTCTGCTTACTGTCACTCCTCTGGCATCACAAATGACATCTCTTTTCCAGCAGTAGGGTTAGAAATGCCAATTGCAATTTAAAAAAAACACTGCATAAACAAATGGGTTTCACAGTTAATTCGTTTTGACAAGGGCTTCTTACCCTATGACCCTTCCTATAACTGGTGGGGAAAAACAACCTACGGTTTTCCTTAAAGTCCAAAGACTTCTGCCAGCCTATTCAGTGAAGCCCTCTCCAAGTTTCCGTCTCCTGAGCAATCTGCTATGCCCATAAAAACAGCGCTTTGGGACAGATCTTCAGCTGGTATGCCCTGGAATTGCACCACCGAAGTCAGTTGAGCTATGCCACTTTACAGCAGCAGAGGATCTGGCCTTGCACGTTTACTTTTAATCATCTAAGCATTCCTCCCCCCCTTTCAAAATCCATGCAATGAGTTTGTCATGCCCATCTGTAGTAACCTCCAATCAAAATCATTGACTGTCCTTGTCAACAGACTCTGATCAATCCCAAAACTCCACTCTGCAAGAGTATTGCATTTGCTAGTGAAACTCAGTGGTGCCTTCCAGAGGCTCATCTCTACTAAGGCAAGGTTGCCCAAACTGCCGAAGCAAAAAAAAAAAAAAGCCGCTCGGACTGTGCCGCCCCAAGAATGGACGGAATGCTGCCCCTTAGCATGTGCCACTCCAGGCACATGCTTCCTCTGCTGGTGCCTGGAGCCAGCCCTGTACTAAGGGAAACTAAATGAGCTGGGGCTGAAGGACTAACAACTCTTTTCCATCTTGAGTCCAGGTTGTCCCAGGCTAAAATTAGCCCTTTGATTTAGATGAAGTGATCTCACTTTCTGTCATGTTATAATTGGTGAAAAATATATAAATAGAGGGGAATTTTGCCTAGCTGTAAATAAAAGTTCAGTTGTGTAGCAGCACACATGAATCTTCTTTAGGCCTTCCCAAATCTAATAACCACCATGTAATAGAACTGGCAAGATGCATTGTGCAAACAAGCATCTTGTTTGAACTTTTTCTCCTCCACTCCCTTTGCCTCCACTCCCTTTATCCTCCCCCAATGTCACATCAGATTGCATCCAAACAACAGTAGATATTCAGTGTCTAGGGGCAAAGGTGGTGCCTTTTTATGCTCTCTGTACAGCTCCATGCACGTCTGTGGTACTATGCAAGTGGTAACTAACTATGATAATAATTCATGATAAAGTTCCCCACAAGCTGAATCAAACAGCAGGGAATCTTTTGTTGAATAGCCACAGTTCCTTTTCCTAAATAAAGCCCCAATCCTGCACACTGCTTTGTACAGACAGACACATGCACATGAGCAGATCCCTAGTGAAGTCCATGGGAAATCTGTGCATGCACAAGGGGCTTCTCATGTTGATCATTTTGCAGGATCAGAGCCTTAATAACCATTAGCAACTTATATAGTAAGAAAAAAACATCAGTGATCTTCTTAGCAGTGTAGATTGAAAAACAGTAATTTCTGGATAAGCTCGGAGCATTTCCCACTACAGAGCTACCATCAAGCCTTTATTTATGACTGTCTTAAAAAAATATTGCATTTCAAGCTGTCAGCTTTTTTTTTTAAGCTATCTCAGTTTTGTTACCAAAAAAAAAAAATCTAGGCAGGAGTGCTGAATATTAAAAAAGTAGTGCCAATAAAAATTAGCCAGAAGACCAAAATTCCTCAAAGAATCCACAGTAAAAATAGTTGGACATGAATATGACATTTTGGAGCATAGGCAAGGGAAATTAATACTTTCACTGTAAATTATTTTTTCAGACAGAACAAAACATCAATGAATTATAAAAAAATAAAATCACTGATCCCTGCCTGGCCTGGGATGAGTTTAAAAGGAACCACAAAACTAGAACAGCTTCAGACTCTGCTCTCCACAGCAGGAGTTTTGTCATTTACTTCAATGTGCTAGGATTTCACCCACAAGTTTTACAGCAATGATGTTGTGTCTTAAAAAACCCCAGCATTGACGCTTATTTTAAACAAGCAGCAAAGTCTGCATACCGATCTACCCTTTCCAAAGTTCAGGGATGTTCAGATCCAGTGGTTTGGTCTAGGCCTATTTTGATTTTTAATAGACTAGTGCTTACAGCACAGGAAGGGGAGATGTAGAACATGGAGAACTAAAGTATACCATCGTATAGTTTGTCCTGCAAGGTAGATAATTGGTGTGCCACTGGTGAGTATTAGTAGTTGCTGGGATCAGAGGTGGAGAGAGTAAGGGGTCCAGTTTATTTTTTGTTTTTATTCTTTTCTGTTCCATTTTAAGGCACCTTTGCACTGCATCTTGAGGTGGCATAAACCACTACTAATCTGGTAGCGTTTTTACACCCACTTTGCACTAACCTTGCACTGATATAAATGACTACACACAGGGCCTGCCTTTACACTGGTGAACATTACTAACTTCCATGGAGTTGCTCTTGATTTATTGGTGTGAGAACAGAATCAGGCCCAAAGTGCAGATCCGTGGGAAGTGTCTTAATTGCCTTTCTTGTTTCCATTTAGTATAATTAGTTTATCATCCAGACACATTTTTTTTCTCCCAGAGCTATTGAGGGCTTGGCTGACTGAAGGATACATTTTGAAGCCATGGTTCTAGAGACAAGAGAAGTCAAAAAATTAAAAAACAGGATAACAAATGACATCACTGGAACAAGAACAATTTGGGATCTTGTTAAACCTAGGCCCTTAGTCAGCAATTTCATGCTGGGGCAATATTATTATAACCTGTTTGACTCCTTGATATAGTATTCAGTCTATTTTTTTTTAGGTGCCTACTCTCAAAAGAGTAACATGGAGTGAGTTTATGTATCTGGAGGCTGCTAATAGCCATTGCAAACCCGCCTGCTTCCTTTTTGGGAAATCAAGACATGACTGTCTGGAGGTTGACTTTAGCCAGCAAGGAAGGTGCTTCAATTCCTTTGCAATGTGAAAAGAAGGAACTGAATCACACTTAGGTGATGGCATACAACAATGGTTGCAACTGAGAATCCTCATGGATATAAAGGAATAGCCGTTATGCTGTACATGTAAGACACAGCTAAAAGATTAAAGGACAATTCTGCAAGCTATTCATTATTTCTAGTGCCTGTAGAAGGGATCAGGTTGACATTCCTTATATGTGAAAGAACATGAATCGTAAAGGCAGAAGGTGTTCAAGTTTCCCAGCTATGTACCTCAACCTTGAATTGAGAAACCACTTCCAAGGATGAGAGGATAGTTTCATGGCCATTCAATCCACAGCCTCTCTGCTGGGACTGCCAACAAGGGGACAGATATTTGTGATGTGGACCCATCCAGTAGGAACTAGATTGAGATCAGCATCACCACAGAGTTCTCACTTACAAGCTATGACAGTGCTATACGGCCCTAGCGTTTGTGCCAAGTTCCAATTAGCTGGGGGCACATTCAGTTTAGACATCAGGGCAAACTTTGACAAGAGAAAAAAAGGCATATTACAAGAAATATTTTAAAATACAATGGACCCAACTTAAATGGCCCCATAGGTGCATGTCTGTGCCAAGGCTCTGCTCCTGCATTGAAATCAATGGAACCTGAGGGGGCCACCTAAATAGAATTGATTACAGGAGCAGGGCCTAAGTAAGGAAGCCATTTCTGGTCTACTGGTTACATGCTATATATTGCTTGTGCTTGCCATGGTTTAGGGGGTCTTTTAAGATGCACTGCGTCATGCTGTCATCTCAATGTGTAAACTACTATGCCACAAACCATAGGGGGAACAACCCCCATCCAAAGTACACCAATCCAAAACACATGGGAAATGTTCACATAGCAATCAGCTCGAGGAGTACAGAATATGAATAGGAATATGCCCCTAGGAGTCATGAGCTCACTATACCCCACATATCCACATGGTCTGTCTACATTTCTTGTCTGCCTGCAGACTCAAACATGTATCCTGTTTAACCATCGAGAAGAATTACCAGCCAGCTTCAATTCATTTCTGTCATCCTTTTTCCCTATTAAGATACACAGCAGAGACCAGGTTTAAAGAGTGTATCTTGTGTTACTGTTGGCCCCTCCTCTTTAGCCATGACCACATCTCCTAATATCTCTTCCATTGGTTTAGCGTTACTTGTAATCCAGCAGCAGATTTGGCATATATTAATAAAACCTAACTCTTATGTAGCACATTTCATCAGTAGATCTCGAAGCACTTTACAAAGGGGTCAGTCTCATTATCCCTCCTTTTACAGATAGGAAAACACTGGCACAGAGAGGGGAAGCGACTTGCCCAAGATCACCCAGCACCAGACCTGGGACTAAAACACAGGTTTTAGGAGTCCCAGACTAGCATACTATCTTCTCCGTCATGTTGCCTCCGGAGTTCTAGCACAACTTGCATCAGCACCCTTCCATCTGTTCTGTGCTACTCATGGGAACATTCGTGCACACAAAATAGAAATGGAAAAAATACACGAGTCTTCCCTACCCTATAGTCTCATGTGCTATTGAAATAGCTTATATTTTTCACTAACAACAAAGGCTAGAGTTTAGATTACATTTTCAGTCTGTGATTAGACTGATGGAACGCATCCCGTGACCCCCTATTCTTCTGAGTCATTCAGAGGCTGGTGTAAGTGAGCAGCAGTGGGAGAACTATGATTGGTCTAGATTAAAATTCTAGAGGGATGAGTGGGCTGCAAAATTGAGAACCAAATTTTGAAACCCCCAAAGTTCGAGTATGTACAGATCTGGTCTTTGGGTCACCCATTATAGAAATAGAAGCTAGCTACAAATTTGAGGATTTGGCATTGAATATTTAAACACCCCCAGAGCAAAAGACATTCAGCTCTAGGGTTCCACTTTACTGAATTACATTAAGCTAAAATAAGTGACATCAGAAATATACACAGTAACTATAATAGATGGTGAGATGGGAGTACATTTTTTACCAAATTCTTTCAGGTCATTATATGGGTATAATTTATTTTCTTCCATTCATTCTGAAGCCAGAATGGTGTGGGGAAATAAGACTTGGAGCTCAAGTTAAAAATAATGTGCATTTCACTTTAATCGCTGATAGGCTAAATCCCAACCAAAATAAAAAATATCTTCACACCAGTTCCAAATCAATGTTCACGCATCCATAATAAAACACAACATAATCCCCTGATTTATGCCAGAAATGAGGTCTTCATTCCATTTAAAGGAAACATCTTGTTTTCCTTCATTATATCCTGCTGCATATGTGTGCATGAATATTATTTTCCAAAGCTTAGAAGCATCATGATGTCACAATACTTGGAAAGGCAATAGAATTAAGACAACTAGAAAATAAACTGCTATGTCTTGACCAATATGACTCAGTTCATTCCAATGAACTATTGGTAAAAACATCCACTGCAAAATAAAAGGTAAATAGTCCAACAGTTATGTCTCTGCTTTGTATACGACAAGACAACCTGCTTTTCTGCTCCCAGTGCAGGAAGAGGCCTTGCATTATAGGGCCAGTTCCTCAGCTGGTATAAATCAGTGTAGCTCCATTGACTTCAGTGACTTGGAACAATGACCTCCATTGAGCCATGTAGATTTACACCAAGTGAAGATTTAGCCCCATACTAGTTCTGGTGGGACTCTGAGAGATGGTCCTAAGCTACAGAGACATTCATATCTAAGTCCCTTGTCCAAAGCTACTTCAATGGCATAGATAGCAAAGACTGATTGTCTTTGTCAACCAACACACCTGCCGCCACCACAGCTGGCACCCTGAGGTGCCAAAGTCTGAAGGAGCTCAGATACTGAACCCCTCCTAGCAGCAGTCTCTCCAAAGTAAAGGGAGGAGGCTTGCTCAGTAATTTGTTATCCATGAAGACCCTGAGCTATGGGTAAACAGGATTTCAGTTTCCAACATTGCCAGTCCAACAGCTTCCAGGTGCACTAGATTTGCCTAAAAAAATTAAAATGAACTAATAATGGTAGAGTTGACCTGAGGACAGTGAGTCACAGAAGTCCAAGAATCTGTACTGCCTTTTGTCTTTCGGAAAGTAAGGAATTTACTTTAAAACAAAAGATTCTCATTAAGATTCAACTGGAAGTTTCACTGAATCAAGTGTACTTGAAGTCACCACAATTAATTGCATGTTTCCTTTAAAAAACCCAATGCTTTTAATTGACTTGTCCTATATCTAACTGTGAAGCTGCATCTGTTCCTGGCTAATCAAACTGCAATGGGAACATTCTGTACACTAGCAGCTGAGGGCAAGGATTTTTGCCAAACAGGTGGGTTTCTTCTCCCATCATGATGTGCTGCCCTTGCTGATCAGTACATGTAACTGCCTGCAAAGGAAAGACAGGAATAACTACAGTCTGCTACACCTTCCATTGTGAGATGACAGGGAACCACACCTGCCTAGCCAGAAGTCTTTACCCTTGGACTAAGGCCTCATGGGGATTCCTTCAGCCTGTCTCCAAACTCTCAGGGCTTTTGGCACTGCAGCTATGAAAATGATGCTGAATAGAAGAAAGGCTTAATAGAGAGAACGATGGCATCCGAGTACATCTGCGCTTCAAATAAGACAGTTCATGAAACTCTCCATTGCCCTTCCTTCTTAAGGCTAGGCTGGGTGGGTGTATTTAGGGCCAGATACAAAGCTGTGATGCAGCTAGCTTCTGGTGCCCTGTTGGTGTAGAGACTCCAAAAGCCAGCTCTCAGAGAATGATCCCAGCGCTGGAGGATCCTCTTGGCATATAAAGCTGGGGTAGCAGTGTCTACCGCGTTTCACCTCTCTGCAGCCAATGTAGAGAGATAGTCTGGGTGTTCCTGCACCCCAGTGATTATTGGCTGCCATAGCCACATACTGGGACTATTGGCAACTGGTGCAAATTAGAGTTGCTCTCAGGCTGCCTGCTTGGTCTTACCTCAGGGGACTGGCCGGCCCATAACCAGCCCAGGATCAAGAAAGCTTAAGGCCTTCTTTGCTGTCCCCTTCCTGATTTGTTCTGTGCACTCATTGGCCCCCTGACAATGATCTGGGCCATTATTGTCCAGATTTTTTAAAATGTTTTATCTTCTTCCCATATGAGAGAGAAACAGTGTGTGTTGGTGTGAGAAAGAGAGAGAAATAACAGCGGGCTTTTGGGCTAACCACAGAGAAATTTGCAGGGTACTTTTTCATTCCTCCCTGTAACAGGATACTGAAGAGAATTCAAAACAACTATTGTGGAAGAACTGTTACCATTAATGATCCCATGACTTTTTTCAGTGATATGCTGTTAGCATCAGTGCTGGACCAAATTCCAATCTAAGTTATAAGGAACTATTTGAAATACTGCTTTGGATATAGATTACTGTTCCTATACAATACCATTATGTTTTATTGCTCTGTACTGTAGGACTCAATCCAGTGTCTGCTGGAGTGAATGGAAGTGTTTCATTGACTCCAGTGGTCATAGGATCATAAGATTTGTTCATAAATGGCTGCTTTGTTCCACCACAGAGGCAGCTGTAATTTAGTGGTGGCAATTCCTGTATATATATGTTTTTGTGATACAGTTTGCAATTAACTTAAGCTACAATTAGCTGTTCATTCAGGTAAATCAAGTAGATAATGCCCGTTACCAAAAGTGGAATAATGTGTGGGTCTTGGTGCCAAATCAAGCTCTAATGTACATAATTTAAGGACTCCAGGAAGACAAGGTTGGTCTTGCTGTTAAGACAGTGGATTGGATCTCAGTGAGACCTGGATTTAATTCTGAGCTTTACCACTGGCTTTCTGTGTGACCCTGGAGAAATCCTTAACCTTTCTGTGTCTCATTTTCCCATCTATGAAATGGGGATAATAAGACCTCCATTCTCCCACACTCTTTGTCTACTTAGATTCTAAGCTCTTTGTGATGGGGCTATCTCTCACTATTCATAAATACAGAGCCCAGTACACTGGCACCCCGGTTCCAACTGGGATCTCTAGGTGCTACTGTAATTTAAATAACTGGAACAGAATGCGTGATCATAAAGAGTAATAAATGCACACACTGTTGTGTGCATGATGTAACAATATGCTTTGTTTTTACAGCATTGAACATGTGTTCAGTGTTCGTGAACACAAGGGAGTCAACAGGGCCACGTGTTAGTGGGTGAAGACATGCATAATATCATTTCAACAAACATTTCACACTTAGGGTGTGGAATATAGGGTGTAACTGAGCATTGGGTGTAACTTGAATGCTGGATCCAAGTTACATCTTCTATACTTCTTTATAGCCAGCCCTCTCACACCCAGCTCACACACATAACCATCCAAGTGTGGCTACACAGCCCTTGACATGCTCAAGAAAAACAGATCTTAAAATATTTCACTCATGCAATGTGAACAAGAACATTGGTAATACAAAAGGGAAGCATTGAAAGCTTTCTGAGAGTTTGGCTGTATGACCTTGTCCTGTGACAGTCTGCAGCAGTGTGGTTATGTGCTGGCATCCCGTGACTCTTAATGTACAGAGTTACACAGCTCTTTCAGAGGACTCTTTGCACTTTATTTGGCCTTGGCAATCATCAATCTAACAGTAACATCGCTTCCAAAAAAATAAAACCCTAACCACATACTGAATTTTGGCAGAAAAAAAATCCAAGACACTGCCTCATTTGGCCCTGTGCTGGTTAGCACTAATGTACAATTTATTACTCCAGCAAACCCTAAATATTAGCAGCTGCCTCCTCATCGCACTCCTCCATCTCTCAAAGGACCTCCACACATCAGCTGTGCCAGTGGTGGGGCTGGATTAGTGACTCCTCTGAGGGCTGTGCTAGGCCTTGTTCAGAACCCCTCCTATGGGCTGAGGTCCCCCTGGAAGCTCATGTTCCAGCTGACACATATCACAAACAGATTATGTCTGGCTCTTCCAGTGGCTGCTATTAGAGAGACACCAGCGACTCTACAGCTTCTCTGGAGGATACAGCAGTGAGTAGAGGGTGAGGCAGTGGTGGATAGAGAGAGCAGGAAAACCACAAAACACTTGCGCCTGCTAAAAATGATTTCCACTTGGTAATTTTAGTAGCTGTTGTGTCCCTCTTCCCACTCTGATGGATACATTTTAAGTAAGAGGTAAGTGAAAATTAGAATTGTGACAGGGTTTTTCCCTCAACCTCTATCTCCACACATTTCAATTTCTCAGTGACCTCTTCTCAAAGACACACATCCATCTTTCCCAGCCACATATTTTTAGTCCAAGTGGGTGAAAATAGCTGGATATTCAAACGCATGTGTCTCAAGTGTGGTTGAAAACAATGACACTTGAGCGTTAGAATGAGCTGAACAGCTGCTCTTGGCTTGTCCTTCTCCCCTCCCTCCCCCCACTTAACAGGAAATTTCAGTTTTAGGTGTTAAGACTGGATACAAATGAACAAATCTGGAGCTTTTTAAACATGGGAATGAATAAGTACAGGCCAAATAGACAGCATTATATCCTTATTGTGGTGCTTAATAATGGACTTGGTCTTCAAAATAAACAACACAGAACCATCTATGTCAACGCACTTGGATTTATTTTCTGCTGGTAACTAGTTCTAGCTTTAATAGCTATCTCCAGGTTTATTTCTTGTTGCTTCTTACCTGCTCTCTCTCAAATCCATAATACTTCACAGACGTGAGGAAGATTCCATGACATGTCTGTTACCTATGATGAGCTGCTATATGTAAATATAGATAGAGCCTGCATGGCAACTATATAGCGAGAAAGCCAAGATATAGTCCTCTATGTTACAAAGACTAACACACTTGCTTAACTTGGTTCACTGACATCAAGGCTCCCACACAGCTCAGGTTCCAGCTTCATCTACTTGATTTGCCAGGGAGCATGTCATGCCCAGCATGCTATAAAGCTCCCAGGGACCTCTAGTGGCTAAATGATATGCTACATGTAAACATTATTACCAGTCTCTTCTTGTTCAAGTCATTATATCCAAGGCAACTTCTCTCTTTTCATCTACCATTCTGAACAAAAGGGGGAGTGGGGGCTGGTGCTGAATCAGGAATCAGGGGATTCCTGTTCATTCCCCCGAGTGCTGGGCATCCTGCTTGGGACAGGTATCTCTTGGAAGTGGTGGTGGTCTCCCTCTCCAATGAGGACTGGATATCTGACAGGAAATTAACTTGCACATAATCCAACTCTTCCAAAACTGGTGTATGTTTTCAGCCAAGAAGCTGGATTAAGCAGAGCATATACAGCATGTAAAATAGTTTTCTACTAAGGACAGTAACTGAGCCTATTCTTCACCCATTAAACAAGGAGGAACTGGCTACAGGGGGCCAAAAGAGCACTGTTTTCAATGCCCTTTGGATGACAAGGTACTGAAATCCTAATGCATAGCTACACTTCAGCTTTACTACCTCTAGAACTGCACACCTCAACCCACTGGTGTGTTTTAGACTGCCTCCCTAATGAGTGTATATGTGCATAGAGACATACATTGTGTACACACACACACACAAATTGAAAAGCCAGAGATTTTTCTCCTAGTTATTTCTCGGACCTTTTCCCCCCAAAGTTTCTGTTTGATGTAAAGTATGTCAAATCTCAATAACCTATTCCCCTACTTCAGGGTGAGTGTGGACCACTGTCTCAGAGCTCAAGAACTGTCTCCTTAGTATTCTGCCTTAACAGAATTTGTTTGTCTATCCCTCTTCTGCTCTGTTCAATGTCACTTACACAGCTGTAGCACCAAGACTCCTCAGATTTTAGAGACAGCATGGAGAAACCTCTACAAGAGCCTGAATCTCAGACCAAAAGCCTGGCATTATGCAAGCATGGGGCTTAAAGGCACACACATTAACACAATCACAACAAATGCTACAGTTCAGATTGTGATGTGGTTTCTACTTCAACCCTCTCCCATACGCACTACTGTCATAAACAGATAGCTAAGGGTTAATGTCTCTTACACCTGGAAAGAAGTAACCTGAAACACCTGACCAGAGGACCAATCAGGAAACCAGACTTTTTCAAATCTGAGTGGAGGGAAGTTTGTGTCTGAGTTCTTTGTCTTCTGCCTGTCTCTCTCTCGGCTATGAGAGGATTTCTGTTTCTTGCTTTCTAATCTTCTGTTTCCCAGTTGTAAGTACAAAAGATCAGATAGTGATTTATATGTTTTTTTTGTATTTACATGTGTGTAGTTGCTGGAGTGCTTTGAATTGTATTCTTTTTGAATAAGGCTGTTTATTCATATTTCTTTTAAGCAATTGACCCTGTACTTGTCACCTTAATACAGACAGACCATTTTTATGTATTTTTTCTTTCTTCTTATAAAGCTTTCTTTTTAAGACCTGTTGGAGTTTTTCTTTAGTGGGGAACTCCAGGGAATTGAGTCTGTGCTCACCAGGGAATTGGTGGGAGGAAGAAGTCAGGGGGAAATCTGTGTGTGTTAGATTTACTAGCCTGACTTTGCATACCCTCTGGGTGAAGAGGGAAGTACTTCTGTTTTCAGGACTGGAAATAAAGAGGGTGGAATCCCTCTGTTTAGATTCACGGAGCTTGCTTCTGTGTATCTCTCCAGGAACACCTGGAGGGGGGAAGGGAAAAGGTTTATTTCCCTTTGTTGTGAGACTCAAGGGATTTGGGTCTTGGGGTCCCCAGGGAAGGTTTTTTGGGGGACCAGAGTGCCCCAAAACACTCTAATTTTTTGGGTGGTGGCAGCTTTACCAGGTCCAAGCTGGTAACTAAGCTTGGAAGTTTTCATGCTAACCCCCATATTTTGGATGCTAAGGTCCAAATCTGGGACTAGGTTATGACAACTACAAACTGCATCTATTTGTAAACCCCAACAAGGCTACACAGTGCAGCTAGGCTTGTGTAAGTAAAACAAAATGCACAGCACGTTGCTTGTGGAGAGGAAGAACTGCCTCTTGAATGGGTTATGCTGAGGGAGGGGGTGTACTTAATTTTGTTTACATTCAGTTTATCATCTTGGATTTGTTGCATTTGCAAAACAAACAGTTGTAAGCTGGGACTTTGACTGACTAAGAACATTGATAACAAGCAGTTTTGCTTTAGTACATTTGAGCTAAAACTGCTTGAGTTGTGTTTTTTTTTTTCCAAACAAACAATAATGTGGGGGCAGATTCATCCTTGGAGTAATGCCCCTGAAATCAGGTCCAAGACACAGAAAACATTTTGTTTCCAATACCAAGAACGGCCCAGGAGCTCTCCTGCTTCAGCCCAGATACATTAGCTACTACTATCTCTCTACAATCAGGCCCCACCCAGTCCTTCTCCACCCGGCCATATGATATGACCTCATCCTACCCCTTTCACCTACATTACCTGTGACAGAGAATGTTTCAATCCCCCCCATTTCCCTGTTCTTTACAATGTCCACAATAAACTTTCCAATCACACCTGATGCTGCTCCAAAGACTCCGCCCCACCCAAAGCTTAAAGATCACTCCCAGTTAGGCTCCCTTGGAACCTCCCCCAACCTGTCAAATTCCAGCATCTCATCATTAGCCTCTAAATCACATTCCTGCCAATAGATTCTCCTTCCTAGAGGCAGGGGTTTTTGTTGTTGTTTTTGCCAGAGTTGAGGTCAATCCACTTACTTTCTTGCTGCCACTCCCCACACTGCCTTCTGCTTTTTCCATTGTGCTGGGCCTTCTCCATCCACAAAGCATTGCAGTCATCCAGGCCTGCGTCTCTGCCATCTCCCACTGTTGGTGGCATCATGATGCAATATGAGGAGGAGACATCTTGTACAACAAGAGCATACTGAACACCACTAAGACATGAAGGTGGGAGTGCCCCTTCTCTAGGAGTTGGGTATGAGGTAAAGCCCCATTTGGGGGGCATGTCAACAAAGGGAGCAACCAGTTTTAATACACCATTTCCTGTCCATACTTTCTTTTCTCAGTTGGCTGAGAAACCTCTCTGCCTTTACTCCTCTCCATGTTCCTGTAGGGAGGAGCCGCTAGACTGTACCTCCCCTAGCATCAGCTGAATAGCATCACTGTTGTAATTGCTATTTGTTAAGCTCTCTGGTTGTATGCGTGGCACTGTATACTACCTGCATAGGGGAGGGGCAGCGTGACTCTGGGTTTGGGAGGTTGTCCTGGTCCTTGGCCTACAGAAGACTTACTGAAGAGACAAGAAGGAGACATTCTTAAAGAATGAGGGGTTTGACAGAACAGATGCAGAGCATGAAAGTCTAACCTAGCTCATCTTAAGCACTTGGGTGTCTGGAGCTGAGGTTTGGTCAGGTGACACCTACGTGGAATGGCTACTCCTGAAGGGAGCTCTCAGCCCTAAGGAAAAAAAGCACTTTATGCTGACTCATGGTAACTAGTGCCTGAGGTGAGTGTAGCTATGTCACTTCTCCCTGCAGACTGTGCCCCTACCCCTACCCCATGGCCTTCCCTCTTTCCAGTCACCTTGGTGCTCCCCTTCCAATCCAGCTGTTAATTGGTTCCTGTGGTATGAGAGAGAGAGAGAAAGAAACCTGCATTAACAGCTGGATGGGTGTGTCTGACTAGTGGTTAGACCTCATAGTAAAGTTTGTGAGGCTGTTACTGCCTCTGAACTAATGTACCTGGGTGGAACTTTTAGCTCAAACACTAGACACTCATGCTTTTGATCCAGAGGACCCATATTCAATTCTCACTGTTAATCCACACAGGAGGTAGTTAGGTGAGCAATGTTTATGCTGCTGTCAGTGCATCTGATTTATTGCGCTCCTGCTGATTGGCTCTACAGCTATTTGTAATGGGGGAGGGAAGCATAAAATGGATCTCATGTTGTAAAAGAATCTTGTGCAGTCTTGTTCAGAGGATTTAATGACAGCATGATGTCAGGACACCCTTAAGAGACTATCCCACAGTAAGAGTGTACTAGAAAATAGAGGGTATTCTCAGAAACATCAGTTAAAATAAGAGAAGGTTTTCACTAGGGCTTTTTAAGATTGTCATCTCGGTTCCCATTTGGATTTGACAGTGCCAAAATACTGTGGGATCTTCTAAAGATTTTGGCCCAAAGTTGCAGAAATCTTCTGAAATCAGTTGATCTCACAAGACTTCTGCCATCATAAATGGTGAAAAAATCTCATAAATTCACCTATATTGATGTGATGCCTTCCTTAAAACTGGAACTGGGAATTAGACTCTTTCTTGTTTTGGATCAAACTCCAAACCAGGTAGATTAAGATCTGGGGATTTCAACTTCAACTCTTTCAAAATTCAAAAGGTTGTAGATTTGAGACTCTAGTCTGAACCTATCTAGTTTTAATCTGTGGAGAAGTGCTTTTTACATTGGGAATTTTCAGAACTGAGCAAAGTGGGTTCTGTAATAAAGTGATCATTGCAAGTTTATATAAATACACTTTTCTGAAAGTCCTTAAATACTGAAGTTCTGCCACCTGCTGAAATCTTACAGGATCATAAGAAAGAACAATAGTTGTGTCTTGGGTGCCTCTTCTCCAAGTATTTTTAATTTAATTTTTCCAAACAAGAGGACAAATCCTCAGTATCACAACAGTAAAATCAATGTACATCAGCTGTGGGTCTGGAACAAATAATTATATCACAAGACTAAACAAAAAGGCTTGCTGAACAGCTGGAACAACTTTAAAATTGGATTTTATTTTAGTGGGGAATATTTGGTAACACTAAAAAAAAATAGAATCTGTAAAGAATGTTAAACACCTGTATTGCATTTGGAATTACATCCACATTAACAAATAATGCTGCCACTTGTATTCTTTCAATGCATTCATATCTCATGCCAGAAGAATTCAATGTTGGCTACAGAGGGCATAATAAAATCCTCACTATAAACATCAAGGTTTAAACTTCTGTCCTTAAGAGCATGGTGACCTTTCTTAGCACAGTTTATTAACAAAACTATCTACAGTGTCTTTTAGAAGCACTCTTTTCCTCTTCGAACAAGGAAAATTAGAATTGCTCAAGGCTTTTAGAAGATGAGTTGAATCAAAAAGACTCTTGCACATGTATTTCCACTGTTATAACATCTCCCATGTCATCTTTAAATTAGATTATGATAATGTAGTAGTGCGATTGCACTTAGTCAAATTTTATTAGATTAATAATACTGTCCGACACCTCCCATGGCAAAACACTAATCTAGGCTTCTTTTTAGCAAGTCATGCAAATCAATATGCGGTCACTTTTAGTACCGCCAGAGACTATATCAGTGGGATGAGATGAATGCAGTGTAACTGAGGGAGAACTACGAGCATTACATAGAAACAGTATTAGAATTTTACTTAGAATTCACATGCAGTTAATAAAAGTTGTAAAAGGTTTCTGCTCTGAACGTTAATGAAAATGCATTTGCAAGTCTATCATTGGGACTTGCTCTTAGCAGCTGTCAACTGAGCAATGGACAATCCTTTGGTGCCACCTAGTGGTAGAACAAGACAAAATAAAACATCCCTTTGCTTTCAAAGCCTATAGATTTAAGATCAGAAGGCGTTAATGGGAGCTCATGGCAAAGGCCTTGGGTAGTAAGTATCACCTCTTGAAAGAGTTATATGAAATGTGCTATGGGATAGCTCACTAAAAAGTAGGAGGGAAAATTAGTTTTTTTTATATCTATCTATATCTATATCTATATATATATGAAACTGATAGTTAAGATACAAGTTCTATACAAGATAATATTTTAGATAATTTTAGTCTTCTGCTAAAGCAATATTGTACCAATCCACTATCAGTTCATAAAAAAAGCATACTAATTGTGTCATATAACAATCAGCAAATTGAACATAGCATTGCAAGACTATAAAATGCACCACAGCCATAGAACAGATACAGTATAACTTAAATAATTTTTTTTTCAAGATTAAAACTCCAACTCAAATCTCCATCTTTGCAACTTCGGGTATGTTTACACTACCCACTGATCTGGCGGGTAGTGATCAATCCTCGAATGCGTTCCCCGTCGACTCTAGAAATCCACCAGGGCCAGAGGCGGAAGCAGAGGCGATGGGGGAGCAGTAGCCACCGCGAGGCCGTGAAGTTAGTCAATCTAAGATACGTCGACTTCAGCTACACTATTCTCATAGCTGAAGTTGCATATCTTAGATCGATTCCCCCTCCCCTAGCGTAGACCAGGCCTTAGATACAATGGGGAAGAAAATTCCAAGCCAAGACTCAACATTTTACTTGACAATTAAAATCTAAATACATGAAAAAATCATCATAAGTGAACAATTCATTAAACTAAAGTAATTGTGCACCTGTTATTCTGTGGAGTATTTAGTATTCCACTCTGTTCCCAGTTCTGCTGCAGGATTCCTGTATGATATTGCACAAGCCACGGTGTTGGGAGCTGTAGCTCCTTTGAAAAAAATCGTATCACACTTCAGCTCTGCTCTTGCAACACCTCACATGCCTAAGTTATTTGAGAAGGCTAATTAACTTCTATGAGACTGTTCACATACTTAAAGTTAAGCACCTGCTTAAGTGTTTTGGGGATCAAGGTCTTTTTCAGGTACTTGAGACACAAATCAGGACAGCATGCCTATCCAGGACAACACTTAAGGAAATGCTTGATGCCCATAGCTGGCCTGAATACAAAGGGACTTAAGCACATGCTTAAGTGCTATCCTGAAGTGGGGCCTAAATATTGATTTAGTACTTAAACTTTGCACACCCAAGTTGAAAATGTCTGTCTCTAAGCTTCCCCCTCCCTTTCCCTATTTGTAAGATAGGGAATAGTCATCTACCTGAGAGGAGAATTGAGGCCCCCATATTCATTGTCTGTAGAATGCTTTGGGATCCTCAGCTATATCTTTAATCCTCACCATATCACCACATCCAATATGCTTTCCAGTTAGGGATTTACCTTCTTAAGTGCATTTGAACAAATGCATGAGGTGGGGTTTTAGATCTCACAATTTAAATGTATCAATATCCATGTTGCACACTGGAGTGCTTTATCATGGTAACCACTATTTAAATATCCAAAATTATTTTTATTTAAAACTCCACAACAGCTTCAGTGACCAATAAAGCACATAATAGATCTACCACATAGGCCTTGGCCACACAAGAAAGTTGCATTGGTTTACCCTAACATCTGAAATTAAACTGATGTGGTGAAACTGGGGTGTGGACAGTCTTATTTCAGTTTAAATCCACCGGGAAAAAGTTAAAGCCAAATGCAAATCAGAGCATATACACAGGAATCTGCACCAGTTTAATTGCAAGTAATTAAGGTACTTGGGTGCTGAGGGTACTCTACACATCTGAAAATAAAGCAACTTTTATTTAGGTGCATAAATTTAGGTAGCTGTTTGAAAATTTAGGCACCAGTGTTTTATCTTCTACCATGCTGATTTCCTATCCAAGGCTGTTTGTATATAAAAATCAGACCATGATGATTGCATTCATCACCTGTAACAGATTTTTCTTTAATTGAATTTACATAATCATCTTTGTTTTCCAGTAATTTACAAGTGCAGAATTGAACTAATCTTGCCACATCTATTTATACCACATGGAGGCCTTGACAGAGTAATGAATATTTGTTGAACACTGAGCTTCTCAGTTGAAATATACATTCCTTAGTAACTGGCATTCTTTATTAAAGACACCATTACCTGTTTTAAATTAATTAGTAACTCAACCACAGCATCATCAATGAATAGGGATCAAAGTGCTAACAAACTAAGGCAGAAGGGGCCCTGGAGTCTGTTACAGACCACTGAATCAAACCAGGGAACAGAATGAGTTACCGCTTGAAGATGGGTCTATGTGGAAAGAAATACTGTAGTGTATTATAGAGGATTTCATTGTGGGAGACATATGTTGGAGGTCTCACACATCCAGTAGTAATTCATTAGCGTTTCTAAAAATTACAGAAAGTTTTACACAAATGGTATTGAGCCCAACACATGGTACCTCTTTTGAACCTCATTATGACACATGAAGATGAACTAATCACTGGACTGGAAGGTGGTAATTGTCTAGGAACAAGTGATCATGACCTGATTACATTCAATCTGGGCAAAGAGAAGACAGTATCAACTAGTAGTACATATACTTGGTGCTTCAAAAGCACTAATATCCCAAAGCTGAGAAAAATGAGTGAAATGGACTGGGAAGAAAAATGTAGACCAAAAAATATGAATAAAAATTGGGAGTTCATTAGGTTGCCAAAAAAAGCCACACTTCCACAATCCAGAAAGAGATCTTTAGCAAAAAGCCCATCTTGATTCAGTGGGGTAGTCAAAATAACAATTTAGAAATAAAGCAGCAATATAAATAAATAAGGGAAAGTGGAAATGGATAGTAATTAATATAAATTAGAAGTTATGAATCCCAGAAAACTGATAAGGGAAGCTGAAACTACATGGGGAGACATATCCATGGCTATCAGGGCTGAGCACAAATAAGGAGATTATGTATGTTAGGTGCAAAAGAAATCTTGGCAATAGTATAGGCCTATTACTAGATAAAGATAGTAAAATTGTTAATTATGTAGAACAGCGGTTCTCAAACTTCACTGCACAACAATGACGGACTGACGACAAAAATTACTACATGACCCCAGGAGTGGGGACCAGAGCCTGACCCTACCTGAGCCCCACTGCCCAGGGCTGAAGCCAAAGCCTACACTCTGCAACCCAGGGCTGAAGGCTTCATCTCAGGCACTGGGGCTCAACCTTCAGCTTCTGCCCTGGACCCCAACAAGTCTTAACTGCCAGCCCTAGTGACCACATTAAAATGGGGTCATCACCCAGAGTCTGAGAACCACTAAAATAGCAGAGAAGCATTCGATAAATATTTCTGCTTTGTATTTGGAAAGAAACAGAATGATGTACTTGTATGCAGCTGAAGTACTTTCCCATCCATTAGGAACTGAAGATGTATATCAAGTAGGGATAAATATTTTCATTTCAGCAGGCCTAAAAAGCTTGCACCCAAGATTCCTATTAGAACTGGTTGAGAAGATTGGTGAGCTATGATTTTTTTTTTTTAATAAGTCTTGGAATACTAGCAAAATGCCAGAAGACTGGAAGAGGGATAATATTGTGCCAATATTCTCAAAGGGTAAGTGAGATGACCTGGATAATTATAGGCTAGTTCAGTAGTTCTCAAACTGTGGGTTGGGACCCCAAAGTAGATCTCACAGGGTGACCAGATGTCCCAATTTTATAGGGACAGTCCTGATATTTGGGGCTTTGTCTTATATAAGTGCCAATTATCCCCCACCCCATCCCAATTTTTCACCCTTGCTATCTGGTCACCCTAGGATCACAACCTAGTTTTCATGAGGTTGTCAGAGTGTTAGCATGAGTGTTGTAAGCAAGATACAAGAAGTAATTCTTCCACTCTGCTCTGCGCTGATTACTCCTCAACTAGAGTACTGTATCCAGTTCTGGGTGCCACATTTCAGGAAAGATATGGACAAATGGGAGAAAAGTCCAAAGAAGAGAAACCATTATTAAAAGGTCTACAAAACATGATCTGAGGGAAGATTGCAAAAAATGGGTTTGTTTAATCTGGCGAAGAGAAGACAGGAGAACAGTTTCCAAGTACATAAAAGGTAAGGTAGGCCATTTCAAACAAAATGTGTTTGAATGCAGCCAAATGCAAAGTTATTCCTCTAGAAACAAAAAATGTAGCTCAGACTTACAGGAAGGGTAACTTTATCCTGGGAAGCAATGACTCCGAAAAGGATTAGGGGGTCATAATAGACAAGCAACTCCCACATGACCTTCCAATGGAGTAGTGTGGCAAAAAGGGCTAATGCAATCAGTGGATGTATAAATAAAAGTAGTGACTAGGACCGGGAAAATGATTTTACCTCTTCACATGACCGTAGAGAGACACATAGTGGAATACTGCATCAAGTTCTGGAGTACATATTTTAAAGAGGATATTGAAAACGGTTAAAAAACCAAATGATTTGAAGGCTGGTGAAATTCCCTCCACTGAGATAAACTAAACAAGATTGAGCCCTGTGGCAAAAAACATTAAGAGGTGTGTAAGTGCCTTCACAGTGTATAAGTGTATTAGTGTACAAGTACCTTCACAGGAAAAAAAGATACCAGACCTCTTTAATCTAACAGAGAAAGGTATAGCAAAGAACCAATGACTAAAGCTAAAATCAGACAAATTTCAAATTAGAAAGAAGGCACTTGTTTAACAAAAATAAAAAACAAAAAAAATTGAGTGATTAATTACTGGAACACATTGCCAGGGAAAGTTATGGATTCTCCCTCTCTTGGTATCTTCAAATAAATATTGGAGGCCTTTCTGGAAGTTGTGCTTTAGTCAAACAGAAGTTATTGAGCTCAGTAGAGGGATAACAGTGAAATTTTAGGTCTTGTGTTATCCAGATCAGGCCAGATGATCCTTTCTGGCCCTAATCTCCAAATGCACACACTAACCCATTTTAGAAGAGCTATCTTGCCAGTGTAAGATGATTATGAAAGTTTGACTTGCTGACTAAAACCAGTTTTGTGGCCCTGAGTATCTGCTAAATGAAGTGGCAGCTCTAAGGACCATTGACATAGACCATACGACAAAGGGGAATTTCAGAGAATAGTGCAGCCTGAGTAAAACCACAAATCAATGCTGTGATATTTCAGCTGTTCACATGCCAGTTTTCAGTCAGTCAATGGGCAACATTATACTCACATAAGAAAGACTTTTTTAAAAAACAAAAAATGTATTCAATGATTTTCCACATACAGATGGAGAACAATATATTTTATGTCAAAATTCAACATTAGCTAAAACAGTTAAAATTAATATTTAAAAAACATTTCAAAAGAAAAATCAATAGTGGAACTATAAGCAGCTGTTCAGTCCCATTTTCTGTGAAATTATACTTGAAATTCCATCACACACATACACAAATGTACATAATCTTCAATTACCTAAAAAGACATTGATCTAGTGCAAGATACATTTTAAACTTGCATACTGTTGTTCTATATGATGGACATTAACTCACATTTGGAAAGAGCCTTCACATTTTATTTTTATTTCCTGAATAATCATTGTACCAGACACCAAGGTGCTTCTTCCACCACTAATACATATATATTCAGCAATCTAAGTGACTCTAGAAATGTCATTATGAGGTTTACTATCATTTCTCAATGCTTCCCAATCAGATGTACACAGTTTACAAGTGAAAAGATGTATTTTCTAACTGCCAGCCCTGAAAACTCTTGCTGAACTCCCATCAGTCCATCTGGATTCTTTCCTTCTCACATATCAAGTCCACTAATAATGGTTCTGCAGATTAAACCAGGCCTCAGTTACACTGGAGTAACCAATTTTAAATTGGTAATTCTGTTGCTGATGCACCAGAAGAAACCGAATCCAGCTAATCCCCAAGATGAATTGGCTCTGACGGGCTAACAGAAACAAAAAGCAGTAAAAAACTTATTTTTCATTTGGGATAGCATTCTGAATACACACTGGGAACAAATCTATTCCTATTTTTACCTAGTCAGGTTTCAGAGTAGAGCTGCACTGCAGGTTAGTTTGCAGTTACAGTACAAAAAAAGTCACTTGAGCAGTTCTGGTTATCTCTTGATTCTATCAAGTAAATAACTGGAGCTGTGGTAGCATGCCCACCAACTCAGTTTAATATAATGTAAAGCAAAAAGTTAATTTGATCAATTAACTTAGACACAAGATACTTTAGGTCTTAAGTTTCCCCCCCTCTGTTGAAGAATTAGCAATGGTCCAAGACAACAGAAATTCATGGATTTAAGTTGTATTGTAAGTTTTGTCATCTTTAGCAGAAATAAGATTCTAGCCCTTCTGGTTGCAGAGATAGCCTTGAGAGCATTAAGTAATTTGCTTTATCAACATGACTTCAGGTCTGCAGCCAGACAGGAATGAAACACAGCAACAAAGGAAATGCAGCATTCTTTGTTTCATCTTAATGAAGCATTTTAACCCCAATTACGAAAGTTTAAATGCAACATCTTTAACTACTTCACTGTTGCCTGCTGCCTGAAATATCTAGCTAATGAATTTATCCCCTGTACCTGAATGTATTTGTCAAACACAAACTTTACATTAATTTGGAATAGAGAAGGGTGAAAACACCGACTAGCCAAGTCGACAACAAGATAATCTTTCAAATATTCTGATAAGGCTTACAATGTTTCTTATAACACATGACAATTAATATTCATATTGCTGCCAAATACAGCGTTGAATGACTGCACTTCAGCGTGCAGGATACTATGAGATTCTCTATCAAACTTGGCCTGATAAACTAAACTACCAAAATAGAGACTAACATGCTAATACATAGTTTAAGAAAATCCTCATTGTTCTTAGAAAATAATACTATACAACAATGTAAAAGTAAGGCCAAGTTAGATAGAAAATGTGGACCCTCTAGACCCTACCCATAATAAGATGAATAGATTTTTTAACTAGAATTCCTCACATTTCTACTGTCCCTGATCATAGTATCTTCAATGAATTATCTTGAACAGAAATAAATATATTTTCACATCAGCAATTAACAACCCTAAAAGTGAAATCAGATATGCTTCTTCCTCATTTTTCTTTTTCACAGCATCTAAGTTCTCCTGAGTTACTAGCAGTGGGTTATGACAGCTGACCACAGTCAGTAATGACAATCTTTTTTGATGTCTTTCCATTTTTGGAGCCAAAGCTTTCGATTTTTTTCACAACTTCCATTCCTTCTTTTACATGGCCAAACACAACATGTTTTCCATCTAGCCTGTAATAAATAATAAATAAGTGTAAGTAAAAGCAATATTAAACTAAATACACACTGAAAGTAAGGGGGATGCTGAATATGAACGCATATTCAGACTAGCTGATGACATTCTGACCAACTCTACTTACCAAAAAAGTAAAATACAATACAATACAGCTTTAGGACCTGATCCTACAGGCCCTTCCTCACATGAATAAAGGTTAACAGCATAATGACCTTGCCCTGCATAGTGCCCATTACTTAAAAACATCAAGCATATCAGGTTGCAAGCCTTAAGTACCAATAGCAGAGGGAGATGGATATAGAAGGGAAGTGGTATAGTTTGGGGAGGGTGGGCAAGGAGAAGGTCTTAAATATTGGAGCAAAACGTACTGACAGAATGAGGCAGAGAGCTACAGAAAATGTGTTCCAGATGGCAGGAGCAATAGACCAAATCACTTAGCCTTTCTATCTCCACTTGTCAATAAGCGTTCTATACATCATGGGGCTACAGTGAGAATTTGTCCATAGAATTTCTTGCATGGAGGGGAGGGGAAAGCGTACATTGCATTCGTTACTATCCTGCAGTTTTGTAGGATGTCTCAATACACTTACAAGATTGTTATTGAACTACGTGGCGGGATGGGAGAGGGTGGGGGTAGGGAGATGCATGAACCTTCAACTAACCAAGGTTTTATATTTTCTAACTCACATAATGCTTAGTGAAGTAGTCCCAGTGTCCAAAATCACTTGCAATTTCTTTAGAAGTTTAAAAAAAGTAAACTTTTAAATATGCAATGGAGAGCAGTCCTTCACCCATGTTCACCCATTAACTTATGTTTAGAGCTTCTGGATCAAACAGAATTTTCCTAGGAAGTGATGGAGAAATTTAAGGTCACAACTCACAGGGTAAATATTTGGTTAAAGCTGACTCTTTTTTCTGAATTGCCACTCCTGACCTATGGCTTCATCCTGCTCTACCAATGCTAATCAGTTTTGGACTTGTAAAAAGCAAAGTCTTGTTCCAGCAATGAGGGAGATAATACTGAAGTGTGCTGGAAACAGCAAGAGGTATAATACTGCATCCAAAGAAAATGAGAATAAAAAAATCAACATGATGCCTTCATTTTATAATAGAAAAAAAACCATCCTACTGGACCCATTCAAAGGCAGAGAGCAACATCAACTGTTTGATTTATCTCCCTTATGTCTTCAGTTTCCTCCAACCTCCCCAGTTTTGGAACAGCCTTCCGAGGGAAGTAGCTGGGGCAAAAGACTTATCTGGCTTCAAGACTAAGCTTGATAAGTATATGGAGGGGATGTTATGATAGGATAGTTTAATTTGGGCAATTGATCTTGGATTATCACCAGATAAGTCTGCTCAATGGTCTGCGGGGAGATGTTGGATGAGATGGGAACTGAGTTACTGCAGAGAATTCCTTCTTGTGTGCTGGCTGGTGAGTCTTGCCCACATGCTCAGGGTTTAGCTGATCGCCATATTTGGGGTCGGGAAGGAATTTTCCTCCAGGGCGGATTGGCAGGGCCCCTGGAGGTTTTTCGCCTTCCTCTGCAGCATGGGGCATGGGTCACTTGCTGGTGGATTCTCTGCAGTTTGAGGTCTTCAAACCAGTTTTGAGGATTTCAATAACTCAGTCCTGGATTAGGGGTTGTATAAAAGTGGATGGGTAGGGTTCTGTGGCCTGCCTTGTGCAGGAGGTCAGACTAGATGATCATATTGGTCCCTTCTGACCTATGAGTCTATGAGATAAATCATAGAAGATTAGGGTTGGAAAAGACCTCAGGAGGTCATCTAGTCCAACCTCCTGCTCAAAGGAGGACCAGCACGAACTAAATCATCCAAGCCAGGGCTGTGTCGAGCTCAGCCTTAAAAACCTTTAAGGATGGAGATTCCACCATCTCCCTAGGTAACCCATTCCAGTGCTTCACCACCCTCCTAGTGAAATAGTGTTTCCTGATATCCAACCTAGACCTCCTCCACTGCAACTTGACACCATTGCTCCTTGTTCTGTCATCTGCCACCACCGAGAACAGTCGAGCTTCATCCTCTTTGGAACCCCACTTCAGGTAGTTGAAGGCTGCTATCAAATCCCCCCTTGCTCTTCTCTTCTGCAGACTAAACAAGCCCAGTTCCCTCAGCCTCTCCTTGTAAGTCATGTGCCCCAGCCCCCTAATAATTTTCATTGCCCTCCCCCGGACCCTTTCCAATTTGTCCACATCCTTTCTGTAGTGGGGGGCCTAAAAGTGGATGCAATGCTCCAGATGTGGCCTCACCAGTGCTGAATAGAGGGGAATAATCACTTCCCTCGATCTGCTGGCAATGCTCCTACTAATGAGGCCCAATATGAAGCCCGTTAGCCTTCTTGGAAACGGGGGCACACTGCTAACTCATATCCAGCTTCTCATCCACTGTAATCCCCGGGTTCTTTTCTGCAGAACTGCTAATTAGCCAGGTGGCTAAACAACAGCTCTGCAGAACTGCAAGGCTTGTAATGACAAAGCAATTAATGTAGATACATTTTAAAAAACTGCAGACTCATGGGTTAAGAGTTACCACATGTATTTCTATGGAAAACTTACCAGTCAGTTTTGGCAGTGCAAATGAAGAACTGAGACCCATTTGTATTGGGTCCTGCATTGGCCATTGAGAGTATACCTGCAAAAAACAAACATATTAGCGATGTATTCATCTGAAAAACGTGCTGCAGAGAAAACACACTTTTTCTTTGCATACGTAAAGCTAGTAGAGATGTGGAATAGGGGGGAGGCATGTTGCTTCAACCCCGCTGCTAATGTTCCACCTTTTCCTTCGCCTGTCCTCTCTCCTCCAGCAATGGTAGTATGGGGCTAGTTCATCTCCCACTGGGACCCTGAAAGTGGCTCCTACCTTGTAAGTCTATCATGGCTTGCATGGTAAATAGGGAAAGCCAGCACCGACTTGGTCCCCATGATAAATGGAACTGTCAGATAGGAAATGTCTGTGCAATTCTAACCTAAGTGTATGTTCCTAGATGACTGGGTTCTGCCCCCCTCCCCCACTCCCACATCCACCTGCTCTTTTGGCTATAGTTGGTTATAATTGGTCTGTTGGTATAACTGAGCTTTTGGCTAAAAGCTTTTGTGCTCCCTTCCACACTATCTACCCGGTGGACAGCCAACACCATGGCGACCAGTCAGATAGACCCATGACCACTTCATTTCACTCTGAGTAAAAATTCAAGTCAGGAGATTCACAAAACAGAAAACTTAGCTAAATTCCATTACATTACAAAAAGAGTTGTTCCACATTTGGGAGTTTGTAAACATAAAATAGAACATAATCCCGTTAGGCTATGATAATTTGCATAGCAACCATGTAAAGCAAACTGCAGGTAAGAGGTGTCAGGATCTGACTGTCACCCATCATAGGCTCTCTACATGATCACTGTATATTAGCACAGCTGAAAAAGTAACACCTCATCACTTCAACACCACCTCAATGACCTTTTTTTAACGATCAAGTACCTCACCCACCTCACATATGTGCTCCTTAAAATGATATTTTCTACAGGTAACAATCATTATAGGTTAGTCAGCAGAAGGGAAGAGGAATGTTTATTTACCGGGTCCAACATGCTTAAGCATGAAATTTTCATCTGGAAATCGACTGCCGTAAATGGATTTTCCTCCTGTGCCATTGTGGTTGGTAAAGTCCCCAGCCTGAAACATAAGTGGTTTTTAACTCTACTAATGTACAGGTTGCATTTTATACTAGAACGGGTGCTATTAAAAATATACACACTGTCATAATTAAAATGTACATGGAATATACAGGCCCAAAGGAATTAATATGACCTGTCACCATCCAACATTAAACAACGCTAAGCAAGGTTCAGGCTTTAGTATACAGAGACCTCATCCTGCTTAGTACCACAGAAAACACATGATTAAACATTTTAAAGCTTTTATTAAAGATATAGAAATGAAGGAAAAACAGTTAACACATTTGAAATATAAAGTATTAAGTTGGGCTTTCATTTTAACATCTTTGTTCCCTTTAGCTATAGAGAGTCCTTAAAGGGAAAAAAACAAAACCATCATTCGACAGTCTTTTAGATGGTATTAAAGATGGAAATAACTGTCCTTTGTGGGGGGAAAAGAGAAGTTAATTGAGATAGGCTTGTGCTGTTTTTGTTAAAATCCCAGTCCTGTTTCCTATAAGTCAAAATAAGAAACACACACAACATGAGGGAGAAAAGAATAGCAAAGATAGAAAATACAGCTTCTGTCTTGGGTCAATGTTTACTTACCACCTCACTGCTGGAAAAACAAATACATGGCACTTGGTCTTATTAGCCACTCTGAGATCTGGGAAACTCGTACCAGCATTGACCCTTATTAGACAGAAGGCAAAAGGAGAGGGTTAGGAAAGAAGAAATAAAGTGGGGAAGAAAAAGGACACGTGTGAGAGTGGGGATCGGTGGCAAAGTCTCACATCCCAGTTAGCCAGAGCCACTGAAGGTGGCTAGGTCATCTGGGTCCCCCTCTCTCTGGCTTGGTCTGGTCAGGATTAGGATGATGAAGGCTCAGTGATGTTGTGGATCCCAGAGCACCACGAAATGATGGGGGTGGCAGCAAGGATCATACATCTTGCTCCTGTCTGTCTGCCCATTTCTCAGTCAGCAGTTGTCAGACAGCTGCTTCTGATAATTTCCCCCACAAAAGCCTTCTCATTTGTTATAGGTTCTTGTAACAATTTTATAAACTTTCACTCACTTTTTCCAGTTGAGTTCACAATTAGGATAACTTTGCAGGAAAGAAGGTCCCCAATAGATATTTTATTCACCACTTCAATACAGGGGTACTGAAGATTTACCTGGTGATTATGCAGTATTGGCAGACTTCCTACCCTCAATGGAAGAGATTCAGATACTGCGGGAATCTTAATCCAAACATTTTGCTTTTGTAGTTTTAAATTTGAAAAGATCTGATTCTATCTAGTCACACTCGGAGCTGAATGGGAGTTTTCATAAAGACAGCAGGATTATGACCCCGATAGCTTTTCTTTTACAGGACAAAAGTTGTTAGGCAATTAATCCTAATTCATAGGATCACCTGATGTGTCATCTACCTGACCTGTTTTATCTTCCTTGTAACTACCACAGTCTGAATGTTCCTCGGGACACAGACTGAGACTTCGTATGTATATATAGTGCCAAGCACACTGCTGCAAATGAAAGCTAATTCTTGCAAACAGAATGTTAGGAACTATTAGGAAAGGGATAGAAAATAAGTCAGAAAATATCATAATGCCACTATATAAATCCATGGTGCACCAACACCTTGAATACTGTGTCCAGTACTTTAAAATCCATCTAAAAAAGGATATGGTAGACTGGACAAGACTCAGAAGGGCAACAAAGATGAGCAAGGGTATGGAACAGCTTCCATATGAGCAGAGACTTAAAAAGAATAGAGTACTTCATCTTAGAAGAGGGATGACTAAGGGGGATATGATAGGGGTCTATACAATTATGAAAAGTGTGAAAAAAGTGAATAGAGAAGTGTTATTTACTGGGGTCACCTGATAAAATTAAAAGGTGGCAGGTATAATACAAGTACGAGGAGGTACTTTTTTACACAACAAACAACTCGTAGAACTCATTGCCACAGGATGTTGTGATGGCCATAATATAACTGAGTTCAAAAAAGGACTGGAAAAGTTCATGGAGAAATAGGTCCATCAGTTGCTATTGGCCAAGATGGTCAGATGCACTCCATGCTTCGGGCAGGTCTAAAACCTCTGACTACCAGAAGCTGGGAGTGGAAGAGAGGGGTGGATTACTTTATAATAGCTTTGCAAAGCTCCCCTAAAGCTCTGGAACAGGACAGTATTGGAGATACAATACTGGGCAAGATGGATCATAGTCTAACCCAGTATGGTAGCTCTTATATTCTTCGGACTCATAAGATATTGTGTATGACACTCACATTTTCAAGATTGCCTTGAGCAGCCCAAAGTTGTACTTTACATAATAGGTGACAATCCTTGTGTAATCCCAGAAGCATGCTTTACGTGCGGTGTATCATCAAGAGGCATTTGAATTGCAAAGTAAAGTACATGGCAACCTTTAATTAGGTGTATTCGTCAGGCTGCATCACACTAACACTGCATCTCCTACAAGTGGAATGGCCTTCACTATTCCCACCAGCTTTAGAATATTAAAAGGAAAATTGTCCTAAAATTATTATATCGGCCTTGAAGCATATAGCAGCAGTTACATATCTGTAACAAATACAGAGCACTGTACAAACACTAACTCATCATCTCAACACTTCTGAGAGACAGGCAACTAATTTTCCCGTTTTACAAATGGGCAAACGGGGGCAATAGGGGCTATATGATTTGGATAGAACTATGTAAGTTAGTGGTGGAGCAGCAATCAACATTTTTAAGTTTCTGACCCCGGGTCATAGTCTAGACTTTGCTTCTTCTCCACCACCATCAAAAGATCCAACATGTATTTTCAAAATAAAGTCAGTCTACTGCAGCATATTTGTCCACCTTCCCTTATCAAAAGTAGGACAACATAAGAACGTTTTGGTATTTTTTAAAAATTTTAAATGCAGTTCTTTGCTCAAGATCCAAGTGCCTCTAAGGTTGTCGATTAATAACAGCAATTATTTACATGTTTATAGAGCCTTTCATCTCAAATAAATAAA